>NC_067409.1:79028934-80278934 GCF_009764475.1 Pristis pectinata | reverse complement strand
CTGTATAATCAAACAATTAGCAGCCTCCCTGCTGCTGAAGCAGCCTTCACATCATTATTCATGCTCTCCCATAGTACTTATCCTTGGTGTATGGGGATAGAAATGACAGCTACTTTACTAACACAGTACACAACGCCTGGGATTAATTTTTAAACTGCGTGTTTATGTGCCTGAGTCTATTCTTTTACGTATTTTGTTTAGACTGCATGACTCATACATAGTGTTGTTTCTTTGCATTGCAAACCTGCCCTTATTCTTTCTGAACAAGTCACTTCAGCACCTTATACATTCTTATAAGTAAGAATTTTCAGGAAGTCCTGATGCAGGGTTTCCACCTAAAATGCTGACAATTTGTTTTCCCCCACAGATGCTGCTCGACCCACTGAGTTTCTACAGCAGATAATTTGTTGCTCCAGGTTCCAGGATCTGCAGTCTTTTGTGTTTCCATTTTCAGAAACATGATTTGGCGGATTCTTTTGACTATCATTGAAAAACATCCCCAAGTACTCGTTAATATTATTTGGTTCTGATTGGACGCAGGAGCTGATCTATGCAATGATGTACTACATGGAAGGTAACTATACAATTTAAGTATAGACAAGAAGTGTCTCCATTTAGCTGCAGTCCTGCATTTCAATCGTGTCTTAAATTTAAGTGCTCTTCTCCTACTGACATGCACTGACAACCACTTCACCTTAATTCTGTGCCATGTTTATGTCAAGTTGGTATGACATTGGTCTCACATATGTAGCTATAACTTTCAAAGCATCATATTTCTCAGTATATTGGATGAAGGAAAGTGCATTGTCTCCTTGACCAGGAACTGCTGTTAATAGAGTATCCTTAGCAATGGACTTCTTATCAATGAATTGGAATTGAAGCACCTCTTGTGAGGAAAATGTTCTGTGAAGCGTGGTCTGAAAGTGGGTTTGGTGTATCAGCTCTTGCTGAGCTTCAGTTCATAGTTCACCTGCCTGGAGAAGGAGACAAAGGGAGATCACTGCCTCTCACAAGATTGGGAGGAGAACCGGAGCTAGTCAACCAATGCCATTGTCACGCACTTCTTGGAGTGATTAGTGGACATTTGTGGCAGAGCACTGAAGATACAAAGAGGCCTAAGGAGGGGTGAGAAAATGTTCTGAAATGAATGAATCTTACTTAAAGTAAAGGTGATACAGGAAAGAGATTAAGATTTCCAAATTCTGTTTTATCTGATGATCAATTAACATTGGATTTATTGTAAGTCCCATGTAATAGTCTATGACATTGGCTTGAGATTTGCTTGAAATTTTTAGTATGACATATCCTATGTGCAATGTCATGCTGTCCTCTCATGCAACAAAATGCACAGAAAGATGACTTAATGCTGAAGTACCAGCTCACAGTTTCCATGGGCTGCTTGCAAAATGAACCTGCTCAGTTTTTTCTGCTTCTCCAGTCCCTTCCCCAGCGCAAGAGGCCAGATCATTCAATTTTCCTATTCTTACAGCAGGAGTGCACCATGACAGCATGGAACTGATGCAGACCTTGGGGACTTCGATGCATATAGGTGACAGACAGGTACCCAAACTGATAGGACATGACTGGTGGTGTGAAAGGCCATGGATCCATTTATGCTGATGACACAAAGGCAGTGGGCATTGTAAACAATATGGATGGCAACATTAAATTGCAAAGAGACATTAATATATTAAGTGAAACTGACAAATGGATTTCATTATCAACAAAGGTGAGGTCATGTGCTTTGGGCATCAAACAATTAGACAGGAGTACTTCCTAAAGGATTAAATGCTAGAAGCAGTTGCTGTCCAAAGAGACGTAAGGATCATTGTTCATAGATTGTTAAAATGTGATGGGCAAATAGAGGATCCAATCAAAAAGGCGAATGGAACTACCTTTTTAAATCTCAGACTGGAGAGCAAAGGGGTGAATTTAGGCTATAGCTGTACTAAGGCCTGGTTAGTCCTCACCCGGAGTATTGTATGTCTTTCAGTTTAGCATAGGAAGACTATATTGGCTTTGGAGGGAGTGCAGTTAGATTTACCAGAATGGAGTGTGGATATGAAAAAGGAATGCCTTACATGGAATTTAAAAGACTAACATATGATTTGTTAGGAATGTTACAAGTTATTAAATGGAATAAATAAGGTGAATGGAAAGGGTTTATTTCTAAAAGTGATGTCTAAAAATTAAAGCCAGACCTCTCAGGATTAGTTAGGAAACAGTTGTAAAAGGTAGTGGAATATTTGGACTGCAAACAACCATTTGCATTGGAAATGGACTTAGTATGTGATCTAATTTACATTGTTAATTTCAAATCTGAGACAGAGATTTTGTTAACCAAGGATTGTAGATAATAAAGCAGGTAAATAGAGTTAAATCTCAGATTGAACATAATCTGAACCACAGAACAAACTGGAGGAGCTAAGTAGACTGCTCTGTTTCTGTGTTCCCATGTTGTTAGGTGAGTAATTTAGTGTATAGCATGAAACACTATGTGAGTCTAGTTGTTGGAAGATGAGGTTTGTTTTGTCTGCACTGACCTTGACCATATTTGTAAGGCACTAAACTTCTTCCTGCACTGCACCCACATCCTAGAAACAGCACTCCTTGGTGACCACCTGCTGCAAATGGCATGTCATAATGGATTTGGCAAGCTATCTGCAGCTCTAGATATTCATTCACTCATTCGCTGGGTCAAATGGCCCTTTTCTGTGGTGTGTTATTCTGTGATTCTATGAATCTCTTTCACAGGTAAACAGTGACTCAGTAGAATGCTAGCAGCATTGGGTGTAAGTTCTATCATGCTAGAGCATCAAAGCTGGGAGGAAAATCTGGCCCTGATACCTCAGAGGACTGGTGTAGTGTGCCACTGTACACAGATGTTTGTTTCCACATTGGAACACCAGACTCTGATCCTTATTCTTCATTTTCAAATACGGCACAGTGGGATATCCAAACTATTTTTCTGAAGCTATCTCCCTGAACCTAGTGGTTATTTCCAGTCGAAATTGGGTCCTGAAAAGTAGAAGATTGACACTCTGACAGCTTAGTTGTGATGCCCATAAAACCATATTAAAGATTGGGAGTCACGTATAACCTTATTCCTGTTGGTAAATCTGTGAAATCCACCTCTATGCAATGCTCCTTGGGTGATCTTGCAAATCTTTGGTACTGGCATAAAGCTTCATTATGATGGGAGCATTGGATTCCACAACCTATTTCCTACCAATGAGGCTTCACTTCCTTTGTCTCATTGCTGGATTTAAAGGCAAAGCTGACCATCACGTTTCAAATGAAATGCACTGATGTGAGCAAGCCACTGCAACCAATATATTGGCATGGAGTACAACTATGTGTCAAAGCTAGAAATTATCTTCTTCTGACTAAGTCCTTATCTTGTTTCATATTAATAAAGTAAATATTTAACTTTTGAAATTGAGTTATCTGACTTTAAATACCTGAGAGTAATTGCTGATATTTAATGTGGTGCAGATAAGGAACATATAATGCAGATAGTTCAGGCATTTTACTGTTAAAAGTGAATTCTGTGAAGACAGAACCAAAGTATTTGTTTAATTGCTCTACTATTTCACTATTGCCCAATGTGAATTCCTCTTGTCTGACTATTTAGTGTAACAACACTTGACTTCACTAGTCCTTTCCTTTTTACATATTTGTAATAACTTTTCAATCCACCTTTATGTCTCCTGCAAGTCTACACACATACTCTATTTTTGCATTCTTTTTCATTTTATTTACCTATCTTTGATGAAATCTAAATTGCTTCCAATCCTCAGGTTTCCACTTTATCTAGCATTTTTCTTCGAAACCCCTTTTATGGAATACTTCATTCCTTTCGTTAAGATGTATGTTGCTCTTTATGCCAGGCAGGAATATACAACTGTCGCCATTCCTGCATTCACTCCCTAAAAGTTAGCTATTGCCTGTTCACTGTCATGCTTTTAAATGAAGCTCCCCAATCTATTATAGCCAATCTCTCTTCTTACCTTCATGGTTTCCCTTGTTTAAGTTTAGGACCCAAGCTTGGATTGACCTATTCTTTCCATCTTAATGAAGAATTCTATTACATTATGATCACTCTTCCCTCACGGAACCCTTTCTCGGTGCACACTAGCATTGTTCATTAAAAACTTTAATTTATAATGGGACTAAGGAAACACATTGGGAAAATTGCTGGAATCAATCTCATGAAGGAAAATCCAGATAGGAAAGGTAGTTCCACTGCCAGTGTTCCATCTCTCCACTGGATTTCTTTTTTTGGATACAGTGCCCAAAGGTTGGTTAAGATTCTTGCAGTAAAAGTGACATCTATACTCAGTTTTTGCTTCATGGATGGTCCACATATTTTACTGAAGAAAATATGATTTCTTTGCCTTTTAATGTCAAGCAAGTAGTATAATGAAAAGAACCTCATTGCAGCTGTTACTAAATTATTAATGCTTACAATCTATTCCACCTTATTAGTTGTAGTCTAGTTTATCCCAAAGTTGACAGGTGTAAAGAACCAACTACATGAATCAAATTGAATCTATAAAATCTAATTAAATGACAGAGTGGATTTGAGATGCTGAATTGACTCTTCAACTTTTTCCACTCCTTCAAACATTAACAAATACTCCAAACAATGTTATTTAGAAGTTAGTGACGATTGTAGTAAAGCATTGCTTTCCCAAAGCTAATGGAATATATTTCCAACCCCTCCATTTGAAAGTTGATCTAAGTAACTCAGTGACATCTGAGGACTGAGAGGAGATTTTTCTCTGAGTGATAGACAGCTGGATTAGTCTATTGCCACTTACACCAGGATGCCATGAAATCCCTTGCTCGTGTGAAGTTCACAGAGTAAAGAGTATACATGGTAATAACAAATACAACAATAAATACAGCGACGAGAGCAAAACAACAGAATGGTACAAAGATTGTAGTGCAATCTGAAGTAGTGCAAAAAAAAATTTAAGGTAATACTAATGACATAACAGAGAAAGGTAGAATTAAGAGTCCAAGAATGTGGCAGTTCCACTGGGAACTGAAAGGGGTGATTGGTTCAGGATTCTGATAGCAGTGGGGAAGAAGCTGTTCTTGAGTCTGGTCATCTGGGCTTTCAAGCTCTGGTATCTTTTCCCAGAAGGTAGAAGAGAGAGCAGGGAATGGCCTGGGTGGCAGGCATCCTTGATGATACTGTTAGCATTCCTGAAGTGACACACCATGAAAATGGACTGGATGGAAGGAAGCGACAAGCCGTGACGAACTTCCACCATTTTCTGTTTTTTTTATTTCAGATTTCCAGTATTTGCAGTTTTTTAAAATTTCTGTTAAATCCACAACCTCCTGACTCAGAAGTAATAATGTTGCCAGTGTGCCTAAATTCACACACCATCCTCTGTGCTTTCACAACATTGATCCACAATGAAGTTAAATGCAGTGATAGCAATGAACTCAGGATGGATCCAGTTTATTAGCAATCGAGGGTCAGTTAAACCAGAAGGTTTCCATAAAATCGCAGCACTGCTCTTGTTTTAATTTAAAATATCAATCATCCTTGCAAACCATGCAATACCAGAAAGTGCTTTGGGCAGCATTTTAAATATTTTAACATTAGAAAGCAACATGCATCATTAGGTTTGAGTGAAATGAAAGAGAAGATATTATTATTTAAATGATATGAAGTATGGCCTTTTATTCACAATTTAATAGCATTGTGCCATATTTGTCTGCGAGTAAAATGAAAGAACTGAGAAGAAGTTTATTAAAAAAAAATCTTTGCACTACCAAATGTGTTTAAAATTGTATTTTATAATATTGAAAGTCATGAGATGCTTGACTTGCACAATAAAGCTGTCGTTCAGTAATCCACATTCTGTAGAAAATGTAAAAATTCTGAAATTACAGTCACAATGCAAGAGAAAGAGTTCAATATTTAAAAACCAAACAATGTGATTTATTTGGAATTTTTACAGTGTTTCATTAATTTTCATTTTAAAAATATTACAAAATTCTCCTTTGAAGCTCTGGAATTAACTATTGAGTAGTTCTGAAATAAATGATATTTATTATTGTATGTTTAGAAGGGGAGAGGGGGTTATTTCACCCTGAAACAGATTACTTGAGTTTAATTTATTTCAAGAGATTCACTGAATTTCATCAAACTACTTCAAAGGATCTATATTATAAATGTTCCAAAATGTTCTACTTTTTTGGATGACTCATTAGTTGCTTTTCAAGCTAGTCACAAGTGAAATGCATCAACCTGACAAGTGGCAGGAAAATATCTCCCAATTCTGCTCTGCTCTAACTCTCTGAGGATTAAGTGAATCTCCTGATTGCAGGGGTTTTATGTAATAAAATGCATATGGAACAACATGTTTGAAGGCTGTTGATGTAGCTATTTCCCCCAATACTCCCGTTTCCTCCCACGTCCCAGTGACGTACAGGTTGGTTGGTTAACTGGCCACTGTGAATTGTCCCTAGTGTGTCGGTAGAATCTGAAGGGAATTCAGCAGAATGTGAAGAGAACAAAAAGGGGGTTAGTGTAGGAATGACGCATATGGGCGTTTGTTGGTTGCTGTAGACTTGGTTGGCTGAAGGGCCCGTTTCCATGCAGTATGATCCTAAGTTTAAAATGACTGGTCATGACATTTTGAATGGTCCCATTATTCTCATTTATTGGCATCAGTATTTGCTGTGTCATGGATGAGTAAGATCCATTACTTGCCTTGGCAAACCTTCCCCCAAACCGACTTCCATGTAAACCACTGCAGATAGTGGTGGTGTATATGTTTGAAAGGTAACCAGTGCAGGTTTGCAAAGGCATTCTGTAAAATTGGCCCCAGTTGTATTCTGAATCTTCCCATTCCAATCATCAAAACAAGATGGTGGCCAATTCCCTGCAGATAAGGAGGGAGTTATTAGCTAACAAATCAATCTAACATTCCAAAGGCGTATGGGTTAGGAAGTTGTGGGCATGCTATGTTGGCGCCGTAAGTGTGGTGACACTTGCGGGCTGCCCCCAGAACACTTTGTGCAAAAGATTCATTTCACTGTGTTTCGATGTACATGTGACTAATAAAGATATCTTATCTTATCTCTTTCTGTAAGGCAAATCAGCATTAAAAAAGACTTTGAATCAGATTTCTGCCTTGCTTCTCAACTGAAGAAATGTGCATGGTGTAGCCGAACGCAGCGCATGGCAGGAAAGAAAACGCGGAGACCGGCGGCTGGACTGGAGCACACTTTACTGACTGAAACAAAGCGCGCTCGTTCGCCAAAGTAACCGAGAGCCTCTCCGGCGGACGTGACGTGCGGTCCCCGCTGGAAGGCCCGCACCGCAGTTAGTCCGCGTCGCAGTTAGTTCGCGTCGCGCTCCCACGCATGCGCCAGCGGCCGCCGATGGCAGTTCGAGTCCTGCGGGTCTGGGCCGCTACACCAGCCCCCCGCCAGAATCGCCCATCGGAGGCGTGGGATCCCCAGTCTGTGTGTCCGCCTTGGGTGACCTGCCCCGCCAGCGTGGTCAGGGCGCCTTCACGGGCTGTCCAATGTCCAAATGTGCCTGCTTGAGGCGGTCCACTGTGAAGGTCTCTTGGTGGCCCCACCTCCACTACACATGTAGATCCGTTGTGCCGGATCACCTTGAAGGGTCCTTCGTATGGCCTCTGCAGAGGGGACTTGTGCATGCCCTTGTGAATGAAAATGTACTCACAGTCCCTGAGATCCCTAGGAACAAAAGTCAGCATAGTGCCATGTCTGGAGGTTGGAACCGGTGCCAAGCTCCCCACCTTGTCCCGCAGCTTCGTCAGAACTTCCGCTGGAGCCCCTGCTGGACCTTGGGCCTCCGGCATGAACTCACCCGGGACCGTCGGGGGGGGTGCCGTAAACCAACTCCGCCGAGGAGGTGCCCAGGTCCTCCTTGGGGGCCGTGCAGGTGCCTAGTAGGACCCAGGGAAGTTCATCTGCCCAGTTGGGCCCTCTGAGGCGCACCATCAGGGCTGACTTGAGGTGCCTGTGGAAATGCTCGACCAAACAGTTGGCCTGTGGGTGGTACGCCGTGGTGTGGTGTAAATGGGTGCCCAGGAGCTGTGCCAGTGCTGTCCACAACCCTGATGTGAACTGTGCCCCTCTGTCGGAGGTGACGTCCGCTGGAAGTCCGAACTTGGCGATCCAGTTTGCGATGAGCGTCCTGGCACAGGACTCCGTGGATGTGTCCGCTAGCAGCACGGCTTCCAGCCATCTGGTGAATCTGTCGACCATGGTGAAGATATACCTGGCACCCCAGGAGATGGGCAGGGGGCCGACGATGTCCACGTGGATGTGCTGAAACCTGCCGAGCATCGGTTGGAACCATTGGAGAGGAGCCTTCACGTGCCGCTGGACTTTGGTGGTCTGGCAATGTACACAGGTCCTGGCCCAGTGTCCGACCTGCTTGCGCAGGCCGTGCCAGACGAATTTGTCTGAGACCAATTTGATGGACGCCTGGATGGACTGGTGGGCCAGGCCATTTAGCGTGTTGAATACCTGCCACCTCCATGCTGTTGGTACCACGGGCTGAGGTCTGCCAGTCAACGTGTCGCACAGGAGCCGAACCGCTGTAGGGCCAACGGGGACATCCTCCAGCCGGAGTCCCGAAACGGCGGTGTGATAGGCTGGGATCTCGGTGTCTGCTTGTTGTGCCTGCGCCAGCGCTGTGTAGTCGACCCCTGGGGCTGAGGTGGTCACTAAGTGGATGTGGAGACGAGACAGCGTGTCTGCGACCATGTTGTCCTTCCCTGCGATGTGGTGGATGTCGATGGTAAACTCCGAGATAAACGAGAGGTGCCTCTGCTGCCGAGCCGACCATGGTTCCGATACCTTTGCGAGGGCGAAGGTGAGAGGTTTGTGGTCCGTATACGCGTGAAATCCCATCCTTCGAGGAAATACTGGAAATGTTGGATGGCTAGGTAGAGCGCTAGTCACTCCCTGTTGAAAGTGCTGTACTTCACCTCCGGCGGTCGCAGGTGTCCGCTGAAAAAGGCGAGCGGTCGCCACTGGCCCTCGACGAGCTGCTCCAGGACTCCGCCGACCGCTGTGTCGGAAGCGTCGACTGTGAGCGTCGTGGGTACATCGACTCTTGGATGTACTAGGAGGGCCGCCTTCGCCAACACCTCTTTGGTCTGCTTGAAGGGTTCCGTGGACTCTGTGTCCCATTCCACCTCCTTGGCCTTGCCAGCCATCAGACTGAACAGGGGTTTCATGATGCGCGCCGCCGCCGGCACGAACCGGTGTTAGAAATTCACCATCCCCACGAACTCTTGCAGGCCCTTGACCGTGCTGGACTTGGGAAACTGGTGGATGGCCTGAACTTTGTCCAGCAGAGGGGTGGCTCCATCCTGGTTGAGCCGGTGGCCCAAGAAGTTGATTTCTGGCAGCCCAAACTGGCACCACCGGGTTGATTGCCAGTCCGTGGTCACTCAGGCGCTGGCAGAGCTGGCGCATATGTGCCACATGCTCCTTGCATGACTTGCTGGCCACCAGGATGTCGTCTAGGTAGATGAAAATGAAATCCAGGCCTCGCCCAACCGAGTCCATTAGCCTCTGGAAAGTCTGAGCGGCGTTCTTGAGGCCGAAGGGCATCCTTAAGAATTCGAACAGCCCGAAAGGGGTGATGAGGGCTGTCTTGGGCACATCGTCGGGGTGCACGGGGATCTGATGATAACCTCGGACCAGGTCGATTTTTGAAAAGATGGCCGCCCCGTGTAGGTTCGCCGTGAAGTCCTGGATGTGGGGCACCGGGTATCTGTCAGCGGTTGTGGCGTCATTAAGTCTCCTGTAGTCCCCGCAGGGCCTCCAACCTCCTGTGGACTTGGGCACCATGTGCAGTGGCGATGCCCAAGGACTGTCTGAGCGGCGGATGATCCCCATTTCCTCCACTTTCCAGAACTCCTCCTTGGCGAGGCAAAGCTTGTCGGGTGGCAGCCTACGGGCCCAGGTGTGCAGCGGTGGTCCTTGTGTGGGAATGTGGTGCTGTATGCCGTGCTTGGGGTTGGTAGTGGAGGACTGTGGGGTGATGATGGAGGGGAAATCCACCAGCACCCTTGCAAACTCGTTACCCGAGAGCGTGACGGAGTCCAGGTGAAGGGCTGGGAACTGGGCTTCCCCAAGCTAGATGGTTTGTAAAGTCTCGGCGTGGACCAAATGCCGGCCTTTCAGGTCAACCAGAAGGTGGTTGGCCCGTAGGAAATCTGCCCCTAGTAATGGCCGCGACACCGCTCTACCGTGAAGGTCCAGGTAAAACAGCTGGGGCTGAAACGCAGCGGGATGGTATGCAAGCCGTACGTCTGTATGGTGGTGCCGTTCGTGGCGGTGAGGTCAGGGCCTGGGGCCGTGGTACTGGTGTCCATGTTTGAGGGGGGAAGGATGCTGATCTCGATCCTGGTGTCCACCAGGAAACGTCACCCGGAGTGTCGGTCCCAGAGGAACAGGAGGCTGTCACGACTGCCAGCCGTCAAAGCCACTAGCGATGGCCGGCCCCGGCATTTCCCAGGAAGGCACACGGTGGACGGCAGCGGCGCGTGTTTGACCCCCACCTCTGATGGTAAAAACACCATTGGTCCGAACCCTCATCTTTGTCCCCTGGGGGTCTTGGCCTTAGGCTGCGCGGTCGTGGTTAGGCAGATGGAAGCTGCTCCCCACTGCTTACTCTGTCACAAAATGTCTGCCCTGTCCGCGAGGTTGCGCAGGTCGCTGAAATCTTCACCCACGAGGAGGAGGCAAATATCCTCTGGCAGTTGCTCGAGGAACAGCTGCTTGAAAAGGAGGCAGGGTTTATGGCCATCCATGAGTGCCAGCATGTCGTCCATCAGCTCGGATGGCTTGTGGTTGCCCAGGCCGTCCATGCGCAGGAGCCGCACGGCTCGTTCGCGGCGGGAGACTCCGAAAGTGGAGAAGAGGAGTGCCTTGATTTTAATGTACCTGTCCTCCGTAGGTGGATGGTGCAGGAAGTCGATGATCCGCGCTGCCATGTCCTGGTCGAGCACACTGACCACGTAGTCGTACCGCATGGTGTCGGCTGTAATGCCTCTGATGCTGAACTGGGCCTCAGCCTGCTCGAACCAAACGTGGGGCTGAGCAGCCCAGAAAGTCGGGAGCTTGAGCGAGACTGCATTGTGCGAGTCATTGGGATTCATGTCTCGGGTTCCAGATGCCATCTGAGAGCATCGGGATCACCAAATGTAGCCGAACGCAGCGCGTGGCAGGAAAGAAAATGCAGAGACTGGCGGCTGGACTGGAGCACACTTTACTGACTGAAACAAAGCGCGCGCGCTCGCCGAAGTAACCGAGAGTCTCTCCAGTGGACGTGACATGCGGTCCCTGCAGGAAGGCCTGCCCTGCGGTTAGTCCGCATCGCAGTTAGTTCGCGTCGCGCTCCCGCGCATGCGCCCGTGGCCGCCGATGGCGGTTCGAGTCCTGTGGGTCCGGGCCGCTACAATGGCATAAAAAATCAAAACAAGATCAAATGGACAGCCTTTTGTTTTAAAGAGGCAAGTATTTATTTTTTCAATGCACAAACAGTTAAGTTCTGTACATTCCTGCAACACAAAAGCACCTGTGAACAAAATGGGACATAAGAGCTTCTTCAAATTGTGAAATATTTCAGGATAATAAAAAGGATCTTTTGGCATTGATTACTAGTCTGACATAGATAAGTATCTATCAGCCTGGAACAGTGGTCTTGTATGAATTTGCTTGATTTTTTTTTAAAGAAAGAGAACTGTTAAGGCATTGAAATAACATTCTTGTTCATGCGGGCTATCACCAAAAGCTCTTAGATACTTTGCAGTAGGAGATGTCGGCTTTAAAGGTAATATGAAACACTATATTATTGCACTGAGCTCCACACCAAGTGTGTTGTTGTCTAAGTGCATGTAATGCAGATATTTTTAGTACTGAACACATGACAATCCCACAACAAACATATCATATGAAGGAGCAGCCATTAGCTGCTGGAAGTACATCAGTCAAGTGGATTCTACTTAAAAATGCTTCTGTTAAAATGAAACCAGTGGCAGACAAAACATCAGAATACAAGGCAAAGGCAAAACCATTTTACCAAATGACAAGTAACATATTGGGTTCTGAGGTTCCAGAAGGCAGATCAGTGTTTGAAGCAGAAACTCTGCCAACATTCATGAATAGATCAGATAGGTGATTAAACATATGGAGGACAAATGGATATTAAACAGAGGAGGCACATGGGATTAGGAGGCTTGTGGAGTTTATGTACCACCACCCACTGGTCTGATGGATCTCGTTGTATTGGGCAGGTGTACAGTTAAACTTTAGGCACTGACAGATACATAACTCAAGAACTTCCAAGTGTTAAAGAGAGAAGCAGCACAGAAATGGACCCTTCGGCCACTAAATCCATGCCAACCATCAATCACAATAATCCTATATTGATCCTATTTTTTTATTCTCCACACATTCTCATCAACTCCCCTAATTCTACTAGTCACCTATGTACTAGGGGGTACTGACAGTGGCCAATTAACCTACCAACTTCATGTTTTTGGAATGTGGGAAACCAGAGCACCCAGAAGAAATCCATATTGTCACATAGAGAACGCGCAAACTCTGCACAGGCAGCACCCAAGGTCAGGATTGAACACAGGTCTTTGGCACCATTAGGCTGCAGGCTACTAGCAGTGACACTGTGCCATCTGACAACATACCTAAAGGATGACTGAATGGGATTGCTGTTGTGGAGAATTAGTTAAAACAGTGAGGGTGAAGGAGGAAGCCCATTGGCTCCAGTTAAAAGAACATTTGGCAGTAGTTCTGCATGTTACATCCTGATCAAATTTAAGAGGATTTTTGTTATATCTTCCTTCTTCTTGTGTCTTCCATCAAAGCTGCAGGCACAATGGTAGTGGTTACCCCAGTGAACGATATTAAGGGATGGTGTCTTAACGGGAGGATGTGCAAAGCCTTGACAAAAATTTGATTTATTGGCAAGGTTTTTGGAATATGAAGTGCTCAAGGAAAGCACTTCCTACAGAGACTGAGGAAGCAGACCTCACACACTCATCCATATGTTAACTTCAAAGCTGATTAAGGAGAGTCTGTTCACTATCTCGTAGGCTGCCTAGTATAGTGCTCCTGAAAAAGAAAAAAATTATTGGCAGTTGAATGAGGATTTTTTAAAATACTGGAGAACTACACGAAATCAAAGATGGAGTCAAGGATGATAAACAGGTTGACTGGAAGCTGTGTTGGTGCTCAAACAGATGCATTGTAAAGAACATCAGGAGAGTGCATTTAAGAATGGGTCATTGAGAACTTTAACCTAGGAATGCTGTGTCTTGCCTCTGAGCATTTCTTTTTCATATTTTAACAGAACTGATTTGATAACCTGCAAGACAAGCAGAAGATAAACCAGCATCTCCAGACTCAATCTGATCCAAGAAATAGAAGAATGGTTTCTCATATTTCCTATGACACAGAAGAAGACAATTCAGTCCATCTAATCTATACTGGCTCAATTCCCATTAGTTCCATTTGTCCATTTAACACTCTGCTACCCATTGTCACACATACGCCCATCAACTCCCTCCAGATTCTACCATCCAATCACACCTTGGTAATTTACAGTAGCCAATAAACCTAACAACTAGTATGCCTTTGGGAGGTGGGAGGAGACTGGAGCACCTGAGGGAAACCCATGATGTCACAGCGAGAACGTGCAAACTCCATACTGACAACACACAAGGTCGGAATCAAATGTGTTGCTGGAGCCATGCAGCAGCAGCACTAATTGCTGCACCAGTGTGCCATGCAGTTTGTGTCAGATGACAAATGTGGCTTGATATTGGTACTAGTTTGTGTGTAAATCTGATTGATTAGATGTGGGGTAAACAGCATGTGATAGTACATTGCAAATTCCACTGAAGAATAGGTCGAGGGTGTGCAGCAGTTACTTGAAAATAGCACAATGAGAAAGGGCTTATATGATTCAGGAGACCCCAGTAGTATTTTAAATTATCAAGTCATTGAATTATCACAAAATGAAAATAACCTGATTGTTTCTGTAATTTCACTAGTAAGGGGAATTTAAGAGACATTACAATGAAAGAAGACATGGAGTTTAGATTTAGTTGAGGGCTAGAGGGAATTTACATCCAGTGATAATTATCAATGACATGGATACAACTAAAAAGGCGCACTGCAGGAATTTATGTCGACATTTGGAATTGTATGATAAATTGCAGTTCGCCTAATGTTACAGTGTCTGAATTTGTGTTTCAGAAGAATTGTAACTTTTGAAGTAACATCTCATGTAACCTTTTGAAGATTATTTGCATTTGCCACATGGAGTGATACTGGTCTTGTGCAATTAGATTTCTAATATCAAAATCTGGTTTCACCAGGCTAGGAAGAGAACTAAAATAAAGCCAGAGAATGCTGGAAACACTCAGTAGGTCAGACATCATCTGTGGAGCAAGAGACAGATCAATGACCTTTCAGCACAACTGGTGGCTCCCATCCTTCATGCCCTAACCATGAACTTCCAAAACACGAGTACCAATGAAGGGCCATTTACCTGAAACGTTAACTCTGTCTCTCTCTTCATGGACACTGAACATCTCCAGCATTTCAGCAGATTTCAGCATGTGCAGGTTTTACTTTTTGACTGTGGAATCCTATTATTGGTCCAAATAACTGTCCATCGGAACTGGATGGTAAGAAGTCATAAACGTATTACCCCAGAAAGAAAATGTACTGATATCCAAATACTATAGTGATATTTGGGACTGAAGTCCAGTACTGCATTGACATTTAGAGATGTAGTGGTATTCAGGACTGTTGTGTAATGTCCGGTATTGTTGTAATTTCCAGCAATGGAGTGCTATCAATCGGAATACAGATGGATGCTTTTGTAATCAGTAGGGAGTTCATGGATGTAGAAGAAAAACTGCTTGAATAAACTGACCACTTGCTCAGGAAGTCAGGAGAGTGCTGATTTCCTCAGCTGAACCCAAAGAACCCACAACCAACCTGGACCGGACAGTGTGGGAGGTTGCTTCAATTATTGCCCTCCATTCTACATAGCTATTGCTATATTGGGAAGAGTTGCTACCAGCTCTATTAAGCATTTTTAATGTCATCCTTGTTAAAGTTGTGGGTAGAATCATTGCTAGTTTCCATCAACATAATGGGCATGGTTATCGTTATTTTTCGTGTTACTATTGTTATCTTTGTACGGGCGTCCAATGTTTTACTCAGTAATAAAGACTGAAATGCTGGGTTCAACTCTCTGTTTACTTGACTGAATTGTTATCCTCCTAATTATCTGGCATGAGCTAAATAAGAAAAACAAGGTCTTACAAAGGTGATAGCAAGACAGTAAGCTGCCAGGGCTGCAGAGTGAAGGCTTCTGTTGAGGCCCTACCTTACGTTGCCTACATACTGGGCCACCTTTCTCTGCATCACTGAAAATTCCTCCCTTCCCTGGCCTCCCTGTCCCTCAAGTGAACTGTAATCTTCCCTCCTTATGTGCATGTACTAAAAATGTGTGTAAGATAAGGCACAGTCAAAATATACAATTGAACCGTTTTGTAAAACTTATATTTTTCTCATTATCATTTTCCCTTATCCCTTCTTAGGAAGAGACAGAGGGTGCACAGCGGAGGGAACAGCAATAGCTCCCCTTGTCCAGAAGGGCAGATCCTGCTCACTGTAGAAGGAAGTGGTGTTTGATGGAACTACACAGTAAGATCGAAGATTTAGCTCCAACTCAATTCCTCATAAACATTTTCCTGTGCAATCTGTAATCCGTAGGCTCAAATTCCACTCTGCAAATTATGAGATTAAATTCAATAAACCAAGTGATTTTCTTGTTAACAGTATGAAAAATAACAACTTCTAAAACAGTCAAGAACCAAATGAGTTGACAGAGGGTTTTCACCCTCTAGCCCAGATCATGTGGCTGATCCTTACTGGCCTGTACAATGACCTGGAAAGCCAATCAATTGTCAGGGTATTGGGGATCCATGACACATAATCTGTTAACAAGTTCTGAAAAAGATTAGAAACAGAATAGTTTATTACAAAGTTCTGAAGTATAGAAAGATCAAACATAACTAAAGATGTTAATTGGCAGGCCCCAGATAGAGACATCTAACTTCCACCCAGATCTTCTACATTTGGCAGAGATAGACACAAAGCACCCCCTCCCGTCCTATGCCTCTTTCCCCTGCCCCCACCCCAAACCCATGAACAACAAATCAGGAGATTTGTTTGCTTTGCATTAAAGCCAATGACTACTGATTTAACATCCATTTTTTTGGCAATACTACTTTGAATCCAAACCAACTATTTTACAGCTGCTGAAATAAGGAGAGCTCAACATGTTGAAACACAATCCCTGACATCAATCATCCATGGACGCTGAGTATGACTGCTTTTAAATTGTTCTATTTATGTACAATTGCCATTCTACCTGAACTGGATGCGCATCAATCTCACCACTGTTTAGTTATCATTGGATTCTACATAATAATAAATAGAGCAAATTGTCTCTTTATGTACAGCTTCTGGGATTGTATAGTAAGATTACTTTCATGGAAGGCAAGTAGGGAAAGGACTTTTCACAATATGCTTCCTTATTAATGGGAGATTCATAGGCATTGAATGTCATATAACTGGTTATGGTACAGCAGACTCTGCTACTTGAGAGGTTAATATGAATGCATACAAACCAATAGCAGGCGTCATGCACATCCGCAGGCAACCGTCTGATAAATGGATGAAGAAATTATAATTCTCTATTCCACTATTCACTATTCAAGTCACACAACCATTTCCACCACTTAGAGATATTTCGATGTTCGTTCATTGTTCAAAATCCCAGGCCTTCCTACCTAACATAACGTTGGGGACATTTTTATCATGTGGGGCAAATAATGAGGGAATAAATGATTAGTTTGGGCCAAGGACACTCATTTCTTGAGAACAAATTTAGAATCATCATTGGGCACAGCATCACATTTAAAGCCCTCCAAAATATTTCAGATTTTACTTTCAGAGATAAAAATAAACAGAAAATGCTCAGCAGGTCAGGCAGCATCTGTGGAGAGAAAAACAGAGTTAACGTTTCAGTTTGATAGCCTTTCATCGAACTCAGGGATAATGTTGGTACACCTGGCATGGGTGCCTTGTGAAACCATGGCAGATGCCAGCATCTTACTCATGAAATTCTTTAAGTTTTACTTCCAGTCAGCCTTAGGACTCTTGGTTGGGGCATTGCTGCCTGTGCAGTGCTTGGACTCCACCCCAAATCAAACCCACTTCCTGCAATCTTTAGTAAGGATTAAGGCAGGTATGTTTATTCTTTATAGCACAACTCCCTGTAAGAATTTTGAGGAAAGAGTGCCATGGAATTACAGAAAGCATACTGACGATTGAGGGCAACACATCGCCTGGCTTGGGTGCTGAGAAGAAAATTGTAGCCCCGGCTGTCATTGTGAGAGTTCCTTGGGAAGGGTTGGGGTCAGAAATAGAAACGGGTCAGAAACAAAAAGATGAGATAAAGGCCAATGCAATAAGTAAAATTTAAAAAGGAAACAGGGGATTGAGGGTAGAAATTTGTCTATGTAAAAGATAGCCATCAGGGACTGGGTACACTTTGTGGGTAGCTGAGGTGATGCATGCTCATCCTGTTTGGGCTACAACCCAAGACAAATTTCTACACCCAGGATTCATTGGTGTGATCTGAATCACACCAATGCACACTAAGGTGTTCCCAATTCAAATTGCTTCTCTATATGAATGCTCCAAAAATTCCTAGCACATGCAATAAGCGGCATTTCTCTCTTCAGTCAATGGATGTCAACATCAGCAAACTCCAGATTAGGCAACATCTTTTGGAACCACTAAATCTGCAGCCTGTTCCTGACCTGAAGTTTAAGATGTCAAACCACAAAGTTCTTTCAAGTCATAAAGACCTTATTATGGATGACAAATGTTAATTTTCTCAAGGCGTGTCAATAAACACACGGCTTCCTCTTCTTCATCATCAGCAACTTCCTCACCCTGACCTCACACTATCAGAATATTTTCAACTGGAGCCTAAAGCTCCTCCATCACTCTGTCAGTCACTAAAGATGTACCAGAGGCAGATCAGTTTAAATGATATGTAATAATACTCAGCTTCAATTATATAAGAGTCCAGCTCATCCTAACCATACACAGACAACTGAAAGAAATTTCAAAGTTTATTCTGATCTGAAATAAAAACAGGGAATATTGGAAGGATGTTGGGGAGGCACAGTGGCACGGCTAATAGATCTGCTGCCTCACAACTCCAGTGACCCAGGTTCAGTCCTGATCTCTGGTGTTGTGTATGTGGAGTTTGCATGTTCTCCCTGTGTCTGTGGATATCAACCCCATTCTCCTTATTTTAGCATCAATGTTCCTGAAATTGGTTAAATCTTTTATATCTTTAACTGATCTCAAGAAACAAAAGCATAGAGATGCTGGGGTTTTTCTATTTATTTAAAGTAGGTTCAAATTGTGAACATTCAAGTTTCACCAATGCTAAAAGTTCATCTGACAATATTACTGATGTCCACTTCTAAGCTTATGACTTCCTCAGTCATGTTTTAGATATTAATATTTCAAGCAAGTTTCAACACCCATCATAGCAACATCACAAAGCACTATACGATAGCCACAATGGATAAGCACCTGAGTAAATAGTTCAATATTTGTAAATGGTATTGAATGTGTCATCCTATTCATTATTTGTCTTTGCTCAGGTGAATGATTTTGATAATTGAATAGCTGTGGTAGTGATTGTTTTTATTGTGATCTTTATGATGAAGGAGTTGAAAGGATTGAGTGCAGATGGCAGAGTTCTTGATATTTCCTCAGTTTTGGGAAGAAAGGCATATGGATCAGTGCTCTGCAGTCTAATGGTGTGGAACATTACTCAAAAGTATTCTTCAATTAAATGCTGGGAAGGGTCCCTCCCAGGTATATATCATCTACATGGAATTCCTCAGATATCCTCTGGTCTACCTTATTTCCTTCCCTTTGCCTCCTCATCATCCTTCTCCCCCTTCACATACAGCTTACATGATCACCACATTGTGGAAAATGCTGTATCACCATAAATTTGGAGCCTTCTCATCCTCATGGCCCTTTCCTCTCCCCTCAACCACCTGCTACTCTTCTATCTGGACTCATCTCTTTCCCATTCCTCCACCAGACCAAGTTCACCCTTACCATGATCCCAATGATCATGCAATCGCTTTCTTCCTAGTGACACCCTCTTGTGTGACCACTAATCAAATACCTCCTAAAAGTCCAAATATATTACATCTGCTCATTCAACCTTATTTATTCTGCTGGTTACCATCTCAAAAAACTCCAACAGATTTGTCAAACATGATTTCCTTTTCGTAAATCCACATTGTTTCTGCCCAGTCCTATTATTATTTTGTAAATGTGTTGTTACCACTTTCTTTTTAATAGATTTTCTTAGTGACATTTTCAAACGCAATGTTGATTTCTGTACATGCTTCAGGGCATAAGATTTATTCTATCTTTACAGACAGAGAAAGCATCTAACTGAGTAGAAATAAAACAGAAAATGCTGGAAACACTTAGTTGCACACATCTGTGCAAAGAGAAAGAGATTTAATGTTCCAGATCGAACGCCCTTCATCAGAACTGGGAAAGAGAAAGAACAAGTTATGTTTAAATAGTAGAGCAGGTGGAGGAAGGATGGATAGAAGAAATGGAATATCTCTGATAGAGTGAGGTCAGGATTATTGTCGTGATAAGCTGTTGTGGAAGCCAATGGTCCAACTGTTCGATAGGTTACTAAGGGCAGTTGTACTGGAACTGACCAGTTCTGCTGCAAGTTATCCATCTGCAATATTAATTCAGTTTTTTCACTCTCCACCAGCACAACCTGATCTGCTGGCCATTTCCTACTTCTCTGCATTTCCCAGCTTTTACATGTTCCTTTGTGTTTTTTCTTCATAACCTGCCCTCCTGATCTCAGTTTCAGAGAGAGTCTTCCGACCCAGACTGCTAGATGTGTACCAGGTGATACTGAGCTTTGTTCACTTAATCTTAAAACCTAGACTGGCCTTTTGTGCAAGCTATTCTGGCTCATGTGAAAAAAAACAGTAACTGAATGATAGATGGAAATTTCATCTGCAACTGCAATCGCTGGCAATGCTGACTGTTAAGGAGTGCGCAGTTATGAATGACCAAAGTTAGATGAAGGTAAGAAAATAGTAAGTTCAGTGATGCAGGGCGCTGAGGCCAGTAACTTGGTTAAATGGGTGAGCTATTAGTAAAGCCAAGTAAGATTATCTGTAAGCTGCCACTTTACTGAAGTTAATATCCATCATGTCTTTTATCTTTCATCTTGCCTCAGGTACCCAGTCTCATTTATCAATTTTATACCTATTCACTGTGAAGCCATAGGAGGGCAGAATATACTGAGGATTGAACATGAGAAGGGACAGATCTTGAGCTCCCGGCACACTCTCAGAATGTATGGGGTGTAGATCAGAAAATTGGATCGAGAAACATGGACTGTCCATTTCCCTCCACAGATGCTGCTCAATCCACTGAGTTCCTCCAGCAGTTTGTTTTTTGTTCACTACAGATATAACTTTTTGACTAAAACTGTAATCAACTAAAGTGCCATTTTAATCTGTTGTAATATTTAAAATCTTTTTGTTTTACCAACCTGATTTCAGATTCAATCTGTCAGTTAGCAATGTTTGATGTCATCAATTTCCATAAGTTTAACTATAACAAGCTAACATTGTGGTGTGATAAAACACAGCCATTCTAAGGCCACTTTGACAGCAGGCTGCATGCCATCTCTTTCCCCAAAGGAACCTGCAAATGTAATGAGGTAACATTCAGTGTTACAGCGCTCACCACGGTGGTTATTATTTAGTGCCGGTTATGTGGCAAAGTGCTTTCCCTCTCTCGGGACTTCCAATTTCCGTTCCACTAATGAGCTCTGAAATGCTGAAGGCTGGTGTTGTTCCTTCTGGACTATTCTGTGATACAGATAATGAGGAAACTGATAGGTGCCTAGGAGATTGGACTCTAGGCACAGTAATGGTCTGATAACACTCTACACCAGTTCTTCACAGTGAAATATCTCTCGTCTTCATTTGTAATGGTTTATTATTGTGCACAATGTGGCAGATGTCACAGTCTCAACATGAATAGGATAGAATTAGCCTATTCCTTTATTAAATTTTGTGTGTTTGATTTTATGAGAAACCACTACATCGCTGGAAGTCCATTCAGCAGGCATTTTAGCAATGAAAAGTATGTGGTGGTAAATTTGCTGAAAGTACCTGAATCTGAATGCCAGAATCCAGTCACCAGTCAAGAGATAGAGAACATCTGACTCATGAAAGAGAGGAAACTGACCATTTTCAATACAGCAATCACTCCACTGGAGAGAAATTTCAAATTTAACCCTGCCCATGGGTTTTCAGTGTTTCCTGAACCTCACCGTTCAACAAAGCAAATTCATGGATGTCATCAGAAGTCAGGCAAGTAACAGAATAGATGCAGGAATGGTGTTCTGATGTCTGGGGAGCCCAGGAACTGGGGTCACAGTGTAAGGATAAGGTGTAAGCCACTTAAGATTGAGACGAAGAGAAATTTCTTCTCCCCACCTCAGAAAGCAACTGAAGGGAAACCATTAAATATGTTCAAGAAAGAGCCGGATTTTTTTTGGGCTAGAGGAATCAAAGGATATGGGAGGTAGCAGGAACAAGGGTCTGAATTTGGATAATCAGCCATGATCATTTTGAATGCTGGAGCAGATTGGAAGGATATCAAATGACCCACTCTATGTTATCTATTTTTTTTTAACACTCAGTATCACAGTTGCTTTCTTACTTTCAGTCGAGAAAAGACATTCATATTTGCCTATTTTAGTCTCTACACTTTCGAGGTTTGGAGACTCAGATTAGGCCGTGAGTGCCTTGGCTGCCTGAAGTTGGACCTCAGGGTGAACATTAGCAGTAGCTGCAACAGCCAACTGTGGAAAGATCTGCAGCAGGTAAGGAGAGAGGAGAGCAGAGTGGAGGTGGTTTTAGAGGTGTCATTGTAAAATGATTTGAAGGGCAAACCAATGTATTGAGAGAGATTTAGAATCAGTTTGTTCAAGAGCATAACAGCTATTTAACAGATGACTTAAACAAAACAAGTACATGATCTAAATAAGTGCAACATTACCAGATTAGATCAGGTCAAGTGGTTGAGAGTTTTACATCTTCCACAACAGCTTGACTGGCCTGATTCTTCTCACCCTAATCTGCACTTGGAGAAGTCTTCTACTATTCAGCAAGGCACAATCTGCTGATATACTTATACGCCTTAGAGAGGGTCATTGTATGGAGCCCTCCTTTACTCAATCTGTTTCACCTTTTGTACTGTGGAGCTAAAGACCACTGCACCAGGTAAAGTCTTGAAGCTCTTGCACAGGTGAATAGCAAGTTGTCATATATTCTCCTTGCTTATGGCTCCTGCTGACTTCCCATCATAACTACAATCGTAAAATTTCAAAAAACCCTTCTTTAAACAGAATTTCTTGAAAATGTCAAAGCACCCTTTCCAATATCTCTTACCATCTCAGTTTTATGATCCCTTAATGTCTGTGTTCAGGTAATATATTCCATATTTGGGCAGAACTTTCTCTCTTGTCCGTAGCTCCCCATTTAGATTCTGGTAGATTTGTTTACCATCTCTCTCCGCAGTGCATATGTAAATGCTTCATGGCAGGGAATGAAATGCACACTAGCAGGGAATGAAATGTACACCTTAAGAATATTGGATCCTGTTAACAGCATCTTTCCAGAGAGAGTGATTTAAAGATCTCTTATCATGTTAATAGCTTAAGAGCCTGAAGCTTTGTTTCTTTGTGTTTTCAAAGCAAACTTGACCAGGTTACCTATCATTCCTTGACTTCTATTTTAACAATGTTGTATAGCCTATATTCATATTCCTTCAATTCCTATAATTGGATATATGGTTCACTATAATGTTCCTCTGACAATGCATTACTATCTGTGCTTATCCAGTCATTTCATTGCAACTTAGTTGTAGTATTGGCCGTACTATATTTTCAATTAAAATTGTCCTTAATTACCTAAATTATACCTAATATCAACAAATTCTCAAAAAAGTCATATTCTAAAAGGGGTCAAAGATACAAATAAAAACAGAAAATCTGGAAACACTCAGCAGGTCAGGCAGCATCTGTGGAAAGAGACATGGAATTAACGTTTCAGGTCTGGGACCCGCTGACCTGCTGAGTTTTCCAGCATTTTCAGTTTTTATTTCAGATTTCCAATCTCACTTTTTTTTAAATTTTAAAATGTACACAAGAAAATTACGTAAGTACTGGCTTTATTCCCAAATAACCTGAAAGTGACTGAAGTTGTCCTAGTGGTAGTAGATATAATTAGCCTTTGAGAAGACCTGCTTATAATAAATGGCTTTCATGTTTGTGGCTGACTTTCTGGAAATGCAGGGTATCGTTATCTGTGCATAACTGACAGGTTGCACAGCTACAGATCAAGCAGGAGTGTTAGAGAACTGTCAAAACTCTATCAATGTGTTGCCTGAAGTGGCTTATTCAGGACTGTTCCAGATTCCTGGACAGAAGCCATGGTGTTTCCATCGTGCAGCAGCCAAAGCTCTCCCAACTTTTTGAACTTGCAGGTAAAGTTAAGGATTGGTTGTTAGAACACAAAAAATAAAATCCTTTCAAACTTAAAAATCCCAATTAAGGATGCCTCTGGGCATTTTGAGTGGCCCATTCCCACCGGATGTGTCATTGAATGAGCAAGCAGCATGCTGAAGATACAATTCTACTCTTGAGCTGCCTGGATACATCAGGGCAGTGTTCGTTAGTTCTCACCAGCAAATGAAGGTATGGATGGTCGTGGCCCAGGTCAGCAGCAGGAGCACTGTGTTACACTTCAGTTTCAGAATGGGAAAGTCCAGGTACAGCTGCGTATTCACCTACGTTCTGCTGTATGCATCACCCCTATTAGCCCTCACTCTGCCTTGTCAAGTCTATTCATACATCCACTGATCTTACGTGTCATTTCTCTCATTCCACATCACTAACCATCCACTGCTCACTCTCATCCTTATAAACCCCGCCTTGTTGATCCACTTCATCCATTGGGTGAACAGGTGGCAGTATGGACGTGGTCACTGGTCTAACTTTCCCCTTGGAGAAAGAGACAGCAGAAAACACAAGAGAGAGCTTGAGAGGATCTTGCAGCTGTGACTGAAGAGGAGAAAGAGCTGGAAATCAATAACATTTTGGTGTCCTTTCTACCTCTCAGCTATCTGGTGACAGAATTTAGTATCACAATGTCATCTTTCCACACTCAGTCAAGTTGATAATTTCAGCAGTGAGTGCAGGTATTATTTCCCATGTAGTAAGCTCCCACAGAATTATTAATAACTGGTAAGCCATATTCACATCTTAAGGTCCCAGACCATCTTGACTTTGTGCAATGCCATAAACGGGTGACAATGAGTCAGTAGCTTGTTTTACATCTCTTCCAATTTTTATTCCCAGATAAAGCCCACTGCCTTAAGAAGATTCCCTCAATACTACAATGAAGTGGTTGGACTAGGTCATGTGGTTATGTTTGGAATTGAAGCTTGTCAACAGTAGACTAATTCAGATGTAAAGGGATTACCAGCTGGTCCAAGGTATCTCAAAAGACACTTTCCACTTTTCCAGTTAATGACATCTCATATTCCATTTTAGCAATTGGGTTCATATTATTTAAAACCGGCCCCTGACCAATTGAAAACCTATTGTTCCTTACCAACTGAAGGTCAGGATGTTCAAGTCACACTGTACAGGTGATTGTGAGAGGCTGTGTATATTATCTGAATGTTACCTGGAATTTTCTGCCTGTCGGATAACTTGTTGGGAACACTCCAGAGTGAATGGTGCCAAGTCGAGTTAACTCACCACAGAGGGTCTGGTGGCAAGGGCCCTAAAGTGAAATAAATCGTGTTTACTTACTGAGACCAGCTTTTCATTTCAGAGTTGTTGAACTCCATTAAAATTTTCAAATATCATGGTGGGATTTGAATTCATGAATTATTCATCTGTTTTCTAGTCCAGTCACATAATTGACACACTGTTATATCCATCCTTAACACAAACACTGAATCAATAATTTTGCGTACAAACTTTACTTTCCAGTGATTAAGGTAACAGTGGGGTAACGATCCTGTTATTGCACTCCAGCACATGCTGGGAGCACATACTGAGGAAGTGCGCACTCCCAGTCTGTGTCTTTGTGTTCATTAAAATTAATGGTTGTAAAATCACAGACTGCGATCATGCAATTGCCCAAATGTGTTGTTGGTGTGTTCCAGGAGTTGAGAGGTGGAATTTCATTCAAAAAAATGGCTATTAGAAAACAATCCAGGAATAGAATCAAAGGGTATTTACTGACATTAAAATGTGCTTGAACTCTTTTCCAGCATAATGCTGTAAATACCTCTAAATTTAGCTATGCAATGATATCCTATTCTAAGGCATCTAGCACCGTACAATTTTTTAAAGAAAAAATTTCATTTGCAACTAAAATAAAACGATTAACTGCAAAATTCACTGTCCAAAGGAAACAAATCTCCTAAATGTATGCTTTAAATCACTGCTCTGCTGTGTTTTACAGAGCATTACAATCAAAACCAGATATATGTACAGATGTGTAAAAGAACCGAATGTTATTATTGATGAAACCTCTGAATCAATTCTGAGGTTTAATGTGATTTAAGTACATGAAGTAACACATAATGTATTATTCTTGAGTGGACTCTCCCATATTCTGATCTAACAGTAACACGTCTTACTCTTTCTTCTTCAAAAACCATGAAAGGAAGCCTCATTCCCATTGAGAATGATAAATTCATGCAAAAGAATTTAGCCACCAAAGCAGCAGCAAGAAAAGATGTGAATCTGAATGAACAGCAGAACTTCCCAATGGAATGACCCTATGACTATTAGCCACTAAACAAAACCCTAAAGGATAGTTGGAAATACATCTGGGCTTAAGCAGAACGCTGAAGGGTAAATCTGAAATTCTAATAAGAAATTAAAAAAATGAAATACAGACAGGCACAGACAGAAGTAGAGAGTAGGAAAGAACAAAGGAAGTAATTACATGGGGAGAGTCCATTTTCCTTATAATTTTCTCCATGAGCAATTTCGTGGGACACCAACTAAGGACAGAATAGAGCTGGCTTTAACAAAGTTAAAATGGATGATAATGAATTGGCAGCCAGTTTTATGTCTCCTTTGATATTTATTTTCATTGAAGTTAATGTAAAAAAATAGGGAGAGAATTCACAGTCTATAGATTTGCTTTCACTCACATTGAACTATCACACAAACTCAAGATCTATCCCTTGTGATTCTGGTCACTATATGAACAACTCATACTAGACTCTTGCGGCTTGTGGCATTATTAATAGTGTCTGTTTGCTTCATGCTCTTGCAGCACACGCTCATGGAATCATGGAGTCATAGTCAGTCGTACAGCACAGAAATGGGCCCTTTGGCCCACCATGTTAATGCAGACTATTTTGCCCATGTACATGAGTCCCATTTGCCTGTATTAAGTCTGTATCCTTCCATGCCTTGCCTATTCAAGTGCCAGTATAAACGTCTCTTAAACGTAGAGATTGTATCTGGCTTCACTGCCTCCTCTGGCAGTGCGTTCCAGATATCGACCATTCTCTGTGTAAAATTTTCCCCTCAGATCCCCTTTAAAACTCCTTCCTCTCACCTTAAACCTATGGCTTCTTGTTTTTGATACCACTACCATGTGTAAAAGATTCTGACTTTCTACTCTATCTATACCTCTTAGAATTTTTTATACCTCTATTGGGTCTCCTTCACTCCAATGAAAACAGGTCCAGCCTATCTAGTCTCTTCAATAAAATACTCCAAAGCAGACAACATTTTGGTGAATCTCACTCTCTCCAGTGTAATCACATCTCAGTTGTCTCCTGTAGGTCTTCAGAGGGCTCATCTTCAATGCCTGGATCATGCGATTAAATGACCTGAACTTGGACAATAGTACAAGCTTCCAGGGTAAAGAAGGAAGGACAAGCTTATTATCCACAGACTCTGTTTCTGATCGTTAGCCAATGACTCCATTTCAAGATGTTAGATGAAGATGCAGTCCAAGATTAGCTAGTGTGCCTTCATGGGCTAACAGTCTGGTAATATCCTCTGGCTACGCTATGCCAATTAAACAGTTGCTTGGAGTACTTAAGAATACTTCACGTCAATGGACCTTCACTCTAGCCAGAAAATAGGCATGGGACTGAAAAATGGGCAAGAAAATGGATGAAGAATGGCAATTATTTTTCACATCATGATTTCCCTTGTAAAAAAATGCTTAAAATAGACTGCACTTTGCACACATAAATGTTTTGATAATAGCTATGATTAATGAGGTTTGTGAGAATACTACTCCACCTAGACATTGCAAAGTGAGTCACAGGTGGCTGTTTTAGTCGATTCACTGTTTAATTTGGATAATATATTCAAAAACATCTTTTGTCACATATGTATCCTGTCACTCATTAATGAACACGTACTAAATAGCTACTCAAAGCAGACACATCTTTTACATATGCTTGTTCTTAATGGTTGGAGTTTGTTTCTTTGTCAGGATAATTGGATGCAGTGAGAGCCTGGGAACGCTTGTCTGGTTCTTCCCAATGTTTCCCAGGGCTGCAGCTTCCTCCTGCTACCAAGAGAGGGCACCATCAAACTTCAGTGATTCTAACCACAAACTATAGAGGGAAAGGAACAGGAAAAGTGGAAGAGGGATAGAAGATATCTCATCTTATACTGACACAGAAGGAGGCCATCCAGCCCATCAAGTCCGTGCTGGCTCCCAGGTGAGCAATCCCATTAGTCCCATTGCCCCCTCCTTATTTATCACGACTCCTTTGACTTTTCCTGCCATTAAACTACACTGAGAGGTAATTTACAGCAGTGAGTTAACCTACAAGAGCTTCTTTAGGAATATAAAGAAAGAGGAAACTGAGAAAGACCTAAGTGGCTTCCTAGAAAATGGTAAAGGATAATCTACTATCACATTCCACATTCAAGGCAGCCTATCTTCCTCAGAGGTAGACACTAAGGTGGACATTTTCCGTGACATCTCTGCTTCCCTGTTACCAGGGAAGGCCCCTTATAAACAGCTCAGAGTCCTATGATGTGCACAAGGCAATGTTTGACATTTCAGGTGTGAAACTGGAAGTAGATGGCAATCCAGCAAAAGAGGAGACCAATTAGTAAGTCTGACCGAATGTCTGTAGGATGGGAAGAGCAATGCCCCATTGCTGAATTGTTTTAAAATCGTTATGAAATACAGTCCAGCGAGTATTGACCCACATTGTGCTGGATGTAGTTGACAATATGGAAGGGAGCCATCAGCATTTAGTAGCTCACATGGAAGTGGTATGGACCCAATGCTGGTAAATACTGATTGGCATAGATGGGTGCAACAGTCAGTGTGAACATGGTGGCCTGAAGGGCCTCTTTCTGTACTGTATGACTCTACAATTCCATGACTCTACTCAGTGTTTTAATGCTTTTGTTAATTTTCATATATTTAAAAAACACTTAATGAGCAGGCGCAATCAAACACTAAAGAAGAGCCTCTCAACTCTGATTGGAGGCAAGTGCTACACGCTTCCTCCCTCCCACTGCCCTGCCTGCTATCAAAATCTGTCAGGACATTTTGGAGGCAGGGCATCAGTGGTACATTGGGACCGTTGAGGGACTGGGACACCTCCCAGGTGTGGGAGTTGGCATATAGTCAGCTCAATCAGCCCTCCACATCTGGTCCAGATAAGGGACAGTGGATGAGAAACTAGATCCAGTTAGATTGTGCCTGCTATAAAATGTGCAAACATACACAGAACAATATTTGAAGGAAAATAACAGTAATTGTCAAACGTGTATCCTTTTTGATACTGTCCAATCTGATGTCCTTTTTCCAGAAGACCTTATGTTCTGATATACAACATTTTTCTTTAAGAACAAAATCAGCACTTCTGGAATGTAGCACACTCAAGAATATAGCACAACTGGAGAAGGTGCAGAGGAGATTCACTGTGATGTTGCCTGGGATGGAATGTTTCATGGTGAGGAGAGGTTGGATAGGCTGGGTTTGTTATCCTTGGAGTGAGGAGGCTGAGGTGGTGAGCTATATAAAATTATGACTGCATAGACAGGGTAAATCGTAAGAAATCTGTCTGCATGACAGAGGTGTCTAAGACCAGAAGGCCTAGGTTTAAGGTGAGAAGCAAGAGGTTTAGAAAAACCCAAGGAAGAATTTTTTTCACCCAGAGTTTTTTTCAACCCTGGAACACACTGCCTGAGAAGGTTGCGGAGGCAGATGCTCTCATAATATTCAAGAAGCATCTGAGTGAGCATCTGAGTCAACAAAGCATAATAGGCTGTGGACCGAGCCTTGATAAATGGAATTAGTATTGATGCATACATGATAGTCAACCTGGATATGGTGGGCTGAAAGGCCTGTTTCCAGGCTGTATAACTCCATGAGTCTATGGATTAAATGTTCACTGGTGAGCCTAGCTGACTGGATGTTCTAACTTAAACATCTCTCAAGTGAAACCTTGTTGCATTTGAGCAAAGGATACAAATATTGGGAATTGCAGTAGATTCAACATAGAAGAGAAACTTTCCCTCGGTTTGTATTTTCACCTTCCATGCCTTTTTCTGAACCCTCCTTTCACATTCTGGAGCAAATTAGCTCTGGGACTGGTGCAGTGGACTCGTTTTTCACCAGTGGGAATGGTTTTAATTTCGTTGTATCCCGATAACTTGAAAGTCCGAAGCCTGTGCGACTTCAAACGCAACAGTTTTGGGCAGTCCTGGTTCGCTTCCACAATGGACATAGCCCACCACACACAAATTGCTGTTAATTAACACCATCCTACTACGTGACTCAGTAAGGATGCAGCTGGTTGTGCTAGTGTAGAGGTTTTGTCATTAAACCAGTAACGTGGAGGCCTGACCTGAATTCATTTCATATCCCACCAAAACAGTCTGATAAATTGAATTCAGTTAAAAAACTGTTAAAATAAAAAGCCCTTATTTGTAAAAATCAATAATTCATGTGTCTTTTAAGGAAACAAACCTGCTGGCCTGGAGTATATGGAATTCTCTGTTCAACTCTTAATGAGTGGACAACTATGAATGAGCAATAAGTGCTGGTCTTGTCAGTGAGGTCCATATCCCTCATGGAATCATTCCAGCACAGAAAGAGGCCACTTGGTCTGTCAAGCCCAAGGTGCCTTTTTGTAGCTTGATCCACCATTCTTTCCATGTCACCCTGCCAGCTATTGTCCTCAAAGATTTATCCATTCCTTTTTAAAATCCGTGTGAATGGACATCCACCCTTTCAGCCTGTGAGTTCAGATCACAATGACCCAACTGCATAAATCCTTACTTCACCCCCAGAGCTGTTGCCAGTCACTTGAAATCTGTTGCCTGTGACCTGTCCGTGAATCGGAACAGTTTCTCTCTACTTATACTATCTAAATGCATCATCATTTTGTGCATCCCCATCAAATCTGCCCCCAACCTTGTCTGCTCCAAGAAGAACAACCCATATCCTCTTGTCTTTACTCATAGCTGAGGTAGAACATGGAACATAGAACAGTGCAGCACAGGAAGAGACTCTTCGGCCCACCACGTCTGCACCAACCATGATGTGAATCCAACTGATCCCATCTGCCTGCACATGGTTTCGTATTTCTGTCTAAATGCCTCTTAAATATTGCTGTTGTATCTTCTTCCACTACCTCACCTGGCAGTGCGTTCCAGGCACTTACCACTCTCTGTGTAAAAAACTTGCCTCGTATATCCCCTATAAACTTTCCCCCTCTCACCTTGAATCTATGCCCTCTGGTATTTGACATTTCCACCCTGGGAAAAAGACTCTGACTATCTACTCCATCTTTGCCTCTCATAGTTTAATATACTTCTATCAGCCTCCAGTGCTCCAGAAAAATAATCTAAGTTTGTCCAACTTCTCCTTATAGCTAATGCAGTCCAATCCAGACAACATCCTGGTGAACCTCTTGTACACCCTCCCCAAAACCTTTACATCCTTCCTACCATGTGCCTAATCCTAAATCGTTGGGAACAGTCCAGCAACTTTTTGTGCACCCTCGCTGGGGCCTTTCCTAAGGTGCAATGACGGGAACTGAACTCATTCCCCTGCTGTGGCATTGGCAGTATATTATCAAGGTTCAGCATCATCACCCTGCTTTTCACTGTCCCAGGATCCCATATTCTTTACTGACCGTGTGCTTTGTAAGTGATCCCATCATGCTTGACCTGCCTGCTACTCCTAAAGAAGTATGCAGAGAGGCATCCAGTCCCCTCTGTTCCTGCACTTTCTGTTGACTTTGACTATTTTGACTTTGTTGGCACCCCTTGTTCTCCTTGCTAAAATATCTTTCACTGTGACTTTTCTGCTTTAAATTTAGTCTCCCACATGTCTATCCATTCCACCAGCTTATTTCTTGTCACCTATTATCCTCCTCACTGTTTCCCACAATTGTCCTTTCAACCGTCTCTGGTCTAAGGAGAACCACTCCGTGCTTTCATGTCCTTCTTCATAAGTGGAATCATAGAGTCATACAGCATGGAAACAGGCCCTTCGGCCCAACTAGTCCATGCTAACCAAGATTCCCATCTAACTTAATCCAATTTGCCCGTGTTTGGCCCAGCTTTTATCGATGCACCATAGAAAGCATCCTAACTGGATGCATCATGGCTTGGTGCAGCAAATGCTCTGCCCAGGACCGCAAGATACTGCAGAGAGTTGTGGACACAGCCCAGCGCATCACAGACACCAGCCTCCCCTCTTTGGACTCTGTCTTTACCTCTCGCTGTCTTGGTGAAGCAGCCAGCATAACCAAAGACCCAACCCACCCGGGTCATTCTCTCTTTACTCCTCTTCCATCAGGCAGAAGATACAGGAGCCTGAGGGCACATACCACCAGACTTAAGGACAGCTTCTACCCCACTGTGATAAGACTATTGAAAGATGAGATGGACTCTGACCTCATGATCTACCTTGTTGTGACCTTGCACCTTATTGCACTGCACTTTCTTTGTAGCTGTGACACTTTACTCTGTACTGTTACTGTTTTTACCTGTACTACATCAATGCACTCTGTACTAACCCAATGTAACTGCATTGTGTAATGAATTGACCTGTACGATCGGTATGCAAGACAAGTTTTTCATTGTACCTCGGTACAAGTGACAATAATAAACCAATACCAATACCAATATCCTTCTAAACCTTTCGTATCCATCTACCTGTCCAAGTACCTTTTAAATACTGTTGATGTACCTGCCTCAACCACTTCCTCTGGCAGCTCATTCCATATACTGACCACTCTCTGGGTGAAAAAGTTGCCCCTCAGGTTCTTATTAAGTCTCTTCCCTCTCACCTTAAACCTTTGCCCTCTAGTTCTTGGTTCTCTAATGCGGGGAAAAAGTCTGTGAGCATTCACCCTATCTATGCCCTTCATAATTTTATATGCCTCCCTAAGGTCACCCCTCATTCCAATGAAAAACGTCCCAACCTTGGTAGGAGTCCAATAAATTTTAGAATCTGGAAATATTACCCTTCACACCCCTGTTAAAGTTATTAATATTTATCAAAAATGCTCAGGCAGCTGTGGACCGCAGCAGGAGCTTTAGCACCCTGCATAGTAACTGAACAGATTGCTTGGTGGTAATACTGGGTTACTGAAATGGGAAGTGGTTCCATTCCCAACTGAGAAACAAGTTCCCAAGATGCAGATTGTTGTGACAATGAAGGTTTTCATTCCTTGATCGTTGCAGTATTATTGACTGGAAACAACACTCCTGCTATTCACTTCATATCATAGCAACTCCCCACACACCTGTTCAAACAGTATCACTGTACACTCCTATTAATACCAGCTCCACCATTTCTCTTTGTATATCAACATCAGCTGCTGGACTACAGTCTTTTTTTAACATAATGTTTTTCAGAAAACACATTATATGCTGCTTTGTCTTGTTGCTGTCAATAACATATCTGTTGTTTACCAAAGACTGATGCTAAACCGGATAGCTTTGCGCTAGCTATGGGTGGCACAGCCTGATTGCTAATCCTTTGACTGTCGCAGGTGTTACTCAGTATTCTATCACACATTTCCACAATAAATGACAAGTGCTGTTTGTTTTGCAACAAAATGTGAACATGCATTGGAAACTCGACCTGTAAACATTGACTCTACTGCTTATTTTTAAAAGTTTGCATCCGCAGCATACATCATGCAGAGAGAAAAATCGATCTGAAAAGTCAAATTGTGATTCACAATTGTACTGAAATGACATCCAGATATCTCTCATTTGCAAGATTTCCAATATGTTGCTAAGATACAGTATGATTTACTTCAAGGTGTTTAAAATGTGGCTAAAGATAGCTTAAATTAAATGCAGAGTTGCAGTGTTTCATGATGTCTGAAAAAATGTGCAAAATTATTTCAATATTTCTTTAAATTTGTTTTCCAAAGTGAGCCAATTTACAGTGGACAATATGTGATGAAACTCTTTAATTGCTTCCAATCCTATAACTCACATTCCTTCTCTTCATTTTATTTAACTGCTTTCCAGTGTCCATTGCTTCCTTTCATCCTGGAACATGTAAGTGCCGCACTACCATAAAAAAGAAAGAAAAACATGCAGCACTTTCCATAACCTCAGGCACCCCAAGGTGCTTAACAGCCAATACATTGCTTTAGAAGTGAATGTCAGAAATATGACAGCAAATATGCAACAAGCTTCCACAAATACCAATAGGATTATGTTCAGGTAATTGGCTGTAAAGATGCATTTTGAGGGATAAATACTGGCCAGGAAACTGAGAAGAATCCCCTCATTCTTTTTTGAACTACATTATGAGGGTCTTTTTTGTCCTTTCTGAGAGGGCTGATAAAATCTTAGTTAAGTGCCTCATTCACGTTGGATTGGGAATAATATAAATGGGTATTGATGGTCGGCATGGACATAATGGGCTGAAGGACCTGTTTCTGTGCTGTATGACTCTCTCTATGAATCAAATAATGGCACCTGTGGCACTACTGCAGCCAAGAGTCAGTTTTATTATCTCTAGATTCCATGCTTTTGCTTTTCTACCCGTCATTGTTCATGGTCTTTTGATCTGGTTCTATCCTTTGTCCAAGGTTCAGTTTTACCCAGAATCTTCTCTTTTTTCACTTTACTGCCTCTGATGAGTTGACCACTTCTTCCTACTTCATCTCTCCTCTGCAATCCACTGCCTCTTTACCTGCATCTCCTTAGATAGACCCTTGGGAACGAGGATGACTTGCTGCCACACTGATTCTCCAGTTAATGAAGTCAGAGTGGGACCTGCAGACCCTGCCATGGATGGGGCAGGAAGTGCTTGACAGTCTGAGTGGGCAGGTAGTTTGAGAAGTGGTGACCTGAGAGGAATTGGTTTTTTTTCCTTTTAACATTACCCAGACCCCTCATAATTTTGTACACCTCAATGAAATCTTCCTCTGCTCAATAGCTTGTCCAGTCTTTCCTCACAGTTACAATTTTTCAATTCTGGGCAACATTCTTCTCAACCTCTTTGCACTCTCTACAATGCAATCACACCTTTCCTGTGATGTGGTGACCAGAACTGGATACAGCTGTGGACTAGGGTTCTATACAGTTCTGACATGATGTCCCTGTTGCTATATTCTATGCCTCAACTAGGGAAGCAAAGCATCCTGTTTGACTTCAGTGAATTAGTTGTGTTTTATAATAATCCATCAACTTTTCTGATAGCGGAATCTTTTCCTGAATTTTCTGAAGCTGCAATCAAATCCCCGAACTACCACGATGAGATTTAAACAATGTCTCCTGCATTATTAGATGAGAAATTAAACCATAGCAATACCAAGTTGAACAGCATGATTCAGAGTATTTGGATTCCATTGCATTACCTTCCGAATCCTGAGTTCTTTCTTAAGAATGTAAGAAACAGAAACAGGAGTAGATCATTTGCTTTGCCCTGCTCTGCCATTCAATAAAGTCATGGCTGTTGTTTTTATTAACTTCAGTCCGACTTACCTGCATTAACTCATCCCTTAATATCCAAAAAATGTATTAATTTCCACTAAAATTGTGGAGGTCTGGTTAATCTTTCAAAGTAATCTTCAAAATCTAACAGGCAGGTGCCATTACACAAACTAATTTGATCGTGGTAGTAGTTCTTTATTAGATTTAAAAAGATACCTAAGCCACTTTCGTCCTTCAATATTTTACTCAAAAAGAAATTAAGACATTTACATCTGGCGCAATTTCCTTCAATCAGAATGATAGATGGGTCAGCCTAGTTAAAGAACATCTTTCAGCACTAGTACTTGGGGAGTGTGCTAACAGATCTTCATGCACACTTTTCTCTTCAGATGACAAGGTTTGCACGAATCTCTCTCTTAACTTCAGCCAAGTACAAATGTCATCCCACATTTGAACTCTGGCTATCTAATTGCAGTTACTCCTAATCAAAAATAATTCATTTGGTGGGGTATTTTGAGATGTACTGATGATGCCACATTACATGAATATAAATGTTGTCTGCTGTGGCTCAGTGGCATTCTCGCTTCTGAGTCAGAAGGTAATGGATTAATTCCTACTCCTCAAGCTTAAGCACAAAATTCAAGTTGACACTCCAGTGCAGTACTGTGGGAGTCAACACAGTTGCAGATGCCATCTTTTGGATGAGATATTAAACCTGAGGTCATGTCTGCTCTCTCATGTAGATGCAATAGATCCCAGGACATTGCTTTGAGCAGGTGGATTTATAGTGTTCTGGCTAGCATTTAACCTTCAACTAATACCTGAAAAAGAGACATGGATGACCTGGTCATGGGAATGGACGTAAGAATAGAGACAGGGAAATGGAATGGAATAAAGCAAATATCAACTGCAGACAAGGAAAAATTGCTGCGATCATGTAGCCCTTCCTGATCTCCAGGCTGTCTATGCAGAGTTTTCAGATTCTTCCTGTGGCACGCAGGTTTCTTCTGAATTCTCCTGTTTCCTCTCACATTCCAAAGGCATGCAAGATGTTAAACCATTTGGCTACTGTTGATTGCCCCAGTGTAGGTGGGTGGTAGAATCTGGGGGAGATGATGGGAATGTTGGTAAAATGAGTTGCAAGGAAAATTAGTAAGGGATTGCTCTATGGGCAGACATGGACCAATGGGCCAAAATGGCCTTCTTCAATGTCATTAGTAAATTTGGAAAAATAGCTAAAGGGGCCTCGTGATCTCAGCAATTCTGTTGAGTTCTTGAGACTAAATCTATTCTTTAGAACATAGAACAGTACAGCACAGAAACAGGCCCTTCGGCCCACAAAAATAATCTGTATCAAGATTATCAACAGGTCGGTGAAAATAACTCAGCAACTGCTGTGCAAAGGCACCTTTGGTTATATTAGTTCTTCAGTACGTCTCAAAATACCTTCCAATCGTACTTTTAATTACCTTAATTAATTTTGATTAGCAGTAATTATTACTTTGCATTTAGGAAGCCAGAATTCAATTGTGCGCTCGAGCATCAACAGTATGCAGTTGTGGAGAAGCTTCTTCTAATATGCTGACCCTATCAGTGGTGTCTGTTCCATTCAGAGGATGTGCCTGGAGTTCTGCAGGAGGGTGCATATTTTAAGGAAAATACAAAAGTTATTCATATTCCAATGAAGTAAAAGAAAAAAAATGAAACTACATTTATATAGCTCAGATCATAGTCGGTGAGGCTTAATCACTGTTGTAATGCAGAAAACGTGTTGGCAATATGCATAAGCACAGCCCACAGACTGCAATGAAATAGTTGCAGAAAAAGCTGGAAAAAGTCAACAGGTCAGGCAGTGCCAGTGGAGAAACAGATTCAATGTTTCATGTCAATGACACTTCATCAGAACCTGAAGCATCTCTCTCCACAGATGCTGCTTGACCTGCTGAATACTTCCAGCATTTTCAGCTTTTATTTCAGATTTCTAGCATCTGCACTAATTTACTTCTTAATGAATAATTTGCCCAATTTGGCTGTTGGTCAACTAACTAAACTCACCTGCTCATCTTCATAAGACTTTTTTTTATCCACCTGAGAGATCAGAGAGGACCTCTGTGAAATATCTCATCCAAAAGGGCAGTGTTACTTCAGTGCAGGAGTTCCTCAGTCCTGCACTACTTGTGTCAATCTGGCCACTGGCTCCAGCAGAGACTTGAACTCATGTCCTCCTGACTCAGGCTAAAAGCTGCTGCTGTCAGCTTTGTTGCTCCATCCTTGAGATTACTTATTTTCCAACATGCTGCCACAGCTGCAGAATTCTGTACTAGCCAATTGTTTGTGATCTTTAATGAGAACTGTACAAACCTTATAGGCCATTCTCCTGGTCTTCTATAGGCAGAGTTGTAGCTATCATTTCCCCTAATTACTGCTTATATTCCAGCATGATTTTTTACACAAATCTATTTTATTTAAATGGTTTTATAAAAGAGGAAAAGCAGCCCAGGGATCTTTGCAAAATGAAAATCCATGCAGTGCTGTGAGATTGTATGCTTGGCTTGTACTAGATATTTGTTGCAAGTTCATTGCCCATAATGGCAAAATAAATCAGTGTGTTTCACTTTTTATTGACTGACTAACTGACTGACAGCAATCATATTCCACTTCAGCATCAGCTTTGGATCATTTTTTTTAAAATTAAAATTATTGTAACCTGCCATCAAAAAGATCTGGGTTGCCTTGAATTAATTCACCTGCACCTTTGATGTTCAAGGAAGATCATGGTCAATCATTAAATCATTCTAGATTGCTGTTGGCATCAAAACCACAAGAACCTTTTCAAAGATCTACATCTGATCCCTTTTCATAATAACACTGCTTAAGATGGACAGAGAATCTCATGGAGTACAACCAAATGAGGTAGAATCTTTGTGAGCAGTTTTAACCTAACCTGTTGCTGGACAATCCACAGAATTGGCTGAGACACTGGTTATACTTGCTACCCAGTATCACTCACCATTGTCCTCGATGGATGGGTAGGGGTAAAACCATTGTTAATCCACAGGCAAAGCCAATTTTCCATGTAAGTAGTGCTGTGTGAAAACTGAATTGTTGCACTGCTGAAGTGCTTTAAACATCTTCTTCTCCCTGCATTATGGAGCTGTATTTTTCTGGGGCTGTACTGTGATCCGTAAGTTTTTAAACTGGGGACTCTGCCTTCTTGGAATTCATGACACTATCAGATTTCTGAATTTACTAACATGTTAATGTAGATTAATTTTATAATATTTTCTGTATGTTTTTTTTGGATGGCTACCAACAACTTTAAGAAGAGTTCCCAGGAGTATGTAACCAGTGCCCAAGATGACAATGTTTGTATAAATCCATCCCCTAGAATACTTCATCTCAGTCAGAAATCACAGGGAAATGTTTAAAGTTCCAGAAACCAATGTCATGAGTTTATCTGTTTAATCATAAATTTGAACATTTCTGCACTGAAATGTCTTGTGGGATTCCATTGCAGGACTTAATTATGAATATGAAAGTTGATATTATGCAAACAGAAATATAGTTTTGCAAAGTTCAAGATTGCAAAGGATAAAAGATATGCAATTAATAGTACTTTTGAAGAATTTCTGCATTTATATCAGAATTGGGAACATAATTAGTTGAGCACACAATTGGTGCAGAGCTCGAAGGTCCTCTAGTTCTTGTGCAAATCAGCCTTCATACTTCAGTGCCTTATAATGTGGAGGCAGAAAGGAGGCAGTATTCATCATATGCTGACTGCACATCAGTTCCAGAAGCCCCAAGTATTGAAGCTATTATGATTTTAGTCATATTGATCTTGTCATATTTTTCCCTGTACATTTGTTTCTTCCCATTTATTTTTGTTTATCTGCTAATGTGAACGCTTGAATATATCATCAAAACTGAAAATAGTTTTTGCAGCACAAAAGAGAAAAGACTGAACAGGCTTGACAATATTTCCTAGGAAAAAGACTGAGGGGTGTCCTGATACAGGTCTGCACTGTTATTGAAGTATTTGATATGATGAATCCAAGAAAAAAGCTTCCAACTTGCAGGCAAGATCAGAAATAAGGGTCAAATGTAAGTTAATCATAATAAATCCAAAAGAAATGACATCACCCAAGCATTCGTTAGAAAAGTGCAACTTGATTCCACAAGAAGTAGCTGAGGTAAATAGCATGGGTAGATTTAGGGGAAGTTAGATAATAACATGAAGGAGAAAGGAACAGGATACACTGATATGTGGATGAAGCAGTGTGAATGGAGGCTCCTGTGGAGCAGAAGTGTCAGTATGGACCATTTAGGACAAATAGCCTGGAACTTTTCAGTGTTATATTTTGAAGTAGCATCTTTTCGGAAAGAGGATTTTTTATAGTAAAATTTCTATCACTAATCCATTTGAGTGTATGTATGGTTTAGCAATGTTCTGCAGAATACTCCTATTTGAATAGATAAGGAGTATATACAAAAATGTTTACAAACTCTTTTTTCTTAAGACCTAAGTTACTCTTCAATATTTTTTCAATGCTGCTACTTATGGAATTCTAAATAATGAAGAAAATACCAAAATAATGCAGATTCATTTGATAGGGATTTGGCCCTAATGTCAGATTCAATGACTCACAGCCTTAAACACTAAGGCGGGCATGATGCCTCAGCACAGTGGTACAGAAATGTTGCAGTTTATTGATGCCATCTTTCAAATTAAACATTACACTAAGGTCCCATTCTCAGAATTCTTATGGTATCCTTTTGAATATCACTTTCTTAACCAACACCAGAAACCAAAAATTGATCAACCGATCATTTATTCACTGGCCGTTATATTTGCCTACATAGCAACATCAAAAAGTAATCTATATTATGACTTGAATTTGTAATCATTTACAACACAAAGGCAAGTAATTTTGTTACATATCAAACGTTTTAAAGACCTTATTAAACATTATCTTTCATAAGGCTTCAATTGTATCAATCACAAGTGTTACTTTATTAAAAGGTATATATTTTAAAACATGGATATTTTCTTGCTTAATCTTTTTTCTTGAAACCTACTACTTCATTTCCACCTGTTTTCACAGATATAACCAGGACATGAAACTTTTGGGGTTTTAAGCAGGTAATGAGTGGAGAAACACCTCTGTAGGTTTACTCAGAAAATTTGTTTTTGTTTCCACATAAAACTCTACATTGGCAATATTTGTTATAATGCCAGCTGTGCATCTTGCTTTAAGAATATGTCTCTCAAAATGTGGATATTGTGCACAGACTACTAATCAATCATGTTTGTTTGGGGCTACATCGTAGGCACACTAGTCAGTGATTTGACTGGGATAAGCAGGGATAGACAGACCCTGGAAGCGTAAAAATATGCACAAAGACAAATGGAAGACTTTGAATGAACGGGTATTATTCTCAATAACAATTTTGTTGCAATTTATGATAGAAACAGTATATGGCTGAAAATATTATTTTTCAAAATAACCAATATTTCCTGATTTTGCCAGACAATGATAATAACCTAAAAAGCATCCTAACTGAACCAAAAATAACTGAATAATTGAAACTAAAATGAGGACAACTTGGACAACATAGCACACAACACAAATGGTACAAATGATATTACATTATATCATTCTTAAAATGCAAAGTATTTATATATATTTTAATAATCATTCAGTTATTAGCTTCCAAGACCTGAAGTTGACTAACGATGCTTCACAGACCATGTGGTAATTCTTTAGTGCAGTAACTGTAAATGTAGGGAAATTCAGCAGTCAATTTTTCTTCAGCAAGATTCCAGAAACAGCATATGATAAGCAAAAGGTGACTTCTAAGTGACAGCCACTGATTTTAGGTATGTTGATTGAAGTATCACTATTAGTCATTGCAAACTCTCCTGTTCTTTGAAATAGTAACAAAGAATGTTTTTATATATCAGTCTGAGAGATCTAACAGGACCAAAATTTAACCAATCAAAACCAAAAGCTTTCATATTTCACTTTGTGTATTATTGATCCTCCTGTCACTTAGCCGATTGATGAAGTGTAGGAAATAACCTATTTGATCAGGGAAGAATGGGATAATATTGTTGATGAAAGAAGGAGAATCATCCTAAATGAACCAAAGTCTCAGAAATCTAAAGTGATCCACATAATGACATGAATTTGTGATCATTTACAACATAAAGGCAAGTAATTTTGTTATTTATCATACATTTTGAAGTAGTAAAAGAGTTTGTGTCTTTCCTTATAATGTTTTCTTGTTTAGTATTTCACTATCATGCAAAATTGTTTCTGTAACTGAAACAGCTTGAAAATTTATCTGTCTTATAAAACATCAAATCTAATGTTGCAACTCCTTTTCAAAATGATTTCTATTTACTGGCACTAATTTTCACAGGATCAAGATAATTTTGGTGCTGAGGAAATAGTTTGCTTGCTCCACAGAGATTAAAGTTGTACTTTAAACGTATACTGCTTTTGAAACACAGAACAAAAAAAATTAACTTTATTAACTTAAAATTTCTAGATGAATTTTATCTCAGACGCTACAACGGGAAAACAAATCTGTTATCCTTTGCACCCAATTTATTTTGACAGATGCACATTTAGTCTATTTATTACTGATGCATCTGTGTTATCAATCCATTTTGTTTACAGTGACCAGCAGGAGATGGTGAAATGCTCTTAAACTGCCATATTTTTCCTTGGACATCACTTGCCTGTAGGGGGCAAAATTGGACGTAAAATTCTTCACCTGCTCAGTTTAGCTTCTGGTGTATTTCTGCTGCAGCCTTCCGGTAGTATTGGGTTTGGGATGTTACCCATTTGGAGGCTCCCAGTGGTGTATTTAAAATTCATAAATTACTAGCCAGTCTATAATTGTTTCTCTGTGGGCGTGTGAAAACATTGACTGCCGAATCCATCCAGATGTCTGTACACAGAAAACAAAGCGGCTTGGTATATTAGTCAAACAGCCAATCTTTGCAAATAAAAAACACCGGTGAAATTGCTTAAAGGTTTAGAGTTTAAAAACAATGCTTTGCCTAAATTTAAATATAATTAACTATTTTGTTGCAGTCGCCCTAGTTTCAAAAGCTCTCATTTTAATTTCAAACCTTCTTCCCTGAATTTTTCTGGGAGTATTAAGTGTATAAAGGACATAACTATCCCTCAGTTATAGACTAGTACCTGTGAACATCTGGATCAAAGATGGAACGGCGTGTGGTTTTGTTGCACTGGCATTTGCAAACACCTAAATCTAACAGCTATTATAAAACAGTGCTCAATAAATTAACGCAACCAACTGTTCTGTTTTCCAGAGTCTATGTGAAAATGCCATCAGCTACATGGTCCAGCCGTAACAAGATAAATTAATCATATACAGAAGTGTGCCCAAATCGGATTTTGTCTTAAATCGTCTCTAAATGATATTCTCACCGTACCAGCCCGGTTGTAAGAACCACTACTCTAAACAATTACTACATTAAATCTAAATGCTTCTGTATGCCTAGCTTCACACGCCGGACCCAGACATGAGATCAAGTCAGACAACACACCAGATCAGATGGTTCGGAATTAATGAAAACATCCTGTTTAACTTCCATTTAGCAGCACTTCACAGACACAAGACAAAGATAAAAGCTCCATGGCAGTCACCGATAGGCTCGGTCCCTCCTTCCCTGGTCCGCTATTCAGTGAGACAATGCGTGTATCCGAATACCGCACCATCAAGACATAATCCACAGGACAATATCTGCAAAACCTTTCATCCTTTCTTCCCCGTAGCCACGATGCAATTGGAAGATATTTTCACCCCTCCAAAATTTACAATCCCACCATAGGTAAGTAACTCCAAACTCCATGGTATATCTCAAGTAGTTGTAATTAAGCACTAGGAAGAAATCCGCTGCACACCTTTCGAACACACTGTATATAAGTTTCTTACTGTCCGTTATGTTGCCCTTATTCATCCAGTTTATACCGTATTAAGTTTCATACAATATATACCGTACTTATATTAATTCAAAAGTCCCATTTTCAAATCCGATCGATCCTTCATTAAGCTAAAAGAAAATCACTCTAAAGTATTCCCCTAAAAGTCCTGAACTCCCCATCAGGAGCTGAGGATTCCAAATGCAGTGAGAAGCACTTGGACATAAACGCAATATTCCTTTTTCTCAAAACCAGTAATCAGTAAATCTTTTCACCACTCGCCATACGTCAGGATTAAGGGATCACCAGGCCAATAAAAAATACTTTCATAAAATGATAATGTCTTTCCTGCTATGCTTCTTCACATGTAATGTATCATTAAATGTTCAATTTCAGTCAAGTTTTTGTTTCTCATGTGTCAGATTCGAAAGCATTTTAATTGTCGGAATTAACTTGGGGGTGAAATGGCTGGTGTGAAATGCAGTAAGGTGCAGAGAAGGAATTAGATTACCAAATCGAACGCAGGTGAAACAGCATTTGGAAAGTTCTCCGAATCTAGCTACCCTCACTCGCGCCTCTCTCAAAACTATATCCATAAACTGGGGATTGGAAGTGCTGGATCTATTTCAGAGATTGGACAGTGTTGTTTATTTAATTGACTCTTTTAAATCAAATATTAATTTATTAGTCCATAAATTAACACTGCCAGTATAAATGACTGAAAAATCCGAAATGTCAGTGTTCTGAAATATTGTTCACAGCGGGTGCAGGGCTATATTTTGAGCGGAAAACAAGGGCAGCTGTTTCTGAATACAACCCGCTGCTAATTAATTGTTACAGATTTATTCTAAACTAGTTTTATGATGAAATTAATATACGGGTGTACCTTGTAATCCTTCCTGAACTGTTTTAAATTATAAATCTGTCTTAAAGGAACCGTTTCCAATCAGGCAACGCGAGAACTGGGAATTATTTTTAAATTTTCCGTATTCAGTCCACCACACTCAAGGTAATCGGCAAGTTTACCTGCAAAGTAGGGGTGAAATAAATAAAACTGTATTAGTCGTAAGTTAAAACCGGTGATCGCGTTTAATGGTTACTAAATTTAATATTAACATACACCAAATTCTTCCCTCTTTCTCCTCATCTTTTTAAATTTCTGGGCCCCTTTTTCAGCAAATAACTCGCCGTCTCGCTTCATTCTATTCGGGACAGAATTCTCGGCTACGCATCAGTTATAATGAAGGAGGTGGGGAAGAGGAATGAAGGAAACTCTGTAAAACTGTACAAAAATCTTTTTTAATAAAAATATTTTATAATTACAATGATCTATTAAAGCATATACATTTCCACGTACACTGAATAAAGAACATCTTGACTATGTACAGCAGGTAAGATTTGCCCCAACCCCGCTTTGTACTTCTATACATAGTTTTTAGGTTTTTTTTAAACAGCGAATCGACACTCCCCTTGGTCCGAGCCAGTCGTCTATTTGAAACAGATGACAGAACATCTGGAAGAGTCTTCTGGATTAGTAAGAGCGTCAGGAATCAGTTCTTTTTAGTCGGTGAAACTTTCTACTCTCCTTAAAGGGATTTCGGGGACCTCTTCTGCTTCCCGATAAGGCGTCGACCAGCCTGCGAAGTCACTCAGTTTACAACCCACCCCTCGACTTCTCCCCCTCCCTCCCGCCCTCCCCTCAAGTTTTCCAAGATCAGTTCTGGGTTTATTTTTTTAAGTCTGTGGCTAAAACGCTATGAGCAGCATAGAGATGAGACGTGATTTGGCAAAAAAAACCCTCTCAGGATGGAATCCGTTGGACAGGTTTCTGGCGTTGAACGCTAGGATTAGTTTGTCTTTCCTTCTTTTCTCCCTCTCTCTCTCTCTCCTCCTCCTCCTCCTCTCCGGTTGTGTGTGTATGTGTGTGAGTGATTCGTCGGGCACACCTGTAAAAGAAAATGAATAGGGGTATGTGTGAAACGCAGCTCAGACTGACTGGCGCCATCAACACAACACACGGCAATGCATGATCAGTAGCCCAAAACAAACCAGGGTCAAACAGCAGCTCCAAATCCACCAGCACAAACTTCAAACACGGACAGCTGCACGCTACCCGCTCAGTTTCTGTTTGAAATATCACACAGCGGCAAAGTTTACTTCTCACTGGACATTCACCCCCGTTATTTAAACCGAAAGTGAATGTTAAACGAAAAACAGCACAAGAGCTCACCTCACACAGCATCACATCAGCGGCACAAAATACTGTCCTCTTGTCTCCTGACTTTAGACCCACTCTGTAACACACAAAGAGAAAGACGCGTCGGTAAACCTCGCACTGACAGGAAGACGGGGTTTGAGCAACACTTCAGTGTTGGTTGAAAAAAAAGCAACGTTTACCATTTTGTTCTCATCAAGACGTTATTTTGTGACATTTACGCCTACCGTGCCACCATCACCTCGGGATCACTACTCTCGCTTTATCTGCGCGGTGCGTGGAAACAAAACCAGAGTTGGGATTTAAAATAACCCTAAAAAAGGCACCACCTCCACACAAGCGGGATGTTTTCATTCTCCCTCGCCAACCTTGCATACTTTTGACAAAGAACAAAACGCATCGCTTGTCTTTTTTCGCATTCATCGAAATAAAATTTCGAAAAAAGGAAACTGCCGTGTGACATCCCCGCAGTAAACGGAAATGTGTTCCAACGTACAATGAGCCTAAGTGTGCACTTCTATAAATGTTCAGAGTGAAACTACACTGTTTAATTTGTAATTTCATATTCTGTAGGGTTCTGTGCAATAGTGACAATTATATTTAATGTACAGAATCCATCCAGCAATCGTTGCAGTCACTGCAATTAACGTTTCACCAGGAACATGCCATCAATATATATGGTGTCACATGTTTGTAACCCTGCATGAGTTGCCAGTGGTGGTGTAGAGAATAGACAATGGGACACGATAAGCGTAAATTCCTCTCCTAATCAGTAAGGGTAAAACAAAACACGGAGGGAAATATTAACACCAATGATACTTGACAGATTAGAAAGGAATTTCCTTATTTTTAAAAAATGCATTTAATATAATTGTTTTTTTAAAAAACTGTCTAAAATACAAGTGGTGATGCTGTGAAGTATAGGGGCAGAGGTTGCTTTTAAAGGAATGCAGTGTACGAGCGAAGTTTAGTGACGGCGCCGGCTTCCCTTTCATTTTACCTGCTCGGTGTTGAGGGTTGTCAGAGGAGTCCTGGGCGCCGAGGGGCAGCTCGCCGCCGGCTGCGCTCTCACCAGAGCCGGGTGCGTCTCCAGAGCCAGCTGCAGGTCCAGGATGTAGTCGATTACATGCTGCAGGATCTCCACTTTGCTCACCTTCTTGTTTGGAGGGATGGTGGGGACCAACTGCTTGAGCTTAGAGTAGCAATCCTTCATGTCGTACTGCAGGTCCAGGGATTCCTCTTCCATCTTGCAGCGGGCGATGCTGAGACTGTGCTCTGACAAGCAATGCAATGCCATCTCACCGCAGCCTGCCTTCTTCAGGGAAGGAACATCACTCACTGCTTTCATTGCACCTCTAAATAATATTCCCTATTTTTACTGCAAATTAAAAAATGCAGGCAATTCTGCAAGTATGTTGCTTTATAGTTGCAAGAATTAAGACAGATTAAATGCCTCGAAAGGTCAGGAATATAAAGCCTTGTACTCTGTTTTCGGATAATATATATCTTTAAGATTCCACCACTTGTCTCCAGAAGTGCAAAATAGCCCGAAGTGTGGGGATCGCTACGATTTATAACAGCAGGGGCAGGGCTTGACCAGAGATGATTGACAAATCGTCCAGCCAATCTACGATCGTCAATGGTAGCAGGCCCAGCTCACTGAGCCAATGAGCTGCTCTGAACAACGAGCCAGCTCCCAATGCCTGCGGTTGGTCCAGGTGGGCGGGGTTGGGAAGTGCAAGTGTCAGCGAGGATGTGGGAATTGAAGCTGCAGAGGTGGTGCGAGAGCGGGAGAGAGCGTAGGAATTCTTTACAAGGTCTGCTAATTGATCGCATTGTACTTCAGATAACGGCAGAGTCCTTTGTATAGCGTTCACTGTGCGGTGTCATAAGGACACATTGTATTGAAAGCCAAACCGATTGTACTTTCGGTACCTGAGGGGCGTTGACTGCTCCACACCTCACTCGGAACACTGCTTCATGCCCACACTCAAGACCAGTAAATCCAAAACGATTGTTTAAATTAACAAAATATGCCACCCAGAAACGAGATGCTATTGTTTGATGTATTTCTCAAAAATATGTGGGTGTAAAATATGCATTTTACACGATTAGTCATAAGGATTTTTTTTCCATCTAGTGCATATTTCCAAGCATCGCCTCGGAAGACGTTTTCAGACCGAAAGTCAAGGACTTGTAATTTGTATTTGTGTCCCACTATGTGTGTTCTGTGCAAAACAACAGGTATTAATTTGGAGTTTTAGATTAACTTTATCATTCCTTTATTACTGCAGACACTAGACACACATGGATTATATAAAGATTGTGGTTGATTTCTGGAAAGAGTTGCTTCACATTTGCTGTGACATTGTGGCTGTAAATATTTTCCCTCTTGTGTTCCTAACACTGTACCGAAATTTAAACGGGAGATGGCGATTTTTGCTGCTCTCGTGTTAACTGAACTAATTGCATTTAACTCGCGCTCATTATAAATACCTCACAGACCTCTCATTGCAGTGTTACTTCAACATATTTTCAGTGTGAATGCTCTGCTAAGATATTGAAAAGACAAATCTGGAAACGACCAATTTTAATCAAATCTATGCATTATTTATTATAATGATTATGGTGCAGATTATCCACTTGGAGAACTTTACTCCTTCTTAGGCAATCCCTCAGGGTTGAGGATGACTTGTGACTACTCCAGTTCCGAGAAGTGGAAGATGCATGCATGTATTTTTTTGTAATGTGGGGTGGCTGTTTCACACCAGGTACCATGTACTCTTGACAGAGTGAGGTCTTTGGTTCAAAGGCAAGGAATTCCGAGCTGATTGGAGACCGGGCTCTGCTGCACAGACCTTGTACATGCATAAACCTAGAGATATGTGTGCACACACATGTGCACACACACTACAATCCCCTCACGCATTCACAAATACAATCACAGTTGTTCTTTCCATATCTTCTTCTTCAGACCTCCTCCCCTGTTTCTCCTCTTAATCCCCTCCTTCCTTCAGACCCGCTTTCCAACTACCTTCTTCAGTTCCGTCACCCCCTCAACTCTCTCTCCTTCCTTCACCCCTCCTTCTCAGCATCTTTCCCTTCAATTACCCACTCTGTCAGCTCCATTTACAGCACCCATTATCATTTGAGTAACAAGCAATCTGATGGAGGAACTTAGCAGGTCGAGCAGCATACAGGGTTTTGACCTGAAATGTCAACAATTCCTTTCCTCCCACAGATGCTGCTCGACCTGCTGAATTCCTCCAGCAGATTGTTTGTTGCTCCAGATTTCAGCATCTGCAGTCTCTTGTGTCTCCATCATTTGAGTAACAATGGCTGTGCCATATAAATTAGTTATTTCTGTAGTCCATGGAATATTTTTCAGCTCAACTGTGTTCTGACATGGTCTTGCATATGTCCTATGAATGTGAGTGTGACTGTGAGTTTATTTCATTTTTCCTCGAGCTTGGGTATAGATGTGTGCATATCTATATGTTCCTGCAGTTTGTATGTGGGCTTCCATGAGATAGAGGCGGAAACCATAGTTAACCTTAAACACTGACACAAAATAGCCATAATCTATGTAACATTGAGACTTCAGAACAATGAGCAATGCAATCTAATTTCAGGTTTCAGGTTAAACAGTAAATCACAAAAACAAAACTAGAACAGTTATTTAGATTAATTTAGTGAAATCACTCAAGATGTCACCTGGTTAAAATGGCAGATAGAAAAATGTTGATAATTGAAGAGGCACACCATAGAGACAGAGAGAAAGAGAAGACAAAAACCTCTTCCAGTTCACATGAACTATCAGCAAGCTAAAACTTTTAACTCTGCTTCTCTCGCCACAACTTCCTTCCCTACTGAGTATTTATTAGCACTTTCCATTTTATGATACTTGAAGTTCTTGCTTGAAGACCACGTGATTAAAATACTCAAGATGTTGTCTACCTGGAGGGAGTGGAGAGAAGGGGGAGGGGAAATGGATTCCTTCCTTTGGTCCCTCAAACTTTCCTGATCCTCCATCCACAATGGCACAATAAATAGGTAGAAATAGTGAAAGGTAGTTAGGTAGTCTGAATGGTAACAGCTGTTCTATTTACATTATAAATTCAATTGTAAATAACTATCTTTATTTTACTGAAAAATCCTACAGCCGATGCATACACTATTTCTTAGAATTATTTCATTGGTGACTAAAAATAATTCCTCTTACCAATTCTGATCTAAATTTATGAAATTGGCACTTTTCTGTCTCTCAATATCAGTCCTTGTACTGAACTTAACCATTAGCTTTATACTGCTACATCATATGTTTAAATGAACAATTCATGTTTTATTAATACCATCAATGTGGATTCTTTGGGATTAATTGGTCACCTGAATTGGATCCTCTTCTAACACTTTTTGTTGTTGCAAAAGACAGCTTCATTGTGCAGTTCTGTGCTGCCTATTAACTGCAACTTAATGAGAATAGTAAATGAGATGTAGAATGCCCTCAGAGCAAACAACCTACCCTCTGCTACTGGACTATAACAAAAATAGTGCAGGTTTTCCACTGTATAATCCTCATTGTTATAACTGGGAAAACATCAAGTTCATCTTAAACCATTAAACAGAATGTATTTTATGTTGTAAATATATACAAAAAACTAAAGTAAATCAACAGGATATTAAAATAGTTGTTTTTAAGAGAAAAGTAACAGTTTGTCAAAATTCTTATAGACTACTTTTCAGCCACCTTATAATTGTGTCATCGAAATCTGTAACATGAATTATGCAAGCTTTTTTTTTGGAATTCTGTTCGACTGAAATGATATGGATGCAAAGAAGCTACCTATGCTTGTTATTACAAATACCAGGAAGACTGAAGCCATGGTCTTTGGTTCCCAACACAAACAACACTATGTAGCCACTGACTCCATCCACTTTCCAGGCACTTCTCAGAAACTGACATATTTGACCCCAGGATAAGTTTGACAACATATCTACACCAATATGTAAGAATGCCTTTTCTCAGCTCTATATAACATTGCTGACTCTAGCCCTGGCTCAGCTTAATCATGTTCCTCTTACCTCTCGACTTAACTGTTTTTGACACATACCTGCTGGTGTCCCTTGATCTACCCTTGAGGCTATCCAAAGTTCTGTGTCCATGTCCAAATGTAAACCAAATCTCAATCACTCCTTGAAATGAATGTGCTTGCTAACCTACAGTGACTCTTGCATAAGCAAAGCTTTGAACTTAGATTAGATTCCTGTGGTGAAAAAGTCATCTAAATGAGGAGATATTGAGTAAAATTTGAGTGTAACCTTTCTAGGATATGTGTGTTTACCTCACATCCATATCCCCCAACCTGTTATCCCCACCCCAATCCTTAAACATAAGGTAACATAATCTCAGCCATAAAGCTGTCAATACAAACTAGTTTCAAAAACCATTTGGATTTCCTTAAAAGAAAGAGCTGTGTCCTTTCTAAAATTTAAATAATATGAAGCATGAGATCATCCACTTAGGGTCTATAAAAGGAAAATTGGAATATTTTCTGATTGATGACATTAGAGTAGCAAAGAGATTTAGGTGTCCAAGTACATGAGTTAATGCACATCAGTGCAGCTACACAAAGCAATCAAACAGTTAATGAAATGTGGGCATTTTTCAATATAGTTGAAACTCAAAAGTGAGGAAGTGATCGTGAAGTTGTACAGATTCTTGGTCAGATCCCATTTAGAGTACTGTATACAGGTTTGGGGACTTAGGAAGGAATTCAGGAATAAGGGATTTATATGCCTTTGTTACAAATGGCACTTAAAGAAAAGCCATGTCAATGAAACCAGGTAGCTTAGTGGCATGAATTATCTATTTCTGTTAAATGAAAACCAATCATTTGCCTGCAACAAAAGTACAGGGTCTTTACTGTTCCAAAACAGGAAAATATTAGTACAGTGTTCTTCAGAAGTCTAGATATAGGCGGTCTAGGTGAATTAAAAATTAGAAATCAATCATTATGAATAGGAAAAGAAGTCCTTTGTCCCTGTGACTTGGGTTAGTCAATATCCAAAATTACACTGCTTCAATTCACTCTTTTAGCTCAATAAGCTGTTTACATAAAAGACAAACATTTTGGTGTTTGTTAGGTAGGAAGCAGAACTTTGATGCAGGTGATAAGTGAATTCGTTTTCCCTTGAAGGTATTGGATTTGTAATTCCAGCTTTTGCTCTTCAGACATAACGTGTGTCATTTTAACTTGCCCAGGAATGTAACGTACTGGGAGTATCAAGTTGACAGCCATTGTACGTCCCATTTGATTTTCCATTCTGTTGAAGTCCATAAAAGGAAAATTGGATACCGATCAGCCAATCCAATATTGTGGAATTTTTGTATTGTCCATGGAAAAAATACCCAATATGCATAGATAGAGTGCTGGCAAGTATTGCTGTGTGGGAAGCAGTAAATACCCTCTTGCTTGGTAGCTGACTCATCAGGAGAAAAAGTTAAGAGGAAGTTAGTCAATGTGTTGATTAATTAGTTATATGGAAGTTTTTTGGCATAAAGCACTGTTGTGATTACTCAGTTTTGGTTCAGTATTCAATTGCTTTATTTCAGTTTCCATTGCAGTTTTTTTTTGGAGTTAATACTCATGGAAAGAAATTTGGTGATTTGGCGCATTAAATCAAGGAGGGAGAAACCAATTGTAGATTACTGCACTCTTGGTATTTCCAGGAAGGTCAAGGAGCAGGATGTACAGGACACAGTGAGTGGGACAGTGATGCAGTTAGTGGCGCTGTTGCTGCACAGCTCCAGTAACCTGGGTTCAATCCTGACCCCGGATGCTGTCTGTGAGGAGTTTGCACATTCTCCTTGTGACCTTGTGGGTTTCCTATGGTTGATCCGGTTTTCCTTCTGTAGTATGAAAGGCCAGGGATCAGATGACAGTGACAACACTACTGACCCCCATGGTCGAATGATAGCATTGCCCAGCGGGTCGGAAGCTACACCACTGTCAATCAAGGGTTTGGCTCCGCCCCACCCATTAAGAGCACTCCTAAGGATTGGCTTGGTAACACACCTTTGTTCTTGACCCTGAATCATTGGCTTGCTTGAATTACCTGAACGGGCTCCACCCAGTTCCAGCTCTATAAAAGATGGTACACGTAGGCAGCTCGGTCTCTTTTCTGATTGCTGCTGGGGTTGAGACTACAGGTGAGAGGGTGCACTTCCACAGGGGTCTAAGAGCATCCTAAGTAGATTCCCAGTAGCGTAGAGCCGTTGTTTGCCCAGATTCAGGGGGTTCAGACGACTTATTTGTTTGTTCCCTGATCATTTGTACTAGTTCGTTGTGCGTGCATGTGTCACCCCTGTTACAACTTCCCCCACGTTTTGCAATCACCCGAGTGCAAGTGTGCGTTTGTTCCTTCACATTCTGTTCCTGTGTCGGTCTTTGTAAATAAAATCTTCCTTTTTAAAGTACAAAGACTGTGTGTCCAGATACCTCTATCTTTAAGATCCAAAAGAATCTTTCTCATAACAATTGGCACTGCGAGCAGGGTCTTAAGGGTATTGGCTGGACACAGATGCGGGTAGAATGTTCTGGAACAAGGGAAAGAAGGAAAGTGTAGGCACTGAGGAGAGGATCCCAGGATGGATCGACGAGAGAGAGGGATTTGGGAGCCTGGCCAGTCTGCTGGCAGACCACGGAAAGCCAGTGGACTGGGCTGAACAGTTAGATCCACGTGGTGAGAAACTGGGGCACCACGTGGTGGCCCTCCTCCAGAAATCGGGGTTCCCCAGAGCCAAAGGGAGTCAAAGGGGGGGCCTTCTGGCTCCTGGAATCCCTTTTGAGGCGCCAGGTTAAGATTACTGACCAGTTACGGGATACCTGCCTACAGAGGGAAAAAGAGATAGAAACGTTTCGGCAGCGATGTTGCACACTGCAGGAGGCAGTTCAGATTGCCCAGACTCGGGCCAACGACCTTGAGGCCAGAGGTACTGAGGTTGCCTGCCGGTTGATTCAAGTACAGCAGGCACAAGCCACCCGCAGGTCTGGCTGGCAACCGGACCCATTTAAAATCCGTGCCTTGGTCCAGCGCAGTGACAAGCTGGACGCCTGGCTGGGGGATGGGGACATTTGGATGGATGAGGATGGGGGGGGGGGGGTACCCGAAGAGCCCAAGCCCCATCATACCCGCCCCCTGCCCTATGCACCTGAGCCCCTGTAGACTCGACCTGTCACTACACAGTCCCAGGTCCGCCGTTGAAGGGAAGGGAGTCAGGATGGGACCCCCGCAGGGGAAGGTGTCCGTGGCCCCTCCGAGACCACGGAGACCTGGGACTTCTCTGTTAAAGAGCTCACCCAGCTGGCAGATCGGTACCGCCAGCAGCCAGGCGAACCGCTGGCCGTGTGGCTGCTTCAACTGTGGGATGAGGGGGCCCCCAACGTGAGCCTCTCCCACCAGGAGGCGAGTGCCCTGGGGAGCTTGTTGGACAAACAGAGCATTAATAACGCTCTGCGGGTGCCACTGGGAGGGATCAGGGACACCGCTGCCCTGTGGGATTGGGTAGTGGCCGCCGTGAGAGTCCAGTACCCTACCCTCCTCGAGTGGGATTTATACGCGCGACCACAGTGGAGCACAGTCAGTGAGGGCACCAGGGTCATCCGGGAATGGGCACTAGTGACCGGCATATACGCAGGGACGGGTGACCTCGGGCTGTTAGAAAATACCATTGCGACCAGTGCGCTAGCGGGGTACCTGGTTGCCACCGCGCGCCTGAATTGAGGCCAGTGGTCCTGCCCCTCATGGGAGCCGCCAGCGGGAGGACTGTACGGGAAGCCATTACCCTCCTGGAGGGATTAGAATACATGCAGCGGGAGGTGCCCACACAGGTCCGTAGAGCAGAGATGAAGGCTGGGGACACCACCTCACGTGCAAGCAGCTGTACCTGGACCTGTTGCGCGCAGGGGTGGACTGCGCTACCATAGATGGGATCCTGACCCCCACTCTCCATGCACGATGGAAGGAGCTCTGTGGGGGAAAGCCTGGCTGGGGGACACCCTGCGACCACCCCGGGGCCAAGCCTGACACGGGGGGTGCCCCCAACCGCTGGACCATGTGGGCTGCCCCCACAGACAGATACTGCCTCCGCACCTCCCCCACCTGAAGCAGCTTTCCCTGCCCTCTGGGCTCAGCTCTGGGACCTGCTGCGACAGGAAATGTCCCACTTCTGCCAGCAGGAATCCTCACCCACGGGGTGGCAGCCCCCTACCCTGCTCCCATAGGATGAAGGCAAGGGTCCTCAGCGCATCTGCTCCGTCACCCTTCCACGCCCGGGGGACCTGAGGCCACATATACCAGTAGCGATTCACTGGGGAAAGGGGAATGTGCAGAGGTGGATGGCACTCATCGACATGAGTGCCAAGCACACCATTGTCCCGGGGAACCCCGCTGCATGGAAGGGGGCCCAAATGCAGATAGAGGGGCTGGGGGGTTCCCTTCTGCCCGCAAAGGAAGTCAGGGTCCGCATGACCATCGGGAACCAACCTCCCCGAACTGTGACTGTTTTAATTGCAGACTCCATGGAATGTATACTGGGGATCAACGTCTTAAAGGGACAGTCCCTGCACACCAACCGGGGCAAGTTCACCTTTGGAATCACCTGTGCTACGGTGGTAGTCGGAGCAGCTAAGTGGGAGCTGGTCGTTGTTCCCCCTCCCTCCAAGGTCATTTGCAGTAGACAATATAGGGTGCCGGGGGGACACCGCGACATCACAGAGGCCGTCCAAGCCCTGCTGCAGGAGGGAGTCATTAGACCCGCAGCATCCCCTTTTAATAGCCCCGTCTGTCCCACCCGCAAAAAGAACGGGATGTGGCGCATGACAATGGACTACAGACACTTAAGCAAGGCTGCCCCCCCCCATGTCCGCGGTACCTGACATCGTCACTTTAGTGGAAGATATTGCAGGGTGCCCAGACAAACAGTGGTATGCCATGGTAGATCTAGCTAATGCATTTTTCTCCAACCCCCTGCACCAGACCTCCCTGGGACAGGAGGCAATACACACTTCAATGTCTACCACGAGGCTGCGTGCACAGCCCCTGTCAGGGCTTAGTAGCCCGAGATTTGCAAGCCATTCACCTCCCCCCAGGGGTGTCAGTCACCCATTACATAGACGATGTACTTTTACAGGGGCCTTCGGAGGCTATTGTCTCAGAGGCTCTTGATATGTTAATATCCTCCCTCAGAGAACGGGGCTGGGCCATTAATATGGGAAAGGTACAAGGCCCAGCCCAGAACGTATTGTTCCTGGGCATACAGTGGCACGCAGGCAGAAGAGAAATTCCTGACACTGCGAAGAACAAAATTTTAAATGTTGCTGTCCCCACCAACAACATGGACACCTAGAGCTTTTTGGGTCTCCTTGGCTACTGGCAGCAACACATCCCTCACCTGACCATACTCCTGAGACCACTTTATAAGATTTCCTGCAAGAAAGCCACTTTCTCGTGGGGGCCTGAGCAGCAGGCCACCTTTGAAGCAGCCAAACAGACGGTGGAGCAAGCCCTGCCCCTCTCCCCGCGACAGGAAGGGGTCCCCTTCGAGTTACAGGTCTCCGCTGGCGAGTCGGTGGCCGAGTGGAGCCTCTGGCAGAAGGTTCAGGGGTGCAGAGTCCCGCTCTGCTTCTGGACCAAATCACTGCCTGAGGCCGCCACCCGCTACAGCCCCTTCGAGCGCCAGCTGCTGGCCTGCTACCTGGCGCTCCTCGCAACCAAGAACCAAACCGGTACTGACCACGTGGTCCTTCGTTCCCCACCTGCCCATAATGTGTTGGGTCAAGTCCCCCGACTCCGCACACAGAGGGCAGAGCCCAGAGGTCCTCAATAGTGAAATGGAAGTGGTACATCACGGACCCGGCAGAACCTGGTCCAGAATGGGTCAGCCGCCTCCACAAATAGGTCATGTCCTTCCCCCTTTGACTCCCTCGACCCCGAACAGAAACTGCACGCCTGGTTCACAGACGGCTCCAGCCGCTGGAAAAACGGGAAACAACATTGGAAAGCAGTGGTATTTCACCCCTCCACAGGGAAAACATTAACAAAAGAGGGAGTGGGAGCGTCCAGTCAATTGGCTGAGCTAGTTGCGGTAGCACTCACTCTACGGGACACCACTGGTCCAGTCCACATCTGTACTGACTCCTGGGCAGTAGCCAATGGTATGGCGATGTGGATGGCACAGTGGCACGAGACGGGGTGGGAAGTTCACGGATGCCCCCTCTGAGGACAGGAACACTGGCGCTATATCTGGGACCAAGCCACCCAGAGACAGGTATCAGTCCACCACGTGGATGCCCATACCCACAAGAATACTCAGGAAGCCATATATAATGCCGCTGTGGACCAGGCCTCCCAGATATGCTGCGCTACCGTTCCCCCGAAGGAACCTGACCTCAGCGCCCTAGCCGCATGGGCGCACCGTAAGAGCGGTCACTTAGGGGCTGATGGTACACAGCGCTGGGCAGAACAGTTCAGGGTCGCCCTTACAGTGGATCAGTGTAAAACCACTGTCGCAAATTGCCCCACCGGCCAGCAGGTAAAACCACAGGGCTGGCCGGTGGGGCCATTGGGTCACATTCGCTGCGGCACAGGAGTGGGTTACGTGTGGCAAATAGACTATATGGGACCGCTCCCACGCCACAATAAAAATCAGTAGGCCCTGACACAGGTGGATACATACTCGGGTGTCCTGGTGGCGGTGCCCTGTGAGAGGGCCGACCAGAACAGCATAATCAAAGGATTGCAGCATCTCTCCTCCATCTATGGAGTCCCACAGGAGGTGCAATGTTATCAGGGCTCACACTTTGCGGGGGCGAAGGTACAAAACTGGGCAGCAGAGGCGGGGATCGTGTGGCTGTTTCATATCCCCTACCATCCCCAGGCATCGGGCCTGATAGAAAGAATGAACGGCCCGCTGAAATAAACTGTATGCACGCTGACACCCTCCTGCACACTGCAGGGGTGGTCGGGAGTGCTGCAGCAGGCCGTCGATCAGCGTAACACACGGCCCACTGGCCAAGGGGAGTCTCCATTATCCTGTCATCTGGCCCACTCCCCACCACCCGACTTGCGAGACCCCGAAGCCCCCGAGACTGAGAGGGTCTGGGTCTGACAGCCACAAGGTCCCCCTCAGAAGGGGGAAGTCATTGCGCGCGGTCCTGGGGACACTCGTTGGGTTGCGATCCCGGGTCAAACTAACCTCTCCTGCCTTCATACCCAAAACCTGACCCACCGAGAATGAGTTTGTCCCTCCCCCTCACCCTACAGGACGATGGCGCTTCTCCAGCTACTCCTCCTCCTCACTGTGATGATCGGCATCGAGGAACCTACGAACACCTTCCTCTGCGTCGCGTACGAATTCGCCAACACTTCCAATCAATCAGACTGCTGGATTTGCCTCCGAACCCCAGCACACGCTGGTGAAGCTCTCCCACTTACAGCAATTCCCTTTGATCGCCAAATGAACTGCTTACACAGACCTTTTGCACCTGTTGGGTTCAGTCTATCAGTTTGGGGGGGGGGGGCCAGATGGTAGTCCCCTACCACTCCCCTCACCATTACAGAATATTTCTTCCAGTGATTCCCGATGGGGTGGGTGCTTCAGGAGCTGGTATTTCCCTTCTTACAATTTGACCTCAACCCGAGTCCCCACCCTCAAGAGTCACCCTGCAGCCATCCAGTCAGCTGAAAGAATGTTGGTGCAGACTTCAAAACGACCACACTTCCACCTTTCCAGTGGGCTACAGTGACTGCGAGAGCAACTGGTACCCAGGGGTCACAGTGACCACTGTCAACGGTGCCGCTAAGCTGGGAGCTCCCTGGACCCTGAACGGCACCCACTGGGTCTGCGGGCACCATGCCTACCTGTGGCTCCCCACGAGCTGACACGGTTGCTGCTTCCCAGCTTTTGTGGTGCCCTACATCCATGCACTCGACGACTTCGGGGAGCACCCAGCATACAGCGGCCACCGGCACAAAAGAGCCATCATGGAAGCTGAAAGGTTCTGGATGATTGCCTTTCCCATGTATGGCATGGCTCGACTGTCCCGAGAAGTCACAAGGATGACCAGTGTGCTCCAGACAGTGGCTGACGAAACCAAAATGTCACTGCAACGTACCAGGTATGCCCTGACACAGACAACAGAGGAGCTGGCTGCCGTCAGGCTGATGGCTCTTCAGAACCGAATGGCCCTGGACTACCAGAAGGTGGAACCTGTGCAGTGGTTGGGAAGGAGTGCTGTACCTTTATCCCAGATGCATCCAGCAATATCACAGACTTGGCTCCTCACGTTGGGGACTCGGTAACTAAAACTCAAAAGGCAAGGGACCAGCTCCTCCAGCAAAACACCTCATGGGGAAACTGGTGGCCGTTTGGGTCTCTGGGGGGATGGTGGGCAACTATTGTCCACTGGGCCACAACCCTCGATTTAGTTGTAATAGCAGTCTGCATTTTGTGCTGTGCATGCCAAATTATTAGAACCACTTCTGCCTTCCATTAAGTACCGCACACTGACACGTATTTCTGTTAGCTTAGTTATAGCTATCCCCATGATTGACAAGTGGTATAACTTCTGAGGGGTGGAATGTAGTATGAAAGGCCAGGGGTCAGATGATAGTGGCTACACTACTGACCCCCATGGTTGGATGATAGCATTGCCCAGCGGGTCGGAAGCTACACCACTGTCAATCAAGGGTTTGGCTCCGCCCCACCCATTAAGAGCACACCTAAGGATTGGCTTGGTAACACACCTTTGTTCTTGACCCTGAATCATTGGCTTGCTTGAATTACCTGAACGGGCTCCACCCAGTTCCAGCCCTATAAATGGTACACGTGGGCAGCTTTCTCTCTTTTCCGATTGCTGCCGGGGTCGAGACCACAGGTGAGAGGGTGCACTTCCACAAGGGTCTAGGAGCGTCCTAAGTAGATTCCCAGTAGCGTAGATCCATTGTTTGTCCAGATTCAGGGGGTTCAGACAACTTATTTGTTTGTTCCCTGATCATTTGTACTAGTTTGTTGTGTGTGCACGTCACCCCTGTTACAACTTCCCCCACGTTTCGCAATCACCTGAGTGCGAGTGTGCGTTTGTTCCTTCACATTCTGTTCCTGTGTCGGTCTTTGTAAATAAAATCCCCCTTTTTAAAGTACAAAGACTGTGTGTCCAGATACCTCTATCCTGAAGATCCAAAAGAACCTTTCTCATAACACCTTCACATCCCAAAGATGTCCAGGTTGGATGGTTAATTGGCCACTATGTGAGTGGTAGAATCTGAGGGGAGTTGATGGGAATGTTTGGAGAATAAAATGTGAATAGTGCAGGATTAATGTAAATATGCTCTTAGTTGGTGAAGATTCAATGGGCCTGTTTCCATAGCTGTATGACTTAATGACAAATTGGGATCCTTTGATGATTATAGAACCTCAAGCGATATTGCTCTGCAAATTGACAAAGCTTTTCTCATGTGTATATTCTGCTCTGTTTTCCTGGTATATAGCAGCCTTAAGGGGATTGCTCAAAAAATGACTGGAAAACTTTTTCCAGTGATTTCATCTTTAAGTACTACTACTGTGGATCAGCTTGACCTGTTACAGAACTGGCTGTAATTGGTTGGGCATCACTGACACCCATCCATAGGTTATGTTTATGTAAATGAAGTTAAGGTTCAAATTTTAATTGGCCTTCAATTTGAAATTCTTGTGAATGTGTTCCGATTGTATTACCAATTTCCTGGTACAAGTATGCATGAATTAATTTTCTTCACTCTGGATTCCACGTGTAGGTACATGGCTCATTCATTGATTGATTTAGTGAAGGAAAGAATATAAAAGATAATTTTCTCCAAAAACCTTGCAGTTTTTTGGAAGTAAGAAATAAATTGTGAAAAATAAATTTAACACTCTACTCAACTAATTTAAAGTATATTTTTTAAGCATTTGCATGAGTAGTATTTTCCTGTGCTTGTCTATATTGGGTAATTTGATAACTGCAAATATATCCTATTATTATTTTTGTCTGAAATTATTGTTTTTTACCAACTGTTGAAGTAAACAGGAAGTGGACATTGGCATCTTATGTGGCCTCTCATGTACGTATATTCATGTAAAGTGAGGGCAGTGGTTGATTCAATATAGTATCCAAATCATGGGACAACCTGAAATATAAATTATGGTATGATTTGACTTTCTCTCCTGGATGTGTTAAAAGTGATGGAAGAATATATGAACTGCAACACTAGCATTTTGAAGTATCTCCAGTTTCATAAATCCTCACTCTCAATATTTTCCCCCAATCTATCACATTTCCATTACTGACTAGCTTTTATTTTGTCATGTCTTAAATATTGGTTTAAGTGGTCTTCATTTTTGGGAGGAAGTTTTTGGTGGCCTGTATTGTCACCTTACTTGATAATAGTAGAAAATTAATGAATCACATTGGTTTTGAAGGACAATATTACAATTTTATGGTCAGAATTGTTGATATTAACATTTTATTCCAAATGTTATTTAATTAATTCAATGTAAATTCCATAGCTGTGGTTATGGAATTAGAACTCATTGTTGGTTCACCTAGTCCAGTAAAATAATCAGTGCTCTCAGATATCTTATCTGTTCATAATATTACCTAAATGACTTTGCAAAAATAAATGTATTGACAGTAGCTTCAGTGAAGAAGTGACAGATTTTTCTGTATTCAATTCAGACATTGGAAAAGCATGTTTACCTTCTTGCTTTTAAGATGCCTTCTCATCCTGGTGTATAATTTCACAATGAGCAATAGCCTTATACCACCATGTGGTCGTTAGCCAGACTAACAACAATTTATATTTATATAGTGCACTTAATGTGGTAAATCTACATTTTATTCACTGCTGGAATACTCATCCAAGGCTCTGCTACCTCCAAACTTGACTACAGTATTCACAAGCAATCCTGGGCAGCTGCCCTCTACTGAGCTCCACAAACTTGAGATCATCCAAAACTGTGCCGCTCGGCTCCTGACTTGCATCAGATCCTTTCACCGATCAGCCCTATGTTTGCTGTCCTGTATTGGTGCCTGGTTAAGCAATGTGTTAGTGGTAAAATTTGTTTTCAAATCCCTTCAGGGGTTCACCCCCTTCTATCCCTGTAATTTCCTCCAACATTGTAATCCTCTTGAGGTAACTGTGCTCCTCCAGATCTGGCCCCTTGATCATTCCAAAATTAATAGCTCCACCATTGGTTGCTCTTCCTCCAGCTGCCAAGGTCTGGAATTCCCTCCCTTATCCTCATCAAAACCTGTTTCCAAGCTCATACCTAATATGTGGCTTGTTATCAGATTTAGTTTGAAAACAGTTCTATGAAGTACCCACAGGCATTTCTTCACATTAAAGGTCACATATAAGTAAAAGTTTTTGTTGTTGTTGTTAGTCATCTGGGGACTTTACATTTGGATTCTCTCTCTTCTCTCATCCCTGGAAGAAAATGTCCAAAGATGCTTTGCAGAATTATCAGACAGAAAAGAACAACTGCACACCAAACAACAAAATATTGGGGCAGGTTTTAGAGAGTGAAGTGAAGGAGAAGCAAATCAGGCGATTTTATCATGAAGGGTATCAGAGCTGACTTCATCTTGTTCTGGTTGATTGGCCTCACAGCCACAACTTCCAGCAGAGGTCACTGCACAGCCAGAAGCCTTGCCTGCTCCCTAACCATGGTACTGAGGCCAACTGACATTACATGTGTGCATGCAAAGTGAAGCTCTGCTTAACCTTTGTTCCAGCCCAGAATTAGATAATTCACCACACACTGAGATTGTACCCAAGATCTTCCAGGGTATTAGCAAGTGGCACTGCACCTCACATAAGTGTTCTAAAAAATCTCTTTTAAATAAATGAAATCCTGTCCCTGAGACGTCTTTTAAATACAGAAGGAGAAGATTTGGAAGCTTTGCTCAGGTGCTGTGTAGGGTTTTGTTTAACCAACTAAACCGTGAACTCCTCACTGTGAGCAATTAACAGACATTAAGTTACATGTGCACACACATGGTAAAGCACTACACAAACATAGTACCATTTAACAATTGCGCGACTGATGTGTGCACACACTATAATTGATGGCACCTGGCTGCAACTGCTCCTCTGCCATAAATTGGTTAAATGCTTTGACCATGGATTTCCGTTATCTAAGCTTTCTTCTCTCACTTGGCTTCCTTCCCTGTCTGTCATTCAATGAAGTCAAGGCCCACAATCATGTCAGCTTTTAACAAACCCGAAGAAGGCTCTTTTATCACTTTGTTCCTTCATTACCTTTTCTGTATCTAAATCATAATTTACTGCGGAGGAGGCAAATATTACTCCTCCACAGATCTGCTTCATTGTATTCCATGATGGTCTAGTGGTTAGGATTTGGCATTTTCCCTGCTGCGTACAGGTTCAATTCCTGTTCAGGGAAGTAAATCTGTTCTTACAGACATTTAAGGGAATCAGGAGATCTGGGATTAGTGCATATTTAATACATACACTGAATTAGAAGGTCAGCCATGATTTTACAGAATGGAAGAGCAAGAATGAGGAGCCAGTTGGCCTACTCCTGCTTCTTTTTATGTGTATCTTTTAACCTCAGTGCCACTATCCTGCACTAACCACACATCCCTTGATTCCTTTATATCTAAAAACATATCAATATTTGTCTTGAGTACATTCAGCGATTGAGACTCCACAGCCCTCTTGGGTAGAGAATTCCAAAAATTCACTACCCTGTGGGTAAAGAATTTTCTCTGCAGCACTATGCAAACATATTAGTCGGCTTTAGTCCATGGATATACTTTTCCACATTACCACAGCAATTACTCTTGAAAAGCACCTCATCAACTGTAAAGCTCTTAGAGCTGTCTTGAGATGGTAAAAGGCATTATGTAAAGGATAGATGTTCTTTTAAATGTGCTTGACTGCAATTAACATGCATCTGATTCATAAGTGTATGAACAATACGTTTCCCTGAGAAATTAGCTAATAAGTTATTCAATCAGTGATTACATCTTTGATCTCGAGTCCATCAGATAGTGTCAGCACAGAATGTCTTGGAGGGCCTGCAGGAAAAGGAGACAGTGGGTCTTGTAGGGTGGTTTCCCAAGCAGACTGTCAAGGTCTCATTGCTAGAACCCACTAACAAGCACCAAGACCTCACTTGGCTGCCAGTAGGAGGGGCACTCCCAGTCAGATCTTCCCTGCACAGCCAGAGTCTCACTTCCGCTGCAAACTACCCTCGAGATGGTTCTGGTGCGAATGAGACATTCTTCTAACACCTTGTGGACTGTGCGTTTGCTGAAAAAGGTCTGGAAAAGGATGCAATGGCCCTTGTCAAGGTTCACCAGAGCAGCTGTGTAATAGAGGACTCTCTGATCTATGGCTATTCCCAGGGAAACATAACAAGACCAACATTAAATGATGCTGAAAGATTATAAACCAGGTGAAAAATGCACCCAAAAATTGTTGGTCTTCCAGAGTAAGGAGATGTCTTCAGCTGAATGCTGCCAACTGGCACATTCCAGGGTGCAGGACTACATGCTGAGGGACATACTGGAGCTCGTTACAGCCACTGCCAAGGTTCTGTGGGAAAGGACCACAGAGTAGGGTCCTGCTGCCTCTGGACACTGAGGGGCTGGATCCTATGTAACAGCCTCTCAAATGGGTGCATTGTTTAAGGGGGAAACATGAGTGGTGTTGACTAATTGTAAGAGAATGTATTGACTTGATGGTACAATGAATGTGGAGAAAGACAACTGTATCAATTGTATTTACTGTGCATATACTATGAGTGAAGTTTTTTTTGGAAATCAATGTTTAGCTTGAACTATTGGGCTAACCATCCAAATAACCTTTTTACCCAAGTATCGATGCAATAAATCTTTCTTGTCATAATTACATTATGATATGTTTGGATGGGCAGCTTCTAATATAAATGATAATATACAAACTTATAACCATAAAATTAAAAAAATAAGACTTCATAATTCTAAACAAATTATATCTTTAAATTATAGTATAACATCATAAATTTTACACAAAATGAGAATAGTAACATTTGGGCTGAAGTATACCTGCATATTCTGGCACATATTTCCCTACTCTTTAACTTCTTTTCAGTACAGTTAGTCTTGAGTGCCCATGTGTGTCACCACACATCAACATATACGGCGTGTCGACACTTTCATTATAAAGTCTCGTGATTAAATTTGTGATGAAATTTGCCTAAGTAATCTTGTAATGTTATGACTCTCTCTGGCCAGGCTATTAGCCGCAGTACCACCATTGACAGGAGGGTGTAATTGCAGTGTGACAACTTTATAGGTAACTTCCATTGTGGCAAAGGACTTTGAAAGCAAGAGAGTCATTGATTTTACTGAATCTATATCTAAATACGTGTGTGTAATTCCTCCATGCTTCTGGTCATGATAAACTCAGAAAATATCCTGTTTTATAGGAACTAGAGCAATTCACTGCATAAAAGGTAATGGATTGGAACTTCCTGAGAAGTATTGGCAATGATGCAGCACAACTACAGCACAGAAACAGGCCTTTCAGCCCATCTAGTCCATGCCGACCTGATCTTCTGCCTAGTCCCATTTACCTGCACCCGACCCCTCTCATCCATGTACCTATCCAAATTTCTCTTAAATGTTACAATTGAACCCCTATCTACCACTTGTGCTGGCAGCTCATTCCACACTCGCACCACCCTCTAAGTGAAGAGGTTTCCCCTCAGATTCCTCTTATATATTTCACCTTTCACCCTAAACCTATGCCCTCTAGTTGTAGTCTCGCCCAACCTTAGGGGAAAAAGCCTGCATGCATTCACCCTATCTATACTCTTCTTTATGGTGCATACCTCTATAAGATCTCCTCTCATTCTCCTGCGCTCCAGGGAATAAAGTCCTAACCTATTCAACCTTTCCCTATAACTCAGGTCTTCAAGTCCCGGCAACATCCTTGTAAATTTTCACTGCACTCTTTCAAGCTTATTGATAACTTTACTGTAGGTGGGTGACCAGAACTGTACACAATACTCTAAATTCGGCCTCACCAATGTCTTGTACAACTTCAACATAACATCCCAACGCCTGTACTCAGTAACCTGATTTATGAAGGCCAAGGTGCCAAAAGCTCTCTTTACTACTCTATCTACCTGTGATGCCACTTTCAAGGAACAATAGATCTGTATTTCCAGGTCCCTTTGTTCTACCGCACACCTTAGAGCCCTACCATTCACTGTGTAAGTCTTACCCTAGTTTGTCCTCCCAAAGTGCATCACCTCACACTTGTCTGCATTAAATTCCATCAGTCATTTTTCAGCCCGTTTTCCTAGCTGGTCAAGATCATGCTGCAACTTTTGATAGCCTTCCTCACTGTCCACTACACCCCCAATCTTGGTGTCATCTGCAAATTTGCCGTTCGTTTACTATGTTATCATCTAAATCATTAATATAGATGATAAGCAACAACGGACCCAGCACCAATCCCTGTGGCACACCACTAGTCACAGGGCTCCAGTCAGAGAGACAACCATCTACTACCACTGTCTGGCTTCTCCCGCTAAGCCAACGTTGAATCCAATTGGCTACTTCATCCTGAATGCCAAGCAACTTAACCTTCTCAACCAGCCTCCCATGCAGGACTCTGTCAGAGGCCATACTAAAGTCCACGTAGTCAATGTCCACCACCTTTCTCTCATCGACCTTCTCCATAACCACCTTGAAAAACTCTATAAAATTGGTTAGACATGACCTACCGCATAAAAAGCCTTGTTGACTACCCCTAATCAGGCCCTGTCTATCCAAATACTTATATATCCTGACCCTTAGAATACCTTCCAATGATTTACCCATGACTGACATCAGGCTCACTGGCCTATGATTTCCCGGCTTATTTTTAGAGCCTTTCTTGAACAACAGATCAACATTAGCTATCCTCCAGTCCTCCGGCACCTTACCCGTGGCTAAGACGTTTTAAATACCACTGCCAGGGCCCCTGCAATTTCTGCACTAGCCTCCCATAAGGTCCGAGGGGACACCTTGTCAGGCCCTGGGGATTTACACAGTGCGAGTGTGGAAGAACTGCATGAAAATGGAAATCTTTAACTTGTTGGCCAGGCTCTGCTTGCAATCTCCCACCTGTGCTCTGATACTGGACTCTACAGGGAGTCCAGCAGCAGACCACAAACTTGCTGAGTCCTTCATCATTAATGTTGGGAATCTGTCAACAGAATCTACACTAGGTGAAGCCATTATGCTCTGGCCCAGACAGTGAGTCTATTCACTTCAATGGCAAGGAATGTCTGCAAGGCAAAAAATTCAGTATGGATTATGTTCTTTGAAGTACTTGAATTTGCCTTAATGTTTTTAATTATTTAAGAGTTTTTAAGTAATTTTTTATTTACATTTTTAGAACTTTTAAAAATGCAATAAGTATTTATACAGAGACACCAGTGAGACAGCAGGTGGTGAAAATCTGGAGAAACACACAAAATGCTGAAGGAACTCGGCAGGTCAGGCAGCATCTATGGAGGGAAATGGACAGTCGACTTTTTGGATTGAGACCCTTTATCAGGACTGGAAAGATCAGGACTGGAAAGCTCCCCTCTTTCTTTCCAGTCCTGATGAAGGGTTTCGACCTGAAACGTCAACTGTCCATTTCCCTCCGTAGATGCTGCCTGACCCGCTGAGTTCCAACAGCATTTTGTGTGTTGCTCCTAATAAATATTTAACTGCTTTTTAATGGTTTTTGAATGTTTCTAACTTTCAAAAGCATTCAAGGTCTTTGAAAACTTTGACAGTCTTACTGTCCAGCAAAGCTAGGGATGTGAGATCTCCAGCCATCAATATTTTTTTCCTTGTGTTTGATACGTCCTATTGTTCTGGCCCATCCAATGCCCTGCAGCCATTCAGAGCCTCACCAATTAGCACCGGACCATACCAAGTCATTATGGAAGGGACTGCAAAATGTAAAGCACGAAGTTTTTGACACACATCAGCAATGAGCATAGGGGTCAGCAAGGGTGGCTCAGGAATGTATGCAGGGATGGGTCAGCAGTGGTACCAGCCCACCCAAATAGTCATTAAGCTCATTAAGGACTGACACATATCCACTTCTGTATATAATCTGTATCTTTTTAAAGTGGCTCGCCAAAAGCAATCTTATTTAAGTTCCTGTGCAACACTTCTAATTCCACTGAAACATTGGTGTGTGTTCTTATAAGTGTCACAATGTTAATCCATTGTTAAATAAAGAGAGGTGATTCACAGAAGAGTGAATTAAGAGTAGATACTCTTGATCTGTTAAGTTTTTTTGTGGATTTTTTGTACCTTTCTGTTTAACAGAGGGCACATAAATTTTGACTTGACATTTGAAGCCTGTTGAACAAGTGTAACTATTAGAGGAATTTCATAGTACACTTACTATTTTATGGTGATGCTGTTGAAAGTCTTTTGTCACATTTCATAGTATGCTGGATGATGCACTACTGTTTCATAAGGACAGGAACACATCACTTAAAACACAATGCATTATTCTGGGGTGCACAGTGTAGGTCCACTAAGTACAAATGTAGATAGGCAACTTCTATTATTTTTTTCAAATTTACCATTTCAATATGATATTAAACAAACACTTGATCAATGCTTCATCTGATACTAAATTGATCAACATTCTAGCTTTTTATCTGCCTCTTTTGGTAAAAAAAAAAGGGCATACCTAAAAAAAATCTACAGCAAGAATTCCCACATCCACTTCACATGCTACTCTTAGCAGTACCCTTCAGTCACAGAAAGCTTTGAGCAATTTGACTGATGCTGTATGCTCCTTCTCCATGCCACCTGGGTGCAGACAATGATATGGTAGAGGTAGCCAGAGTTACAATTAACAGAGCATAGCGCAGGTCCAACCTAGACTTGTGGTTGGGATTTTTAATGGAAAGTTCAATTAGTAACCTACATTACAAAAGCCAAATACTACAGAACATTGGAAATCTGAAATAAAGTCAGAAAATTATGAGAATACACAGTGAATCAGGAAGCGTCCGTGAAGTGAGAAACAGACTTAACATTTCAGGTCAATGACCACTTATCAGAAATGGGTAAAGTTTGGAATAAACGGGTTTTACGTTGCGGAGAAAACAGAAGGATGAGGATTATCCTATATTGATTATCTGGGATATTCTAAAAATTCATGACTTTATTTAATACTTATATTTGGCTCATGTTAAGTCATTTTGTCCAAGAAACCTATAAGATTTAGCATCATTACAAGCCATTGCTTTCTACTGGTTAGAATTGAGGAACTAGGGTAGATTACCTGTGCTAAAAACTGAGTTTTATAAATAGCATGTCACCTTAAAATTCAAGGAACCATGCTTGAACCTCAGTTCAAAAACTACAGACTTAATCTCTTTTGTCATGGTTTTAAGATTTCAGGATGTGAGGATATAACAACTTGAAAGAGGCAAAGAGTCCTCAACAATTCTGGCATTTTAAATCAGCAGCAAATCTAAAATTAAAACTGCTGTATTTTGCAGTCCATATTAGCACAGATTTGGAAATCTATTTATGCTGTTTTAGCACACGCTGCACTTTATTTGAATGACTATTTGTTATCCTGACATCGAATTGAAAAACATTGCTTATTAATGAAAACTGCAAAGTTTTTGATTTACATCACCTTTGTAGTTGTGGTTCAGTGTGAACATACACTAAATCTTATACACCGTGCACATATCCAGAGAGCTAGATTCAAGGTATGTTATTTAACAATGTGATAATATTCCTATATGTTCCTAATCTCTCAGATTACCATTCCTACTCTGGAGAGGTCTTGCCACTGTTATGCATACTCCCTTACACTGCATGTGAATTCCAGAAGACAATTCAAATTATCACTAAATGTAACCCATTCTAGCAATGAAGACAATTGATAAGTGTCGAGAAACAGTTGTTTCAGGTAAACTAGATTCTGTAAGATATTATTCACCTACCAGCGTCCTTGCATAGTCGCCCTTGGCCCTATATTAAAATTGGCATCGATATAATAGTAAGTTATTAAAAACAATATGCTTGAAATTAACTACTTAGTTTTCCAACATCTGAGAAAAGTAAAAGATTGTCATTTTCCTTTGGGATTTTTTGTACACATTTCAGCTTTTTTTATTGGTTTCTTTAAATGCAATTTCTCACCTCCCTTGCCTCCCTCCAAAAAATATATAAACATCTTTAACTCTGTCCTAACAGCTAAGATTATATCTTTATTTTGATGGCAAACATTAATAGATGAAAAGTAAGTCTGACAGTAAAAGTATCTATTTAACATCTATATAAAACGTGACCCAGCGACCGAAATAAGTGCATCACTTCGGAGGGATGTATAGGGTTCTACCTTGTATGAAATCCGCATGAAACGCGAGCAAGGAAACGTACGTTGTGAAGGCTGTACACACTATGGAATACCTGATGGAATCTCAGTCCTGGTTCAAGACCCAGTTGTACATGAAGCGAACGCCTCGAAGCTTTGTTGACGTAAAAGTAACCCTCAACATCTTTCCTACTTTGCTAGTACAGTTATAACCCAATGTGACGTGACACATATAGGCGGTGATGTGCAGATAGTGACTGTAACAGTCTTGGTCTGACTTAGAACTCAGGCAAATAGGACCCATCACATTTGCAACTTGCAGTAAACCGCTTGGGTTTGTTGGATGCAAAATAAGAATAGTCCTTTCCGGGGGGGGGTGGGATGGGGACTGCATCTCGTATATTTTTCCCCCCACCGACTTGCCCCTGGCTGCCCAGCTGTGTTGTCTTTGCGGCGAGTTTGTGTGTACATTCCTGAGGTCAGCGCTGGTTTGCTCGCTGACAACTGATTCATTGGCAGCGGGATCGCACAGAGCGCGCGACCAGACTGGCCGGCGCCAGCCGCGTGACGTCACCCATTCACACAGCTCTCCAGCTGGCGCCGGCCCGGCGGCTGCTATGACAACACGCACGCCAATCACAGCCCGGGCACAATCCAATCCAGCTGCTGAAGCCGGGATCTCTGCGCGCACTCTGATGAATTGCCATTTAATTCTGCACCCTAACCTTAAATAGAGAGGGGTGGAGGGGGAAATGCACACCTGCACATTTGCATTTTCTCTCATTGCTGCCAACATTATTTTAGATATAGGAAACAAAGCTGTTGCAGCTGCGTACTGCTTAAGTTTTAGCTAATCGGTTAATACCAGGTAATTACTTAAACACACTCTTTAAATAAGAGGCACATTCTTTTTTTCCCCACTCCATTCCTGTGATTGAATCAGCGCTTGGCGGGTTCTCAGCGCGGCTTTGATTGCGCAAAAAAAAATGAGCCTAATTGGTAGCCTTTGACCTATCGCCACGTTGTTGCAGCTGAGTGTGACTCGGGATCGCTGAAGTCCGGTGAACGGAAGTTAATGAGGTACGTATGTGCTTTTGCTTGGCGTGCACTCTTTAAGAGAGCGGTTGCGTTACGTGCCGTGACAGCACTGTGAAATGAGTGGGCTACTCTAGTCTCCTGGTGAGGGGGAGTTGGCTATGCGGCAGCCTGCTGGTGGTCATTTGGTCAACCTCGGCCCCATAAACCTCAACGAGGCTAGGAGGTGCCACGAAACTAATGGGCATAGCACCACATCGGTTCCTTGTAACCCCTATCTGTAAAGTATAATAAACTGCAGCTGCTCCTTTGTTAGCGAACGTAATAAACTGTTAAATTTATGTTGGAAGTAAGAACTTTTTTTTCAATGTATCCAGCAAATTCTAAGTACTTCTTTACGATCCATTAATTACTCAGTGTTTTGGCTTGCGTTTTTAAGTTTGGCAACAAACCCATTTAATTTCGCATGACTTGTAGTTAAAATCTTTTACTGTTCTGATCAATCGACTTGTGTTTGAAATGGCTTCTCCAATGTATCGTGATTTGCTTTTTCATCTTTATCTAACTCTGCATTTGTGAACATAGTTTCCCGGTAGTATTAACCATTTACATAAAAGCATCCGCTCGAGTATTAGAAAACTTCATCCTCATCCTATAATGCAAATAAAAAGTACTCTGTGTATCACCTTCTCTCTTCCAGAGAAATGAAACTGGTCTATTATTGTCATATGTACCGAAGTACAGTGAAAAACTTTTCATGCCATCCATACAGATCATTCCATCATATTATATCGAGGTAGTACAAGGGAAAAGCAATAACAGAATGCAGAATATCTAAAATGTGAACACTGCTTCTTTTCCCACACATGGCCTGACCTGAGTATTTCCAGCAATTTCTGCTTTTATGTTAATTTCTAGCATTTGTAGTTATTTTGATATTCACTTAAAACACTTATCTCTTCATTCTTTAACTCCTTAATCTGTATTGTCAAAATTATCTTTTGGTTACATTATCTTTTTCTAAGCAACTTTGTCAAAGCTGCAAACTATATAGTCAAGAGATGTGTTAAATGTGTAACTAACACTGTTTTGCATCTACATTATTTTAAAAAGAAAAAAGCTTATCTTTGGGTTTAGTGAATGTGATTTTTGTTTAGCCGAAGTTTTATTGTAAATCTCTATTTGGCACCTTGCTTCCAAGGTTCTACTTTATTGAAACCAGCATTGTACTGTTTACCCATTACCCTATGTCCTTGATGACATTTGCTCCTCCACCACCAAGCCTCTGATTTAAAATTCTCTTTAATGTCCTGCCATCTCCAGGTACTTGTTTATTTTTGGCTCTCAGTTGATTTTTAAATAAACTTCCTGCACCCTCCCTCACTTCCTGGGAATATGGCAGAAGAACAACATTATTATAAAGTTTAAGAACATCAGGGATGTGTCTGATTTTGGAAAAAATTGCCCTGATAATCCTGGAGCATTGTGGAAGCTCTACAAAACAGGCCATTGATTTGATCAGGAGTGGCACTTCACATCAAGTTAAATGCAGGAAGAAAAAATCCTCTCACGTAGTGAAAATTAGCATATGCCACTTGATTTCTTGTTTTGCATTTGAGATTTGGCTCTTAATTGCTTTTTTTTAAAACAGTTGTAATCGAAGAGAATAAATTTAAATCAGTCTTTTGACATGCTGTTAGGAGAAGGATCGCCAATGTATTAAGCTCCACAACGTGCAACTGATAGAATGCCTCAAACTCTGTCTCTAACTACATATGTATGGACATGCCACCTGTTCTGCTGCAGATGCCATACTGCATCATCTTGCTTATTGGGAGCTGCCCATGTAGAAAGCTTGATTGCAAAGAAGAGTAACTTTCCTTCAATGCATTTTGGGGCAGGTTAAACTGAGAGTTTTGCCGATTAGGGGCAGGTATCACACAAATTACAATGCAGAAACAGCTTTGATGTAACTGCTCCATGTGGTGTACAAAAAGGCAGAGTTCATATCCTAATAGGTTTAACCATCTTCCCATTGCCTTCATTCATCCAGTCTTCATCAGATATCAATAGGTAACACTATTTCCATCCATTTGCTAATTTTGTCAGTGATAATGGGTCAACAAACAATGTCCTGGAGGAACTCAGCAAGTCATGCAACAGGTCCTGATGCAGGGTTTTGACCCGAAACTCTGACAATTTCTTTCCTCCCACAGATGTTGCATGAGTTGCTGAGTTCCTCCAGGACATTGTTGCTCCAGATTCCAGCATCTGCAGTCTCTTGTATCTTCAGCGATAATGGGTCTTCAGGAATATAAAAAAAAAGTGTCCGAGATCTTATTTGCTTCAACTATTCCTGAACAGCTTGGATTAATTTTAAAGAATGCCTTTTATCAAGCAAGGAAACTTTTTCAAATGAACATAAGAAATGTTGGTGGGAGGAGGCCATTTGGCTCCTTGTGCCTGTCCTGACATTCAATAGGATCATGGCTGATCTTTTACCTCCATGTCACTATCCACAAAAAAAGAGAATAAATGTATCTCAATGTAGGTGAATGTGGGAGGAACTTGGTTGAGTTGATGTCATACTATAATTAATTGATATTTTTCTTTCAGGGAAGGAGCACATTTGCTGTTTTGTAGGATGTGAATCAAAGGAAGATCAGAATTTATCGGCTTGTAGAAATGCAACAAAGATTTTTCTGTTTAAAAGTTCAACATGACTCTGGAATCTGGTTCCTGGGAGAGATTTGCAGTATCCACTTACGTAGGTCACCGATGAAAATAGGGCAGCCATGCCAATGAGCTGATTTAACAGAGGAAGGAGTTCTGTATTTGAACTTTACACACAGTGTATGAGCTGACTAGTGCATGCCGCTGTAGATGCTTTGTTGTCGCTATTTTTGTGCAATTCAGAAATATTGATGATTGAAAGCAAGTTTTTTTTGCTCTCACTGTGTGGGTTTTTTCCTTTTACAGGGGTTGATTATGAAAAGAACAAAGATGAAACTAAATTTAAATGACAGCTGAGTTAAAGTTGCAGAGACTTGGAAAAACTGAATAGGCTGTCTCCAATTTCAGATCTGATAAAGTTATGTTTTGATAATGGGATAGTGTAACATTCCACTGTGCCTGTCACCACAAGCCACTTCCTAATCCAGCTACAGTAGATTAATGGTGGTTTAGCAAATAATGTTTAACAAATTTGAAAAGTAACCTAGTGCAAGAGTTATTGTTTTAATAAAGCCATTTGGATTGAGATTTGAGCTTGAGGTTTGTGAATTTATTCTTTCTAGACACTACTACTGTGTAAAAGGCTTGGTCAGCTGCTTTTTCCAGGATTTTTCTACTAAGGGAGTGGGCTAGAAATCTAATCTTGTTTTGTTCCAATATTGACTGTGATTATAAATTTTTTTTAAGCAGGCTCCTTGGTTCTACATCGTGGTTTTAATATTTTTTTTTGAAGGTGTGAATCCTAAAACACACCATCTTGCCTGTCCCTCAATCTTGATATATTTTAATAGTTTATGCAATCCAGGTGTGTGTTGTTTTAAGCCTGGGTATCAATTCGCCTCATTTAATGAGGAAACTTTAGGTGTTCATCCAAATGTTCTTGCTCAAATTTAAGCTGAGGCCCTGGAGGTTATAGAACAGTGGTTGAAATCTCTCTACACTTTTTGTTTGTAAATTTGGGCTATTGAATAATGTGAGCCCTCTTTTGCCCAGGAATACATTTCAGTTTCCTCTAAATATCTTGTGACACTGGTCTGGAGATCTTTTCTGGTTGCAATATTTCTCAAGTATTGGCTCTCTGCCACCACTCTCCTTTGGTTTGGATTAGTTTCACCAGTTGCCCTCCCTCAAGCTCTTGTGAATTTAGCAGAACCTGAGCATCTAGGGGATGAAGGATAAGGCTGCATACATGTTCACAAATTGATGACAACATTATAAACTGCTGTAAGAATTTGCCTGGGTGAGGTGATGGTACTACAGAAATACAAAGCAATTAAGTGATATTTACTGTATTGTACAGCAGGGAAACAAACCCAGACCAACTGTCAAGTGCCACTTGTGCAAATCCTGCATTAATTCCATTTTATTCTCCCCACATTCCCATCAGTCCCTAGATTCTAGTCAGCATGGTTTTGTGCATTGGAAATTGTCTCGGGTTTGACTTTTGAAGAGGTGATCAAAAGGATTCGGGGCAGTAGATATTGTCTACATTGACTTTAGCAAGGTCTTTGACAAGCTCCCACATGGTAGGCTGGTCCAGAAGATTAAAACACATGGGATCCAGTGTGAGTTAGCCAATTGGGTACAAAATTGGCTTGGTTGTAGCAGTTGGGGTGGTGGTGGAGGATTGCTTTTCAGATTTGAGGCCTGTGACCAGTAGTGTGGAGCAAGGATTGGTGCTGGGTCCCCTTTTGTTTGTCATGTATATTAATGATTTTGATGAGAATGTAGTTGGCATGATTAGTAAGTTAGCAGATGACACCAAAATTGGTGGTATGGTTTATATATTGCTGTTTAACAAAATATATAATTGTTCTGCAGCAGCTTTGAATAGGGCAGTAGGCAGTTTGGAATGGGTGGCATCTGTCTTGGTCAATTCTTTGTGGTGGTTGCTCCACAGAAATCTAAAGAGTTTTGGGTAAATCTTAGTTTCATTTCTGAGCAAGAATGGTTGTGGAAGTATCCTCCTAGACTACTACAATAAATTTGTAAGTAAGGTTTTCAGCCCAGCAATCTGAAGTGCTTTCAAGTCTCCTGCCTCGTTATGATATTTAAAGTTTCCTTGTCCAATGGAGGTGGAGCACCTTGTATAATGTTATGGAAAGATAATGTAACAGCTTGGGTTATCCTTGCTTAGTTGCCAAAAAGGTATGCAATATGACTGGTGACCTTGCATCTTGGGATGAGGAATGGGACATCAACAAGTCATGGATGTGTAAATCAGACAGCAGATTCGGGGTACAGAGATTTGCTGTATCTTGAATAAATAGTGCCTTGACACCAGCCATCCAGCTATTTTAAGATATCTTTATTAGTCACAGGTACATCAAAACACACATGTATCTTTTGTGGAGTGTTCTGGGGGTAGCCCGCAAGTGTCGCCACGCTTCCAGTGCCAACATAGCATGCCCACAACTTCCTAACCCATATGGCTTTGGAATGTGGGAGGAAACTGGAGCACCTGAATGAAACCCACGCAGACACTGGGAGAATGTACAAACTCCTTACAGCTGAAGAAGAACTTCTTATAGCATATTGCACATTAAATTCACCACTAACAAGTAGAAAACAAATCCTCTTTCTGATGTGGATATTGTTGATAAAGTGAAATTGTTCTTGTAGGTGAATTTATTAATGATTTTAAGTGGCATTTCCTGCCCCATCTCTTTTTAAAAAAGCCATAGAGCAATACAGGCCCTTTGGCCCACCATGTTGTGCTGCTCTTCAAACCACACCTGAGACTATCTAACCCCTTCCTCCCACATATCCCTCTATCTTAAATTCCTCCATTTGCCTATCAAACAATCTCTTGAACTTGTCCAACGTATCAGCCTCCACCACCACCCCAGGCAGCGCATTCCATGCACCAACCACTCTGAGTGGAAAGACCTCCCTCTGACATCTTCCCTTGAACTTCCCACCCATTACCTTAAAGCCATCTCCTGTTTTGAGCATTGGTGCCCTGGGAAAGAGGTGCTGGCTGTCCACGCTTATTTATTCCTCTTAATATCTTGTATACCTCATCCCCCTTCTCTCCAATGAGTAAAGCCTTAGTTCCTTTAGTCTTTCTTGGTCCATTTATATTTCCCTCTTTTTCTTAAAATATATAACTACATTTGGGGGGGGGGGGGGGAACTAAATTAGTTTGTCTCTATGAGCAAATGCTAGATCTTCTGTTGCCCTCATCATCTTGCACATCCAATAAGTTACTGGGCAAAAAATAAGTGCCAAAAGGTCTAGCAAAATTGAGTTCATTCTAAGAAAATGTAAATATATAATTATAAAGATGAGGAGGCCATTTGATCTATTGAGTTCATGCCAGCTCTCAGAGCAATCCCACCAGGCTAGATTATACACAGAAGATGGCAGGCAAAAAATCCTTCTTGTATAGACAGGAAGAACACATTGCACAAAGCAAGAAGCTTAATGTGCTGGTAACTGCCCTCATTAAGCCACATCAACTCATCCTATTCACAGATATGGAGACATAAGAGACAGCAGATGCTGGAATCCTGTCCTGATGACTAGTTCTCAACCTGAAACGTCAACAATTTCTTTTCCCCTCCACAGATGCTGCTACACCTATTGTGTTCCTTCAGCAGTTTGTTTTTTCCTAACATTGACACTCTCTCTGTTCTACACATCCCTCCCCCACTTTCTCTCTACTGAAAACAAACTTGCATCTCTTTCCCACTTCTGATGAAGGGTTGCAGACTCGAAATGTTGACTATTTCTCTTTCCACAGATGCTGTCTGACCTGTTGAGTATTAAATTTCCAACATCTGCAGCTTTTTCAGTCTTCAATTACCTTCAGACAGTGTTCTTGTGCACCGTTTAGACTTCAGTACCACACTGGCCATTGAATTTTTCCATTGAACCACTGAATGGAATTATAAATTGGAATTAGAAATTTGTGTTAATTATTGTTGATATTCAGATTCTCTTCATTTCAAAATACTGAAATTAAAATTTGTAATTGGAAAAAATTGTTGGAACTTGTTTTACAAGATTTACCTACTTGTAAATGAGTTAAATGTGCACATGAATCAGTAACCACTTTTGTTGCACTTAGACTCTGGTTTGCTCAGTCTAGTGCAAGTTTATTTAGAGTGCCATTGAGGTGTTTGAAAAGTTTGTTGCTTTTTATCAGAACAAAAGTACACTGCATCTCTTGCCATCCATCACAAAACTGGCAGCTGTGTCTACTTTCCAAATGTCAATTAAAGCTGCTTATAGGTTTGGCAGTAAATTTTTGCAAAAATTTTTTTGTATCGTCAAGAAGTTTGCAAGGAAGTACATTCACCAAGCCAGTGCATTTGTGTCTTAAAGCCATCTTTTTGCAACACAGATTGGGTACCCAGCACAGCTTGATTCAGATGATTGGCTTCTGGCTTAGGTTTATTCTAATCAACTGTGAAGTGAATTTTTAAAATGGATTAGCAGATGTTGCTTGTTCCTAAGTCAGAAACCCCCTGTAAGGTCTGTTGTAAGACACTTATCTGCCATCCATAATTTAAAATATTGGGCAAGTGACTTAAGCCTTTGCTTTTTTTATATAAGAAATGGTCTCATGCTGTTTCACAACCACTTTGTGTAGTTAGCTATTAACATATAGTGTTGCAGCATCTTTAGAAGTGCTCACCATCGTCATGTAATTACTCAGGCTAGTCTTGACGAACACAGCTTATGTACTTGTTCTCCTTGCTGTTGAATGCTGTATCAAAAGCAGCAGCTTCAAGGTTAAAGTTACAGGCATGTGAAAGCCTAAAGACCAAGTGCAGGTTTTATTCCTGTGCTCTCCTGGCTGTTGCCTACTGCTTTCCTTCCTCAGCAATTTTGCGTCATCTAAACAGAGGTTCACTGGATCGATTCATGGGATGAAAGAATTTGCATGTGAAGAAAGGTTGAGCAGGTTAGGCCTTTAATCATTGGGTATAGAAGAATGATTATCTTTTTTGAAATGTCAATTCCCTTCAGAATCTTGTACAAGGTGGAAGCATTCAAGATATTTTGTTTATTTGGTGTATTTAGATCTTGGGGCATAGTGTCAGAATAAGGGATCATCCATTTCACATAGTGTTAAGGAGGAATTTCTTCTGAGGATGAGATTGTCAGATTGTGACTAGTTGGGTACCACAGGGCTTTGGGCTCCACCTGGTTATGATCTAGTTCAACCAGAACACTTAGAAACCCACATGGTCATGGGGAACATGCAGATTGCACACAAACAGCAACTGAGGTCAGGATCAAGCCCAAGGAACTGGAGCTGTGAGGCAGCAGTTCGACTAGCTGTGCCTCTGTGTTGCCCTTTCCCTCTTCTTAAAAGCACCTTGTTAAAATGTGCCTCTTTCCTGAGTTGAGAGCAAGAGGTTTGCAAGAAAAAATGTTCGCCAACAAAGTGAATATTTAGTTGTGTAATTTGGTGCTGGATTAGATGCAATAGTTTTTGGTTAATGGACCTAAATATGGGAGGAGCAAGAAAAGTCAGTACTATTAGGATTAGAGATTTAAGACTAACTTCTCACTTCTGATTTCCTGCTGCAGTGCAAAAGTGTTTGTGATTGGGTGTAGCAGTGCAAAAGTGTTTGTGATTGGGTGTAGCCAGAGTTGGGCTTGGCTGTGATGATCCACTGTGGAATGGTCCTGTTGATATGGTCCAGTCACACTTCAGCGAGGCACTGAGGAACTGCCAGCACTAAGATGTTAGAGGAAAAAGCATGGGGGAAAGTAAAAATAACAAACTTTTGTGTAGAGAAAGAGTTGGCCATCAATATCTTGGTGTCTGCTCCAAACAGCTGAAATTTTCAATCCACTATACAGGAAAAACTTTGATAATTTGGCTATCCTGACTTTTGGAAATCTCCATCTGGCTTGCCAGGTGATGTTTACATGTTCCTCACTCACCAGAGTCCTGATGCCCTTGCTCCCTTTAAACTTACCTGGATCACTGGAAAACTTATAATGATACTTTAAATTTAACATTTTGAATGTTATGAAGTGTTTTGAGATATTAATAGAAATAATATCCAACAGTCTGCAAAATCTGCCAGTCCTGACCGTGCTGGATTACTGGAGCTCTTATTGTAGTACATCACAGTTGCTTTTTAAGTTGTGGTCAGAAGGTAAGCAGATAAACAGATAATGGTCCTTGATCTTTGAAATGATAGTTCCTTTATAGTGGAAGGCCATGTGATTGACAAGGCAAATGAATGATGGGAAAACATTTGACAAATTTGTTATATTGGTACGTGTTACATTTGTTACAGATCCACACTTCAGGGCCTCTGAAAAATGTTTTATAGATGCAGGTTTGGACAGATTTTAAACATGGTACCCCAGATCTCTTCTGTTTAATTTGGAATTGAGAACTAACTTGACTGACTGTATCCTTGTTTACTACTGCAGTTCCTTAAATCCATTGATGCAACTTGTACTTTTGCCCAGCAGAATTTTTTCAACTTTATGCCAGTTTCTCAGAGTACCCTTAGGAGAAAGCACAAGCCATCTTTCATAATGAACAGAAAATCAAAACCATCTTTGGGATTACTGTGCAATTTCAAAAAACAATCAGAATGGTTCTAAGCATTTTTTTTTTCAGTTCTGAATTTGGCCATTATGTAAGTCCAGGGATTTTTTGCATGAGATGTTAGCTCTTTTCTAAAATATTGCCCTTTTATCACCAGTCATTGCCTTGTGCGCACAGAATTGATTACACAGGAGGAGGGAAGATGAATCTTTGCCTCATTGTACTGTTTGTGAGCAGAAAAAGCCTCTTCCAAGAGAATGTATTTTTGGGTTGGGCAAAGAGTTGCAAAAAGATTGGCTTCCAATGTTCTGCTTTCTATCTTTAATCTTTGTCTGTGACGCAGCAATGTCCAATCTGTAGTTTGCTCACATATTTTGAGCCTGAGTAGCTGCTGCTGGATCCACAGCTGTTCTGACTCAGAAGCAGCATTGTTGAGAAAATGATAATAGTACAGCTCCAGATTGCTCACAGATGTCATTCCAATCTGGCATGTTACCACCATATATAGAACTTTACAAAGTGCTTCTTGCTAAATCCATAACCAAGGAAAATGAGACCCACACCTATTTTAAGAAGCAAATGTCATCTTTAACTTGTATTCTGAAATGTCCCTGATTGCTAAATTACTCCCATTTGCTACTTGCGTGAAAGGACAATGGTCACTTTATAATTCACGAGTCACTCATAAGTTTAACTGTATACAGAGGAGGGGTGAGGGAAAGTTAGTATACTTAATACAGTGAGTAAGTTGTTGAACTGTAAAATCTGGTACTAACCCTTGTTTGGTCAGCATTTTGTGATGTGGATATTGAGTAACAAATTAACACTCCTCTGCAGTCCAACAACAGCTTGAGACCCATGCTGAGACTTTGGGGTCCTTCCATCTGTTAAGGCACACATTTAATGCTTGGAGTGAGTTGGAGCTGGCAGAATCTTAGACTACCTTCTCTACCACACTTGCCTATATTCACTTTTACTCATTTTATAACTTTGACTTCACATTGACAAAGTTCCTTGTACAAAGTTGTCTTGCAATAGCCATGTCATGTGTAGTAACATTATAACATGATACACATTGTCTGCAGTATTCTCTGATTTGGGAAAAGGATTTTTCTCTTCAAGACAGAAAGATGAATGGCAAGTAAACTACTATTAAACAAAACTTTAGAAAGAATTTTATCCCTAGAATAGCCATGTGTTCAGAATACAAATTAAATTCACATGTAGCCTCCATCCCAAAAGGTGCTTGCACATCAGCTTGAGACCTTGGAGATTTGTTAAAGTAAACAGTAAGTATTCACATGATATGCTGGAATGGTTTAATTTATGTGAGTCTGGCAAATTCAGCTGCTTAGAGTCCAGACTGAGGAATGGCCAATCAGTAGATATGGAGAGCTGGGGGAAGATCAGATGTCAAGCTAAGAAAGGATGCACACTGAGGTTGTAGAAATCCTAGGTTGGGAGTCGGACACAGAAAGTAAGAAAACTTTTAGGTTCAGTGTCAATCCATTTAAAGAAAATTACTAGTCAAATGCAATTAGTTCAGAGTTATTCTCTATTATTTGCTGGTGAAATGAAAAATTTCCCAGAATGTCCAACAATCAGCTGAGCAACAGTACCGATCAGGAGACAAATATAATCATGTACCCCATCTTGCATAAGCTAAATCGGCTTTTTAGTTTGATTAACTCCCTTGAATGTTCATTAGTCTATCTTTGGGAAATGTATATGTAATATTATAATATCTTGTTCACATAATAAATGCTTTGATTGTTACAATCCACAGGTGATGCTCCTGCATGACATGATATTGGACAGTAAAGGGAAAATCCCAATGATAAGGGGTGCAGAGCCCTTTAACAAGAGGAAAGGATGATGAGAAATCCAAAGACCTGAAATTTATGATGGTGTTCTTTGGACTTAATTGTTATCTATGTGACAAATGTGCTGCATTTCAAAGAATTAATTGAGTTATTTGGGAAATCATTGAGAGACATGGCAGGACACTGTATGAAGTAACCTGTTTTTTAAATTTTAGGATTTTATTATAGTTAGGTGAAAGTGGAGGAAAAAAATGCTTTGTGCCACTGATTTAAAACAAAATGGAGGAAAAGGAGTTGAATAATTTAAAACAAATCTTAAAATACTAACTGAAAGCAGAAAGTAATGAAATGTATGTGTGCAGAAGATAATTTTTGATATGTAGCATTGGAACAGTGTTAATACTGAGGAGGGGGCAGTTTGCAACATATTCATTGCTTGTTCATAACATTCTCTGAATACGTCCCACAGATACATTAAAGGAACGAATTGCTCATAATGATCTCGCCATCTGTTTGCAGAGGTTCATACCTACAGGCTTGTGGCAAGTGGTGGTCCTATTCAGGAATCAATAGGCCGGGCTTGGGAGTTGGTTTCCCACATTGTTGGCTATCGCCTAGAGAATGCACACTGAAAGGGGAGGAGTGCTGAAGACTGGCCATCTGCTCCCTGTCTTTCTGTGGGAGCCTCTGATACAATCTTGTACAGCTCTGATCTGACTCCAATCTGTTTGGAATGTGGCCGATCTGAGAGCCTCACTGAGCTGTGAAAGTGAGTCAAAGGAGCTCCCCCCATTGTCCACCACTGGTGAAAGGAAAATGATCACTTTAAAATTCATAACTCGCAGGTGCCTGCCACACATTCATGGGAAATAAAAATCCCTCGGAACCTTGAAGAGAGGCAAACTTGCAAAAGAGGTGGGGGTTGGGGGAGCAAAAAGGAAATAGTGGTGGGAATTTTTAGGGCCTAAAAAAAAATGCAGATATTTAAACTATTGAAAAATGATGATTAACATTCTAAATTTTTTTTTGCTCAGTTGTGCTGCTTCCACATCTTTCACTGATGTGTAGTCTTGTGTCAGCTTGCTACTCTCCATCTCACCAGGTTTCACAAATATCATTAACCCCCTTTTTGGACTTCAACCACAGAACCAACTAAGTTCTTCTGAGATTTCAATGGGGTGCATAAAGTTAATTCTCTTCTAATAACTATGTTTGAAACGTATACGAACTGAGGCAATTTTGGAGGAATTTCCCCTCCCCCAATTGTCAAAGCTCTTAATTCTATTCGTATTGATCGTAATTGTTTAAGTTTACTTCGATAACATCAAAGTTTGTGACTCAAATGCAAACAGTGCACTGTCTTTCTGCATTTACTACAGTAGTCTCTATTAAGATTTTAAAAAGACTAAATGTAACAAAACTTCATACGTCCCTTTATCATTTACCAAATGTCTTTGTGGGAATAGTTGTTGTATGCAAACCAGTCACATGATGAAGAAAATTGTATTAAAAAAACTGCAGATGCTGGAAATCTGAAACAAAAACTGAAAATGCTAGAAACATTCAGTAAGTCAGGCATCATCTGTGGAGGAAGTTCTGACAAAAGGTCCTGGACTCGATGTAAATTGATACTTCCACAGATGCTGCCTGACCTGCTAAGTGTTTCAATGATACAGCAACTGAGAAGTTGGACCAACTGTTAAGTGGTCTTTGAATGAATAGAATAATTGAAGCGGGTGCTATTGATGTTCCTATAAGTCAAATTATTCAAATTCTGACATTTTGGGAGGAGTGGCTGGTTGATATGTAGGAGCTTCATTTTACAGGCAGAGGAGTTGTACAATACAAAATTTGTGCTCTAGCACCACAGATGGCAGAAGAGTGTAAATACAGTGTGACATATTTACATAGGCTGTTCTTTATATAAAGTTTTTTCCATTGTTAATTCCTAAAAGCATGACAAATTTGACAAGGTAAGTAGGTTGCAGATGGGAGACGTGCTTAGATTTTTCATATATTTGGGGGGGAAAGAGAGATGCACTTAATTTTTAGAATATTGTGATAGACAAAATATGCATTAACAAAATGCTTAAAATAGCTTCATGTAAATTTGGATGGGGGAAACCAATATTTGTGCAGACGAAAATAAAAAAAAACAAACACCGCAGATACTGGAAGTTTGAAATTAAAAACAGAAAATTCTGGAAATTTGCAGCAGGTCAGGCAGCATGTGTTGAAAGAGGGACAGTTAACATTTTGGGTTTGGGACCCTTCATCAGAACTGAGAGAGAGGGAAACAAAGTTAGTTTTAGGTAGCAAAGAGTGGTGGGTAGAATAATGGAATATCTTGTGATAGGGTGAGACCATACTGTGGCAGTTAAGGTCAGATTAAGCTTCTTTGTCTATGTAATGTCTTGCAAATGATTAGGCTGTAGCACATGTACAGCAGGCCAGACTATACAAAAAGAAAAGCTGAGCCAAGATGGTGATGAGAGGCAGAGGTGGCCAGTCCTAATACAAACAGAAAAAGTAAATTATCTAAAGTTTGAGAATTCAACATTAGGTGCTGCAGGATGCAATGTACCCGATGGAAGATGAGATGTCATTCCTTAAGCTTGCTTTGTGCCTCATTGTAATAGTGCAGAAGGCCACAGAGAGAGGTCAGAGGGGTGGGGAACTAAAGCAGCAGCCAACAGGAGGCTCAGGGTCACTCCTGCAGAATGATCACCAATGTGCGTTTTAATCTCTCCAATGTAAAGGAGGCCACATTGTAAATACTGAATGCACTATACCAGTTCAGAAGTGCATGTGATTCATTCCTTCGCCTGGAAAGATTGCTTGGATCCCTGGATGGTGGGAAGGGAAGAGGTGGAAAAAAACTGATACTGGACCTCCTGTGGTTGCATGGGAAAGTGCCATAAGATGGGGAGTGGTAGGCAGGGACAGAAGAACCGATCAGGGAACTGAAAGGAGTGAACCCTTCGAAATGCTGAAAGGGGAGGGGAATATATGTCTGGTAGTGGAATCCTGTTGGAAATTGTGAAGGATGACATGTTAAATGTGTAAGTTGGACATAGAATGTCCCACTGTTCAATTGGTATGTTTTGTGCTTGGTTTGCACCCAGGACAGTGGTACATTGCATACTAATTTCTACCCTGTTGAGTCCTCTGTGTTATAAAGTACCTCTGGTAACTGATTGTGAACTGCAGTCATGGATGTAATATTGATAAATATGGCAGGCTATTTGTGCATAGCAAGATCCCACAGACAGCAAATAAATGAATTACCTGGCAGTGCCTTCCAGGCACCCACCACTCTGTTTTTAAAAGAAAACTTGCCCCACACATTTTCTTTTGAACTTACTCCTCTCAACTTAAACACATGCCCTCTGGTATTAGACATTTCGAATGGGGGCAAAGATACTGGCTGTTTATCTATGTCTCTCATAATCTCAAAGCTCTATCAGATCTCCCCTCGGCCTCTGATGCTCCAGAGAAAACAACCCAAGTTTGTCCAACCTCTCCTTGTAGCACATGCCTTCTAATCTAGGTGGCATCCTGGTGAACCTCTTCTCCACTCTCTCCAAAGCCTCCACATCTTTCTTGTAATGGGGTGACTGGAATTGAATGCAATACTCCAGATGTGGCCTAACTGGACTTCTATAAAGCTGCAGCATAACCTCCTGACACTTGAACTCGGTTCCTCAACTAATAAAGGTAAGCATGCCTTACGCTGCCTTTACCACCCTATCGACCTGTGTAGCCACTTTCAGGGAGCTATGGCCTTGGATTTTGTCTTTGATTCTCCATCCAATAAACAATAGCTTTTTATTAGCTTTTCTAATTACTTGCTGTACATGCATACAAGCCTTGTGTGACTCATGTAATAGGACCCACAGATCCCTCTGCATCTTGGAGATTTGCAATCTCTCAACATTTAGATAATATACTTTTATAAAGAGAGTTTCCTGCCAAAGTGGGGAATTCCACATTTTCCCACTTTATACCTCATTTGCCAGAACTTTGTCCATTTCCCTTTGGCCTCTTTATGTCCTTTTAATAACTTGCTTTCAAACCTTGAACAGGACCTTGATTGCTGCTCAGAGAGTGCCCTGCTACTGAAGGTGCTATCTTGCTGATGACATGCAAAATTGAAGTACCATCTGCCCTCCTGGGTGGTTGTTAAGGGATCCTATGTAACTATTTTAAATACAGCCAAATTCTGACTCTGAAAACCGTTTGTGGTTACTTCCAGCATGCAAATTGGCTGCATTACATTTCAAAGTAATTGATTACAAGTGCTTTAAGATAACCTAAACCATGAAAGGTGTGATGTAAATGAACAACAAACAGATGCTTGAGGAAGTCAACAGGTCAAGCAGCATCTGTAGAGGGAAATGGACAGATGTCATTTTGGGTCGAGATCCTTCATCTGGACCAGTCCTGCTGAGGACCTCCATCTTGTTTGTTGCTCAAAAATTCCAGCAGTCTCTTGCATCTCCATAATGTAAATGAAAATCTTTCTCTGGCTGCTGGTACAGCTGAATAGTCATGTTTGAATCACACAGCATCAGAGAATTGTACAATAAAGGAACTTGTTTTGCTCTGTGTCTGTGAAAGGGGTATGCAATTCATCTATTCCCCTAATCTTTCTTCATGGCAAATATTCAGATATGCATCCTATTGCATGGTTAACATTTGATCTTCCAACACTTCTAACAGGCAGTGCATTTCTTGTGTTTTTTTTAAAAAAATCATGTTACATAAATAATACCTACTACCCCTGATTCTTTTGCCATTTACCTTGAATCTGTGTCCATTTGCCTCTTTGAAATGTTGAATACCTCTTTCAAGTCTCCTCTTAACCATCTCTGCTTTAGAGAACAATCACAGCTCTTTGCTTAACTGAAGTCCCTCACCCTGTGATTCATTCCAGTTAATTTTCTGAATCCTCTCCAAGGCATGGGCATGCTCACATGAATTGGTGCCTGAATTAGACACCTTTCCTATGTGCCTGACTGCTGTAAATTGAGACAGTTTCCACAATACTGTCAAAAAGAAGTTTTTAAATAAAATTGTGTTAAATCTGAATCTAATCATGACTGAATACTTTGCAGTTCATATGACAACATCGTTGCTGTCTATTGTCAGTAATGGATGGCTGGAAATTTGAACAGACTTTTTTCTTATTTGTTTTTAGAAACAAAGTAAACAGATTGAGATCAGCCTATATTCCATCATTCACGGATCCTGGGAAAATCCACCAGGTGTTCAGCTCAGCTGGATGTGAGCCATTTTTTAAAAAAAAAGTGCTTTCGGCAGAAGAGGACTTACTTTGTGGTTCAAACTTCATGTGGGGCAGAGACTAATGACTCCATTAACATCTCAATTCTGGGAAATGTGAACACCAAACCTGTATTAATCTTCAAAGGGAAACAGCAAAATACTTTGTAATGAGGTGCTCCCTCTACTAATATTCCCTTTAAGAGATTAGTACAGTATTGACAGCACAAGCTTTTGATAAATATTATAAAGTTTGAAGTAAAATAAATTACTAATGTAAAATAAATTACAAAATTACACGAGTCTCATTTGTCCACATTTAGCATCAGTGCAAAATAATAACCTTTTATAGACGAACAAAAACATTATATGTGGATATTAGGTTAATTTTAGTTAAGCTAGGACATGCCATAGGCAAAATTTTTAATATAATATTTAACCTATTTTATATAGTTCATTAACTTCCCCTCATGTAAGTGACTTTTAGATGCTGTAACACTTTCCTCTATATTTTTCTCCTTAAGACTTCGTGTATATGTTATGCAGAGATAAATTGCTGCATTTTTAATATTATGTCAAAATGAACTGATTTATGACAGACAAAGGTATAATGACATGGGAATAATAATCAACTTTGACATGTCAAGTATTGAACATATACAAAATCTTCACATTAGATTTGATTCAGTTATGTGAGGGGGAAGCAAATTAAAATGATGGGAAATAAATAAGTTCACGTAACTTCAGGACTTCTATTAACGTGGACAAAAGGCAGGAAGACTCAATGGGGGAGACATTCCTGTCCATATTCAGTGGACTTTTAATGAACAGTACTTTAATCCCCAAGTGAAAGAGTTTCATTGTTGTCCTGTATGTTTTGTTTAATTAGCCCAGGTGATTATCGTGTTACACTCTACTTAATGTTTCAGTTAAAGTTTTTGCTGTTAAATTAAGCATGTCCAAGCTGCTACAGGGTAGCAGGTAAGTGATAAAATAATCCATGTGGCAGGTCTTTTGATGATTAACTGCAGCAGTAATGTAAAGCATACATTGTATTCAAAAAAAAGTAAACATCTGCAATTAATCTTCAAAATCTATTTTAAAATTATCCTTTCATTGAACAAGGAAATCTAAAAGCAAAGACTTTTATATATCTGAGTGCAAAAAAACTAGCTAAACAATTGTGTCTGAAATTCATATAAGTGCTTCTGATTATTAGTTTTTATAAACTTACTTCTTGCAACAGGCTGAAAGATTTCTCCATTCCTCTCACCCATTTGTTGTTGAGAATGTCACAGCCTCCCCAAGAAGGTAGGGACAGTGGGAGAAACACTTTCTCATGGTTTTTTTTAAGAAAAGGGTTCTTTCTTTCTTTCTTGGCTAATATTTAGCTCCTTCAAATGCAAATGGAGAGGTTTCTGCAGCAAGGTTAGCATAACAATTATGGGAAAGCTTCAGATGTTAAGTGTTTGCTGGTACAATGAAAGAAGAAGCTTCAAAGCAGGGGTGCTTTGGGGCCTTTGGTAGTTTATCAAGAATTCTGTTAATTTCTCAATAACTAATTCAATATAAGAAAAAAAACAGACAGATTTGTTCCTGTGTGCAACTTGTGCGTCACTCATTTAAATGCTGTTCTTTGTGCAACAGCAGGTATAAAACAAACGACAAGAAAGCCTGCCTCTATATCCCGAGCATCACTACCTCTCCTCGCTGACATTATAATCCAGCTTCAGTCCTGCACTGGGAATCTGCTGGCCTCTGCTTTTATTTGGAATTGCTGCACGCCCCCACCCCACCACCCAGTTCTTCTTTGAGAAAGGTAGCCTAGCCCATTAACCTTCCCTGTTCATGGGGAGGGAGTTTCATCATGTGCAACATATGGGGGGGAAAAGAAAGCTTGCATTTATAAAGTGATAATACTATGGGAGCTGGAAATCTGAAATGAAAAGCAGAAAATGAAGAAAAAGGCCTGCAATGTTTATGGTAGAGGCAGGAACACCAGCTGCTTTATAGCCAATGAATCTTTCTGTAAGACAGAAAAAAACAGAATCCAATTTGCATACAGCAAAGCCCTACAAACAGTAATGTGAATATGTCCAGATGATCTGTTTCTTAGTGAGGTTGACTGTGAAATCAATATCAGCCAGGACAGTAGGGATAACCCTTTGCCCAACAATAACTTTCCAAAAAAAAAAGTATGCTGTGGGGCCTGTAAAAACAGGAGACGTGAACAATGGACACATTGAACAATGGATGCTGTCTCCATCCTGATGCAGGGTCTCGACCCGAAACATCGACAATTCCTTTCACTCCACGGTTGTATTTTACTGCAGTGGATTTGTTTTGGTATGGGTTTGGTAGTCCCAAGAAGGAAATTCAAGGATGTGCTCAAAGTTAGTGTGAAGAAATACAAACTCCCCACTGATTCCTGGCAGTCTCCACCCCAATGTCACTCAAAATCAAGGAGGAGCATTCAGAGTAGTATTGAGGACCTCAAGCCATCCATTAGGAGTAAACAGAATCCATGCATAAGTGACAGAAGTGTGTGACCTCAAACCACCCATCTGCCTGGCCCATCAATCACCTCCTGTCCCACCTGGGGAAGAGTCTGTGGTACCCATATTGGCCTCATTGGTCACCAGAATTCAAAACCAAGGTGGAAGCAAGTCATCCTTGATCCATGGGACTAAGAAGAAGGAGATTCCAGAGAGAGAGAGAGAGTTCAGATTCCACCTTAGCAGCTTTGAGCATTTTAATTTGGTTTAAAGGAAAATCCTTTGGCAAATGAAAGTGACTTTAGACCATAAGACAATAAAATATAGGAGTTTATCAACAACTTTGATTGTTGTTCTCAGGAAAAAACATGACCTATTCTAGCTGTTTATGACTCGAGCATTATCGTCAACTCTAAGCTGCTCTTTGGACTGACTATTGCACCACTCATTTGTATTGTCAAATAGTGGAAGATCTATCACCATATTATGAGGGCAAGAAGGATGAGAAGTAAATACCAGGCTTGTCAGCAATGCCTGCATCCCAAGAACGAATTGGCCTCATCTCGTGCCTTAGAAATTCCATTGAGTAGTACATTTATGTGTACTACATGATACCAACTTATTGAGGAAAATCCTATACATACCTAAATGATTGCAGTGTTTGTGGCTTTCCTTTATGGTCATCCATATGTCTGACACAAAGCCTGGAGGTGCATGAAATTCATGCCTGGTTGCCACTTCTCAGATGTGTGTTATGGCCCATGGAAAGTGCTTGTAATGTCTGCTTCTAAGTAAGTTAAGGGTAACCTGTACATGGAGGTCCCAGGCTAGTGGGTCCTCCTTAAGTTAATACTTAACCCTTTCAATGTCTCCATCAGGCCCCTCACCCCACCAAGTTTTCCAACAGTGGGTCTTTGGGAAAGATAGTTCATTGGCTTGATGAAAATTGTCAGTTAAAGGCACTTTTCCAGGCATCAGTGAATTTCTAAGCCCTTATGTTTTCCAACTCTAGGTGAGTGTTACCAGCTGCTACACATCTGTAAAGAATTTCATTACTAAACAGAAAAGGAGGTCTTTCTCTGCTCATGTCTTGTCCAGGCCTTTGTCCAGACCTTTCATCTACTTTTCCCATATGACCATCTGGAACAAGTATTTGAACAATTTGGGCACGGGGTTCCTGAGATCAGAACATATTGGCTGCTTATTCTGTGGCTCTTGTAAGGGAGGGGTCCGCTGCCACCAAGATATTTGGCAGATCTGGGGAAGGTTCTGGCGCCACAATGACCCACAAACTTCTGTGGCATCCATTTTGTAAGTGGCACAGGAAGACTTCAAATGCATCCATCCCACTTTACCTCTTTTGCACCCTAGTACTGGGTCTTTGATTGTCACCAGGCGAGCTCCAGTCCTCTGCACCTTCAGGATTCCCACTGTAACTGAAAGAGCCTTGAAACTAGGTGGAAGCTGATGTACCTGAAAGGGAAATTGACAGGCATATGGAGTATTGGCCAAAGCTGGATTACTGGTGTGGAGCCATTAACTTTATGAATATTTGACTATCGCTGACTGGCTGCAACCAGTATGTTTTCTCTCCCCAGAGGCCCTCTTGAAATCAGTGTAAAACCAAAGACCTGTTTGCTTTCTCAGGTGGATATAAATGGTGCTATTCTGAAGAAGAACAGAGGATGTCCATCTGGTATGATGGGCAACAGTTACCCTACACCAAACAACACTAAACCAGATTGTCTGATCTTCATATTGCTACTTGTGGGAGCTTTCTGTGTGCAAATTGTCTGCTACGTTTCCTATATTACAAACTTGGCATAACTTTAAAAGTACTGAATTAGCAATAAAACACTTTGTGATGACTTGAGATTGTGAAGGGTGTGATATAATTGCAAGTCTGTTCTATCACTAGACATGCTGCTAAAAGAGTTGAGGGCATTGCTGTTCCAATTAGTAATAGGTGCCCATTTAAATAACTTGTTCTAAAAGCATTAATATGTACTTTGGTCGCACAAAGGAAGGACATACTTGTGCAGCAACATTATAAACAGATTTGAGGTCCTTGATGAAGAGGCAACAGTGTCCATAGTAATTAAAGTTGGGACTACTCTCATTTATAGCTGCTCTGTGAAATTTGTCAGTTCATTTCAACCCAGGGTATAATGTTGGGATTCAATACATCACACTCACTTGGCAATTGTAACATTAAAGGCACAAGATGAACGTTCTGATATTTTTAGTTCTGGCAAGATTTGAATCAATACCAAGTGTGAAAAAACTATATTTCCAGGGAACGGTTGGTTTCATCTTTCCAGTGTTTCGCATTATCACCCCTTGGCTTTCCTGCTAGATTACACTTTCTTTTTAAAACCAGGTTGGAGTATTTTATTAACTCTTCCTAAACCAGTGGTTCACACTTTCCCTCCTGATTGACTGGTCCATTTTTACAAGGAATCTCTGTATCTCGGGCCATTTGATGTGACTTTCATTGGGAACATAAAACAGGTGAAATGCTTTAGATGCTGTTGATTTGTTATCTCCATTTCCAGCATTGCACAAGGTTACTATTTACCCCTAATCTGTGTTCAGTGGTACATTCTTCCTGTCATCATACCCTCTGGCTTATCCTGAATGATGAGGGCTATGATAGTTTCTTGGTTTTCTAATTCATTCTTGTGGTGCATATAATTTTACACTGGTCAGTGATGCAGATACTGGGGAATGGAATGTTTGTGCATTTCAGGTTTGCATTGCCAACATTGGGGATGGCAAAACACAACCAGCTTCAAAATAGTGAATGCTAAACAAATTGCAGATGCTGGTAATATGAAATAAAAACAGAAAATTCTGGAAACACTTAATAGGTCAAGCATCATCCGTGGAAGGATTCTCTGGTCCTCTTTTTAGCATTCAACTGATCTGCATTTGATTCTGTTTTCCCACTGATACCTTTATCTAACAAAACTGTATCCATTTCTGTCTTAACAACTCCAACTTTCATTGAATGCCCAAGACTGCAAGAAATTGTAGAGAGTTGTGAATGCAGCCCAGTCCATAACGGAAACCAGCCTCCCCTCTATCGACTCTGTCTACCTTTCCTGCTGCCTCGGGAAAGCAGCCAACATAATCAAGGTCCCCTCCCACCCCGGTCATTCTCTCCTTCCCTCTCCAGAAGATACAAAAGCTTGAGAACACACACTACCAGGCTCAAGGACACCTATCTGACTGTTATAAGAGTCTTGAATGGAGCTCTTGTACGATAAAGATGAACTCTTGATCTCCCAGTCTACCTTGTCATGGCCCTGGCATTTTATTTGTCTACCTGCACTACACTTTTTTTGTAACTGTAACACTATATTCTGCATTCTGTTTTTTTTTCTTTTCACTACCTCAAGGAACCTTTGTATGGAATGATTTGCCTGGAGGCCATTCAAATTTCACTACCTCAAGTAACCTTTGTATGGAATGATTTGCCTGGAGGCCATTTAAACAACAGTTTATCACTATCTCAATGCATGCGAATGATAATAAACCAATTATCAATTAATTTTTTTTGAGGCAACATGGTGATTCATGTTGGCTGTGGTTGGAGTTTCAAAGGGAATCTCTGCTGTTCAGCCTTCCACATGGAAGTAACTCCCAGACTTAGCAGAACCACTGTAGGTTTGGGATTTACTGACTCAGGTGCCATGGCATCCTTCATTTTGTCTTTTATGGGTGTTCAGTGGGGGAATCTGGTCTCACTGGGACTCTCCTGTATTTGCTTGGGGAATCATTTTTCCAATCCTGCACTATGTCAGGTCGATTGGGAGACTTCATTCATTTCATTGAGGATTCTTGGCCTGTTGAATGAGTAAGATAAGTCTTTACATGTGGAAACAATTTTACGTTAGTTCAATGTTTTAACGACTTCTGAACATTTTAATGATTTTAATTAAATTTTTTATTTTGATTATTTTCATCAATTAAGTTTTAAAATATACTTGAATAAATATTAGGGGCAAATAAAACAGCCTTGCAACTTTAACAGGAGTCAAAGCTTCACCCCATGTTTAGTCTCCTGTCTGTTAGGATGCTAGTCTCATGACATCCTGGGGGTGGGGCCTTTATACTACACTACCTGAGGCTTAGTCAATGGTGAGGCTTTGCCACTTGACTCCCAGGTAGAGTACCAGCAGGCTTGGGCCTCTGCATCTGGCCCCGGTAACTGGGGCAGGCAGGGACCATGAGCAGTAGCTCCAGGTGGTAATCTGGATCAGGGAAGATCTAGCCTAGACTTTTCCAAATCGCCAGTGTATAAAAATTGCTTCCTGATTCTGATCCTGAATTACATAGCTCTATTTTTAAGATTTTATTTTTGAGATAAGTTTACCACCAACTTCAAGAAATGGGCATTTAATTTGTTAAGTAAGTAGAGTAGGAAGGAAATGGGCATTTTTGGGTTGGGATGTGACTTCTAGTCGGATACCATAAGGATCCAACTACTCACCATCTATGTTGATGAATTGAATGAGGGGACCAGTGTGATATATCCAGACTTGCTGATGATACAGAGCTGGGTGGCTCTGTGAGTTGGGAGGAGGATGAAGAGAGGCTTCAGGGGAATACAGAATGGGTGAGGATATGGCATATGGAATATAATGTGGAAAAATGTGAGGTTATCCCAGTACTGATCCTTATGACATTCTGCTAGAAGTAGCAATGCAACCCAACCCAACCCAACCCAATGATGCCCTTTTTTTCCTGCTCTACTCAATTAACAAATTAAATGTCCATTTTCTGGAGCAGGTGGTAGAAAAAAATAGAAGTGCTGTGTATTTTTATATGATTTGAAAGGTATTGTGTTCAACAGGAACTGGGTGTTCTGGTACACACATCAGTGAAAGTTAACACCCAGTTTCAGCAAGCAAATTGGAAGGCAAAATGGTACGGTGGCCTTTGTTGCATGGGAATTTGAGTACAAAAGTAATAACATTTTACTGCACCTGGAATATTGTGAACAGGTTCTGGACTCCCTAGGTTCCTGGGTTGGAGATCGTGAGGAGTGGTTGGGGTTCTATCCAATGGTATTGATATACTATTGTCACTTGTACCAAGATACAGTGAAAAACTTGTCTTGCATACCGATTGTACAGGTCAATTCATTACACAATGCAGTTACATTGAGTTAGTACAGAGTGCATTGAGGTAGTACAGGTAAAAACAATAACAGTACAGAGTAAAGTGTCACAGCTACAGAGAAAGTACAGTGCAATAAGGTGCAAGGTCACAACAAGGTAGATCGTGAGGTCAGAGTCCATCTCATCATATAAGGGAACCGTTCAATAGCCTTGTCACAGTGGGGTAGAAGCTGTCCTTAAGCCTGGTGGTACGTGCCCTCAGGCTCTTGTATCTTCTACCTGATGAAGGAAGAGAGAAGAGAGAATGACCTAGGTGGGTGGGGTCTTTGATTATGCTGGCTGCTTCACCAAGGCAGCGAGAGGTAAAGACAGAGTCCAAGGAAGGGAGGCTGGTTTCCATGATGCGCTGGGCAGTGTCCACAACTCTCTGCAGTTTCTTTTGGTGCTGGGCAGAGCAGTTGCCGTACCAAGCTGTGATGCATCCAGATAGGATGCTTTCAATGGTGCATAGGTAAAAGTTGGGAGGGAATAAGTAGACCAGACCTGCATTCCCTTGAGGTTAGAAAAATAAGAGATGATCTCATTGAATGATTTTGGTCAACTGTTCCAATGAGCCAGATCGTACTGCATCTTGCCTGTGCTTGCCATTTGTCAATGTGGGATCCCATTTGACTCTTGTGGTTGCATGGCTTCCAGTGTCCTGGAGGTGTCACTGCTGTAGCCATTCAGGGTGGTCTGTGAGTGGTAGGCTGGCCTAAGGCAGTGGATCACCAGGCCCAACCCTCAGGCCAAAAGAGTCTTTTGACAACTCATGCTGTAAAGGCCTTCTCAGCTGCCTTCAAATGTCTCTGATGATTGGAGACATTTAGAAAGAGCTAAAATACATTAAAATAATTGAAAATTATTTTTTAAAATCTACTTAAAAACTTTCAACTCATCTACATTTATTAAAAGTGTAAATATTAATTTAGAAAAAGGTGGGAAGTCAAACTATTTAGCTTCACTTACCTTCCTAATGAAGGTTGGTGACCCATTCAATTAAATGGGACTGTGCTAGATGTGTCAGCTATGACTGGTATATCAAGTCCTCTGGCTCAGTATGATTAGGAACTTCCAACTGGATTCACTGCTGATCCAATAGTAAAACGAGAGGTCAGATACGCCTGCATCTGATTTCCAGCTAATTGAGGTCCTGACAGAACCACTGACAAAAAGTAATGCAATCCAACCCAATTTCTCTTCTTGAGTTTTGGTATCAAATTTAGTTTGATAATACTACTGACGACTGAGATATTGAAAGTGCCATATCAAAAGATGTTACCGTTGATGCAACATGCTGTAGAATTATAGCACTTTTTTTATCTTTTCAGAAACTAGAGAAAGAGAATTTTAAAAAAATAAATCTGAATATCTGCCAGGTTAAAAGTTAACCAAAAGAAAGCTCCTTTTCTGCATCCAGTCACCACTGATATTTGGTTGCAGCTGAGGGAGAACAGAACAGTGTTCAAAGTGTACCAGAAAGAGAGAAGTTCAAAGAGAAAGAAAAGGCAGGCCAAAAGAGTGAAAATAAGTGTAAAATAAATCTAAATTAAGTAGCAACCTTTCAGAGCAGTCCACTCGCAACTCCTGTCGACTGATGTGATTTATCAAACCATGCCACGCTGCAAACGCGTTTCCCTGGGGAGTAGCAGAGATTGTGAACAACTGTGGAGAAATTAGTCCTTCACAGCACAACAGCTTGCCAGTGGACTGTTTCTGAAGAAAGAAAGGTCCAGATTGAAATGGTTCCGGTAAGGATGGGAACTATTTTTGCGGCTCCCTCCCAGGGAGATGTTTTGATGCCCATCTCTTATTTAATGGCCTTTGTGCTCTGCTAATTGTAACTTAATACCTTTTAAGTCACAGATGGCCTGTTACTGAATTGGCAACTCAGTTCCTATTGAGACAGCAGGTAAATAGACCTAAAGCCTTCACTTCATTCCAAAACAAAGTGATTCTAAAGATACCAAGCACATGCTCCAAGTTTTTAGGTGCTGCTGCAAGCTTTCCAAAGGGCCCTGCTTACAAAGGGGCTTTGCTAAGCTATGCTGATTTTGAATGACTGTGCTCAGATCTAAGGCATGGAATGGATTCCTGTCTTTGCCATGGGCTGAAGCTATTGAGAAAGGAAACAAAGTTTCCTCATAGGTAAGACTGCTATTACAGTGTTCAACATCATCTTCAAGTTCCATTTTTTTTTGGAAAACTGAGTGAAAGCCCCAACTTCTCTTTCTTTCATGGATCTGCCTGTGTGAATTGCGAGCACATCTCACCAATTTAGATGCAAAGAAGAAGTGATTCTTGATTTTGCCACATGAAAGAAAAAGAAGGAACATGCATTTACTTTCACATCCATAGGATGTTCCAAAGTGTGCTGCAGCTAATGAAGTACTTATGAAGACCAGTCAGTATTGTACTGTTGGAAACTTACAGTCTATGTGTGCACAGTAAGCTCCCATAACAGTATTCTGATTTTGACCAGATAAACTTTTTTTTTATTGCTATCGATTGAGGGATAGATAAAGGCCAGATCTCCATGCTCTTCTATGAAACAGTCCCTGGAGATCTTTTAATGCCACCTGAGAGGTATATAGGGCCTCAGGTTAGCTTAACATTAGAAACGTGAAACTTCTAACAGTACAGCACTTACTCATGCTGCCATGATTTTAGCACTCATCTCCTGGGTGGGACCTGAGCCCACAACCTCCTGGCTCAGAATATGGTCTGTGTATTTTGAATGTGGGAATTAACACACATTAGCAATATCACGTACTGAAAGAAAAGGACACCAGCTCACAGTCAGCTATTGGGTTTGTGTGAGTACTGGCTTTAAAAATAGTGTTTAGTTCATTCACAATTGTATGCAGAACACCTGCAGACATTTCTGGGTGATGAATCAACTTTGGGCAATAAGTCAAAGGAGTGAATTACCAGCAACACCAATCCTCATTTATCACTGGGTTTATTTAAATCAATAATTCAAGGTATGCTAACAGCTTGTTGAGCAAATACATGATGCAAACTCCCTACCACTCAAACTGTCCTCATTTCGTTCCAACGTTTCACCATCAGTAGCAGATTCTTCAGCCGCACCCTGCCTGTACTCAGGAATTCTCATCTTAACACCCTCTACTCCTGCCAAGATCTCCATTCTCTTCCTTGAATATTTGAACACAACCTTTGTTCAATGTACCAAGTGTAGCTTGTTCTGTGTATTAGCAAATCTCAACTTGAAAGTTACTCATTAGGTTAGGTTTAGCTCGTGATTGCGATTTGCAGTTCCCCTTTGTCTTTTTGAAGAAAGAACAAATACATGGCCACCTACTTCTCTTAATGAGTTTACAAACTTGGATCACTTCACTTCACTTGTTCTGTTTTTAATCACTACTGGCAGATTTAGTTCTCTGTGGTATTTTTCATGTAAATGATCTAAAACCCAGTATTATTCTGGTTGCATTCTTTCAACCATCTCCAATGTCTCAACAGTCTGAAGTTTTCCAAGTTGCTTTGCTTCTTGTTCTTTTTACCTGTAGACAGCCCCTGGGGATTGAAGGAAACTTGCTTCCACTGCAAATCTCTGGGTTCTGATGAGGCAACTGTGGCAACCATAAACTCTTCCACAGGTGGGACTCAATCATAGGTGTGTCACAGGATAGTTGGGTGCATTGTTGGAGATGTTGTGCATTCCTTCCACTCTTTGTGCCTGGCATCCACATATCTCATAGAGACTTAAGGTGCTTAGTGGTTTCTTGGGTGCTCCTCCATTTTAAGTGGTATCTGACCAGAACTTGACAGAGTTGGTGAGGAGACTTTCAGAAGATCCTGGAAGCACTTTCTACATCCTCCAAAAACTTGCTCTCCATGATGGAAAGTGGTGGAGAGTGCTTATTTTGGAATGTGGACAATGTGACCCACCAGCCTGTGCTGGTTTGAGCATAATGCGGAGGATGCTGGCCCAGGAGGGAACCCTTGCATCAGTTCTCCTGTCCTGCCAGTGGACTTGGGGGATTTTGCAGAGGTGGTTTTGGTGAGGTGTTGACTGTAGCATACTGTTGTGCATGTCTTCAAAGAATACAGGAGGGCAGGGATCACTACCATTCTGTGTAGACTGTGAGCTTGGTGCTGGATTTGAGTTTTGATTTTCAAGCATTTTTTCGGGATTAACACCCATGGTCAGGGTGGATACAGTATAGTAACCTTTAATACAAGCAAGAACCAGCCTTCAAACTACTTTCAAGCAGTAATCGGTTTTGAAATTACAAGCTGTAGACATCAACACCGCTAACCCTAATTGTGAAGGGAGCAGGCTGCTGACTCGCTTAAGAAATGTGCTTTGGCACCTGACAAGACAATCTCTCAACAGATGCTTGCATAAAGATATCTGTTAAATAATGTGATAAAGTAAATGAGGTATTCTCATATGCATTGATTAGACAGTATGGGGTTAATTGAATCACATCAAAACCCCCACCAGGGCTACATTGAGAGAGAAGTGTGACATCCATGGATACTGAGAAACAATAGATGGAGGTCTGGACGTTGGAATCAGACATCTTGAGCTAAGATATTTTGCACTGTTGTTAGAAGGGGCCCTGTATCTCCCACCCTGGAATGAAATCAAAGGAAGTTCCATACTAGCTATTTTGCCACACCTAATATGGTCATGGTCATATTTGTTCTGTCAATCAATTCTTGTGTATTCAGAGAGCCACTCTTCATATTACTGTGGTAAAAGAAGGATGTTTTGAATTATTGGGTTCTATCCCCAGAAGCTTTTCTGACATTGATGTGAACTACTTGTCTCAACAAAGGTTTCTGAACACTCTTGCCACTTAGGGTGTGCTCCCTTTGTAAATGTGTAACTCCATGCAATCATTTATTCATATCCAAAATACTGAAGGAAACTGTGCTTTGTAACTATTGAAAATGTATTTAATCACCTGTTATTATCTATGTACCTAAAAAGTAGAAAAATCAGAGGTATTTGAGTCTTGGGAGATTCTTCCAGCTGGTCTCCCTGCGTATTTCCTTGTGCTGAATAAAGACCTGTTACGTCCATAGTTCCAGACTCCGAGTGGCTCTTTTAAAGTACAACACAGTCTTCCCCTCAGCTAGCCAAAGGATTTGCTGGTGCATTGGAGGCAGCAATAAATTTTGTCATCAATTCTACCTCCAAGCTCCTTAGATATAGAAAGCCATCCATGTTTTCCAGGACCTTGTCATGGATCCTGATTATTATGGGTTGATGTTATGTAGCAGGTGTGGGTGATTGAGGGCCTTTGTTTTCCAGATGTTTACTGCAAGTCCCATATGCTTTAAAGTAAGAGTCAATGATGACTTGGAGATTGACCTCTGAATGTATCTAAGTGGCTTCTGCATGCTGTAAAATACTCAGATAGTGCTACACAGACCACAGGAGCCACAGAGCACCTGAAGTGTATGACCTTAACTTGAGCCTATTAGCTCTTGTGAAGAGACTCCTGGCATCCATACTGGAAAATACCAAGACTGGTTTATTGAGAATGACCAGGAAATCTGAGAGTTAATGAATCATAAATGTAGGATGATCTTCGACTGGGAACACAGTTATGTCTCGAGAGAGGGAAAAACAGATCCATGGGCATCTGAGGGCTTATGTCCAACAAAAACACTTGACTGAAGAACAGATGATAAGTTGAATGAGCTCTGGAGATCCAGCAACTAACTAATTATCAAAACTCATGTGAATTCTTCAGCACTGTCCCAGCTAGGGCCCCAAACACCCAGAGACATTGCTGTTGAGAGCCAAGGATAGAGGAGAGCATTCCAGTGGAAAGAACACTTCAGTCTCCTCAACTGAACCTCTGTCGTTGACACAATTCTTTATGATTTCATCCAACAACACACTATCCACTATAATTTCTGACCTTCTCTGGTACAGCAGGAGAATGACATGACTATCCAACAGCAGACCAGCAACGTGGCCTCCAGATAAAATCCAGATGAAATCTTTGATTAAGTACTAGAACATGGTGAAGAACCTCTTCTCCCCCCTTTCTGGGAAGAGGAGATCAGGCCAGAAGACCTTAGAAACATAATAATTGTGACCATGTTTAAAAGAAGAGATAATCCATTTGTGGGGTTCCCTTGTAATTGCTGTAATTACTGAGGAGTCTTCTTGCTGTCTGCTACATTGGAAGTCACCCCAAAGTCTCCTCCACATGGCTGAGGAGTTTTACCTAGAATTGCAATGTGGATTTCTTAGAGATACACCATTCAACAAGTCATAGAAATAATCTTTCTTAATCTCCCAAAAACCTTCAACTCCAAAAACCAAGAAGGACTATGGAAAATTTTTCTGACCCACAAATTCAATGTCATTCTATGCTTCACAATACTGTGTAAACCATCTTAAGGACTAGTGAATCCACCGCAGACCCAATCCCAGTGCACATTGAGGTAAAACGTTGCTCAGCACACCAACCCTCTTCTCAATCTTTCTCCTCACAATATTATTTTCTACTTCTACTTTGTCAGCTTCTTGGGATTGAGGATGATTTTGTTTCTCCTCCTGTTTTGTGGGTTCCAAGGTGATTGATGAGGCCAATGTGGGAACTGCAGGTTCTTCCATGGATGGGGCAGGAGATGATTAAGGGGCGGATTGGTGTCATAGAGAGAAACAGCAAGGAAGCAGGCCATTCAGCCCAATGAGTCCATGACGACCACCAAAAACTCTTCAATGCTAATCCTACATTAATCCCTCTTTTTATTCTCCCTGTATTCCCATCAACTACCCCCTAGATTCTACCACTCGCCTATACGCTAGGGGCAATTTACAGTGGCCAATTAACCTACCACCTGCATTACATTGGGATGTGGGAGGAAACTGAAGCACCCAATAGTCACAAGGAGATCGTGCAAACTCCACACAGCAACCATGGTCAGGACTGAACCCAGGTCCCTGGCGTTATGAGGTGGTTTGTGAGTTGGTGCACACCCCCTGGGTTTTGATGTCAAAGACAACTTGCAAACAATTAAGTATTTTTCTTTAAGTGTTGTAATGTTTGGAAAGTTGCAGCCTATTTACACACAGCAGGGTCCCACAGGCAGCAATGAGAGTAGTGACCAGATATCTATTTCAGTAAATTTGTTTGAGGGATAAACAGTACAATGGGATTCTTTCCAAACAGATGTGGGGGGTGACAGGACCCATCACAGAAAGAGCATCTCTGAAGGAACAGTGCTTGATCGGTACTGTCAACTAGGCTGTAGCAGAACAGAAAGAGAAAGGGCTGGGAATACTCAGCAGGTCAGGTAGCATTTGCCATAGGGTCACAGGCCAGAGATAATTTCTGAGAACTCTTTGTCCTGAATAAGGGTTTATCATTGCAAGATAAGGAGAGATGTTCTCGTCACAGATGCTATACAATCTTCAGCAATTTTTGTTTCAGGTTTTCAGCACTTGCAGTGTTTTGCTTATATTGTCCAATGTTAAAATTTACTTCAATTGCTGCAGTAGTGCCTCATTTCTGTCCTCACTTGATTCTTCATTCAATGCTTCTTCTCTTGCCATCTCTCTATCCCAGTAGGTTAAAGTTTCTGACCTTTTCCTGCCCCAGCCACTTGCTCCTTTTACCTGGTTCTCTCTGTCCTGCCGACATGCTATTCCACACTCTGGTAGCTCTCTGCTCAGGACTCCGACTGACTGCCTCTATTAGTGTGGATTCTCACTGCCTCTCCATTCAGTGCTGTACCCCACAATCACCGCTTGACTATTCTACTGCCCTCTCAGCTGGGACCCTTCCCACTCCCAATAATTTTTAGCTCTAGACTCGTGATCTTTTTACTCCCTGCCAAATGAAGCACCTCCAGGGGAAACTATCAAGGATTTGAGTCATCCCACCAGTAACCATTAAGTGTGTTAAGGAAATGAATGCACGGTTGCATGTGGGTTTGTGAGATTGTGTATAACAAGCTGTTTTTCAGTTGCCATATGACATTTTCAACAACAAGAACTTGAGACTAGACATAGATAGAGTAGATGGCCAGTATCTTTTCCCAGGGTTGAAATGTCTAATACCAGAGGCCATGCATTTAAGGTGAAAGGTGGTAAGTTCAAAACAGATGTGCAGAACAAGGTTTTTAACACAGAGTGGTGGGTGCCTGGAATGTGCTGTCTGGGGTGGTGGTGGAGGCAAATACGATAGGGGCATTCACCAATACATCACCAATAGCCTGTCCTGGTCCAACCACATAGACGCCACGGCCAGGAAAGCTCACTTCCTCTACTTTCTCAGGAGGCTAAAGAAATTTGGCATGTCCCCTTTGACGTTCATCAACTTTTATTGATGCACCACAGAAAGCATCCTATCTGGATGCATCACGACTTGGTATGGCAACTGCTCTGCCCAGGACTGCAAGAAGCTGCAGAGAGTTGTGGACACAGCCCAGCGCATCACGGAAACCAGTCTCCCCTCCATAGACTCTGTCTGTACCTCTTGCTGCCTTGGTGAAGCAGCCCGCATAGTCAAAGACCTCACCCACCCAGGTCATTCTCCCTTCTCTCCTCTCCCATCAGGTAGAAGATACAGGAGCCTGAGGGCACATACCACCAGGCTCAAGGACAGCTTCTATCCCACGGTGATAAGACTCTTGAATGGTTCCCTTATATGATGAGATGGACTCTTGACCTCACAATCTATCTTGTTTGACCTTGCACCTTATTGTCTACCTGCACTTTCCTGTAGCTGTGACACTGTACTCTGTATTCTGTTATTGTTTTTACCCTGGACTACCTCAATGCACTGTGTAATGAATTGATCTGTACGAACTGTATGCAAGACAAGTTTTTCACTATACCTTGGTACAAGTGACAATAATAAACCAATACAAATACCAAGAGAGGCTCTTAGATAGGCACATGAATGTGCAGGAAATGGAAGGATATGGATATTGTGTAGGCAGGAGGGATTAGTTTAGTCGAGCATTTGATTACTAATTTAATTAGTTCGGCACAGTATTGTGGGCCAAAGGCCCTCTTCCTGTGCTGTACTATTCTATGTTCCATGTTCTATGACAGTTTCCCTGCTGAACTTCTAAAATTTGGTGAGAGAAACTTCAATCACAAATTTATAACTTCTTCCTCCAGTTCAAGGAAGCAGAGAATGTGCAGGGGGATCCCAGAGTCCCTACAATCAGGACAATCATCAAGACGGGAGATAACTGAGAGCAGCCACTATAGAGGAGACTCCCTCCTGACTACTACAGGGAAAAGTCATTGCAAGTGTCCTCCTCCCAGTGTCTGGTGTGGATTCCATCCACAGAGACACAATGCGCATGACCTTCACTGAGTGTTAACTCCAATAAAAGAGCAGGAAGGAACATCAACCAGTATGCATGAGCTTTTTTAATCTCATAAAGCCTTTGACTCCATTAATTATAAGGGTCCATGGAGAATCCTGCTCAAATTTGGTTGTTTGCAGAAATTTGCCTCCATCTTGCACCTGCTATATGACAGCATTCAAGCTGCAAGCTTAACCAATAGGTCCACAACAGCTCAAGTCCCAGTACAGACTTGTGTCAACCAAGGCCATGTTATTGCTCCAACCCTCTTCCTAATCTTTCTCAATACAATGCTGCATCTCACCTCCAACCAGCTTTCTGCTGGAGTGAAGTTAATCTGCAGAATGAATGGGAAACTGTTCAAATTACATCACTTCCACTTCAGAAGTGAAGTCACCCCAGCCACAGCCTTTGAGCAACAGTGCTTAGATGAAGTTAGTGTCTGCACACATTCAGAGGCTGAGCTCCAAGTCATCATTGTCTTGTTCACTGAAGCATGAGAGAATGGGTCCTACACTTAAAATTGGCAAAACAAAGGTCCTCTACCAACCTGTCCCTGGTCTACAATACAGTCCCTTGGCAATAAAGATTGATAACAATACCCTGGAAAACATGGACCACTTCTCATACCTTGGGAATCCTTGGCCCATAACCATTCATAATGGAGCAGGAACATTTGGGATGACATTGCGAACCTGAATTCATGTGCTGGAGCTCACAGAAATCCTCCCAAACACTGCACCTGCCCATCCCATCAAACACATTGGCCACCTCAGGACCCACAGAACTGGAGTAGATGTGAGTCATTGTTGACTCTGAGGGACTGAATGAGAGAGAAGAGAGTGTATAACATGCCTGTTAATAATGTGTCCCAACAAAGGTGGTCAAATTTAACATGGCTCTGAGCATCTCATTCTCTCTGATTTGAATGCTCCTGGGCCTTATTTACCTGATATATGACCAACTTTCTGACACCTTGGTTGATGCTGCAGTTCCTGATCCATTGAGATAATACCAGGAATGTTATATAGACAGAAGACGTGTACAGCTAACTTCTTCAGCATACTTCTGAATTTTTATCTCAAATAATGGGTTTTTCTCAAGTTCTCCTACAGAGTTGTGCTCTTTCTCTGAGACAAAATAATTCTTCAGCGTCTTTGCCATTCCTTCATTCACAAGTACAATAAAATCTTAATCAAGTCTAAATACTTTCATCCATTCTTTGACTATATTGTGAACTGTGTCATCCTTATGCTGATTGTGAAAGGTAGTATAATAGCTAAATTACTGGATGTTAATCCAGTGACAGGAGTTCAACTCTCAAAGGTTAACTGGAGAGTTTAAATTCAGTTAATTAAATAAATCTGTAACACAGAGGGAGCATCTATTAACAGACATGAAGTTGGTGAATTGCTAATAACCGATTTGATCCACCAATATTCTTTAGGGAAGGCATTCTGTTATTCTTAACCAGTCTGATTTTTATGTTACTCCAAACCCGTAACAATATGGTTGCATTTAACTGCCTTCTGAAATGGTCACTCAAGCATTTCAGTTCAAGCGCAATCAAGGATGAAATGTAAGTGGTGGACTTTCCTGTGACACCCACGCTCTAGGTGCCAATTTTAATGCACTTTTAGCTTCTTTTCCATATTCATATCATCTTCATGGTTTAATTCCTGTATACTTTGTTACATTTATCTTTTGGAAACTTTTTCTTTATCTAATCTTTATATATGAAACCAAGATGTTTTTAACCTGTACCCAGTCATCTCAATTTTAAATGTCTCCCACTGCTGGTTTCCAGTTTAATCTGCAATTTTTGTAGCTAGCTATGCTGGATTAGATCCCCTCTCATCCTTCTGAGTAGTGCTGATATTCATCTTGTTCTTCTTTTCTCTATGTATTTTCAGTATGAACGTAATTCATTAATGGCTAATTTTTATCTTAATTGCTGCTGTATATATTTTTTTGTTTCTTACTTGAGCTGTATCATTATTCCAAAACAGCTCCCACTTTGTTCCTCTTTGTTAAAATTCCGATACATTGATTAACAAAATGATCCTTGGAAATCTGCCCATCTTTGACCATAAAAATTCAGTCTTATCCAAGTCTGCTTTAAGATAGTTTTGGCCCACCCCTTCATTGCATCTCTGTTGCTATTACTAACTCGCGATGTTGTCTAATATCAGCCTCAAATTTTAATTGATGCCCCCTGCAGGGCAGCTGATATTCAGTTGCTGTTCTAAGGAATAATCAACCTTGCATTGGCATTTATGATCAACAGTGTATTTCACTGTAACGTTAAAGACAGCAGCCTTGAAAATCTACCTCTAATGGTGAACTTGCAAATCATTTGCATGGTGTCCCTGCTCCTTTGTCATTAGAAAAGGCATGGACACTTCTACAATGAGTGTATGTGTACCATCTCAAGAGATGTAGAAGAATAGACACAGTTTACATGAAAGCTAGAAAGCAGTAGGCATTTGATCACTTTGGATTTTCAGACTCCACAATTTCTCAATGAATGGAGGTCTTGCAGAGCCAAGATGTAGGTTTTGAACGGAATTGCTGAAGGAAGCCCTGTGTTATAACTGGAAACACTTATAAGATGTTGGTGAACAAGGCAAACAGAAGGAGTCCCTGCTTCCTGCCCAGATTTTGTCTTCAGTTAATTGTCAATCATAAATTTTCTTTGGAAAGTAGACAAAAGTGGCCTCTGTAATGTTCTTGCACTACCTGCAAAGTCTCAGCCGAGTTACACAATTTTTTGAAATGCAGTTGACCTGGTTAAATCAGTGATCATCTTACTCATATATAATTACACAAAGCATCTCTACCTGATTAAGAATATAGGTTCCCCTTTATACACCTGTCTGCAATCGGGTGTTCAATAGCATTCGTCTTTGTTGGCTCTTCTTTTCCTGTGAACACTAGCTGTTCAATCAATGACATGTTCTGTCCATATGTAATTGTTGCTTGTATTGATCACAGAGATATTCATTTTCCCATAAAGTTGCTTTGCCTTAAATTCTCTCATCCTTTTTCCTTTGGTTACTGCACGTAGGTTAAGATCTGATAATGATGGTCAGTTAGTAATGTCCTGAATTGCTGTCTGTTGTTTTCATGTCTCAGTTATGATGTGGAGTGGGATTCTGATGAAGGTGATGGTGCAACCAGACTGTGGGATTGTACAGTGAGTGTAGGAAGAATGATGGGGAATAAATTTCCACTGGTGGTCTGACCATCAAAATGCCAAAGGAGACACATTCACATAGTCGCTGCATCTCTTTCATTAATGTTATGGAGGATAATCTGAAGATCCTCTACTAAAATTTAGCAGTGATAATATTCTGAGGGATTGGGATCAATTAAGACAGGCCTGGAACTGAGTTGATTTCTGTCCGTGCAACTACCTCAAGACAAATAGTGATTAAGGTGGTAGCTGTGTGCTTGCATCCTGCACCAACATAGCAATGCCCAGCATTGGTAAAAGCAGGGGAAAGTATGTGTTAGCTCCTCAGGGGCAAGGTTGTACATTTGTTCTGTCCTGAAGGACTCAGGTGAGAATAAGAGAAACCACCTTAGCACGCACATGTGCACAAGTGGAGAACATCTCCCATATCTCCCTCCTCCACCCTTTCCTCCCTCTCTCCATCGCACTCTTTCTTTACCCCAGAATGACCTTTCTCCATGCCTGACTTTATCTCTCTCTTTCTTTACACCCTTGTCCTTTCCTGTCCCTCTCATAGCCAAAGTGTTTCCACTAAATACTGGCCTTCCTTTATTTTTTAATATGTGACTAAAACCGGAACTAACTTGCAATTATTTTTTAATTGCATGATTAATTATGATTAAGTTTTTACATCGCTCCACAGCTCTAATTATAATGTTAAAGACATTGACAATATAATGTTACATTATGTTCTAATGTTAATTATAAACACATCAAATGAAGAAACTTTTTTTCAGATTTTGGTAAATAAAATGGAGGCATTTCTGTATTATTCTTTCAAATTTTTACATCATGATTTTTCATTATTATATTTCAAAATTTACCTTCTTAGCCTATTTCTCAAGGGTAGTAAAACTTTCCTTTTAAAGGTTTGAAAGCTCTTGTGTACGGAATAGGATCAAAAAGGTTTAGCTGCTATGGGAACCTGAAGCCATCCTTTCTGGCAGGGAAGTGATGATCCTGACCCACTTCAAAACTCACTAATCAAAGCACAACACAGTATTCAGTGCCCAAGGTCTCTGCTTCCATTGCAGCAGAAATGGAGGTCAATAAATGCAGTGTTGCAATGGAAGACTAACTTCTGCTGACAAGACTCATCTTTCAGCTGAAAGGAATGTTCTCCTAAGGGCACTCCAGTTCACTTTCTCTTCTCTGCCAATACTCACACCCCTTCTCATGGTACCTTCCCATGAAATTGCAGGACACTTGTCCCTTTACATTCTGTCTTTCTGCAGTTCAGGGCTCTTAATACACTTTCCAGGTGAAGCAACAATTTACTTGTACCTCTTCCAATATAGTATGTTAGTGTAGCGGTTAGCGTAATGCTATTACAGTGCCAGTGACCCGGGTTCAAATCCGGCCACTGCCTGTAAGAAGTTTGTACATTCTCCCCATGTCTGCGTGGGTTTCCACCGGGTGCTCCGGTTTCCTCCCACATTCCAAAGACGTACGGGTTAGGAAGTTGTGGGCATGCTATGTTGGCGCCGGAAGCACGGCGACACTTATGGGCTGGACCCAGAACACTCTATGCAAAAAAAGATGCATTTCACTGTGTGTTTCGATGTAGCTGTGACTAATAAAGATATGTTATAGTATACTCCATTTGATACTCATGATGTGATCTGCTCTGGAGTAGGGAGATTGGATGCAGAATGGGTACCTCCTGTTCAATCTGTAGTGACTTTGAGCTTCCAATTGCTTGTCATTATAATTCTCCATTGCACCCATACTCTAACCTCTCTGTCCTCAGCCTCCCATGCTGTTCCAACAAAGAGCAATGTAAGCTCAAGGAATGGCACTTTATCTCCCTTCTTGGTACATTACAGCCTGCTGGACTTAATGAGTTCAACTTTAGATAATCAGCACTGGTAGCGCTTTTGTTTTAGGTGTCCAACATTCACAATATTTTCCTTCAGTAATTTCAGGTAATAATTCTGCTTCATCCATTTATGGCTACAGACTCACTTTTTGTCCTTTTATCTGACATTTTAACATCCTCTTTCACCCTGCTCTGTTATCCTTTTGTTACTTGATCATCCTATCACAGATATCCCCTGTTCTCCTCCCTTTCTCCAAATCTTAAAATCTGTTCAACTCCAGCTTTTCCCAGTGCCAATGAAAGGGTCATCAACCTGAAATGTTAACTCCTATTTTCTCTCTTCATAGATGCTGCCTGACTTGCTGAACATTTCCAGCATTTTGTTTTTATTTGGTTTCCAGCATGTGTTATGAGGAATTCTGTCATTTGTGGGGATTTGCCCATTATCACTAGGAGACCAGAATTTATTGCCCAACACTAATTGCTACTGCAGGTAGTGACCTGACCTGTTGCTGTGATTCTGGTGTGGGAAGTCTGACATTGCTGCTTTGGAGGCAGCTCTATTATCATGAATCAGTGAGCCCCTGGGAAAGGGGAAACATGTTTCCATGTGTGGATGAGTGTGACTTGGAGACCACCCTACTTGTGTTAAGCTGTCCAAGTGTCAGCTGCCCTTGCCCTTCAGAGGTTTCAGATTGGGGCCTCTCTTTGTGATTTTGCAAGTTGCTGGCATTCTATTGTGTAATGAAATACCTCCCAAGGGTCATGTGCTTGTAGGATTGCAATGGCTTGAACCCTACAAATGTTGGAATAGCATCCATGAGGGAATGGGCACTGAATGTCAAAGGGAAAAGATGAGACTTCCATTCAATACAGACAGTCAGTCACATCCAGCAACTTAACACTTAGAAGTACAAGTTCACATGGTGCCAAGGTCTCGCTTCTTTCAAGATGAGCCTGCCATTTTGCTTGATACCTGAGATAAAAGAATGGCCCTCAAGCAAAAAATCAGGGCTATAGGACTTGCACTGACTGCATGTCCAGAGAAGGCCTCTCTGCATTATCTTCCGCCACTGTTCTCCTTTCCCTCCTCTCCTCCTGTTCAGAACAAGAGATATTTCCTCATGAGGTGTGATTGTGGGGGATGCAGAAGACCCTCATGAGATGTTCACGAGAAAGTACTGCAGGTTAGCCCATGTGTGATCCAGGTAGTAGGAATATATCTTGAGGACCCCAATGGCCCCTCTCAGCTAAGTTCCTAGTAGACATATGGCTGTGGTTATCTTTGCAATCTCCAGTCCAATCAGAAGTCTGGACCAAAAAGGAGATAGAGAGGAAAGTCATTGCCTCTCCCATGAACTATAAACACATCAGGCAAGATAGTTGAAACATGGCTGGCCTTGTGGACTGCTTTAGAACTAATGTGTTATGTAGGATTCCTGGATGCACAGCATTAACTATTTGTTGGTGATCATGCATAAATGAGCAATTAGGGTGTATTAATTGTTGATGTTTATGAAGAGTTCTGGGTTCACGTGTGGAGCCTGCGAGTGAAGGGGAGGAGGAGGAGCATATTTGTAGAGGGTAATGAAAGCAGCTCTAGTCGGGACATGTAGTTAGGGCAAGTCATATAGTCCTGAGTGCAGTTTGTCACTCTGAATACTTAGGAAATCACCGTACTGTGCAGATCCACGTGCCTCTGATGCCTGCTGGTCTCTAGTCTGAAGGAAAATAATTCCCCCTTCCTTGAGTAGGATGCATCTGTCTGAATGGCCCTCTGTGAAATGTGGATTATATCATTCACTGTCACCTGGAATAACCTCAAGACTGACAGTGATTTTCACATCCACAGTCTAAGAATTAGTGCAGAGGTGGAGTTCTGTCTACAGACAGTGAGACATCTCTGTCAACAGTGATTTTGCAAACTTTAGCCACCATTCAAGTTACTGACCCAATAATTGGCTGCACTTGGAGTATTGTGTCCAGTTTTGGTCACCCTGCTACAGGAAAGATGTTATTAAACTGGAAAGAGTGCAAAAAAGATATACAGGGATGTTGCCAGGACTTGAGGGACTTAGATATAGGGGGAGGTTGGACAGACTAGGACTTTATTCCTTGGAGCATAGGAAACTGAGAGGTGATCTTATAGGGGTGTATAAAATCATGAGGGGCATACATGGTGAATGCACGCAGTCTTTTTCCCAGGGCTGGGGTATCAAAATCTATAGGGCTAGAGAGCATAGGTTTAAGGTGAGAGGGGAGAGATTTAATAGGAACCTAGTGTCACGTACCAGCAACAAAGGAAACACACCGAGTTATGTATAAGTGTTAAAAACTATTTTATTAATAACTACTTATGATAATAAGAAAAGTAAAAGTAAAAATGTTAGAATGTTAGAAGTAAAAATGTTAGATCTTAAACATTAACCCCAAAAACTAAACTCGAAGTGTGTGTGTGGCAAATTCCCAAACTCCAAGTCCAGGAATAGTTCTCAAAGTTCAGTTCAGCAAGCCACAAGGTGAAACGTGAGCAAGGGCTTATGCAAAACCACCATTGACTGAAATGAATATGTAGAGAGAAAATAGAGAGAAGTTATGAAATCCATATGTTCTACGATGGAACTCATACGACACCTCAATCACTGATGATCTCCATTCCTTTGGTCTGCCGAAGTATCTTCCACCCTGAAAAGCATTCGAAACATGGCCGTCCACACAAATACCTGTTTCCTTCTGCAGGTTAATGACAAAGTGGACTCCACTGGTTTATTCCAAAAATCCATACGTGGATTGTAATGACAGACACAGTTATTGCTTTCCCTCCATCGATACAGAGACTAGCAGGCAGTTGTCTTTCTCCCTCTCCCTCTCCCTCTCCCTCTCCCTCTCTCACTGCTCCAAAAATGTCATCACGTCCTTATCTCCTGTTGTTGTCGTAGTCACGCTACACACACACACACACACACACACACACACACACACACTACTGTACTATGTCTTAAAGGGACATTCACCAATAGTAACTTAATCTGTAACACTAGAGGCAACTTTTTTTTACACAAAGAATAGTATCTATGTAGAATGAGCTGCCAGAGGAAGTGGTTGAGGCAGTACAATAACAATTTTTAAAAGATAGTTGGACAGGTACATGGATTGGAAAAGTTTAGAAGTTTATGGATCAAACACTGGCAAATGGGACTAGCTTGGATGGGGCATTTTGGTCAGCACAGACCAGTTGGGCCAAAGGGCCTGTTTCTGTGCTGTATAACTCTATGAACCTATGAATTGGCTCCCAGAAAAATAGACCTTGCTGGCCAGAGAAGTTCTGCCTTCCACTTTTGGCCTGCTCTGAAGAGTTGGCCTTGTCTCAGACCTCTGCCCTTATGCTCCTGATTGTGCTGGAGGCTCACTGGGATCCCAGCCAATGATTCCATCTGTACAGCAATAACAGGCAGCCTAGAGCTCGATACCTACGTAAAATCACTCCAAGATTTCCAACTGTATTCTTCAGCCTCGATTCCAATCTTCCTCTGAATTACTCCCTAGCAAACCAAAACAACAAAGATCCAGGACTTGCTTGCCCTTGCCACTCAGACTTGACTTCCAGTGTATGGGCCACCCTGCATGTAATTCCGTAATCTGTAATTCAGTGCCACCAGGTGGGCGTCAAATGGATATTGGATATGGATTGACATCACCTTTGCATCCTTTTCCTGCAATACGCATGTCACGTATATGGAAACATACAATTCAAAGTTGTATTATGTGCTATAGATTTTATGATTGATTTCTTGCCTCAATTCAGTCATAAAGCATGTGCTGTATGATAGAACTTTTAGTGTCTTAAATTGATAATAATCCCTTTCTAAATCCAAAATGTGCTTACATTTTATTACAGTGAATTTTAAAAGTAAAATCAAATCAGCAGTAACTATGGGGATTGTCTCCCACGCCCTGAAGTTGATACATCACGGCTGTGCAGATATGAAGTGCATTGCTACAGTTCCCAGAAGTGTGCTATAAAATCTAATTCCATGCATGCTTTCCCACTGAAGCGTGCACATATTGTGCACTGGACTGCGATGAGAAAAGCATGAGAGGACGAAGGGGAGAGTTGCTGGCTGATCTTCAGATCATTCGGGGCTGCAGTGACAAGATGGAAAGTCTGGGGTGGTATCATTAAAAGAAATGTCAGTGGAATGCTTTTTTTTAAATGACAGCTCAGGCTTTTAGCTCAGTATGAAAGTGAACTGTGGCTTTGAACTGTGTGATAACTTTTGGATTCATTGCTGAAATGAAGGGCAATGAGGAAATGTTTTTTGTGGAGATTCTTTATGATCATTGCACAAAAATAAAAACATTATTAAAAGGCAATTCATTTTAAATGTATGTGAATTAAAAGAGAAGAAATAAAAGATATTATTCGGGGTAAACTGAATGAAGGGTGCAAGAACAAAATAAAAGACAAAGGCACACCTAATTGAAGCATTTAAGATGATTAAAAGACGCTACAGTTGATAGAAATTATTGCCTCTGGAGGGTGAATTCAGAATAGAGGGTATAGGTTTAAAATTAGAGCTCAGCTTTTCAGGGGTAAAGCCATGAGGCACCTTTCTGCAGAAAGTAATGTAAAATCTGGAACTCACTTACCCAAAAAACTATTGATGTTGTGGTAATTGAAATTTTCAAAGCCAAATTTAGTAGATAGGTTCTTTAAGATATAGGAAACAAAGCTTAGTAATTGTAGACACGAGAGTCTGCAGATGCTGGAATCTGGAGAAACACAGTAGGTCAAGCAGTGATTGTAGATCAGTATGATCTGATCTGGCTTGAGATGCTGAAGGTATTGGCATTGGTTTATTATTGTCACATGTACCGAGATACAGTGAAAAACCTTTGTTTGCATGCCATCCAGACAGATCATGCCATACATAATTACGTTGAAGTAGTAAAAAGAAAAACAGAATGCAAAATGTAGTGTTACAGCAAAAGTGCAGGACAGGTAGACTACTAAAGTGCAAGGGCCACAACAAGGTAGATTGGAAGATCAAGAGTTCATTTTTTAGCACATAAGAGGTCCATTCAAGGGTCTGATAACAGCGGGATAGAAGCTGTCCTTGAGTCTGGTGGTAAGTGCTCTCTAGCACTTGTATCTTCTGCCCAACTGGAGAGGGAGAAGGGAGAATCACTGGGATGGGAGGGGTCCCTGATTATGTTGGCTGCTTTCCTGAGTGTAGAAGGAGTCAAAGGAGAGAAGGCCAGTTTGGGGGATGGAATGGGCTGCATTCAGTACTCTGATTGCTTTGTTCCAAACAGAAATAAAATGAAACACAAAGGAAAACAAAAGGAATTTGGGTTATAATTTATGGCCGTGGCTAGCAAAATCAGCATTAAAATAAAATTATATCTAGATAGTATATGGCCCAGGATAAAACTGGTTGTCCACTGTGAATAATTTCTGTGGGCTTTAATTCAGAAGATACATTTATGATATGCACTCTGACAGCAGATGGGTATTCATAACTCAAGAAATTTCTTATACAGTGAATGCTTAGATACTTTCTTTAAGGGGAAACAATAAAATCTAATATATTTCTGTCAGTGTAAAGAACATGGGAAGCACAGCATTAAGGGATCAGCTACACCTACTTATCATACATTTCTAGATATTATGAAAATTGTTGGAAGGTGAAATGATAATGAAAGATTTACGTGTTAATGTATTCAAATTTTATGGTAAACTAATTAAAGAAAGGAGAGAGACCTACATAGCACCTTCCAGGACCCCAGCATGTCTTAAAGCACTTTATAGCCAATAAAGTACTTGTGAACTGCAATCACTGAAGTCTTCTTGTTTCTTCTTCATTTTCTCAGGCAGCCCTTTGGATCGAGGATGATTTGTTTCCATTCTAGTTCTGTGAGTTCTGAGGTAACTGAGAAGACCTGTGGATGTAATGTAGGAAGCACCACATCCAACTTGTGCTAACTTGCTTGGACAGCAATGTAACAACAAACAATTAATGTGTTTTAGTAAAGTTGCTTGAAGGTTGACTATTGGCTAGGATTTTGGGGGAGCTAATCTATTCTTCTTCAGAATAGTACAATGGGATACTTGAGCTCCACTTGGGAGAACAGATGGGGTCTTGGCTTTCAGTCTCATTTACTACAGGAGCACTATAATGGCACTATGCTCCCTCTATGGATTCCAGTGGGATTTGAACCCATGTCACATTGTAGGCTTAAAGAAAGGTTCTTGCCTCACATTGGTGCTCTACTGCAATACTGTTGTAATTCTGTAATCACACCCAGAATGGAGCAGGGTGACTCTGCACAAATGAAGCTAGTTTCCATCTAAAAGTGGACAGATCCAAAATTAGTTTCATATTCTATGTTATTGACTACTATAGCATGTGATATTATGTGTGGTGTCCATCATTTCTTGCTGCTCTTATCCCTAGTGGATCATCCTGTCAGGTCTGCAGTGGTAGAGGAGGATGAGGTTTATAAGGGAGGTACTGATAAAGCTGTGCCTTCAGGAAGACTTCCGAACCATTCAACAGCTTTACTGTAAAGTTAGTTGTCAAAAGAGTCCATGTTTTTATTCACTTTAAGGTTGCAGGCACTTATTGAAGACTGTAGGAGATATATTAAACCCAATATTTGAAAATGGCTATCAATACCGGCCATTGGATGTAATAAGGAGACCACAGATGTACAATTAAGCTGTGAAAATTACTTCATCATTTTAGCAGATCTCAACACAAGGAGACAACACCTCATGTAGATAGCTTTTCCAGGACTCAGGAGTCTTCTATTAGCCTTAAGCACAATCCTATGTCCAACATCCTTTTATATGACTATGGATGTGAAGGCTTGAACACGCAATCAAGCTGTACATTTCCAGAAATTCTTACATTGCCTTCATTTTAATGTTATTATCCATGCCAACCTTATCTGAAGGAGGATGAAGCAACTTGCTGGGGATGTAGAACTCTCCTGCTCCATACATCAACCATAGACTAATGATAGCACAGCCACAATAAAACTCAAGTCTCCCTCAAAAGTTTTGAATGTAATTGTTCTGGTTTGCTGCATGCTTAAGGGTTTCTCTTTGAAAGGAGCCCTCAGTATGTTTCTCAGCAATAAAGGCAAAAAAACCAATGCAGAATAAAAACGTAAAATTCCAAGGACTACCAGAGATGGGGGAAAGAATTCTTTCACAGCCGGGTCCAAGACACCTTGCCTAATATTTTCATACTGAAATTTCTAAAGAAAAGTTGAAGCTACCGTGCAGAGCTTCTGGCATATTCCAACAAATCACAAATAAAAATGCACTAGGCATTTCCATATGCAGTGTATGAATGTTGGCAGTCCAAGTTGGCACAATGTTTGCTTTTTATTTCAGTTCTTTGACATTTAATTTTCCCTCACCTTCTAAATGTTCCTCTTGTGGATTAATGTTTCAAGCTTTGACTAGTAGCCTGCTGGGATCCTGATGGTTCTTGAAACAAGAACCCTTCATGTGAGACAGGCATACCCAAAACTGTGGTTGCTTACTTTAAGATATGTCCTTCAACACTTCTTCTCCACTCCCACCTCACCACTACCCCCAAGTCCTTTTAGAAAAGCTTGCATATTTCTGATGCATGAAACTGACCTTATTCATCTTAGAATGGTCAGTTCTCATCACTCTTATGGAATAAACACCCAGTCATTATTTCACATTGTTAATCAAGATGCTTAATTGCACAATAATTGCAATTCACCTCAATCTAATAATGTCGCACTGCTCCCTTGTTACTTTCTACTGAACAATGTAAACTTACCAGCTGATGACAAAAACCAGTGTAATCCCCATACAATTAAATTCTCTCAGCAATTTCACATAGGAAATTCTTGGTTTAAATGACTTATACAAAATTCATAATTCACAGTAATGTTTAATATAAAGCTTAAGCAATTTGTGCATGAGGTAACATCTGACCAGAGTAGTTATTCAAAAGCTACTAATATTCTCTTTCCTTCTCACACTGGAACCCCATCTACTGTCTTGGTCAGGGCCTCTAACAGATCAGAGATCACATCTGCCAGCACTGTGATCTTAATGGCTCCTGCAGAAGGTTGCTGAGTCATTGAGAATTGAAAGTTAAAAAAAATCAAATCCAGATTATTATCTTCCTTGTTGATTATCTTCTACTCTACCCATTTCCTTTTGCTGGATTTAAATTGCTAGCAGAATATCTTGTGCTGAGGCCTCGTTCATATTGTCATTATCCCTGTGCAGGTCTTGACAGGTCAATTGATGGTGTGGCAGAGTGCAATTGAGCTGCTCTGAGTCAATGCTCATACATGTGCAACTCCAGCTGGATGTATTGGATGGCAGTTGAAAGTAGAAACTTTGGTTAATTTTCTTCCTCTCCTTTGGTCAGGGATATGTTTACAAACAGTAGTTCTCTTCCCTATATTCCAGTAAGGATAATGAACAGCTGACTGTAGAGACCTTCCTGGTCCAGGTGGCTCCACTCCAGGACTTCCTGGACCAACCAGATGCAGCCACTTACCTTGGAAGCATGGTAAGATGACTGGGCTCCATGTGAGACTGAAAGGCGTGGGTTCAAGACCCCCCACCTCCCTTCCCAGCATACTACTAGCTAATGCCCAGGCCATTGAGAACAAAGTTGATGAACTAAGGGCAAAGAGAACTGAGGGACTGCTGTGTGCTATGTCTCACCGAAACATGGTTTGCACCTGCTTCATCTGACTGCACCATACAACCTGAGGGCTTCTCTATTCACCGGATGGACTGTACAGTGTTCTCAGGCAAAGTTAGAGGCGGAGGGGTCTGCTTCTTAATCAACACCTTGTGGTGCTTGGATGTGATGGTCCTGGCGAGCTCCTGCTCACCCAGCCTGGAATATCTAACGGTGAAGTGTTACCCGTACTACCTGGCATGGGAGTTCACTTCAGCTATCCTGACAGCAGTCTACATCCCACCCCAGATGGTTGTGAAGCCCGCACTCAATGAACTATATTCTATGGTCAACAGCCTTGAAACGGGATACCCTGAGGCCCTCTTCATCATTGCAGGCAACTTCAATCAGGCCAACTTCAAGTGTGTGTTACCAAAATACTGCCAGCATGTCTCCTGTCCCACCAGGGGCCCAAACACTCTTGACCATTGCTACACAACCATCAAAGGTGCCTTCCGAGCCACCCCCACCCTCACTTTGGTAAGTCAGACCACCAGGCTGTGCTCCTTCTCCCTGCATACAAACAGAAGCTGAAACGGGAGGATCCAGTACAGAGAGTTGTACAGTGCTGGTCTCAGGAATAGATGAGCTTCTATTGGTATTGGTATTGGTTTATTATTGTCACAGGTACAGTGAAAAACTTGTCTTGAATACCGTTCGTACAGATCAATTCATTTAACAGTGCACTGAGGTAGTACAGGGTAAAAACAATAACAGAATACAGAGTGAAGTGTCACAGCTACAGGGAAGTGCATTGCAGGTAGGCAATAAGGTGCAAGGTCAAACAAGGTAGATTGTGAGGTCAAGAGTCCATCTCATCATATAAGGGAACTGTTCAATAGTCTTATCACTGTGGGATAGAAGCTGTCCTTGAGCCTGGTGGTATGTGCCCTCAGGCTCCTGTATCTTCTGCCTGAGGAGAGAAGAGAGAATGAGCCGGGTGGGTGGGGTCTTTGATTATGCTGGCTGATTCACCAGGGTAGCGAGAGGTATAGGGAGAGTTCATGGAGGAGAGGCTGGTTTCTGTGATGCACTGAGCTGTGTCCACAATTCTCTGCAGTTTCTTGCAGTCAGGGTAGAGTAGTTGCCGTACCAAGTCGTGATGCATCCAGATAGGATGCTTTCTTTGGTGCATCGATAAAAGTTGGTGAGTAGCAAAGGGGACATGCCAAATTTCTTTAGCCTCCTGAGGAAGTAGAGGCGCTAGTGAGCTTTCTTGGCCATAGCGTCTCCGTGGTTGGACCAGGACAGGCTATTGGTGATGTTCACTCCTCAGAACTTGAAGCTCTCAGTCTTCTTGACCTCAGCCCCTTTGATGTAGACAGATGCACGTACACCACCCCCTTTCCTGGTCAATGACCAGCTCTTTTGTTTTGCTGACATTGAGGGAAAGGTTGTTGTCATGATACCATGTGACTAAGCTCTCTTTCTCCTTCCTGTACTCTGACTCATCACTATTTGAGATATGGTCTACTATGATGGTATCATCTGAAAACTTGTGGATGGAGTTAGAGCAGAATCCTGCCACACAGTTGCGAGTATATAGGGAGTAGAGCAGGGGGCTGAGGAACCAGCCTTGTGGGGCACCAGTGTTGAGAATAATCGTGCTGGAGGTGTTGCTGCCTGTCCTCACTGATTGTGGTCTGTTGGTCAGAAAGTCAAGGACCCAGTTGCAGAGGGAGGTGTTGAGTCCCAGGTCTCGTAGTTTGGTGATGAGTTTGCTTGGAATTATGGTATTGAAGGCAGAGCTGTAGTCAATAAACAATAGTCTAACATAGCTGTCTTTACTGTCCAGATGTTCCAGAGATGAGTGTAGGGTCAGGGAGATGGTGTCCACTGTAGACCTGTTTCGAATTGCAGTGGATCGAGGTTGTCTGGGAGGCTGGAGTTAATGTGTGCCATGACCAGCTTCTCTAAGCACTTCATGATGGTGGATGTTAGAGCCACTGGTCGGTAGTCATTAAGGCATGTTACCTTGTTTTTCTTAGGTACCGGGATGATAGTGGTCTTCTTAAAATAGATGAGAACCTGAGATTGAAGCAGGGAGAGGTTAAAAATGTCTGCAAATACCCCCACCAGCTGATCAGCACAAAATCTGAGCACGTGGCCAGGGACACCATCCAGGCCAGATGCTTTCCTCGGGTTCACTCTCCAGAAGACTAATCTTATGTCCTTGACAGTGACCATGGGTTCAATTGCAGTGGAGGCTATCAAGGTTGGTGGTAACAATCCACTCCCCTTCTGTTCAAAACGTGCATAGAATACGTTCAGCACATGAGGAAGGGATGCGCTGTTGTTAACTATGCTGCCTGACATTGTTTTGCAGCCTGTTATAGCATGTAAGACCTGCCACAACTGACAGTTGGTTTGGGACTCTACTTTGAACCGTATTGTCTCTTGGCATTCCTGATAGCTTTCCAGAGGTTGTATCTTGATTTGTTGTAAAGATCAGGGTCGCCTGATTTGAATGCAGCAGTCCTCAACTTTAGTAAGGAGTGGGTCTCCCGGTTCATCATTGGTTTCCGGTTTGGGAACACCCAGATTGTCCTCTTTGGTACACAGTCCTCAACACACTTGCTGATAAAGTCCATGATGGTGGTGACATTCTTATTCTACGAAACTGCTTTGAGTCAATAGACTGGTCTATGTTCAAAGACTCAGCTGCCAGCCCAGATGAGTATGTCACCACCGTCACAGACTTTATCAGCAAGTGTGTTGAGGACTGTGTACCAAAGAGGACAATCCGGGTGTTCCCAAACTGGAAACCATGGATGAACCAGAAGATCCACTCCCTACTGAAGTCTAGGACTGCAGTATTCAAATCAGGTGACCCTGACTTTTATAAGAAATCAAGGTACATCCTCCGTAAAGCTTTCAGAGACGCCAAGAGACAATACCAGTCCAAAATCAAGTCCCAGACCAGCCATCAGTTGTGGCAGGGTTTACATGCTATAACAGGCTACAAAATGAAGTCAGAACAGCATCGCTGTCAGCAGTGCATCCCTTCCCGATGAGTTTAATGCATTCTAGGCACATTTTGAATATATGGGGATTGGTACGTCACCACTCCCTCCAACAGCCTCCAAAGCACCTGAACCCATGGTCACCGTTGAGAACGTAAGATCAGTCTTCCAGAGAGTGAACCCGCAGGAAGCATCTGGCCCGGATGGTGTCCCTGGCCGTGTCCTCACATCCTGTGCAGATCAGCCGGCGGGGGTATTTGCAGACGTTGATAACCTCTTCCTGCTTCAATCTGAGGTTCCCACCTGCTTTAAGAAGACCAGTATTATCCCAGAACTTAAGAAAAACAAGGTAATGTGCCTTAATGACTACCGACCAGTGGCTCTGACATCCACCATCATGAAGTGCTTCGAGAGGCTGGTCATGGCACGCATCAGCTCCAGCCTCCCAGAAAACCTCAACCCACTGCAATTCGCCTGTCGCCGAAACAGGTCTACGGCAGACGCCCTCTCCCTGGCCCAACACTCATCTCTGGAACATCTGGACAGTAACGACACCTATGTTACACTATTGTTTATTGATGATAGCTCCACCTTCAATACTATAATTTCAAGCAAACTCATCACCAAACTCCACGACCTGGGACTCAGCAACTCCCTTTGCAACTGGATCCTTGACTTCCTGACCAACAGACCACAATCAGTGAGGATAGGCAGCAACATCTCCAGCATGATTATTCTCAGCACTGCTGCCCCACAAGGCTACGCCCTTAGCCCTCTACTCTACTCCCTATACACTCATGACTGCATGGCCAGATACTGCTCTAACTCCATCTCTGTTTGCAGATGATACCACTGCAGTGGGCCGTATTTCAAATAATGATGAGTCAGAGTACAGGGAGGAGATAGAGAGCTTAGTGACATAGTATTATGACCACTACCTTTCCCTCAATGTCAGCAAAACAAAAGAGCTGGTCATTGACTTCAGGAAGTGGGGTAGTGCAGATGCTCCTGTCCACATCAATGGTGCTGAGGTTGAGAGAATCGAGAGCTTCAAGTTCCAAGGAGTGAACATCACCAATAGCCTCTCCTGGTCCAACCACATAGACGCCATGGCCAAGAAAGCTCACTAGCACCTCTACTTCCTTAGGAAGCTAAAGAAATTAGGCATGTCCCCTTTGACACTCACTAACTTTTATCGATGCACCAGAGAAAGCACCCTATCTAGATGCACCACAACTTTGTATGGCAAATGCTCTGCCGGGGACTGCAAGAAACTGCAGAGAGTTGTGGACACAGCTCAGCACATCACGGAAATCAGCCTCCCCTCCATGGACTCTGTCTAAACTTCTCGCTACCTCGGTAAAGCAGCCAACATAATCAAAGACCACACCCAACCTGGACATTCTCTCTTCTCCTCTCTCCCATCGGGCAGGAGATACAAAAGCCTGAAAGCACGTACCACCAGCCTCAAGCTTCTATCCTGCTGTTATAAGACTATTGAATGGTTCACTAGTACGATAAGATGGACTCTTCACCTCCCAATATACGTCGTTATGCCCTTGGCACCTTATTGTCTACCTGCACTGCAGTTTCTCTGTGGCTGCGACACTTTACTCTGCATTCTGTATTGTTTTACCTTGTACTATCTCAATGCACTGTGTAATGAATTGATCTGTATGAACAGTATGTAAGACAAATTTTTCACTGCACCTCAGTACAAGTGACAAACCAATTCCAATTCCTGGTTTCTATGGCACAACACCTCTCAAGTTAATCCCATTGAGTAGCTATAATCCAAATTTTCAACTGGGAAAGTGAAATATCTTCCTGAATAGGGATGGGAAAAAATTGGCAAGAAAAGATTAAACCAACCATTGTGTGCTTAGTCTTCCCATTGGCAATATCTTTGTGATGGTTATTATGAATTCTGGAGTCTCACCCATGCAATGCAAAAGGCATTGATGATATGTAGCTGACCTGATCCAAATATAGAAACATCACTCATATAGCACAGAACCAAACAAATATTTTCCATCAAAGTTGTCATACACCTAACAGACCTGTGTGACCCTTGGCTGCACTATTTTAGAGATTAATTCCAATTTATGCCATAAGCAATGTAGGGACTTTGACCATAAAAGCACTATTTAGTAGCAATTGCTCAATGGATTTGGGTAAGCATGTTGTAACACTAATTGGTGGTTAAATGTTTCACACATTAAACAGTGCATGTGTGCATATTTATTTAACAAACATCATTCAGCATTCAGCAAGCACATAAAACTATCCATGGTGACCAGAATATGCACTCTATTTTACCTACAAATGCACAAAACGGTTAAAGCATGCAAAGATGATGTTTGAGTATGCATGTCCAATGACAATCTCATTCATACTTTGTTCATTAACCAGAAATTAAATTATCAATGTTTGGATTTCAAATGAGCTGCTTGCAGCCAGTGACTAATGTATTATCCAAGTCAAGTCAAATCAAGTTAATTGTCATGTGCACAAGTACAGTGAGGTACAGGTACAATGAAAAACTTGCAGCAGCATCACAGGTACATAGATTCAAAACTGATCTTCAACAATATAATTTCACTTGTTCAAACTAGATTTTCCAAAAAGCCAACAATACACAAAACATGGTATGTGGTGTTGTGTAACATCATCTTTTAGGTGAAAAAAGGTGCCCTATTACTAAGATATAGGGCCATGACAACAGGATTAATCCGTCTAACACCTTATTCATTCAATTAGATTTTAGCAGATCTGTACCTCAAGTCAATCCTTCTTCTGTAGTTTCATAAGTCATTAACAGACTTATCTAATAAATATCACTGTTCTGCAGAGATAAATTGATTTATTTTTATCTATCTTCTCCATGCCACAATTAAATCAGAATTATATATCACAATGAGACCTCAGATGCATTATAGAAGGAATCCATTTGGCTGATACCCACCTCCCTTGAACAGGCAAAATTTTATTTATGATCCAAATGCTTATAATCATATTTTGTTTAGAGTTTGCTTCCGAGGATAGGTGCCTGGAAATGCATGCAGTTCAGAGGTGCAGAGCATGTTGTTGCGACCATGTAGAGCACTTGGCACTTACGAATTAAGAAGAATTTCATGCCACATATTTTCCCATCCTTAGGCCACTTTCAGAAAGCAACTTTCCAAGAGGTGTATTTTGGTAAAAAGAATGGCTTAAAAACTTTAAAACACGCAAGTATAATACAATTATAGTCATGAAACAAGTAGGAAAGAACCACAGACCTGTCAAAGTTTATCTTACCCATTCAACAACTATGCATTACCCTTCCTAATTCCTATTAATGTTAACTTGGAAGGGTGACAAAAAACAACATGGATAAAAAGTGCATCAAACAAGTAAGTTGAAAATTAACAATTTTCTAAACATTAAATAAAGAAGTTTTGTAGTGGCTGCTACCGCGATGCAAAAGTAAGACACTAGTCGATGAGTTGCAGAACAAAACTGATTTTCTTTTCCTGCCTTGCGTGGGCCTTTTAAGAGGAATGGTTCCCACCCACCAAAAATGGAAATGACGTATGCGCTATGTCATCAAACTTTTCCCACGCGCGGGTTCTCCCCGTCGCTCGGGGAAGACGAAGGCCCAGTGCCATCTTGGGCCTCACCACTCCGACAATGCGCGACCCGACCACCGAGCCGGTTCGCTTGCTCGGACGGTGAGTCACTACAGTTTGTCTTATTTAGAATGCTAGTACTTTCAACCCTCGATATATCCATTCATTTACCTTCCAAAGGGATAAAGTCTATTCATTTACCTTCCAAGGAAATAAAATCTATCTTTGCCATCATAAGGCTGATTTTCTGATTGCATATTTCTGTAGTAACCCTTTAGAGTATTGTAGGCACACTCAGAGTAATAACTATTTTGGGTGGGTGATGTGTTGTGATAGGAGCATGCATTTGAAAAAAATTGACCTTTGCACATTTGGGATGGGATTCTGCTCTTTCGAGAACATCCTTTGAAAGCAGTCACATGCTTCTGCTTATTAGTAGTATCTAGTGAAATTACTAGAATATAAAGAAGTAATTGTAAGAATAATATTTGCACATTGAGTAGCTGTGAATGAAACACGTTCTCTAAATGTATTATTTATTAGCATTCTCATTTAGCAGTTAGAAGTCGACTCTTCAGAGTTTTTTTCACATTGGTTTAACAGTTTAATAACACATTGGAGGAACTAATTAGTATTTATGTCTTATATGGCTATGTTTTGTGCATCTCCACCATTCACACTATTAGTGCCGATGTTTGCTTACAATCACTGACTGTTTGTCCAATTTCCCTCATTTACTTCAAGTTAAAATAATCTTTGGATGGTGCCAGATAAACCAGATGAAGCTGGCATCAGTGAAGCATCAACACAAAGGTGGAAAGATAATGATGTTTTTAGAAGAGTAGCAGAGAGGTTATGCTAACTTGCAAAAGCACCTTGGTTAAACAGCACTTGGAATATTGTGCACACTTCTGTTCTTCATGTTATGAAAAGTAAATTGAGTCCCTGAAGAGCTATAAAGAAATTATTACATGTATGACACCAGAAATGAGAAAGAAAGCTACACAGGCTCCAAAAGAGAGCCTGAAGGGGTGCCTTAAGTGTGATATTTCAAATTATGAAGGGCTTTGAAAGGATAGAAGGTGTACCCACATATTAGGGAGTCAATAACTAGTGGGAGTCATAGCTATATGTTAGTGACTAATAGAACTATTATTGGTATTGGTTTATTATTGTCACTTGTACTGAGGTACAGTGAAAAGATTGTCTTACAAATCGATTGTACAGGTCAATTCAGTACACAGTGCAGTTACATTGAGTTAGTACAGAGTGCATTGATGTAGTACAGGTAAAAACAATAACAGTACAGAATAAAGTGTCACAGCTACAGAGAAAGTGCAGTGCAATAAGGTGCGAGTTCACAACAAGGTAGATCGTGAGGTCATAGTCCGTCTCATTGTATAAGGGAACTGTTCAATAGTCTTATCACAGTGGGGTAGAAGCTGTCCTTAAGTCTGATGGTATGTGCCTTCAGGCTCCTGTATCTTCTAACCGATGGAAGAGGAGAGAAGAGAGAATGTCTCAGGTGGGTGGGGTCTTTGATTATGCTGTCTGCTTCACCAAAACAGTGAGAGGTAAAGAGTCCAAGGAGGGGAGGCTGGTGTCCGTAATGTGCTGGGCTGTGTCCACAACTCTCTGCAGTTTCTTGCGGTCCTGGGCAGAGCAGTTGCCGTACCAAGCCGTGATACATCCAGATAGGATGCTTTCTATGGTGCATCTGTAAAAGTTGGTGACAGTCAAAGGGGACAAACCAAATTTCTTTCACCTCCTGAGGAAGTAGAGGCGCTGGTGAGCTTTCTTGGCTGTGGCTTCTACATGATTTGACCGGGACAGGCTGTTGGTGATGTTCACTCCCAGGAACTTGAAGCTGTCAACCCTGTCGACCTCAGCACCATTGATGTAGACAGGTGCATATACACCATCCCCTTTCCTGAAGTCAATGACCAGCTCTTTTGTTTACATTGAGGGCAAGGTTGTTGTCATGACACCATTCCACTAAGCTCTCGATCTCCTTCCTGTACTTCGACTCGTCGCTTTTTGAGATATGGCCTACAACGGTGGTATCAGCTGTAAACTTGTAGATGGAGTTAGAGCAGAATCTGGCCACACAGTCATGAGTGTATAGGGAGTAGAGTAGAGGGCTAAGGACGCAGCCTTGTGAGGCACCAATGTTGAAAATAATGGTGCCGGAGGTATTGCTGCCTATCCTCACTGATTGCGGACTGTTTGTTAGAAAGTCAAGGATCCAGTTACAGAGGGAGGTGTTGAGTCCTAGGTCTCGGAGTTTGGTGACAAGCTTACTTGGGATTATAGTATTGAAGGCAGAGCTGTAGTCAATAAGCAGTAGTCTAACGTAGGTGTCTTTACTGTCCAGATGCTCCAGAGCTGAGTGTAGGGCCAGGGAGATGGCATCCGCTGTAGACCTGTTTCAGTGATAGGCGAATTGCAATGGGTCCAGGTTGTCTGGTAGGCTAGAGTTGATGTGTGCCATGACCAACCTCTCAAAGCACTTCATGGTGGAAGATGTCAGAGCCACTGGTCAGTAGTCATTGAGGCATGTTACCTTGCTTTTCTTCAGTACCAGGATGATAGTGGTCTTCTTAAAACAGGTGGGAACCTGAGCTTGAAGCAGGGAGAGGTTAAATATGTCCGCAAATACTTCTGCCATAGGAGAAATATCTTTACCTAGAGAGACATTAAAATAAGAACCTTGCTGCCACAAGGATGAGTTGCAGGAGATAGGAGAGATGCATTTAAGAGAAAGCTAGACAAATAAATAATAAAAGAAAAGGAAACAAAGCATGTGCAAAAATGGTGACATAAAGTCAAGTGGGAGAACCATGGTAGATCTTTTGGATGAGGGGATAAACCAAATCGCTCCTCTCAGACAGAAGTAAAGATCTCATGGGACTAATCGAAGAAGAGTAGAGGTGTTCTCTTGGTTACCTGGCAATATTTATGCTTCAAAAATCATAATTATAAAACAGAGTAGCTATTCCTGTTGCTTCTCTCTATGTGTGAATTGGCTGCTATATCTCCTTACATTGCAGCAATCAATAAACTTCAAAAAAAATTCACTTGTTGTAAGCAATTTACAACATCTAGAGTCATGAGAAGCAACACATAAATACTGAGCTTTTCTCTAGCATTTCTTTAATGCATTTTCTGCATAGTCTGCAACACTTTATACAGTGCATTTAATAAAATTGGCCCATGGGAGCATAATTTGACAAAATGGCACTAAGCCAAAGCAGGAGGCATTAGGACAGGAAGCAGAACGCAGCAAAAGAGGAGGAAGAGAGATGGAGAAGGAGGGAAGTGAAGAGGTTTAAGAAGGGAATTCCAGATATCAGGGGCTAATTGGTTGATGGCATAGGAGCCAGTAATGGGGTGAAGTGTGGAAGGATGGAAGGGAAGGTGCAGAAGTAAAGAATTTAATTACATTTAATAAAAGAAGGGCAGAATTAAAGGAAAATGGAACTCCTGGAGGGCTTTAGAGAGGCCAGATTTGGAGAAGTAGCTGATGCTGGGTGGAGAAGGCTATGGGGATAAGGTGGAGTTAAGGCTGTCGAGGCATTTGAATGCAAGATTAAAACTTTTAAAATCTAGGGGCCTGTGCAGGTGAGTGAGGAAGGATGATGAATGAAAATGATTTACTTCACTTTAGGATGCAGCAGCTGAGCATTGGATGAAATCAACTCAGAGAATTCTGCAGAAATTTTCATATTTCTTTAAAGGTCAGTTTTATAAATTCACACTGTTGCGGTATCAGCTCAGCTGCCTGTGCTGCATATCTGGAATTCGAGTGAGGCTCAATACATTATTGCAGTGTTCAGCCACCCTCAGTCGCACTTTCTGTGTGTAATCCTGTATATGCCCAGAATCGCTGAACTTTACTGGTGCCCACTGAAGCCATACCAGAGACCTTAAAAGGGAAAGTACTCATTGACTACACCCACTGTAGGAAGTCATTATACCTCCTTGGAAAACCAGATGCAAGAATTGGTCTAAAGTGGATTGGATGTAGTGTTGCATAACATCATATTTTAGGTGGAAAAGAAAAATGCACTATTGCTAAACTGCATGAGATATAGGTAGCTGGTACCACAATTTCAAACACTTGTGCTCTGAAATTGGACCTATTTGCATACAGAGCCATTTTGTTCATGATAGACAGCATTAGCAATCATTTCGGTGTCAATTACTGACCACTGGGAAATTGTCCTGGGGACTCTTGGCACCATTCCCTTTAGTACAGCTGACATATGCCCCAGTATCAGATGTGAACCTAATAACATCATAGATGGTGCAGCACCTAGCTTTCTCCACTGCTGATGGAAGGTTGAGGGCAACCTATGTTCTTCATTACTATCTCATTTAATAAAAGGGAGCACATTGTACAGCGCTTAGGAATAAGACATCCAATAAAGGATCTGCAGAGACAAATCAATATCCTGTGCATGGTACCTCCTAGACTCACTTCAACAGCCAGCATTCTGTTTGATAATTCCCTGAAGCTGCCTTCAACCATTGTAGTCTTAAACAATTGCTAGTGAGCAGCAATCAGGGGAGACACAGTATCTGCAAAGATCAGATCACAACAGTGAGTGGACAATATGACTTTTACTCCAAAACCATCTCTTATTAAACAAACCTCTATCAACTGGAATTAGAAATTTTTGAAAACATATTTGAGATAAACAGAAGATGCCAAAGCCTGTGGGTACCAGGATGCAAGCCTTACTTCGAGCCAGTGTCAATATTAAGCTCTCTGATGAGGTGTCACTTTCTACAGCTTGTGTGCCTTCATTACATTTTGAAACTCTTGGAAAAGGGAGAGAAACTTGTGATCATGAACTATCTTAGATATTTCAAATGCCGCTCCCACTGACTGTTTTGTAAGGGGAAAATGCGATGTAGCTGGTTATTTGCTCTTTATTGCACTATTTCTGTAGCAAGCTCAAAGCAAAGGGCATTTTGGATATACATAGATTGTCTTGCTCCAGCACTACATTGTCTCAATGGGCAGACCTTATCCATGAGAATTTGGAGTATTTGTGCAAGACCTTTATATGCACTCTCCCAACCACATTGAGAAAGAATACCCACTGGATACTTGTGACAGTCCTTTCTGCCTCTTTTGTCTTTATAAAGAGTAATGATCCTTGGGTTCTTCATTACTTCTCCCATCAGCCCAGAGGAGGATGAAGTTGCAATCCAGAAATTTTCAGCTTTAAGCTTTCAAGATTTCTGGAGGGGTCTGATCGTTTCCTGACAGCTTACCAGGCAAGATTTATTCGATGGTCCTTCCTGCGTCTTGAAGCGATGGTGTATGGTCCCGCTCAAGCAGTTTTTGGAAATGTGGAGTGGGTGCACAGGCAATGTAATTACAGTTCATCTTTCAAACACATGTCCCTTAATCCATCCACTTATTGTTGCCTATCTGTCTTTGCCCTAATGTTTGGAGTTTGCTCTCAGTCCCCCCTGAAAATTCCCATGGGATCCACAAAGATCAGCCCTTTCAGTATTTTCCTGCAGATTTGCCAAGACTTCCAGGCACATTCTCTGGTAGCTTTTGGGCTGGAGCCATAGTTTCTTTGAGGCCCGAATGCTGCCAGTTGGTGAAGAGAGATTAAACAGGCTTGTTTTCTCTTCCCCATGATCGGAAGCAGCAGATGCTCAGATGCCGCAAACCAGGCAAGCTGTTTTCTTTTTAGTTATTCCAAACACCTTTTTAGCTGTTGACAGTTCTCTACTCTTAAGATCTTCCCATATGGTGCTGCAATTTACCAGAGGAAGGTGATCAATTCCAGAGTCCTTTTCAAATGCTCATTGGAATTTTGCAAGTGCTTCCTAATTCTTTTTAATGATGCTGTAACAAGGTCTGTACTCCAGTTTAATATGTTGGGGTGGATGGAGCTACATCCTGCACACTGCCTCAACTCAGCATCCCCCTGCCCATCCCACCCTGACTTCCAATTCTGGATATGGAGGGCCACACCTGAGTAGTGTCCCACTGGAAGAATGGGATCCAGGCAGCAATGAGGCCTTGGGCATCGTATCCTGATGCTGTGTTTCCAGAATACTGTGATAGCCATTGCAAGTTCGCTGCTGCCAAAGGCTTTGGAACATTTTCATGTGCCTTTTTAGAAACATTTTAAAAATATAAAATATATTTGAGTAATTAAAATTTGTGAAAAAATAAAGAAAATATATTTAACAAATTATCCAATAATTAAAACATTAAAATAAAGTATAATAACTTAGAATTTACCTTTTTTCACAGGGTTGGTGACACCCATTCAAATGAATAGGATTGCATAGAGCAGAGAGGTCAGAGGCAAAGTGTATTCTGGCTCCGCTCCTCACCTCCCCTGCTACATCAGCAACTGCCCTCCATCTTGTATTTAGTCCCTAGCCGTCAATCAGCTTGATTCAGCTCAATGAATCTCTTTGTGTAGCGGTCACTTAGTAAGAGCAGAAATGATCCACACGATCAACAAGACAGTAGTGCATAATGAATGAGAAACAAAGGACTGCAGATGCTGGAATCTGGATGAAAAACACAATGATGCCGGAGGAACTCAGCAGGCCAGGCAGCATCTGTGGAGAAAAGCAGGCAGTCAACGTTTCAGGTCAGGACCCTTCTCCAGGACTGAAGGTAGGAGAAGAGGAAGCCCAATATATAGGAGGGAAAAGCAGAGCAGTGATAGGTGGACAAAAGAGGGGAGGCGGGGTGGGCACCTGCCCATCACTATCTCTTACCTGCATCTACCTATCACCGCCTTGTGCCCAGTCTTTGTAAACACAGGGTTTCCAATCTCAAAATCAAACAAATCTGTTCTTTTTTAAATATGGTTTTGATGATTGTTTTTTTCAAGCTGACAGTAAAAATCATTCTACTGTTGTCTGGAGAACTCAAATATTGATCCACGGATAAATTGTTTCTGATTTACAGATTTCATGCCCCAACGTCCAGCTTTATAACTCTTTCATTTACAGCTTCTAAGAATAGATTCCGTAATAGCAAATCCAATCCCAAGCATTCTTGGTTTATCAGGGTGTCCCCAAAAAAGGCTGCCTTGGTACTGAGGTACTGCGGAATAATTGATTAGGCAAGCAACTATCGAACTCATTCTTTCAGTATCTCTGCTCTGGGCAGGTTTAGAAGTCTGAACTTGTCATGGGTCCTTTATCCACTCTCTTGGCAGGGACTATAGCACTCCAACAAGAAGGTGAAGGTGGGGATAAGTGGTCTAGACCTGCTACAGCTTCTAGCTGACATTTCACACTTATTTGGAATCAGCCTTAATATGTCTGTAACAAAGAGTTGGTGTTGGTAGTAGGGGTTGAAGGTAATAAAGGAACTCTATCACTGAATCTTGACTCATTCTAAAGTAGTGTGGAAATGGCATGGGATCACTTACAGACCATTTTACACTTGTGCATTCAGTGGAGGAAAGTTGATTATTCAACTGTTCATTACAGTAGGTCCCTTCACAGTTTTGAGGGTCAACTGGACAAGATATGATCTTGCATAATTTAGCCATTAGTCCATTTTATAATTTGCAAAAATGGCCCCAAATCTGTTACCTTCTGGCCACAGCAAAATTACATGGACAACTGCCACCCTGGGTAGACCTCATTACCAATCTGCCCAGTGCTGGCTGCCTGAGGTCCAGCATGACATCTGGAGCAGGCAGAGCTTCTCTCATGGTGAGACGGCTGACATGTTGCAAAGGGGCAACCAGTCTCTTGTCAATGATCTGGTTCTCAAAATGACCAAAGACACACCCGACCAGTTGCCCTGACAAATCTCATCCAAACTCTACCCTTATAAAACACAAATGGATGCTGGTAAAATTGAGTCAGAGGAAGAGATTCAGGCATTTCTTTTTCCAGACTGGGTAATCCGGCTCATTGAGGGGTGAAAGAGCTGCCAGTTTACTGAACCCAAATGGGGATGCAGGTGAGATAGCCATTCTTCCCATTTTGCCTTGTCAATCCAAAGAAGCTCCATGTTTTCCCATCAAGGCTGTTGGATTCGACTGTTTTAAGTAGCCTCTAAACATGTGTAGTGTTTAATACACCTCAGGTGGCTGTACAAGGTATAACCGCTTTTTAGCTTATTGGTTCGTCCATCAGGTGAATACGTGTTTTCTCATTGGTTGGTTTTGCCACAAGTATCTAATAAGTTTCTGATTGAACTATTGTTAACTAAGGAGTACCTCTTATCTCAGGTATAAAGGGTGTCATTTTTTGTTAATTACTCTTTTGCCTCTTTCTCTCTTGCCTCTCTCTCTCTCTTGCCTCTCTCTCTCTCTCTCTCTCCCTCTTGCTTATCTTGCTCTCTCTCTTGCCTCTATCACTCTCTTGCTCTCTTGCTCTCTTCCCCCTCCCTCTTGCTCATTTTTAGTTCCTTTGTCTTGGCTCATCTCCTAGTAGTAAAGCTAGTGCCATGTGCTCTGTGACTGCTTCTTTGTTTTAAACTTTTCCAATAAAACTTTGTGAAGCACCAAATTGTCTTCAGCTCATTCCTGGACTCCTGAAAAAACCTGCGGATTTGAAAATAACCGGATCTGACGAGGCCTTAAATGATTCTATGATTTTTGACCTGCACTATCTTTGTACATTTGTGAACTTCTCAATAACCCATCCTATTTGTTAATAACTCTGCCAAACCTACTGACAAGAGTTCTAAATTTATCTATTTACATTTGAACGTATATATGCTCTCTAATAGATTTGTAGAGTAATACAGCTTGGAAACAAGCCCTTCAGCCCAACTCGTCCATGCCGACCACGGTGCCCACCAAGCTCGTCTCATTTGCCCAGGTTCAGCCCATATCCCTCTAAACCCCTCCTATCCAAATCTCTTTTAAATGTTGTTATTGAACCTGCTCCAACCACCTTCTCTGGCAGCTCATCCCATATACGCACCACTCTGCGTGAAGAAATTGCTCCTCGGGTCCCTTTTAAATCTTCACCTCTTACCTTAAATCTATCCCCTCTAGTTTTTAGTTCCCATTCCTTTGGGTAAAGATTATGTGTGTTCATCCTATCTATTCCCCACATGATTTTATTCACTTCTATAATCTCACTGCCGACTTTAATATGTTGTTTGGGTTTTATCTTTTCAATACAGTAACTTTCTTATGAGGCTAACTTTTGATCAAGACATAGTTGTTTTTCAGTCCTGTCTCATGCTCATTCCTTTGATGGGAGGGACCAAGGGTTGAGTGTCTTCACTGTGTCTCATGGGCCAGAACTGAAGGCAAAACTTATGAGTCACAACACCTTACAGTCTAAGCACAATTTTCTTTTGCACTCTCCTCTGTTGGTTATGTGGTTCAGCTTTCTATTGGTTCTGCCTATTGCACTCAGTATTTATTTAGAGCACATTCTCACAGTCAATTCGTCAACTGTGGCTTTAAAGGGCAAGGGCAGGTGAGCAACTAAACATCAAAACTAGGCTCTCTGATACTTAAACAACACTGTGAGGAATCAACTGTATTTTAACAGGAGTGCAGGTGGAAGTAATGTATGACTGTGAAATGTTCTCAACTTTTACCAGTGGTTCAGATGGGACGCAAAGGGGTTAGATCAAGCCTGATCCAGCTCAACTAGTTAACAAACTTTCTCACCGGTAGAATGTGTACATGAATAGAACAGTTGTTCTTAGTGGTCAGGAGAAAAAGTGTATAAAAATTTGCATTAGGAAAAATGTGACACAAATCAGGTTTGACATCTGACCAGAAAATAACTAGAAAGAGAGCAAAAATAACTAGAAGAGAGAGAAAGAAAGAACTTGCCCATTTAATCCTTGTTAGTAATGGAAGTGAGGGAGAACTCACCTACTCTTCTTTGGAAGAGTGTGATGTAGTCTCTTAAATCCACCTGAGATTGCTGAAGGGCCCTCAGTTTAACATCTCACTTGAAAGCACATCAGATATACAAAGGTCAAAAAAGAAGAGATGCAAGGGCCTTTTCCAGTGCTTGGATAGCATAGAATGACAAACCATCTAAAATATATTTCAATTTGAATTCCACTTAGAATATATCTGCAGTAGATACTGTATAAAGATTGAGGTAACGGTAAGAAGCAGACTAATATGGAGAGCCTAGGCTTTGTGAATGAATTTAGGTTGTCATGTGTGTCAGTGAGGCCATCTCAGGAAGCAAGCGGATGACAGATTAATTCACAGTTATTTCCATATATGTTGGATGGGCTCAAAGAAAAGCCAGCTCTCTGTGCTTCATGGCATTGAACAGGCTTAACAAGTAATACCACTTAGTAACATACTGGACCCACATAAAATAATTGGTAATGTGCAGTAGAGATAGTTCTTCACAAAGGCCGCTGTAAAAAGGGAAAAAAGAATATTTCTAACCTGCAAATAGATTCCTTGCAGCACAACCAATCAATTTACAACAGGTATAAATATGCCAAAAAATCTGCACGTTAGTCTGTTAGTAAGACATTGATTCAGTATGACGGAGATGGTAATGGGGCATTAGTACTGTCAATAGGCTTCCACTGTATAAATTGATAGGAAATGGACTGCCATATATCAATGTCATCAATCATTTTTTGAAGTTGCTTTTTTAAGCCCCATCCTAAAATTCAGAGAGTATAGATTCACAGAAGCATTTGTTTGCGAGATGTTCCTTCACATAAGTTGATGGCAATATGAGAAAAAATACACATCATATCACCTTTGCAAAAATTCCCCCCTCCACTGCTCACAGGGTTCATTTCATGAAGAGGTCTACTGGTGATCTGTGTGCGATCTGGCAAGTCACATCAATAATGTTGAACTGAAGCTGCTCATTTCTGACCTGCTCAATTATGTATATAGCTTTGACTCTGTGAGCTGGCAGGCTGGACTGGATTTACATCCAGCATCTGATGTAATGACTGGACGATGGAAAACCAGGAATTTAAATTGGTTGAAATCTGGACAATCAATGTTTCACATGACTAACAGAGCACTGATAGTTCTATTTATGGATCTTTATAAGATGACACCAGAACACTTCATATCAGAGCTAGAGAGAGCTAGTAAAAAGTGCAATTAAAAATATGTGCCTGTATATCACTGACTTTATTATCTGTCCATGCATGGAGACTTTGTTCTGTTCACTGCACTGCAGTATTAACTGAACACTAATTAATGAGCCCAAAGCTATTCACTGGAACAGTTAATGTGGAAATGTTCTCTCTATTATTAGGAGAAAAAAATAATAAGCCGAGCAAAATACGGGCAAGTTTCATTTCATGATTAACAAATGCAAGTTCTTTTAAAGCAATCTCCACATTTGATAGAGACAGCAGCTTACATTGCTGGTAGCACAAAGCCTGTGCCAAAAAGACTCATCACCACCTCAGGCAACTAAGGATGGGCATTAAGTGAAGCAATGCTATCAAAACATAAACACCTTCTTAAATTCTCATACCTCTACATTTGCCATGTGAAGAGACAAGTTGGATAGCCCTGGAAAACATGCACTAGGATAAGCACGTACCCATCTGACAATTTGGTAATGCACAAGATGCACTAAAAAATTGTGTTTGTTATTTCGATGTCCCACTAGTGACCACCAATCCCATGAGTGGTTAATTTCAGTAAAAGCTGGTTAATTCCATGTCAAGACCTTTTAAACGGAAGGTCTTTATTCCCAACAACCACCGGTGGAGGTCGTTCTGTATGTTTTAGACACTTAGTGGAAGCCGTAGCAGAGCTGAGACACTAATTTTCAAACCTGGCACTGGACGCCTTGCCTGATGAGTGCAGAGAAAAGAGAGGCCTTCCACTTGCTGAGGTCCAGGAAGGCTCTAGGTCCATTGTGTGGTGGCTGTGGGAGGAGGTGTATAATGAAGGATTCTTTATTCTATGGGTTGTTCCCAGGGATGCATATCGAGAAAAACATCAATGGCTGCTAAAGATCATCAACTCAGTAAAATATGCACTTTGGTCTGCCCAAAGCCTGTTGGTCGTCCAATGCACAAGATCTTTATAAGTGAATGCTGCTGACTGGTATATTCTGGGCTGCCGGAGTACGTGCTGAGGAATGCACTGAAGTTTGGTGCAGCCAACACAAAGGCTGTGTGGGGAAGTAACAACCTAAGGTCCTGACACTAGTGGACACTGAGGGGATGGGTTCTGTGTAAGAGCATGTCAAACACTTGAAGAGTGTATTGTTCAAAGAGGCCACATGAGTGGCATTGGTACTTTGTACATATAATGCATTAACTTGATGACACCATGAATGTATAGACATGACAACACTTTAAATTGAACAACACGACGAAAGTAAAAAAAAGCAATGTACTGTTTTATATTTCTTGTGTAGATTTGTTATGAACAGAATTTATTTTTGAAATAAAGACAAAGTCAATGTCGGGAGCAAAGGTTCAAAGATGTGGATATAGTAATGCAAGAAGTTGAATGACTTCACACTTCTAGTCAAGGTTAGCAAATAATCAAATCCTATCTGATGTCTCTCCACAATACATAGCCAACAGCAATCTCTATCTATCAGGATTCTCCAAAATTCATGTGACCCATTACTTCTACTCCAAGCTTCACACTTACATCTCACATCTCACACACACTGAAAGGGTGAAGCTTGACACCATCCAGGACGAAGCACTCCATCCAGCACACTAAATATTCACTTCCCTCACCACCAGTGCACTGCTGCAGTGATGAGAGTACCAGAAGTCCCACCAATAGAATGAGGAGCTTAGACTCCTGATGCATATCAAGAATCCAAGCACAGAGATAAGAGGATTCCTCAGGATTATCCATCCATTAGGAGTAACTTCTTCTAGCATTCCCCATATGAACTTCCAGTGTGTGAAGTTCCTAAATCTAACCTAAGTTTTTTTTTCCTGGCATGAACCTAAACATCCATCAATCTTTTAGCAATTAACTAAATTACTGTGATGTCATAGACGACTATGTGGTGCTTGCTTAAAGTCTCTCCAACCTTTTTGAATAACAATGCTAGATGCAATTGTGGTATAATGTATACAGGACCTTATTGCATTCAGAATTGTGCTATTGAACTGTTGAATAATCACCTCTTTGTGCCCTTCAATGAGTCACATGATCATGTTCCGTGCTGATGACATTGTGGCAATGCCTCACACTTTTCAGTCAATATCTTTTCAGCTGGGTCCTGAACATTGGCTCATTTTTAGTGAGTGTATAAAACAAACAGTGAACAATGTGGACTGTAGTGAGTAAGTGTATAATTCATTCTCAGAGGGGGTGCAGGTGGGGGTGAATTGATGATATTCGTCAGCCACTCAGGCTGTGTTCTTGTGGTTTATGATGTCATCTGAAAGCCTGGACTAAATTATAGCTTCATTACTCACTCTGTACTCCCCATATTTCTTAGTGTTGTATGAACGTAACAATTGTGTGTATTTTAACTGAACAAAACATGAACTAAATCACAAATAAAAAGACTTGCTAGGCCGAATGTGCCTGATGATGACATCTGTGCTGATTCCAGGACCCTTCATAAAAACAAGTTAAAGAACCATTTGGTTGGAAGGAAAGTCGTTTAGCATGAAGGAACGTGGTCTCTGGCACACGAGATCTCTAGGGGAAGCATTGCTTGCCATGACTCCAAAGGGCACCTTGTGAGCAGTTGGTAGGTGTACAGAAAAGGAAAAGACCTGTGTTTATGCAGTACCTCAGGACATGCTAGGGCAAAAAACAACTACTTTTTGTGAATGTAGCATTGTGCCAGTTAATTTTCTCATTGAAGTCAACATTCCCAGTGGAGATTCAGCAAAGGGGGTAAATGGGGAAATGCCAGGTCTGGATGGATGCAGGAATATAAGAAGCTGCAGAGAGAAGTGGACTTAGCCCAATACATGACTGGCACATCCCTCCCCACCATTGTAAGTATCTACATGAGGCGCTGCCTCAAGAAGGCAACATCTATCATCAAAGGTTCCCAACATCCGGGCCATACCATCTTCTTACAATTACCATCAGGCAGGAGGTACAGAAGCCTGAAGTCCCACATCACCAGGTTCCTGATATTATTTTGTTAAAACACACAGATGCTGCTGGGATTTGTTTTATCCCCTTATGTATAAATAAACTAAATATTACAGTGTAATATTTTGACCACAGTCAGGCCTGCAGTCTAATGGAGTGGGTTTAATACCATGCACAACATTATAATCAGCACAGTGAGGAAGAAAAATTACCTCATGGTTACCGCAGCCATTTATTTTATCCAGTTAAAGTGCAGGATGGTTTGCACAAGTTATTCTGAAGAAAGAGACTTCAGCCAAAGAATCACAGTTATGGCAGAGATCCAGCAACAGTAGGAATCAGAGCTCGATTATTTCAACATGATGGTGCAGACATTTTTTGGGATCTGATTCCAGAGGTCATACTATCCCAGTGGTTATTCCAACCAGAGCCCTCCAGCACTAATCTTATTGTGGTTTGTTCCTCCGTAGATTCAATGTCACAGATCACCTGCCTCATGTAGCAAGTGATTCCAGCATCCATTACCAATGAGAGGGATTGTGGTCCAAGACCAGCTCCTTCTCACCACACCCAGTCATGTTTCCTTAGCTCCCTACTTATTTCCCCCACCCTCAACTCTTGTTTGGGAGTTGAGTTTGCTTTCCTTGCCTGGTTCCCTGTTGATTGAACCCATATTCCAAACTATAGGTCAATGTGATCATCTTATTCAGTGTTTTGGTCTCCAGGGTATGGTAAGCATTCTGTCTCTTGAAGACATTTGTCTTGAAAGGCAGAATTTCCAAAGTTTGCAAAGCAAGTCAGTCCTCCTAGAAACACTGGAGGTTCAGCGCAAATGGCTTTGCAACACTTAACTGACATCAACCATGGTTAGTGTGGGAGGCCTGAGAAGCCCCAAAGGGACTTCAGTCTCAACGGCTGTAAAATTCCATCAGAAGTTTGGGGAAATTTCAGCTGTGTTGAACAGAAGACCACAAATGTACAAGGGACAGGCAGAGAGAGACTCCATGCCCTTGGTTATATTGGCACAGACGTATTTGGACACATCTGGGCAACAACCTCAGAAACAGGGCCACAAATCCAAACTGAACACTGGTGTAAAAAATAGATTCATTTTCTTTGAAGATTTTAGAATGATATCCCAGCATAAAGGATTCATCAGGGGACAAATTGCAATTTTCCAAGTGTTAGGAAGATCTGATAATCCCCTCCCTTCTACTGCCACTTCAGCAGGTCCTATGGCCAACCAGCCCACACCAGTGAACCTAGGTGCTCAGGGGATGAGAAGCATACCTAATTGCTGAGCATCCAGTCATGGTAGCCTATAAGCTGTACCTTTTGGACTCTGGGCAACATGATGGGACAATGCCAACCTTCTTGATGACATCTCTCCAGCCTGCAGTCTTCTGCCTCAAGTGTGTTAAGAGGCTGTTGGTACTCTTTGCAATGTCTTGATTTCTCTTGCTTTCCAGACAGGAATGCTCAGTATCTGAAAAGAAAATGGGATTGGTTGCTGAAGTGGACTTTGCTCATTTATCACAAAGTAATTTTATTTTCCCAAGGTTGGATACTGTGCAGCTGGATTCTCAGGTTGCTTGACATTTTTAACTACTCAATTGACTTGGTAGGAGCCCAAGGTTCATTAAACATCTTTATAACAGGTGTGTTGATTTGGCTGCTTTTTACTTGTTCTTGCTTCTAAGCCCCCATGACACCCCTCTGCAGCTGTACATTTCAATACCATGTATATCCCTTGTTTTAATTAGTTACAATGGAAAACACATTTCTGCTGTTTATTCTTCACTCAAACAGCAAATGTAACTTTTTGATCATGTAATACCTGCAGTAAATTTCTTTAAGCATCCTCTGTGCTTCTGTACAGTCCATGATGAAGAGGAGCCATCAGTTGGATAAACCTATGGAAAATACCACACAAGATCTGTGAGAGAATGAAAGTGAGTGTGGTGTAATGAGGCTACTGATTCGCTATTGATTCACTATCATCCAGCTTTGTGCTGTTAATGTTAATCAGTTATGTTGTCAAGTTGTAGTCAGTGCGCATGCCTGATGTAACTTGGAAATGCTTGAAGTAGGTTTCAATAACCTTAGCACCAGCAATTGTCTCTGTATAAAATGTCCCCCAGAAGCAGTAGGTTGTGGGTTCAAATCTGCTATGGGGACATGATCAAGTTATTTAGGGTGGCATTTCAGTACTGATGGAGTGTTGCACGCTCAGAGAGTGAGCTTTTTAAAGGAGATATTGGACATTTAATTAAGCTGTCCTGTCAAGTGGTTGTGAAAGGTTTTATGGTACTATCTTAAACAGAGCAGGGTAGTTCTCTGGTTGCCCTGGAAATTTTAACCCCCTCATATGCTGTCCACACATAATTAATTCAACTTAAAATTCTGGATATACTCAGCAGGTCAAGCAGCCTCAGTGGGGAGAGAAACAGAATTAATGTTTCAGCTGACCTGCTGAATACTTCCAGGTATCCAGCAGTGTTTTTGTTTTGGAATACCTATAACCAGTTAACTGGTCATTGACATCAATGTATCTAGAAATCGGCAATACATAAATGTTTTGTTAAATTTTTATATTACAATATTGACTCTACATTAAAAGTATTTCCCCCTCTCTCTCTCTCTCTCTCTGTTTCTCTGTCTCTCTCTCTATCTCATTGTCTTTTCCTCCATCTCTCTGTCTTTCCCTCTTTGTCATTTTCTGATTGTCTGTCTGTCTCTCTTCCTCTATTTCTCTGTCTGTATCTCCTATCCTCTCTCTGTCTTTCTCTGTCCCTATCTCTCTCTCTCTGCCTCTCTCTCTCTGGTTCTCCTTCTGTGTTTCATTGTCTCTGTCTATCTCCCTCACTGTCCCACTTTCTCTGCCTTGACACGCTCTCTGTTTTTTCATTTTCTGCCCCTCATTCTCAGTCTCCCTGTCTCTCTCTTTGAAATGTTGATGGCCTGAGTTATAAGAAGAGACTGGATAGGCTGGGTCTGTTTTCCTGAAGCAAAGGAGGATAAGAGGTGATATGATGGAGGTATATAAAATTAGGAGAGGTTTAGAGAGAGTAGATAGCCAGTGTCTGTTTCCCATGGTAGGGCTGTCCAAAGCTATAGGGCATAAGCTTAAGGTGAAAGGGAGGAGGCTTAAAGGGGACCTGAGGGGTAAAGTTTTCATACAAAGTTGTGGAGGCGGGAACTGTAACAACACTTAAGAGGCACCTGGACAGGTACTTGAATGAGCAAGGTACAGAGCCATTGGTGAGGAATTAATGCAAACAAGTGGGACTAGTGTAAATAGGCAGAATGGTCGGCATAGAAGCAGTGGGCCAAAGGGCCTAGAACATAGAATGTAGAACAACACAGCACAGGAGTATTGTTGCTGTATTGTTCTACATTCTATGTTCGAGGCCCTTTGGCCTACCATGTCTGTGCGGACCATGATGCCAATTTGAACGGCACATATACCTGCATGTGGTCCATAAAATATCTGTATATCTCTCCATATCGCTCAATTCCCTGCCTGCTCATATGCCTGTCCAAATTCCTCTTGACCTGTTTCTATGCCGTATTCTTCTATGACTCTATGAAATACATTCACAATTCTAGGCCCAGCCTAGATGTAATTTATATAGTGCAACATATAGTTGCACTATATAAATTACATATTTCACATGCCTTTCAGAATTTTCCAATTCTGTAAGTGCTTTACAGACAATTACGTTATTGAAAATAAAATCATTGTAATAATGAAAGAGACATGGCAAGTTGTGAACAGCAAGCTCCCACAAACAGCAGGTAATCTTTTTTTTGTTGTTCTTTTACACCTTTTGAATTTCACAGTAATTGTGGTTCTTCAGTGAATGAATAGTTTGCTGTTGTTTGAGAAGTAGGTATTGCCCAAGATAACACAAAAGCCAAATGCCGCAGGGGTTGGAAATAAGAGCTAAATGCAATAAGTACTGTACGTATTTAGCAGCCCCAGGCAGCATCTGAGGAGAGAGATATGACATTAACATTTCAGATTGATGACTTTTCCAGCATTTTGTGTTTTATATTAAAGATAATTCCTCTACCCCTCAAAATAGTGCCTTGGAGATCCTTTATGTCCACCTGAGACAGGAGAGAAGAACTCATTTTATCTCAACAGAATCACTGTACAGTCCTCTGTTGGGACAGTTTAAGCCAAGATACTTGGTTACATATCTCTGGAATGGGATTCAAACCCAAAACCTTCTGACTCAAAGGCAGCATTGCTGAACACCGAGCCATTCTTAAGGTTATATAGATAAAACTAAATAAAACCAAAAATGGATGCTGAGCAATTAGATTTTAGATCAAATTAATTTGCATAGTGCACAAAAGTAATTGCACTAAGTGATGGAATTTCCAGTCCCTTTTTTTTTAAAGCCCATTGTCCATTTCAATACCTTCACTCTTGAGGTTCCATTTGATCTTTCACACTGATGAAAGAAGCCCATAAAAACCCACATCAAAGGGGCAAGCTAAATTTCAATTGTACACTCAATACTGTAGGTTCACTGGGAACTGGACTGCGAATATTCTCAGTAATTGCCAACAGTGGTTATTCAAATGCTTTCTAAAAGGAATCTTTAGATTGGAAAAGGTTGATCTGAGGTAAAAAGGCACATGTAATTCTGTGCTTAAGCTATTCAGCGAAGGATTAATAACCGAGGAACTGAAACGTACACGTCAAGACATGTTGGGGCATGAAGCACAATCAGTGCATAAATCTAACCCATAAGTACACTATTTATCAGTATTATAGACCTGTAGAGGTTGTTTTATGATGGCTTTGATCTGCCTTCTTAAAAATGCTTGACTATTTTGGTTTTAATTGCTTAGATTTTCTGCTTGGCACTATGTTTACAAAGTGGTCGCTCATTTATTTTAAACAAGATAGCCCTGCCTTAATCTCCTGAGAAATGAGCTCTCAATCTGTACTCTGGTACATTGTTTGCACCCTTATTGTACCCAATCTTTCTCTGTTATTTTGAAGTCTGTTTCTGGATAAAGCAGCACATTATATTAAAGTACATGAGAATTATGGGTTCAACATTTACTCCAGAGTCCTGAGCATCAGTTGAGGCGAACCCTTCAGAACAGGACACTGCACTGTCAGAGGCATTGTCTTTTGGATGAGACATTAAACTCAGGTGGATCTAAAAGATTGTAAGGCTTCATTTCACAGAAGCTCAGTGCTCTTCTACTAATCCCTTTCTAACAATCCCCATAATCCATAAGTAGGAGTTTCCCAGTAGAACCATGTGTGGTATCGGTATTGGTTTATTATTGTCACTTGTACCAAGGTACAGTGAAAAACTTGTTTTGCGTACCAATCGTACTGGTCAATTCATTACACAGTGCAGTTACATTGAATTAGTACAGAGTTCATTGAGGTAGTACAGGTAATAACAATAACAGTACAGAGTAAAGTGTCACAGCTACAGAGAAAGTGCAGTGCAATAAGGTGCAAGGTCACAACAAGGTAGATCGTGAGGTCAGAGTCCATCTCATTGTATAAGGGAACCGTTCAACCTGTCCTGGTCTGATAGAATGCTCTTTTTCCTGTTTTGATGGATTTTCTCCCCTTGTCCATCTGCAACACCCTCCTCCACTAGCCTCAACCAGTTCATATTCATCACTGACCTGAATTGTTTCTCTCTCCCCAGATGCTGTCTAACAGCTGAGTATTCCCAGCATTTAATTTAATTCTCTTTCCTAGCCAATATGTATCACTGGACCAACATTTACTGAAACAGATTTATCTGGAAATTTACCCCTTCCCACCCCCCCCCCACCCCACTTTGATTGCCCTAAAAGTCATGTCAGTGCATTGAACTGTGATCGCAACATTTATTCCATTGAAGTCACTGGAATGTATTTTGGAGGCAGTGTACAATGCTCTGACCTGATTTTATAGTGTGTTTAGTGCTTTTGACTGTGGATAAATTTCTCAGTGTACGTCTACTATTTCATTATAATATGTGGGGGCTTTCAGTGTGTAAGTCAGCTCTCATTTTCACTAGATCAGAACAGTGACTGCACCTCAAAAGTACTTAATTGGTTATAAAGCACTCAGGACATGCTCCAGTTGTGAAAGGCATCATGTAAGTAGAAGCAGTTCTTCCTATTGTTTTTGCAATGTTTGCTGCAGGTAAAAGTCTGAGAACAGGAGAGTAATATTGATTCCAGCTCTGACTGAAATCCCCCATTCTGCTATGTTCAGGAAAAACCGCCGTCTCGACCAGTACTTTCCAACCTATGACCTCTAGCAACTAGAAGGACAAGGGCAGCGAAAGCATGGGAAAACCATCACCAGGAAGTTGCCCTCCAAGCCACACACCATCCTGACTTGGAAATATATTCCCATTCCTTAAGGATGGGCAATTAAGTGCTGGCTCAGCCTGTGAAGCCCACATCCCTTGAATGAATAAATAAAATATACACAGAACTCCCCTGCTTGTGCTCAAATGTAAATGTTGGTGAGTGTTCGCAGGATCATTAGAGATAGATCAGTACTTTGGGTGATAATTTACAATGAGTGACAGTGATTCAGCTGGTCATTTTTTATCTGTATTTCCATTGAGTTCAATGTGCTAAATAGAAGCACTAGAGAAAGTGATAAAAGAATACTATGACAGCATAGGAAGCAGTGGGCTTCACTTAGTTTGGTTTAAACTGAACTGTCTATGTAAAAACCACAAATGCACATGCATGTCTATGAAAACCATTAGGTGACTGCTCTTATACATTATACAATATTGGCTTTGACAATATTGAGGATATTGCTTGGATATTTGCTTGGATCAAATTCCAAAAGGTCGCATTCTGAGACTACACTCTTTCCCCCGCCATTCACCAAGCTATTGATGGATCACAACTTGCTGGGAATTGCCAAAAATTCCAGACCAAACTGCTGGCATTTTTCCATGTAAGTCACCGGAAAGTGCAGTTAGGACCTCAGCTTAATCACCAAAAACTTTTCAAAGTCCAACCTTTCTCATGAAAACACCGAGGTATCAGCTCAGACAGATGATGTGCTGAAATCCTAAAATAGGGACTTAAGCTTCGAACTCAGAGTGCAACATTGATCCAATATTGGGTCTTAAATATCAGACAAACTACATCATCCTATTGAACAAGTCATGTAGTAGGATTTTTGGGCACACGAAAGATTTTCCTCAAAGAGATGCTAATACTTTGAATAGTTCCGATAGCCTTTATCCAGCACCTTTTCATATTTCTTGGAATCATCCCAATGCATTTGACATATTAGACTGCAATCACTCTCAGATACAATGACATTGCCTCATATCAGTGGAAACAATTTTTTTGTTGTTCTCTATCAAAACACTTCAAAATTTTAAATGCCTTGTTCACATCTCCCTTCAACTTTCATTGTTCCAAAAGGAATATCTCCAGCTTCTCTGGTCTCTCCACATAACTGATGCCCCTCATCAGTGGCACCATTCGGATAAATCTCCCCAAATCTTATCAAATAAGTTTTCACCTTTTCTTTAGTGCAGTGACCAGAATTGGGCGCAATAGAGATGTCTGTGTTCCTGCATCACCTTTACAGTATTGGTCTGGTAAAATTTATTTGTCTCCTCAATTTACTTTCAAAATTCATCACTGAACACTAAGCTCTGGAAAATATCTTCCCATGTCTTCCCAAACATTGTCTCTGTCCTCATTCTCCATGTTTCCAAGACTTCTATTATCAACAAATTTTTAAATCCAAGTCTAAGTCATTAAAATAAGTCAAAAAATGTAGTGGTTCCAACACCATCCCTGGGTGCATCACTGTACATCTTTTTCTTAAGCTCTCCCTTGAAATCAAAATTGATTTGCTTCCATTCTGTTTTTATGGGTTCCAAGTGGCTAATGAGGTCAGTGTGGAACCATGTACTCTTCCCCAGGTAGGAGGAGGTAGCTGAGGGGTACTTTGTGAGGCAGTGCATTTACTTGCTACTTATGCAGGACTTCTGTGTACTCCTGATGCATGGCCTCAAGCTTCTCAATTCTGTCCTGTAGTCTCCTACTCCACTTTGAATGGCTATGGGCCAGGAGCAAATGGAAATGTTGCATTTCTTCAAGGAAGCTTTGAACACATCTTGAATCTTTTTCTCTGCAGTCTGGTAATCTCCTCCCATGACAGAACTCAGAATAGAGTGTCTGTTTCATGAGTCTGGTGTCAGACTTGTGAACAATGTAGGCTGTCCAACAAGGCTGAGAGTAACTAGGGTTTCAATGCTGGGGATGTTGGCTTGGGAGAGGATCCTGATGTTGGTTCATTTATCCTTCCAGTGAATTTGGAGGAATTTGCAAAAACAGCATTGATGGCATTTTTCCAATATCTTGATGTGTCTGCTGTTGGTAGTCCAGGTCTCAGAAGCATAGAGGAGGGTAGAAATCTTTGCCCAGTATATCATGAGTTTTATGCCAGATGTGAGATGTGATCTTCAAATACCCTATTCCTCAATTGGAGCATTGAAGGAGGTAGTGAGTTTCATCCCTGATGTCTAACTTGGCTGAGAGGTGGTTTCTCATATATGGGAAGTGGTCAGCATCCTGTTTTAACTCCTGTCTACCATTTAATAGTATTCTCTGCTTTCTCTGTCTCAGCCATTCTTGGATCAGTGCTGCCATTTGTCCTTTAATTCCTTGACTTTTAATTTTCCCAAGTCCATTTTGTGCTGCTTTACTTAAAGGAGGTTCAGCATGTCACCGAACATGCCAACAAACTTCTGCAGTTTTACTGTTGAAAGCATCCTGACTGGTTGCATCATGGTCTGGTACAGCAATTCGAATGCACAGGAATGTAAGAGGCTGGAAAGGGTGGTGGACTCAGCCCGATACATCACAGGCACATCCCTCCTCACCATCCTCTCCCTTTTTCCAAACCAGGATGTAAGCCCCAAATGTGAATCTTCTTCCTTTTCTCTCTCAGGAATATTTACATGTCAACTCTAGACTTAATGATATTATGATGACACCTCATACAGTGCATATCAGTACTGCCTTAAAAGACTCCAACTCAAGCAGAGGGGCTGTGAACAAGCTGGAAATCTGCATCCTACATGACAGGTGGCACCTCCATCTGTACAGCAGTCCCTCAGTACTGCAGAGACTTTGTGCTCATGCCTCTGGTGGGGTCTTTCTGAGTTGGGGGCACTACTATCTGCTATCCTGACGTCAGTTAACTCCTGCTTCCAACGTAAAAACAATTGTACCAATAAATGTAAATTTTTGAATCATCAGAATTCAGCTGTCTGAACGAGATGTTTAAACCTTTAACAAGTGAAACATATGCAATACACCTGACATTTGGTGCAGCTTTAACACATACATTCTGTCTGAAAGGCCTTGAAATTGAGTATTATGGTCTTTTCAAACACAGGCACTGTGTGCAAGCACCAAACAGAAGCCTGTTACAAGCAAAAGGTCAAGGTGCGGAAAAATATAAATGGTGTCTAGAGGGAATGGTTTGAGCAATAATGAACAAGCAATTCAGCACCGCGGTATATGGTCTGCAGTGCACAGGTTAATCAAAAGACATAGTGAAACTTGAAAGAGATTAGAAAAGATAATCAACTCATTGAAGTCAGGGTTTAAATGAAATACCAAATTCAATGCAAGGTCAGCTCAAGAGGTTTGGAGCCTGTGGAACAGCTGCTACCATGGACCACTGACATTAGGTTCCCTTTTGCCTGCAGAAACCCCTCCCAAAATCAGAGTGTGTCTACTACAAAAGGCATGGTTGGTGCTCCCTGACAGACGTCAGTGTGCTATATAAGCTGCTTTACTGTTCAAGTCATCAAGTCAGGTCATCAAGTCGAGTTTATTGTCATATGCACAAGTACTGTGAGGGACAGATACAATGAAAAGCTTGCTTACAGCAGCATCACAAGCATATAGGCTCAAACAGCACACAGAATATAAATTATACATAAATTATACCAGACAGTGATGAAAAAAACTGCAAAACAAAGCAAACTACAATCAGAGATAAGTCCATGGTAGTGCAAGAGATGGTCAGTACTGTTCTGTTGCTGAGGTAGGATTTCCTGAGCAAATAGTCTACTCCTATTTGCAGATGATCTGGGGATTATTTAGCAACTGATTTTGGAACAGGTAAGGTGTATTCACCAACTAGTTTAATTGTTTCGAGCAAATGGCCCTGATGTAGTTAACAATTGGTTTAAAGGTATTCAGCAACAAGTCTGGGCCATTTAGCATCTGACCAGGGTGTTCTTACCAGATGACTTGGGTGTATTTACCTTCTGAGTGTCTCTACAGCTGTCCCAGTAAATGGCCCTAGCAAATCTTGCCACTGGTTCGATGCCTCTAACATCTGACCCAGGGATTTGGTAGTATTTACTGGATGATCAAATATATGAAGCTACTGATTGAGGTACACCTGGCAACTGGTTTGAGTGTGCTTAGCAAGCGATTGGAGGATTTTTTTCAGTCAGATTGTTTTAACAATTAGTATAGGTATTTTACATTCATTGATGAGATATGGACATCACTATCAAGGGCAGCATCTGTTACCTTCAAGGAACTGATGGTGAGCCACCTTTTTGGTACTCTTTCTACCTTTGGTAACTGGGTCCAGTATATTTAGCAGCTGATCAGGGTATATCTGCCAATTGGCCCAGGAACCATTAACAAAGATATTTGGCAGACTATCTTTGCTAGCAACTTACTCATATATTTAGCAAACAGTCTGGTTGTAAGGAGCAGCAGATGTGGGTGCATTTAATAACTGGGTTAGGTGTATTTTGCAACTGGATTTAGCAAGAAACCCATGTGGATTTGTCATCTACTCTGGGTGTGTTTACAAAGTATGGATAATGTCTAAGAGCCCATCAAGGAGACTGCTGGAGGCCTTGATCAAAACAGGATGTTTAAAGAAATTATTTATACTTGGATATGATGTCATGAGGACCAAAATCCATTGGCAAATCTGACTCAGCCCACTTCCAATCTTCCCCTTTATTCCTGACTGACTCGCCTGCCTACTCCAAATTATCTCCTTGATTGATCTCTCCAACCTTGGCCATCCCCCAGACCCAGTTTGTCCTTGTATAATTGGGGAGATGTCTGTGTACTCTGTCTGGTCAACCTAGCATCTTGGAAGTTGAAGAATCAGCTGCTATGGCAAGCCAAAAGAATTGGGGGATGCACAAGAGGCCAGGTTTGGAGGAACACAGAGTATCCAGGGGGTTATATGTCTAAAGGATGTTACAAACAATAGGGAGGATCAAAATTGAGGCAATGGTGATGTAGGAGTTCAGTGACCACAAGGGTGAGAGTGAACAGGACTTGATACAAGGGTGATTATAACCAGCATAAAAATAATATGGGGTTCCACACACAGACCCATTCTGGAGAAATAATAACAAGATCCTGCCTTGCTCACCTCATTCCAATGTTCAGAAATAAATAAGAACTCCCTGCTTCATCTGGGCAGCATATTTTGCCTGTACTTCCATTAGACTTTTATTGTCTAATATTCCTGTCCAATGTAAAACAAATAACAGAATCTGAGGTGGGGATGGGGGGGGGGGGGTGGCGGGGGAGATGTTAAAAAAGTATTTGCTAAAATTTTTCTGAGACATAAATTCACTTTGATCTGATTGAGTTTAATAGGCAGAGGATTAAATGATTCCAAGCTTGGGAAGATATCCAGGTTTTAATGAAATATATTGTGCAGGAAATTCTTTACAAAACTAAATGGCATAGAAACTCAGTAGTGCTGTACATGTCTTTTAAGCGTTGTGTGAATGATCTGTAGAGCAAAATCATTTGTCAAGTCCCAAACACAACTTAGGCAAATTCACAATGTATAACAAAAACTTAGATCAGCCACTTCTGTATGTGTGTGTGAGCTGCACCTACACATGGAACAAGAAGCGTACATGGATAATACCAGCGTGCAACATTCAAATGGAGATGCCCCAGGGAAAAGAACATCATGCAGACCACACACAGGAAAACAGGTTTTAAATGCAGGAGTATGATTATTTAAGTTTATGTAATTAATGTTTGTAACGCTTGTAATTTACTGTGCTGCTGCTGCAAAAAGCTAATTTTCATAGCATTTATACCCTGGGTATATATGGCCATGACAATAAACTTGAACATGAACTTGATTCTCTGATCTCTGGATCCCCAGACATGGTTTGCCATTGTAGAGAATGCAGAATCACCTCTCTAATCTATTGCTGCTAGTTTCTAAAATGATTATGACCAGGTAAAATAACAAGGATCTTTATTCTGTGAACAGGAATAGTATGAAAACTTATTAGATTTTGCAGAATGGACCATGAATTATTTTCAGCTCCAATATGCCAAAACTCACCACTGAAAGCATGGACTCAGCTAATTATCTCACAGTAACCGCAGCGACCAAAGTTTTAGGCATGTAATGGTTCCCATTATGCTAGTCCTTGTTAGTGAGCTGCTGGACCAAATAGACTGGCTAAATAGTTTGAGACAGGGCTTTTAGAACCCATATTTCTCATACTTCTTATATGTAGAAGGAGGCCATTTGGTCCATCAAGACTATGCCTGTTCTCAAAGCAATTCCATGCTTGCACTTACTTCCTTGCAACCCATTCTCAAATGCCAATCAACTCCCCTAGATTTTCCTATCACCCACCTATACTCAGGTAATTTACAGTGGCCAATTAACCTACCAGCATGTCTTGGGATGTGGGAGGAAACTGGAGCAGCCAGTCACTGGAATAACATGGAAACTCCACACAGATAGCACCGGAAATCAGGAGTGAACCCAGGTCACTAGAGCTGTGAGGCACCAGCTTTACCTACTGCACCACTGTGCTGCCCTCAGATCCTTGTGTGATTTACTGGATGAACGCACTGTATGAAATGGAGATTTACCATGTAGACCAGGTCAGCTTTAGCTTTCCCACTGGTTCACGTGGAATGAGGTGATCTTGGCCATCGTGTTGATGGGGCATTGCAAGTTATGTCAATGTGCCTCAACAAGGAATGGGGGAGAAGTACAAGCCAGTTCCTTGTAGCTCCTGCTAGGGAATGCAGTTCTTGGGCATTGAGTGATGATATGTTTTGGCCTGGCTGTAATGTTTTCCATTGTTGAATGAGCTTCACAACCAACTCCTGTAAGAGTGCACCCAAGTGAGTTTCTGCCACTTCAAGAGAACAGAGGAGAAAGCAGTGCAGTATCATTGGAAACAAAGAGGAACTGTCCTTATCTCAGTAGATATTTCATCTTCTGAAGGAATTGCTGCTGTATGACAATCAAACGGACAATTCTGGACTCTGGAATCACAAAGGGAAATCCACACTCAGTTCCGAGGAGCCGTTCACACAGGAACCACATCTCAGGAAGTTGTGCTGCAGCCACAATTCCCACAGGAAGCACCTACTTCCTGCTAACAGCCTGGATCACAAAATCATTCTGACTAGAACACCTGACACTCCCGAATGAATCAAAACTAATGCAAACCCAACTAATTTCTAGCTTTTGCTCTCAACAGCATGCTTGAGAAAGGCAAGTAACAGTCTCCCAGTGCAGCACATCCTTAAATCTCCAGCAATTCAATGGCTCGGCCCCATCAATATCCTTATCTTTATTGTGATGTTATCTTGCAAGGTCCAAGCTAAGGTATCCCTCTACCCTTGTCTTGAAAAGAATTTCATCTACTTTACCTTTATTTCTTCTAAGAACTACAAATGTCATAACTGAATGAAGATAAATGTGTGACTACTAAACACTCATCTGATATTTCTCTACAATATAGGAGGCCATTCAGCTCATCGAATCTATACCAGCTCTCAGAGCAATCCTGTCAGTCCCACTTCACACTTATTTCTCTGCAAACTATTCACATGCCCATCAGCTCCCCCCTGATTCTTCTACTACCCACCCATACTGGAGGTAATTTACAGGACCCAATTAGCTTCCCAGTATGTCTTTGGGACATGAGACGAAACTGAAGCACCAGGGGAAACGCTGCAATGAGATGAAGAATGTCCAAACTCCACACACCGACAGCACTGGAGGTCAGCACCTGGATCCCTTGATCTGTGCAGCACAAAATGTGCCACCTACACTGCAGTCAGCAAAGGTGAACTGTTGGCACTTGGAAAAGCTAACTGCATATATGTAAAATTAATGTGTGATGGATGATTGATATATTTAAGCCTGAGATCCCTTTAAGGATTGTGTCAACATAAAAACATATACCTACAAATTAGGAGCAGGAAAAGGCCACTTCATCATCAACCCTGCTTTGTCATTTAATAGATGAAAAGCACGATGATGCTGGAGGAACTCAGCAGGCCAGGCAGCATCCGTGGAGAAAAGCAGGCGGTCAACGTTTTGGGTCAGGACCCTTCTTCAGGACTGAAGGGTAGGAAAAGGGGAAGCCCAATAATATATAGGAGGGAAAAGTGATAGGTGGACAAAAGAGGGGAGGAGGGGTGGGCACAATGTGGTGATAGGTAGATGCAGGTAAGAGGTAGTGATGGGCAGGTGTGGGGGAGGAGGGGAGAGCAGATCCACCGGGGGATGGGTCAAAGGTAAGGAGAGAAAGGAGAATTCCAAGCGTAAACTGAGGAACAGCACCTCATTTTCCATCTTGAACCTTGCAGCCTAACGGCATGAACATTGAATTCTCCCACTTTAAGTAATCCCCACCCCCTTTCACCCACAACTCACCCCATCACGCTTCTTCTCTTCTTCCCTTTCCTAGCCTATCTCTCTTTTTTCTACCCCCTTTTTTTCCTTTTTCTCCTTACCTTTGATCCATCCCCTGGTGGATCTGCTCTCCCCTCCTCCCCCACACCTGCCTATCACTATCTCTTACCCGCATCTACCTATCATCACCCTGTGCCCACCCCTCCTCCCCTCTTTTGTCCACCTACCACTGCTCTGCTTTTCCCTCCTATATATTGGGCTTCCCCTTTTCCTATCTTCAGTCTTGAAAAAGGGTCCTGACCTGAAACATTGATTTCCTGCTTTTCTCCACTGATGCTGCCTGGCTTGCTGAGTTCCTCCGGCATCCATAGTGTTTTTCATCTAGATTCAGCATCTGCAGTCCTTTGTTTCTCGTTCATTTAATAGGATTGTTATAAGCTTTGGTTATAACCTGAAATCCATTCCCATCTATCCGAGCGAACCTTTCTCCTCCTTGCTTTTCAAAGCATCTATCTGTCTTTGCCTTAAAATACTCAAATACTCTGTTTCCACTATCCCTTTGAAGAAGGGAGTTTGAAAGACAATGTCCTCTGACAGACTGCTGTCTGGGCTGTAGTAATGTTTCGTGGAAGTTCTGAAGAGAAATTGTGAAGAGCCATTGAATAAACCACACAATTTGTTTGAGCTCTTCATGTTTCCTGTGCAAAAATATATGTAATTATGCAATGGTCTTTCTTCAAGGTTAAGAACCCACTGAACACAGTTTAATGCTTTTTTACCTTCTCCTCAGCACTTTTCAGGTACAACTGATGAGGTTACTTTTCTCAAGGAAGAAAAGCCCATGAGTTCTGAAATTAAAAACCAGTTTATGCTTCAGAGCCACTCAGCAGGGTCCTCTGCTGGCATGCACTGGTTTTATTTCAAAGTCAAAGTCGAGTTGATTGTCATATGAACAAGTACATATATGCCCAGATGCAATAAAACACTTACAGCAGCATCACAGGCACATTGCATCATAGAAGCAGCATTCACAAGAAAAACATAAATTAAACAAATTATACACAATTTTTTACGAGAAAGAACACAGTTAGAACAGAAAAAAACAAAGTGATCAAGTGGTCATAGTGTTGCTAAACTGTGGTGATTAGCTCATAGTTGGCCAAATCATTTGCAAATATCAGGGAATAAACAATGGAAAATACATCCTGTGTAAGCCAGGACGCCCTGATCATTTTGTGCTGAGTTAAATCACCCATGTACATGGGTAGTCATGACTAGTTCACATTAATCACTGCAGTGCCCCAGAATTTCATCTGTTCTTGGGGAGCTGCAGTAAGCCATAGCAGTGTTACAAGCCAACAACAGTGTTGCTCACAAACCCTTCTCTTGAAGACTCAGTGACTACCAAGACCCAGGACATCTGGAGCTACTGAATGGAGCATAATCACTTACTTTAAGACATTGCACCACTGCGGGATGGGAGAAGGAAGAGAGGAGTTAAGCTGGTGAGTGGTGCTAAATCCAGGGGATCATTAGGGAGAGGATCTCGATGGTCAGGGTCAGAGCGTGGATCAGTGTGTGAGAGTAGACGGGTAGGATAATCAGGATCTTGCACGGAGGCCTGGGTGCTTCGAAGGGTAGCAGTGATCAAGGTTTGCTGTTGAAGGGGGAGAAACTGAGGGTGTTATATACGTGGAGGGAGATCAGTGGGTGAATCAAAAGGTCCACTGAGAGTTATGAGCACACGGGTGGGTCAGAACAGTTAGAAGCTGTACAGCAGGTAATGCATTCAAAATCTGGTTGTTCTGGAACACTCAGGCAGCGCTGCAGGGGAGAATTAGGTGCTCGCCTGAGGCAGAACATGTGCCAGCCTCACAAGTGAGATTTGCAACCAGAAAGAGCCATGGTACAATTGACCCAGAACCATTCTAAGCCTGTTCACTCCAGTAAATTTGACATTCGCAAAAGATAGAAAAAAACATCAGCCTGTGATGGTGGTGGTTTTGACTAATTGTGCATTGTTTGTTGCATGTCAACAGACCGCAATCACTGAGGATAGGCAACAACGCCGCCAGCACGGTTATTCTCAACACTGGTGCCCCACAAGGCTGGGTCCTCGGCCCTCTACTCTACTCCTTATATACTCAATTGCATGACCAGATTCTGCTCTAACTCCATCAACAAGTTTGCAGATGATACCACCGTAGTAGGCCGTATCTCAAATAATGATGAGTCAGAGTACAGGAAGGAGATAGAGAGCTTAGTGACATGGTGTCATGACAACAACCTTTCCCTCAGTGTCAGCAAAACAAAAGAGCTGGTCATTGACTTCAGGAAGGGGGGCGGTGTACATGCACCTGTCTACATTAATGGTGCTGAGTTCAAGAGGGTTGAGAGCTTCAAGTTCCTAGGAGTGAACATCATCAATAGCCTGTCCTGGTCCAACCACGTAGACGCCATGGTCAAGAAAGCTCACCAGCGTCTCTATTTCCTCAGGAGGCTAAAGAAATTTGGCATGTCCCCTTTGATACTCACCAACTTTTAATGATGCACCAGAGAAAGCATCCTATCGGGATGCATCACAGCTTGGTATGGCAACTGCTCTGCCCAGGGCCGCAAGAAACTGCAGTGTTGTGGACACAGCTCAGTGCATCATGGAAACCAACCTCCCCTCCATGGACTCTGTCTATATCTCTCGCTGCCTTGGGGAAGCAGCCAGCATAATCAAAGACCCCACCCACCCGGGTTATTCTCCCTTCTCTCCTCTCCCATCAGGCAGAAGATACAGGAGCCTGAGGGCACATACCACCAGGCTCAAGGACAGCTTCTATCCCATAGTGATAAGACTATTGAACAGTTCCCTTATACGATGAGATGGACTCTTGACCTCACAATCTACCTTGTCTGACCTTGCACCTTATTGTCTACCTGCAATGCACTTCCCTGTAGCTGTGACTCTTTACTCTGTATTATGTTATTGTTTTTACTACCTCAATGCACTCTGTACTACCTTTATGCACTGTGTAATGAATTGATCCGCACAACCGGTATACAAGTTTTTCACTGTACCTCGATACAATTGACAATAGTAAACCAAAACCAATACCAATACCAATACCAATCTTCAAAAAAGTCTCTGAAATTAAGCAATATTATTGTGCTTCACAGTATCAATAGCACCTTTTGAAAGCTTTTTAAATATCAAAGCAACTGTGAAACTGACTACTGTACTTTAATAAGGCAATAAATATTTCATAATTAATTTTAAAAGTCATTTTAGTGATTTCAAATCAGGTAACTTACAGCTGGTGGACCAGGCTGATTAAAATTTCTTATGTTATGTGGTAAGGCCATTTCAGCAATATTAATCTATAAATGCCAGATTAAGACTCTTAAATTATATGAGGGACTTTTTTTTAATGCAGGAGAGAAAGCTATTGTATTCTAATATGCTACCTGGTTGTGCCAGTTCGTGGAATGTTTTGCATTTGTGATTATGTCTTTGAATAGAAAGCTGAACCATAAAATAAGTTGTAGTAAACCATGGTTTGTGCCCAGATTACCAATTGCTCCAATGTGGAAATTCTATTCCAGCAACCTCTCTGAAAATTCAGTGATGGAAGCAGGTAAAACAAAAGAACCAGATGTACTTTTACCCTCAAAGGCGATGGTGGAGAAGAACTGCAGATTACTGATGAAACAATGGCCAGATTCCTTGCTGTATTTCTAAACCCACCTTGTGTTTATTTTCGTTGGACCAGTGAGAGTGCCATTAACAGAAGCTCGCACTGTAGTGTCTCTTTACAATCTTGAGACACAACTAATAGGATAATCCTGATAATAATTCCATTTTGAACAAAGCAAAAGGAAACTAATCATCTAAAACCAATTATTATTGCAGTGCCTGCCATACATTCTAATACTCATATTGTGCACTGTCTCTGGAAGGTCTTACATGTATCACTGGAAGTGGTCTCAGGAGCATCCAGGCTCTGGTAAAAGTGGCAGCACTCATCTGACATTTGCCCTTCTTTGCAAAGCAAAAATGAACTGCATATTATGAACAAGCAAGCCAATTTTCTTCCATAGATCTACTCTTCTTCACTATCATTTATAGGTGCTGAAGATCAGGAGTCTAGGGCTAAAATGTAACCACAAAAGAAATCAATACCAACAGGTGAACTTGTCAGAAATTCAGTGTAATAAATTGAAATGATTGGAAAATAAATTGTGCCTGGATATATACTTCTACAGCGCAAGGATGGAAATGGACCTTTCTTGTACTGTGGACCTTTGATGCTTGTTCCTGCTTTTATAACCTAAGTGATCCTGATTGTCTACTGTGCAGTTGCATTGAAAGAGAATTGAAGGGAATTCCAAAGCTACTGTGGAGTAGATAAGGGCAAAGGTGGAACAAATAACTCAATGCAGTAATTGATCTCTGTCTACCTGGTTTGCCTGTTACCCTAGGTACATTCAAGGGCTGGGTAGAGGAAAGGCTTCCAATGGTTAAAGTGGAAATCTGGCCTATTTTCTTCCATTAGTAGTCCATGCAGATCTGTCAAAATACCAAATGCTTTATTTGTTTGTTCATGGTTTATGATAACTCTATAATGACACCACCTGTAGATCAAGAAGCTTGACACCATACAAGACATAGCAGCCCGCTTGATAGACATCCCATTTACAACCAATCACTCACTCCACCAGAAATGGACAGTAGCAGCAGTTTGTACAATATACAAGATGCAGTGCAGCAAATCACCAGGACTCCTTAGACAGAACCTTCCAAGTCCACGACCTCTACCAGCTAGAAGGACAAGGGCAGCATGGGAACACCACCACTTCTGAAGTTGCCAAACAAGCCACCCATCATTCTGACTTGGAAATATATCTCCATTTCTTCACCGTCGCTGGGTCAAAATCCTGGAACTCCTTCCCTAACCGCACTGTGGGTATGCCCACACCTCAAGGACTGCAGTGGTTATGATGGCAGGTCAGTTAGGGATGGGCATACTGGCTCAGCCTGCAAAGCCCACAAACCCTGAATGAATAAAAAAATGTAAATTACAGAAAATCTATCACCGAGAAACCCATCATATGGCCCAACTCATCTATGTCAGACTGTTTGGTCTACAGAAGTATTCTCTCATTCTGAATGTTTCCTCCCACCCTGTCCCCTGTTCCCTTCTTCCTCATGCATGCATTGTGTCCTTTAAAGAGATCAGTGTTGTGCACCATGAGAGTCCTTTTGATGAGGTTACCATGAAGTGAATAGCATGAAAATAAATGACCTGAAAGTACTTGTACAGCTTTGCAAAGCATTCATCACCTTTAAATTAAGACCTTTGAATTAGCACACTGAGATTTACTGAAGCCCTTTAATGCGGAAGATAGTGATGCTTCATTGTGTAATGGGAGATAAATGGTGATATGCCAAGATTGGATATCAGAGGTTTGGACAGTGGCCAGCCATAGCTGAAGGCCTTTCCACGAGAACTGGGCATGACTCCACCAATGGTCCAGATGTTGAGGTTGACCAAGGCTCCCCTCAGGGTGAAGTTGTCCCTAATTTCAGGAAGGCAAAGGAAGAGTACTCTCATTGGGGACTATAGCCCATCTGTTTGGTGATGCACGTTCAAACTATAAATACATTGTAATATGTGCTACATCCACTTAAACACTCCCCTGTCTAATGATGTTTTCTTTTAAATGCAAGGACATTGTTGAGTTTTTCCTTAAAACTATTTCAACAGAAGTGCTAGGCTTTTAGCCCTCAACAATTACATTTTAAAGTGAGACACAAGAGACTGCAGATGCCGGAATCTAGAGCAACAAACAATTTGCTGGAGGAACTCAGTAGGTTGAGCAGCATTTGTGGGAGGAAAGGAATTGTTGACATTTCAGATTGAAACCCTCCATCAGGACCCCTGCATTATGTTCAATATGTTATCACATCTACACAAATGTTCAATTTTCCCGTGATCAAACAGATCCTCTTGGCAATTGCTTCCCACCCAACGTGAAGAGTAGAAAGAAAGGGAAATCTTTTGAAGATGCTAATTCATAATCCTCCCCGAAATTGCTTCTGTTGCTGTTTTAGGGTGCGTAACATTGATCCATTCGAAGGACACAATACAAGCATGAGGAAGAAGTATTCAGAATGGAAAAAAGACCCTTGTCGATTTAATCGTTCCAACTTTGCCTTCATCTGCTCCCACTATTTCTGGAATTCCTTCCTTAGCTCTCTTTGCCTCTTTCTTCCTAAAATCTCTAAGTATCAGCATCAGTATTTGTTTGGAGAGGCTCTTCCAGGATATTTTACAATGTTAAAGGTACATAGCACAGGAAGGTTGCTGTTGATTCCCATTCTGAGGTTGGGGAAGTTGAATGCAGGCTGTGTAATCAACACTGGACATCCCCACAGCCCGGTACCTCTGAAACATTGTCTGAGATTTCAAGTGTGACATAACTCTTCAGGAAATTCAGAATGATTCAAAGAAAACACCAAAATTTTTCTACCTTAGTGTAATTTGAAAAGGTTACCAAACAGAACGATTTGCTTAGATTGTGTTGTTGTGCTATAACTTAAACATATAATGACAGAAGGAGGAACAGGTGCATGGATACAGAAAGATCGGAAGTTAGTGAACCTTCACCTGAACAAAACATGATTTACATGAGAGTACAGTGGCTCTTCTAGACTGATGGGTTTGTCGTGTGATCCCATTTTCCTTTCAAAATCCCCAGCTCCAAAACTACTCTTCAGCTATCTACTTGTTATTAATGTCGTTAAAGAACAGTCCATGAATAATGTAATTAGCTGTTGAGTGCACTTGACATAAATTGCACAAATTAATGTGAACATTTTGCAGGAACAGCTAGCAAACAAACATTTTAGTGTTGATCAGAAGTGGCAGCTATATTTTACCTAGACTGCCAGTATTTATAAGCAGCTGGCAAAGAAAAAGGAAAAGTGGGTTTGAAAGAGAACGGGTATACCTTAAGTTGTAGTTAATGTAAAATGGCTAATAGTGATTTGACAGGCTGATTTACATGAGAGATGTGAATGCAGAGTGATGCAAAGATGTGAAATTTGTCCACACGTGATGAGTCGCTCTGCACTAGATCCACGTCTGAACAATTTCGGTAGCCTTTAGGGAAAGGCTATTCAGTTTACCTGGAAATTCATCCTGATCAGCAGCAGGAGACACCACATTAACCAAGAACATTGTGCTCCACTTTATTTCTCAATTTCAGCATCACTGTCTTCAATGGGACCACATTTCAGCAGCAGAGCAAATTGCAATGCTGTTACTTGATACTGCATTTAGTGCTACCAATTGGGTTGAATTTCTCAGCAAGTGTGGCAGAGTGTTGAAGCTATTGCTTAGTGAATTGAATAGTGTAAGGTATTGTCTTTATGAGCTCTGAGATCAATCAGCAACTTCATCTGAAAACACGCAGATCCTCTCTGCGAGCTCCTCTCTGAGCCCCTCCGCTGTCTCCGAATATCATGGTCCCTGAGTGAGCAGAAATGTCCTCCAAATAAATATTTAGAAGACCAAAGGTACTGTCTCCATTCCTCATATTATTTTATACTAAAACAGCACAGATGGAGGCTATTCGGCCCATTGAGTATATGGCAGCTCCCAGTGAAGCAATGTCATTGGTTCCATTTGCCCTTTCCTTACCCCAACAAATGATCCTATCTCACATATGCTCATCCACTCCTCTTTGATTCTTTATGCCAGTACTGTAGTTTTGCCATACTGTAAATTCAATTCCAAATGTGAGATAATTTACAGTAGACAATTAACCCACCAGCTTGTCTTTGGGAGGTGGAAGGAAACCAGAGCAGCAAGGGGTAAACCATGCACTCATGAGGGAAATGTGCATTCAGAAGAATCAAAGGTAAAGATCAATCCTTGGAACTGTGAGGCAGCAGTACTAAATGCTGCATCAAAGTCCTCCCCTGCCACAAGCTCCCTTCCCCATTCACCATCCACATCCCTGTACCTGAACCAAATAGCTCGCAAATTTTCTACCCTGCTTCCTCTCCCATATCTCTCCATCACCAAGTCAATTGTCTATCGATCCCACTCCATTTCACACTCCCCACCCCATCTCAACTCATTTGCAGTTGGACCCTTCATTCATGCCTTTGTTATCTCCATAATTCACCATTCCCCAGCTGGCTTCCCATCTTGTAACTATGTGCTCTTGAATTCATAGAAAACTCAGTTGCCTGTATCTTTGCTCATCCCAAATTCTTCTCAGCTACCAACTGTAGATGTGCTGTCCTTTATTGATACCCACTTCAGATCTTAAAATTTGAAATTCTCAACCTTGTTTTCAGATCTCTCCATGGCCTCAACCCTCTCAATCACTATAGCTTCTTTCTGCCTTACAACGTTTCAAGATATCTGCACTCGAACTCTTCCTCTTTTGGAACCCCACTTCCCTCGCCCTATTACCACTAGCAATGTCTTAGATAACTGGAGATCCACACTCGGTTATTCCCTTTCTTTGCCTCTTCTCTTCTCGATTAAGTTGTTCTTCTAATTTAACTCTTTAATCAAGATTTTTGAAATCTCCTTTTTGCATCTCAGGATCAAATATTGTTGAAGAATTATTCCAGTGAAATGCCTTGGCTTGCTTAACTATGTTGATGGTTATGAGATACATGTGAGATGTTGTACAGTGCTGGGAAGAACAGCAATACTGCAGGGTTACAGGGAGCCATCCATGTTGATTAACAAATGTTCACTTATTGGTGGAAGCAACCCAACGTACCAGTGATATCTGCTTAAGATATGTGGCTCCCACAGTGAACACACTGGTCACCAAGGCATACTTGCTCCAATTAATTGACAATAATATTCCCCTGTGACTTAAGTGAATGATATTCAAAATGTTATATTCCTTTAAAATTCAAAATATACTTCATTTTCTAACTGATTACTAAGTATGTGCCATTAAAGAAATGAGTTTTCCCTGTCTCCAGTGAAGGGTCATCCAAATGATTGACCACAAGACCCACTGCACCTGTGGTCACAAGAAACAAAGAGCATTGTTTCAAAGCAATCAGTTGTTTCCATTAAGGATCCTTTAAGACTTTAAGCAAATGTATTCTTTAAGAGAGGCAACTATCTTGACAGATTTTTGCACTGACACCAGTTCTATTATGCTTAGCCATTTAATGGATCAAACTGCACTGATAACGCAATGGTTAACTAAACAAAAAGCAGAATGCTTTGCCTTTGTAAGGTGGTATTTGCATTCCTGGCACCATTTTCAAACCTGATGCAGAGCCAATGAAGTCCATGCCAAGCAAACAAATTGCCATCAATACCTTGTGTTCGTCAAGACTTGGTGAAAAAGTCAATTAGCTCTGCTGGTGACCTTGCTAATTCAGATACAACACTGACACTGGATTCAGTCTCCCAGCAGAATCACACGACAAAGGCTGGAGGAGGAAAACGTACCAGGAGGAAATCCATGACAGTGAACATAGGACTTCATGAAATTTCTACCAAAATGAATAGGATCTGCAATTGCCAGGGCAACTTACAGTAGTGTCTTAGCTTTTTGGATCACTAATGCTTGCATGTCAAGTGAGTATAAGTCTGCACTGACTTTATCAATGTCCATGCAATGCTGGCCACCTTGGACTTTACCTTGTTTGATCAGCCACACTGCAGGACCAGGATGGAAATCATTCACCATGGTTACCTTGAAAGTGTTAGGAGGTATAATAATCCTAAAGCTATGAGAGGTAATTTTGTATTTCCCTACCAATGGACACTGTGGAGATAACTGCCACATTATTCCTCTCAAAGGAGGAACTCTGGCTTCTTTATGCAGTTGAATGGAAATGTGCCTTGGAAACTGTGTGTCACTGCATTCTGAGACTCCATTAGGTAGCTATGCTTTCATTGATCTTGAACAATTGAGTGAAGAGCTAAATTTCCAGTGAGAGATTGTACCATTGTATAATCTCTCATGTGGCTGCACACTCCATTTGCAACTACCATTGCATTCTTTGAACAAAAGGATATTAATTCAAACATAAAACAATGCAATGCATCAAAATAAAACACTGATTTACTATTCTTTGCTATTATACACCTTAATACTTTCCTTTGTATTGACTCCAACTTGGCTATGATGCAGTGGTCACCACCAGGCTGCAGGAGGGTGATCCTTTACACTTGGAGGACAGCAGATGTCTCTGATGGATGCCCATGGTGAACTCGTGGCAGGATGCCACCATGAGCCAGTGGTTGGAGGAGAAATGATAATATCCCGATGAAGGATACCATCTCCATGCTCCACAGCCTCAAAGGAATTTCCATGGGACTGCTATGGCTCTGGATCTGGTGGGATCCAGAACAGACAATTGCTGTTAAAGCCTCTATGCCCCATACCAACACTGATGACCAAACCTGGCAATACAGCTGCTACTCTGCAAGGGCAATAGTGTTCTCTCAGAGTCAGTGCATTGATTTAACACCAATCTGCTGCTGGTGGAGACCAGTCTGTTAACAAGTGACATCGCTGTTCTTGGAAAAAAACAGTCTGCTCCCAGATGCTATCTCCCTCTTCCTTCATGATGCCAATCTGCCCCTGTATGACAACTTACAGAGAGTGTAAACAATGCTCCCCTGGCTCCACATAACCTTCTGCATGAGATTATAGATAACCTCCTCCATGTTGGACATGTTATCCCACTCTTGCAATCTGGCAGGCAAGCCAAATAATGCACCACGAATTTGGTTTGGATTTGCACTGTGCAGGTTTCCTTATCATAATTCTCCTCCAATTTCTCTAAGACAAGCACTGATGTGTGTGGTCTTGCCCTCTGGCAAACTAGCACATTGGATCTCCTTCACCCTTTGCTTGACTGTAGCCTGATAATGTGCACCCAACTCCTTAAACCAGTGTCTTCTGCCTTTGTAATGTCACTGTCTGAACTGGTGCTCGACAGTGTCAGGTGTAATGGTGCAATGTGTTCATCTTCCTTAAATAGCTCTTCTGCCTCAACCTCCTCCTTTGTACTTGGCTGGAGCAGAAGGATTGTGCATGTCTCTCCAGAGACTCTGCCATGATAAGGCCAAAAAAGGGCCTGGCTATGCTGTGTGCATGAAGCTGCTTGTGAGATATGTAGATACCTATAGATAGAATAGTCCTGTTAAGAAGGGAGGGAGAGTTGAAGAGGAGCCATAATTCAGCCTGTCTCCGATGACTCTTACCAATCTTTATAGATGCAGCATAGAAAGTGATCTATTCGGATGCATCACAGCTTGATATGGCAACTGCTCTGCCCAAGACCACAAGAAATTGCTGAGAGTTGTGAACGGAGCCCTGTCCATCATGTAAACCAACCTCCCTTCCATTGACTCATTCTACACTTTTTGCTGCCTCGGGAAAGCAACCAAAATAATCAAAAACCCCTGTCACCCAGGTCATTCTCTCCTCTCCCAACTCCTGTCAGGCAGAAGGTACAAAAGCCTGAGAGCATGAAGCCCCAGATTCAAGGACAGCTTTTATCCCACTGTTATCAGACTCTTGAATGGACCTCTCATATGCTAAAAGATGAACTCTTGATCTCCCAATCTATCTCATTGTGGCCCTTGCACTTTAATTGTGCTTTCTCTTAACTGCAGTAGTGTTTTCTGCATTCTGTTTTCTTTTTACTACCTCGATGTAATTATGTATGGCATGATCTGTCTGGATGACACGCAAAACAAAAGCTTTTCACTGTATCTTGTTGTGTGTGACAATAATGAACCAATTCCAATTCTAATAATATATTTGCACACTAGGAAGTTTCAGGGCTTTCTTCATTGTGACTTCTGCGTGGAACTGGGTTCTTCGGTGTCTAGAAGGAGGAGGACCCTCACCTCCAGGCTCTGAGCCCCCATCCTGTCTACTGAGCCAGATGGCGACGCCTCTCTGCTTTGGTTTCGAAGACGAAACACAAAGGTTTTTCTGACGTCCGTTAGTGACATGGTTGCCTTTCTTGGTCCTTGCATGTTTGCTTGTCAGACTGAGCCTGTGCTTGTGTGTAGCTGTCTGCTTAACTATCTCTGAGTGTGGGTGGGTACGTGGGCATGTCTCAATCTGTTTTTGCTGAGTGCTGATCCTCTGTATGTCCTTTGAAGAGAAAGGATTTGGTCTTGACCCAGGCAGACTTCAAGGTCATAAAGAAAATACAAGGAATTATAGAGAGCACTTGGTCCATCTGATCTCCTGAATTAGTTTTGATCACCTGTGGATGGTTTGAGATAAATATTCTAGAGTGTTTTTCATTTATTGGCCTTGGGTGTTCTTCTGATTTTTTGCCTGTCCTGGGAGATTACATAATTGTTGGGCATGATGCTTGTTGGAAGGGTACAACCATGATCCACCAGCCATCTGTAGCAGACAGAAAACTAAATATCCACTGCTGCTGATCAGGGTTAATTTGTAGCTATCTGTGATTCGATACCACTGCTCTACTTCATGAAGATTTTTTATCTTCATTCGCCTTCCCTTTATACTGGTATGTGAAAATATAAATGTACAAATTAGAAGCAGGAATAGGCCACTTAGCCTCCCAAGACTGTTCTGCCATTCCAAACCTGGAGGAAAGGTTGGGAAAATTGACTCCAATATTTTCATTCCAATGTAAGATCCACTCAGTGAATATGACTGAGAAGTACTTTGGTCAGCACATATCAGGCTGATAGATTGAAACCTCTGGAAAATAAAGGAGCATGTGGTGAGTATCTCACATAATCTCCAGAGTTTGACAGAATTTTAAGAAGGTAATTGATAATCATCTCTCCGCAATCTCAAAAAAAATCATAAGTGGAGATGAATTTGCCAGATCTTGATAGATTTCTCTTTCAGTTTTCTCTTTCAAACCAACCTTTGCACTATGTACTCCAGACAAAAGGATGAACCACACAACTCCACCACAGTCACTCCATAGTTACTGATGAGGGACTACTTTGTTAACCAAAATCAAAAGATACAATTCAAGGAAACCAGATTCCAGCCAGTGTGACAAGCCTGAAGAACAGGAAGATTGAATTCTCTTTTACAAAGACCATGCACAATTCACAATTCTATTGTTTCATATGGTCAAATAACTCACCGACAAGACACTGAATGAAAAGATCCTTACAGAGCCCGATAATGTACTCACTCTGAGGATATGCTTAATCAGATGTGCATGTGGCATTACACTATCCCTAGAACAACAGTGTAACCATGTGCCAGGTTGCCCAACTTGCCACTGGAAGTTACAGCAGGAACTGTTGGCATTTACCAGCTTTTCGTGCCAGATAATGGGTGGCCCCCACTAGTCCAACACCACCTGAATCACTGCACAGCAATGCTGCAGGTCCAATGCTGCAACACTAAGTGCTCCATGAGTTCACCCTCCCTGTGGAATCCACCAGCCATTGGCAGATGGCCCCTGCTACCAGCAATCCTGGCAGCATTGGTAGGAGTCAATGTAGCACACAATGATGGTAACAAATGAACTTAAACACAATCTTTGTTACTTTCATTGATATGATTGCTAGGGCGGCCTAATGTCAGTCAGATAGGTTTTGTTATAACTTGGTTCAGTTCACTGCACTTTTGATTGAAATTCATAAATTTAAGTTCAAATCCACTCTAGAATTTGAGCAAAAATGCGAGACTGACACATTACTGTACTACAGAGGGAGTTCTGCATTGTGACAGCATTGAAAATAATTTACCATAGATGAATTGCTATAGGACAGTATGGCACTTATTTTGTAAACCTCTTCTGTATGTGGGATGTTGTCCAAAATAAAATGATTGGCTCTTCCCATTTGAAAAACATGTTGCAATCTTAGTGTGATTTAATGCCTGATTATATAGTTCTGCTCTTGCATGTACTTTACACCTCCATGTATGAGCTTCACCTAACTGCACAGCATGGCTGCACATAATTGGATTTTTTTGTTGCTTGCTAATTAACGGAAAATGAGGAAGGGCATCTGTACCATAGCATACCCTTAATAATGAAATCTGTGCAAAGTATTAGATGAGCAGCACGACTATTGGCAAGTAAATTGTTCAACCCATTAATTTCAGTGTGTTATTTTTAAAATGTTTCATAGTGACAAGTTTTGTGGGCAGCAGTCAAATTAGAAATATGCTTATTGTGCACTGCCTGTGGTTTTGCCAAGGGTTTGGTTTCAGTGAATAGGAAGAAATGTCGTGCTCATGTCTGGGCAATTGAACACTGAGACATCACTGGGATAGACACTCTCATGAATCCTTGAATTATGTATTTTTTGGGGAGAGGCTGCCTTTAATATTTACTATTGCATATATCTTTAAAATTATGCCCTAACTTGTTTCCATTGAATTGAGCTCTCTTGAGTAAAAGACTTAACCGTTGCTAACATGAGGGGGCATAATTTTAAGGTGATTGGAGGAAGGTATAGGGGAGATGTCAGAGGTAAGTTTTTTTACACAGAGAGTGGTGGATGCGTGGAACGCACTGCTGGCAGAGGTTGTGGGGACAGATACATGAGGGACATTTAACAGACTCTTAGATAGCCACATGAATGATAGAGAAATGGAGGTCTATGTGGGAGGGAAGGGTTAGATAGATATTAGAACAGGATAAAATGTTGGCACAACATCGTGGGCTGAAGGGCCTGTACTGTGCTGTAATGTGCTATGTTCTAAGTTTCCAGAGGTGGGGCTGCCTTCCTCACATCCAGAGATTGGGTGTAGTAATGCAGCAGTAATGTTTCCAGACCATTAATCTTGGATTACTAATCCAGGGAATTTGTCAGTCCAAACCCAACAAGGGATTCATTCATATTTTTAGCTTCATGTAATTTCAGTCCAAACCATCATGGCTGATTCATAGCTGCCCTCTACAGTTACAGAGTCTCTTGCATGAGTAACAAACAGATCCAATTGTTTAAGAAGAAGACAATTGTCTCAGGACAATCATGGGTGGCCTTTTAATGCTCACTATGCCATTGACGATTGTATCTCAAGGCTGAATTAAAGAAACTCAATGTACTGATCTGTAACATCACTTGTACCAACTGGTCAAGTTTACAAATGAACATGTAACTTGGTTACACAAGAGGCTGCAGATGTTGGAATATAAAACAACAAATGAGAGGCTGGAGGAACTCAGTGGGTCAGGCAGCATCTGTGGAAAGAAATGGACAGTCGATGTTTTGGGTCAAGACACTTCAGCTGGACATGGTTAACTTTGGTCTGTAGAATTCTGGTGTTTAGAGACAGGTAATGTTACTTTATCCTATCTTTCTCACATTGAATTGAGTTAACATGAAAAGATAGAAAATATATAAGCTGCGTGTAAATGGCTGACATATTACTTCACCATCCTGGAGAAAAAGGACCGCCTACCAATAAAGGGACTGAAGGAGTCAATGGAAAGGGAAATCAGACAGGGTGTGATCTGCAACCAATCATTTTCTGCAGCTTTTAGAAGTAAAATTGGCATCAGAATCCCATACCTTTTCGGTAGGAAGCTGCAGGTGCTTACGTTAATGCAGAATGAGTACAAGTGATAAGAGCAAATTTGAACCAAATTGGTCCAAGCTATTATTCTGTGAGAGGAACAAATATGTATGAAATGGTTGTATCAAACTTCTGAGCCCATACTCAGTGAGTACACTTCAAAATCCATCACTGTCTTTGAAAGCATTCTGCAACATCTTGAGATTGTGAATTTTGTGAATTATGTCATATTACCGATTGGGCTTTGCAGTCAGATTGATCACATTAAAGAATTCTCACAGACATCAAACTCAGATGGAAAAAAAAACTTTTGATTAAGTTTTTAAACATTTTAGAGAATTCTAATTAAAGATTGGAACCCATACAAAAAAGGAAAAAAACTGAAATATCCAAAATCAAACTTCATTGAAATCTGCTTTTTAAAATATTTATGCAGGGAATACAATCATGAGATTACCTTTCTAGAATTTTCAGGGTATTTTACTGTGAGAGTTGTCAATGAAGTTCTCACTGGTCTTGAGTAGCTTTCTTGGAGAAAGTTGTAAACAGTAGTCTGCAGAGGAACACTGAATCACTGACAGCAATGTCAGGACAGTAGTGCTAAAGTTTACATGTGTGGAAATCCCAAAGTTGTCTTCAGTTTCACGGAGTGATAACAGTGAATGCCAAATGTTCACTGATATTATTATTGCAAAATACAGGCTAACAGATACTTAACAGGTTCTTGAGTGGGTAACATATTGCAAGGACAATTCCACAGTTACAGCAAGCTCATTTCCCCTCCCTCTCAGCTGTACTGTATCAGCCCTCATACTGCCAAACAATTATTGTACAATTTATTACTTGGCCTCTTATGGAAGTAGCTGCAGTCTGTTTACTCAGTTAAATTTGGGGTAAAACCTGTTCTTTAATTTTTACATGAAAGAATTGGATGGAATGGACTCACCAGCACCACGTCACTACAAGAAGACTGCCCTTACATGAGGAACAAGGAGCAGACTGGAGGACACAGGAACTCCGAGTACAGGAACTCTATCCTTAGCGAGACTTTATTCAGCAGGGTCAACAACAAGCTGGGCAGGAACGCTCCTTCCGGCGGCTGATCCTGGCATACTTCCTGGTGGCTCAGAGAAAATGGCAGAGACCTGCATTGGCAATATATTTTCTCTTCATCAACTGCCAATCCTACATTGGCTTCGTAAATAATTTACACAGTTGCACCTCTCCTTGCAATTCTGGATGCCTGCTTTCGTTCTGGCATGCCCAACATGCACTGTTGTAGAGGTGATAATGATGGATAAATATGACTTGTTCCATCAGTCCTTCATTATCTCCTCACTTAAGTGTGCCCAAACATACTTAGGTAGGGACTTCAGCAGATGTAATCACTTTCCAAAGAAGCTATGTCACATGAATAATGACTGGGGAATATAATGCAGCAGGTTCTTGAAACATGACACAACACAGTACCAAGTGAAAGATATGATGAATGAATTGCCTTTATACAGAATTCATTACAACCTCAGGATGTACCAATACTCTACAGTCACTGCTTGACTTTTGCAGCTCATCACTGTGGTGATACAGGAAACATAACAGGAAATTTGCACACAGCAAGTGGTCGCAAACAGCAATGAGATAATGATCAATCAATCAATCAATTTTAGTTCCATGGTTGAGAAATAACTATTCAAAAAACAAACAAATTGCAGATACTGGAAATTGGAAATTAAAACAAAATGCTCGAGATAAGCAGATTGGACAGCATCCATAGGCAGAGAAACAGTTAATGTTTCAGGTCAGTGACTTTTTATCAGAGCTACGTAAATATAGCTGGGGGCACTGAATTATCATCTTTGGTATAATCTTTTGCCATCCTTTGCAGTCTGTTTATAGATTGTGTATAAGGTAATAGGCTAGTGGCAAAATGGAAGCAAAAGCTCAAAGCTGTTCACCTTGAGACATCAGGGCATGCAACTTTATGGGAGCAAGATAAGAACAAAATCACTTTTCCTATTGTAAGGGGAACCAATAGCCAGCTTGTGGTCATGGCATGAAAACACATAAAATGGTCAGCTATGAATTATTCAGTCTATACAACAATAAAAATGCTTTCAATGAAAATTCTCATGTTCTGCTTGGAGCAAAGAAGGTTGAAAGGAGATTTGACAGAGGTGATCAAACTTGTGACTGGTTAAGAGAGGGTAAACGTACAAAAATAAACATACAAAAATCATTTCTATTGGCAGATAGTTCAAAGACCAGGTCAGACATTTAAAATTTGCAGTAAAGGTGCAGGGAAGATGTGAGGAAAACCATTTTCACTCAGAGAATAGTTAGGATCTGGAGTTCACTGCCAGGCTGGGTGGTGGAAATAGAATTGATCAGTTCCTTCAGAATAATTTACAGGACCACAGGGAAAGAGCAGGGGAATGGAACTGACTGGACTAATGTACCAGAAACCAGCATAGATACAAAAGGGTTGAAAGGGCACTTCGATGTTGCAATAATTTTACAATTCTATTTTTATTCTGTGATCTTTATTCCATACTTTCATGCAGCAGGGTAATAGTTTATACTGTACTTTTTGGAACCAAGGAGGAAATCTCTTGTAATGAATAACACAAACTTTTTCCTGACATATTATTTTTGACTTTTGGGTAAAGTTTTGACTTGTGTTATTTTAGGAAATCTTAATTTTAATTAGTTTATTTTCCTTTCAAATGGGTTTATACTTTGCTGCTAAGAATGTTCATTTACAGGAGACCTTTAGCTTGGACAGTGATTCATACCACAGACACACTAGTGAAGGACTGCTGAGTCCATACAAATGAATTTGACCATGGTTCTTAATCAGTTCTGCAGCTGAGGCTTTGTTGGATTAACAAATGTAAATGTTTCAAACAAAAGCCATAGTTAGAATTTTATTTGCAAGAAATTAATTGAGTTTAGTAACATGTTTTCATTTCATGATGAGTTTTTTTTTCAGATGGGTGTCATATAGCTAAAATGATTGAATGAATTTTCAATGTATTCCCTTCTTTGCTTCGGACATATAATAGACTCAATCCTGAGGAGTTCAATGGGACAGCTGTAACCCTTTTATCACCAAATGCAAAACTTCTGACTGGAGATGTCTTAGACTTAATCCTTTGGTGTTTAGATGTGTTGCTGCCAATCAAGATCAGTAGATTCTGCTACTGGCATTTATTACAGGGCCAGTTAATAAAAGACACGTCTTGCTAATGATGAAAGCATTCTTATTAACCCTCCAGGTTCTGGGGGTTAATTTATCCTGGATCATCAGTAATTACGCTCATCAGATGAGACATCATTAAACAAAGAAGAAAGACATTCACTTATATAGCACCTTTTGCAACCTCAAGGCATTTTGAATCAAGGAGACACTTTTGAAGTGTAGTAATTGTAAATGTTGGCTGAAAACTCATCGTAGGGTTAATAGGTTAACCCTGGCTGAAGAAACAGTATGAAGAGTAGATTAACACCAATATAGCTCCAAGTTTGTTCTGAACACTTGCTCTGACAGTTTTGCTATGGGGTTACACTTCGATACAAATTGATGTAAAAATGATGGTAATAAACTTTGGTTTTCATCTAATTCCTACAGATAGTAAAGTCAGACATATATAAAACTACAGCCATGAAACTTCAGGCAGGACTTTGAGTTTGCATAGTTATAGTTTACCTCAATTGTGACATGAACATGTATTGCAAAAATGCAAGCCATATGGGAACTTGACCATCTTAGAGATCAACTAGTGTGGAATGGGGCTAAACATCCCATAGAGTCTGTGATGGCTCTTTGAAAGAACTATCCCATTAGTTCTACTCCTCATTCTTTCTTTGGGACTATACATATTTTTGCTTTCAAGTATTTATCCAATTCCTTTTTGAAACTTACCATTGAATCTTCTTCTACTAACCAGTCAGGAGAAAACATTGTTAAAACCTACTTCTCCTTTCTCATCTTCTAACTTTTCACAGAGAAATGCGATCTTCTTTCCATTCCCTATTTCTGCTCCTTTATTCCATCATGTAACAAGCCCTTTCACTTTGTAATCACGCACCATTGTTCCAACAACAACCAGAACTCCATCATCCCCACTGTCTCTTTTCTGACACCATTTCAGCTAATTTTCATCTTTTTCTTTTCCATTATTTCTTCCTTGGGCTCCACATTCATTCACCTCAGTAATGCCCTCCTCCCACACCCCATCCCTCATTAGGGTAAAGGATGTGAGGGAACTGATCGCCCTCTCCTATCATCCCTTCCCATCAATTTTTTTATAAGATAAAATATCTTTATTAATCACATGTAAATCGAAACACACAGTGAAATGCATCATTTTGTGTAGAGTGTTCTGGGGGCAGCCCGCAAGTTTCGCCACGCTTCTGGCGCCAGCATAGCATGCCCACAACTCCTAACCTGTATGTCTTTGGAATGTGGGAGGAAACCGGAGCACCCGGAGGAAACCCACGCAGACACGGGGAGAACGTACAAACTCCTTACAGAGAGCAGCTGGAATTGAACCCGGGTTGCTGGCACTGTAATCGTGTTACGCTAACAGCTACACTACCGTGCCTGCCCATTAAGACTCAGAAAAGGCTCTGTATGCTGTCAAAATTCAGCCTGGAAGGTAACAGAATCCAATCAGGATGAGAAGAACAAATCTCTGTAAAGGCGCCATCTCACGTATCATCAGCATAGATAATCACTAACTTGTACCACTATTTTCAACCATCAAATGGCTTCAGAAGACTGTATTGATAAAGAACTAATAATAGAACAGAAGCACCAAAGTATATATTTTGCAAAAAAATAAACTGTTGGAGAAACTCAGCGGGTCAAGCAGCATCTGTGGAGGCAAAGAGATGGTTGATGTTTCGGGTCAAGGCCCTGCTTCAAGACTGAGAGTACAGACAGGAAGGTAGCCTGTATATAGAAGTAAGAGGGTGGGGTGAGGCATGGTCTGGTAGGTGTCAGGTGGAAACAAATAAAAAGAAGGAAAAATATATATAGCAGATGGAGCTTAGTGGGAGAGAGGAGGAGGAAGGGGAGAGAGAGAGGCTGGTGGGTGATAGGTGGAAATAGATTATATTTGGCACCCCAACATAGCAAAACTTTAAAGGCTGGGTACTAAAAAAGTGTGCTGACCAACTGGCTGGAGTGTTCAAGAACATTGTCAACCTCTCACTGCTGCGGTCTGAGGTTCCCAACTGCTTCAAAAGGGTAGCAATCATACCAGTGCCCAAGAAGAGCAGGGTGAACCGCCTCAATGACTATCACCTGGTAGCACTCACATCTCCTGCCTGATCAAGGATCCGGATCTGCTGCAATTTTCCTACCGCCACAACAGGTCTCCAGCAGATGCAACCTCACTGGCTCTCTAATTTGCTTTGGAGCACCTACACAACCACAAAACATACGTCAGGCTGCTGTTTATCTATTACGTCTTGGCATTCAACACCATTATTCCCTCAGTACTAATAACCAAGCTTCAAAACCTGGGCCTCTGTAACTCCTGCAACTGGATCCTCGACTTCCTTAGTGGGAGACCACAGTCAGTGCGGATTGGTAATAACATCTCCTCACTGACTATCAACACTGGCACACCTGAAGGATACGTGCTTAGCCCACTGCTCTACTCTCTCTACGCTCATGACTGTGTGGCTAGGCACTGCTCAAACACCATCTATAAGTTCGCCGATGACACCATTGTTGTTGGTAGGATCTCAGATGGTGATGAGGAGGCTTACAGGAGTGAGATAGATCGGCCAATTGAGTGGTGTCACAACAACAACCTCACACTCAACATCAGCAAGGCCAAGGAACTGATTGTGGACTTCAGGAAGAAGAAGTCAAGAGAACACACACCAGTCCTCATTGAGGGGTCAGTGGTGGAAAGTGTGAGCAGCTTCAAGTTCCTGGGCGTCAACATCTCAGTGGTTCTATCCTGGGCCCAATACATTGATGCAGTTATGAAGAGGACAAGCCAGCGGCTCTATTTTGTTAGGAGTTTGAGGAGATTTGGTATATCACCAAAGACTCTTACAAATTTCTATAGATGTATGGTGAGAGAATTCTGACTGCTTGCATCACAGCCTGGTATGGAGGCTCCAAGCACAGGGACACAAGAGGCTGCAGAGGTTTATAGACTCAGCCAGCTCCATCATGGGTACAACCATACCCACCATCGAGGACATCTGCAAGAGGCAGTGCCTCAAGAAGGTAGCATCCATCACTAAAGACCCTCACCACCCGAGACATGCCTTCTTCTCGCTACTACCATCAGGGAGAAGGTACAGGAGCCTGAAGACCCACACCCAATGATTCAGGAACAGCTTCTTCCCCTCTGCCATCAGACTTCTGAACGATCCATGAACCCATAAACACTACCTCATTATTCCTTTTTTTTTCTTGCACCATTTATTTATTTTTGTAATTTCTGGAGTTTTATGTCTTTGCACTGTACTGCTGCCGCAAAACAACAAATTTTGCGTCACATGTCAGTGAAAATAAATCTGATTCTGATTCTGAAGGCCCTTCAGGGAATGAACTTTGACATCAAGTCACGTGAGGAAGTATTATCTCAGATGATCAAAAACTTGGTCAAATGTATTGGTTTTAAGAAACATCTTGAGGAAGAAATGAGATGTAAAGAGGTGAAGGGTGATAGGGAGGGATATCCAGAGTTTAAAGCTTAGGAGGCTTAATGTACAGTGACTGAGAGGAGCAACTCAATTGAGGTTGCTTCAGAAGCCAGAATGGAGGGTGCAGCTACTTCTTGTAGGTGATTGCAGAGATAGGGATTGGGAGCCCATGAATCGACTTAAAGCATGAGTGACAATTTAAAAACCCTGACCTTACTTAACATTGTCTATGGTATGAGTTAAAATAATGTCAGGGTTTTGGATGGTCTCATATTATGTAGGTTACAATGAGGAAGGTCAGTCAAGAGAGTACTTACCGACTTATTGACTGCACCAGTAACATCTATAGGGTCCATGTTCCCATCTCCTGTAGTTCTCCAAGTTATGTCTTTCACATGCTCTTCAGCTACCCTTTCATTCCTTTTGCTACTGACCAATAGGAAGGGGTAATATACGGTTGCCAATTAACCTGACAACCAACACACCTTTGGAATGTGGGAGGAAACTGAAGCATCTGGGGAAACCCATTGAGTGAGAATGTGCAAATTCCACACAAACAGGATTGAGACCAGGTCCCTGGAGCTGTGAGGCAGCAGTGGTAAGTGTGGCACCACAGCGCAACCTACATAATGGGAATAGTTAAACCTAAAGGCTAAAAAAGTTATGGTTGAGAAATTTAGCAGCAGGTGAGGTGAGGCCCAGGTAAAGTCAGCTGATATAACAGGTGTAGAAATAGGAAGTCCTCGTAACGGCACAGATCCGTGCTCCAAAGTTGATTCCAGGGCCAAGTGTGACACCAAGGCTACAAGCAGTTTCAGAAGCTCACCAAGGGGAGGAATGGAGTCAATGGCTCAGGGAAATGATTCTGATGGGGACCATGGACAATGGTTCCTTTCCCAATATTTAGTCAGAAGAAATTTCTGTTCTGCCAGAAATGCCTGTCAAGCACACAATTTAGTGGCGGTGAGATGGAGCAGAGTAAGCGCACTTCTGGGAAATCATAATGAGTTTTCAGATGATTTTACTGAGGGGCATAATTACAGAGAAATTACATAAAGAAAGAAACACTCTTCCCCCATCTATCACTGGCTACAACTCTTTCACCTCTCTCTTTCCCTGATTCAAGCCCCTATATCATTTATTAAAGCTTATAAGACAGAAACCAAAGTGTGTAACATACATATAATCTGATAATTACTATTTATCACTCTCCTTCTCATACATACTGTACAAACACAAGTTTTTTTTTAGAAAATCTGTTCTGAAGCTTACTTCATCAAGTATTTTAAAAGTAACCTTCTACCTTTTTTTGTATAATAAGTTATAAAACTCTATTACATACCTGCACACTAGGAGCAAATTACTAGGGCAACGTTTGGGATGTAGGAGGAAAGTGGAGCAGCTGGAGGAAACCCACCCAGTCACAGGGAGAACGTGCAAACTCCACCCAGACAGCACCAGAGATCAGAAAAGCACCTGAATCATTGGAGATATGTGGCGGCAGCTCTACTAGCTCATCACTGTACTGCCTTCTGACTGTATGTCTGAGTACTCTTTTGTGAAAAACCTTGGGACATCTTCCAACATTTAAGACATCAAATAAATATAGAGACAGAAACCCTCATCATATCTAAAATGCTCCTGGACATATATTTGAAGAACTATGTACTGCAGGCTTACATGTCAAATGCTGGAAGGTTGGATTAGGCTGGATAATTCTCTCTTTGGTTAGTGCAGACAAAATGGGCTGAATGGCCTCTAACATTTAAAATTTTCTATAATCCTATGCTATAGTTTGATATCAAAGTGTGTGGCTGCTATAATGTTGTGACAAGGTTTTATTGTGAAGACTGAGAATCTTAGTTAATCTTCCTCTACGTGTTTTCAAGAATCAATGGTTGGCTTATTGAAAAAAAAATGACAGTCAACTTTCATTAGGATACACTTTATTATATATCGCCATAACTGCTAATATATGTAAGATCCTATTTACGTGAAGAGAGTGACTAATCTGCTGGTAGCTACTCTGTCAGCTATTTTTCCTGGACTAGCACATTAATCACAAAGATTCTGAATACGATAACACATGCACAGTTATTCAATTAATTACTTGATAGTCACCAACAATTGGGTGACACATGTAAATGGAATAGCCTACTGAATATTTTACATCACTTCACTCGATACACTCTGGGTTCTAAATTAGTTGACATAGGTATCTTTATATACCAAGCCTCACTGTTTATGACTCTCATTACTACAGACCCTTGCTTAATAAAAGTTTGCTTTTAGCTACAGAACAAAATACCATGTACTTTTTGATTGGCTCTGTCAGGCAGTATTATGGACAAACTGCTGTTCAACAACACAGCATATGAGCAGTCTGTTGACTGATATAACAAAGAAGGAAAGACAGAGAGGGATGGGTACTAGAATTTGTTACGGGCACCACTCTGGGGAATGGGAAAGTGAAGGGCAGGGTTTTAAAGATTGTTCTTTATCTTTATTTTGCACTGAGACATGTAGAATCCATGTAAAAGGGTCAATTACAATGTAAATGTGAATAACCAATGGATTTCAATTGAGCAAAAGAGTGACTACAGAGGGAATGCATGAGACTATAGCTGTTAAGATCAGTCATGAAACTTTAAGCATTAGATTAATGCCATTAGTGTAAATGAGAAAGGAATTGCCCACAGGGACCATTTGCTGAAATGTTGACTTCTACAATCCCATCTCTTTAGCACGGAATTGATGACGACATTAATCCTCCAACTACCAGTTTTGAACTTGCTTCCAGAATCTGTTTACACATTTTTACTCCAATTTAATCAGAGCCATAGCAGCTGTTTTACAACACTCTACAACTGTGCGATTTACAAACAGCCCAGGACTGCCTCAGATGGTGGAAATCTTGTCACGGCTGACGAGAGTTCTGATCTGCATAATGTTGCAGACACATTATAGTGAGGTGACAGATGACATGATACTGGCATCTGGCCAGAACAGAGATACTAAGAATGGTTCTGCTGTGGGAACTGCCCCAAACAGATGGCAGAGAGCATGGCAGCAGATAAAAAAGGAATAGGAAGGAACTTGTCTTTCTTCATTGGAGATAACGTGAGTACATTTTGGGAGGAAGAATAGGGAAGTTGCTTATTACTTGGAAGGTAATACCTCATTCTTCTAAACTTCAAAGAATCTCCCTCATCTTGTCCGACCACTATGTCATTTTGGCTGCAAAAAACACACTGAAGGTTGCACAGACTGTAGTGACTCTATGTCACAAAGATATTCTACCATGTATAAGTCACATCAAGGTTGCAAAAGCGGATCTCAATGGTTCCAACAGTGAAGAATGATCTCTTATTGAAAGTTGATGACCTTTGTTGAAGAATCAGTCCTGATGACTGCTGTTATCAAAGCCAAGAGAAGCACATTCTCTTGTGCATTGCACCAAAACCATATAACATGTTGATGTCTGCAAGCATTTTTCTGCCTCTTTCTGGAGATCAACATTCTGGTGCACTCAGTTGCTAATATCACTATCCATCATTGTTTGGCAGGCCATGGACTCAGCTGCAAGACTTTCCCAGCTGTAAACATCAGAATTACATACCTTGTGTTAATCCCTAAATCTTTTCTTTGCTCTCTGTGCTGTTTTTTATTTGCCCCGTTCCAGCAGCACGGATTTCTTCTTGGCATTCTGAAGGAACGTGCCTCAACAAATGAACCCCGCTGATAGGCCAGGACAAAGAACTCGCTAAGTCAGTGAAGACCTTATAGAGGCCTTAATGTAGCTCCCAAAATTCCTCCTGAATCTGATATTACAGCATCGTATTATAATATACATCATAGTACAACACAAAATAGAGCAAATAGGGTCTGTTTCTCAATTATCATTGCACAGCTTCTTTGCAATATATTACTGTGAAGTCATATATTCTTCTGTAATTCAAAAATTGTTGGGCAGCTTGAGAGTGGGGCTCTGTGGGGAAAGGACAGTGCATCAATACAGTAACATGATATAATTCATCAATAGCACACTTGCATAATACTAGAATTTGAGGCAGTCTGCAAAGCTTTTCACTCCATGTTGGGGATTCAAGTCAAGATATTGTTGAATGAATATAACTTCTATTTAGTGAAGGTGATGATTGAAGAGAGTTTCTTTACTCATTGAAATAGAGATGGATGCAACAAACCATTGTATTATGATGTGTCTACTAGGTTGTAGAATCAAACTCTCAAACAATTGTATAGGTGCTCTGCTTGCACCAACCATCACAAGATGGGGACTTGGATAGGTAAATGAAGGATAATGATATCAGTAAACAAGGACCACAAATAGCTACAATATATTTTATGTGGAGGATCTGATTCTTTGGTGTACATTTTTCATCCAGTTTGAGGACTTTTGAACGTTTTTGTTGGTATTTGTTTTGGTTATTAAGTAACTTTGGATAATATATGTCAATCCTCAATGATCATAACTAGTTTGAAATAACAACAAAGCAATGGGCTAATATGATAATCTGCAAGCTGCATGGTGAAACTGTTGTGTGATTTAAAATGTATGCATGTGAGACAGTGACCACTTGACAGACATGGTGATAAAGATTGATCTTGTTGTTTCCATCATGTATGCTGATGTGTTATGCAAACATTCCAGCGAGATGAAGTAAATCTACTTTACAATCTTCCAGGAAATGGGTTTAGCATCAAAAGTGATTCTGTCAGTCACGTTGTCTCATGGGTTTCTCTTACTGAGGCTGTTGGCTGCTTGATTGAATGCTGGTAACCATTCACAAAATTTCTGCTAGGCTACACAGGCTCTACGGTGAAAGTCCTTGGGCTGACAACAGCGTCTGCATTGTTGCCACAGAAACCTTGGTTATTTTTTTCTCCATTTCCACCCAAGCTTTTACTCTTCCACTTTATCCAGCACCATAACATCAATGACCAGTGCATCCCATGGATAAACTGTGCATAACAGTAGTTTGAGTGAATACCACATATATCATTCTGAAAGCAAAATATAAGCTCTGCTTGGGTGTCATTTATTGTTGGCATGGCATGCCAGTTCTCTTTATGCTGTGCTTTGGGTAACATAGATTTTATGAGTTCTCACTCATAAATATAAGCTGGTGATATCAACAGGCTGAAGGAGTTGCAACTTTCTTCATGAAAATTTCCAGATTTTGAAATATTTAGAATAATGAAGGGATTAGATTTCAATCTAGTTGAAAGGTAATCTTGGACAATTAGGCAAAACCATGTACAAATTACCAGGAAATACTTCCCCACAGAAGTCATGGTACTCTGCAATTTGCTTTAAATACAAATGCTATTGCTCAGATTTATTTCAAGGAACTGAATGAATGTCTGAAATTGCTGGAAGTAGGAGGATTAACTGTGATTAGTGGTGTATCTCCTGGGACCCGTTTGCCAGACTCTCCTAGGATCTATTTACTTACATTTGTGCTTTGGATGGGGATTTCCCAGAAGTTTTCCCCACAGAGGTAGATTATCCAAGATTTTTCTTTTCTCATTGGCTTTTCTCAAGAGATTGGAAGCCTTGGTGGGATCAGGGAGAATGAGTAATAATACCTAAAAACACAGAATCGAACCGTCTTGAATGAACATTTGGATTTCCCTGTCCTTTTGCATTTATCTTTTTGCTCCTGGGCACATACACTACTTACTCAGACAGAGAGATTAGGTGAAAGTTGACAAAGTCAGTCCTCAGGAGCTTCAAAGTTTCTGCAAGAGCAGTGCTGTAATGTTAATCAGCGGCAACAGTATAGCTTAACTGTACAGAGAAGTGCAAACTTAATGCTATTAATCTAGCCAGGACTTCTGTAAATAATTTTCTTTAACCTCATTTAACCAATTCCTTGTGGTTCAGGCTCAAGTGCATTACCAAAATCTATCTTTTTTCTCTCAGTGCCCAATGATACAATAACGATGATGGTTTCTTCAGATGGAAGGTGATCAAGTTTGGCTCCCACAGGTGTCGGCTTTCTGGTTCCTGCGTGTGCAACAAAATGATTTCTATCTATTCTTCTGCATCCCACTTTTCCCATCTGCCACATGTCTAGCACCAACCCTGCCTCTGTAAAGTACCCTCCTCTAATTAAATGCCCAGAATGCATATTAAGGTGAAATTCCTTTTCACTAAACCCTCAGGTGACATGTGAACAAAGGTGAGTTACCTGGACGTTCCCTGCAAAGTTGGTACTGCTATTTCCTACTCTATTCATCAACGTCTCATTTGATTATTCCAGTTAATTTCCAATATTAACACATATCCTTATTTAACAATGGCCTTCAAATGGGATGCTTGTCTCTAAGCAAATTCCTATGATCTCCAATTGAGGTGAGGTGTAAGAATCCAGCCCTGTAGATTCCAAGCTGATCTTTGTTCATTAACGATGCCTTGACATAATGCAAACCTGCATGATCCAGGTATCAGTTAGCAAATCTACCATTGATAAGACTTTAACTGTGATGTTGCAGAAATTGCAGATTCTGAAATGTCCGGCCTCTACTGCAATGGGCTGGATCACCTGACCCAGCCCAGAAATTTTGGCCTCCATCTCAGTCGCTCCTGGGTTTGGGGTTCTGTCCCCCATTCCCTCCACCAATTCCAAACCACAGACTCACCTGTTTCTGTTGCAGACCTTCTGATCCAAACCAATCACATATCTGGATCGGAGCAATGAACTGCGGTGAACCAAGGGATGTGTGTTGAAATTCAAAACAACAGTTACTATGGTAAAAGACTCCTCAGAGAAGATTTAATGGAATGATTTTAAATATATTTTTAAAAAATTACAAGTGGTTATTTGGGATAAACTGCTTTTATCCTCAAAAACAAATGTCTACTGACCTGCAAATTACTGCAATTAATAAAAGTCAGTACTACTTTTCTGCAATTTTATCTGTCCACATCTCAGATGCAACTGTATCCCACAATCTGCTGGTCCAGAGCCAAGCAGCATGGCACAGTTTCATCATTAGGTCTGTTACAGAGGAGGCATCTCAACTCCAAAGGAACACCATTTATCACCTCTTCATTGGCATAATGGCTCCAGCTGAGGCCATTGTCTTCCAAAGTATCTATAAAGAAAAGTATGTTAGGGTTTAATCACAAAATAGATAAAAGTTATAGAACTTGGATTAGCTATAGCGAGCAAAAATTGTTTTTGGAACAATTTATCTCATGAGATTAAACTAAGGAGGTAAAGACACGGTAAATTAAATGATACAGTGTCTGAGGAAGGAGAGGATTCAGTGATCTGAATATCCTGTTCTTATTCCACACTTGCTTCGCTGTAAGTAATTAGCAGATTTTGTATGTAGTCATGTACCAATTAAAACAAGGATTGTGACCGTGCATACTGATTTGACATCAGCATTTTAAGAGTCGCAGCTGTCAGAGCTGTGTATTTAATCAGTGCATTTTGTAAGAAAAAGATCTTTTCACAAAGTTATAAATGTTCGAGGTGGGAATGGTGTGGGGTATAGGTTCAGATATCAAGATGGTCCACTTTTCCTTGGAGCCAATGTTTAACCAGGATATCTGGATTTGATGGATTGGATCATGAAGGTTGTAGTATATATTGTGTGAGTGTACCACAACAACTGTATGTATGTTGTATCAATCACAGCTTTACTGGGCACTGCTCACCATCAGTAAAGGATGTTGGACACAAGAGACTGAAGATGCTGGAACTTTGAGCAACACTGGAGGAACTCAGTGGGTCAGGCAGTATCTACGGAGGGAAATGGACGGTTGACATTTTGTGTCGAGGCCCTTCATCTGGACTGAAAAATAGGAGGAATATAGCGAGTATAAAAAGGTGGAGGGAGGGGGTAGAGGGGTGAGGAGCGGTGATAGGCAGATGGAGGAGGGGAGAGTGGGAATGGCGACAGAAGCTGGGAGGTGATAAGTGGAAGCAACAAAGCGCTGAAAGATGTTTGTCTAGAAGCTTGATTCTGTTAATTCTCCTTCTGAAGGAGCAATATAACAAAGGAGCAATTGGTGCCATATTGACAATGAGTTTAGGATACTGCTGCTGAGGAATTAATAAGGCAGGGACTAAGCTTGAGAGAAAAGTGAGCAGATTCTTTCGATAGAGTGGTAATGATGCTAGGTGGTAGACTTAGCAGACACGTGTGGAGCTGGAACAGGATAAGAGGTTGCAGTGTTTTGCTGTTTACATTGAAAAGCTGGGAATATTCCGCAAAGCAAATAATATTGTTGTGATTCTGGGAGAGATCAGAGAACAAAGCAGTACAGCATTATGTGAAAAGAGGAGGGCGATACTGCTACTACTAGCAGCCCTGATAAAATGCTGGTAAGTTTACTGGTGGCACAGACCAGGTGAGGTCTCCTGTGAGAATACTGTGAGGATTTTGATGGGACACTTTGATCCAGTAAATAGGTAATTAATTGGCAATTGATTTATTATTGTCACATGTACCAAGGTACAGTGAAAAACTTTGTTTTGCAACCCATCCCATGACGAGGTAGGTTGTGAGGTGAAGGTCCATCTTATCATATGAGAGGTCTGAGCAACAGTCTTATAACGACGTGATAGAAGCTGTCCTTGATCCCAGTGGTACGTGCTTTCAGGCTTTTATATCTTCAGCCCAATGGGAGGGGGGAGAAGAGAGAATGTGAGGAGGGGTCTTTGATTATGTTGGCTGCTCTACCAAGTCAGCAAGAAGTGCAGACAAAGTAATATTCATGAGCTTAGCACCAAAGATATTCAAGAAGGCACCAGAAAGATAGAGAGTGAACATATCGCCAGGTTAAAGACACTAGGTAAAAGCTAATGACTAGTAAAAGCTCTAGTGGAAGGTAGGAGAACCAGGGTGGAGTTGATGAACATGAAATATATCTGAACAAACATTTGAATCACCAAGGCATAGAAGGCTATTGACCAAGTGCTGGTAAATGGGATGAGTTTATATGGGTACTTGATGGTTGGCATGGACATGGTGGACATGTAACTCTATGACTCTTATGAATCTATAAGAGAAATAAGTGCAGGAATGGGACTGATGAGACTGAGAGCCAGCATAGCCATAATGGATCAAATGGCCTCCTTCTCTGTCATATAGAAATATGAGAAAGTACTTCCAGTCAGCAAAAATTGTGGAACGAGAATAGAATTAAATATGGCTGTAATAAGAGAAAGTCGGTCAATAGTTCAGAGTGGTATCTGAAGCACAGATGGACTACCAAATATCTGGTGGTCCAACCCCTCAACACCAACCACCATCTCCTGGAGAGAGGAAGGGAGTGGGGGGAGTAATGATCAAAAGTAATTGGAATTTGTCATTCATAGAAAATATTAAATGAAACCAAAAATGAAGCAACATAAAGAGTAAAAGTAAGAGAAACCATAATATAAACTTTAATTAAAAGCTATTATTCTCATGTGTTCTTCCATTCTGCTCAACACAGAGTGACATTGTCCTATAAGGGGATGCATTGTTTAGCAGCTGAATGGAACTTTAGGGTCCAAAGTTTGACTAGTTCTAAAAAAAATGAACATGAATTGTTTTATTACATTTACCACTGCAAATGAAAATAATTAAAGTGACCTTTCTTTGACTATTTAGTAGCATGAAATTTTTGAATTTCACTTGATAACTAAATATATCAGAGATAGCTATTAGTTTCAATTATTTCCTTTTGCTGGAGACATGAAATTTGGAGGAGGTGTCTGATATAAGGAAGGAGCGGTGTGGGAGAAGGTAGAGAGCTCTGTGAAATCTACGAATTGATAAAGGAAGAATTAAAGATTTAGACATGAACCACAGCCCACATAGAGCAGTTTTAATTTTTAAAAAAACTAGGCTGCATTTTTGGTTTTTAATCCTACCACATAACTACTCCTACTCATTCTTTCACTGGCACCCTCTCCTCCTTTGAAGACCCCACCTATTATACACTCTTTTACTCTTTTTCTTTGAAATTGGAAATAAATAGCTCTCTTAGCAGAATCAATATATAAAAAAATTCCATGACACCACTTGAAGGAAAACAGGGGGTTGTCGAGATGTCCTGGCCAACATTCCTTCTTAAACCTACGTAACCAAGAACAGATTAACCGATGAATCATCTCCTTCTTTTGATTAAATTTTGCCAATGCATTTCATAATAATTCAGGGCATACAAAGCACCCAGAGATGTTTCTGAGAAAATTAATGTGATGGGATGAAAAGGTAAAACTTGCTTTTTATTGTTTCTAGAGTAGTTAAAGCTTGTGTGGACAATGGAATTAATGAATCAAAAACATTTGTCGGTTACAGTGGGCAGTGATAAAGGTTTGTCTGGACTTTTATTTTGCTTAAATGTTCTGTAATTGCAGGAAATGTCGGGGAATTGGATGAAGTTTGGCTGTGCCTGGAATCACTTTGCTCAGTGTGGTACGATGAAATGGTGATTGTTAGCTCATGCAGAATCAAAGCTCTTAATCCAATCCTGCAGCCAATAATATGTGACTGAAAATAGTTTATGACTAAATATTACATGCCAGAAATTACTGATCCAGCAAACATCCATGTGAATAAATTTTAAGTAGATTTTTTGAAATATGTATTTATTATGCTCTACAGGCAATCCTTTTCCGAGCTGGAAAAGATAAAAGTCAGGGAGGATGAAGATCATGGAGGGATTTGACAAAAAAGGTAAAAACAATGAGAACCGAGGATGCACAAGAAGCCAGGATTGGAGGAGCACTGTGATCTTAGAAGGCTGAAAACCAACAAATTTACGCTACTGGAAGTCTGAAATAAAAATTGAAATTACTGGAAATACAGAGCAGGTCAGGCAGCATCTGTGGAAAGAGAAAAAGAGATAATGTTTCAAGTCAAAGAGCAAGTTCTGACAGGAAGTCTATAAGATGAAACATCTTCCACACATACTGTCTGACCTGCTGAGTGTTTCCAGCATTTTTTGTCTTTAATTTCAGAGAGACGATGGCCTGCTGAAGACCTCTTAGACAGTGAAACCTCAAATGGATTTGAAGGCAAGGCTCAGAATTTTAAAATTACGATGTTAGAAGAACTGAGAACCAGTGTTGGTCGGCACGTACAAGGGTAATAAGTGAAACAGAGATGGTACACAATTCAAACAGTTGAGAGTGTCCAAATTAAGACTTGCAAATTCTGATTGCTGGGCCCCTCAGCTGACTGACAAATATTCATACAAGACAGTTTGGCCATGGCTGTATTTATATTTGTCACCGGTGGTACCACTGCCTCTGGAGGTACTATGTTAATCATCTCATCACCTTCAAAGCACCTGGAGCCCTCTTTTTTAAGTTCCAGCAACTGTTGGGAACAGAACTGTAAAGAATCATGAATTGCACTGCAGCAGGGAGTAAGGCACTCATTAAAACCTATCTCTGACCCAGTATTAATATTCTATTCTTTGGCTCTGTGCCAATTGTTGCCTGCTAACCATCTTGGGACATTTAAAGATGAAGCATAAATTAAACTTATTGTTTGTTGCTATTAGCGTTATGGAATGCAATCTTTATAAGTAATGGAGAGGTTCCATATCACCAGTAACTTCAGCAGGAGATGTTTTTCAAACACTCTTTCCTGGCGAGATGGTGAAGTTGGAAAATGGACAAGAGCAATTGTTCTTTCCCCGTTGAGGCAGTGTATAAAAAATTGCTATCTTGCCATTGTCCATTTTCTGCAATTCATCACCCACCCTCCCCCCACCATCTGCAACCCCCTTCCCCCTCACACCACCTTGAATCTTCACTCTTTTAGGAATGCATATCTGGACAGTTGCATGCATGATTTTTCCATTTTGTAGTCCGCAGGAGGCTAAGCATACTGAAGGAGGCTAGTTGTAGAATTTATTCATAGGACCACTCCTTGAAGGACTTTGAAGCATGAAGGAGTGATCTAATGTGAAAACGTTCTAAAGAAATTTAATTATGTTGAACATCATTTCTCTGTTCACAGTTGAAGATTATTTTGTTTAAGGAGTGAAGGCCTGCAATGTCACCAGTGGAAACTGGCTGGAAGCTACTGAGCTCAACAGTTGGATGAAGCTGAATTATCACCAGCAGGGCGATTGAGTCATTAATTCCGAATGCTTCAACAACCTTGTCACTTCAGCCTGGTATGTTAATTTGGCTCCCTCACTCTATTGGGCTCAGGGACTCCTCCATGGCAATACTGTACTCCCCATTATATTGCTGTCAGTTTTCACTGTTCCAGCAAAACATTTGGAAAACTGTGAGAAGGAAAACAAATCGAGGAGGAGTGTTGAACTGAGGTATATCACTTCGTACCAGTTTGTTAATGAGACTCTTACATTAAACAAAAAATCCACTCTTGCACTAAACAAAAAAAAATCCAGTTTTAAATGGTTAAAAATTTAACAATTAGGCTGCAACAAATGTTCAGATAGTTACAATGCTATAAAACGTGGCTTTGGTTTTAAAAGGAACTGCAATGTACTTGCATTCGTATAATTGTATGGAACATCTGATTGAAACGGTGCCACTAATATTAACATTATAAGCATGTTTTAAATCAGAAATGAGGCATTTGAAAGCTTGCATAACAAACAGAGGCTGGGAATTCTCAAAATGCTGTACACGTTGGGTGTAAAATCTAAATACCCTATAATGTCAATAATTGATGCTCTTGAGAAGTGGTAATTAAATTAGTTAATTATGCTGGTGAAATTACATGTAATTATGTGACTGCAGGGTATGCTTAGTAAATTACTCCCTCCAATACTCAGTGCATGTTTCTTTGCCAATTTTGCTACTTGATGAATAGGTGGCTTTTGGAACATCTTAATTAAATTAATGTTTGCATCTTCAATTTAGCTCTTGGTTGTAAGAAATTACTTCCGTGCAGCCCTTCTAAAATAAATCTTTTTGGGATGCAGTACCTAAACTAACAGATGACGAAACACTGACAAATGAAGTTGTGTGCACTGCTTCAAATTGAATCAGTGAACACTTTGAGCTTTGTCTTCATCTTTTTCCCAAAGTGCAAGAATGTAGAGGAAGGGTCTTGGTGGCAGCAGCTGTAATCTTCTAGTGAAGTAGTACAATTCATGAAAATTGTTTCATGAACCACTCACCCAATATAATCTCATCATAATGATGACACGAAAAATAATTATATTCCCACTTGGAGCTTTTAACAGCAGCCAGAAAAGTAGACATATTGTAATAAAGGTGTCCATGTTAAAATGCATGTCTTCTGTTTAGGTCTCCAGTTGCAGTTTCCATGCAGTATGCACCTTTCGACTGGTGGTAAGGTAGGATAAATTATGCCTGCTCTGGAGGTTAGACTGCTCCAGGCTTGCTGCCAATGCTTTTCAGGGATTGGCCAGTGAGAGGTGGGCAGCCTGCCAATGTTTGCTCCTCTGGCACAGATCTCTATCTGGGGAACCAGCTGAGAGCTGGTACAACTTGCCAAATGAGAGCAGGTGAGTTGGACTGTCACTGCACACTAGTGGGGAGTTTAATATTATGCAGCTGAACCCAGCGCTATTTTTCCCCACATGTCAGCAATACTTTTGATTTACATCTTGTTAATCAGTAAAGATAATTAAAACAGTAAGTAAAAGTTTACCTCTCATCAGAGGTAAAATATACTTCGAAACATTATCTTCATGAAGGTTCCGAACAGCTGTCTTTAATTTTCAAATAGCAGAGCTTTGGTTATGTGGCTGTGAAAAGATTTTGAAATAGAAACCAAACAGAAGTTTAGCTTCTAAGAATAATAAACATGTTCATTTTTGGGATCTTGGGCTGAACCAAATGAAGGAGGAAAGAGTTAGCAAGAAGTGATGGTTGGTAGTTGATATGATTATAGAGTCATAGAGTTATATAGCATGGAAGTAGGCCTTTCGGCCCAACTCATCCATGCTGAGCTAGTCTGTATTTGGCCCATATCCCTCTAAACCTTTCCTACCCATATACCTGTCCAAATGTTTTTCAAACATGGTAATTGTACCCCCCTCTACCACTTCCTCTGGCAGCTCGATCCATATACCCACCAGCCTTTGTGTGAAAAACTTCTCCCTCAGATCCCCTTTAAACCTTTCCCCCCCTCACCTTAAACCTAGTTTTAGACTTCCCTACCCTGGGAAAAAGACCGTGAACATGCACCTTTTTTATGATTTTGTAAACCTCTATAAGGTCACGTTCGCTCCAGGGAAAACAGTCCCAGCCTATTCAGTCTCTCCTTATAACTTAAGCCCTCTAGTCCTGGCAACATCCTTGTGAATCTTTTCTGCAGCCTCTCTGGCTTAATCACATCTCGACTAGACTTTTAAAAAGCATTGAAAGAACAAAAAAGGAAAGAAAATAGAGAAACAGATGAAAAGAAGGAGGAAAAAGTATAGATTTGCATATATGTAGCATCTTTTATTACTTCAGGACACATCAAAGCATTTAAGGGCCAATTAAGTACTTTTATTAAAGTTTTTAATATTATCTGCATAAATAGAAACTTCAGCCTGAAAAGACTAAAATTTAGTTTGGGTTGGAATAAAATAAATTGGGAAAATATTTGCCTCATATTTTAATGCCTCCAGACAGTTAATTTGATGAGGAAAATATTTGTTATGTCATTAGTTAGGTGTAGATTCTGCTTGTGTCAGGCAGCAACCAAATAAATGGTTAGTGTTAACATTCTGTACAAGTTAACATTCTCGATGTATTGTGAAAAGAAAATACAGTAAAGGGAATTCAACAAATGATTTGCACACATTTTTGTCCTTATGTTTTCTGCCCATTAACTTTTTTGTTGCTTGCTTTTAAGTTCGTGATAGGAATTCATAGGGTGATTAGAGCAAAACTATATTCTCTGGTGGCAAATGTGAATTCCAAGCAAGGGGGTATAAACCTTTTTACACATCGGATAGTGGCAATTTCAAATTCTTCACACAACAAAGGTGCTTGAGATTTGATCAAAATTTCAAAACTGGGATTGACAGATGTTTGTTAGGTGACAGCTATAGGGAACATGGAGAGAACATGGGTTAACAGTTTTCAGATAGCAATAATCTAATTGATTGATGGAATACTTTTGAAGAGGTGCATAGCTTATTCCACTTTCCATACTCCAATCTGATATCCATTTAATTTATCACTTCTAATTGTACCCAGCCTATGACCAATGACAGACTATACCATGACACTTTGCAGATAAAATCCTTTTCCCAAACGTAGCCCACATTGGGCAAATGTAAATCTATGACACAATTGCACTGCTGGCAATTTTCCACCATTCAAGGTGACACAGAATGAAGATTTTGCATTTTACTGATAACTCAGTGTAAACATTATCTAATCCAGTCCAATGGTGTTAATAGGATATCATATTACTACACACCTGCCATTCTTACTGCACTATTAAAATTTTTCACAATTGCTTTTCATTCAATAAGGTGTAAAATTTAAATAACGTGTATAAAATTCCATATCTTTGGCACCACAATTATCCAGTGACTTTACACACCAACTCTGTAGCACAGTGATGCAGCTAATAGATCCACTGCCTCACAGTGCCAGGGACCCAGGTTCAATCCTGACCTCAGGTGCTATCTGCGTGGAGTTTGCACGTTCTCACTGTGACCATGTGGGTTTCCTCTGGGTGCTCCAGTTTCCTCTCACATCCCAAAGACATGTAGGTTGGTAGGTTAATTGGCCATTGCGAATTGCCCCCGGTGTGTAGGTGAGTGGTAGAATCTGGGAGTAGTTGATGAGGACGTAGGGAGAATTAAAAAACTAGGATTATTGTAGGATTATTATAAATGTGAGGTTGATGCTTGACATGGATTTAGTGGGCCGAAGGGCCTATTTCCATGCTGTGTGTTTCTACGACTCCATGTGTATGACATTCACTTTCTTTAACTTACACTGATAGGCAGTAATGCCAAAAGCATGAAATAATGTTCAAAGAATTTTCTGCGCTCTAAATCCAAGCACCAACATTTTTAATTGGGCATACTTTAGGGGAATTTTGAGAATTTCTGATATCATACCTGGTGCTTTAAAATGATTTGTCTAAATTAAACCATCCCAGAAGTGCAGCTCAGCTAACATTCCTGTGGTTAAATTCTTGGGATATGTGGTGATTCCTGTAAACTCTCTACGTACATGCCATGTGAGTTACTTTAGCAGGTGTTTCCAATTCCCATCTCCTTCTGCCTGGAATACCGGAATTCCTGTGGTGGCTTATTTGAAGAAATTAAGATGTTAAATACTGGTCTCATTTTATGCATCATATTTATCCAGCATTGTCTTAGCCCTTGATGTGAGATCTGTCTTTTCAAAATTGCCCTAAGAAAGAACATTATGATGAAAATTGATTTGTTGGTCATTGAATGGTATAGCACCTGACACTTTTCCAACAGTATTGAGTCCTTTTCACCAGAATGGTCAGCATGGACGTGGTGGGATGAATGGCTTGTTTCTATGCTGTATGACTCTAATATTCTATGATGCTAATGGAGAAAGTTCAAAAGGGAGCCACAAGAGATTCTTCAGATGCTGGAATCTGGAGCAACACAGACAAAATGCTGGAGGAGCTCAGCAGGTCGGGCAGCATCTATGGAGGGAAATAAACAGTCGACTTTTCAGGTTGAGATCCTTCATCAGGACTGGAAAGGAAGAGGGCAGAAGCCAGAATAAGAAAGTTGGGGGAGGGGGAGGGGAGGAGCACCAGCTGGCAGGTGATGGGTGAATCCAGGTGAGGAGGAAGGTAGGTGGGTGAGGGAGGGGGGATGAAAGGGAGTGATGTAGGAAGCTGAGAGGTGATAGGTGGAAGAGACAAAGGGCTGATGAAGAAGGAATTTGGTAGGAGAGGACAGTAGACCATGGAATAAAGGGAAGGAGCTGGGGAATAGATGGGCAGGTCATGAGGGCAGTGGAGGGGAAAGAGAAGGGGTGAAAAGGCCACAGGAATGATGGAAAACAAAGGGGGGGGGGAGGTAAAGGGGGGTAAGAGGGGGGGTGGTTACCAGAAGTTAGAGAAATCGATGTTGAGGCTATCAGGTTGAAGACTACTAAGGCAGAATATGAAGTGCTGCTCCTCCAACCTGTGTCTGGCCTCACGTGGCAGCAGAGGAAACTGTGGACAGACATGTCAGTATGGGAATGAGATGTGGAATTGAAGTGGCTGGCCACCGGGAGATTCTGGCTTTTGAGGTGGACAGAGAGAAGGTGCTCGATGATGCAGTCACCTAATCTGCGTCGGGTCTCACTGATGTACAGGAGGCCACACCGGGAGCACCGCATGCAATAAATGACACCCTCGGATTCACAGGTGAAGCGCTGCCTCACCTGGAAGGACTGTCTAGGGCCCTGCATGGTGGTGAGGGAGGAGGTGTAGGGATAGGTGTAGCACTTAGTACGGTTGCAGGGATAAGTGCTGGGAGGGTCATCTGTGGGGAGGGACGAGTGGACAGGGAGTCACGGAGAAAGCGATCCCTGTGTAAAGCTGGGGGGTGTGTGTGGAAGGGAAGATATGCCTGGTGGATCCCATTGGAGGGATCCCGTTGGAGGTGGCAGAAGTTGCAGAGAATGACGTGTTGGATGCAGAGGCTTGTGGGGTGGTAGGTGAGGATAAGGGGAACCCTGTCCCTGTAATGTTGGGGGGGGGCACGATGGGATGAGGGAAGATATACAGGAAATGGAGGAGATGTGGGCGAGGGCTGCATTGATAGCGGTGGAACAGAAACCCCGTTTACTGAAAAAGGGGACATCTCAGATGTCCTGGAATGGAAAGCCTCATGGGAACAGATGCGGAGGCTGAGAAACTGAGAGAACTGCAAGTGACAGGGTGGGAAGAGGTGTAGTCGAGGTAACTGTGGGAGGCAGTGGGTTTGTAAGAGATGTCTGTGGTTAATCTGTCTCCGGAGATCGAGATAGAGAGGTCCAGAAAGGGGAGAGAGGTGTTGGAGATGGACCAAGTGAATCTGAGAGCAGGGTGGAATTTGGAGGCAAAGCTGATGAAACTGATGAGCTCAGCACGGGTGCAGGAAGCAGCACCAATGCAGTCGTCAGTGCAGCAGAGAGAGTTGAGGAGTGTTACTGGTGTAGGCTTGGAACATGAACTGTTCTACGTAGCCGACGAAAAGGCAGACGTAGCTGGGGCCCATGTGAATACCCATGGCTACACCTTTGGTTTGAACAAAGTGGGAGGAGCCGAAAGTGAAGTTGTTGAGGGTGAGTACCAGTTCTGCCAGATGGAGGAGGGTGGTGGTGGAGGGGAACTGGTTGGGTCTGTTGCCCAGAAAGAAGCGGAGAGCCTTAAGGCCTTCCTGATGGGGAATGGAAGTGTACAGGGACTCCACATCCATAGTGAAAATGAGGCAGTCAGGGCCAGGAAACTGAAAATTGTTGAACTGATGGAGGGCATGCAAAGTGTCACGGACATAGGTGGGAAGGGACTGGACCAAGGGGGACAAAATGGAGTCAAGATATGAGGACACGAGTTCAGTAGGGCAGGCAGAAACAATGGGCCTACCGGGGCAGTTAGTTTTGTGGATCTTGGGCAGGAGGTCAAAATGGACAGTGTGGGGTAGAGGAACTATGAGGTTGGTGGCTGGAGAGGGGAGATCTCCAGAGGTGATGTGGTCAGTGACAGTGTGGGAGACAATGGCCTGATGCTCCTTGGTGGGGTCAAGGTTGAGGGATAAGTAAGAGGAAGTGTCCGAGAGTTCACGTCTGGCCTCAGCAAGGTAAAGGTCAGTCCGCCAGACTACAACAGCACCACCCTTTTCAAAAGGGTTCAAAAGGGCATCTGATGGTCCTGCTGACAATTAGGGAGGGCCTTTGAGAAGGTAGATCAGAGAATCATCATCTCTCAGGATTCAGAAAATGAAAGCAATAGCTTTAAGATCATCAGTAAAATTACGAGGGGAAAAGTCAGGGAATTCTTTTAATGAAGAAGGTCATTATGGCATGAGGTACCTCAACAGAAACAGTGCTTATTGCTACTAAAAGAGAAAATGCAATTTGAAGCATTGAGTAATACAGCCTTTCAGTTCAATTGATCCATGCCGACCAAGATGATCATCTAAGATAGTCTTGTTCGCCCGCATTTGGCACATATCCCTCTAAATATTTTCTATCCATGTACCTGTCCAAATGTCTTTTAAGTGTTTTTATTGTACACCTGCCTCAACCACTTCCTCTGGCAGCTCATTCCATATATGCACCACCCTCTGTGTGAAGAAGTTGCCCCTCAGGTCCCTTTTAAAACTTACCCCTTTTCACCTTAAACCTACACTCTCTTATTTTTGATACCTTTTCCCTTGGAAAAAGACTGTGTGTATTCACTCTGTCTATGCCCCTCATAATTTTATACTCCTCTATATGGTCATCCCTCAGTCTTCTACACTCCAAGGAATAAAGTCCTAGCCTGCCGAACCTCTCCCTATAACTCAGACCCTCAAGTTCTGGCAACCTTCGATTAAATGCACTCTTTCCAGCTTAATTATTGGAAAAAAAAGGGAGATAGTAAATTGTTAACTCTTTCAGGGAGGTACAACAGGATAGTTGGACTCCTCTTGTCTTTTAACATTCTGTGATTGAGAAATCGTTCATGTGTTGAAGAGGTGAAGCAAGGGAAACTAATGAAAGTGTGATGAGGGGAGATCAGTGGAGAGGGGGAGACTGAGAGTTGCGAGAAAATTGGAGTGGATTAGTGAGGAGACCAGGGGAGTTTGGGTCCATGACTGGGAGGGAAGGAAGATCAAAGTTGACTAGAGAGTTGGGAGGATGGTAGAGATGGGGAGAGGGAAAGGGAGAAGACTGCAGGGAGAGGGGTTGCAAGGGGGAGAAAATTCTGACAGGAAGAGTGGCTGGGGAGTGAGCAGAGAGGAGACCAGAGGGAGGATGAGGAGTTTGAGGGAGTGGAGGAAGGTCAGGCTGTCAGAGAGAGACTGAGGGAACCTCAGAGAAGACCTTGGGGAGGGGGGCTGTGAGATAATCGGCTAAGGGGATGCTGGTAGAAGATTGTGGGATAGTGGGTGGCTAATGGAGCACCTATGAAAGACATCTGCAGAGAATGGATTCCAGTCATAGGATGGTGCATCGGGGAATCTGGGAGTGATCTCTGAGAATGTTAAAAGATAACATAAACTCACCTTACAAAAGAATGACCTGTTCGGGAAGATATTGTCAGAATCCCTGGGAGCAGTCCAAGTTGCCACATGCCTATTAAGTAACAAAAGGAGAGGCCTTACATCAGACCAGCTTCAGAATTGAAGCTTGTGCCCCTCATAATTCACACAAATATCATAACATATCAAGTAAGTAATGTCAATCGTTCATTGTGTGTTGTTGATGGCACTGAGCATGCCCAATGGCTCAGTTGTGCAAATGGTAGAACAATAAAGAGAAATATTTATTTAGTCACATGTACATCGAAACACACAGTAAAATGCATCTTTTTGCATTACTGAGAATGTGCTGGGGGCAGCCCGCAAGTATTGCCACTCTTCCAGCACCAACATAGCATGTCCACAGCTCCTAACCTGTATGTCTTTGGAATGCAGACGGTAACCGGAGCACCTGGACGAAACCCACACAGACACGGGGACAATATATAAACTCCTTACAGACAGCGGCAGGAATTGAACCCGGATTGCTGGCGCTGTAATAGCATTACGCTAACCGCTACACTACTGTGCTGCCCATTGATCAGTATATGGAATGAGCTGCCAGAGGAAATGGTTGAGGCAGGTTCACTAACAACACTTAAGAGGTACTTGGACAGGTATGTGAATGGGAAAGATTTTGAGGGATATGGGCCAAACGCGGGCAAATGGGACTAGTTTAGGGAGGAGAATGGGAGGAAACTGCAGAAAGGAAGGACGTGGGGGAGGGATCATCTACAGAGTCAGTGTGATTGGAAGTCAGAAACAGGAAGGGAGCAATCAGTCTATTGGGAGTATTCTACAGGCCCCCCAATAGCCACCAGGACACTGAGGAGCAGACAAGTAAGCAGATTTTGGAAAGTACAAAAATAACAGGGTTGTTGTCATGGGAAACTTCAACTTCTCTAATATTGATTAGCACCTCTTTAGTGCAAAAAGTTTAGATGGGGCAGAATTTGTTAGGTGTATCCAGGAAGGATTCCTGACATAGTATGTGGACAGGCCGACTAGAGGAGAACACATACTAGATCTAGAACTAGGCAATGAACATGGTCAGGTGGCAGACCTCTCGGTGGGCAAGCATTTCGGAGATAGTGACCACAACTCCCTGACATTTAGCATAGCCATGAACAAGCATAGGGGTAGGCGACATGGGAAAGTTTTTCATCGAGGGAGGGCTAATTACGATGGTATTAGGCAGGAACGTGGGGGTGTAAACTGGGAACAGATTTTCTCAGGGAAATGCACAGCAGAAATGTGAGGCTGTTTAGGGACCACTTGCATGGGGTTCTGGATAGGTTTGTCCCACTGAGACAGGGAAAGGATGGTAAGATAAAGAAACCATGGTTGACAAGAGAGGTGAAATATTTAGTCAGGAGGAAGAAGGAAGCATACTTAAGGTTTAGGAAGCAAAAGTCAGGCAGGACTCTTGAGAATTATAGGGTAGCCAGGATGGAGCTTAAGAAGGGACTTAGGAGAGCTAGAAGGGGTTATGAGAAGGCCTTGACATGTAGGATTAAGGAAATCCCCAAGGTGTTCTACGTGAAGACATGAAGAACAGGAGGATGACTAGAGTGAGGGTACGACCGCTCAGGGATAAAGGGGGAAACGTGCTTGGATGCGGAGGAGGTAGTGGAGGTCCTTAATGAATACTTTGCTTGGTGTTCACTAGGGAGAGGGACTTTGACAAATGTGAGGTCAGCGTAGAACAGGCTAATGTGCTGGGGCACATTCAGGTTAAGAAAGAGGTAGTGTTGGAGCTACTGAAGAACATTAAGGTAAATAAGTCTCCAAGGTCAGATGCGATAGACCCCAAGTTACTACAGGAAGCAAGGGAAGAGATTGCTGGGGCATTCAGGATGATCTTTGTGTCCTCTCTGGCCACAGGAGTGGTACCAGAGGATTGGAGGTTGGCTAATGTTGTTCCGTTTCTCCAGAAAGGTGATAGGGTTAATCCTGGAATTATATACTAGTGAGCCTTATGTGAGTGTTGGCAAGCTATTGGAGAGGATTCTTGGGGACAGGAATAACAAGCATTTGGAGAAGCATAGGCTGATTAGAGATAGTCAGCATGGCTTTGTGAGGGGCAGGTTGTCCCTCATGAGCCTAACTGAGTTTTTTGAGGAGGTGACAAAACAAATAGATGAAGGTAGAGCAGTGGATGTGGTGTATATGGACTTTAGTAAAGCATTTGACAAGGTTCACCATGGTAGGATCATCCAGAAAGTCATGAGGCATTGGATCTATGGAAACTTATTTGCTTGGATTCAGAATTGGCTTGCTCACAGAAGGCAGAGGGTGGTAGTAGATGGAGAATATTCTGCCAGGAGGTTGGTGAATGGTGGTGTTCCACAGGGATCTGTTTTGGGACCCCTGCTCTTTGTGATTTTTATAAATAACTTGGATGAGGAAGTGGAGGGATGGGTTAGTAATTTTGTGGATGACACGAAGGTTAGAGGTGTTGTAGATAGTGTAGAAGGTTGTCGTAGGTTACAACAGGATATAGAGAGGATGCAGAGTTGCACGGAGAAGTGGCAGATGGAGTTCAATCCGGAAAAGTGTGAGGTGATACACTTTGGAAGAACGAACATGAAAGCGGAGTAGAAGGTTAATGGCAGGAGGAACAGAGGGATCTTGGGGTCCAAGTCTATAGATCCCTCAAAGTTGCCGTGCAAGTTGATAGGGTGGTTAAGAAGGCATATGGATGCTGGCCTTCATTAGTTGGGAGATTGAGTTCAAGAGCCACAAGGTAATGTTGCAGTTTATAAAACTCTGGTTAGACCACACTTAGAGCATTATGTTCAGTTCTGGTCACCTCATTATAGGAAGGATGTGGAAGCTTTAGAGGGGGTGCAGAGGAGATTTACCAGGATGCTGCCTGGATTAGAGAACATGTCTTATGAGGAAAGGTTGAGCAAGCTAGGGCTTTTCTCTTTGGAGTGACACAGGATGAGAGGTGACTTGATAGAGGCATATAAGATTATGAGGGGCATAGATGGAGTGGACAGCTAGCAGCCAGGGCAGCAATGGTCAATACTAGAGGACATCAGTTTAAGATCAGAGGAGGAAAATTTAGGGGAGATATCAGAGGTAGGTTTATTACACAGAGAGTGATGGGTGCCTGGAATGTACTGCTGGGGTGGTGGTAGAGTCAGATATAATAGTGACATTTAAAAGACTCTTAGATAGGCACACTGATGTAAGAAAAATGGAAGGTTATGGGCTGTGTAGGAGAGAAGGGTTAGATTGATCTGGGAGTAGGTGCAACATTGTGGGCTGAAGGGCCAGTACTGTGCTGTACTGTTCTATGTTCTATGTTTTTGGATGGGAATCTTAATCAGTATGGACCAGTTTGGCCAAAGGGCCTGTTTCAATGCTGCATGATTCTATGGCTCTAAAATAAAATTCTTTAGGGGAGCACCTTAAAATATTGCACAATGCAAAGGATGTCCTGCAGTTATTTCATATATGTAAGTAAGATTACAAAAATAACAAGCAGGAAAGAACACCTTTTCAATCAACCTTGTCCCATCCTGGTGATACCTGGAGCATCAATGCTAGACATTCCTCCATCTTTCGACATCAACTGCCCTCTTCCCATGAAACACACGGCAACCATACTTTCTCCTGGGAAGGGAAAGAAAGAAAAATGGATGACAGTGACTATGAAGCAGAACCAGGCACTCTTAGAAAAACTCTCCTCAGAAAAGCAGGGATGGGGCTGGTGGAGATTTACTGTGAGGCCTTACCCTTTGATCTGCATTTGTCTTTTCAGGCTCAGACAATCATTTCCACTTCCTTGCTGAATCAATGTTCATCCAGTTGCAGTATATTATTGGAGGCCGGGTGTTTACTGGAGGTTGTTTTCCCATCTTGGGCATTTTGGTACCGAGAACCCCTCGTCAAATGTGCCAATATGTAGAGTTAAAGTCTCCCTTTCCCCTTAGCCCCAGAATAGTAAAGCAAGGCGGATTGTTTATGTAGAAGAAAAGGGGTCCAGTTTCTGAAAGCTGGGTTAAAAGTAATTGGAGCAGAAAGCATTTTCCTTGAAAGGTAGCATTGGTCTGCTCGAGGGGATTAGGGGTACTACAGGGAAATCAGTGATACACATTTAAAACATCCATATCCCTCCTTCCAGTTTCCATATGTTGAGTAGCTCTTATTTTTATTTAATTTTAAGCTTCTTGAAGTCACATAGTCTTGGTGAATCCAATATCTTTGACGTTGTGACTTTGGATTCCTGGTCTGGAGTTTAGACCACAGGCAGCGCACTCTGGGAATCTACATCACTTCCACTCTAAACCACTGGTCGATTAAAGTAGATTAGTATCTGGGTTCTGGATGAGCCCTCCCAGGGCAAAAGTGCCAGGATTTTGAGGGGTACTTTGATGGGTGGGGGAGGCAGTAACCCTGATGAACGTTGTTCCCACTACAACGTGCAATCCTGCTCTTCCAAAATCCACAAATGCAATAACTCAGTTTTGTTGTTTCTTATCATCCATGTTGTATCAGGAACTGGTCAAAGCCTGTACTATTCAATTCATTTTCTATCAGAAATAATCAGTGTCCTATTTGCCTTATCAAACTACAACCTGAATAACAGGATCCAAGCAAGTGAACTCTGAGATAGATGTTTTTTTCAATGGCTCCAGTCTGATTGTGGGCATAAGACAACTGTCCTTATTTTGGGGCCTTTACCTTGGTAAATTAGTAAATTGGTTTATTATTGTCATATGCACCAAGGCACAGTGAAAAACTTTGTTTTGCATGCCATCCAGATACAGTTGTTGTGGGGCCCGCAGACTCTGCCACAGGTGGGGCAAGTGTTGCGTGAGTTGTTCAGGTCGTTGCATTCGAAAATTGGTAAATTGGTTTATTATTGTCATATGTACCGAGGTACAGAGAAAAACTTTGTTTTGCATGCCATCCAGACAGATCATTTCATCACATCAGTACATTGAGGTAGTACAAGGGAAAAGCAGCAATAGAATGCAGAAAGAATTGTTATACTTACAGAGAAAGTGCAGTACAGGCAAACAATAAGGTGCAAGGCCCTAACGAGGTAGATTATAAAGTCATGAGTCCATTTTATTGTACTAGGAAACCATTCAATAGCCTTATAACAGCGGGATAGAAGCTCTCCTTGAGCCTGGTGGTACCTGCTTTCAGGCTTTTATATCTTCTGCCCGAAGGGAGGGGGGAGAAGAGAGAGTCAGGTCTTAGTAGCAGGGGCTCTGTGGGGTCAGATCTTCACTTTGCACAGGCTTCCACATGAACGGGCCTGTCCTAGGTCTTCCTGGATGGTTTCATGTGGGTCTGGGAATCGGGTCGGTAGTACATTCACTCCAGGAGGTCAGAAGATCGCCAGACCTGTAAGTAGATTTAAAAGAACATTATTAATAATTCTTAGAGTCATAGAATTTAGATTTAAAAGAGTAGAACGATTATAATAGAAGCAATGGGTAGATCTGCAGAGAGCAGCTTGCTACAAGTCACCACGCTCTGGCACCATCTGCTTCTCCTTCCATTATTTGTACTTGGTTTCTGCCTCCTCCCATCATGGAGACCCAAGGTACTCAGTGCCTTTCCAGATTCTCCTTCTCCATTTTGAGTGGTTGTAGATTCCCATGTTGCACATCCTTGAGGAATCCTTGAGAATGTCCTTGAAGCTCCAGTGGAGCTTGGAGCAGAGTACCTATTTCAGGAGTCTGATGTCAGGCATGGGGCAGTGGAGCTGGTTGAGCATAATGAGCGCCATGGTGCTGGTGATCTTGGTCTGGGAGAAGATGCAGACATTGGTCAATCTATTCCTCAATTGATCAGTGCAGCATTTGAAAAGATAGCACTGGTAGTACTTTTCCAGTGCTGGTCTCCAAAGCATTCAGGAGAGTAGGATTCACTGATCTCTGGTAGACCATGAACTTGGTGCCGAGTGTGAGGGCTTGGTCTTTGAATTTCCCTCTTCCTCATTTAGATAAAGGCTGTGCTGGCATGCTGGAGGCAGTGGTGGATGTCACCGCTCTTGACTGCCCTTGCTGAATGGTGGTTTCCGAGATATGGAAAGTGATTTTTGTTTTCCAAGGTCTCCTCTATCAGCCAGTTCCTTTCTGCACACAACTACCCCTGACTGTCAGGGGTAGGGGTGTGCAGAGGGAACTGATTGATAGAGGACCTTCAGGGAAGAAGTTAACAGTGACTTGAAATTCGGCCTTCGAGTGTGCACAGGAACAAGCGTCTTTAGTTTACTACAAATCTATGACCGAGGATAGAATGACCTTGGCTGTGGAATGGAGATGATAAACAATTTCCAGTTTGTCCACAGGTTCACTCCATTCCATTTGTGAGCTTGTTGGTGGGGAGGTGCAGTATTTCAACCGGAAACACTGAGAAGAGGATTGGGTCCATGATGCAACCTTACTTGACCCTTTCTGCATTGGGATTCAGCTCGGAGTCATAGAGAGTCATAGAGTGATGCAGCACGGAAACAGGCCCTTCTGTCCAACTTGTCCTTGCTGACCAAGTTGCCCACCTAAGCTCATCCCATTTGCCTGTGTTTGGCCCATTTCCCTTTTTCCTATCCTTATACTTATCCAAATGTCTCTTCAATGTCATTATTGTACCTGCCTCAACTATTTTATCTGGTAGCTCGTTCTTCATGCTCACTACCCTCTGCGTGAAGAAGTTGCCCTTCAGGTCCCTTTTAAATCTTTCCCCTCTCACCTTAAACCTATGGCCTCTAGTCTTTGAGTCCCGTTCCCTGGGAAAAAGACTTTATGCATTCACCCTTTCTATGCTACATGGGCTTGTGATGGATCGTTGGTATATCAGTATGTTACAGACATTGAATGGTGATGAATTTCTGAGGACAACTAAACTTGTAAATTTGTAAAGGATCCTCCATAATTGCTCTTGGTTGACAGGCTTTCGTACATCTGAGCTGAGCAAGGAGCAGCGACAGAGGGGTGTAGGGTTGTGGGTACAGGAGTGAATTGGAGGAATATTGAAAGATAGAAAGGAAAACCATAAAAAGAAGGAAATGGGATTAGAAGAGACCATGCAATTGTAGATGGAGCTGGCACCAGTACAGGCACTAAAGGCTAAAATGGCCCTAAGTTGTACTATCTATGGCATGCGTCCCCTGATGCTCGTAATAGTAATTAACAATTAAACAGTCATTGAGCAATATTGATGGAAAACCATTAAGAATGAGCAAAAAAATTATCAAGGCTTTACAATAATCCTGAGTAAGTGTGCATTTGTTGTATACTCCTGTGCTCATTACTTTAATAGTCTTGTCATCCTCTTTTGTTGAACTGAGTGAACACTTTTATCAATACAGTTGACAATGACATTTCATCTTGATGTGTCAAACATTAAACTTCAAGGCCCAGCTCTCGGAGGCAGAATTTTCTGCAATGAGTTCAAGCAAATATTAAAGCAAACATTCAAAGAGATGCAAAGAGTGAGAGAAATAAAAACAAGGGGATTGTCAGTGGACAATAAGTTATATGTAATTGATATTCCTCCAATTCTGTATGCTCAAACCCCGCCCCCCCATTCCTTTTTTTAAGCGATGGACAGAGAGTTTTTGGTTCAATAATTGCACTGCACAATATTAGTAGATATCAAAACTTTGAATTATTCCAACATTTAAGTTCAACCTTGAGATGCTTCCTTACTTCCTGTAAACACCACCTGTGTTTGCAATGTTTTGTCTAATGTTTTACACAAGGTCAAGTCTAATGAATCACCCAAAGTCACCAGCTTTCCACTCCTGTTCATATTTGGCTAATGGAGAAGCGAATGGGGAGTTTGTTTTAGACACAGGTGGGACTCTCCAAAAGAAAAAGGGAAGGATGGAAATGTGAAATTTAGCAAAAAAAAGTTCATCAATAGAGGAGATAAGGTTCAGATTTAGGAAACTACCTTTGATGTTCAGTCTCAATTTACATCTTCATTTCTTTTCTTTAAAGGTGTTGGTATATTTGCTGCAATCCTCACATATTTCACTGTTGCTGCACATATTCTAAATAAATAAAAGGTTTGTTAAAACAGTGTTGATCTAATTAGTACACTTGGTGCTTTCAAGTAACAACAAAACCTTGATCCGCAGGATTACAAAGGATGCCACGTTATTCTGCAATGATAGGCATACAGGTATTCAGTAAAACTGAATAGTTGAATAATTACCAGTTACAGTCTCCAAGAGCATTATCAAGAGCTTTGTTGTACAGAAACAGATTAACCCTCATCCCACACGAAGTATTTATATTAGAAGTCATTTTAATTATAAGTAAACACTTTGACACTGAAAAAAATTAATTTCTAACTAAACTGCCATTTAGCAAAAGGGAATTTCATGTATGCTTGGAAAGGAAACAAAATTACTGAGCTGTGGAGAAAAAACAGGTGAGTGTGACTCAACCAGGAAGAAGACAAGGCACAGTGGGCTGAATGGCCAATTGCTACATGCTATAATCCCTAAATTAAACCTGGGCTGAATACTCAAGAGGCATGGAGGGCAACAACAGTATCGTGGGACTTGACAATTACAAAGAACACAGTAAATCTCCAGTGCATGAATCCTGGCTGTGAAACTTGAATGCATGGAATGCAAGGGTCTACAGGTATGCCCAAGACTGTTCTCTACTTGATCTCTGCCTGTAATTAGTGGGCTTTTAATGACTGCTTTTAAATAATGGCCATTGCAGGGCACCCACCTAATCCTGAGCTGATCTGCTTGAAAGATCTCTGCACATTTGGTCTTTGGTATGGCATCCACGTTTGACTAAACAAAAAAAAAGAGTTGAACTAATAGGGTTTAGGCTGATAAGGGTCCCAGGAATACAGATAATGTTACATTGAAAATAATGATACAGTGACTAAAAACGCCTCGAATGCACCCTTCATGAACTCAGGATATACCAGTGTTTTTCACATATAAGAGGTACTTTTCAAAATTCAGTCACTCTTGTAACTTAGGAATTGCAGCAGACAATTTGTACATGGCAGGTTCCCACAAACAACAAACTAAATTACCAGATTATCTGATTTAGATGTTGGTTGAATGGCGCCTGCTGGCTAGGAAACTGGTGGCAACTTCTCTGATCATAGAAACGTTTATGGCCACCTGAGAGAGGAGGGAGAGGCTCAATAAAATTTCTTCTTGGGAAAAATTATGCAGCCTCCCCTTAATTCTGGATTGGAGCCCCAGTTTAGATTATGTTCTCAAACCCCTTGAATTGCTTCATGAACCTGCATCCTTTCAACCTCGAATTGAGTTAAGCTGACGGCATAAAACCTTTGACTTTAAATGTAGTCTATTTTACAAATAACACATTTCTTGGAATGTTCACCAGGACTTTGTGCGTCATTCCCTAGAGTTGGGCTTGAATCTACAATCTTCTGACCCAGAAGGTCCCACTGGAACACAGCTGGCACGAAACTGCAAATCCAAAATTTAAAAATGTTAAATCAAGATTATTCTTACACTGTGGACTAAAATGTTGATATAGTAAATACCAGCATGGGAAGCAGAGGCTGTATTTACATAGCCTGCACTGGTTCTACCCGAATGGAAATGTTTAGTTCCATACCGGTAGTGATAATGACTGCATTCTAAAATGAGATAGTGAACTGAATGCAGTGGAAGAGGTTTGATCTTGTTGAAGAAATTCTCAGACCCAAAGGTAAACAGAACACAAGTTTACACCAACTTGGACAGCTCTCTCCAAGAAGATCTAGCTGAAGCCAGCATTTAAAAAGAAGTCATGTTACGCCGTTCCACCTCACCGTTATCAACTTTGACATCCTACTGATGTAATACTTCCTTTGATGGTGTTTGCTGAACCTTAATTGGTAACGTTCTCATCTTTGAGATGGAAGGCCATGAGCTGACAGTCCCACTCCAAGACTTAACTCTATGTTGCAACTTCAAGGGCAGTACTGAAAAGTGTGTGTTGCATTTATTTTGGATGAGATGTTAGACTGAGACTCTCCCAGTTTAACACAACATATCCCATGGCATCATTCACAAACACGCTGGATCACAGAGGTTGCAAGAGATTGCAAGGATAGGGAGGAGTGAGGCCCTGGAGAAATTTGCATGCAAAAGTGAGAATTTTGCAAATCGAGGCATGGCTTAACCAGGATCCAGTGCAGGTTGTTGAGATGTGGCTGAGACAGAAAAGCAGAACACTACATGTTATGACCACAGGTAGCCGAATTCAAATGGTCCCAAGTTTGCAGAGCATAGAATGAGAGACTAGTATGTATAGGGGTAATAAGAGAGAGAATGTATAGAAGTATAAGAAGGTGGATGAGAGTTTCAATAGTAGAACAGCAGTAGGAACCCTTCTCTAGATAAGAAGCAGTCAGTGACTCAATCGACGAATTCCTCAGCTGCTTCCCATTTCACTCCCTGATCCCTCGTTTTTTCATCTTGTGAGTGGCCAATTGAAATCTTCCAATGACTAGCTTTACTGATTCAATCACATGGATGCAGATTCTCTTCTCTGTCTGGCATGAAGTTTACAACCCACTAAAATATTCTGGTATTTCTGCTGAAACTCATGTAAAGCCAATTTATTCCCCATGTCCACCATTTTTATCCTCTTCCTGGTGAAATAATCCATTCAATGCTCACTAGGATCCTTCCTTAAGATATACACTCTGGTATTCAAAATTAAGATATCATGCAAATCCAGCTATAATAAAGTGAGAGCTATAGAACAAAAGAACAGTACCACACAGGAACAGGCCCTTCAGCCCACGGTGTCTGTGTCGACCATGATGCTATTCCAGACTAAACCCATCTGTCTGCTCCTGGTTTATATCTGTCAATTCCCTGCCTGTTCATGTGCCTGTCTGAATGCATTTTAAACATTGCTATCATTGCTATCAGTTCCGGGTTTCCAAGACACCAAATAACTAGAATTTCTTTATTTGTTTTGTCAGAGCTCAGGGCCTTGGTAGCTGAACATATGATCACCAAGATGCATGAGAGGCTGGTAATGGAAGAGGTTTAAATAGGGCATTTCAACTCAAAAGGTAAGCTGACATTTGAGGAGAGTACAATGGCATTCACAGAGGTTGGACTCTACTTCCTATTTTGTAGATTCTGCCCTAATAAAGATATTTTATCTTATCTTATTTTATCTTACTTTATCTTATTGTACCTTGAAGGATTCATCCATATTCACAAGAGGGATTCATATCATATTGCTGAGCAGAATCCAATCTCTGCTGATAGACCAGATAATCCAGTGAACTGCTCCAATTGTCACTGCATTATAGCTGCTGCTTCTGCTGCAAAATTTGCAATAATGGGAAAAAGGATGCCTCAGGTGACTTACAGCTAATTAAGTACATTGTTTCAGTGTAATCACTGAACTGTAGACATCTTCAGTATGGACAGAGGCATCTTGTTTCTATGTCAGTCAACAAAGATCTATCCTGGCTAATCCCTCTTCCAAAGGTTACAACAAGGCAAGTACTTCAAATCTGATGAATAGTTTCTGCTTCCACCAACCTTTCCTCCAGTGAATTCCAAAACCACCAGTTTAAGGGTGGGAATATATTTCTTCACCTCCTTCAATGAATTCTACCAATTACCCTAGATCTCTGGGTTGATTTTTCTGCTAAGGGAAACGGACCCTTAGATCGCCCTATCTAATCTTCTAACAATATTGGTATACCTCTTATTAATTCTTCCCTCAACCTCTCCTTCTCCAAAGTAAAACCTAGCCAAGCCAATCTTCCACATAAGTAAATGTCTCCAGCTTTAGAGGGTCATAGAATAATACAACATGGAAATAGGCCCTTTTGCCCAACTCATCCATGCCAACCATGGTGCCCACCAAGCTAGTCCCATTTGCTTGCAGTTATCTTCATAAATCATCACTGTATCTTCTCTAATGCTAATATATCTTCTCTGTAATGTGCTGACCAAACCGTATGCAATACTCACCACATTGCTGCCTTTGGTGTAATGCAGGAAATGCAAAAGCCACTTTGCAACCAGCAAGGAAGCACAAATAACAACGAAGTAATGAGCAACTTCTTTTAGTGACCATGGATGAGAAATAAACATTGATCAGGGTACTAGGACAAACAACCACCACTCTTCCATGCAGTGGGCTGTCTTTTATGTCTACTGTAAAGGACAAGCAGATGCTCACAATAATGTCTCATCTAAAAGGCACCCTCTAACAGTACAACACATCCTAAATGGTATCTAAAGTGTCAGCCTAGATTTAGTGCTCAAGTCTCTGGAATGTGGTCTTGAACACACAAACTTTCTGATTCAGTGCATGGCCAACTGAGCCGGGCTTGACATAATCCTACTGTTCTGCCCAGGAGCAACTTGAGCAGTTCTGAAATATTAATATAATGGCCCATTCTTTCTCATTTTGGATAGGTTTTCCATTATGTCTGTGGAGAGAGGACAGGGTTGGGCATAGAGTTCCAGAAAGTGGCAACTCCCTCTGACTACACACAAGCGGGAAATGAATGAGTGACTGGCTAATTTATCTTTGCATCGAGGAAGGTGTTGTGCAAGCACAGGTGAACTGCTCGCCCTTCTTTAATTCGTGCTCTGGGAGCTTTAACCTGTTTTACTACCTCCCTGAAGAATTTTGCAATAGCATTTTAATCACCCACTCCTCATGTTCTAACAGATTGTGAAACAGGATATTCTCATGGGGTGAAACATTTACTGCAACAAGCTCCTGGTGAGTTTCATTTTTAAGAATTGTGAAAATATCCTGCTTAACAGAGATGCTGCTGAAGAGTGCCAAGTCATTCCTATTAACACCATGAACGGATGTTTTCCATTCCTTCCTATAAAACATCTTGCTTTTAGTATATTTAGTTAGCATGTATAACATTTAAAATGCCCGGACATTTATCAATACTTTCACCTTTATCTGAGGATTATTGTGTTATCTTCTCCTTGGCTCTTGTAACTGTGTACGTTGGATTCGCCAATTCCAATGACCTGGTTGGGAGCCTCACCCACAGAGAGTATATCTCAAAGATAAGGTGACTACAATCATATGCTAATTTCCCGACCTTCGAGTTTACTGACAGGAGTATCGATTCAGTGGAATCTATCCTTATCTTTAGATTGATTACAAATTCCAGCAGGTAGAACAGATTTTCTTGAGTGAAGTTGGCAAATGGGATTTTGGTAATAATAAAGTCTCTGTGTCTCCACTCAGACAAATAACTGTCACAGATTGCAAACCTGGTTGTCTATAAGCATTCCTTAGACCCTCTTGTTAATCTCCTACAAGGTTTGTCAGGACAATGATGGATTACTCACCAGTTACTTGGATAGGTACAGCCTTGTAACCTTAGAAACTGAACAACATAGGGCACGTGGCTCCAGTAACTTGGGTTCTATACTGACCTCAGGTGCAATCTGTGTGGAGTTTGCAAGTTCTCCCTGTGTCACAGTTTCTCTAGGCTACTTCAGTTTTGTCCCACTTCTCAAAGGTGTGCAGGTTGTTAGGTATTTTGGCAAATTGATCCTAATGAATGGTACAGTATGAGGGGAGTTGATGGGAATGTGGGGAGAATAAAATGGGATTAGAGGAAAAGTCAATGGATCAATAAACCTGTTTCCATGCTGTATGTCACCATGATGTCAAGGACAGAGAGACCAGAGTCCTTTTGGCTTTAAAAACTGTATTAAACCTGAACGATATGCCAATCTCATTCAAAACCAAGTGCTCCACCACTGGAATATGCTGGAATTTCAGGTAAAAGTAAATTTATGGGGGAAAATATAGGGATCTAAAACACACCTGCAGTTTGGAAAGTATTGGTAGTATCTATTTAAGGTGTTGCCTCAAGAAGGCAACATCTATCATCAAAGATTCCCACCATCTGGGCCATCCCATCTTCTCACAGCTACCACTGGGAAGGTACAGAAGCCTTAAGTTTCACACTATCAGGTTCAAGAACAGTTACTTCCCTTCAACCACTCAGTTCTTGAACCAACCTCCACAACCCTAATCACTTCCTCAGAATAGCAACACGATGACCACTTTGCACAATAATGGACTTTTTTATATTTTGTTGTAATGTGTTCTTTCTTGTATAACTTGCATTGTAAATTAATGCTTTTGTTGTGAATGTTGTGTATCTTATGCTGTGTGCCTGTGATGCTGCTGCAAGTAAGTTTTTCATTGCACCTGTGCATACATGTACTTGTGCATATGGTGGTAAACTCAATTTTAACTTTGAAAGATTGCCTTAGACAAAGCACAATTGGGGAAATAGGCGGTAAATAAAGACAAGTTACATGTTACTGTCTCTGAAGTCAGAATAGCTCTCCTATCATTCCCATAATCTTTATTTATGTTTGGAAACTCAGGTGAGTGAACTTTTGCTCAGCCATGACAGATATAACTGGTAAAAATGGAAATTACAATGTCACCTTCTCCAGCACGTAAGGACTAGTTTGTAGAAGAAATATCCAGTTGGGGGACAAACAGTAGAATAATGAGGGATGTGGCTTGGGGGCTGGGCTGCAAAGGAGAGCTGTAAATATTTTCCATTTGAATATAAAGAGATGCAGAAGAAACAAACTGTTTCACGGACTGATGCCTCACACAATTGCTTCTGACATAGAAAGATGAGTGCTGAGATCATCTGGTGCCACATCCTCATCTGGAACCAGACCAAGTTCATTGAAAAATCAAGTATCATTCATGGGAGTTGCATTTGGACCTGCAGTTTTCATTCTGCATGTAACACACTGAGGACTCCTGACGTGTGCAGAGGTTTCCTGGAACGTGAAGCACTGCAGGGCTGCACTTGCTTAATTTCCATTTGTGTTTGCTTGTTCACCACTATCTATTGGACAGCCAGGCAGGAGTAAGATTCCAGCCCAGCTCCTTTCATGTCTTCCTCCCTTCACCTGGCGCTTTCCCCACAACTGTAGGAGGTATAACACCTGCCCCTTCACTCTCTCCCTCGCCACCATCCAGGTACATAAACAGCCCTTCCAGGTGAGGCAGAGGTTCACCTGCACCTCTTCTAACCTAGTATATTGCATTCAGTGCTTACAATGTGGCCTCCTATGCATTGGAGAAACCAGGTGTAGATTAGGCAATTGTTTTGCGGAGCACCTGTGCTCTGTCCAAAACGGCCAACTTCAGCTTCTGACTGCATGTCATTTTAACCCTCCTTCCCACTCCCACACTGACCTGTCTGTCCTCGGCCTTCTCCATTGCTATGGAAGAGGCTGAATGCAAATTGAAAGAGTAATATCTCATATTTTGCTTTGGTAGCTTACAGTCCAATGGTATGAACATTGAATTTTCCAGCTTCAGGTTATGCACATGCCCCAGTGTTCTCCCACACACAATCATCTGTCCACCCAGTTTTCTTGAACCTTCGTTCACTTTTCTCATATCCTCCCCCTCCCCCCACCTGGTTCCATCTGCCCATCTTCTCCTCCCCATCTGGTTCCACCTATCACCGACTGACCTCTGTCCCACCCTTCGCTCATAGTGCTATAGACTGGCAAGTTTTCCTCTTGCCTCTCAGTCCTGATGCAGGGTTTTGACCCAAAATGTCGACGTATACCTTTTGCCTCTACAGATGCTGCTTGACCTGTTGAGTTCTTCCAGCATTCGTTTCTTTGTTCCATATTCCAGCATCTGCAGTCTTTATTGACCTGGCTTGTACAGATTCCCTTTCAGGTTGGTCCCCACCCTGCAGTGACTACCACCCCTTCACCAAGCTCACATCCCTCATCTGAGTACCCTCTTGTGCCCAACTATCTGCCAAACTATCCCGTTAACTCCCCCACTGCAACCTCTAACTGACTCCCTGTGATCAGGTCCAGAACCCTTTATCAGAACTGAGAAAGAGAGAAGCAAGTTAGATATCAGACTAGGTTGGGGAGTGATAGGTAGAAACAAGGGGAAAATCTCTGTTAGGTTGATACTGGTGACCTAACATTACAGGTAAGGGGCAGTTAAATTCAGATTAAGCTTCTTTGTCCATGTAATATGTCGCCAATGGTAAGGGTCTGGAAGATACCCAGCAGGCAAGACTATACAAAAAAAATAAAAAGAAAAAGAGAAAAGCTGAGCCAAAATGATGGCAGGCAAAATGACAGAATTAGTTATCTAAAGCTGGAAAATTTGATATTGAGATTTGCTGGCTGCAACGAGCCCAGATGGAGGATAAAGTGTTCCTCAAGCTCCTCATTGCAACAGTGCAGAGGGCAAAGATAGATAGGTCAGAGTGGGAATGGGTTGGTGAATTAAAGTAGCAGGTAACTGGAAGCTCAGGGTCACTCTCCACAAAACCATCACCCAATCTATGTTCAGGTTCTCAAATGCGGAGGAGGCCACATCATGAACAATAAAGGGAGCACACTGGACTGGAAGTGCAAATGAATCAACACTTCACCTGAAACACTATTTGGGTCACTGGATAGTGAGAAGAGCTGAAAGGACAGATGTTGCATCTCATGTAGTTGCATGTGAAGACACTGTAAAATGCTGTAAGACAGGGATTGGTAGATGGGGATGGGGACTGGTCCTCTGCCGCAAGTATTTCCATACCAATTTCAATAATGAGCAAAAGAGAAGCAAGGAAAAGAAATAAAAGAGCACATCTGTGAGTTCTCCCTTTTTATGGCATTACAAAGGTTTTGTTCTACACACACATACAAACACAATGCTATACAATTGGGAGTAGTCTCAAATGTTGCCTTTCTAAACAAAAATGTTTTTTCTCCCAAAAATTAAAAGATATTGCTAGGGACTTTTGACGTACTGATTCTGGAGTTTTAGAGATCTTATGGAAAGCTTGTGGTTTTGTCTTGTAAAGTGCAAGTAATGGTTCAATTCAGAACAGGGACTGAACCAAACAGCAGCAATCCATAAGGAACCAAAAAAAGAGGAGGCAGATCAAGGGTCCAGTCTACCTCTAACAATCTTGTTACAAGAAACACAAACAATGAACATCTGTCTCCTGTTTCTCATCTCACTGCTCCTGATGGAAGCAGAACTATTGATGCAAGGGAACAGGAACACGAAGGACATGCAGAGAGCCCTTCAGCACACTATGAATGAAGGAGGCACTAAAATGTGACAGCATTTCGATAAATGTATTCATGTAATGAAGGCTAGATATGGGTGTTAGATGTTTAGTGGGATAGTTCAACATAACAAAGTTTCAGGAAAATAGACATGGGAAGGTATCCGAGTTATTGCAAAAGATGCCAAGTTCACCAACCATGAGGGCCAGAGACAAGGGGGAAAGGTATGACATTACATTGGAGACTCAAGAGACTGTCGATGCTGGAATCTGGAGCGAGAAAACAAACTGCTGGAGGAATTCAGCGGGTCAGGTAGCATCTCTGGAGGCAAAAGTTTGGTCAGCACATCAGATTGACACGCTACATCAGGAAATTATGTTGGTGTAGATGACAAAAGGAAATTGAGGGGCCATACATTTGAATGAGACCAGACACACTCCTACTGCCACACGGATGTTGCAGGGACTGCAGGGCTTGAGTTATCAGTAGAGACTGGATAGGCTGGGACTGTTTTCCCTGGAGCGAAGGAGGCTGAGAGGTGACCCAATAAAGGTTTATAAAATCATGAGGGGCATGGATTAGATCGATCATCACAGTCTCTTTCCCATGGTAGGGAATTCTAAATCGAGAAGGCATAGGTTTAAGGTAAGAGGGGAAAGATTTAAGGGATCTGTGGAGCAAGTTTTTTACACAGAGTGTGGTGAGTACATGGAATGAGCTGCCAGAGGAAGTGGTAGAGGTGGGTAAAATTACACCACTTAAAAGACATCAGGTTCAGGGACAGGAAAGGTTTTAAGGGATATGGGCCAAATGCAGGCATATGGGACCAGCTCAGGAAGACACCTTGATCAGCATGGACGAATTGGGCCAAAGGATATGTTTCCATATCACATAACTCTATGACTCCATGACTTTAGTGGGTCATTCATTTCCAGCATCAGTTTACATTTCCATTATTTTCTGTTTTATTTATGGTCTTATTAGAGGCTGGGTATCCTTTGGCAAGTGACTCATCTCCCTACACCCTAAAGCCTTTCCACCATCCACAAGATTCAAATCAGAAGTGGACGGAATATTCTCCAGTTTCCTGGATGAGAGCAGCTTCAAGAAACTTGACACCATCTGGCACAAAGCAGTCTATTGACCAGCACTCCATCCACCACCACGAACCTTCATTTCCTCTACCACCAGTGCAGAGTGGTTGCAGTGTGCACCATATAGAAACAGCACCACCAGACTTCTTCAATAGCACCTCTCAAACCTGTGACATCTACCAACAAGAAGGACAAGGGCAGCAGGTGCATGGGAACACCATCACTTGCAGGTTCCCCTTCAAGTCACACATATCCTGATTTGGAAACATAATGCTGTTCCTTCATCATTGCTGTGCCTAAGTCTAGGAACTTCCTCCATGATACTATTGTGGGAGTTCTGTCACCAGGAGGACAGCATCAGTACAAAATGTTGGCTCAGCATCACAGTCTCAAGGGATGGTCAAAAATACCAGCCTAGACACATCTCAAACCATAAATGAATACATTTACTGCATTTGGCGGCCATTCCTTCAGTTGTTCAGCTGCTAAGTTCTGGAATTCACCCACTAAATCTCTGTGCCTCTGTGCCTCTCTTTTCCTACTTTTCTCTCCTAGTAATCTACCTCTCTGACCAGGCTTTGGTCACTTATCCTAGTATGTTGCCAATTCAGGGCTGTAAAATGAGCTGGTGATTTTTCATCAATTTCCATGTGTATCACAGAAAGTTCAGCTCCAACCCACTGGGTGTAGTATTTCTCCATGGGCTTGTGCTGTTGATGAGTGGACGTGGTGTTCTGCCTTACAAATAGCCGCAGAAAATACTTACTAAACTGGCGGTTTCTCCTGTCTGAAACAGTCAATTATATTTCAGTTTATGGGAGTTTCATTTAAAACCTACTGCCTGAGTTTATATTTCCAAATATCATAAATCAACAAGAAGCAAATAAGCAAAGTACACATTTGACATGTTCTTGCTTGATGATACCCATGAAGATGATGCATGCCTTCAACTTCTTTTAAATTTATTTAGGTTGCACTGTTCACAATCCCAAAATTTAACTAATATTTCAAAGGTGAAGAATTACTTTGGAAATCTTTGAAGAGAATAAAGGTTTTCTCACCAAATTATCTCCAATGCGTCACTCTCCCAGACTCTGCTTTAAGTGCCTTCCCATCCTCAGAATTGGAATTCCATCACAATCCACCATGCTCTCAGGATCCACTGCCTTCCTAGCCTCTTAGGGAATGCTCATGCTCATACCTGCCTTCCTCAATCCAAACCCAAACAATGCAGAGTAAATAGAGAAATGTGAAGGAACATAAACAGTTGCAGGAACATGTGCAAATGAGGGGGTGGCACCATAGTAGCGGTTATCGTAACACTATTACAGCGCCAGCGACCCGGGTTCAATTCCGCCACTGTCTGTAAGGAGTTTGTGTGTTCTCCCCGTGCCTGCGTGGGTTTCCTCCGGGAGCTCCGGTTTCCTCCCACATTCCTAAAATGTACAGGTTAGGAGCTGTGGGCATGCTATGTTGGTGCCAGAAGAACGGCATCACTTGCAGTCTGTCCCAGCACATTCTCAGTAATGCAAAAAGATGCATTTCACTGTTTGTTTCAAAGTACATGTGACTGATAAGTAAATATCTTATTTACTTATCATTTACATACAACATATACATCGCACATTTACATGGAGTAAATGTATGTAATGCATTAAAGTTTTCCCTTCTGTAAGAGGACAAGATTCACAGATTCACACTATTTACACTCTATAGGTTTAACCTCTCTGCAGGTTTTCTGAATCACTTTGATCCCCACAAGGAGTGGTGCCATTGGAGGTGTATCCACTTCTTCACTTGAGGAAAGTGTCAATTCTTGACTCAGTTCAGTAAATCTTACATCATCTCTTTGACAGTTTCCACTAGATCAGCTTCTGCAATACAATCGTGCTCACAAAACTGTCAGATATTCTCCTGTATATCTCTTGCAGAAATTAAGTGACTTTTATGAAGCCTACTGATTTTATCTTCCCTTTCCCCAAAGTATCTCTTTGTACCACACACTTCAATTTTCATTCCAGCATCCCAGTTCTCTGCATCAGGTCTGCTGGGTTAACACACAAACTCTATTGTATTGTTTGAATTGTTTCGCTCCACAACTTGAGTCATAATTTTGTTTCTGAGTCACCTGCCTCTCTTCCCCTCTCCCCACAAGTATGGCTGATTTAAGCTCAAGCACATTCTGAGTCTTCCACACAGTGAGTCAGCAGGAGCACAACCATATCTGAAATGTGGCATTGTTCTGGAGCCTTACAAAATGTTTGCTTATCGATGTCTCTTTGCTAAACCTGAGCACCCTTGTCATGTTTGTTTCTTTAGGATTTCTTTGACAATTCTTAATGACATCGGATGATCTGAAGAAATAAGCAGGTGTTGCTGCTACTTTGTTTCATGAAACACTTAAACAGGAATGAATTAAATTTAGGATTATTATCCAAGATTAATTCTTCTGGTCAGTCATAACATGAGAAAATAGCACCTTTTCAGTTGTATTACTCAATTCAACTTGTTTCATCTTGCTCCATCCATCTATGAATACTGATTTATCAATCACCTTGGATACTGATTTATCCAATAACCTTGGAAAGGTTTCAGAGGTCATTTGCAACTTTATAAAGGTGTCTTCATTAGCTTGGCTCTACAACCATGACAAATAATACATTTGTCTATCAGCTCTTCAAAATCTTTGTCTAATCCTTTTTTTCATTCATTTGGGATGAGCCAGCGTTTATTTGCTCATTCCTAATTGCCCCTGAGAAGGTGGTGGTGAGCTACCTTCTTGAACCGCTGCAGTCCTTGAGATGCGGGTATACCCACAATGCTGTTAGGGAGGGAGCTCCAGGATTTTGACCCAATGACAGTGAAGGAACAGCAACATATTTCCAAGTCAAGATGGTGAATGGCTTAGAGGGCAAATTCCAGGCAGTGGTGTTCCCCATGCTTTTGCTGTCCTTGCCCTTCTAGCTGGTAGAGCTCATGGGTTTGGAAGGTGCTGTCTCAGGAGTCTTGGTGAGTTGCTGCAGTGCATCCTGTAGATGGTACAAACTATTGCTATTGTGTGCTGGTGCTGGAGTGAGTGAATGGCTGTGGATGGAGTGCCTACCAAGTGGACTGCTGTATCCCGTATGGTGCAGATGTTTAGTGTTGTTGAAGCTGCTGAAGTGTAGAGTATTCCATCACACTCTTGACTTGAGCCTTGTGGATGGTAGACAGGCTCTGGGGAGTTACAAAGTGAGTTGTTTGCCTCTGATCTGCTCTTGTATCAACATTGTGTATATGGCTATTACTTCAGTTCCTGGCCAGTGGCAGTAATGCCACTGAATGTCAGAGGGTGATAGGTGGATATTCTCTTGTTGGGTATTGTTATTGCCTGGCACTTGTGTGGCATGAATATTACTTGCCACCTATCAGCCCAGGCCTGGATAATGTCCAGGTTTTGTTGCATTTGGATGCAGACCACTTCATTATCTGGGTACTGACAAATGTTGCTGAACATTGTGCAATCATTAGTAAACATCTCTACTTCTGATTTTAAAATTGAAGGAAGGTCATTGATGATGTAGCTGAAGATGGTTCCTACCCTGAGAGACTCATGCAGTGATGTCCTGTGGCTGAGATGATTGACTTCTAACTATCACAATCAATTTCCTTTGTGCGAGGTATGATTCCAACCAGTGGAAGTTTTCCCCCAGTTCACATTGACTCCAGTTTAGACAGGGCTCCTTGAAGACATACGCAATAAACTGCTGCTTTGATGTCAAGGGCTGTTACTCTCATTTCATTTCTGGAGTTTAGCTCTCTTGTCTATCTTTGGATGAAGTCTGCAATGAGGTCAGGAGCTGAGTCACTTTGATGAATCCCAAAATGAACTTCTATGAGCAGGCCAGAAAGCAAAACATCTGGCTATTCTCTTCATGCTCACAATACAAGAATTTTCATTCTGAATTTCATCCAGGTTACACACTTGATCATATACATCAAAGCGCCCATTGTAACCAACTTGAAGCTGAGCAGCCATTTGCTCCAGTCTCACTCTCAAGGTGTCACAGTGGATTATTGCACAAAATATCACTATTCCTCCTGTGCTTCTTATCAATTACCATTGTTTCTCACAGTGTAGTGTTTACTATGGACTACTCTTTGCGAAAGGTCAACATTTAAGCAACTCACCTCACAAATTGTTTCTTTCTGCTGCTTGACACCAACACATTGTTTTTGATCTTCTAACCTTGTCACCAATTTGCAATGCATGTGTGTGTGTGTCTATATTTCTTACTTTCAACATAAACAATGCAGAGTGTTAGAAAAACACAAAGAGAAATGGGGAGGTGGTTTATTCAAATTTCTAACTAAGCTGTTCATTTGCCTATGCATCATATATACACATCGTACACTGTTCATGTAAAACTTTTCAACCCATATTCTCAGTCATTAGCTTCACCTTGCCTCACTATTCCCATCAACCCAGCCACTAATTGGGTCATCTCTGATCATTTTCTTGATTTGCTATACACATATATGGCTCTTAACCCTCCCAATCCTACTTCTATCTGTGTCTGCCCCAGGAAAATAATCTCTCTTAATTCACTTACATATGCATTTTAACATTTTCAGCATCTGAAGTTTGGCCCTAAATTGCAGCAATATTCCTGATCCACTCACTCACGTTCTCACCCCTAAATCTGGCACACAAGTTCCCATTAAAATCATTACTGGTTATTGAGGAGCCCATGGACTTTAATACTAGAATTGAGACTGTCTCATCAGCCAGCTCTGCTGCCTCCCTCCTTACCTACCTGGAACAAATTTCTGATGTTTCCTCCAGCCCTATCCCTAAACTTCATTCTTTCTCTTGTCTAACTCTTCCCATGTTCTTTGCAAACTTATCTGCACTTGAGACCCAACTTTTGCTCCCAATAAACTACTGATTACTCAGCTTCCCTTCTTCATACCTATGGAAGCTAATATTGCCAATGCTTCTCCCTCCCTTAGTACTGCCTTATTGACCTAGGGTTGAGTTTTGCACCTCTCCTCTGTGACATTTCAAAGGGTGCTTATTTCCACCTTGAAATCCATGCCTTTGTTATATAGCACTCCTGACTGGATCCCTTCTTTCTAAGCTCCATTAACTTGGAATCATCTCAAACTCGGATCACTGTGTCCTAACTTCCATCAATCCCATTCATCTATCACCCCTTTGGCTACTGATCTGCAATGACTTCTGGTTATCCACACCTCAAGGACTGCAGCAGTTCAAGAAGGCAACTCACCATCACCTTCTCAAGGGCAACTAGGGATGGACAATTCAATGCTGGCTCACATCCCTTGAATGAATAATAAAAAGTGAAAGCTTAGTTTTAAGATTCCATTATTTGTTTTCAAATTCTTTCATGATCTCATCTCTCCTTATCCCATTAGTCTCTTATTTATTTATTTATTTATTTATTAGTCACATGTACATCAAAACACACAGTGAACTGCATCTTTTTGCATTACTGAGAATGTGCTGGGGGCAGCCTGTAAGTGTCGCCACTCTTCCGACACCAACATAGCGTGCCACAGTGCCTAACCTGTATGCTTTTGGAATGTGGGAGGAAACTGGAGCACCCAGAGAAAACTCATGCAGACACAGGGAGAACATACAAACCCCTTACAGGCAGCAGTGAGAATTGAACCCTGGTCACTGGCGCTGTAATAGTGTTATGCTAACCACTAGCCCTATAACCCTATTATATGTCTGAATGCTTCCAATTTATATATTTTCACATTCCTGTACTTAATTGGAGCACTGTTGGCAGATGTGTCTTTAGTTACCTAGGCCAACTAGGTAGTCCCCCCGAAAACCTCTCCACCTCTAACTCTTTCCCCCTTTGACAGTCCTTAAAACCTGTCCCTATGACCAAATATCTCATCTGGCTGGGCATCAGTTATTTCTGAAACGTGCCTTGAGATGTTTTTTGTTAAGTTAAAGGTGCTATGTAAATGAAGGCTGTTGTGGCTGTATTTGAAAAGTTTGTCTTTGTTTAATGGCTCATCTGAAACAGCAAATGCCCCAAATAATTCCCTAATTACAAACAGAACACTGTAACTATACGAATTTAATTAACACCTATAACAAGGCAAAACAGAAGACTTATAGCACAAAATTTGCTACCCATTTAAGGAGATTTTAGGACAAGTACTAGCAAAGGGGTAGGTTTTGAAGGAGTGACTTGAAAAAGGAGATAAATAAAGAAAGAGGAAGATTTAAGGAGGGAATTCCAGAGCAGGACCTAAATAGCTGAAGACATGGCAACCAATGGTTGTGCATCAGGCCAAAATTGGAGGAGGCAGAGAAATCAGAGAATTGCAGGACCAGAGGAAATCACAGACAGAGAGGGGCAAGGCTATGAAGAAATATAGATAGGTTAAGTGAGTGGGCAAGGGTCTGACGGATGGAGTACAATGCTGGTAAATGCGAGGTCATCCATTTTGCAAGGAAAAATAGAAGATCAGACTATTATTTAAACTGTGAATGATTGCAGAATGCTGTTGTGCAGAGGGACTTGGGCATGCTTGTGCATGAATCGCAAAAGGTTGGTTTGCAGGTGCAACAAGTTATCAAAATGGAATGTTGGCCTTCATCACTAGAGAGATTAAATTTAAGAGCAGGGAGGTTATGCTGCAACTGTACAGGGTACTGGTGAGGCCACACCTGGAGTACTGCCTACAGTTTTGGTGTCCTTACTTGAGGAAAGATATACTGGCTTTGGAGGTGGTGCAGAGGAGGTTCACTGGGTTGATTCTGGAGATGAGGGGGTTAGCCTATGAAGAGAGATTGAGTTGCCTGGGACTATACTCGCTGGAATTCAAAAGAATGAGAGGGGATCTTATACAGAATCGTAAGGGGCAGGCACGGTGGTGTAGTGGTTAGTGTAACGCTATTACAACACCAACAACCCAGGTTCAATTCCGGCTACTGTCTGTAAGGAGGTTATACCATCTCCCCATGTCTGGATGGGTTTTTCTCCAGGTGCTTTGGTTTCCTCCCACATTCCAAAGACACACGGGTTAGGAAGCTGTGGGCATGCTATGTTGGCGCCTCCAGAATACTCCACGCAAAAGATGCATTTCACTGTGTGTTTCGCTGTACATGTGACTAATAAAGAAATCTTGTCTTCTCTTGTCTTAAATTATATGATATAATATGGGATAGATAAGATAGAGGCAGGAAGGTTGTCTCCACTGGTAGGTGAGACGAGAACTAGGGGATGTAGTATCAAAATTCGGGGGAATAGATTTAGGATGGAGATGAGGAGAAACTACTTTTCCCAGAGAATAGTGAATCTGTGGAGTTCTCTGCCCAGGGAAGCAGTAGAGGCTACCTCATTAAATATATTTAAGACACAGTTAAACAGATTCTTGCATAGTAGGTGAATTAAGGATTATGGGGAAAAGGCAGGTAGGTGGATCTGAGTCCACGGCTAGATCAGCCATGATCTTATTGAATGGCGGAGCAGCTTCGACGGGCCAGATGTCCTACTCCTGCTCCTATTTCTTATGTTCTTATAAATGCCTACAAAGGGATCATGAATTTGAAATTAAGACCTATTTTAACTCCAATAATTTCAATATCTGATGAACCCTATTCGACATTATGTGGAGGTGACTCATGTCACATGTGCTTAGCTTCACTCTATTTTGAACTACAGTGTCACCAGTTGCCCTCTGTTTAAACTATGACAGATCCAGTCATCTATTGCTCTTTACAGATAATCAGTAGTGATATCCTCTAATTACTGAACTGTGCACATTCATTAGTTTGTTGAGTCATGGTCAACGAGAAGGATTGGGGGCAAAAATAACAGACTCATTTCTACTGTACAAACCATGCCTAAAACCAGAGGGAGCATAATGTCTGGTGTCATCACTTTCAAATAGAGATGGTCAGTCACTAAAATTATTTGAATTATGTTAAATAGGCAGCAGCACTTGAATGTAATGAAAAGCATCTTTCTTTTTAATACAAGTGCCTCTGTATAGCAGCAGTCACATGCTTGGTTAACTTGGCTTTACAGCTGGTGCTTATACTGCAGCATGCATCTTTCTCAAACAATTCTGACACGCAACCCATATGCATTGAATTCAACAGCAGATATCAAAGACTCTGACAGGCAGTTATTTGTCTAAGTCATAACTCTGGATAGTCCATCACCTGATAACAGGTCACTGTGCTGTCAAACTTTAAACACTGTATAATGACAGGAAGACAAATTTGAGAGGAGTTACTGGCCCCCATGGGTGTTTACACTGACACAGGTAGTCCATCTGTAGGAACAAGCTGGTTTAGAAAAGGTGACTGGAAATTGTTTAAGCGTTGCTGCAGCAATGTGTCTGGCTAACAAAAACAGGACTTGTGGTTCTGCTGGGCTCCTCCAGCAATGTAATAATGAGGGCAGCAAGATTTCTGGGCTCTTCTAAGTGGAAATAGATCTTGCATCCACTGCTTCTGCCAACTCCTGCAGGAGCGAGCATTTGCACCTCATTGGAGAGGACTCCTGGTTTCAAAGTTGAAACGTAGCAGCAACACATGTCTCATCCAGGAGGCCCAGGGCTGGACTGAATTTAGACCGCAGGTTTCACTTAAATACCCTAGAGAGCTGCTGGTGTCTGCCTTCCCTTCAGCAGCCCTGAGGTCACTGCCGAAGGGTGGGAAGGAACAACAGGACGGGATGATTAGTACCAGCAGCTGCTGTCAAGAGTGCTGTGTTCTCACTGCCCCTGGGTCCGCTTGAATTAAATAATAAAAACAAAACTCCTGTTAGGGCCAGATAATTCTTACATGCTTTTGATATAAACAATGCATTGCTCAGGTGGGTAGGCTCCAAAATAAAGTTGATCTGTCACAGATTTTCACATGTTAATGTGAGAGTAAAGTGGAAGAATGAAATACGAGTTAGCTAAACTGATGAGGCTGATGAGGTGTCAGTGTTGTGGGATCATCTTGTGAGCACAGACCTCTGAATATAAGTGGATCAAGGATACTACCTAAACCTGAGTACAAATTTGGAAAACTACTTCTGTGATGTCTACATAAATAGAAGTTTATTTAAATATCAGCATACTTAAACATATTTACGTGTTGAGTTCTACAAACTGAATGCCTGTGACATTATTATATTTTTGCAAAGCAGGCACTCCACATAATTCTCCTGCCAATCAGATCACAATATGAACACACACACACACACACACACACACACACACACACACACAAACACACACCCCTCACTCACTCACACACAACTCACACACTCACAACTCACCTACACACAAAATTCACTCGCACACACACGCATGTGTAGAAATGCACGCATGCATTGCGCGCGCACACACACACACACACACACACACACACACACAAATGCAGAGAGAACAACATGCTTAAAGGTACATGACAATCCCTATAATGTTTGCTCATTTAATAAAATATTTTCACTTTTCAACTGCCAGTACTCATTTGGATTGTTCCTATGGTTGCTTCTGCATAACAATGTTTAAGTAGAAAAAAAAGTTGAAAGATTTGCAAATTATAAATATAAAAGTCGAACAATTGATGTAGATGCAGCATCAAATTTAAGACCAATCACATAAACCACAGTGCTCCTTGATTAATCACACAGAACACAGTTGTGTAACGGGTCTTTGCCCCTTTGATTCATTTATTAAGAACTTAGGATAAGTACTGTATGTACAAATGGTCTGAAGAGAGTGGGAACATGCTGTGCTGTGACTTTGAATGAGAGACACAGAGACTAGAGTTGTGGATTCAACAGAGAAGACATGCAGAAGTGACATTGCAAGCCAAATGATGTCATTGCACATGCCCAGTGGCTTCAGGAGTAGGCACTCAGCATGCAAGAAGAATAGTTCTATAATTTCCCAAAGCATGGTACAAAATGCATGGAAATACCAATCACATTTTTCAATCAACTTTTAGGTAAAATTCTATTGTATGATTCAGGTTAATGAAGCGATAGACCTTGTATTTTTATCCCAGTTCAGAAATTTGTCCCAGAAGATATAAGTATCTTCTTCTTTCACAACAACTACAATACCTTCTACTCCATTTTATCTCTACAGCCTAATTGGCTGGAATTATTTCTAAGAATTGCAGTAATTCATTCCTATTCCTTAACATTATCCAAATGTATTCTGTTTTATTGGCACCAGGGAGAAAATGGATGAGATTTATTAGAATGATGCCAGGGATGGGGAGGGTGGAGACGCTGGATTTTTTTCTGTGCAGGAGGGATGGTTAATGAGAAAAGGGGTATTCAGGATTATGAGGAGTTAATAAGGAGAAACTGTTTGCATTGGCCTCACAGCTCCAACTATTAGGTTCAATCCTGACCTCAGGTGCTGTCTGTGTTGAGTTTGCACCGTTTCCCTGTGACCATGTGGGCTTCCTCTATGTGCTCTGGTCTCCTCCCACATTTCAAAAATGTGTCAATGGTAGGTGAATTGGCCTAGAGTGTAGGTGAATGGGAGACTCTGGGGGAGTTAATGGGAAAGTGGGGAAAATAAATGGGATTAGTCTAGGATTGGCATAAGTAGATTCTTGGTGGCTGGCATGGATGTGGTAGGCTGGAAGGCCTATTTCCATAGTGTATGACTCTATCTCTCTGTGAAAGCTGAAAACTAAAGGACACCGACTTATGATAATTGACAAAAGAGGTCGACGAGGAGATTTTTTGCTGTGGGTTGTTATGGTCCCTTGTAGTTCGGCTGTACAAAATTCAATGTGAATATGATGATGCAACATCAGCTCTGCTAGAGTATGGAGTAATGTGCTACTTTAAACAAGAAGTTAGCTAATAAATTATTCATCATGAACCTAGAGAAACCTTGGAACTTTTACTTCTTCACGGCTCCTTTTAACACTCATACAAATTCCTCAGCTGGAAGAAAATGATACAGAGGAATCAGTAGGCATTTGATGTTGTTACTTTGCATAAAACAGTTAAATAAATGCGAGGTGAGATGTGGTCTTTTGTTGGATACTAATGTTGACAGCATTTCCTTGATAGCAAAAACCCAAATCAACTGTCTTGCTGTCATAAAATTACCTAAATGTATATATGACTTCAATCCTTGAATGGTAACAGTCTTTTCCCCAGGGTAGGGGCATCGAAGACTATGGGGGCATAGATTTAGGGTAAAGGGGAAAAATTTAAAAAGGACCTGAGGGGCAACTCTTTCATGCAGAGGATGGTGAGTACTTGGAACAAGCTGCCAGAGGAAGTGGTTGAGGCAGGTACAATAGTATCATTTGAGAAGCACTTAGACAGGTACATGGAGGGGCAGGGCTTAGAGGGGTATGGACTAAACACAAGAAATTGGGACTAGTTGGGTTGGCACTGTGGTCAGCATGGACTCATTGGGCTGAAGGGCCTGTATCCATGCTGTATTGCTCTGTGACTCAATGACTCTATAATCTATGTTGTACACTTGGTGATTTGCACAAAGGAATTATTGTTCCTTTCTTGCCAAAAGTCAATATTGGAACTAATGGAACTATGGAATTGCCATGCGACCATTTCTACAGACTTAATGGTGGCTGGTATTACTCAACCTTGCTGTTAAACTGCACTCTTGGAACAACTTTCTCCAATTCTTTATCAATGTGCAGCCAGTACACCAAACATCCAGCAATAGCTTCACGTTGATGATGCCAGCGTGCATGTTTGACATGCAGTTCTTCTGCAAACCTCTTCCTTAGAACACTTAGAAAACATTGTAAACATCTTCAGACATTCTGCTGTGTCGCCTGAACAATCTCAGTGGCTGCTACTGGGCAACTTTGTTTACAAATTACATCGAATTTTCACTACCAGTTGACTCATAAAGCAATTGGAACAAAGCATCATTGTGAGCAGTAAACCCTTTTGACCAATCATTTACTTGTTAACCAATCTTTGCCCTTGTTCTCCTTACTAAGTAGATGACATAACTCCTTATTATGTGTATCCTTCCCCTTAATGAAATAGTCTGCAGCTCTCCAATGCCTCACTGACAATTAGGACTACAACTATAAAGTCTTGTTACAATACACAAAAAGTGCTGGAGGAACTCAGCAGGTCAGGCAGCATCTATGGAGGGAAGTAAACAGTTGACGTTTCGGGCTGAGACCCTTCATCAGGACTGGAAAGGACGAGGGCAGAAGCCAGAATAAGAAGGGGGAGGGAGGGAGGGGAGCACAAGCAGGCAGGTGACAGGTGAGTTCAGGTGATATGCGAGTCCAGGTGAGAGGAGGAAGGTAGGTGGGTAGGGGAGAGGGGGAAGATGTAATAAGTTAAGAGGTGATAGTTGGAAGAGGCAAAGGGCTGAAGAAGGAGGAATCTGGTAGGAGAGGGCAGTGGACCATGGAATAAAGGTTGGAGGAGGGGAGGGGAGGGGAGGAGATGGGCAGGCCATCAAAGCGGGGAAAGGGAGCCATAGGAATAAGGGAAGACAAAGGACTGGGTGGGAAGAAAAAGTGGTGGGGGTTATCAGCAGTTAGAGAAATAAATGTTGAGGCCATCAGGTTGGAGACTCCCAAGGCAGAATATGTGTTGTTCCTCCAACCTGTGTCTGGCCTCAACGTGGCAGTAGAGGAGGCCATGGATAGACATGTCAGTGTGGGTGTCGGATGTGGAATTGAGTGGGTGGCCACCGGGAGATCCTGGCTGTTGCGGCAGATGGAGCAAAGGTGCTCGACGAAGTGGTCACCCAATCTGCGTCGGGTCTCACCGATGTACAGGAGGCCGCACTGGATGCAATAAATGACACCCTCGGACTCACAGGTGAAGCGCTGCCTCACCTGGAAGGATTGTCTGGGGCCCTGAATGGTGGTGAGGGGAGAGGTGTAGGGACAAGAGCAGCACTTGGTACGGTTGCAGGCATAAGTGCCAGGGAGTTATCAGTGGGGAGGGACGAGTGGACAAGGGAGTTGCAGAGAAAGTGGTCCCTGGGGAAAACAGAGGGGGTGAGGGGAAAATGTGCCTGCAGGTGGACAATGGAGAGAGCAGTCCCTATGGAAAGCAGAGAGAGGGGGTGAGGGGAAGATGTGCCTGGTAGTAGCCTCTCACTACCATTGCATATGGCATATATGCAATACTAAGTAAATTCACTGTCACTTGCCAATGTTGAAATATTACGCAGATTCCTTTTTCTTGCAATTTCTTAAAAGAAACCCTGGAGTTGGATTCAAGATTTCACTCCTGTCTGTTGCCTTGCGTTTCATTTTGCAAGCCATTGATACAGTATGTATCCTTTCCAATGACATAAGCAGCACAGGGACTCTTTGCAAGAACAGTTACAAGGGAATTAAGTTTTAGTGCACCTATAACTGCGACTTGCACCAGCTGAAAATGTATGATACTGTTCTTGTTTCTGCAGCAAAACTTTGGAAGTTGTTCTCTAACTGTAGGCTACCGTTACATTTGTGGCTGATATAGCACTGAAATCCCTGGCACTTTTAAGCTTTCATCTTCATGGAAATCAAAATCTGACACATCAAGTCTAACAAAAAGATTTTAGCATCCACCAACTTAGACTGCATCCTTTCATCTCAACAAAACTGGTCCCTCTGCAATTCCTTGAAAGGTATCTGAGTTTGATGATGTAGTAGAGACTTATAGTTTCTCCCAGCTTTAGGCCGCATGTGCTATCTCAAGTGGCTGTGGCTTGAAGTTTTCATTCAACCTCAGAACTACCTATGTAAATGAGAAAGCTTTTCCTTTCTGTACACATCTGAGTGCGTGGTACACTTCAGAACTAATTTCTGTAAGTAATGTTATTTTCTCACTGCTGCATTCAACACTTACATATTTTCATCAGTCTTCCAGCTGAAGAATACTATTAATCTTGAAAAACACCTCCATCCTCTCCATGATGGTTCTGAATGCTTGTGCTTAAGCTGCCACTTTCTTTCTTTTCCTGACATTGATGTTGCATTACTCGCCTCCTGTCTGTTTGCATTTTTACTCCCAACTAGCTCCACTAATTTCAGACTTGCGCAGTCTTCTTACTTTAATCAATCTGCCATTAAAATTCAGTGCTTCTGTCTAGCAAACAAGCACAAATGTATTCTTTCTCTCTTTAATCTGACCTGTGGGATCCATGTAAATGGATTCATCAACCCGATGCTGGGGATCTGCATTACTCTGGGCCACATTTCTGCCATATCTGAGTTTTACAGGATCCCTTGAAGTCTGAAACAGAGGATCCAGCACTTCAAAGGGAAGAGAATTGTTTTTCCTGTGGCCCTGTCAAAGTATTGCTAATTTCAAGTAGCCTTGTCACCAATTGGTATGCATTTTAGGAGGATCTTAGATTCTGCTGGAGTGCTATAACAGATACAAGGCACAGAAGAATCAAACAAGAACATTGATTCCATCTCTGATAGGAAGGAACTCACTACAAATGATGCTGACATCATTGACATACATGTGATGATATCACCATGCCCTCGAACTATATGACTTACTCACATAACAGTGCAAATACACTGCAACTCCCCTCGTCTACTTAGAAATATTGTGATGTTGTGAAACAATTCATTATTACAGATACTCATTTAACTGTTTTATCATTTCCATTTTCATGGTCTTCCTCTTTTTTTTGCAAGGTTCTTCTTCTTGGGTGTCAACAAGGCTAGTTTTGTGAATGTGTAAGTGTATTTGACAAGGTCTGTTATTCATTATATTCAAGTAATTGATGGGGCCTGTTAGTTATTATGCACATTAATATATACAAGGCCTGGTATTTCCTGGTATCAAACAGCCAATTCAAACTTCATGTTGTTTCACTTTGAATCATGTGCTATCACATACTTAAATTTAATTCATTTGATGTATTCATCAGTTTGCGGTGCTTCACTCTGTCCTCTTACATTTTGTGTTTCCGCTATCTCTTCTCAATAGCCATTTTGTTTTGATTATAAACAACAAAGGAAATGTGCAGGAATTAGGTTTAAAGAAACAAAAAATCATTAGGTTCAGTTGGCAGTGATTGGCTCATAATATTATCTGGGATCATGTGTTGCAGCCCTGCAGTATGCATTGCATTAAGTGAAAATAATAGTAACTATACTTAACAGTGTAATATGAAAATACAGTAATTTATTTGCCCAAACCTGCAATGAAATAATTGACCACATCATCCATTTTACTGATAATTGTTGAAGGATAAATATTAACCAGGGCACTGATGTGAATTCACCTGAAATCCTGCCAGACAGGATCATCTGAATTTTTAAGTGAAGTTAGATCTTGTAAGAATGTTACAATGGGTCCACAACTGACACCTTCTGTGGTATCTTTGTGCATCTCCCTGGATTAACATCATACTAAAGACACATGACTTGAAATTGAATTTCATTTCTTTTGATGTGCTAAAACATTTTTGCATGTAGAGCTAATGCCAAGTTGGGACACTATGTAAAAAGATCACAAATTTTATTTCAAACACATGTGCAATAAAGTTTGCATAGTTTCCACCCAAAAGGATGTCTCAAAAGAGGTTCCTAAAGCAGAACTCTCAATTGACACCTAAATGTGCATTGATCATAGAAGAGCACCAGCCCTTAAAGGTACACTCCACATGGCAGTCAGACTGTAGCAACACACCCTATGAGGAGGGAAAGGCTAGAAAGGACATGGCAGAAGCACTAATGTGCCCTGAGAAAGACCACGAGAATGAATGAAGTATATGCTCAGAGTGTGAGAGAGTGAGAGAGAGAGAGAGAGAGAGTGTGTGTGTGTGTGTGTGGGAGAGGGGGAGAGAGAGGGAGAGGGAGAGAAAGAGAGAGCACATGCAATGGAGCTATGCTAGGAGAAAATATAAAAATACCATGACATGACTAGATACGTCAAGGTGTATCTCACAGGATTAAGAACACTTCTCTATAATGCTGTAACTTCTGCACAGTCACACACAGATACACAGCACATAAACACACATGTACACACACACACACACACACACACACACACACACACACACACACACACACACACACACACACACACACACACACACACACACACACAATCTTCCTGCCACTACATACACTTACTGCTCCCCTCCCCTAAAGGGGATGTTGGAGGAAGGGATCCACCAATCCCTTCCTCCAACATCTTCTTTAGACAGTTAATCCCCACAACTCCCATAAATAGATCAAACATAAGAAATAAAAAGAGTATTGTTTTCATATCTCTTCTTCTCTGAAATCTTGGTGTTTCTCCAGTGTTGACCACTTATCCATCCCCACTTCCTTTGTTTTACTTTTGGCTGGAGAACCCTCAGTTGCCTTGGCCCCAAACCCTAGAAATTCAAAGCCTTAGAAATGCTGCCTACCAGTTCATCCCTGTGCATTCTATTATTGTATCATTCTCTCTGATTCTGAAATTCAGTTTCGTTTTAGTATGCAACTTGCAACTACCACAATGCAACATTTCCTGTCTTGAGTTCACCATTAGGCAATCTTGCATTTGAACGTGGATAACGATGTTGTATTTACGCAATAGCATGCAAGAAGGGGGATGCATGTTGGTTCAGTCTATTAAGTTATTAATTGGTTGAACCATACCAGATCCCCTATGTCCATCTTGCATCATGGCTCAACTGAGAAAGTCTGATGCATTGGTGCTTCAATGTTTCTGGAAAATGGAGGGAAATGCTGTCAATCATTATCACTTTGAGAGGTTTGAGAGCTAGTTTGCAAAAATCTTATTATAAAATTCAAGCACGTGATTGATCATGACAGTGGGTTCTTTCAAGTATATTATTCTCAGTTATCTGTATTTATTTGTGCAATTTGCAAATTACAGAAAGGCAAAACTTAAATATCACTGCTATGTTTGCTGATTGAGTCTGCTTTCTGAATGTGTTAATCTTACTTAAAGAAATCATGGAAATATTTGCTCACAGCTTGGAGAAAATGAGCAGCACTAGTTCTTTGCTGTTTAACTTAATTCCTCTAAAATAGCGAAGCAGAGATGGCACTGTTGATATCTCTCAATGTCTTTGAAATAAGTTGCTCAAGCAGGAACTGTCCATTTATCAGGCTTTTAAGTAATTTGTATGTTCTAATGCTATATGACTGTTTTGTGCAATCCCTCTAACAAAATATTAAGAGGAATAGAGTGGACAGCCAGCACCTCTTTCCCAGGGCACCAATGCTCAATACAAGAGGGCATAGCTTTAAAGTAAGAGTGGGAAGCTCAAGGGAGATATCAGAGGGAGAGTGGTTGGTGCATGGAATGCACTGCCTGGGGTGGTGGTGGAGGCAGGTACGTTGGTCAAGTTCAAGAGATTGTTAGATAAGCATATGGAAGAATTTAAAATAGGGGGATATGTGGGAGGAAGGGGTTAGATAGTCTTAGGTGTGGTTTAAAGATCGGCACAACATGGTGGGCCGAAGGGCCTGTATTGTGCTGTATAGTTCTATGGTTCTGTGGTTCTCTGGCTGTGGCCTCAATGTCCTCCTAGCCAGTATCTGGCAGGGCATTCCATCAATTTTCCACCCAAAGCCGACTCTGGGTGAACTTTTGTTCTTAGCTTCACTGGGGATTTCATTCTCAAGCAGGCACATGGTATTTTGTGCAAATAATAAATAGCCGAAGAGTAATTAAATCGCTAAATTAACCTGCTGTCATCATTTGTCTACAAGACGTGTAAGGGATAATGTGTAATAACTTTAATTCAATGTATCAACATAATTGGGACTGAAATCAAGAGGATTAATGATAGGTTCCCTGATATCAGTTCATACTTACAAGTGAATAAGACCAAAGTCTCATTCCTTCAACAGAATTACATCAAAGGCCTTGGGGAAAATGCAGAGGAGACTGGACAGAATGTTCTCAATGATGAGCACCTTCAGCAACATGGAGAGACCAGGGAAGCTGGGTTGTTCTTTTTGGAACAGAAGGGAGATTGAACAGAGGTATTCAAAATTAGGAAGGGTTTTGATAGTCAATAAGGAGAAATTCTTTTAACTGACAGGAGGGTCAATAACCAAAGTACAACCGGCTATGGGAGCGGAGGGAGATAAAGATAATTTTTTCACACAACGTGTTGCTGTGATCTGAAATATTGAAAGTCTAATTGGTAGAAGCAGGTACAGGTTTGATATCTGTTGGGCAATTAGAGTTATACATGAAAAGAAAAAATGTACAACAATCTGTGCAAAGGACAGAGGGGTGGGACTAATTGGATTACTCTTTCAAAGAGCCAGTGCAGACACCATTGCTGAATTTGTGCTTCTGTGCTGTGTAATTCTATGATTCTTTATAAGTCATCTGAAAGTCAAGGTTAGATGACTAATGACTAACAACCTGTGACCAGCGAAGCCAGAAGCCAGGCATTGCCAAAAACAGCTATATTATCCTTTAGTGATTCAGGTGAACATCACACGGGTGTGGGGGATATTTGGCATATCAGTACAATATTGATGTTGTGATATGTCACGGTTAACCTGCTGTTGTCATGAACACAGCTCATTATTTTCCTTCACCAGGCTGACATGACAACCATTGACAAGCAAAATGTGAGCTCTTTGTTTTCAGCATTCACTTCCTCAAACGAACTGGGGCAATCGATTATACGTCAGGACAATATCTAGAATGGTAATGGTTCTACTCAATGTTGTTTAGAGAGGAAAAATATCTGCTCTTAAACACAAACTAGTAGCAGACACTAAGCCACAAAGGAGATTTAAGGGACTCTGACAAAAAGCTGACCAAAAATATTAAAGTGATAAGGGAGGAACAAGAGTTAGAAAGATAGGGAGGTTTGAGGGAGGGAATTTTGAGCTTGGGATAACACCATTTGAAGGCAAAGCAGTTAATGGTGAAATGATTTGTGGACTATAGGTTAAGGTAATTATTAGACCACAGAAGGTAGTCATCAGAGTCATTGAGGATTTAGTGGTTTGTATAAGAGCAACATAGTTAGCCCCTTCCCCTGTTCCCTGAGACATGCAAGCAAGTTTATTGTCATTGTACTGGAGAAGCACAAATAATTTAGAAAGGAATGAGGTTGTACAAGGTTACAGCAGATGCACAGAGGCCTGGGTATTGTTAGCAAGATGACAGTAGCAGTCATACTGATTGCTGTTATCAAGACTGAAAATATTTTAGGGCCAAATTTCATCCCAAATCTGTTTTAGTTCCAGATAGTTGCCAGGGAGAGGGATGGAGCTTATGGCTACGGAACAGACTTTCTGATAGTCAGTCTTCTCAGTTTCCTGTTGGAGTGATTTTCATCCTTTACACAACCTAACAACTTGATGATGGTGGAGGGGTGAAGGGGCTGAGAGATTGCTGGTGAGGTAGAACCAGTGCCATTAGCGAAGATGTGAAAAATGACGCCACATTTTATGATGTTGTTGCTAGGGGTAACATATAGATGTGAAACAAGAGGAATCAAGGACATATCCTTGGTGAATGCCTGCAGTAATGTTATTGGCACAGGAAGGAAAATAATTATGAGTAATTATTTGGCTATGTCTTGACAGGTAAGATTGAAGCCAGGTGAATTCCATCCAACTGAATGGTGGAAATGCATCAGCTGAGGAAGGCATTGAGGGCTGCAGGCAGCTTGAGAAGGATGAGGGATGGAAGATTATAGGGTCAGAGAGTGGCATACAAAACAGAAACAGACCCTTCAGCCCACTAAGTCTATGCCAACCATCAACCAGCCATTCACATTTAATCCTACATGAATCCCATTTTATTCTCCCCACATTATCAACTCCCCCAAATGTTACCACTCACCTATACACCAGGGGCAATTTATGCTGTCCATTTAAACCACCAACACACATGTCATTTGGATGTGGGAGGAAACCAGAGCGCCCGAAAAAATATTACGTGGTCATAGGGAGAATGTGCAATTCCACACAGACAGCACCTGAGGTCAGGATTGATCCTGGGTCGCTGATGTTGTAAGATGGTGGTTCTACTAGCTGTGCCATTGTACTGCCACTTCGTCAGTAACATTGGATACCATTACTGACTTTGATAACAGTAGTTTTGGTATCATAGTGGTGACAGAAACACGATCAGATGGATTCAGGCAAGGAGTTCTGAGAAGGATGGGTCTGATTTTGGGAGCCCATGTTTGTGGATTTTGGCAGAGAAATGACAGGAGCTCACCATTGTGCAAAAACTCATCTGCACCAGACTCATACATACTGTGTCTAGGAGAGCAATGGTGATAAAATCTGACTGCTTTAAAGAAGTAAAACCTGTTATCCAGCTGCCATGAGTGACTCACCTTCTGACATTCCACCATCACCTAAGCACAGGACATGAGAGTAAAGGAATACCCTCGACTTGGCTCAAAGACCAGCTTCAGTAGTCACACCATTCAGCAAGCATAACACCGTCCACCACAAAACATCCACTTGATTGGCACCCATGCAATACTGTAATGTCCTTGGCGGGCACACCATGGCTGTAACCTGTGTCAACAACATTCACTGCAGTTATGCACAGAGACTACTCCAACAGCACTTCATGAACTCATAGCTTCTATTGCCAAGAAGAGCAAAGGAGGCAGGTCTGGGAACACTACCATCTGCAGGTTCAAATCCAGGAGCTCTCTATTTAACAGCACTATTTAACAGTACCTTCACCCATAAGACTGCAATGGTTCAAAAGATGGCTCACCACCATCATCTCCTCAAGGGCAGATAGTCAATAAATGCCAGTTTTGCTAGTGACACCCAGACCCCAAAAATGAATTAAAATGGTGGGCTGATAGTTTGCAGACATGCAAGCATGAGGCTAGAGGCAGCAAGTGAAATGAATTTGAGATGATGGCAGTGAAGGAAAGAAGCCTCATGCTCCCCAGGATGATCCTGGATAAAAAGGTAAAGGAAAGTGAGGCCTTGAACCATTGATGTGATGCAGTCAGCTCTTGTGAGGAATATCCCTGAGGAAGTATGGAAGAGATCTGAGCTGGGGGAATGAGTGAGATGGGAAACAAGAAAGATTGTGTGTAAAGGTGGAGTAGCCACAATATGGACACCTTCCTGACTTTCCAGGCATTGAAGGTGCTTCCTGCTTCTTTACAATTCCAATCCACACAATCCACATCAGGGTATAGATTTGACATTGCAGATACCTGATATCAATGTCCCAGCCATCATACCCACATAAAAGTAACACATTCATAAATGACTGTCAACAAATGCAACTCATTACCGGAGCACGTGTTGTCAGTCAGGCCAGACAATTCAATAGCATGTGCAGTATTCATGGAATAACGATGTAACTATTTAATGATGTAAAGCTTCAGAAGAATAAGTGAGCATTTAGACCACCAAGCTAGAACTGAATGTGGGGGAAATGACTTTGGTTACTTACTTACTTATTATGACACAGAAGATCCCCAATGGAGTAGTCATATCCCCTCTCCTCTTATTTCCCTGTAGCCCTACAACTTATTCCCTCTCACAGGCCCATCATCTTCCTTTTTTGATTGTTTTTCCATTCACCTACATATTTGGGGCAATTTACAGCAGCCAGTTAACCTACCAATGTGTACATCTTTGGGATGTGAGAGAAGACTGGAGCACCCAGAGGAAACTCACACGGTCAGAGGGAGAATGTGCAAACTCTACACATAGACCACTGACCGTCAGGATTCAATGCAGCTCCCTAGAGCTGTGACACAGCAATACTAATTACTGCACCACCCTAAAAGCCAGTTCTCCTCACCTCCTGACATTGAGTTCCATTGAAATCAATGAAATTGAATATGCAGCACAGAGTATAAGGCTGTCTTTGACAGAGAGACACTTCTGCTCGGGAGCCTGAAAAATCACAATCAGCAAGTAGCCTTCTCAACATTTCAATTATTACCATCAACTTAAGAAACCAATAATCAGGTGGGAGAGCCTAAAACAAAGGCAACTCACATCCCACTTTGCAGGACCATCTGTCAGTATTGCAACACATCAGTGAATGAATCCCTGAGCCATTTACTGAAATGTCTGCATACAACATCTCTGTATTTCTTGATGGATAGCACTTTGCTTAAGGAACTCAGACCTCCACATTGAATATAGATCACCCTGACACATCTGGCGATGATACTATATTTTTCTGTATTGTTCCACTGTGTGAGGATCTTCTTATAATGGTTCTGGTGTGTCTCATGACCCTAACTTTCCTACTACCCCTTTCCCCACTTCCACCCCCAACACATTGAGCCTCTCTCCTAGAATGTGTCTCATTGACCAAGACTAGAATGTCCTTATAGAGTAGGTTGAAAACTCTCTCCCTCTCTCTACAGTCCCTCTCTCCTCCACTGCTGCCAATGTGTGTATAACTGCTGTGTGGCTGGCACGGAGACAGTGCCTTTCAGGACCGACTTTCTTTATTAATTGGTGCAACGTGTCATCAGCTGTGCTGAATTGAGTGTGAGGTCCCATTGGGAACCCGGGGGGTACTGCTTCTTTCTCGGGATGAACCGTCCTAAGACTCTCTCTAAATGGATTTTGCCAATTTTGTGATTTTATTTTGCAGGGGACCTCATTTAAAATTGGTGTCAAATACAGTCATGTGTTAAAGAACCAAACTTGGTACAATCCAACTTCTAGGCAATAAATCTCCATGAGATACTGAGGTGGTGGCAAAGTCCAGAAAGATTGAGGAGGCTTCCAAAAACATCTAAAAATGCAGAGGACCTGTTTCTGAAGAGGGATGACAAACTCTACTCTTCAGTTTGATCATTGTTGGTCATCCATGCATTGTCATCCATGCTCTGAAACTGTCCTTGTGGCAAGAAACTACTCCTTTAGGTTGGATACTTTACCTCAGAAATGTGAGTTATTCACTGTTCCATAATATTCCTGATATATTGGTCATATTTTAGACATACTTTACTGGTTTAAAGTAGCAACTAATTACAATGTGTTACCTAATTCTTGAGTTTTATGGGAGTGAATGTACCAATAAGGCCATCAATTCTACAACCTCATTAAAAGTCAGACCAAAAAAATGATTATTCCATTGCCCCCAAGGCCACAAGTGACTTTAGCAGATAATTAAGAACAACTAAGCTTTATATGCAATGTAGGGCACTGATAGCTTAGTGTTCCTAAAGAAGATTGAATACTGCTCTGCATTTTCCAAAATCCTAAGTATTCAAATATCAGGGTACTGACAAGTGACTCCTGGTCACTTTTGGTATGGCTTCTGGATATCATGATTTATGTTTTTGAGGCATTTTTCTGCAAATATTTTGAACCAATCTTGTACTCCCATGCCATGAAATTTTGCTCTAGAACATAGAACAATACAGCACAGGAACAGGCCCTTCAGTCCACAAATTAATTAAGCTAATGCCACCTAATTACACTAATCCCTTCTGGCTGCACATGGTCCATATTCCTCCATTCTCTGCTTATTCTTGTGCCTATCTAAGAGCTTCTTAAACACCTCTATCATATCTGCCTCCACCACCAGCCCTGGCAGTGCATTCCAGGCACCCACCACTCTCTGTGTAAAAAAAATTGCCCCACACATCTCCTTTGAACTTCCCCCTCTCACCTTAAATGCATGCCCTCTAGTATTAGACATTTTGACCCTGGGATAAAGATACCGGCTGTCTACTCCATCCATGCTCTCCTAATTTTATAAACTATTATCAGGTTTCCCTCAGCCTCCACTGCTCTAGAGAAAACAACCCTAGATTGTCCTACCTCTCCTTAAAGCACCTACTGTCTAATCCAGGCAGCATCCTGGTAAACCTCTTCTGCATCCTCTCCAAATCCTCCACATCCCTCCCCTAATGGGGTGACCAGGATTGAATGCAATACTCCATATACGGCCTAACCAGAGTTTTATAAAGCTGAAACACAACTTCCTGACTCTTGAACTCAGTGCCTCAACTCATAAAGCAAGCATGCCATGCACCTTCTTTACTACCCTATCAACTTGTGCAGACAAGTTCATACCATGAATGAAAATTCACTTGAGGGGAACTCTACTGAAAGTCTATTTGTAAGTGAAAGTCTGTGAAGACACAACTGCAACTCTGCAAAAATGTAAACAATCGCACTGTGGTGAGTTCTAACATAGTGCTCTCTGCCTCCAGACCTTTACTGAGCAGCAAGAAACGAACTGCTGAAGGAACTCAGCAGGTCGAGCAGCATCTGTAGGGGGAAAGGAATTGTTAACGCTTCGGGTCGAGACACTGCATCAGGACTGAGAGTGGAGAGGGAAGACAGCTGGTATAAGGAGGAGATGGAGAAGGGTAAGACAGGGGCCGGTAGTTGATAGATGGACCGAGGAGGGGTGAGAGATGATGGGCAGATGGAGCCAGGTAGTGGTGAGGGATGGGTGGAGCTGGGAGACAGAGGCAGGCAGACGATAGGTGGAAGCAGACAAGGGAGAAAAAGGCAGATGGAACCAGGTGGGGGGAGGAGAGGGTGAAGGCAGAGACAGAGGCTGGAGGGTGATGTGGGAACACAACAGCTACAAGTGCTGGAATCTGATGTACAGAAGGTGATGATGGGAACCATTAAGGGAGAGGTGAAAGGTAGATGGAACCAGATCGGGGAGGGGATCTGGTGGGTGAAGTGCATCAGCAGTTGGTAGATGGAACCAGAAGGGGGAGGGCTGATGGAGGGCTGGGAAGGTATTGTAAAGCGAACAAAAATGGGAGGCGTGAAGGTGGATTGGAAGGAGAGAGAGAGTGGGGAATCGCAAGAGGTAAGACCTACCTGAAATTGGAAAATTCAATGTACACACAGTGTTTACTTACCGAGCAGCAATGATGACAACCAGCATGCAACTTGCCATTGATATCTTGCTGTAATACTGTGACAAGAACATATGCTTGAAAAATGGCACGGGCCTTAAATATGGAAGCAGGTCTTAGCTGGATGGTGAAGGCCTTCTCCAGCAATTCTCCATTCCTACCTGAATTTTGCAAGGATATCAGAGCAGCAGAGGGTGTAGAGCTGCTACCTTACAGCACCGGTGACCTGCGTTTCAACTCTGACCTCAGCTGCTGTCTACTTGGAGTTTACACGTTCTCTGTCATCATGTGGGTTTCCCTGGTTGTTCCGCTTTCCTCCCTCATCCCCCAAAACAGGTGGGTTACGAAGTTAATTGGCCATTGTAAATTACTCCTAGTATATAGGTTAATGGTACAATCTATGTGGAGTTGTGGGGAAAACAAAGTTGGATTAGTGTAGGAATGATGTAAATGAATGCTTGAGGGACTCGATGGGCTGAAGGGCCTGTTTCCATGCTCTATGACTCCATGAAATTCTTTTAGGCTGTCTGCCAGTAGACCCAGTACATTTCACTTCAATTGAGGGGAGGGATATGCCCATAGTGATCATTTTTAGGGTGCCCACCTCCATTGACATGATGTCTAGGTCATTGGAGATGATGCTGTCATCCACTGATCACCGACAACTTGATGGCAAAGATATCCCGAATCAGCCCCGCTATTTGTGGCAGAGGGAGTTGCGCCATGGTATGAATTCATTCCCTCTTCAGCGAGATTTTGCAGTTATTGCAAACTTTCTTGAGCATAACAACCTGGATTTGCAAGACTGAAACACCTGGTGAATTGCATGTGATGCATCTAATGAAACCTGTACCCCTATGGTCCTGATCAAACCTAGTGTGGGTCCACTGCTTAGTGCCATTTTAGCAGCATGGAAGAATTTCTAGTCTATTAGATTGTGAGTTTGTTAGCATGCCCATATCCTATTTTAATAGGAACATAGGCATAAAGGAACAGGATTAGGCCATGTGGCTGCTCAAGCTTGATTCAATTAGATCAAAGCTGTGTTGTATCTGAACTTCATCTTCCCCCTTTGTTCTTTTAATCCTTAATACATTTACTGAACAAAATCCTATCAATTTCAGTTTTTACATTTTGAATTGACTCAGACAATGGCTTTATGGGGGAGAAAGTTCCAAATTTCCACACTCCTTTGTATGGAGAAGTGCCTGCTGACATCACACCTGAACAGTCTACATCTACTCTCTCCCTTGTTCTGGATCCCTCTCTGGAGAAGAATGTAATTTTAGCTACATCTATGTTGATAACAAAGTATATAGGACATACTTTCTTCCTCCCACTATGCAGAAAATTATAATTATCTGAGCTTTTTATAAAATTTATTCCCATCTTCAGGTTTGATCTAATTTCTTTTAGTGAGTCAATGAGTATTTCCTGGAACTCAATCATTTCCCCTTGAGTTTGTATCATTTCTGCACATGATTATTTTGGCATTGAATTTCTGAGGATAATATTTACCTATTTTTTCCCACCATCTCACCTTAAAAGGAAGGCTGCACCTTGATTGCCTCATCGATGCCCAAAGCATTGCTAATGCAGTTTTGGAGGGTTGGCGTTTTGTAAGTGGAAGAACAGAATGTTCACCCGAAACAGATGGAAACGTGCCTAAATATGAAAATAAGTTGGTTCTGGGGCTCTGGTTGAAATGTTCAGATAAACATAGGCAGCGTATGAGAAGTACAGACTGCATTTATTTTTACTGGGCAGGGTGACGAGCCACGTTCAGTTCTTTGTGATTGGCAGTAGCAAGATCAAACTCATTCTCTCAATTGGTAAGATCCAATTTTGCCAGAATGGTTTTGCAGGCAATTTTGAAAGCAAATGCAAGAGCTCTATATGGAAGCAACTGATTTCAGCTATATTTTTTGAGGTTTTTTTTATGAGCTTAACAGATGCATGATATTGATTTGTTTTTTTCTTCCTTCCTGACTGCAAGTCTTATTCTGATATCCAGCAAAATCAATACGACACTTGCTTTTGTCTGTTATTCCGTCTGTTCTATTTGCCTTGCTTTTAACAGAGAAACATGAGCAATCTATTCACACCATCCGATTGCTTTCGATTTTAAAATAGTAGATGAGTGTCATATGAAAGATAAACTGCAGCTTAAGCTGTCAGTTTTAAGATGTCATTCTTGGCTCAGTGGTAGCATTCTAGTCTTTGAGTTAAATAGGATCAAATGCAGCACTAGGGAGCACTTTACGGTGGATGCTCTTTCAGATATGTTAAGCTAGGACTCCTTCTGTTCTTTCAAATGAACATGAAGAATCCTTGACCACTACTTGCAGAAGAGCAGGGTGTATCTCCCTGGTGACCTCAACCAGCATCACTAAAGCAGATGATCTGGTCACCCTCGTGGTGCTGATGGAGAGGCTCCTGTTTAAATTAGCTGGTGCATTTCCTTAACTACTGACTACATTTCAGAAGAACTTCATTGGTTGCAAAGCATATATGGAAATTCCAACCTTGTGAAAGGCACTCCATACATTCAAGTGCAAACTTTCTTCTTTATTGCTCTTATTATAAGGACCAAGTCTCATTAATTTAGGACCTCAGTGAAAGCTGCAGTTATGGCATCTTCCATTCCAGACCAGAATACAATAGTCAGACTTTTACCACATGAGTGAGATCAGCAGACACTGCACTTTGGTGACTGAATGTGTTGAAGTGTGCCTCTGGACAAAGTCATCGAGCCTCTGATTGGGGTCTTTGGTTGCTGTGAGGAATTCAAGACCATACCCTCTGCAAGTACCTATACTAATGCAGCCCTGTGTATCAGTACTGGCTGCTCTGTGGATAGTGTGTGCAGATGATTATTTTCAACAGTCCAACTGTTAGACTGATAAATGAGGGGAACACAAGTCACTCTCTCCTCTCTGAGAAAAAGGTTAGTTTATTTTGTGAGGTTGAGGGTTAGGGTGTAAGTTTGTCACCAGCTGGGCAATTCCTTCTTTTGTATTTGTTCTTCTCGACACCTGAGATTAACAGACTCGCTGTGCACTGCACACTTAATTCCATTAGTCCAACTCCACTTGCCTTTATGCAGCCAGACTGGGGTTTTACCAGGGGATTCGTGTTAAATATCACTTTGTTCAGAGTTAGGGTCCAGTATCGTTTTCAACATTCTCTACACAGTGCTTTGTAAGTGAAGGCTGGCTTAAGATGTTTAGAACAAATATTGTTAGGCCATTAATGAATTGAAAACCTAACGAGATCACATTTTCGACCCATCTTCCTGGTTATCAAATTGGTCCTTGAGGTGCCCATTTCTGTTGTCTTATTTTTCTTAGGTTAAGCCTAGCAGTGTCTATAATTTTCAAGCACACTCCTGTGATTTCCTTTGATTAATCTATGCACAAACTTCTCGTATACTAAGCAAGAGAATGCTGTTGCCACGGTGCCAAGTCCTCCACAACAGGAAGCTGCCATTCTCACCTTTATTGTCTAGACCATAATGAGCTGCAGCCAGTGGCCAGTGATATTAATCACAAATATTAATGTCACACAGCACAATTGTTTGTCTTACCACTTCACTTTTTTAGAAATATATCTATATTTCATTGCTGTTTAAACTGAATGATTGTTACAGCTGCAGTATATTGCCCATATATATCAACTTCAGCATAACTTACTCTCTGCAAGTATTTGAATCTGAATATTCAATTTGTCCGCCCAAAATCCCTTTGCATTAATGGAGGCACTGGAGTAGTCAATCTCAAACTAATTAACCTTCTCAACAGCAGAATATCACACCTGCTAAAAGTCAAACAGCATAATCGATTTCTCTTCCATTCCACTCCCCCACCCCCAGCTCCACCCCCACTCCCACCCCCCCCCCCCCCCCCCCCCCCGCCGCTCCCCAACACACTGTCTCACTCTCTTTATATGGCATGTCAACAGCTTAGGGTGAATCTGTGATATAAAATGATGTTATAACAAGAAGTTGGCTAACCAATGATTCACTGTCAAACTGGAACAAACACAAACATAATGTGAATTGTAGTCAATTTGCCGACTCCAACTCTTCAAGTATCATGTGTGATGATAGCTTATTTCAGGTCTTCTTTTGTACAACTGCTGCATTCAGGATCCCACATTTCAAGTGTACATCAATACAAGGTGATCTGTGTTCCCTGTGATGAGTTGTCCACCTCCATGTAGGTAATGATATGTTTGGTGTATGATTCCGTACTCCTGAGACGCTGTACACATTGACACCAAATCAAGTAAACCTGTATCAATTTATGGCCAATATACAAAGCTTCTGGCAATAACTATCATCTTTACAATGTCAGTGTTTTTTTCATGTAAATCATTCAAAATCTGCCTTCTCAGAACATGGGATATAACTACTCTCTGCCCGACTTCAAAGATCCAAACAATTCAAACCTTCTGTTAAACACTTTTCCAAATTAAGAACTTGCTTATAGATTCATTTCAGAAGTGTGTTGTCTGAGAAATTCCCACTGCTATGATTGGAACGTCATCATCCACTAGCTGTAGTGTGAAAATCATGCTTTCAATACTTTCACCCGAACCTTCGTGTGGACTTCTTGATGACAACTGTCAACCTGTTCATCCACCCAACAACTTCCTGATGTCAATCTGTCTAACCATCAGCTTGAGCAATGAACACATGTGCCGAGTCAACTTCGGGTCTCCCTTGCCAATCCTTGCATGTATAGTGGGTTTCTCGGTGTAATCAGTTACAGGCAATCTTATTTGCTGCCATGATAACAGACTACAAACCATATTTCCAGTACTTCACTTGAGAAGGTCTTGACGGTGACTTTGCTTCCTGCGAATTGTGGACGATCAACTTCCCTTCTGTGGGAATCTCTACCCACAATAGAACCACCTGCCACTGCTTCATTCAGTGTTTCTACCTCCTGACTGTGGACAAGCAATGTGACTTTGAAGTCTTGATCCTTCACACCCTTGTATTATAGATACTGTACAAGCCTAATGCTACATTTTCTGCATCATTATTGATGCTATGTAGACTGCGTTATTCTGTTAGAGAATTTCCATCCTTGTACAGGTGTTACATTGGTAACACTGCTCTGGTTGTTGCTCCAGTTTTGGATTTGTATGCTGTTGGCACATAGAGTTATATAGCACGAAAAACAGGCCCTTCGGCCCAAACGGTTCATGCCAACCAAGATGCCTCATCTAGCTAGTCATATTTGCCAGCGTTTGGTCCATAACCTTCTAAACCTTTCTAATCCATTTACCTGTCCAACTGTCTTTTCGAAGTTGTTATTGAACCTGCCTCAACCACTTCCTCTGGCAGCTCATTCAACATACATACCACCTTTGTGTAAAAAAGTTGCCTCTCAAGTTCTATTAAATCTTTCCCCTCTCACCTTAAACCTATGCACAATAGTTCTTGATTCCCCAACATGTAGCACTTTGTCTCCTTAAAGTAACAGGTGCCTGGGGAATGGCTGCCATTGCATCAGTAACAACAGTTCAAGTCACTTACATTCATACGGTGAACACTCTGATTCTGGAATGAGGCTTTTGCTGTTGTCTTTTAAATTTTAGTTGCCATCACATGCGGCACAGTGTCATGGAGGCATACAGCACAAGGATGGATAAAACCTTTGGCATTTTTTGTTACCATTTCTATTGACATTCTAATCTTCCAAGCCAGATGAAATGAGAAGTTTACAGCTTGGACTAAATCCATTCTTCATTTAAACTTCACATCAATCTGATGCACAGTGCATACTCCAAAACCTCACCAAACTTGTAGTGTCTGGAAAGCTTTTCCAATGCCACAATCTAGTCACTTTTTCTCCGATTCTCATACTGAATTTATTAGTTCTCTGCTTTCTCAAATGGCAGTGAGGTGAAATAATCCCGTGATCTTTGTAGTAGCTCTATGACTTTCTATGGGGCTACCCAATTAGTAAGCAAGGTTTCGGATTCAATAAGTCAATAAAATAGACTTCTTATGCTTCTTCACTGCAGTGTTCAGTGCCTCTGCATTCGCAATATGATTGTCTACTTCAAGCATATTTTTAGCCATAAGAATCATTTCCATTCTTTCCATGGAGGACTCAAATGTTTGACTGTCCCCCTTACTCCTGCCCTTTCTCACTCCCCCCTCAACCATAGGCTGGCTATATGGTTTGTGCGTGAACATCATTTTGTCCAGATTCTTGGCAAAATGACAATACTGCTGTACTCAAGTCTCCCGTTTGTTTAATTCTCCTATAACCAAGATTTCCTCAATGCTGCAGACTACTGTTGTCGGTCTTTTTTCATTGTTTAATTATTATTGTCCACACCACATACCCAGGAAAAACTTTGCCACCAGCTGTGCTTTCTCTTCTTGTTTACTGCCTGGCTGATGTGGAGTTGTTTGCATAGAAATTTATCATTGTTGCTAACACTAAACATGCTGCATCAATGCCTTCTACTTCAACCTCAGAAATTCATTCACAGAGTTGCCAACACCAAAATCTAGCCGTTTAACACTACCAATGAGGGATGGATTTCAGGGTACTTATTCCTGTTCCTTCTTCATACATTATGCAGTGACACTAACATGTTAACATAACAAAAGTATCTCTAGTAGTTAGTTGGAAAGGCAGACACAGTTTTGCTCTTTCTGACTGCCGGTGACAGTGTGATTGGTTTATGATTCATTGCCACATTACTGTGCATTCAGTTTCTGCCCCAGTTCCTGCATCTTGCCAGTGATATTGCTGCATCTTGTGCCATTGAAAATCTATTTGTGTGATTCAAAGATCAGTGACAGTCCCCACTGGGATTTCATAAAGCAGGGCCTGAGAATTTAAATAGGTCTAAAGAGCAGAACTTCCTTTCTCTAAGTGGAGCTCTTGTGTCTCCTAAATGCAGAGAGATTTTTCATTCAGACAAGTTTGAATTGCAAAAACACTCAAAATGAGAGCATGTGGATTTCCTTTTCTTTTAATCTTTGTTTTCTTTTCTCGCTGCTTGCTTTGTTCCATAAGTTGTATCCTCAGGATGTTAAACTCTTCCTAAAGTTAACTATGAGGTGGAGCAATTAAAGAAACAACCAAGAAAAATGAATTGAGCAGAAACACTGAAGGGTATAATAAGCCTTTCTGATTTCAGCTGTGCAGATCTGAAAGGCAGGCAAAACATCAAAGAAACTGGACTCTGACCCAATTCAATGAATGTTGTGAAGGGACTATATTCTCTCATCAACCAATGTGGATGTAATGCTCACAAAATAGGAGTCTTATCACTCAGTAATCTACATCTGATTCATCGATTGGGTAGCTACTGTCAGCGTTAATCCTAAATTGTGTCCTGCACTAGAAGAAAGATGTTACAAAGATATTTTTGAATTGAAAGACATATTTTTCCCAGTCTACTCATGGATGCTTCCATTTAGAAATGGAACTGAATGCCTCTTTAATGATTTAATGGAGACCTCAGTGGACTATTAATAGACAGACTGTTTGTGTCACAGCCTTCAAACTCAGACCATTTAATCAGTGATTTTAATGGGAGTGTGGAATCCATACCTGCTCTTAACGTAAAGGCAGAAGTCCAGCTCTTCTGATCCACACATGTTCTCTAACCCATCCAAGAATAAGGGCTCAGGGAGCACAGATGGGGGTTGAGGTTTACTCGGGGACCCTTGGATTGAACCCCAGCAGTCACAGAGAACAACATCTTTCTGCAGATGTTTGACTGCCTGCCAGCTAACGCAGGGGCAAGGTAGAAAGGCAGTGTGATCAGAGTGTGTAAGCTGCTGGATTCATTTTAATGTCCTCCACCTGACTTCTGCCATCTGTGGGGTGAGGCTGGGGAATAGAGGCAAGTAACATCAAGATCACTGCATTAGTGATCTATCGGAATCAATGAGGGATTGCTGGATATCTGCTCAACCAATCAAAATGAAGAACCAAATTCCGAATCAAACTTTTGAATAAGGAAAGATGTGTTGAATTGCAATTATTTAATTATTTCACATTTTGGTAAAAGTTTATGACTAAAAATTGTCTGTAATTTAAAATATTACAGCAGTAGACAAGAGTATGTTATTTAACTCTTAAAATTGACAGTGCCATATGTAAATATCTGCCATGGTATTGAATACCTCACCACCACAGCATATAATGGATAATGAATTAAAATGGTTGTTGCGAGAAAGTAAAAGATAAGGCTCAAAGGGTCAAGCTCTTTTCAATTTGAGCAGGTGCTATACTGTGTGAAACTATGGGACTTGATTGTACTGTGAAACAATATGCAGTTCATGTAGTCAAATATTACCACAGACACTGTTGAATGCATTGTTCATTCAGAGCCAGAAATGATAGTATGCAGATTCTGATAATAGATGACATTTAAATATTTGAACATTGCCATATTTTTAGAATGGTGATAGACCGACATCTGTATCAGCCTTGGTATAGTGGTAACAGTCTTGCCTTTGAGTCAGAAAATTGTTCTGTCAGGTAAATTTAGAAGATGCTGGCCTAGAAATGTGTGTGCACAGTTTATCCAGGGTCAGAACATGTCTCCCTAACATTGCTTCAAAAAGATCTAAAAGAATTGTAATATTCACCAGCACCATTTAAAAGAGTGTTGTCAGACTCCATTGCGTAATGCCATGCTGTTTCAGAAAAAAGAAAGCATGACTGAAAAGTTCTACTGACATTTCTAGCAGCTGCCAGCACTTAGATACGCAGCAGCAAGCTCATGTGCCGGCCCTTAACACGTGCACTCCACCACCAGCACTCTTCCAGCTACTGGAGAGTGATGTTTACTTGCAGGTGGAAACAGCAGTGTTTTCTGAGAGCAGGAAGTGTGCTCTCAGGTTTACTCTCAGTGTGCAGGGTGAGCAGTGAGTGTGCAGAGTGGGCAGTGAGTGTGTACAGTGGGTGGTGAGTGTGCAGGATGAATGGTGAGTGTGTAGGGTGAATGGTGAGTGTGCAGGGTGGGTGGTGAGTATGCAGGGTGAGCAGTGAGTGTGTAGAGTGGGCAGTGAGTGTATAGGGTGCATGGTGAGTGTGCAGGATGAGCAGTGAGTGTACAGGGTGGGCAGGTGTGTCTGCAGGATGAGCAACAAGTGTGTAAGGTGAGCAGCAGGTGTGCAAGGTGGGCGGTGAGTGTGTAGGGTAAGCAGCAAGTGTGGAGGGTGAGCAGTTTTCTACAATATAGAAGGAAACCATTCCACCCATTGAGTCAAGCTCTCTGAGTTTTCCCATTAGTTCCATTTTGCCACATGTTTCCCTGTAATCTCTTCTCTCTCACATGACTACTAATTTTTCTGTCACCCACCTACACCAGGTTTTATCACAGTGGTCAATTGACTTACCAGCATGTCTTTGGGAAGTTGGAGGAACCCAGGGGAAACCCACACAGTCACAAGACGAATGTGAAAACTTCATACAGACAGCACTGGAGGTGAGGACAGAACCTGACCTGCTGGAGCTGTGGGGCAACAGCTCCACTAGCTGCACCACTGTGCTACCCTGAAGTGAAGGGAAAGAGAGAAAACCTTGCAATTATATAACACGTTTCACGAGATGTTTTACATAAAATGAGATGCTATTGAATTGTAGTCACCACCGCAATATAGGAAACCTGACAACCTTCACATACAAGGTCCCCAAGCAACAGTGCACTCCTCTTCATTTGCTTCCAGACCTCCTTAGCAGCCGCACTTTGACCTCTTTCAGCCTTGCACTCACTCCTAGATACTTCGTGGTTCTCTGACTCCCGTCTAATGGGTATCATTTCCTTCACACAACTGCTCATCTCTTAAACCAAAATTTTGGGCAGCCTTACTAACCTGCCATATCATTTGCTTGGCATTTCATTCCCATATCTGCCTCTACTTATGAAGCACATTATTATTTATATTATATATACTCATAAATGTAGTCTGTATAGAAGAGAATGCATTACTCATTGGCAGCCAATTTTCTGTTGAAATGCACTCCATTATGATATATTCCCTATTTAGCCATTATCCTATCTCCTGCAACTTGCATTTATATGTGGCATAAGCTTCCCATGGTGGTTCACAGGGACATTATCAAATAAACACCACCAAAGCCCTGGATGGAATGTTTTAAAGAAGGAAAGAGAATTAGTGAAGTATACACCACGGAAACAAGCCCTTCGGCCCAACTTGTCCATGTCTACCAAGTTGCCTACTTGAGCTAGTCCCATTTGCCTGTGTTTGGTCCATATCTCTCTAAACCATTCCTATCCATGTACCTCCCTAAATGTCTTTTAAATCACTGTAATTGTACTTGCCTCTACCACTTCCTCAGTGGTAAGGTCTAGAGAGGGAAATCCCGAGCTCTGACCTTAATGAGCTAAAGGTACAGCATCTAGTGAAAGTGAATCAACTTTGGGGATGAGCAAGAAGCCAGAATTGGAACAATTCAAACATCATGGAGGTTTGTAGGGTTGAAGCAGAATGAAGAGAAAGGGAGGAGTGACACCATGGATTTGATTTTATGACACTTTTAAAATTAAGATGTTTTTTTGACCAGACACCAGTAAACACAGGGTGGTCTGTGAATGAGACAGTAGGGGATAGAGAGCAGAGTTTTGGATGAGATCATAGAACGAGGGAGGCCAATCAGGACTATGCTGAATTATCTGAGTCTAGTGGTAACAAGAGTTTAATGAGGACTTGAGCAGTAGATGAGCTGAGGCAAAGCCAGATTCACTGAATGGTACAGAGATGGAATGATGTGGATATGTGCCAACCAGAAAGGAAAAAGTTGAGTTCTCAGTTTCAGAGGGATTCAGTAGCTGGGGAATGGGGCCGAAGATAATGACATCTGTCCTCCAATGATCAGTTGAAGGAAGTTTTGCTCAATTGGTACTGAATATTGGATAAGCATCCTGTCAATTTAAAGGCAGCAGAAGAGTCAGGAGGGGTGCTGGTGCAGAAGAGTTGGTTGCTGACAGTGTAGATGGGGGAATGCGATAAAGCTGTGGAGGGCAGCATGTCAACCAGAAGCTGGAATGGTCCAAGGTCCTATCCTTGGACAACACCAGAATTAAGGGTGTGGACACATTGAGAGAAGTCACTGCTGGTGATTCCATGTTCCAGACTGACGTGAAAAACTGACTTGACTTGATCCAATCCCACCTGTTCAACCTTTACACCAGAGTGCATTCGAAAATTTGTCCCAACTCAGGTATTCCACAACAAGAGTACTAACGCTCCTTCAGTGTACTTAGTAGCAACTGCACACATTCATGGGTTGTGCTGGTGAACTGGTGTGCTTAACTCTTATATTTCTCAAGCTTTTATGTGCTTGGCATCTTAAACCATGCTTAATCTCTTAAGTGTTCCTCATTAATCCTGAAATTCTATTTAGGCCTGTGAAAGTATGCACTGCTTTCCTTTACACTTTTATAGGCAGAGTGCCTGATCCCAGCAGGCCACTGCACTGAGCCAATGGAACTGGAAACATAGGCAGCTGTCATCACATTTACTAACCAGTGCAAATAGGTATCCCAATAACAGATCTGCACCTTTACGCATCAACTCGGGAAATTATCCTGGGAGGGGAAAATTGCCAATATCTCCAGTAATTTGATCCTCAAGAGAATGAAATTAAAGCAACCCTTGAATCATTCGCTGCATCAACACAAATTCTCCTTTGTATATTTGGATGCAAAAAGTAGCAGACGGAGCAAAGGCTTAGCACCAAGGCAACAAGCGGCAAATGCCAACACAAAGGCTGTTTGTGTGGTGAAACCAATATGAAAATAAGCCTGCAGGGGTGTAAATTATGTTCGCATTCCTGGGGCAATATGAAAATTCTGTCTGTGTGGTCCAGGAACAAATGGCTAAATGTACTCCTGAAAGGGAAAAAAACATTGTATTTCCTGCTAACGCTGAGACCTGCTGGTCAGCAGCAACACTGAGGTCCACATATCGCAGTCAGTGGGATCCCACCCTCCAGGAATGCACAGCGATCTCCAGGAATTAATGCTCGGGCAATCAAGGAAATTACATATCATTTCAATCTTCTCTGAACAATTATGTTATTGTTGCAATATCAAAAATAATTATTTATATTATGAATATTGGAGATGGGAATACCTAAGGATGTTTAATTGAGTGGCATAGTTAGAGTTATTGGATGAAACCACCAATCAGAGGTATCACTTACCCTCCCAGCCTCCACTCCTTCTTGGCCTCATTGTCATTGAAGCTGCCAGCCATGCCTTTGTCGTATCTGGGCTTGACAGCCCAAAGTTGTGCCTGCTGCCCACTTGTGCACCAACTGCAGCCCTGTGACTCCAATTCTAACACTCAATACACCTGACACCCCAACAACTTACATAAGATCCTGAGCTATGATGCCATGCGTTAAAAATCCTTCATCTCAGCTACAACGTCATCCACAATCTCAAATGAAAATCAACAAACTGAAGATTTGCAAACCTCAAATCAAAACAGAAAATGCTGGAAGCACCCAGCTTGTCAGGCAGCAACTATGTAGAGTTTTTGACCTGAAATATTAACTCTTTTCTCTCTCTGCATCTTCTGGCTGACCTGTTCAATATTTCCAGCAGATTTTGTTTTGATTTCATCATTCTTAGTTCCTTGGTTGATGGTGTTGCCGTGTACATTTGCCTGCTTTGTTACTCCTTTCCCTGGTTTGTGATCAGACACTGAAGCTAAACCACTTCTATCCCAATTCCTCTTCCTTAATTTTCTTCCTCTGTTTTATGTACTTCCCCAGTGTGGGTAATGTGCTCTTAGTTCCTTTGTCAACCTTTCTCCCATTGTCTAATGCTTCTCTGAAATATCAAGGTGCTTCATTACATTAAAGATTCTATATAAATGCAAAGGGTTGTTGCTGTTTAGCCCAATCACATTCTTAGTTAATACATCAGTCCACGTGCCGTCCAGTCACGGAGCTCAGTCCTGCTGGAATTTCCCAACATTCCCAGAATATCTTACCTGCCATGGTCTCCAAGACGCTTTTGATTTCAATGGGGGTAGCAGGATTGTGGATTAGAAGGCAAAGTGAAAGATGTTACTTTTAAAATGATTATTCTGCTTTCTGGTGTTTCAAAATGGTCTTAGGTATAATTTTTTGCTTATTTTTGTATTTTTGAAATAATTTTATTAATTTTTATTTTTTAAATTTTTCACAACAATTTTAATAGTTTTTAATTGCCTCTGAATATCAAAGACTTTTAAAACTTTTCCTCTATTATCTGAGTTCTTTGTGTAACCTTGTGGGTGAGCAATTGAGCATGCTCAGGAGCAGCAGCGCTGCACAGAATGGTCGTTTGTTCCAAGGCATCTCCAGACTGGTTATGCAAGCTACTAAAAAAATTGCTACAACCCAGAGGGCAGTTAATCACATGACTCTGCACTTACCAAGATTCCAGCCTTAAAGAATAGTCATGCTTTTACAGCTGCTACTAAATGCACTAACAGCTTTTGTGGCCAAGAAAGTTGTGGTAAGTTGTGCCTTGGTGGCTGTCAAAGCATTTAGGTCAGTTCTGGGGGTGGAACCAGTTCTCTGGGTCCCCATATGCTGTTTCTGCTCAGACCACACCACCAGGCTCTGGAAATGGCAGACGAGATTGGTCTGCTACCCAGACCAGGTAAGACTGGGCAAGGAGAGATCATGGAGGGTGATTCTAGGTAGGGTTAGGCTGGCAAGATCTAGCCCTTTTTGTTAGTCTTCAATTAGGGCAAAATGTTCATGCACTTTCAGATACTGGTACTTCCACGTGTTTTGCAGATTGAATGAAACTTGTAAGTGAAGTCAAGGCAAGACGTTAGGGACCATTGTGGGGGCTGAGTAAAAACGATCAAAATGTTGTAAGATATTCTCAGTACTACCAGTTGCTTTCTTGCCCAGTCGTGGGGAACAGTTTGTTGATGATACCTTTGCGAGAAGATTCATATCACCCTTGGATTTTCTCTCAAACGCAACAGGTGGGAGGGAATATGAGATTTAAATGGTATACAAAGTGGTACAATATTTAAAGGGAAGACAGAGACATGAAGGGAAGGTGGAGTGGATTCCTATTTCAGATTTTTAATATTTGAATTATTTGTTTTTCCTGCTCTCCTTCAATATCTAAACACTGTTTGAATTACTTCTCCTGTACATTCACTTTTCCCATTAATTCTTCATACCTCCTTGGTGCCCCTGAATTAGATTGAGAGGTTTTGACTTTTGTCTTGAACTCTATCGATTTTTCTTTTCAAGAATTATCATTAACTTTTTCTTTCTTTGGTTTTCAATACCTTCTCTGAGTCAACCATCTTTACTTTCACCCTTGTCAGACTTTTCTCCTTTCTAATTTGTTACACATTTGCATGCACTGTTGTTATCCTTGATTTGAACCTAAAACAGCACTAATCTGTGTTAGTGGATCTCTCATGGCATTATTGCCCTGTAAACAATTTGGTTGCTGTGACTTCTCAGAGACTTCTTTACTCTACTGAGGTCAGTGACAGAGGTCACCAGTGATCTAGTTTGTATCTTACCAACCCTTATATATTCCCATACATAACAACTCACTAAGAGGCCCTTTGGCCCATGTCAGCTCCCAGGGAGCAATCCTATTGGTCCCTTTGCCCCCCCCTCCTCATTTCTTTGTATCTTCTCACATATGCCTATCAACTTCATTTTGATTCATTTTAATGTTAACCTACAGTAATTTATACTGGCCAATTAAGTGTACCTGCATCTTTGGGATGCAGGAGGAAACCAACCCAGTCACCAGGAGAATGTGCACACTTCACACAAACTGGTCCTGGTTATGGAGCTTTTAGGCAGCAATTATGAACTGCTATAGAATAAGGCAGTGGAAATAATCATTAAACTAGACCATCAATAATGATACTTTATTCATGAAACAATCTACTGAACCGGACAGCATCCTTACAGTTGCTTTTTTTCAAGTAGTGTCTCTGTCCATAAACCCTGTTGTAACATGTGCCACAGTTAGTCACGTGAATCAATCCTTACAGGAGTGACAGCATTCAAAGAACAATTATTGACCATAGACCATTACTACATACGATGCACATTATACAACCAATGGATCAACCATTGGTATATCAACCATGGTGATATCATGTTTTGGTCTTATTTTGGTGGTATCAGTAAAAGGAGCCCTCTTTCTCTGCTGTGCATGCAAAAATAGCTATGATGTTATTTAAAGCGGGGCAGGAGAGTTCTCCATGATTTCCTGGCTACCGTGTATTCCTCCACCAATATAACAAGTGATCTTCTCAGGACAATGTCTGTCATCTTTCCCATATTACAACAGGGGCTGTGGCTCCAAAGTTCGTTGCATATATGAGCATACAAATTAGGAGCAAGAAAAGGCAATTCAGCCCCTGAAGCCTACTTCTTTATTCAGTAAGACCACAGGTGATCTGAATGTAAACTCAGCTCGGCATTCCCACTAACTTTCAGTAACCCTTCACCCCCTTGCTTGTCAAGAATCTATCTACCTCTGCTTAAAAATATTCAAAGACTCTGCTTCCACCGCCCTTTGAGGAAGAGAGTTACAAAACTCACAACCCTCAGAGAGAAAAATATTTTACTTCATTTCTGTTAGTTCTGGATTCCCCCATAATATTAAATATCTTCTCCACATCCATTCTGTCAAGACCACCCCTCCAGCATCTTATAGGTTCCAATCAAATTCCGTCTCATTCTCTAAGCCTAGTCTGTTCAATCTTTCCTCATAAGATCACCTAAAGTATTTCATTAGGTGGAAAGCACATCGGGATGACCTGAGGGGTGCTGTAACGTCCTATAATTCTAAATTCTTTCTTTCCTGAGAAATTTTGGGGTCACGACTTTTTCATTTACAAGAGAAATGATAGACATTTCACCAATGTCAGCAAAACTGACAGCAAATCTATCTCCCCTGCTCTGGAGCCACTGCAGCAGCATACAGAAATCACCCTGACCCTATCTCAAAACAAACTGTTGTCATTCTAATCCAATCCGCTGTTTTATTTTAATTTTGTGTAAACATTGGTCACTTTCATCAGTCTTTGTCTCATCCATTTTATTTCTTGTTAAGGCTTTTTCAACTAGTGAAAGAACAGCTCAGAAAACTGGAGCACAAGAGAGAAAGGATGCTGCTTTTCATTCCCCTGTGTCTCACAAGCCGAAGCATAACATTGAACTCCACTCAGGTCTTCCAGAAAACACTTCAGCAAGGGATAACAGCATTAAGCCCAGCACTTCAATCAAATGGCCTTCTCTCTATTCTCTCCAGGTTCATTACTGCTTTGGTGAAAAAAATGTTCAGCTCTGTATCACAGCCGCCGTTCATTTAATGAGCCCACGTCATTCACGCAGAGCCACTATAAAGGGAATAAAATAACACAATGTCTGAGACCTAACAGCTGAAATCAAAGGAATTTTCCCTGCAGGTCTTCCAATATGATAAGCAGTCAGCAGCAAGGAGTACTACAACGGAGTTACAAAAAGAGGTGCATGGTGCCGTTTTTCTGGCTCATAGGCAGGTTTGGTGGCTTTGTTTGTACATATTCCTGGAGCTTTCATCCTCTGACCTGTGGTCTTCATCAGCCCTGCTTTCAGCTTCTCTCACCCTCCATACTCTCACCATTGTTGGCACTGTGTTGTCTGTCCAAGTTAGAAAGGCAACTGGATGACTCGTAACTGAGTCAACACAATTATTTTCCCCCATCTTAAGCATTAACTCACCAAGATGTAGAAGGCTATGGACCAAGTGCTGGCAAATAGGACCAATATAGGTGGGTACCTAATAGTCAACACGGTGAGCTGAAAGGCCTGTGATGTATGACTTTAACTGTTCCAAGAAAAATATTTATTTTAAAGCCCTCTATATTATTTTGGTGGTTGTTCACAGCCATGAGCTGGGGATTAATCCCCAGCACCTGGAGGATCCAGGATGAATCTGGAGGTGTGGAAACCCTACCTTTAAGACACATTGATGGCCTTGCAGGTGGGTCAAATGTTTTCAGTACGTATGAAATAAAGAGGTTTATTTTAATAGCAAACTATGTCACATTCAATGCAGAAACTCACAGAAGGTTTTCTCTATTATAAGGAATTCAAAATTAGATCTGTATATTCTGAGTTCATTGGAATAAGCTGTATTTGTGTTTTGTAAAGTCTAGCGGCACTGTAATTCAACAATTGGATTACAGCTTTATATACATAAAAATACATTCTCAGACCTGTAATTTCTATCACAAGGACAAGAGCAGCAGGCAACCTCACAAAATTCTCCTCCTAGTTTTGAAACATTCCAACTTGGATACATTTCACCATTTCCTCATTATCACTGGTTGAAGTCCAGGAACTCCCGAACCAGCAACACCTTCACTGAACAAAATAGAATGGTTCACTGAAGAGGCAATAGTACTATGTTGGCTTGAACCAATAAACTTCTTACTCAGCGTGACACCTAATTTAATCCTACTTAAAAAAAACACAACTGGGCTGCTGATCCATGCTGTTTCTCAAATCAAATTGAAGTTTTCAAACCAGCACTGAGGCATTTAAACTCAAATTGACTTGTGCAGTACCACCTCCTCAGTTGGAGAAAGGAAAGAGAATAATATTGAGATTGCCTCTTCCTGCATAGCCACTTTATTGGTGAAAGTGCTCAAGATAGTCATTTTCTTGAATGTATGACTGAGGCAAACACTGAATCCACGTCGCTGGCAAGCCTGATCTGCACGGTAACTCGGGAATGCTGTCTTATAGCTGAATTGTACTTTTCAACTCCTGTCACTCCATTTCACTCATTCCCATCTAAATCAATAAACTGAAAGTAAACACTTCCATGAAACAATTGACAGATCCAAACTTATTCTATTTCTCATCATGTTAGTTATTGCCTAGAACAAATATTTTTCAGAAATGATTTTCCCTGCAGATTCCTGACACTTCATTTTTAATGTTGCACTAGTAATTGGTTTCAACCCTCTAAGTGACCCAGAGTATTTGTGTGCATGTGTATGTGCACAATCATAGAGAGATGGAGTTGTACTGCACAGAAAGTGGGTCACTTTCGAGCCTCCACCTTGTCCATGCCTCCTGTTGTATCTACCAACACTAACCCCATTTATTTGCATTACATCCATTGCCTTGCATGCCTTGGCTCTTCAGATACTTGTCTAGATGCTTCAGATACTCTTCAGATAATTGTCATGAGAGTATCTGCCTCCACCACCTACCTCTTCAAGCAGCACATTCCTGACTCCAAACACCTTCTGTGTGAGAAAGCTCCCCCCAGGTCCCCTCTAAACATTACACCTTGCACCTATGCCCGCTTGTCTTTGACACTCCTATCGTGAGAAAAAGATTTCTGTTTTTACCCTCTCTATCCCCCTCAAAACATTATATACCTCTTTCAGGACACTCTTCAACCTCCTCTGGTCCAGGGAAAACAAACCTAACCCATGCAGTATCTCCTTATAACTGAAATGCTCCAATCCAGGCAACACCCTGGTGAATCTCCTCTGCATCCTCTTCAGTGCAATCTCATCCTTCCCTTAATGTGGTGAGCAGACCATACACAATACTCCAGGTGTGGCCAAACCAATGTTTTACAAAGCTGGAATATGGAGTCCCATCTCTTATATACTAAGCCATGGCTGATAAAGGCAGGCATCACGTATGCCTATCTACCTGTGATGTCATTTTCAAGGACCTGTATTCCAAGTTGTTTTTGTTCATGATTCACTAGGGCCCTACCATTTACTGTATATGCCCTACCCTTGTTAATCCTCCCAAAATGCATCACCTCACACTTGCCAGGATTAAGTTTCATTTGCTACTGTTCTGCTGGACTTTCCAGCTGATCTATGTCATGGACAACCTTCCTCATTATCTACAACACCACCAATTTTCTTGTCATCTACAAACCTACTTATCACTTCTCCTGCACTCACATCCAGCACTGATCCTTGTGGTACACCACTAGTCACTAACTTCCAGTCACAAAAAGCAACCCTCTACCATTGTTACCAAGCCAATTCTGGATCCAATTTACCAGCCTGCCATGGATTCCATGGGCTCTAACATTTTGGACCAAATGTGTGTGTGTATGTGTGTTTGTGTCTATGCATGAGATGTACAGCACAGAAATAGGTTCTTTGGCCCACTATGTCCATGCCGACCTTTAAGTACCGATCCATAATAATCCCATTTTCCAGCACTTTATCCATAGCCATGTTTGCCATAGTATTTCAATTGCTTATCTTAAATATTGTGAAAGTCTCTGCCTTCACCAACCATTCAATCAGGGAAAAATTTCTTCCTCAGATCCCTCTAAATCCCTTATCCCTTACCTTAAACCTATGTCCTTTGCTTTTAGATACCTCTGCCACAGGAAAAAGTTTCCACTATCTACCCTAGCTATACACCTCATAACTTTGTAAACCTCATTCAGATTCCCCTTCATTCTCTTCCACTCTTCAGAAAACAAACCCAGCCTATCCAGTTTCTTCTCATAACTGAAACACTCCATCCCAGGTGACATCCTGTTGAATCTCCTCTGCACCCTCCAGTGCAATCACATCTTTCCTATAGTGTGGTGACCAGGACTGCAACAGTACTGCAGACAGAGCTTGAATATCCCTTTAATCAGCTAAATGGGAGTGCTCTCCCTGGTACCAATCGTTTCATCCACCATGAACATTGAACATATGTCGTTAGCAGCATTGCTGAGCTTCAGTCAGATCGCTACTGCCATGTAATTGAGGTCATGATCTGCCTAATCTGCATACATCCACCATATGATAATTTCACACAAGCTAGCACCTTTCCCAATATGATGCCTGGCATGATTTGCAATTTGAGTGTGCACAGACAATTTAAATGCCAAACTGGAAGCAAATCAGCATTTGCAGAGCTCAAACAACAGGTGTTACTTTGCCAAATATTATGGCAAATCTGTCCCAGAACCTGATATTTTAGTTTGTGCACAGCATTTCTCAATCTCAGCATGTTTCAGTACCAGTAAAGAATACTTTGGCCTCAGTACAGGAAAGAGAAGCCAGCCAATATTTTGGTTTGTTTCTGAGGAAAGGTCACTCACTGGAACATTGACTAGTTTCTTTTTCCACAGATGCTGCTTGACTGGCTGAGTTCTTCCAACAGTTTCTTTTTTTGTTTCAGTCTTGGTACAAGTTTCAGCCTTGAGTGTCTACTGTTGGCCTCATTAGTGTGTTTCAGCAAAGCATGTCAGTAACCTGCGACAAGTTCTACACTGATTATGGTCAATTGTTTGATATTTTACAAAATGATTTTTGACCAGACTATCAGTAGAGCAAACAATTGGCACTGAGCAGTAGTATTTATATTGTCTCTGCATTGCTCTGTCACCTACGTTCCCAAGAGGGTTTCAATTTCCTGTCGCAACTCAGGATTCCATCAGGAGGACCAGATGTCAAATCCGTGGAGCCAAAAACAAAGTACTACAGTGCTGGCTACCTGAAACAAACTAGAACACTAGAAACACTCAGCAAGTCAGGCAGCAGGTGTAGAATTGAGAACCATTGACATTCTAAGTATGACTCTATCAAATCCTGGTCTTGTCTTGCCATGTTATCATTCTTCCTTTCTTCACACATGGTGACGTGGTGAGTTGTTCCAACATATTCCAAGTTTGTTGGTGAATGTAGTGGAGTTAATTCCAAACAATCAGAGGTCAGATGTTTCACAGGAGCCCCTGCCATTCACGTTCATAGTCACTTTTGTGGAAAATTGAGATGTTCAGCCAACCATGATGAGTTCTTCATAGTCTATGAGGGAAAAACTGTAATAACTTTCATGACCTCAGGATGTCCCCAAGCTCTTTCCAGCCAATGTGTAAAGGATAGTCAGTGCTGAAAATGCAGCAGCTTGCTATAAATGTCTATAGAAGACTTCTGGATTTCCCTTTATGTTATTTGTCTCTCTATTCTCATGTTCTCTCTTTGCCTTTTCTCTCTTCTCTGCTGAGGTTCCACATTCAGCCTACTTCTCACTTGGAGAGGAACCTGCAAGTGGTGGTGTTCCCATGTGCCTTTGCCCTTCTTGGTGGCAGAGGTCACAAATATGAGAAAGGCTGTCAGAATAACTTGTTCTAGTAACTGCAGTGCATTTTGTAGATGGCCTACATTGCAGACACTGTGCACTGGTGGTAGAAGGAATGCATGCTTGGGGAGGGGTTGGTGTATGGGGTGTGGGCTGCTTATCCTGAATAAGACCAAGCTTCTTTTATGTTATTAGAGCTGAACTCATGCAAGCAAATGGTAGTATTGGAAGCATTGCAAGCAATGGTAGTATTGCAGTGGTGCAGACATATTACCAGAAAAATGGTAGTATTGCAACAAATGAGAGAGTATTCTATCACATACTTTGTCGATAGTGAACTGGATTTGGGACATCAGGAGGTGAGTTACTCACCGCAGCCCACCTAACCTCTGAGCTGTACGTAGCCACAGCAGTAATGAGACTGGTTCTGTTAATGGTGACCTCCAGGACATTGACAGTGGAAGACTTAGTGATGGTAATGCCACTGAATGTCATAGGGAGCTGGTTAAACCCAGTCTTGTTCAAGATGTTTACTGCCTGGCATTTTTGTGGCATGAACATGAATTGCCACTTGCCAGCCCATGCAGCCATGGGCTGCTTCATTTGCAGAGGATTTGTGAGTGGAATTGAACATTATGCAACCATCAACAAAACACCCCCACTTCTGATCTTATGATTGAAGGAAGGCCTTTAATGAAGCAGCTTGGGTTTAGGACACAAGTGGTTATTCAGCCCAACCAAATAACACAACAGACCAATGAAAACCTATTAAATCACCTGGTTTCTATTTCCTTTTTTCCTCCACATCTGCATTTTCTAACAGTCTGATATTTGTCCAGCTAACCTTTTGGAAATCATGTCATTATACGTAACAAATTGCAATCCAAACATGACAATGAGATGATACTTCAATGAAAACAGCACATTAAACAACTCCACAGTTACTTTTAATGATCATTCATGTTAATGAGGCAAAAGAAAAGTTAAAAGGTTAAACAAACTTTCTGCTCAGTTCTGGTTGGTCACCTCACTACAGGAAGGATGTGGAAGCCATAGAAAGGATGCAGAAGAGATTTACAAGGATGTTGCCTGGACTGGGGAGCATGCCTTATGAAAACAGGTTGAGTGAACTCGGCCTTTTCTCCTTGGAGCAACGGAGGATGAGAGGTGACCTGATAGGGGTGTATAAGATGATAAGAGGCATTGATCGTGTGGATAGTCAGAGGCTTTTTCCCAGGGCTGAAATGGTTGCCACAAGAGGACACAGGTTTAAGGTGCTGGGGAGTAGGTACAGAGAAGATGTCCGGGGTAAGTTTTCTACTCAGAGAGTGGTGAGTGCATGGAATGGGCTGCCAGTAACAGTGGTGGAGGTGGATATGATAGGGTCTTTTAAGAGACTTTTGGATAGGTACATGGAGCTAAGAAAAATAGAGGGCTATGGCTAAGCCTAGTAATTTCTAAGGTGGGGCATGTTTGGCACAAATTTGTGGGCCGAAGGGCCTATATTGTTCTGTAGGTTTTCTATGTTTCTATGTTTCAAACGAAACAGACATGATTCATGTCCATTTGGAATGAGGTAAGATGGACAAGTATCAAATATTAAAGTGACACAAAAGACTGCAGATGCTTGAATCTGGAGAAGCAATCAATCTGCTGGAGGAACTGAGAGGGTTGAGCAGCATCAGTCCTGATGCAGGGTTTCGACTCGAAATGTCAACAATTCCTTTTCTCCCACAGATCCTGCTCGATCCACTTCCAGCAGATTATTTGTTGCATCAAATATTAAAGACTGCCTTTGCAAAACCCATCCAACCTGTTTCATTGCCTCTCTGGGGGACTGTTAACTTTCTGGGAGATTGACCAGTGGCTGGGAGACCTGCCTTTGTTTAGTGACAGTTTTATTGGAGAAATTTAACTTAGCTGCTCCAGTAACTTATTGGTTCAGGGTTTCATGACTAACTCGGCTGAGTGGGCACTTGACAATGTACAGAGTTGAATTGCAGTTCAGGTATTTAAAGGCATATTGAAAGCACATTGTAAAGCCCATATTACAAAGGTGGAGAGGACAAAAAACAATTACTGTGCCAAGGCTGGGCCAGATTCAGTGCTTGAAATCTACGGATGCAGTAATTCTGAAATACACTCAGAAAATGCTGGAAACACTCAGCAGGTCAGGCAATATCTGTTCATAGAAGCTAAGAGATTTGTGAATGAGATACATTCATCAGAGTCATAGAGTAATACATAACAGAAACAGGCCCTTCAGCCCAATTCGTCCATGCTGACCAAGATGCTCATCTAAGCTAGTAATATTTGCCTGTGTTTGGCCCATATTCCTCTAAACCTTTCCTGTCCATGTACCTGTCCAAGAGTCTTTTAAATGTTGTTATTATACCTGCCTCAACCACTTCCTCTGGCAGCGTGTTCTATATACACACCACCCTCTGCGTGAAGAAGCTGCTACTCAGGTCCCTTTTAAATCTTTCCCCTCTTACCTTAAACTTATGCCCCCTAGTTTTTGGTTTCCTTTCCCTGGGGGAGAAAAAAGAGGATGGAGATCATTTGTTGAGGATGTTTAAGAGGGAGAGGAACAATATTGTAGAAAGATGAGGATGAGAGTCATTGCTGCATGGACAGAGATGGGGGAAGGTAGGAGTGCACACAAATAGGAAGCAGGTATGAGGGCTGACGCGCTTGCGAAGAGAGAGTAAAGAACTGCAGTGGTGCAGACATACGGCAATATGAACAGGCCCCTATGTTCACCTTTCCTTTCAATTTAGCTTCAAGAATCTGGTTGGCATTTTGTACAGGAGCTCTTTTGATAGTATAAACACTGGTTTATGTCAACACTGGTATTTCTGATTTGATTGCCTGGCCACAGTAAAAAATGACTGTTTTGGTTGTTTTTTGTCGGTGATTGCATTGATTTTACATTGAAGGTCAAGTGCTTTTTTTAAAAGCAGACAGAGGAAACAGCTTCCTAAACAAACAAATGGCATTACTTCCATGTATAAGCCATTCCTGGGCAGTTTGTGTGGCTGCCTTATCTTTCACTTTTGTAGTCTGAGTGGTTCCCAAGTTTGCAACAAGATCACCACCACCGTTCACCACTTCTCCATCACCACCTCCAACTCTGAACTGTCACAGAAAAAGTCTGCCATAACTACAAGGCAACCAAGGGTCTAGCATGAATGAAAAATTGAATGAAACTACATATTAGTTAAACATAAGTACTGGAAGGTTTGGTGACATTGAAAAGTGATAAATCCCTGATGGTTTACATCCCAGAGTTTTGAAAGAGGTGACTTTAGAAATAGTGAATGCTCTGATTATCATCTTCCAAATGTCTACATTTTCTGGAATTGTTCTTGTGGATTGGAGGGTAGGAAATGTAACCCCCAATATTTAAAGAAGGAGGACATGGGAAAACAGGGAACAACTGAACTGTTAGTCTATCATCCATGGTAGGGAAAGTGCTGGAGGCTATAGTGAAGGATGTAATAAAAGAACATCTTGAAAAGAATAATAAGATTTCAGATTCTTGGATTTTCAAAAGGAAAATCAAGTTTGACGGAAGTTCTTTGAGAATGTGGCTGGAAGAATAGGTAAGGGGGAACCGATGAGGGTGATGTGTTTAGATTTTCTCAAGGCTTTCACGGGAGGTTAGTCATTCAGGTTAAAGCACATGAAGTTGTGTGTAATATACTGATTATCAGACAGAAAATGAAGAGCAGAATAAATGGATCTTTCTCAGGTTGGCAGGATGTGACGAGTGGATCAGTGTTTGGGCCCCAGCTCATCACAATCAATATCAACGATTTGACTGAGGAGACCAAATGTCACAACTCTAAGTTTGCTGATGATACTCAACTAAGTGGGAACGTGAATAGGGAGGAAAATGTAAAGAGTCTTCAAGGGGATATGGACAAGCTGAGTGAGTGGGCAAGATATGTCAGATGCAGTATAATGTAGAAACATGTGAAGTTATCCATTTGGTGTACAAAACAGAAAAGCATTATTTTTAAATGGTGAGAGGGATTGGGTGATGTTGATATTCAAAGAGACATGGGTGTCGTTGCAAATAAGTCACTGAAAGCCTACATGTGCAGCAAGCAATTAGGAAGGCAAGTAAATGTTGGCCTTTATTATGAGAGGATTTGAGTACAGAAGTAAAGATGTCCTACTGCAATTATATTCAACCTTGGTGCACTCGCACTGGAGTCTCCTTTCCTAAAAAAAGGATGTACTTGCCAAAGAGGGAGTATAGCAAAGATTCACTAGAGTGGCTCTGGCGATGGTTGCTTTGCTGTGTGAAGGGGTTTTGAGTAGACTGGCCTGCATTCCCTGGAGTTTAGAAGAATGAGAGGAAATCTCATTGAAACTTCTGAAATTCTTACAGGGCTCAAACAGCTCAATGTGAGGAAGATGTTTCCCCAGCTGAGGTGTTTAGAACCAGGGCTCATAATTTTAGAATAAAAGGCAGGCCATTTAGGACTGAGGTGAGGAGAAATTTCTTCATGAAGAGGGTGGTGAGTCTCTGGAATTCTCAATCCTGAAAAACTGCCAAGGATCAGGCATTGAGTTTATTCTAAACAGAGATCAATAGATTTCTTGACATTAAGGGAATCAGGAATTTGGGAATAGTGGAGGTAAATAGTATTAAGGTAGTAGATTAGCAAAGATATGATGAATGAGAGAGTCGGATCAAGGGGCCAAATGGCCTCCTTTTGCTCCTCTGATGATTATCAGTGGGTAAAACCATCTACAATAGCTGAGGTCAATGTGACAGTGACTCACCTCTATACGATCAAGAGGGAGAGATGGATGGATCAAAGCACAGACTTTCTTGTTACGTGCTGAGCCAGTGTAAAATTGCAGCTGCTGTCGTGGTTTGTGAGACAGCACTTCAAAGGCAGATGCATCCTCCTCAATAGATCTTCAAAAAACCCACTGATTTAGTGGCAGCAATGACCTTTTACCTTGTGGCCAGCTGCTGAAGTCCTATCACAGCTGTTGAGTGCTTTTTGATACTATCATCATCAAAATTTTGTTGAAGCTTGTTTGATAGCTCACAAGAGAGATTTTAAGATATAGCCTACAACCCATGAAACAAAGTCTTGTTCCCTGATGTGAATTGTCTTCCCTGCCCAACTGTGTAAAACTCAGCAGCACAGAGCAGTTTCCAGGAAGGGAAAGATTTAGTTGTGTGATGAAGAGCTCCTGTTCTGTTCTATAACATGCAACTTTCAGCCACCTTACCAAATAGGTATATATCCCTCATAATGTCCAGAATCAGCATCACTGCAATATTACAGCAAGTTCCTTGTAATGGCATTCTTTCCCTATGAGAGCTCTGGGAGCCAGAATACCCAATACTCCTTGGAGAATATCCTCTCGACCACCACGGCCCCTAGTATTCACATCATAATACTGAAATGCTCATCCCTGCATTTATCTCATCCAGACTCGGCAGATTGAATGCCGTCTTCATCAGCCACCTGCCTTCAACTTTCCTCAAGCTGAGCTCTATTGCCAGTGTTCTAATAGTGTTGTCTGTTCACCTGTATGCTCATTGCATTGGCTACTGCCCAGTGTTGCCATCATGTTTTAAGTTCTGATCCTTGTGATTCAATCCCTGTCATCTATAAACTTTGCCTGCCTGCTAGTCCTAGCTCTGGCCTGTGGTCAACCCTGCATTCTCTTGTCACTGATGGACTGGAATTCAATTGTCTAGGTCCTGAACTCAGACATTCTCTCCCTAAATTGTTGGCCTCCCTCTCTTGCTCTACACTACTTCAAATCGACGTATTTGATGGAAATTTTGGTCACCTGCTTTAATATGTCTATTATACTATGCACTTCAGTTTTCAGTTTTGTTTGACGGCATCCTTGTGAAGCATCTTGCATTCTTGGACTACATTTAAAGCTCCATCCATCCAGGTTCAATCCTGACCTCAGGTGCTGTGTGTGTGTGTGGAGTATGCATGTTCTCCCTGTGACCGTGTGGATTTACTCAAGGTGCTCGTTTCCTCCCATATGCTAAAATTGTACTGGTTGTTAGGTGAATTGGTCACAGTAAGTTGCCCCTTTCTGGAGGTAGGTGGTTGGGGAACCATGGGCAAGTCAGAGAGATTAGGTTACAGACAAATAATTGGAGGAATGGCACTGAGAGGTAGCATAAACTCGATGAGCTGAATGACCTGTTATAGGAAAATATGGGAATAAATATTACTGTTTAAAGTCTAAAGCAATTTATTAAAGTGGAAGTGGGGAGATTGGTCTGAAATTAGTTGTATAATCATGGAGGTAAAAGATGGCATACCACTGTGTGCATGCTAAATTCTCTCTGCTTCTCTGAAAGTGCAGGTGCAGTATGTAAGTCAGAAGAGGGTGACAACCATTGGCACTCCAGAGCATGGGCACATAGAAAGGCTTGGTCAGGTGTGATGTTGTGCGTCAATGTACAGAACACCAGGAGGACTGGATCCAGGTCAGTGAGCTTCATGATTATCACAGAGTCCAGAATTTGTGTGGCATCTAATACTATTTCCTCCCTCTTGCACCATCCATAATTGGACATTCAATAATAGATCACACTTTCCTTCAACAAATTCCAGCTGTAAATCTTCCTTGCTTCATAGACTTTCAGGGTATTCTCAAGAACTACTCCATGATGCAGGCTGCACATAATGTGGTGAAGCTGCAAGGTGAGACTTACCATAAATGAGCACACTTTTGATAAGCTCTTTCTTTTCGCTTGACAAAATTAAGAATGACAGAAACAGATATGCTCTTTAGCGGCGTCCCCTGAAGTGGTTTTGAACAGGAAAGCAGGTGTGAGGAAGTGCGTGGTTGTGACATCAAAAATCTGATCCAAGCTGAGATTGATACTACCCTGTTCTTAGCTGCTACAGGTACATTGGTCTACTTTTAATGTGCACTTATTCTGTAGAGAAACATGTCATTATTTTGAGCTATGCAATATCCCACAAACTAAGGGGGGAAAATTTATTTGTGTTTGTGTTTCTTTATATTTCAAAAATAAACTTTATTCATAATAAAAAATATATACAAAAGAAGAAATAGTGCAAAATGTTTACATTCATGGTCACAACAATCAGTTGTGTTAACTTATTTTTTAAAACCATCGCATCAGTACCACTTATGTGACCCCCTGGGTGACACACCCTTTTGTTGTCTGAGGGGCTTCCCCAACCGACTCAGCCCCTCCATGTGCGGTAGTGGAAGGATGTTGGGTGAAGGATGAATTTTGATTAGGACAATTCCCCACACATCTCCAAAGGGATGTCATGATTTCTATTACACCCTTTAGAACAAGGTGATGAGGAACAAATTTAACACTGGACCCAAAAACAATGGCTTAGAAATTCTTTCATGATGTGCATGCATTGGCAAAATAACATTTTTTTAAAATACTGATCACTAAACATGACCATGTAATTTGTTTGCTTGTAGAACAAATTTTCAAACTAGGCTCTCTCCATACATGAACCACTTTCAAGACGGAGGGCACTGAATATGCACAGTGACATCAAATGCCACACTAGATCTGCTTTAACACTAGTGGAGGTAAATTGAAGTTTAAGTTTATTGTCATGGGCACACTTACCCAGGGTATAAATGCCATGAAAATTAGCAGCAGCATCACAATACATTACAAACATGACAAATGTAAATAACATAAACTTAAATTAACATAAATTATACATAACTTACACGACAAAATAAACAAAACTAAACATAACGACATTAGTGCAAGTTGAGGGAAATATAGTCTGAGGTAGAATTAGGGTTTTTCAGGTCAGTTCAAGAAGCTGATGGTATTGGGAAAGAAGCCCACTGCATTCATGCAAGGATCATGATTGGTGCAAGGCTTGAATACTGAAAAAGGTTTTAACCAGAAGGATAAAACTATTTCAGCTCTCATTAGCAGGCCAAATTCTTGGGAATCTCTTGAATTTCTTGGGAGTCCAAGAAATCTAATGTTATAAGGATTTTAAGAAACTGAGAACATAAGAAACAAGAGTAGAAGCAGGCTAATCGTCTTGTTGGACAAATAACCTACTCCTACTCCTGTTCTTTATGTTCTTAGCTTCCTTGAGCCTGCTTCACCATTCAATACAATCATGGCTGATCCAATCCTGCCCTCAACATCACTTTTAAATGCTTCTCAAAACCCACCTCTTTGACCAAACCGGTCATAACATTTCTATCCGTGGCCAACTACTCTCGTATGAAGCATCCAACTCTTTCACTGCATAAACATTTCTATATAAATGCAAATTTGCCTGTTTGATAACTGGGAGATATTTATCAGAGCTTACCCTTAACTCCCATGTAGTGTCCGCTTATTCAATGATTCTGCCTCCACAGCTTTCTAGTGTGGAGAATTCCAAAGGTTCATGAAACTCTGTGAGAAGAAATTCCAGATAAATTACTTTTATTTAGTTGTGTTAAATCTGCAAAATTGGACATTCCTGGTTTCTTCTTAAATAGTGCCCCAGGATCTTTTACATCCATTCCAAAGTACACAAAAGTTTCTATTTATTGTCTCAGCTGGAAGATAGAACTGCTCACATGGCCAATTATCCTGCACTTAACTTATATATATCTGAAAGGAGGCCTTGATGAACAAATGGGTCCTGGACCCAACTGATGAAGCTCTGCATGGAGATCTAGTTGGGTCAGAATAAGTCCACACAAGAAATTGCTGAGAAAACCTTTAATGCCATAGACTCTGCCATCAAAGCTGACCCTAACAGTCAAAAATTAGTTAAATGAAAATAAGTTTCAAACATTATAATTTTTAAAAACAGGAACTCCTAAACACTTGTATAATTAAAAATATTACAAGTTAACAAATTAAAAGAAACTAACTTATCTGACTGCCTTTCTTCCCTCAGCTGTAAAATCTTTATCCAAATGAATAGGCTTGTGGTTTCTGTGCTTGGTCTAACCTGGCGCCAGATTTATGAGCAGATTCCCCAGTTTAAATGCTGAATGTTTCCAGCAAGGTTGTGGTCTGCTACTGGACCCCACACAGACTGCAGCCGTGGACCATGGTGACATATTCACCACAGGAATCTGTCAGGAAGTTTGGGACTTACATTTGTATGTGCATTCACTGAAGTCCCAAACCTACTGTGAGAGCACTGAATTTAAATGCTGCCACTTCACTGCAGATCTGCTGGCAAAACCCTGGAAAATCCAGGCCAATAATTGCCTGGAATCATGTCACACAGAATTGCACTGAAATAACAACAATTAGGTAGGCCATTCAATCCAAAGACGGTGTTTGTATTTATCCTTAATTTGTTCCGGTCAATAACACAATTTAGTAGATATTTAAGGAGCCTTCTGTTAATAATATTGTCTTAATCCCTCTGTGTGTTAATGCTATGTAAGATACACCTGCCCATTTGGGAACTGTAATATATTCAGGATCTTTCTCTGCTGTAACATGGAGAGAAATATAAAGAATTTGCAGTGCTGATCAAATCAGGTACAAAGTAGCATGAAGTAGCTAAGGTTGACATTGGTAACCAGCTAAGGCTCATCTTTCTTTTCACGCTGCTTCATACTTTGATGAGATTCTGGAAATAAAGCATCCCCAAGCAGACTCTTGACATTTGTAGTATTAAATTTGCTCCCTGCCCTGGCTGGGGAATTGTAAATTGTTTTTGTGTGTGAATTTACAATTCTGGACTGGGATAGAGAGCTACATTTATCCATGTAAATGCTAGGAGTTGGCTTGATTTTGCTGAAACCAGCTGAAACCAGTATCAGTGTAAAAGTAGCAATGAGATTCTGCCCTGAACTTAGAATACTCATTCTGTATTCAAATCCTCCCATGGTCTCATTTTCTCGATCAACAAATGCAGACCCACATCTGTCCAAGAATGCTTAGTGCTCACTGTTCTGGGCTTGTACCCTGCTGATTTCCATTGCCACATCATTGGTGGTTCTACCTTCAGCAACCACTGACATGAGCCCTAGTAGTCACTTCCTAAACCCCCTCCTCCCCTCTACCACTTTTAAATGGTCCCCAAAACCCACCTCATTGACATAACCAAATTTATGGACAATTACACTACTGTGAAGCATCCAGTTCTTATACTATGTAAAAATTTCCACATAAAAGCAAATTGTCCTGTTTGATAACTGGGAAATTTTCGTTAGAACGTTTGAGCTTGGCTTTCTTCTTCATTCAATGTTTGGTATTTGGTTGGACAGGTGGAGGAAGGGTAAAGGGGCTGTAGAAATATGGTTACAGTGAAAAATGTGGTTATAACTATTCACTCATGTGGAGAGTAAATGCAGGCTTAGACTGGGGGGGCTGAATCGTCCATTTCCATGTTGTAATTTCTATGTATTTCTGTATATTTTACACCAATAAAGGTATAAAGCCTAAAGAAATTTGAGCCATCATGATGGGACGACACAGTGTTACAGCTAGTAGTGCTGCTGCCTCACAGCACCAGCGAGCCAGGTTTAATCCCAACTTCTGGCACTGTATATGTGGAGTTTGCCCGTTCTTCTTCTGACCGTGCGAATTTCCCGGGGTGCTTCCGTTTCCTCCCAGATACCAAAGACATGTGGGTTGATAGGTTAATTGGCCACTGTAAATTTCCCCTAGTGAATAGATGAATGGTAGAATCTAGGGCGAACCAAAAGGAATGTGGGGAGAATAAAATGGGATCAATGTGAGATTAGTGTAATTGAGTGCTATGTGGTTGGCATGGACTTAATGGCTGAAAGGCCCATTTCCATGCTGTATAGCTCTACAATGATCATTGAACGCCATGTATTACCAGATCATTAAACAAGCACCGTGAACAGAAAATATGAGAAACAAATTGTTTTCCACTGTGCAAATGTTTGATGGTGGAGTTCAGGCCCCATGGGGTGAAACAACAATTCAAACATTGCTTACAGCTTGAACCAAAATTATGTCAAACATTTTAAAGTGTCATACAAGTAGAAAAATCTGCAAATAACCCACTTGTAGGCAAACTGTGTCACATTGTGTAGGCAGCTCTAGCTCATTGTGGGTAATTTTGACCTTGGCTGGTGGTGTTAAATGAGTGAAATAGACTCAGCAACCCAAGATACAGCTCGCCTCATATTAATTCCCATTAATGGTAATGCAATACTGGTAATGAACTTGCACTGAATTTTCCAGTGTCAGATAACCCACACTCCCTGTGACCATTTCTCTCTCCTTCTGATCCACCCAGGTTCTCCCCTGGCCCACCTGGTTTCATCTGCCTATCACCCATACACTATACCTACTGGGTCTCCTATCCCCTCCTCATCTGCCCATCATCCTTCCCTTATGTGATTCCACTTATCTTCCTTACTTATCAGATTCCAGTATCTGCAGCCTCTTGTGTCTCCACATATCACCTTCCAGCCTTTGTCTCCACCCCCTACCCACACCTGGCTCCATCTGCCCATCATCCCCTCCTCACCTCATGCCACCTATTGCCTGCCAGCTCCTGCCTCTCCCCTCCCTCTCACCTCTTTATACTGGCTATGTCCCCTCTCAGTCCTGATGTAGGATCTTGACCCAAAACGTTGACTATCCCTTTAGTCTCCACAGATGTTGCCTGAACTACTGAGTTCCTCCAGCAGTTTGTTTTTTGCTCCACCACCTCCAGATCTGGCCTGCATCAAACCTGCCCTCACGTGTCCCTTAGGGGATGCAGTGAGTTACTTTGCCTCACTGGATACTGCAGAGAAATTGGATGATGCTTGAAAACCTGCCCTGGAGCCACAGTGCATATTTTATTCATGTCAGCTTGACCTGGTGCTGTTTGCACATAAAACCAGTGCTGCCTCCTCATTATCATGATTGGAGCATTCAGCCAGCACCAACCACATTGTTTCTTGCATTAGTGATCATATACGGGGTCCAATTTCACAAGTAGTTAGCAGCAATTGAAGCAGGTTGTGCTGATTGATCCAAACCTGCACATCTTAAAGGAAAGGTGTCCTTAGCATTCAATCATCATTGGAAATTATTTCAAGTACTTGGGAAGCCTGCTGGAGGTTATGGCCAAACAAAATCGGTACCCCAATTTTCCAAAGCACTTCAGGAATTTTAGCAGGGCAAGGTAGTAAGGAGAGAAGTCCTTTATGTCTCAGACCCAGGAAGATATCCAGGGATCAGGTCACTTCTGAGGCCCATGTAAACAGTGACATACGCAAGTCCCTGACAGACAGCCACAAAATTTCACTGACCTCGATATTCATCTCCTACTAACTGCTCCACCAGCCTCAAACTCTACTCTCTCCTAAACGTCACTCACCCAACAACAATCTATCACTCGTGACATATATCTAACACTGATATGCCCCACTACACCCCTATACACTTATCACTACTTCAACACTCAGAGCTAATCAGCCATATTATGCACATTCACCAGGTAAATTGCAAGACAATCACTGCAGATGCCGGAATCTAGAGGAGCAAACAATCTGCTGGAGGAAGCCAACAGGTTAAGCTGCTCAAACCACTGAGTTTGTCCAGGAGGTTGCTTGTTTTATCTGGAATATTATGAGTTTTGGCCAATGCACACCAGATAGGATAAATTTACCTCAGAGATGGTGCCACATAGATTCCTGAGATAGAGTTGTCCTACAGGGATAAATTGAGGAAGATGGATCTGCACTAAAGATTTAAAAGAATGGGATGTGATCTAATTGAGATATACGGGACTATGAGAGAGATTGGAAGGAGAGCTTCTGCCTCAAGTACTGGCCCGTGAAGTGAATTTCATAGCCTTGCAATTCTATGCAAGTTTCTGTCCTAATCCTTTTGCAATTAATCTTTTATCTAGCTCACTCTTGACCACTAATCAATACTTTTATCTGCCCTCTGGCTTTTCATAATTTTAAATGCTTCTATTTTATCACCAAATAATCTATATTATTTCCCAATACTAGACAGCATCCTTAGAAGTCAAACTTCTGATTTTTTTACGGCAGCAATTGTACTTGCTTCCATACTGGCACATTGATAAATTGCTGGCAGTATGCACAAATTGGGTGCAGAAGGAGGATGCGAAGGACTAAACCTATAGTTGTACAAGGCTCGCTACACAGTTGGATGACATGAGCTCATGGCATATGATCAGTTCCGTGGAGCTGATCAAACATGTATGAGAATGGCAGAGTTTGGTTAAGCATGTGTCATAGATCAGTGTAATGAGGTTAAATGTAAAGTGGGATCTGGTTAAATATATCCTCAGTTACAATCCCATTACAAACACAAGTGCCCAGAGTCCGGATAAACTTGTGCTGTATTACAGCAGGGAATGGTAATGCATGTTCAGCAGTATAGTATAACATGAAAGGATGTACACCATGGCATAACAGAGTGTATTTTGATCTTGAATTGTGCAATGACCTGATTCCTGTGTAATAGTCCTATGTACGATCTGCATTTACCCAATTGTTCTGGAAATGAAAATGGTTCTTGAACAAAACAGGGTATATTGAAGGCTGTTATTCTGGCTGGTGGTCCGTGACGAGTGGTGTTCTGCAAGCATCGGTGCTGGGACCTCTGTTGTTTGTGATATATATCAATTATTTGGATGAAAATGTAGATGGGTGGAATAGCAAGTTTGCGGATGACACCAAGATTGGTGGAGTTGTGGACAGCGTAAAGGGCTATCAGAGAAAACAGCAGGATATAGATCAGTTACAGATATGGGCAGAGAAGTGGCAGATGGAGTTTAATCCGGGCAAGCGTGAGGAGTTGCACTTTGGTAGGTCAAATAAAAGGAGAAAGTATACAGTTAATGGCTGGCCCCTTAATAGCCTTGAGGTACAGAGGGATCTTGGGGTCCAGGTTTACAGTTCACTGGAAGTGGTTACACAAGTGGATAAGGTGGTAAAGAAGGCATATGGAATGCTTGCCTTTGTTGGTAGGGGTGTTGAGCATAGAGTAAGGAAGTCATGCTGCAGCTATATAAAACTTTCATCAGACCATACTTAGAGTATTGTGTGCAGTTCTGGTCGCCCCATTATAGGAAGGATGAGGAGACTGTAGAAAAGGTGCAGAAGAGGTTTACCAGGATGCTTCCTTGATTAGAGGACATGAGCTACGACATGTTGGACAAACTTGGGTTGTTCTCCTTAGAGTGTTGGAGGCTGAGGGGAGACCTGACAGAGGTTTTTAAAATTATGAAAGGCATGGATAGAATCTGTTCCCCAGGGTAGAAATGTCAAACACCAGAAGACATGCTTTTAAGGTTAGAGGAGGGAATTTTAAAGGCGTCGTGAGGGGCAAATTGTTTACACAGAGAATGGTAGTAGTGGAATCAGGCAGCTTGGTGGAGTTTAAGAGGTTTTTAGATAGAGACATGAATATGAAAGGAATGGAGGATATGGATGATAAACAGGAGGAGGACATTTAGTATATATCGACATCAAGATTGGCACAACATAGTGGGCCAAATGGCCTGTCCAGTGCTGTACTGTACTGCTCTATGTTCTACGTAAAACAGAATAAGTCTTCAGCTGTGGTTATTCCTTCACAAAACATAACCTGTCTGAGCTGACTCAATTTCCACCAGCAGTTGGGTTTTAGACTGTAACTTGATTGCTATAATCAGGTAGCAATTCAAAGAGTTACCTGCAGTGCAGGAACACTACTAATCTTTCAGTGAAGGAGGGTGGGGGTCATCCTTCCTCAGCCTGAGTGTGAGCATTACTGTCAGCAATGATATCCACAGCAGAGAGAGAAAACAGCTTGAAGGGACAGCAACATATGGCAACTGTGTGCCAGACTTCAGCTAGATCAGTCAGGATATCAGTGCTGTGTACACCTTGCCAAATAATATAAAGCTGGAAGTGTTTACAAGGGAATGATTTAATCAGAGCTAGAGCAACAATGAACCTCACAAGCTTGGCTCTTGTGTCATCTAAACCCCTTGATGAGGAATCATTCTTGCCTATTAATCTCTTTTAAATTTGGACATGCGCAAACAGGGACAAGTCGCTCCTATCTTTGATGTGGTTGAAATTTAGTCCAAGGGATGACTGGAAGCAAGTATGATGCGGAGTCCCTTAGCCTGCTGCTTAGAATAGCAGATAATGGATAAAACATAAGCCTGCACTGTGTGCCAGTTCATGGGGTGAATGTGCTAACATGAAAGCACAAGCTGCTTGATGGATTCATGGCTTCACATTTCTCCACTGTGCACCAGCTGCTCTTCTTCAAGAGTGATGGCTCCTATTTGGTTTCATCCATCCTCTCTCCTTCAGGCTTAGATCTGAGGGGTCTCCTCGGCTAAAGTTACATAGGTAGTTACACATTAAAACCTTTGACAATTGCATAACAGGTGCGTAGCTGCCTCCTAATAGGGGGAATAGGAATTTATTTTACTAGTTGTACTTTTGTTTGATGACCTCATTTAGTGTTCCTCAGTTAATGAACTCTCTGAACTAAAATGCTGTTTAAGGAAATGCAGATATTCAAAGATTTAGGTTGTCTTCCACGAGTACCAGAATCTGCATAGGGAAAATACCAGCATCCGGAGAGGGAAAGTAACACCACCTGGAGACATAATGTAACAACATCTGGAGAGGCAACGTAGCAACATCTGTTAATGTAAAGAGAAAGCACCTGTTGTGGAAGAGTAACAACATCTGGAGCAGTAAAGTAACAACATCCGGGGAGGAATTTCAATGGGATGACAATATCTTTTTTCAATTAGGTTTAAACCTATTGAGTTAGTTATCTTAGTTTTCTGAGTTTTGAACATATGGTACAATTTTGTACATTACTGCCATATTTGTGACTTTGCTTCACTGCACTTCTACTTTTAACATAAATCGCACCCAAATAGGGAGTGAATAATGATGAGACTGCAGTGAGGGAGTTTAGCTTTTTCAATATCCAGAAGCATGGAACTTTGCCACAACACTCTTCAAACTGTAAAGTAATGGGGCAAAATATTTATTACTTACATAGTATTTTATCAACCCATGTATAATTGCCATTGTTTATTTTCATTGAGTCATAGAGCCTTATAATTATGCGATACATAAGGGTTCCACTTGGACCATCAAAACTGTGCTAACACTTTGATAAAGCTATCCAATTAGTTGCAACCTGCTGTTCATTCCCCAGAGCCCTGAACTTTTTTTTCTTTTTCAGGAATAGTTCCAGTTTCTCTTTGAAAGTGAACATTGAATCTACTCCCTTTCAGGCAGTGCATCCCAGATCATTTTGACTCCCTGCACATTTGTTTTCTTGCAAGTCCCCAGTTCTTTTGCCAATTTTCTTTAATTCTTTATCCTTTGGTTACTGAATCTCCCGCCAATGGAAAGAGTTTCTCCCTATCCATTGTATCATAATTTTGAGTACATCAGTTAAATCTACCCTGAATCTCCTTTGCACCAAAAATAAGCCCCATCTCCAGTGTTATTTCGGTCTATTTCTTCTTTTCCAAGGTCCTACCATCCTTTCTGAAGTGTGATACAGGTCCTCCCCAGGTTACCAATGCCCAGCTTATGGACACCCTTTATGTACGAGTGAGCATTTGGGAGACCAGTGGAACAGATGGGGACAGATTTGTCAGCTGCTGCAGGTATCTTCTGCCGGGTGAGAACAGGGCATTTCCACATGCCTTCTCTCCCCTCCTGAGCTGCAACAGTCGAGGGCTTAGTCGAGCAGAGCTGGGAATGCTGAGCAGACTCACCCTCGCCCGTTCACTCTCCCTTCACAGCTGTTTCTGTGATCCTCTCCGCACACTGTTTCTGTTCATTTCTGACTTATAAACAGTTCAGGTTACGAACAGTTCTCAGGAACAGAAACCTGTCGTAACCTGGTGACTGCTGTACTCACAACTGGACAGAATACTGCAGCTAAGGATTAACCAATGATATATAAAATTTGTCATATGACTCTTGACTGTGTTCTCTGTGAATCAATGCATTTTTTTTTAATATTCATTCAACAGAGTTGGGCTGTGCAGGCTGAGCCAGCATCTTATTGCCCATCTGTAGTTGTCCTTGAGAAGGTGGTGGTGAGCTGCCTTCTTGAACTGCTGCAGTCCTTGAGGTGTGGGTATACCCACAATGGTGTTAGAGACAGAGATCCAGTATTTTGACCCAGCGATGGTGAAGGAACTGATATATTTCCAAATCAGGATGGTGTGTGGCTTGGTGGTGGTTTGCTGCCCTTGTCCTTCTAACCTTGTTGGAGGCTTGGAAGGTGCTGTATAGGGAGGCTTGGTGAGTTGCTGCAGTGCATTCTGTAGATGGTACAAGGTGCTGTTGCTGTATATTGGTGCTGGAGTGAGTAAATGATTATGGATGGGATGCCTATCAGGCAGGCTGCTATGTCCAGTATGGTGTCAAACTTCCTGAGTGTTGTTGAAGCTGCACTCATCTAGGCAAGGGGAGACCATTCCATCACACTCCTGACTTGTGCCTTGTAGATGGACAGGCTTTGGGGAATTAGGAGGCGAGGTACTCCTAGCCTCTGACACGCTCTTCTAGACACATTGCGTATATGGCTACTCCAGTTCAGCTTCTGGTCAATGGTAACCCCTAGGATATCGATAGGGGGATTCAGTGATGGTAATGCCATTGACTGTCAGGGGGTGATAGCAGAATTTTCTCTTGTTGGATATCGTCATTGCCTGGCACTTTTGTTACCTGCCATCTATTGTCCAGGTATTGCTGCAGTTGGTTGTGGACTGCTTCATTATCTCAGGAGTCACAAATGGTGCTGAACATTGTACAATCGTCAGCAAACATCCCTGCTTCTGACCTTATGATTGAACGAAGGTCATTAATGAAGCAGCTGAAGATGGTTGGGCCTGGGAAACCACCCTGAGGAGTTCCTGCAGAACTGCCCTGTGGCTGAGGTGATTGACCTTTACCTGCCACAATCATCTTCCTTTGTGTTCGGAACGATTCCCACCAGTGGAGGTTTTCTCCCTGATTCCCACTGACTCCAGTTTAGCCGGGGCTCTTTGATGCCATACTCATTCAAATGCTGCCTTAATGTCAAGGGCAGTTTCTCTCACTTCACCTCTGGAATTCAGCTCTTTTGTCCATGTTTGGACCAAGGCTGTAATGAGGTCAGGAGCTGAGTGACTTTGGCAAAACCCAAACTGAGCTTCTGTGAGCAGGTTGTTGCTAAGCAAGCGCTGCTTATCGATTATCCCTACCGACACTCTTCTGATGATCGAGAGTAGACTAATGGGGTGGTAATTGGCCAGGTTGGATTTGTCCTGCTTCTTGCAGACAGGACATATCTGAGCAATTTACTTCATTATAAAGCTATGGATTCCTGATGTTGCACTTCCCAGTGATATGCTGTTAAGTGGAGATATGTTTTTAATCCTTTTTGACATGATGTTCAAAGTGAGAGTGGTTGCAGCAAAAGAAATCCATTACTTACAATGACTAGCTATTCAATTTTATTTCACCTGGCAAATCCTTGCCCATAAAAGCAGCCCAGCTCTTATTTGGATGATAGAGGACAGCATCAAAGGGAGGTATCTGTTTTGTTTGCAATCTAAATACTCTGAGCCAATGTTGGAAACTGATTCATAAGAAAGGATGTGCTTCTCTGATGAATAAATGATCATGAACAAAAGTCTTAGAAGTGAAGTGCTTATTGATAGTTGCCGAGATTTATCATTTGACAAACATCTCACAAATATTCTGCAAATCTCATTTCAGTGATTGCAGTTCACTTATGATATAGGATTAATAGATAATTATAAAGAATAGTGTATTGAGACCAAAACTGACTAGTATAGAGTTGACTCTACCCAACTCTTAATGCTTTCAATGACTGGGAAATGTTTCAGCAACAAATTACTGGTTAGGGGTGAGAAATAATGTTTTAAGTCACAATGTTGGTTTGCATGACATCAAAATGGTAATTCATATTCATATGACATTAAGCTTCATTTCAATTATTGCAAGTGGTTCCTGATAGTTCATTTAATTAAGCACTTGGAAAGGATTTTTGTTTGTGTTAAAGGTGCTGTATAAATTCAAGTTGTGGTTTCAGGCATCAGTTATGGATCTATAGTAATACACTCTTGTTGGAGTCAGCTATTATGGATTGCAGTTCCATCTCTGGAGAAGTGAGACAGAATGTAGGTTGATAGTCAAGATGCAGCACTGACATAGTGCTGCCCTGTCAGAAGTAGCAACTTTTAGGTAAACTGACTTCTGTCCTATTGCATGGATGGAAAAGGATCTGATCATGATGTTCAGAAGATATTCCTCCTCACTCCTCCTCTGCTGATGTTTATTCCTTAAATGTTACCACCAAAACATGCCAGCTAGTGTGATCTTGTTATGCATAATTTGAATGACTACATTGCCAGAGTGACCAAAGTACTGCGGATGTTGGAAATCTGAACAGAAACCAGATACTCCTTTTGTTATTCACAAGCCCCTACAAGGGGTTGGGTGTTGACTACCCTCACTTTCTAATCAAAATGGCAGGTGGGCATTAAGGCACAGATGGATATCACCTGATTGAGCTATACAGGATTAGAGGAACATAGGTAGGGTACATAAGGAGAAAGCTTTCCCCTTAACAGAGGTGTCTACAGCCAGAGGACATAGGTTTAAGGAAAGGGGTAGGAGATTTAGAGGGGATCCAAGGAAGAAATTTTTAACCAAAAGATGGCGCTTGAAATCTGGAACACACTGCCTGAGAAAGTGGTGGATGCAGGTACTCTGACAACATTGAAGTAATTAGATGAACTCTTGAAACACTGAAGCATTTACAAGCTGAGAGCTGGTAAGAGGTATTAGTGTAAATGGGTACTTGATGATTAGCATGGACATGCGCTGAAGGGCCTTTTTTGCATGCTGTATGACATTAGCAAGATCGACATATCCCAGTTCAGAGATGACAACAAATCATTTCCTCACAAAGTCTAACTCAAGGTTGCGCCTATTTTGCATACTTCAACTGTGTGCTCAGGAAATGGAAGCAAATTGGCAATAATAGGAGAAGAAAACGGTACTATTCAAATCATGGGCAAATGGGATTTTTAAATTCATTCATTCAATGTGGATGTCACTGGCAATACTTGCATGTGTCCGTCTACAATTGCCCCAGAACTGAAGAAGTAGGCAAGTGTCAACCACATTGGTGGGTTTGGTCAAACAAGCCAGACCAGGTAAGTTCAGCAAATTTCCTTCCATGAAGGATATTAAAACATAGTATTGAAAGGCCTTATGTCTGAGTAAAATGCCAACTGCTATTATTAGTAATCCGATGTGTAGAAAGGTACTAGTTTTGAAATTGAATTCAGGATAGAATCCTTGACGTTCATGGTGCAGAAGGCAGCAGTTTAGCTCCTTATTGTTGTGCTCCCTCCTCATCAGTGCCATTCCCTTTACATATGCCTTGGCCTGAATTCTCCTCTGTATCTAGTTTATAAGTGTTGTATTATGAGCAGCTAAATAAATTAGACCTATGTTTAGAAGGGGTGATCTTATTGAATGTGCAAGATCATGTGAGCATGACAAAGTAGATGTCAAGATGTTTCTACTAGTGGGAGAATCTCGAATGAGGGAACACAGTTACAAGATAATGGGATGGTCATCAAAAACAGAAGTGGATACGAACAACTTCTCGCAGACAGTGGTGGATCTCTGGAATTCTCTACCGCACAGGATTTTGGAGCCTAGATCACTGAGGAATTTAAAGAGGAGGTACGTAAATGTAATGGCTGGTGAATTGAAGGCCATGGGGAACTGACACAGAGGTGGATACGAGGCCTGGGGTAGATTGACCACGATCATTTTGAATAGTGGGGCAGGCTTGAGGGGAAAAGTGGCCTACTCCTGCTCCTATTTTCTTATGTTCTTGTGCTCCAACCGTGCAATGTCTCAATTGCAAACAAGCATCAGAAAAAAAATGACCTTATAATGCTCGACGTGAAGGTTTTCTTCTATCCTCTGTCCAGACTCGTTGTGACCTACTTAGATTATTGACTCTTTACCACTTCCTCTGATCCAAAAGAAATACACCTCAGGGTTCCATTGTGGAGTGTTTTTAAACTATACACATATGAAAACTGATATCTTTCAGAACAGAATATAATTAGTTGCTCCCAGATGCTTTTGTGTTATCTTCTTTAAAACCACCAGTAAACTTGAACATATTACACTCTATTTCATCCAAGTCATTAATATAGCTTGTAAATAATTAGGAGCCGGTGGGAACCTTGTCAATAGTAACTGCCTGTCTAAGTCTCATTCCCATCATTATCTATACTTATTATCTTTGATCCTGTAACAACTTTTAGTACCTTATTATTGACCTTTTGAAAACCTAGATATACTACATCAATTCTTTACTCTGCCATTTACATTCTCAAAAAACTTAGATTTGTCAATCATTATTTTCTTTTAATAAATGCATTTTGAAAACTGAGTTATTTTATGATGTTTAAAGTGCCCCATTATCACCTGCTTAATCATAGATTCAGGTATTTTACCCAACAACTGATGTCAAATTAACTGGTTTTCTCCTTCCTTGAATCATGCCGATCCTGCTGCAAGTCTTTAGTGAAAACAGACAAAATGGTTGTGCAATGACTCAAGATTTCTCCATTTGCTATTGAAATATTCCTGTCTCTGCCCAGTTTTCTTTGCTACTTTCAAGAACAGTTTTAAAACTTTTAAGGCAGTTATTTTCCCATTTCTTGCTCTCATATTCCATCTTCTCCTTCCGATTTTTCTCATCATTGTTATTTTCTAAAACTCTTCCAATTCTTGGGCTTACCATGTTACTCTGAAACATCAGGCTTTTCTTCCAACATAATTCTACCCTTAGGTTCATTATTTAGTCTAAGATGGATCATTTCCATGGATTTTAAATTTTCATTGGAATTTACATTGAGAATTATGAAATCTGTCATTTATCCACTGAAAAACATTTAATTTCCCAAATCTACCTCACACATCTAATTATTTCAGTTCAGTATCTAATCAATTGAGACCCTTTTGAATGGACTATGAAATACTGTCATATGGGATCAGTTTTGCCTGGAGGATTCCATACTACAAAGTTACAGCAGGCAAGGTCCAGAATAACCAGTTCTCTGATTGGCCCTATGACCTACTGGTAAAAGAAATCATATCAAATGCATTCCAAGCTCATACTCCAAACTACTTTTGACAATTTGATTTGTCCCATCTAAATAAAAATTAAAGTCCCCATTATCTAATTGTTTTAACTTTGCCTCAAGCTCTTAATTCTTGATCAACACTCTCCAAAGGGACTGCAACTGTTCAGAACCCTATAAACTTATCCCAACAATGTATTTTGTCCTTTACTATTTCTTGGTACCACCCATACCGATTCCAGATCTTCTGTACCATGGTCATTCCCCACAATTGCCCTTGTTGTATTCTTTATTTTCAGGGTCGCCTCTCTCCATTTTATTTATCCTTTTTAAATGTCATGCACACAACTGGATTATTTAATATTATCTAGTCATTATCAGTGCTGTTGCAGGAATTAGCTGTGTACAAACTGGCTGAAAAGTGCTTCATTGGCTGTTAACTGCTTTGAGATTTCCTAAAATAGACAAGGCCCCATGTAAGAATGAAGAGGAAAACGTTCATTTATGCCTACCAAAAAAGTAAACACAACTAGCTCTGACTCTTGCAGTTATACCATACTGTCAACCCTTCTCCAATCTGAAAAGACCAAGTTAGAGTAAATGAAAATCAAAAGATACAGTTGCTAGAAATTTGAAAATGCTGAAAGCACTCAATAGTTCAGGCAGCATCTGTGGAAAGTCAAATACCCTTCATCAGGTGAAAGTGTGACAGAGGCAGAAACTAAGTCTTTGACCTGAAATGTTAATCCTGTCCACAGCATTTTCATCTTTCCAATTACCCAGCTCTTTGTAAAGCTCAGATTTTCCTTAGACTCTGGATCCTTGTATTGCCATGACTTCAAGTGCACAGTACCTGGGTTTCCACTGCACTTTCTTCAGTGTTTTGTTAATGGTGTTAGAGACACCAAGGAAATTCAGGGCCACCATTAGCTCTGTCAAATGGAAGTTAATTTCAGCATACTCTTGCTAGCTGAACATTTCTCAATGACCATTGATTTTATCTTGTATATTGAGACACAGCTAACTTTAACAAAGTGATCAAAAACCAGGGGCATAGATTTAAAGCACAATTAGAGAAATGGGGGGGGGGGGGGGGGGGGGGGGGGGGGAGGGGAAATGTTTTCTCTCAGAGGGTGATAGGGGTCTAGATCAAACTACCTGAAAGGGTGGTAGAAGCAGAAGCCATCATGATTAAACAGTTCTTGGACGTGTTTTTGAAGAGCAGTGACCTGTAGGGTTATGCACTCAGTGTTTCGAGGGTGGGGTGGGGTGGGGGGGGGGGTGGATTTTGTTGGAAAGTTCTTTATCAACTATCATAGACAAAATAGGCCAAATAGCCTCCTTCTTTGCCATAAATTTTCCATGTTCCTATGATTTACTGGCATACAATTACCAGATTTGTCATCTTTTCCTCCCAACATAGTTATTTACCTGATCCATGACACAAAGGCACATTTGAGGTTATTAAGCAACACACAAAAAGCTGGAGGAACTCTGCGGGTCAGGCAGCATCTGTGGAGGGAAATGGACAGTTGACATTTCAGGTCAAGACCCTTCATCAGGACCAGAAGGAAAGAGCAGAGATAGCCAGTATAAAAAGGTGGGGGGGGGGGGGGGGGGGGAAGGGGTGGATCAAGAGCTGGCGGGTGATAGGTGGATCCAGGTGAGGGGGGTGATGGGCAGGTGAACGAGGGGGGGAGAGTGGGAAATGATGTAAAAAGCTGGGAGGTGATAGGTGGAAGTAACAAAGGGCTGAAGATGAAATCCAGTAGGAGAGGACTGTGGATTTTGGAATGAAAGGAAGGTGAGAAAGGGAACCGGAGGGATGAATGTGAGAGTTATGGGCAGATCAAGAGGGTGGGGGAGGAGAAAGATGGGGTGATAGGGGCCGTTGGGATACGGGAAAAAAAGGGAATGGTGACCGGAAGTTAGAGAAATCAATGTTCACGCCAGACATGAACCCTACAGCAGCCCTACGGGTACCCTTTTTATACTGGTTATCTTCCCTCTTTTTTCCAGTCCTCATGAAGGGTCTGGACCCAAAAGGTCGACTGTCTATTTCCCTCCACAGATGCTGCCTGACCCGTTGAGTTTCTCCAGCCTTTTGTGCGTTTCTCCAGATTTCCAGCACCTGTGGCCTTTTGTTTCTTCAAGGGTATTGAAAAATATGGAAAACTATAGCCCAACCTTCTGCTGATTCCTCAAATGTATTTAATAGAATAGTCAATATAATGCAGTGATTTCTCTACCATGAATTGGTCTCAAACCAAATTATTTTTCTACAGCTACCTCCATCTTTCTCCCATTGCCTTTACCTCCAACATGGTTTCATTTATTTTAAATCCCTACATCATAGATCAGGATCAGGTTTATTATCACTGACATCTATTGCGAAATTTGTTGTTTTGTGGCAGCAGTACAATGCAAGACATAAAAATTAGTATGAGTTACCAAAAAATAAATAAACAAAATACTGCAGAAGAGGAATAACAAGGTAGAGTTTATGGACCGTGGCAGAGAGGAAGAAGCAGTTCCTAAAACATTGAGCGTGGGTCTTCAGGCTCCTGTACTTCCTCCCTGATGGTAGTAATGAGAAGAGGGCATGTCCCAGATGGCGAGGGTCCTTAATGATGGATGCTTCCTTCATGAGGCACCGCCTCTTAAAGATGTCCTCGATGGCAGGGAGTGTTATGCCTGTGATGGAGCTGGCTGAGTCCAAAACCCTCTGCAGCCTCTTTCAGTCCTGCATATTGGAGCCTCCATACCAGGCAGTGATGCAACCAGTCAGAATGCTCTCCACTGTACATCTGTAGAAATTTGCAAGAGCCTTTGGTGACATACACACAGACAGACAGACAAGCCAAACTCTTTGAAACCCAGCAGCATTCTGCGTTCTGCATTAACATTTTTACGTTTGGCCCAATGAGTCTATGCTGGCTCTAAGAGCAATCATGTCAATCCCACTCCCTCACTTACTTCCCTAATATTTTATCTTACATCTGCAGTCTCTCATGTCTCCTTTGCATCTCATATGCCTATCAACTCCATCCTAACTTCTCCTGCCACCTGCAAACCACCACAAGAGGTAATTTGCAGCAACAAATTTAACTACTAACCAGCACATCTTTTGGATGTGGAAGGAAACTCGATAGCTTGGGCTAGGCCCATGTGGTCACAGACAGAATATGCAGACTCCGTGCAGCCAACACTGGGAGATCAGGACTGAACCTGGGTCACTGGAGCTGTGAGGCAGTGTGCAATTCTATGATTAATATCTACAAACCTTTTATCAGACTCCAGTTAAGCGAGCTAGTCTAATGGCAATTCTTAAGCATAGTTGTCTTTAATAGACATTGCTGATGACAGAAAATACACAATTCAGATCCACTCCATTGTTCAATTTAGTTGTTCAATAAGATTGAGCTCAAAATAAACTAGTGTTTTGCTTTGTCCTGGGTAAACTCGGATTTGCTTTCAGTGTTGAAATGCAACCCGGAGCGGAGCCAAGTATTCACTTTGTCACTGAGCTAGCGGAGGGAGCAATTGTTTTACTAGTTGAGACATGACCTGGATTTGGCTCAGATTCCACAGTAGGTCAACTATTAATTTCTACTTACTTCAATACATAAGTCACAATATTGTGATTGTGTATGTTGATGTAAATTACTCCTTACTTAAGCTCCTAAAATACAAGTGTTCCTGTTATCTTGTGGCTCATTTCATTTTGGCTTTTACCACGCTTTGCTCTTTCCCACTCAGATTCTTCTTCACTAACTCCTGTTTACTAGAAAGAGTAGGATCAGAGCAAATATGTTCTTTCTGGTTTGGGGCTAAGAGAAGGTGAAAAGTATGAAATACTATTGTCAGAGGAACAAAGGATGGGGAAAAGGGGAAGACATAGATCTGGAGAACATAGCACAGGAACAGGCACCTAGCACTCTGTGTAAAAAAAAGACTTGCCTATTAAATTTCCCTTAAACTATGCCCCTCTCACCTTAAACCTATGCCCTCTAGTATTTGACATTTCCACCCTAGGATAAAGATGGACTATCTACCCTATCTATGCTTCTTGTAATTTCCCTCAGCCTCTGATGCTCCAAAGAAAGCATTTCAAGTTTGTCCAGCCTCTCCTTATAGCTAATACATTCCAATACAGGCAACATCCTAGTGAATCTCTTCTGCACCCTCTCCAAAGCCTCCACATCCTTCCTACAATGTGGCAACCAAAACAACACACAATACTCCAAATGTGGCTAATCCAGAAAATTGTAGAACTTGAAGGGGAGAGCCCTGGATCCAGTATAAATGAATGGCTGCAAAATTCAGCTTCTATTCACCAATGTAAAGGATGCTGATTGCTTGTCTTGGCTCTACAAATCAATGGAATGATGGTTATGGCTGCCCATGACCCTAAGCACACTGAATAGAGTTAAATATAAGCCAGTGCTGCAACCGAAATGAATGATGGCAAGGAATGGCCAACTCCTATACTAACAGCATAGCAGTTATCAGCAGAAGGGAAATGTTTGTTCAGGAGTATCTGTTTGTAGACATGTTTTGAGAGGATGTACTGCAAAGAAGTTTACCAAAGTGAATGTTGTTAATGTAACAATAGTGTCCAAAAGTGTGGAGAAGCAATCATTTTATGTCTTAAAATTTATTCCACAAGTCCATAGAGGAATTATGGAATAAATAAATGGTCAAGTCTTAAGAAATTACCTCAAAGTCCAGAAAAGGCTTCTTCAAACTTTCATCAGCATCACCTTAGTACTCCACAACAATTTGTTGCTCTTCACCCAACAGCTGTTAGCAGTGGGGTGCTGGACTAATTGATGTCCCTAAAATTGCATATCCTTCTAGTGCTATCAGGAAAATGGCCTTCCCAAAATGGTGCCCAGAACTGGACAAGACTCCAGCTGGGACCAAACAAATGATTTAGATGGATTGTGTAACTTCCTGTCTTTTGTCCTTTTATCTATGAAACACGGAAACTCACTTGTTTTATCAAGTGTTGTGTTAACTCATCCTGCCATCCTTGGGTATTTCTATTGATGTACCCCTTTAAAATAGCTTCAATTAATATGTAGTTGCACCAGTTACTGAAAGACACTCAATGCTATTGTTCCCTTAACAAGTAGCTCCTCCAGCTGCCACAATATTCTTCCCATCTCTTACCTTTGGACAGCACTGCTCTCAAAGTCCCAAGGTCAACATTTTAGCCATCTTCATTTGTTATCTTCAAAGGTAATAAGTAATTTATACCCATTGGATAAAATCAGTTGTTGGAGATCCTCTCTCTTTCTAGGTTCTATACACTATGCACCACTGGCCACATGAACCCTATTCTCTTTGTACCCCTCTGTGTGGGGGAAATGTGGAACAAACTGCCTATGTCTCCTCCATTCTTATGCATTGAAGTCCAACTCTCACTCCAGTTCAATGATTGTGATCTGGAGATATTCAAAGTAGAAATTCTGCTTTAAGTTTCTCCAGATCAGAGTCAGTACTACCATTGTCCACAAATTCCCCATGGCACTGCTATTAGCAACAGAACTTTGAAGCATTGTGCTGACTGGTTTACTCTGCAAAACCTTTGTCAACTTTTTCTGCAATATTGAAAGGCTTCTGGCACATCATAAATAGTGAGCTACCAATTCTCACCATTACAGCATATCTTTAAAAATAGACCTCATTGCAGCTAGTTGTTATACAATGTCCTGTGTTTACTGACCATTCCTCAATTGCTTCTTGGATTTACTTAGTTATTCCTATCCATATTTGATGCCCAAATAACATTAATGCAGCTGGACTTCCACAAAGTAGAAGAAACAACATTTTACATTTACCAAGTGCTTCATTAATTTTAAAATGAAGCTAAAAGTCACGGTCCCCTTTGAAGCTACATCTATATTATAGCATCCACAGTTTGAAACTTCTTTAACCAATTGGTATACATGTTATGCATAATGGCCTGACTGGATTAACAGCTAGTTCGGAAGCACTTAGTGTAAAAGTAAGCAAATATGAAACCATTTACTATAAATCAGGCTTTTAGGTACTGTTGTGAATGAAGGGAATTCCTGGAGCTGTCAGCAATTATGATTTGCCTCATTTAAGTAGTTAACATTTTGAAGTGTTTTGTTTAAAGTAACATTTCTTTAAAACAAGCCTACATAATAATAGCCTCATGCTTAAATTTCCCTGAAGATCAATGTCCTCCAAAGAATAAATCTCTCCTGCAGCTGTTGTCCAATAGATTGTGTGCCAGTGTGACACGGTTTAAATTCTAAGGTCACTTTGACACTTCTAACAAGCGTTCTCAGACTGAAGAAATCCATAGTCAAATGCTCTAATAGATAGGAGGCCTGTCAAAATCAACTGGCATAATTATCCAATAATAAACCCTTCAGAACTTTGTCAAAGCATTTTGAGAGATTAGTATTAGCCATGACAACAGTAGTACATTAACTGCTGGCAGAAATGTTTTGATAGCTGCTGGTGCCCAATGTTGTGACCCCAATGTGTGTGTGCCACACTGTGTACTGACATTTCAACTGTTTTAGCTAGACAAAGAAATGGTGTTGCTTTTACATGGGCAGCCATGTACTGTTCAAAGCTACTGGTTCCTGACATCCATGTACCCTAGGGTACAACAATCATTTTATAAGAACTGATCTTTAGAGGCCAGATGAATCACATTGTTGAGATGGAGTAGACCATGAATGGATTCCAGTGCAAAGCTGAGATATTGGACCAGAACTCAATGGGAAGTGACCATCTGCCTTGCGTCAGAGTTGGGTTTTGCCCATGTACTGCCAAAACACTTGATTGTTAGGGTCAGGCAGTGCTGACCCACTCAGTACTTTATCCAGGTAAGTCCAACTGAGCACCAGAGGCATGGTGTGATACTCTGCAAGGGTATTGGTGGGGAACGTTACCCAGGTTTGCAAAACACTTTGCTGGGAATAAGTTTCAAGTTGCCTTAGGTGGCAACATCTGCCCAAGCCAGGATATAAGTGGCTTCACCCAGCTTGGGGTCCCTTTTAGGAAATGAATAGTACAGATACAGTTAAGGTGAGCTTGGACAAGCGCGCATGTGAGAAGGGAATAGAGTTAGACCAGTAGATTTAGGAAACATAAGCAGAAGCTCAAGTGGATCAGAAAGGTAACCTGGACAGGCTGGGCCAAACAGCCAGTTTCTTTGTGATATATCCCATGCAATCAGGGCCCAGCCACCATATTCCTCCATGTTGGGTTGGATTGAGTCAGTAAGGAAAAAGGATGCAAGTCCTCAGGCCCACTTCAGGTCTAGATCGGTTGCAGTTGGGTTTTAATTCCAATCTTGATCAGACATGAACTCAAGTGGGCTAATTTTGCTTTATTTGGTGTTATCTCACTGAACAGTCCTTGAGAAAGAATGTTCCTTAATATAACTCCTGCCATGATCTTCAAGTGCCCCAAAGGTCTTTACAGCACTTTTGAAGGGTCATTACTTTTGTAATGATGTCAATTTATCCAGAGTAACATTGCACAGAGGAGTGCAATAAACTCCAGATAATCTGTTAAACTGAAACCGGCTGAGGTGTAATTATTTACTAGGACACTGGCAGAACTGTTTCGTTCTCTCATGTAATAGTGTCTCTGAGGACTTCAACTGTGAGAGACAGAGGTGTTTCAGTTCAAGATCTCATCCAAAACATGGACATCTCCAATACAGCAGTTCTCTCTCAACATTGCACTGGAGTATCAGCCTAGATTCAGCTAAGGCATCCAAGTGGAGCATGAACACACAACCTGCAGAGATGAGATGCTGACACAAGTCCAAGCTGACCTCAAGTACCCAAGGAGTAGTCCTGTTTGCTGGTGACATGGATTATGAGCAAGAGTGGCTCCATTGAGAATTATGGTTCTAGGCACTCCTTGCAGATTCCAGGTGATTAGGAGGTTGAAATGTTGGTTACTTTGGCACTCTGGGAAACATGGACTGAAGCTTCACAACCAGGCCTCTGCAGGGTATCAGCAAGGCAGAGGAACTGCTGTCTGGTCAATTTGTTACTGAAATGCTGAGGCCCGAATGAATTAATAAACAATTTAAAATGCGATTATTTTAAGTATCCCTTCACATAGTGGACACACAAGCAGCATATGAATGGCCTCCTCTCACCTTATAAATTCTTTCATTTTTCAAACAGACAGTTCAGTCTTGTGCTTTATTATTCACTGACTACCAGACTCCCTATCCACCACAGAGGTTACATTTCTACACCTTGCAAGATAGAACTGCTCTTAAATTATGGAAATCACATACCCTGCCTAATCTCCTCAATGTATGAAAACACTGGAAATCAATTATAAAAAATGGCAGTGTAAAAGTGTTAAAGCATTATGTTGATATGTTATTATGTAGTGGCATCTATTGTTAAGTTATTACAATTACATACAACTAACTGTTGATTGAAAACTGCAACCCCAATGATGTTTGCAAATAGCTCTTGTCGTTTGTGACCTCTTCAGGAGCCACTCATTGAATGTTAACTTTTCATAGTCTGGTTTTCTTGAATGAAAATTGGGGTTTTCAATCAGGATAATAATTATGCCTCATGAAAGAAAGTAGCAAGAAAAGGGTTTAGGACAAAGCAACGATCATACACAGACTTCAGAATAAATGATGGATGTCAGTTAATAAAACTGTCAAGGAGATCATTTGTCTTAAGTTGTGTGAATTTGTTATTCCTCCATTCAATCCATTACTTTCATTCTTTTAGTCAGTAAAAGTTATGGGACCTTTCACAACTTTAGGCATAACATACAGTCTGCAGACTGCTTCTGATGTGCAATCTCTGCAGTGGTATGGGAAATGAAGTAGAGTTTCATTCAACAAAGAGCTCCGACAAATGTAGTAATGACCAGATAGGTGCCTAAAAATCCAGCATCAGGACATTCCACTTTGTAAATTCATTCCACTGAATTAAAATGAATTTCAGGAGTTGAATGGTTATAACTATGTGATACTTTTCACACTACCAACAGTAGATGAATCTAAACAATTGTGTTTTCATGATGCTGGCTGAGCGTAAATATTGGCCAGAATAGTCAAAACTTCCCTCTGCATCTCTGAATAGCATCTGGTGAGAGCACAGGTGGAGTCTTGGACTACCATCTCATTCCAAGGACAGCACACACTATGTATCTTACAACATACAGAAACGACAACCTGGATCTCATGGCTCTGCTCCTGGTGTCCTCACAATGGAATTAATTCCACATCCCTTGGAGGGCTTCTTTACCTAGACAGAACTGCTACAAGATCTAAAAGGACAAGGGCCACCTCCATCTCACCCAGAAGATTAAGATGCACGGGATCCACAGTGACTTGGAGGTTTGGATTCAGAACTAAAGACAGAGGGTAGTGGTCGATGAAGCTTATGCTGGCTGGGTGACAGTGATTAGTGGTGTTCTGCGGGAATCCAAACTGGGACCTCTGCTGTTTGTGATATATACAAATGACTTGGATGAAAAAGTGGATGGGTGGGTTAGCAAGTTAGTGTGGAAGACTGGCAAAGGATACAGCAGGATATAGATCAGTTGTAGATATGGGCAGAAAAATGGCAGATGGAGTTTAATCCTGTCAAGTGTGAGGTGTTGCACTTTGGAGATCAAATGTAAAGGGAAAGTATACAGTTCATGGCAGGATCCTTAACAGCACTGATGTACAGAGAGACCTTGGGTTCTAAGTCCTTAGCACCCTGATGGTGGCTGTGCAGATTGATAAGGTGGTAAAGGTGGCAAAGGTGGCACATGACCTGTATTTGTCGAGGCATTGAGTTCAAGAGTCAGCAAGTTATATTTAGCTTTATAAAACTCTGGTTAGGCCACATCTGGAGTATTGCATTCAATTTTGGTTGCCCCATTATAGAAAGACGGTGGAGGCTTTGGATGGGGTGCAAAAGAGGTTTACCAGGATGCTGTCTGGATTAGTGGACACGTGCTAGGAGGAGAGGTTGGACAAACTTGGGTTGTTTCCTCCAGTGCGGTAGAAGCTGAGGGGAGACCCGACAGAAGTTTACAAGATTATGAGAGGCATAGATAGGATAGAGAGCCAATATCTTTTTCCCAGGGTGAAATATCTAATACTAGAGGCATGCATTTAGGTGAGAGTGGGAAAGTTCAAGGGAGATGTGCAGGGCAAGTTTTTGTTTTAAAATACACAGAGGGTGGTGGTGGAGACAAATATAGGCATTTACAAAGGTCTTAGATAGGCATGTGAATGAATGGAGGGACATGAACATTCTGTAGGTAGAAGGAGTTAGTTTAGTTAGGCGTTTAATTAGTTCAGCACATCATTGTGGACCAAAGGGCCTGTGCTGTACTGTTCTATGTTCTATCTCAGAGTAATCAAGGATTGAAAACACATTCCAAGAACAAGTTTGAAAAAAGCCACATTTTGATCATTTCCAGACAAATGGATTAGACAGAAACATTATGATCCTCTCAATTCTTTTTGGTTGGAATGGGTGGATAATCAAGTTATTAATTAGATGCTTGGGTTAGAAGCAGAGCCGCACTTCTTTGCCAGTTTGTTACTAGCAAATGTAACCCTTCTCAGAAGAGTGAATGGCTTCCATCAAAGAAAAATCTCTCCTTTTGGAAGTTCATTCCCTGGACATAGGCATCACAGCAACCCAGGCATTTGTGGACCACCCCAAGTTTTCATTGAAGAGGCAGGATGGGTCTTTCTCTTAAACAACCGTAGTCCATGTGGTGAAGGTACTCCTATGTTATTAGTAAGGAGTTCCATGTCATCAAGCTGGTGTATTGATAAATATCACTGTTGGAATGGTAAAGGAACAGGATAGAAAATTAACGGTGTTGACGTTTCCATGTGCATGCTGGATCAACCTTCTAAGAGGTGAAGATCATAGGCGCGGCAAGTGCTGTCAAAGAGACTTTGGTGAGTTTTTGCAATTCACCTTGTGGACACAAAGGCACAGTCGCCTGATAATAATGGGAATAGCTTTTCCAGTCTGGGAGACTAGACAAATGCAATGGAATTCACAGCATCCTGCAAATCCAGTCTGTTGCCAATAAGACAGTGCACCAAACTCCACCATCCCCAGATAACTGAGAAGTGAAGTGGATTGGAGCTGCTGACACCTAGAGATTGCATTCCACCCCCACCCCCCTAACTACAACAGTGGAAATCTTGTGGGAATATCTTAGAAACCAGCAGTCTAGAGCTCGATCTCAAAAGTATGCCATTGTCCCCATGTTAACATCCAGGGTGCCCAGAAAGTGGGTAGAATTGGCTGAAAATTCATGTCACACATTATCAAGGATGCTCCAGTGTTCAACCCAGATGCCCTAACCAAACCCTAGCCAACAACATTCACCATCTTTCACCCCAGCCCACACACCATGAGGGCTCCAAAATAGTCACATCTCAGTTGGTCTTGAGTAGCATTCACAGGTCAGCCACTATCACCATTCATTTCTTCATCTCTCACATTGCTCCAGCTTCACCTTAATGCATTCACATTATTCATCTCAATCACTCCATGTGGAAGACAGTTCAATGCTCCAGCATCCCAATGAGTTATGTAATTTGTACCAGAATCCTATTGGATATACTAATGACTCTCTTATACTTATGGCCCATCATGCAGTGGAAATATTCTGTTCATCCTAAAAGTTCCACAATCAACTCCTCTTTTAGGGGTTTATCCCTCTGTAGAGATCAAATGAATATCATGGTCTACTACATCATCTAGTGTTGCAAAATGCGGTTTATTACAATACAGTTCTGATCCATATTGTAATAAAACAGTCACATCCTACTGTTTGTGGCAAAAGCAAGTGTATGAATCTTCTATAGTCCTTGACGCCACTCAGCCAAGAATACAGTTTTGAGACAAAGTCTGCTCAATCAATTCAAGAAACAAAATTCCAAGTGAAACAAAACATACTCTCACATCCCTCCTGCTGTTCCACAGGCCCTGGCAACAGCAATATACACATATTCTTCTCAGTTTTTGGTTTTGTCCTTAGGCACCACTTCCCACTCCAATTCCCAAGTAGCCCTCTCCATCAACGGCATTGGGGGGCCTCCTTTTTTATAAAATGGATGATCAAACCACTTCCTGTCATGTGACAAGTCCTTCTTGTCACATGGACAATATCACAATACCAAACAAGCTAATTAACTGTTTAAAGCATTAACCATTACAAATCAGTGGTTTTTAACAATATTAGTTCCACATATCACAGTATTGATAAACTAGGTAGAATATATAATATCATATTCTAAGTCATTACGTTTTTTGCCTGTATTTCACATCACATTACCCTAGTGTGCAAGTTCCACATATACAAGTGTCTTCTGCATATTTTTAACATACAAGCTGCTTACAATGTGTATGCAATACGTATAAAAGTGCAGAGCTCAAGTAGTTTCTGGCATTATTGCTTGTACCTAAGCAGTTGTATAATAAGCAAGAGAATTATTTCCCTGTACAGCAGAGTTAATGAAGTATACCTTGTGTAGGTGGAAACCAGTTTTCCTTCCTGCAATCACCACTCATACTTACTGTAGTTGCAGGCTTATTAAGGATATGAACTCAAGATAAGTAAGTGAAGTTGAAAGGAGTACCTTTCAGGAGCTTAGGAGACAGGGCACTTCACTGCCATTGAAGTGGGTTTCAAGTGTTGTTACTATTGTAGGAAACACAGCAGCCAAGTTGTAGCACAACAGTTCAACAAAAAAGTAAAGTGATAATGAGCAGATAATGGGCTAGGGTTTGTCCTGGCCAGCTTGACAGACCCAGAATCACAGGCTGGAATCCACCTACATCATAGTTACCTGGGTTGGATATGGAGGGCCAATCTCACTGGCCCTGCACCTAGACAGCAGCAGAGTGGTCTGGATTTTGATTGAGTAACTACAGATTCTTTAAAATATTTAAAATGTTAATTATGGCATCTATATTACAGAAAAAAAATCATTAAACCAAAGCAAATTAACAACCATACCTTTCATTTTCAAACCTGTGCCCTTGAATCCAATTAAAATCAATGGGAATTCAGATGCTGAGTCTTTCTGTGGCTGGCACATGATTCACATGGCTATTCCCCAACTGTATGTGGAATCTCATGACACTGAAAACTCACAGGTTTCACGTTCCCCATTTCTGTCAAATTAGTTCCTGGCTGCAGAGGATGCTTGCCTTCATTGGTTGAGGCATGGGTACAAGAGTAAGAAGTCATGCTGCAGCTATACAAAACTTTGGTTAGGCCACTCTTGGAACATTATGTGCAATTCTGGTTGCTCCATTATAGGAAGGATGTGGAGGCTTTGGAAAGCATACACAGGAAATTTACTGGGATGCTGTCTGGATTAGAGGGTATGTGCTAAAAGGAGAGGTTGGACATACTTGGATTGTCTTCTCTGGATTTGTTGGAGGCTGAGGGGAGACCTGATAGAAGTTTGTAAAATTATGAGAGGTGTAGATAGGGTATACAGTCATAATCTTTATCCCAAGATAGAAATGTCCAACAGAGGGCATGCATTTAAGGCGAGAGTTAGAAAGTTTAAGGAGGTACACATAGAGTGGTAGGTGCCTGAATGGGCTTCCAGGGATAGTGGTGGAAGCAGATACAACAGTAGTATTAAGAGTCTTTTAGATAGACCACACAAATATGCAGGGAATGGAGGATATTGGTATTGGTTTATTATTGTCACTTGTACCGAGGTACAATGAAAAACTTATTTTGTACACCGTTCATACAGATCAATTCATTACACAGTGCATTGAGGTAATACAGGGTAAAACAATAACAGAATACTGAATAAAGTGTCACAGCTACAGGGAAGTGCATTGCAGGTAGACAGTAAGGTACAAGGTTAAACAAGGTAGATTGTGAGGTCAAGAGTCCATCTCATCATATAAGGGGAACCTTTCAATGGTCTTATCCCGTGGTGATAAGACTGTTGAACGGTTCCCTTATATGAGATGGATCATGTGCAGGCAGAAGAGATTTAGTTTAATTTGACATTGTGTCGGCACAGACATCGTGGGCCGAACGGCCTGTTCTTGTGCTGTACGGTTCTACGTTCTATAATATGCGGAAGTCTGGGACTGACCTTTGTTTAACTGGCTTAAGGCCAGCAATTCTGTACGATCCATCCCAATCTCATAGAAACACAGTCACACAGCACAGAAACAGGCTCTTGGTTCACTGTCTGTGCCGACCATTAACTACCCAATTACACTCATCCTAAATTAATCCCATTTTTTATTTTCCCCACATTCTTCCCTCTAGATTCTACCACTCACCTACACACTAGAGACAATTTACAGTGACTAATTAACCTATCGAACTGCACATTTTTCAGAGTTTGAGGAAAACTGGAACACCTGGAGGAAACCCACCCAGTCACTGGGAGAACATGCAAACACCTCACAGACAGCACCTGGGTTGCTGAAGCTGTGAGGCAGAGTCTCTGCTCACTGCACCACTGTGTCTCTTTGTTATTGCCACAATAGGAGCAGTCAGAACCTCTGTCTAACTCTGTCAGAAAGGTCAACTTCCTCCAGCAGAGCAGTGTAACCCAGAGTGTCAGCTTGTGGGTGCTCTGACCTCCAGACTTGAATCTTTACTAGACTCACGGGCAATATTGCTGTCAACAGTTCCAAGCTGGCACACTAAAAAGCAGCCATGAGATAATTAAATTGTGGAGCAGCCTCGAGGAACTAAATAGCCTACTCCTGATCCTAATGCTTTCATTTGGATTCTCCTGCAATCTGGTGGCCCTCAGTCCTCACACATTACGGAACACTGACAGAAGCACTCAATTGTAAAATGTGGCAGCACAGAAACAGCAATGATTTAAATATCCCTAATATACAATGGGGGTGGGGTGCTGGGGGTGGGTGGAAAAGAAACAATTAATGAGAGACATGGGACCGATTAAGTCAAGTGATGATATTAAATTGATAAAAAAAAGTCTACAGCCAACAGATCTACTTCCATGCTCCAATTACTGCCACCAGCAGTGTTTGTTTTTAATAGAGACATTACACCTAACTACCAGTTGGCAGGTGTAACACTCCGCACTCAGTATTACCACATGCTGAGGATTCTGGGAAGCCTGCCAAGCTCTCTGGCCTGCATCGTGATGCCGTTGCTCAACAATGAAACTGGGCAGTTACAAGCTTCTGTATTAGCTGTGACCCCTCCGCATTCTCTCATGCATTTTTTTCCAGGCTTCTTTCAATGCATATATATCTATAAGTGTAGATTCCTTTTGTATGAACTATAAAAATATCTCACTTGGTGAGCTATGTTATACCTCATATGAGTAACCTTCAAAGCTGTTTGAACTACAGATAATTGCCTGTGTGAACAACACACAGCTTCATCAGGGACAGAAGACTATATTTAACTGTGGTTAGTTGCTCCTCCACTAAATGTTTACCAGAGCATAACGGAAATATCTCACACCAACAAAGGGAAGAGTTAGTACCCTTCCACGGAATACTGAACTCGAGATTAGAATGAAAATACTTGTGGGTTACAACATAGTTTTTATGAAACTGATGACAAATCAAATATCACCAGCCTTTTTTGTTTTCTCTGAAGTCTTGTGATGAAATGCAGTCTCCTGTGACCAGCAATATTAAGTCACAGTCAGCGATCATCCAGACTGACTGTAAAACCAAACCAAGTGACAAGAATCTGTGAAGTTTAAGATGAAGCCACCGAAAACAGCAGTGTGTTGGATCTGAATGTTGTGCATGAAAGTGGGTGATAATAAGTTCATGGTCGACAACAAAAGTTGAGCTTCTATGCTGCTAGATTAAATGGGATCTTTGGCTGTGCCACTGGAATCAAATCTATCTGTGGGAGAAGGTGTAGGAGGATGACATTAAGCTGCAGTGTAATGGATATGTTACAGGACTAGCAGCTGGAGGTTGGGACCATTGATCCAGAGACAAGAATTTGAATCCCACTGTGACAGCTTAGGAATTTGAGTTCAAGCAGTTAAAAAAGTAATAGTAAACCTCGAACCTCTGGTTATTGTAAAAACTTATTTGATTCATCACTCTCCTTCAGGCCATCAGGAAACCTGCCATCCTGACCTGGTCTGGCCCATATGTGACTCAAGACTCACCAATATGGTTGAGTCCTAACTGCCTCCTGAGTTAAGGGCAATTAGTGCCGTCCTCACTCCATGATGGAATAATTCTTTTAAAATTACACAATACCAGATTTGAAATCATTGAAGAATAAAACCAAGTATGATATATAATGGATAATTATTTTACATTATACCACAAAACTAACAATTACCCCCAACTCTACTGATAAGTTGCATCTTTAATACAATCTCTGGTGTTGATAGCTCCTGGATTTAATTCTGTGTTTGGATCTTACTTTCTTCATGTCCTTCTGAGGATGTCAAGGTAGAAACCTTCTTTATTACCCATTAATTTGAGGGTTTGAGCAAGGCAAAATAAGATCTTATCTTCTTCCTAATGGCCATGGAACTCCCCAGCTGAGTTAGGTTAAGAATTGGTCTCTATTGGTAATCTTGCGCCCCATATGCAGCTGGGTCAGTGGAAGAGCCAATGTTATCTCTATCTGTCCACGGTTACCAAAATTCTGGTGCCTGACTACCCATTGTGGGGGTGCAGTGGAGGATGGGGTTTAAATTTTACCCCGAGCTCTCCCTGCCACAGCGATGTTCCCAACAGTTGCCTGAGCAAGGGTCCAGAGAGACGTTAAGAAATGCAGGGATGAGGTCATCACAGCTCAGCCTCAGGTAGTCCATGACTAACCACACTGATTCTCCAAAGGATGGATGCAATCTTCACAGTAATCCATGGAGGAGACCTCTCAATGGAGTAAACTGCTGTGTTCTGAATCTCACAGCTCCCAATATGTTCTTTCGTTTTTTTTTCTCTCTCCCCATCAGCACGGAAAGAAGTTTACCTTACCTGGACAAGCTTGATCTTCACCCTCTCACAGACAAACCCTTGCCACCCATCCCCCTCTTAAACAAACCTTTTATCCCACTTTTTCCAGTCATTGACCTGAAATATTGATTCTGTTTCTCCCTCCACAGATGCTGCCTGAACCTGCTGAGCATGTCCTGCATTTTGTCTTTTGGCTTAAACACTCAATCACCCAATTTCATCTAACTTGTTCACTGAGGTATAATCTTGTAGGGTGTAAACCAGACAACTAAACCAGCCAAAATGATTTCATTTCACAACAAAGGTGCTTACCTTAAAATAGGGGCTTCAACTTCCTAGTAATGCCATGGGTCTGCTGCTGGGTTGTGATGTGGCACCAACACACATTCAAGGAGGCATCTTTAACAACAATAGTATTCATTTAAATTGAAACCTTAACATGATAAGGTAACATATGAGCAAATAAACTGATACCAAGCCTAGGAGATATTAGTTTAGCTTGATCAACAGATAGATTTCAAGGACCAGAGAAAGTTAAGAACACAGGAAGATGTGGAGGGAGTTAACCACAAGGATGAGGTTTTTAAATCAAGGTGTTGATGGACCAAGCTAATTGATATCAATCCATTTCCATTTAAAGTAAATGAAATCTGAAGTAGGCCAACAGAAACCAAAGATCCTTGTGGCTGCCAAAACCTCCCACAGTTACATACCATGAATAAACAATCTCACACGGCTTCCACAAAAGCTTGAAACTGAACAACGTGAGCTCAAAGGTGGGCTTTGTGGCAGGATTATCAAGAAATACAAGAGATGTTTGATGTCACTTGCTAATTCTGGTTGGCAAGCTCTATACAGGTGACCAAAACGTCACTCATTGTTGTTGCCTTGTTCAAGTTTAAGTGCAGTGCAGGGAATTAGCCAAAAATATTAAACAGATTGAGTTAAAGGTGTGTCAGTTTACTATAATTATTAAGGTAATTAGCAAAGAAGCTAAATGATTAGGGGGAGACTTTAGTACCTATTGATAGCAATTAACAATGCTTGCTGATATCACACATCAAATAACTGTTTGTATAGTAACCCATAATCCTGGCAGACTGTTTAATACCAGTTCTAGGACATGGGTGGCACACCTTTTTTACTTTAGTACCTTGCAAAGGTCAAATTACATTCTGGTTCTTGATGCATGTGACATGCTTATGCATGGCAGCTGCTGAATCTGCAACGATGGTGCGAGTCAGGCACGTAGCACATTTGACATTGCTGCTCGAGCTCTTAAGTATGCATTTGAATTGCAATAAACTATGCTAGGTTGGAAACAGAAGGAAGAGGAGCTGCACAAGCATAAGGGAAAGAGCCAATCTTATTCACACCTCTGATAGGTTGCCTTCGCTGAAGATGACTATGAAATTTTGTGCAGTGGGCTTTAGATGTTTGTTTCAAGGCTGCCTTCTTATTTTGAGGTGATAGGGAGGTGGAGCCTGGGATGGTGAGGGTAGAGGCTGACTGCTCCAGTCTTTAGCTTGAACTCACACCCACCTTCCCTCCACATGCCACTGTGTCCCAATGTCCATCAGGGACCCATCCTGCACACTTATAAAACTCCAAGTAAAAGCATGTCCAATGTGGCCTTCTATCCGAAGCAACAATTTCCATTATGAACCCCTACTTCAGGATCTTCTGCTATGGCGGAAAGTCACACATTTAAGTTTGTACTCCGAATGTAGGGAAGCAACAGGTGGTGCCTCAACTGTGATGATTGTATGCATCAATACCTTGCAAGTAGCACATGTAAGCCAGAGGTATGTAAGCAAATGTAAGGTGTTGCCACATGAATCCAGTGCACAAAATATACAGCGCCATTTTGGGCTCCACTTCTATGTCTGCGGGGAGTTCAGATTCCTGAACTCCAATCCAACATCCAATGTGTGAGGTGTAAGACCAATCAAGTCACTTCAAGTCGACTCATTGTCACATGCATAAGTTACGGTGAGGTACTGGTACAATGAAAAGCTTGCTTGCATGCAGCATCACAAGCACCGTAGATTCAGACAACATATAGAATTAATTCCTATAGCCAGACAGATTCACTTTCCTCAAGACTTGAGTGAAATAGCTGGAGTGTTATAACAATCCAATAGTTTTCTTGGTTACTTTAAATTTCACTTAGTTTTAATTTCCAGATTTGTAAAATGATGTTTTTTTTTCCATTCAGTTTTTTAGAATTTGGATGTCACTAGCAATATCAATATTTATTGCCCTAATTGTTCTTGAACCTTTAGTGTAATAATCCCCAAAATGTTCTTGATGGCTTATTTATCCATTTCAGAGGATATTCCAGAGTCAACCACATTAGTGGGTCTGGAGTTCAGATACAGGTCAGAGAAGCTGAGGATGGCAGATTTATTTCACGGAACGAATTAAAAATCTCACATTGCTGGGGTGGGATTTCATCTTACAGAAAACTGAACTATTAATCTGGAACTCCTGGTAAGTGGCAGAATCTAGAGTGTGTTGATGGCGAATGGGGGGAGAATAAGTGGGTTTGGGGTGATTTTCCCTGCTTATTTTGCATGAGTTATGCAGCCATATACTAGGTCACCTCCACCAGTAGAGAGTTTTTCTTTATCTACCTTAGCAAGTTTATAGGAAATACTCCAGAAGCAGCCAGCACTCCTTCATTACAGCACCACGCTACCAGTGCAAACTTAGCCAGGCCTTGCTGCAGCAGCAACATCAGACCTTGGGGTTTTGGGAACCCTTTGGATTTTAAGGTAACCAGTCATGGTTTGACTTTGTGAAATTGTGTTCCATTTAAAACCCACAAGTGGATCCCCTGCGACAGACTTGTATAACATGCAATAAGATAGAAATTTTCAGGAAAGCAGTTCATGTGAAGACTATTAATTTAGTGGTAGCACAGCCTATTGCTGTTCCTATTGCTACATATGCGTAGAAACCTAAAATAAGCATTGGCCTCCTTAAGTATACATTTGTGTACCGATAGGTCACTTTTCTTTCATGTTTGGCAGCAATCAATTGGGCTAATATTGGTGTAGCCAATGTAAAGAAGCAAAGAAACCCTTTGTCTGTATAAAAGGACTCCTCCTGGGTACTGCACAGAAGCGCAGTCCACCTATGCCCCAGTCCTTAACTTGTACCCTTCTCCAATTTTTCCCTTTCCAGAACTTAGCTTAGGTCAGGTGAACTGGCTGAGAGGGCATCATCAGCCTCCATCAAGTATGTTGATAAGGCCATGCACCCTAGCATAATGCTGTTACAATGCCAGCAACCTGGGTTCAATTCCACCACTGTCTGTAAGGAGTCTGTAGGTTCTCCCCGTGTCTGCGTGGGTTTCCTCCGGGTGATCCGTTTACCTCCCACATTCCAAAGATGTACAGGTTAGGAGCTGTGGGCATGCTATGCTGGCGCCGGAAGCATGGCGACACTTGCGGGCTGCCCCCCAGCACACTCTCAGTAACGCAAAAAGATGCCTTTCATTGTGTGTTTCGATGTACATGTGGCTAATAAATAAATATCTCATCTCTTATCTCAGCATATAGTGACAGACATAGACTACTTCTGGCCAATACATAGTCAGGGTTACTTTGCTTCTATTCATACAGATGTGGGCGATAGAGAGTTACGGGAATTAGACCTGGTGAGGTTGTGATGTGGTGGGAAGTCGAGGAGAACTGGCAGCCATGCTAAGCTACAATACCTAATCGGCTGTATTCCATGTTTCCATTGTTTTTTTCAACATCTTTCCCAATCAAGTCTATGTGGCTCACAGAGCAATCCGATTTTCCCCACTCATTTTTCTTGTAAACCCTACAGTAGCCAATTAACTTACCAAGCTGCATGGATGTGTGGGGAAACTGGAACACTTGGAGGAAACAGGGAGAACGTGCAGTGCCATACAAACAGCACCGGAGATCAGGATGAAACCTGGGCCAATGAAGCTTTGAGTCAGCAGCACTGCCTGCTGCATTAGTGAACTGCAAATGAGCAACAGATGTGACATAGAAAGAAAAGAAGAAAGAAAGACTTGCATTTATGTAGCCATTTCATATGACCTCAGATTATCCCAAAGTGCTTTAAAGCCAATAAAGGGAACTTTTGGAAGTGCAATCATTGGTTTAAATGAGCAAATATGACAGATATTTCTCCACAGCAAGCTCACGTGAACAGATAATGACATAACAAACTGCTCTTGGGTGTTGGTTGTATTGGGTATAACAAACGAGGGAACTTCCCCACTCTTAATGCATAAGCTTTACAGAAATATTCTCCTCTGCCAACTACTTCCTTGTCCTTCCTGTAGATGGCTCAGCTAAGAAGTAAATATTTTAGCAACTGATTCATGGTCTGAGGGAATTCATTCAGTTGTAAAACAAACGAGCATCTGCTACCATTCTTTTGGGAACTAGTAATACATCACAGCAACACAGAACACAGCAGATGGTCCGTAAATTGGGTTAAAACCTGATCAATTTAAAGATTTATTGGGGCATGTTTTCTAAGCCAATAATAACTTACTTTGTTTGTTTTTGTGTGGTTATCAAGGTAAGGAGTGTTACTACCTGAAAACATCACTGTCAACGTTAAGCCAAGTATAAATAAGGATTGCCCTAAATTATCTACGAAATGGCCCTAGTCCTAAATCCTGAAGAACACCAAGGCTTATACTCCAAAACAAACTAGGGAAGTCCTGCATTGTCTGAGATGCAAATGTTTGGATGAGACATTAATATAAGGTCCTGTCTGCCCTCCCAGGATATGAAAGATGACAGCACTCAGAGAAGAGTGGGAAATTCTCCCTCGTGTCCTGGTCCACTTATCCATACCATTCCTAAAAAACAGAAGTTCTGGACATTTAGTTTGTTTTTATTTGTTCAACTTTGGTGCTTGAAAAATAGCTGCACTGTTTCTAATATTTCAAAGGTTAATCCACTTCAAAGCATTTTAATTGGATGTGAACCATTTTGGGACATCCTAAGATGTGATTACTTTCTCTTTACATTTTAACAATGCTATCACCTCATCATTTCCATAGAGTGAGTCTGGAGTTTTACCTCTAAGCACTGGGCTGCACTCTTCATTTTTAACTGTCTGAGGGTTGGTTTAAGTTTATAATGTGGTGAAAGAGAGGGAGCCAATAGTACCATTTACTCTCCCCAAAGATTTGAACGTTTTGAAAAGTGCAAAAGGCACCAGAAAGCTGTGAATACCAAAATACAACTTCAACACATCCTGAAGTCATACCACACCAGTAGCAAACTCAAAATTATTGTGAAACTACCAGCTGGAATAGTTCTAAGTCTTCTCTGGTTCAATGTGCTTAGGATGCAGATTGGAACATATTTCCCAAGTGATTCTAACTAATGATAGCACAGCATTGGATGAACCAAGTGAGTTATCTGCTTTCTATGAAGTTTTGTTTTAATATGATTCTATGCATTAGGCAGCTGAGGATACAATGAAAAGAAAACATATTTTGTATTCAATCCTCTCACTGACTTTGCTTTAATTGCTGTTCCAATGGAATTTAAAGGCTGAATCCCATAAGAACACTCAGCTGGAAAATGCCCATCTGAGTCTGGACATTATTCCAAGCAAGACAATAATTGTATGTTGAGAAGTGATAATGTATGAAGAGTTCAACTAAAACCAAAAGGAATGGACATAGCAGGGTAAATGTTGACAAGCCTGAATCCAGGCTTTGTTTAAGAAGCATTTAGATAGATGCTTAAATAGGCAAGGCATAGAAGGATAGGTCCTAATATGGGCAAATGAGATTACTGTAGATGGGCAAAAAGATCGGTATGGATGTAGCAGGCTGAAAGGCCTGTTCCTATGCTGTATGACTATATGAGTCTACTGGCAGAGCAAGGAAGAACAGCAACTGTACTGAGGTGATCCACTATGAACCAGGCTGTGCAAAATTAAGCTTTAAAACCTCTGCAAATGATTAATATTGTTTGATGCAGATTTTCACTATGCTGTGGTGGAGGAAGGAAACATTTCTATTCTGTGTGGCAATGGGTAAAATTATAATAGTCCTAATAATCTACAGTGCCAGAGTTTATGGGAGGTTCTTGAACCACCAATCAGAGATCAGGAAGAGATAGTATTGATCCATCCATGGTATCCACTCAGAGGAGATTGCAGAAAACCTGGTACCTCCAAGGCATTCTCTCTGTTCACCTGGTTGCAATTTTTTGGATGGAATCAATATTTCTCTGTTTAAAAGAAACCACTTTTACTGAGTGGAGGAGGTGGAATTGTTCTCCTTGGAACAACAACAAAGATTGCCATGAGATCTGATAGAGGTATTTAAAATCATGGAGGGTCTAATCAGAAAAAAAGATGTCCCGTGGATGAAAGGTTCGTGGACCAGATAGAATTGATTGGCCGAAGAACCAAAAGTGATTTGAGAAAAGAAAACCTTTTAAATGCAGTATTAGTTAGGGTCTAAAATGCATTGCCACAGGAAGGGGTAATGGGTGCAGTACAATCAAGGTGTTCAATAGGTATGTGTACCCAATGAGTTCTTAACCTTCAAAAGGTTTGTGGGAAAATATACAGAGTTGTAAACATGAGGAAAGAAGGACTGCAGATGCTGCAATCTAGATGAAGAAACAACAAGATGCTGGAGGAACTCAGCAGGCCAGGCAGCATTCATGGAGAAAAACAGACAGTCAATGTCTCGGGTCAGGACCCTTCTTCAGGACTGAAGATAGGAAAAAGGGGAAGCCCAATATATAGGGGGGAAAAGCAGAGCAGTGATAGGTGGACAAAAGAGGGGAGGCGGGGTGGGCACAGGGTGGTGATAGGTAGATGCAGGTAAGAGATAGTGATGGGCAGGTGCGGTGGAGGAGGGGAGAGCAGATCCACCGGGGGATGGGTCAAAGGTATGGAGGCAGGTGCCCCATGGGGGAGAGGGGAGGAGAGAAAAAATAGGAAATAGGCGAGGAGAAAAAAGAGAGATAGGCTAGGAAAAGGAAGAAAAGAAGAGGCAGCTCAAGAAATGTATGCAACTCACAAGATGTTGGAGGAACTCAGCAGGTTAGGCAGCACCTATGGAGGGAACTATTCATCCAGCATCTTGTGTGTTGCTCCAGATTCCAGCATTTGCAGTCTCTTGTATCTCGAGAAACATATGTGTAATTTCTTCACAGACCAGCTCTGCAGCTTTCTACAAATGTTGTCTGAACCCAGGCAGCAGATACTCACATGACAGACCCCTTAAAGGGAATTCAGCAATAAGGTAATAATTTGTAAACAAAATTACATAGATTGAAAAAGGGGGAACTGAACGAGTACTTAAAAGGTAAAGGTTGTGGTGTTATGGGGAGAGGGCAGGGAATCGGAACAACTGACTTGCTCATGCATATATGCCTTTCGACCATCGTTCCAGATGTCTTGGCCCAGCCCTTCCTTTTCTGTCCCTAAGCCAACCGGTACACCAGGTTCTCCTAACACCCAGATCACTGGGCAGACCAGCTAGGGATTCCAGTGGGGGAACCCTGTCAGCCCCTCCTCCTGATTGACATCAGGATCACATTTAGGACAGTGGGTCTGTCTGTACCAGATGCTTGTGGTAGTTATTTTGTTTGGGAAGTTACCCAACATGTCCAGGCTCCACTGCCTTCCTAACCCCAGAGCTTTCCTAAACCTGACCAACTTCTCCCTCTTTGTCACCCATCCCCCTGGCCCTCACTTCCACCATTACACCAGGGGCTCTATGTAAATTCAGAGCCAGTATCTTGCTCTGAATACTTCAGAAAGAGCCAATGACACAGCCAAGGGCGATGGCAATTCAAAAACTATCAAACAAAACCAAAAGAGTCTGTAAATTATCACTGATATTATCATCAATAACATGACAAATAATAAATGCATTGGATTTGCATTAACATATCAAATTCATCTGCTCTTTGTTAGATGTGAAAAATGTAATATGAGCTTGTGAAATGTTCAAATTGGTTATTTCTAGTCTATAAGCTTTTTAATTGATTCTTAGTGATGCATGCATATCCAGCATGGAAATAGTCTCCTGAGAGTGGGAACTCAATGCTCTTTAATACAGAAGCATAAAGTAAAAGAAAATACAGGGAGTTTCAATTAAATTCAGTGCAAATCACTTAATTGCAACTTTGCTGCATGGGAATATTGCTGGAGTTCAAATATGGGTCTGCAAAGGTGGGGAAGAAGAAGGAAAGACTCGCACTCACATAATGCCTTTCCCAAACAAAACTAATTAAATAATTTTGTGGCGATGATTGTAATGTAAGACAGACAGCCATCAATTTGCACTTAGCCAGATCTCACAAACAGAAAAACACCATGCACATTCAGCTGATTCCACCAAAAGTTTGAAAGCAGCAAGTTTAGCACTAATGATAATCTGGTACAACAATTTCTAAGACTGTATTGGAATAGAAAGAGACTTACCAGTTTGAAGACACAAGAGACTTCAGATGCTGGAAATCTGGAGCAACACACAAAGGAGCTGGAGGAACTCAGCAGGTCAGGCAGCATCTGTGGAGGGAAACGGACAGTCGACATTTCAGGTTGAGACCTTTCATCAGGACAGCTAGATGGTCTCGCAGGACTGCAGGATTCCCAATCCTGATGAAGGGTCTCGACCTGAAATGTCGACTGTCCATTTCCCTCCACAGATGCTGCCTGACCTGCTGAGTTCCTCCAGCTCCTTTGTGTATTGCTACAAGTCTGCATGTGGGATCATAGAATATTTGGGAGTTAGTTACAAGTGGCTGACAAAAGACAGAAAAAGATGCTGTGTAAAATATTTCTTCAAGAGTGAAATGAGAAAGAAGGAGAAAATATATGATGTTGTAACCATGCTTTGGGTGATTAAAAAAAGAATAATGGAGGTCATATTTGCACAGTCTTGCCCAATGTCTCTGGTTATCACATCAGAATCTTGCAAGCTTCCAAGGTGCTTTCCTGAAATAGCATTTAGTTGGCTTGACCCCCATGCAAATCAGGGATGTAGCACCTATTTATGGGCCACAAGGAAATTCATTCTCAGTTTGATAGACTGATAGGCATGCAATCTTCCTTCAATTTAAGCATTGGTCCTTAAAGAGCATGTTACTGCTGTGACTTTGAATTGGCCACACAGAGACTAGAGTCGTAGATGCTTTCAGCAAAACAAGCAGATGTTCAGACATTCCAGTAAAAGAATTGCCTGGGAGATTTTCCTGGAAGACTCCCTTAATTCAAAGTGCATTGAGGTTTTATGCTCTTAAGCACAAAGAAAACAGTGGGGGATTAAATGCAATTTCAATAGTTACAGTTGTATAGTTTTCCTTCAATATTCTGGGTGCAAAATTATAAATTTACAATAGGAGCACATTTCAACCGACAAGACCACCTCTGAATGTTCAGACACCTTTTTTGGGAATCCAGACATTCAAATCAACTTTCTTTTACTACTGTATTGAGGGATGGCTGTTTACATGCATAAACACCCAGATATGGATTGATACAACAAATGTGCCAATTACCGTGTTTGTGTTACATGGCAAAATAACCAGCCTGGAACCTTCCTGGATCTTTGTCACAAGGCTGCAAATTATCTCAGCTGAAGATGTCTGATGCCTGGTTTGATATAGGCCAATTAACATAGCCTTACTGTCTGTATGTTTGGTCAATGATTCCAAGTATGTCTCATGGACATGTCTGTGACCCAAGGGACTATGGACTATGGACTATGGACATGGACTATGACCCAATAGCCTGCTCTCTTCACAGACAATGGTGTTTATTCCTGCAGCTGTCTTGGTCCTAGCTGAAGACTGGTTCTTGTCTGTATTACTGGCCATTACTCCTGATTAAAGTTGCCTCACAATCCCTAACATTACCAATAACCAACTTTAGGTGATTGAGTAATTAACATTTTAATTGACAACTTGCCTCTGCCAAGGGTACTGTGGGCTCCGAAGTAAACCCACAGTTTTCCATGGATTTTTACCTCTTCTGAAACCCATGTACTTCACAATGTTTAAATTTACCCCCCAAATGCAGCCTGTGGCAACTGTGAGGAGAAGAATCAAGGAACAAGTATGAGTGCAAGGGAGCAGCAGAAGGAGGTGATAAGTGACATCATTAGAGTCACTTCCATTTGGAAGGAAGAAATGGGAATGAGGAATAAAGGAGACCTGAAAGGCAAAATGGGAAAATGCAGTTTAATGATTTTGCCCCACCAAAGATTTGGAGAAAAAGTTTACCAAAGTATTTGTAACTTTTTTAAATCCCACCTCTTTGATCAGTTATTTGGGAATCTGTAAAAAAAAATCCCTATATTACAATCTACTTCTTAGAATAAAGAAATGTCTTCACAGTCCTATAACATGTGGCAATGATTTATTCTGCCCCCAGTAATTAGCTTGTGCATTAGTTTCACAAGTTTTGACAGAGCGATACGTGATCTTCAGGGCATGATATTGCTACAGCCAAACCTTCATGTAAAATGCTTCCACACGTTTAACTGCCAATCACTCAAGGATATTTCTGTTTAAATGTTTATTGCCGGAGCAAAGGGATTATCACTCTACATTTGTTATACTAAGATAGCTATTGTTGCTGTTCCTCTTTTATAACTTGACCCCAGTTTCCTGCAGCCTCTCTCATATCTGGTTGACTGGATTTCTAAATACTGGGTAAAGAAACAAACTGTTAACCGATATCTATGCTTTAGTTCATCAGTGCACTCATAATGGATCAGAGTAACACCAATAATTTATATTCAATTTTTTTTATTCATTCATTCATTGTCCATCTCTAATTGCCCCTGTACTGAGGATGCAATTAAGGTTTAACTACATCGGAGAATCTGGACTAACATATGGTGGAATATAGAACACAGAAGAGTTCTACAGCACAGAATCAGGCCCTTTGGCCCAGCAAGTCCACACTGGCCATCAAACACCCATTTACACTAATCCTACACAAATTCCATTTAATTCTCCCACATTCCCCTCAACTATGCCAGATTGTACCACTCACCTGCACACTCAGGATAATTTACAATGGTAATTCATGTTGACACTCCCCCCCACCTCTTTAAAGAAAGTCTTTAAAAGATGCAAAAAGAGTTCAGGGAAAATATTCCAGAGATAAGAGTTTAGAAGAGCTGAAAGTTTGATTACTAGCGATCGATGATGCCATAAATGGCAAGAATTGGAGGAATGCGGAGATCCTGATCTGTTGTAAACAAAGTGTTAAAGAGGATTACAATAAATCTTAATGACTAGAGTCTGGAACTAAATATTCCAAGGCCTTTGACATTAATGCTGTGTCACTGAGCAGAAATGCTAAACACTAAGTTTAATTTTCATGGTACAATGTAAATTAGATACCTATGTAGCTGGACTCAGCCAAGATAATTTCCATTTGCATCCAGCTTCATGTCTTTGTCAATGGTCCAGTGCACTTCCTAATCAAATTGGCATGTTACATAATAGAGGTGTGGCTGGATCATTATTCCTTTTCGGCAAGTAAATAAAATTCCAACATTTCATCATTGCCATTAGGCTATTTGCTTTTGCTGAATTTCTCCACATCAAACCTTTCATATTTGTAAGTACCACACCCTAACAAAATGCACTTACTTCTGGTAAACACAGCTGACTTTAAGTGGATGGACACAGACCTCAGGAAAGTGAAGTGAGAAATTTAATAGGGTCCTCTTGTACCTTAAACAGTGGGCACATGTACCACTGTGTGGCCTTTTCAAATTATCCTTAGATTTGGCAATTGTTTCTTGTGTATTATGGAACTGAACTCTGGGCCATTTGATAGCTATCTTTTCCCTGAAAAATGTTAATGAACTGATTGAGTTTTTGCAACCATCAGTGGCATTTATGATCATCAGTTAATGCCAATTCACCAGTGAGCAGAATAACTCAATTCACTCTCACAATTTATCTCAGTGGAATGTCAGCTCACAATCATTGGAAAATTAGCCACATTCATCAGACACCAATGGCTAGCTTAGGTAGACATCTTAAAGATAAATTAATACTGTTATTGAGCTATTGAACAAAAGATCTTTGCAATTTTGGAATTGCAGGTTTGTGAAGGACCTTGTGACGTTCTGTTAAAGAACTAGGTAAATCTAAGTTGTTGAAGCTGTAACAACTTGTTATATTGGATCTTCCTTTGTGCAGTAGGATTTGTATTCTTCCCTCATCGTTCATTTCCATTTAGAGATCTCAATAAAAGTTACTGGGGATTATCTCCTTTGGAAATTCCATTAACTGAGACGAGGTAAATAAATCCACGAGAGGCCAAAGGGCAAACCCAGATGGTTTTAAATGGATGAATAGAGACCTTGGGAAGATTTAATGCAACAACTTGGTATAAATTTTACATAATGTCCCAGGGTCTTCCACAAACATGTAAAGTACAAAACATGCAAAATCTCTTTATAATAGCTCTGTAGCATTAATTTTTCTTCAAGATGCCTGAGGCATTTAGTCCACACCCATAAACTGTTCTGGAATTTGCATTTACTGACCTCAACACACTGACACATACATGATGTTCTTTTGCACCACCTGTAGTCAGGTTAGCCACGGACAACATTTAGAACAGAAATAGATTTTCCAGTACTAGGGAAAATTACCAGAGCTGAAGGTTTCACATAAATGGATGCTTTCAACTTATCACATCAGTCAATCTGTGGTGCACATGTGTATCACGGTAACTGTCAAGTATAATATTAGCATGTGGCAACATCTTACTCACTTTTACTGTGCTGAGCAGACTTATGTTGAACGGGGTTGGGGGGGTTCCTCACCTCACCCTTTGAGTGTAGGGCACTCTATATTGTACCCACATGAGCATCAGAGTTCTTCAAATTAATACTATGCAACGAACAAGAAACATTTTTGCCTAATTACCATACAAGTGGCACCTAAGCACTGACGTGACATTGTGCACTACGGTTAACATTATCCAATCTGCAACAATAACACTCTATGGAGGTATCTTACCTCCTCCTTGTCTGACAGTGATGGGCATTAAGATTCCAGAGAAATTGAATGTTTTCACAATCTTCTTATCATGTTTGCAGCTTTCCATCCTGCCTGATTTCAGAGCAGTAGAAGTCTAATCTAAATGACAGTGTAGTACCAATGTAGGACATGCATGCTGATATCTGGCAAGCTCTCCTCCTGGACCTGCAAAGTGATCTGAGAGCTGCTCAGCCCTCGGCTTTCCCCCTCCTCTGCTCACTATCAAGTGGAACTCCCAGCAAAGGGTTGACCCATCCTCCCACCCTGTCTTGCCCTGACCAAACTTCACTTTCCATTTGCTGGTGTTGACATCATTCCCATTGGATTCAATTAGGAAATGTACCAGAACATGCTAATGATGTGTACATGTTAAAACTTCCTCAGCCTCACAATATCTGAGTGCTAGATGGACCAACAATTTGCTGCCTGCATCTCCCTAGTCAAAATCTGTTCAAAAATCAGTAATTGTATTTTATTGTATTTGATTTAAAGAGTTTATTTTATTGACTGTAGTTGAATTAGAGGTTCAGAGAAACAAATTTATTCAGCAGAGGAACTAACACAGAGACTAAACATGCCACAGGAAATGAGTGTGTTTTGCTACAAGACAAGCAAGTCAATAAAAGATTCAAAATCTATCACAATTCGCCGAACCTAAGTTCTTCCCTTTCTTTATGTAACATTGCAGATGACTGTACTGCAGGAAGACAGAGACAGACTGAAAATGCTTGTGTTTTGCTGTTTTCATTGGAACATTGTGTTGCATCAATTCCAGAGGATACAAGTTGAAGTTATGTTTACTTGAAAAATGTAAGAAATTGGAGGATGCACTGGAGTATCATAAGGACAGAATTTCTTATGAGCAGTGCAGTGGTGCAACTTGTAGAGCTGCTGCCTCACAGCTCAAGTGACCAAGGTTCAGTTCTGACCTCTGGTGCTGTCTGTGTGAAGTTTGCACATTCTTCCTGTGACAGCATGGGCTTCCTCCAGGTGATCCAGTTTCCTCCCATATCCCAAAGACATGCTGGTTGGTAGGCATGCTGGCCATTGTAAATTGCTCCTGGTGTGATGGTGAGTGGTAACATATGCAGTTGGGGTGGGGGGGGGGGGGTAGTTGATGGGAACGGGGGCAGCGCATAAAATGGATTAGTGTAAATATGGGTGCATGATGGTCAGCACAGACTCAATGGGCCAAGGGGGCTCTTCTGTGCGGCATCTCTCTATGACTCCATGAGTGAGATGTGGATCATTTGGCGTCATCTGCCTTTCCATCAGCTTGTGGGTCTTCTGTACCTCAATTTCATCTAACAAACATCAATATGTTCTTGGAGCAGTTAAACGTTCCCTAGATGCACAATATGAATCTAACACTATTATGATTTTTAGCCAGCCTTTGAGGCATCTTTAGCCTTGCACAGCCACAGCTAATATCTTAACTTACATGTATTGTTTTGCTATCTCACCTTATCCTCTTGTTATGCACTTTGATCCAAAATCTATGAGCTCCTCCGAAACCATTGCTGGTTATTACAAATATTCTCCTTGGCTGAGCTCAATCCTGGCCTACAGCATAATACATATCAATTTGACTGTGCACTCTGGAACACAGCATTGGTTCCTCATTTGTGACACTACAGTCCTCATTTTCACTCAGTGCACTCTTGGAATAAAAGGGAAGCCACACAGCAGCCCCAGTCACAGCCAAACACCCCACTGCTGCTTCTCCTTGGCATCCTGACATATTTTATGCACTTCTACTCCCTCACTAAAATTAGCAAAAGCAGTTGGTTTGAGCAGTTGGAATCATGAATATGAATAATGGTTTGTCTTTATCTTTTTATAAAGCACTGCCAAATCAAACAGTGAACATATATTTCAAAAGTTAAACAGATGGATTTCCAATGTGCATAACAGCATCCCGCAGTTTAACTGTGGAGTAAAGACACATCTAACCCAGTCCAACGATGCACCATAATTCCGACCTGAGGAAACCACTCCCTGGTGTAGCAGTATTCCAGTTCTAGTGCCAAATATCCATACATCCTGCACAAGTAAGATTCCTGTTTAGTGACAATTTTATTCTAATTTATCAGCAGATTTGGCATTGGAACTCATACCTACAACAACCAGCTGAAACTCATTTGGTTTGATACCACATTACTGACTCGAGGCAGAAAAAATCTTCTTCATTGTTTTATGACCTACAGACCATAAAAATGAAAAATCATTGGGACCAATTTCCAGGTTGGAATTTAGTCTCCAGCTTCACATGAGCTATAAATAGGTTGAGCTTTACTCTTTTATCCTATGGGTTCGTATGAATACTACTGTGAGATCATGGTCACATAATCACTGCCAGGTCACTGTTACTTTGCACCTATTGCTCTGTGTGGCCATTGCATTCTTATTGTGGTTTGCATTTCTTTGTTTTTCTCAATCTGCACCTTTGTATTGGATTTTTTCCAAACCTCAGGTATTCTGCATTGCTTGGTAAACTGAGATTAATTCTACAGAGACACCCAAGCCAACTTAGTTTGCACTTTTAATTTTTGGCATAAAGAACCTAGGTTATAAGAATCATTAATATCTTTGGACATGTGGAGGAGATGAGGCAGAGTATTATGTGACAGAATATTTATTTCTACTGCTGATGGAAACCAGATAATTTGAACACACGACAGGCCACCCAGAATTATTCTGTTTATAATACAAGTGATTGTGAAAAATAAATACCTTTATCATCTTTTTCTGTGCTCCTTCTTAAAAGAAATCAATAGTAACAGGCTTATATAAGCTTTGACCATGTAAAAAATAGTCCCATTAGAATTGCAAGTGGACATAAATCAAGAGTACTATTATTTGTTGTGTGATTTATGTCCTTACATGAGTGTTATAAAGAGAAATCATATGTTCTCAGTTGAGAGTTAGTCTCTCAGGTCACTTGGATTTAGCACAGTGCTGCAGCAGAATGACGCGCATAATTCACTGTGGAATACAAACACACAGACTCTGTTTACGGGATTGGCATTACTCAAATCTAGAAAAGCAGTAGTTCATTTGTATGTTATTGTCTCAGAGTAAAATCCCACTACCCAAGGGACTGGATCAGAGATGCATGCGTCAGGGTCGACAAACTCTATCCCTGACATTCTCAGTCTCTCAGTTAAAACCAGGTATAATCTGGAGAGTGGTAATTGGTTTATTATTGTCACGTGTATGGAAATACAATGAAAAGCTTTGGTTTGCATGCCATCCAGACATATCATTCCAAACATAAATACATCAAGGTAGTACAAAAGGAAAAACAATAATAGACTGCAGAATATAGTGATACAGTTACAGAGTGCAGTGCTGGTAGACAATAAGGTGCAAGGATCATGATGAGGTAGATTGTGGGATCAAGAGTTCAGCTTTATTGTACAAGAGTGCTGTTCAATAGTCTTATAACAGAGGGATAGAAGCTGTCCCTGAGCCTGGTGGTACAAATTTTTAAGCATTTGTATCTTCTGCCCGATGGAAAGGGGTAGAAGAGAGAATGACTGAGGCGAGAGGGGTCCATGATTATGTTGACTGCTTTCCAGAGGCAGTGGGATGGACTGAGCTGCATCTGTCACATTTTCAGCCTGATCCTTTGGTAAAACAAGGCACTGTAGCTGGAGCCACATCCCAGAAAAATTTATCATTGGATGTCCAGAGCAGTACAATCAGATGCTGCTAAGGCTACGAGCATCATTTGATGGACATATTGCTTGCCTCCACTTGGTCATGATGGCTGACACAGTGGCGCAGCTGGCAGAGCTGCTGCCTCACAGCTCCAGTGGCCTGGGTTCAATCCTGACCTCTGGCACTGTCTGTGTGGAAGTTGCCCCTGCCCTTGTGACAATGTCAGTTTCCTCCCATATCCAGGACATGCAGGTTGGTAAGTTAATTGGACACCTAGTATGTAGGTGAGTGGTAAAATCTTGGGGGAAATTGATGGGAATCGGTTGCAGAGAAAATTAATGGGAAATGGGCTTGCTCTGTGAGCCAGCATGGATTTGACAGGCTGAACCAGCCTTGTTCTATGAAATATGGTGATAACAACACCCTCACATAAATGCTCTGATCACACAACAATAATGGGGAGCCACAAGAGACTGCTGGAATCTGGAGCAACAGACAAAACACTGGAGGAACTCAGGTAGCATCTATGGAGAGAAATGGACAGTCATGTTTCGTTTTGAGACCCTTCATCTGGACTCATGGGAAGTATCTAGCAAGATTGCATATCACAATTATTGCTTGTTGACTAAAGATTTTTTAGTGACTATACTGGAGAATGTTAAGTTTAATCAATTTGTTTTGTCAGTTTCATGGTAAAGTTACAGGAAGAATACTTGCGGGAATTTGGGGTCAATGTTTCTGCCACTTCCTATGTTCTGCAAGAGTTGGGAAAAAATTAGCCTAAGTTAAAGAAAGACCGGTTCAGACCATTATTATGAGCCACTCAATTGACTTAAAAGGTTACTTGAACATTTTAATCATACACCACCAGCATAAAAAGGAAAAAGCAGGAAAAAGCCCACCTGATCCATTGTCCATCCCACCCAGACGTACTTTATTTATCTGCAGCCACACCCAGACTCTGGAGGTGGCAGAGGGAGAAAAACACTGAGGGTAATTTAGGAGAATTCCTCTTCCACCCTAACAGGACGGTCCAGGAGGGAGTAGTATACAGTGACAAAATTTCTGCTCTCCCTAGCCTACATTTTATAGGTTAGATTTTCTCCAGTCTCAACGGACCCCTTTTTAAGAGATGAAGTGAATCCATTTCTATTGCTCATTTTGATTATTTGTCCTCCCTGGTACATAACCCACCTTCTAATTTTCCCAGCTCAAATTCCATTCTTGCCTGGTCAGAATTTATTCTCTTCTTTTTTTTAAAAAAAGTAAATAATACTATCTTAACATTTATTCTTCCACCAGCTTTGTAAGAGGTTAATTATAAATTCCAGCAGCCAGTGTCCAGTCGTACCATCCTTTGGACTTGATTGCCTGAGTAACCAATATTTCCTCCTAATACGAGTTTTTAAAAATATGAAGACTGCAGGGGTTAAATGCTGAAAATATCTGAACTCGCCAAGAATCTGGCTGCAAACCACTAACTTCTGGGTTTTAATTTACCAGGACAAAGTTCTTGTAGATAAATTGGTGCCATTAGCTCCTTGTGGAGTGCTTCCCCTGACACCCAAGCTTCCCATAAACCCAGCAATAGACCCCAGATTCCACCACTCACCTACACACTGGGGGCAATTAACGTATCAACTCATATGTCTTTGGGATGTGGGACGAAACCAGTGCACCTGGGGGATACCCATGTGGTTACCGAGAGAACGTGGAAACTCCGCACAGGTAGCACTGGAGGTTAGGATTGAACCTGGGTCACTGGAACCGTGCGGCAGCAGGCTCTACTATCTGGATCACTGTGCTACCCCTTCATTTTGGTGTTTCTTCTTAATCCAGCTGAGATTTAAGAGGCAAAAGCTTTTTACTGGTCCTTTTTGTCATAAAAACTATGCACAGAATTAATTGTAATCATTGCTGGCGCAAATTAGTTCTAATTAGCTTCTAATTGTTCTTTCTAAATTCAGGGCCAAACTCTCAGCTCCCTAAATGAGTTTGGAAAACTATCCTCCTTCCTGAAGATCTTACCTTGACCGGTAAATAATCCCAGTTTAGCTTTCCTGCTGAGATTCCTTCACCAATATAGGACTTCCAAGCAATACTTGAACCCTACAATCTCACAGTTCATCTCTGAGCACTCTATATTAATGGCTGTTAAACCAGAAATCATCACCTTGGTACATTTATCCTTCAACTCCTGGATTACCCTTTGTTTAAGAGGACAGACTTTTGTACCATTAGTTTCCATATGAACAAGCACCACTTGATTAAGGGATTATGTCTGCCACAAACGTCCCTTACCCAGAAACAGTGCAACTACCTTGGACAATTAACTTTGCACTATTTCCAATGTGTCAAAGATCAGCAGAGCATGCAAATTACTTTTCTTCCTATTCGTTTTGTCTTGTTTATTAGACAAACTACTTGCATGGCAGACTGAGAGCTGCCTAATTCCATCAAGAACAACTACTTATTACAGTGTGTAACCAGAGCAGTCAAGTGTAGTAAAGGTACTAGACCCATCAGCTGAGGCAAGTGACTTAGCAAGCTAATCACAGAAAGCCAGTAGAGATATTTTAGATCTTCATTTTCCCCAAGGAAGGGAATAATTTTTTTCTCAGAGAAGTAAACTTTATAGATGCACAGCTAGTAAAGCTACCACAATGTTTCTTTTTGACCATCTCCCTTCCAAAAGTTATCATGAAGACATAGTATCAAATCCATAACTATCACCCATTCTTTTTCTAATGCTCTTATTATGGTCCTTATTATTCAGGGCATGAGCTTTGCTAGCAAGGCCAGTGTTTATTGTTCATCCCTAGTTGTCCTTTTGAATGTGGTGATGTGCTGTTTTCTTGAAAAGTTGCAATCTGTGAAGTGAAAGCAGGAATGGAAATAAATTAAGTTTCTCATGGTACAGTCATTTTGCTGACATTTATATAATTATGTTGGCCACTTTCCTACCAATACACTGCACTGGTTTACTTTCCCCTCTGAGGGAAGGGTCCTCCTACTGGGCTACAAGGTAGGAATATCGAGGATTTTAATCCATCGACAGTGTCAGAAAAGCCATATATACTTCCTGATGCCTCAGGAAAGCCATTAACATAATCAAGAAATGGTCCCACCCTGGTCATTCTCTCTTCTCCCCTCTCCCATCGGGGAGAAGATATAAAAGCCTGAGGGCACGTACCACCAGGCTCCTGGACAGCTTCTATCCCGCTGTTATAAGACTCATGAACGGACCTCTCATTGACTAAAAGATGAACTCTTGATCTCCTAATTTATCTTGTCATAGCCCTTGCACTTTTTTGTTTTGTGTGCTATCTAGACCTGCACTGTACTCTCTCTGCAACTGCAACACTTTATTCTGCATTCTGTTTTCTACTATCTCGATGTAGTTATACATGACATATGGCATGTCTAGATAGCACGCAAAACAAAAGCTTTTCACTGTATCTCAGTACAAGTGACAATAATAAACCAATATCAATACCAATACTACCAAGCCAGGGTAGTACATGACTTGGAAGGGATTTTGCTGGTGATTGTTTTCCCACGTATTTGCTGTTCCTGTCATTTTGGGAAGGTAGTAGGTTTGGGAGCTACTGTTAAAGAAGCCTTGGAAAGTTAGTTCTTTGAATCTTGTAGAAGGTATACACTGCAGGCATGGTCTTAAAGTGGGGAGAACGAGGATCTGATGGGTGGGAAGGAAGGGAAAGGGGGAAAATATTCCCAGTTGACTGATGAGTCAGAATGAAAGACACAACATTGTGTCAGGTAAGTGAGCTTTCTGGGAACTGTTTCTAGTGGTTTTTTTGGGGGGCTCACATCATAACACAGCATCTCCTCTGTTTCACTGCAAGCGACACTACACAAGGGTTACAAGTCAGTGAAATTTAAAAATAAAGAGGCAGCTTTGCAATGGAGACTACTCTAGAGGTGAGTCACTTTACATGTACACAATGCTTCAAATTTGTCAAAACTTCATGAAGAAATTTAATCACCTTCTAATTTCTGAGTGAATCTCTGGTGAATTATTTTATGCCTCAACTCCTCGTGCTTTGTGTCACCTGCTTGTGCAGACAGCACTGGACTGGGAGGCAAATTCTTTTTTCAAGTCCTTTCAGATTAACAATCTTGTACTGTATGATGTTGTGCTTTTTCCAATTTGTTCCCGCAGCCAGTTTCCCAAATCCCCTTACAGACTCCTAATGGTCGGTCCTTTAATCTTCAGCCCAGGCATGTTGTTGGACCTGTCATCTAAGCAGCATGAAACATAAACCATGTTATAATGAATTTCAGAGGGATTTTTGCTATGCCTGAGGGAAATATGGTGCCTGGTCAAAACTGAGAGAGAGAGTGAGAGAGAGAGAGAGAGAAAGAGAGAGAGAGAGAGAGAGAGGGTGACCAAACTAGATTGCTAAAATACATTCTAAATGTTAAGTGGTATTACAAAAGTCATGGAATTTTCAGTTGCTTTGAGAGATACTTAAAATAATGCACATTTTGTTTTTCAAAATACTTGGTTATGTGTGATTTTATCATTTATTTTCTATTGACACAAACTCATAAATATGATGGTGAACATATTTTGTTTGCAATAAGATGAAAACATCAATGTTTTCTCTAGATGAGAGCCAAAAGTAAAGAATAAGAGATTGAAAGTGGCAGCTATATAGAGGGTTTTGGAACCTCAGACTATCCCAGGGCACTTCACTGCAACTGAACCAGTTTTTGCACTGTAGTCTTTGTTGCAATGATGGAAACACAAAAATCAAAGTCTCACAAATAGCAACAATAATAATGATGAGATCATCTGATTTTATGGATTTTAGCGTGGGATATGCATTGGCTGGAATGCTGTGGAAACTTCTCTAATCTTCTCCAAAATAATACCCTGAGATCTTTTTTTGTCCACCTGTGCGGCCCCAGGTTAACTTCTCATTTCTTGGTATTACACTTAAATATTCCTTCAACCGTAAGACTTTGGGGTTGTTAAAGTATTGCCCCACTTTCTTTTGCCTCCCCAAGGGTAATTAGGGGTGGACAATAAATGCTGGCCTTGTCAACCATGCCCACATCACAAGAATAAGATATAGGAGCAAAAGTAGGCCATTTGGCCCATCGACACCATTCAATCGCGGCTGATTTTTTTTCAACCCCATTCTCCTGCCTTCTCCCTGTAACCCTGAACTCCTTTACCAATCAAGAACTTTGATTTCTGCCTTAAATCCACCCAACGACTTGGCCTCGACTGCTCTCTGTGGCAACAAATTCCACAGATTCACCACTCTCTTGCTGAAGAAATTCCTGCTCATCAGTTTTAAAGGGACATCCCCTTAAGGCTGTGCCCTTGGATCCTATACGCTCTTATTAATGGAAACATCCTCTATAAATACAATATACTAATTGTACAATATGCTAAATACAATACAATATACAAATTGCACAACATACTTAATATAATACAATGTACTAATGGAAATATCCTCTCCATGTTTATAATAAATAAATAAACAATTTGATCAATCAATGAAGAAATGAATAAACAAATGGAAAAGCAGGAGAGTTCTCACAGTTGAACAGGCTAACACCTTCTTGAATGCTCTGCAAATATTTGTGAAGTTGGTCAAAGAGGGAATTGCATGGTACTTTGCACACAGTGTCATATACTAAACTGAGATCTCTGCATTCCTATCAGGAGGCAGAGGTTGCTGCTGTTATATTATTACTGTTCTGGCCACAGGGAAGTAAGTCACAGCTTAAAGAACTTTTGCCAGGTCACCCACAGGACAGTTGCAGAGAAGGGGGCATGGTGCACTCCAGTTTGCCTGAGCATGCTCCCCTTCCACTTGTACCTACTCAGCCCAATCAACTCCCAAACCATTGCGAGGTGCAGGTTGTTCAAGTGTCCAGGCAGCTGAGAATTGATTTGAACAGAAAGGCTGTGAACATCGAAGGGAGCATCACTGATTCATTCAACACAGTGCTGGCCATTGAACACTAAGGATGCCAGATGCTGTCTTTGAGACTTAATGTCACAGTGCAGACCCCTTAAATGCTCTCAGCTTCTGAGCCTTGTGCGATGTGCTCCTAGTTTCTGTGTGAGTGAAGATGGAAAGTTGTAGGTTGCTCCCAGAGGCTCCAATGTTATGGCAGCCATTGAAGAAAAATGCAGTAAGCACTCAGTGCACAGATGAAGCTATAAATACTTCAGCTATGCAGAAGTGAATAGCACACAGAGGTGCCTGGCCCAGAAGTGATCACTGGTGTGACCTACTCCAGAAAACAGAAGTGATTTTATCGCAACTTGAACATAAAACACCTGTGAAAATAGGTTAAAGGTCTGCATTTCATGGCTGAATAACAAATAGACTGTACAAGGCTGCTGGCTATCTCTATCTGACTGTAAGTGAACTTCTCAAGGCACTGGGAATCAGATCCCTTTTTAAAATTTGTTTTTGAGAATGTTGGTGTTGCCAACAAGGTCAGCATTTATTGCCCACCCAAAACTGCCCTTGAGAAGGTGACGGTGAACAAATTCCTGAACTGTGAAGGTCGTACCAGTGAAGGTGCCATTGGTAGGGGTACCAGGATTTTGAGACAGAGAAGAGAAAGATGTAGCAACATACTTCCAAGCCAAGATGGTTGGGCAGAATGGAGAAGAACCTGCAGTTGGGGTCATTCCATCATCTTGAAGCCCTTGTCCTTGTGGCAAGAGATGTTATAGATGGAGAATGCTGTGTCTAGCTCTTCCTGCATACAGTTATGGATGTTATTTTTCCAAGGTGACTGAAGTTATATAATTTTATGCAATCATAATTTTATAATACAGTCAGTGAGTGTGCTAACCAACCACTGTTTATATGATTCTATTGTTTACTTGAAATCATTGGGCAGCAGATAAATATTGATTGTACCCATTTAAGTTTGTGCTTTTTAAATAATCTTTGCAACTCTAAAAGGATAACAGTTCACTCATAATGCATTTCCTAAAATTTTGAAATTTCCCATCAAACCTCTGATATGAAAATCCAATGTGGCAATTTCATACAGTGAAGAAAGAGAAGTCAGTGTGGCATCCAGCATTCCATAAATTCATCTCACCTAACAAAAATTAGTGCACAAACTTCAGGAGCTGACCGTGAAGCCTGGCACTCCTGACCATCTTAAATACCCAGTTCAGAACCTTTTAAAAGGCTTGGCTGTGCACTTGCAGCACTAATGGTACATGTGTAGCCCTAACTACAATACTAAAGGAAGCCATTCGGCCAATTGGGTTCATGCAGGCTCCCAGCAGAGCTATTCCAACAGTCCCCTTACCACTCTCTTGAATACCCTGAAGCCCTGCCAATTACTCTGTCTCACTTGTGGGAAACATGTTGGCACAGGAGCTAGTGCACCTTCCTCACAATTCCATAGATCCAGATTCAATCCTGATCATCTGGTGCTTCTGTATTGGGGTTACATGCCCTCCTGGTGACTGAGTGCATTTCCCTCGAGTGCTCTGGTTTCCTCCTATATCAAAAGACATGCTGGCAGGTTAATTGGTTACTGTCTATTACCCCAAGTGTAGGTAGGTGGTTGGAAGGGGAATCAGCGAGAGAGGATAGGTTATAGGGAAATGTCAAGAATAGGGATGCTCTTAGTGCTCATGTGGATTTAATGAGCCAATTTGCCTCCTTCCATATCGTAAGGAAATATAAGAAACATATATAAAACATTAGAAGCACACACCCAACAACTTGCCTTTGGTTCATTTTCCACTTAGGGTGTTAATTTATATAAAAATCTACCAACCCATATATATTTGGGATGTGGGCGGAAACGAGAGTACCCAGGGTAAACCCATGTGGTCACAGGGAGAATGTGCAATCTCCACACAAACAGCATTGGTTCAAACCTGGGCCCCTGCTACTGTCAGGCAGCAGTACTAACTGCTGCACTACTATGCTGTCCTTCTGTGGAGAAAAACATTGTTAGACTATAAGGAAAGAGCAGGCGAGTTCAACCATTAGGATAGTTCTTTCAAGAGCTTCCACTGAATGACCTGGATGTGAGTTTCTATGAATAAGGCTCCTGTCCAAATACAGGGGAGGAAACTTAACTTTCTTCTGGCATTGCTGGGCCACTGGGCTCTGTTCTCATGGGACAGAGCCAAACTTGACTTCTGTCAGCCTTAGATTGATGCTGAAACCAAAATCATCCATTGAATCTTTAGATGTTAATGGTGGGATAAAGGAAATTGGGATCCACAAAAGATCAGAAATGGAGGAACTGCCTTCAAAAGGGAGGACACAATTAATCTCTTAATCATGTTACTAAACCTAGGGTCATGTGAAATCAGTATTAGTAGGGGAAATTAATTCATTTGAAGGCCAATACATTTCTCGGGCTCAATAGTCTTCATCTCAGAGTACTTAAGGAAGTGGCTCAATAAATATTGCATGCACTAGTGGTCTTCTTCTAACATTCTTTGGGCTCTGGATGACTTCCTACAGATTGGAAGGTCGTTAATATAACCACACTATATAAAAAAGATGGAGCGAGAGATAAAAGAGGAACTATATAGACTGGTTAGCCTGCCATCAGTAGCGGGGAAAATGCTAGAGTCCATTATTAGAGACCTAATAGAACCATAGAACAATACAGCACAATACAGGCCCTCCAGCCCACCATGTTGTGCCGACCTTTAAACCACACCTAAGACTATCTAACCCCTTCCTCCCACATATCCCTCCATATGCTTATCTAACAATCTCTTGAACTTGACCAATGTATGAGCCTCCACCACCGCCCCAGGCAGCGCATTCCATGCACCAACCACTCTCTGGGTGAAAAACCTCCCTCTGATATCTCCCTTGAACTTCCCACCCATTACCTTAAAGCCATGCCATCTTGTATTGAGCATTGGTGCCCTGAGAAAGAGGCACTGGCTGTCCACTGTATCTATTCCTCTTAATATTTTGTATACCTCTATCATGTCTCCCCTCATCTTCCTTCTCTCCAATGACTAAAGCCCTATAGTCTCTCCTGATAATCCATACTCTCTAATCCAGGTAGCGCCCTGATAAATCTCCTCTGCACCCTCTCCAACGCTTCCACATCCTTCCTATAATGAGGCGACCAGAATTGGACACAGTATTCCAAGTGTGGTCTAACCAGAGTTTTGTAGAGCTGCATCAATACCTCACGGCTCTTAAACTCAATCCCACGATTTATGAATGCTAACATCCCATAAGCTTTCTTAACTACCCTATCCAGCTGTGAGGCAACTTTCAGTGATCTGTGGATATGAACCCCCAGATCCCTCTGCTCCTCCACACTCCCCAGCATCCTGCTATTAGCCTTGAAGTTAGTCGTTCCAAAGTGTACCACCTCACACTTCTCCGGATTGAACTCCATCTGCCACTTCTCAGCCCAGCTCTGCATCCTATCAATATCCCTCTGTAAGCTTTTGGCAAATAGTGGCCGGATCAGTCAAAGTCAGCCTGGATCTATGAAAGGGAGATCATGCTTGACAAATCTGGAATTTTTTAAGGACGTAACTAGTATAATGGGTGCAGGAGAATCAATTCTGTGAATGGTTTCTTTTTCCACAGATGCTGCCTGACCTGCTGAGTGTTTCCAGCATTTACTGTTTTTATTTCAGATTTCCAGCATCTGTAGTTGTTTTGTTTTTCAACCAGTGGATGTAAGGTACTTGGACTTCCTGAAAGCTTTTGAAAAAGTTCGACAAAAGAGATTAGTGTGCAAAATTAAAGCACATGGAATTGGGGGGTAGTGTATTGATATGGAGAGAGAACTGGTTGGCAGACAGGAACAAAAGAGCAGAAGAAGTGGGTCCTTTTCAAAGTGGTATGTAACTTTAGCAGCGATATTTTGTTTACATCATCTCAGCTCATCAGAAACATTTAATGTGACATTGGCAGTGAGCAGTGAGTAGGTAGTGTTACTGAAACATTGACCTAGATTAAATTCATTAATTACCATTGAGTCATGGAGTCACACAGCATGGAAACAGGCCATTTGGCCCATAACATCCATGCTGATCAGTGGACACCCATCCGTACTAATCCCAACATCAAGCACTTGGCTCAAAGCCTTTAATACCCGGGTGATTCAAGTACTCATCTGGACATCTCTTAAATGACGTTAGTGACTCTGTTTCCATCACATTCTCTGGCAGTGCATTCCAGCTACTTACCACACTATAGGTGAAAAAGGTCTCCCTCAAATCCCCTCTAAATCTCTTACCCTATGCCCTAAATCTATGTCCTCTTGTTTTATTCATCTCTTATAAGGGGAAAAGATTCCTGCAGTCTACACTATCTATACACCTCATAATTTTATATATTGCACCCTCCCCAGCACTATTACATCCTTCCTATAACGCGGTGACCAGAAGTGCATGCAAACTCACTTTGGGAAATCAGACCACCAGGCTGTGCTCCTCCTCCCTGCATACAAACAGAAACTGAAGTGGGAGGATGCTGTACGGAGAGTCGTGCAGTGCTGGTCTGAGGAAGCAGATGATCTCCTACGTGACTGCTTTGAGACAGTGGAATGGTCCATGTTCAAAGACTCAGCTGCCAGCCTTGATGAGTATGCCACCACCATCACAGACTTTATCAGCAACTGTGTGGAGGACTGTGTACCAAAGAAGACAATATGGGTGTTCCCAAACAGGAAACCATGGATGAACCGGGAGATCCACTCCCTACTGAAGGAGAGGACTGCTGCACACAAATCTGGTGATCCTGATCTGTACAAGAAATCGAGGTATGACCTTCGGAAAGCTATCAGGGATGCCAAGAGACAATACCGACTCAAAATAGAGTCCCTGACCAGCTGTCAGTTATGGCAGGGCTTACATGCCATAACAGGCTACAAGATGAAATCGGGCTGCATAGCTAACAACAGCGCATCCCTTCCGGATGAACTTAACGCATTCTATGCGCATTTTGAACAGAAGGGAAGTGGATTGTCACCATCCACCCTGACAGCCAACAATACAGCTGAACCTGTGATCACAGTGGAGGATGTAAGATCAGTCTTCTGGAGAGTGAACACGAGGAAAGCACCTGGCCCAGATGGTGTCCCTGACCATGTGCTCAGCTGGCAAGAGTATTTGCGGACATATTTAACCTCTCCCTGCTTCAATCTCAGGTTCCCACCTGTTTTAAGATGATCACTATCATCCCAGTACCAAAGAAAAGCAAGGTAACATGCCTCAATGACTACCAACCAGTGGCTCTGACATCCACCATCATGAAGTGCTTTGAGAGGTTGGTCATGGCACGCATCAACTCTAGCCTACCAGACAACCTGGACCCATTGCAATTCGCCTATTGCCGAAACAGGTCTACAGTGGATGCCATCTCCTTGGACCTACACTCAGCTCTGGAGCATCTGGACAGTAAAGACACCTACGTTAGACTATTGTTTATTGACCACAGCTCTGCCTTCAATACAATAATCCCAAGCAAGCTTGTCACCAAACTCCGAGACCTAGGATGATACCACCGTTGTCTCAAACAGCAATGAGTCGGAGTACAGGAAGGAGATAGAGAGCTTAGTAGAATGGTGTCATAACAACAACCTTTCCCTCAAAGTCAACAAAACAAAAGAGCTGGTCATTGACTTCAGGAAAGGGGGCAGTGTACATGTATCTGTCTACATCAATGGTGCTGAGGTCAAGAGGGTTGAGAGCTTCAAGTTCCTGGGAGTGAACATCACCAACAGCCTGTCCTGGTCAAATCACGTAGGAGCCATAGCCAAGAAAGTTCACCAGCGCCTCTACTTCCTCAAGAGGCTAAAGAAATTTGGTTTGTCCCCTTTGACTCTCACCAACTTTTACTGATGCACCATAGAAAGCATCCTATCTGGATGTATCATGGCTTGGTACAGCAACTGCTCTGCCCAGGACCGCAAGAAACTGCAGAGAGTTGTGGACACAGCCCAGCGCATCTCAGACACCAGCCTCCCCTCCTTGGACTCTGTCTTTACCTCTCGTTGCCTTGGTGAAGCAGCCAGCATAATCAAAGACCCCTCCCACCCGGGACATTCTCTCTTCTCTCCTCTTCCATCGGGTAGAAGATACAGGAGCCTGAGGGCACATACCACCAGACTTAAGGACAGCTTCTACCCCACTATGATAAGACTATTGAACAGTTCCCTTATACAATGAGATGGACTATGACCTCACGATCTACCTTGTTATGACCTTGCACCTTATTGCACTTCACTTTCTCTGTAGCTATGACACTTTACTCTGTACTGTTATTGTTTTTACCTGTACTACATCAATGCACTCTGTACTAACTCAATGTAATTGCACTGTGTAATGAATTGACCTGTACGATTGGTTTGTAAGACAAGCTTTTCACCGTACCTCGGTACAAGTGACAATAATAAACCAATACCAATAGTCCATTTGAGGTCTGACCAAAGATCATAACCTCACTGCTTTTGTATTCAATGCCCCACTAATGAAGACCAGCATCCATTTGCCTTTCTAATCATGTTGTCTACCTACCCTGCCACCTTCAAGGATCTTTGGACTCGTACACCAAGGTCCCTCTGTTCCTCAATATTCCCGTACCTTATCGTTTATAGTGTATGTCCTAGTCTCATTAGTACTCATAAAATGCATCACCTCACACCTTTCTGGATTAAACCCCATCAGCCATTTCTCAGCCCATTTCATCAAGATATTGATATCATCCTCCAGCTTAAAACCACCTTCCACACTGTCAACAGCTCCACCAGTCTTAGTGTCTTCTGCGGACTTACTGACCACACCACCTACATCCACATTCAAATCGTTTACTTATATTACTAACAGCAAGGGTCCCAGCACCAATCCCCATAGAACACCACTAGTCACAGGCATCCAATCACAAAAAAAACAACCCTCTGCCATCACCCTTTTCCTATTACCAAGCCAATTTTGAAACCAATTTGGCAACTTGCTCTGAATCCCATGGGCCCTAACTTTTTGGGCCAGTCTCCCATTTGGGCCCTTGTCTCCCTTGTGGGACCTGGAAATTGCACTGCTTGTGATGGTTGACTATGAACATCACAGACACCTGGGAACACTTAACATCAATTATTTTCTGTTTCACTTTTGGAAGAAATTATGCAACCAGCAATCTGTGGAGATTATTTTAACTTTAAGATCTTTCTTGTGTTCCTTTGACCATTTTTATGACTGCAGTGAAAGATAATGTTAGCCTTCATCTGCAGTCATTATAACATTGGACATGCAAATTTCTTAGTGAATTCATTTTTATAACATAGAACCTTTGAATACCATGACTAGATCTTAGGTTGCTCTGGTTAGAACTATTTCTTCTGCCCTTAGACAGTGATTTCTGTGCAGTCATTTTTTGCTGTTAGGTGCATTCATACTAGTAGTTGGTCAAAATAACTAGAATAGAAATTTAGGGCTTGAATTTTTTTTAGTTTTCACATTTTCAAGCACTTTAAGAATGTTGTACCTGGCTTTCAAAATGTGCTACTAGACCACTGACCAAACCGTAAGAACTTGTGGAAATCTCTGATTAGTGCAATAGTGGTGACTTGTTAAACATTGGAAGGTTTAATGTTTATATGTCATTGAATGTGCACATATCATTAATATTAGATTTCATTTTAGCCATGTTTTATAAAGATGAAAGTTGATGCAACCTCTCGACTGAAGTTTATTCAATAATCTAAAGTATACAATTTTGCCAAACACTCTGCCCGGCAGAATGGCTATGACCAAGTGATGCTAATATTCACTTGCGCACGAAGCTGTTTGCAGTGGAGAATCCATAGCAAAGTTTTATTGAATTATATAATATCACCCTAATTGGTATTTGAATTCAACCTGCAACAATTTATCATGCACTCAATTAGTGCATGCAGAGCAATCACAACAAACCAGTGATGTGAATGCACAGAAAACACTAATTGGGCACATGATAAATTGTTGTGTTGAATTCAAATATCAATTAAGGTGGTATTGCCTAACTCAGTAAAGTTATTGTAGTCACCACTACAGGGCTTGAATATTTAAGTATGTGAGCAGGTTGGACAATATTTATATCCTTTGTCCACTCCTGATAATAGATCCCTAATAAATGAAAAACCTGGATGATCAAACTAACAGCATTCATTTCCATGCTACTTTTTATCTCTGTTTTGTATTGTTGTTGGTGTTTCGGGTGACATTCATGGACGCTCTGTGTCGAACACCATGCTATTTCTGTATTCTCTAGCTCTACGATCTCTGTTTCTTTAATATCCATTCTTTAAAGAGGATCACAAAATAACACTTGGTTTTCAAACTGTATATCCATTTCTTGGGAATAAGTTCAAAATCTCTTCTCTTTTGCAATTGATGCCCCTATTTATAACACAAATATGGTAGTACCATTATGTTGGTTTATATGCATGGGGAGTTGGGTATTTGGGTAATTACTGCATCCAATGAAAGGATTTTCATCTGAAATAGAACGTGGAACATAGAACATAGAACAGTACAGCACAGGAACAAGCCCTTCCACCCTGATTTCTGTGCCAAATTAAACTAAATCTTTTCTGCCACACATGATCCATATTGCTTCATACCCTGTATATTCATGTGGCTCTATCAAAACCTCTTAATTGCCTTCCACCACTACCCCTGGCAGCCCATTCCAGGCACCCACCATTCTCTGTGTAAAAGGAACTTGCCCCAATATCTCCTTTAAACATTCCCCTTCTCACCTTAAATGCATGTCCTCTAGTATTTGATATTTCTACCCTGGGAAACACATTCTGTCTGTCAACCCTATGAATGCCTCTCATTACTTTAAAAATTGTATCTGTAAACTTTCCAGATGTGACCCAGAGAATCCAGTAATTTACTAAAAATTACCAGGGCTCCTGGGTCTTCCCTCAAATCTCTTTTGCAACCAGCTGAAAGGACACTGAGATGTTAAGTAGTTGCTTGATTTTCCAACAATCATTGCATGACTACCCTGCTATTTGCTGAATATGAGGCGAAGAGAGGAAGAATTCTGTGCACTGTTCCCAATCATGAGGAAAGAATGAAAATGTATTTTTGTTTAATTGTACATGTTATTTTCATTAACATTTTCCACAGATGCTGAATGACCTGCTGAGTGTTTCTAGCAGTTTCTCTTTCCATTTCAGATTTCCAGCATCAGCTGTTTTTTTTTATTTTCATTTATTGTGTAATTCCATCCCTAGGTTTTGCTGTTCCTCCAAATGTGCTTCCCATTAAGGTTTCACCTTATTCTTCACATACCTGCCACCTACCTGCTGATTCCATTAATTAGATAGCATTTGTTATTCACTCCCCTAGCTAGTGGTTTCTAAAGGACAGTGAAAAAAGGTGAGCAGCACACAATGGTCAGTCAGTGTTACACAGCACAGGTAAGACCCTACAACCTCGCTGCTCTTATAATGCTCAGCAGTCCTCATTGGGAATTTGAATTATGCAAGAAACATTGCTGCCACAACAATGAAAACGCACTTTTATATCTCTCTTTGAATTTCGTGAAACACCCCAAGGCACAAGTGAGGCATTTTGGGAGATTTAAAAAGGGTAGGACATACACCTCAAATGGTAGGGCCCTAGGGAGTATTGAGAGACAGAAGGAACTCAGTGTACAAGTCCATAGCTCCCCAAAGGTGGCAACACAGGTAGATATGTAGGAGAAGAGAGCATACAGGTTGCTGGTTTTCATTAGCTGATGTGTAGAATATAAGAGCATGGAGATCATGGTACAACTTTATAAAACTTAGGCTACGCCACAGCTGGAGTATTGTGTGTAGTTTTGATCACCACAATATACGAAGGACATGATTGTACTGTGGAGAGGGTGCAGAGGAGATTCACCAGGATGTGGCCTGGGATGGAATGTCTCAGTTATGAGGAGAGGCTGGGTTTGTTTACCTTGAAGCGGAGGAGGTTGAGGGGGAGCCTGATAGAGAAGTACAAAATTACCAAGCGTAGCAATAGGGTGGATAGTGAGAGACCTTTCCCTATAACAGAGATGTCTAAAACAAGGGGGCATATGTTTAAGCTGAGGAGTGAGAGGGTTAAAGTGGATGGGAGGAAAATTTATTTTTCACCCTGAGGGTTGCAATCTGCTACACACTGCCTGAGAAGGTGGTGAAGGCAGGTACCTTCACAACATTTAAGAATCATCTGGACAAGCATTTGAATTGCCAAGGCACAGAAGGCTATGGACCAAGTAAATGGGATTAGTAGAGATGGGTACACAAAAGACTACAGATGCTGGAATCTGGAGCAACAAACAATCTGCTGGAGGAACTCAGCAAGCCAAGCATCATCTGTGGGGGGGGGGGGGGGGGGTAGGAATTCCCGACGTTTCGGGACAGATGCAGGTTTTCAACCTGAAATATCAGCAATTCCTTTCCTCCTGTAGATGCTGCTCGACCTGTTGAGTTCCTCCAGCAGATTGTTTGCTGCTTAGCAATAGATGGGTACTTGTTGGTCGGCATGGTCATGGCGGGCTGAAGGGTCTGATCCTTTGCCAGTGACTCTGTGACTCCATGACACTTTTTCAGAAACATTATCAGATAAAATTTGCCTGAGCTGTATTGGAGATTTCGGTACAACTGACCAATGAGGTTAGCTTTGGCAAGTCTTAAGTGAGTGAAAGATATAAACACTTAGGGAGGGAATTACCGAACTCAGGGACCTAGGCTGCTGGAGGACGTCTGCCAGTGGTGGAGACTAGAGTCATGGGACCTCTACCTCTTTCATCTCAAAGGGCTGCAGTACTCAGGGAGATTCCAGCGACAGGATGAGGAAGTGTATTTTGATAAACACCTTGTGCAACAGGGATAGCTTGTCTGTCGTAGAACCCACCTAATTGGCCTTACCTTTATGTTAATGGAAGGGAAAACAGGATGGTTTCATGAGAGATATGCAATTCTCCCCATCTACCTTCTCCATTCCATGTCCTATCTAGAATATGCTTAATGTCCAGGCACGCAAGTCTAAATTCTACCACTTAATGCTGCATTGCAGTGAACAAAATGGAAATATCTCTACCTCTTCAAACATTAGACAATCTGTAGAACTTTGCACTTGGCTTGAAAAAAGTAGAAAATCCAAAATCTCAAAAGTTAAAATAACTTCATTTGATTTTTAATGTTATTTTGCTCTTTCTTGCTGCTTCGTATGTGGGAGAAGCAGGAAATGATGGGCTTATTAAAATAAAATTTATTTTGCTTGTTTTCAGCTTGTAACTATGTGTGAGATGGGGTGATTGACTCCAATAACTTGAATCATTGGTGAGATGAGAAACTAGGAACCCCTGATGCTCAGACTCACAGATAATGCTCACACAGAGACTCTCCATCTGCCTAATATAGAAAAAGTCAGCTGAAGAGATGGGTTGCTGAGAAAGTTAAGGGAGAATAGCATAGAAATATGTACCGCACAAGCTAATATTACCCAAGTTTGCAAACAATAAGACTATTTAATGTAGTGGCTATGAATTCAAAACAGATACTTTAAAAGTGCTCCATACTATAACACAAAACTCTTCCCTATTCTGCTTGGGGGACTTCCACACCTGGTTTCAAGTAATCCTCCCTCAACTCCTGTCTAATTAGCCCTCCTATCAATCTCCATGTAACCTGAAGCTTGTCCTTGGTGTTGACTCCCCTTGCGGCTGGACTAACTAATAATATATTAAAGTTTAACAGCTGCACACAATCCCTGCCAACTTTTCCTTATTAAATTCCAATGACCAAATGTACAATGAAAATAGAGTATGCCCTCTGGGGGTATGGCAACCTCTTCACCTGTGGGCATAATTACAATGTGCCAGGTTAACATTGGCTGTTGGCTTTATTGGGTTGGATGGCACTGAGTTCGGCCTGTTGCCTTAAGTTGTCACCCACAGAACTGGCACACTCACCCTTCACTGAGCTGGATATTGAGGGTTATTCTTGCTGGCTTTCTACTTCCTTAAGTTAGGTGACAAGGTCCAGGTGGCAACTCAGTCTCAGGTGACATGCAGCAGAGGCCCCACCCAGATATTTCCCTGACAGGTCATCTCTTACCAATTTTTACAGATGTATTACAGAAAGCATCCTGTCTGGATGCATCACAGAATGGCATGGCAACTGCTCTGCCTGCAGAGAGTTATGAACACAGCCCAGTCCATCACACAAACCAGCCTCCCCTCCATAGAGTCTTAGTCATACAGCAGAGAAACAGGTCCTTTGGATCCATGTCCCGGCTGTCATAAAAATGAAAACCAAAATCTTTTTTTCTGTCTGTATCAGAACTGGCCATTTCTTCGTGATGGAGGGTTTCAACCTGAAACGGCGACAATTCCTTTCCCCCCACAGCTTGACCCGCTGAGTTCCTCCAGCAGACTATTTGTTGCTCCAGATTCCATCAGCGTTCCGCCTGTTATTGTTTTGGCTCAGTTTTTCCCTTGCTATTAGTATAGTCTGGCATGCAGGGCATGTCCCACAACCCTACTGTTAGCAATGCACAACACAAAGAGGTATAATGGGCTTCTAACTTCCACTTCAAACTATTTGATTTCACCTTATCAGAGATATTCTCTTTGTTCTCCCCCTCCCTCCCCCACTTTCTTTCTTTCCCAGTTCTGACGAAAGATCTCAGACCTGAATCATTAACAGTTTCTCCTTGAAGACAAAAGAGACTGCAGATGCTGGAAACTGGAACAGTAAACAGGATGCTGGAAGAACTCAACGGGTCAAGCAGCATCTGTGGAGGTAAAAGGTGTAAGTCGAGGTTGCCTGTTGAGACCTTTATTGCACTGCACTTTCTCTGTAGCTGTGACACTTCACTTTGTACTGTTGCTGTTTCTACCTGTACTGCATCAATGCACTTTCTACTAACTCAATGTAACTGTACTGTGTAATGAATTGACCTGTACGATCGGTTTGTAAGACAAGCTTTTCACTGTACCTCTGTACAAGTGACAATAATAAACCAATACCAATACCCTGCATCAGGACTGAGACGGAACAGGGATGGTGACCAGTTTTTAGCAGTAGGAAGGGGAGTGAGATAGAGGTGGAACCAGATGGAGAGGGAATGATGTCCACATGGAACCAGGTGGGGGGAGGGAACGGGAAAGGTGAACAAAGGGAGGGTAGGTGAGTATGTGTGGGAGGAGGTGTGGATAACCTGAAATTGGAAAATTCAATATTCATACCATTGGGTTGTAGGCTACTCAAGCGGAATATGAGATATTGTTCTTCCAATTTGCATCTGGCCTCTCCATAGCAATGGGGAAGGCTGAGGACAGACAGGTCAGTGTAGGAGGGGGAAGGACAGTTGAAATGACATACAACCGGAAGCTCAAAATAGTCATTGCAGACAGAGTGCAGGTGCTCCACAAAAGGTTTCTCTTTCCCTCGATGCTGCCTAATCTGCTGAGTATTTCCAGCATAATCCCATTTACCAGCACCTGATCTGTTTCCTTCTATGCCTGATTCAAATGGTCGTCTAGATACTTATTAAATGCTGTAAGAGTCTCTGCCTCCACAACTCCCTCAAGCAATGTGTTCCAGATTGCAAGCATCCTCTGTATGAAAAAGCTCTTCCTTAGATCCCCTATAATTGTCTTAGCCCTTATCCTAAACCTATGCCCTCTAGTTTTAGATACCTCTGCTATGGGGAAAAGGTTTTTTATTATCTACCCTATCTATGCCTCTCAAGTTTCCCCTCAGCCTCCTCTGCTTCAAGGAAAATTAACCCTTCCTACCCAGTCTCTCCTTATAAGTGAAATGCTCCATCCTGATAAATCTCCTGTCTGAAAGGCTAATTTTGGTGGCTTCCTTTGGAACAACTGGCCACAGCTACATAATTCAGCCCATTATAAACGTGAATGAGGGAACAAAAGCATATTAAAATACCAGGCTTTAATGTGGGAACTGAATTGTCAACTTGGTTGTGATTGCACTAGAGATGGTACAGAGGAAATTCACCAGAATGTTGGCTGGGATGGGGCATTTCAGATGTGAGGAGGGACTGGATAGACTGGGCTTGTTTCCCTTGGAGTGGAGGAGACTGAGAGGGAAACCTGATAGAGGTATACAAAATTAGGAGGGGCATAGATGGGGTCGATAGTGAGAAAAGTTTCCCAGTGGCAGAGGTGTCTAAAACCACAGGGAATAGGTTTATGTTAAGGAGCAGGAGAATTAGTGGGGATCTGAGGAAGAACTTTATCGTCCAGAAGGTGGTTGGAACGCACTGCTGAGGGGGAGCTGAAGGCAGGTATTCTGACAACATTTAAGAAGTACCTAGAGAAGACTTGAATCTCTAAGGCACGGAAGGCTGTTGACCAAGTGCTAGAAAATTGGATTAGCATTGATGGTTACTTAAGAGTTAGTACAGATACAGGGACCAAAGTCCTTGATTCTGTGCTGTGTGACTTTATGACTTTATGACAATATGCCTTAATCCAATTATGTCCTCTACCATCACCCACCCCACACCAGTCTTTAACCCAGTTATACCTCCTGGAGCTTCAATTCGTTATTATTTAAAATTTTTCTGTTGGGCTTCTGTTGAGACACTGATGGATCGCCTCACTGAATGGATGGGAGTATTTTGGTGAATTGTTAATTCATCTTTCAATCTGAAAGTCCCACGTCAGCAGGGTCTATGAGATTTTCCAGATTCACTGTGTTTATTTTCTATGTGTTAATTGTGTCTCTACTCCGTGATTCCCGGCGCGTCATATTTTTTTAATAAGATTAGCGTCTCAGCCTATGACCCAGTAGCTGCTCAGATTTCATTCTCCATAAGGAAAGAATATCTTTTTATCTGGTGGCTATTCCCATTAATCCAGTTGGACTCACCCTATCAGCGATATTCCCTTTGTACCCATTCCTTCTCCCCACTTTCTCTAATACTGAAAACTGACTTGGTTTTTCTCACTTTCTCAGTTCTGTTAAGGGGAGCAGACCTGAAATGTTAACTGTTTCTCTTTCCATCGATGCTGTCTGACCTGCTGAGTGTTTCCAGAATTTCCTGTTATTTATCATTCACCATCAGCTGCTTTTGGTAATATTCATGAAAAATGTTTCATGTCCACCATTTTTACAGTAATTTTAATTTCTCATTTCCAAAATAATAGTTGAGGTGGAATTGAAACACCCTCTGTTCAATCAAATTCTCTTGTGTACCTATTAATAGCTTCATTAAGAATTTTATTTGAAGGCCTGAAATGCTCAGCCTTCAGTTTAATATTGGTAATTCACAGAAGGTAAGGAGGTGCTTCCATATCACTGCACTCAGAACCTGTAACTCGTTGTAGTCGAAGGATAGAAGGAAATGTTTCCTCATCCATCGATCTTCCTTGCTTTCCTAAATGACTTAAAATGAAACAGAAATTGTATTTTCATTAGTTCTATTTCAGGTTTAAGATGAGTTTATATTAATTGATTAAAACTGTCATACAATTATAGAGTTATACAGCACGGAAACAGGCCCTTTAGCTCAACTCATTCATGCCAACCAAGGTGCCTTCCTCAGCTAGTCCCATCTGCCTGCATTTGGCCAATGCCCCTCTGAACCTTTCCTATCCATCTGCTTTTTCTATTAACAATATTATTCACAATAATAACTTGTTTGTATTTTTAGTCGATGGTTTCAAATGGAAAAATGTTCCAAAGAAAGCTGATGCATCAATGTAGTTTTTTTCCTGACTGCAGCTGTCAAAAGCCTGATAAAAATCCTTTAGAGGTTGTTGCAATATAGTAAACAAATCTGATGTATGGAGAATGCATTATTTTAGTCCAACAGTATTTTTGATTGTACTTATCCAATTAAAAGTTAATCTGCTGATACAGCCTAATATATATAAAATTTGAGAACCGCATGAGGATGAATTCTGAACATTTCATGGATTCATTTTTATTAATATATGGAAATATATTTAATTGCAGGCAGAAGTGTGTATGTGTAAGTGTACCTCTATAAACTGTGTTTTATACACATCAGTTACGTAACCCCTCAGCTTTGTTATTTCCAGCTCCTCCCAAGGTACAAGTGCCCCGTCCCCAACTCTCACCCTTCAATCTCCACTCCAATCATTCAATGCAAGCTTGAGGAGTATCACCTCATCTTCTGCCTGGGCATGCTGCACTCTTCTGGACTCAATATTGAATTCTATGAATTCAGGTAACTTGACTTCAGTCTGTAGCAGTCATTCGTCTGCAATATTAGCTCAACATTTGTTCTTTATCCCCTCTTTTTTACTCTCTGGGAATGAAGGACATGCCCAGCCTGACCTGCCATGTATGTCTTCCTGTTCTGCATTTCACAATTTCTGCATTTGTTTGTCTATGTTCTCACCCTCTAACTGCTTCCATTCATTCGCTGACCAGATAACCTTGTTTATATCTTATGCCCATGGGCACCCCAGTTTTACTTTATCAGAGATGACTCCTCTCCCACACCCCTACAGCCTTACAGGCTTCTTTTGTCTCCTTCCCAGTTCTGAAGAAGGGTCTTCAACATGAGATAATTCTCTTCCCATAGACGTGGCCAGACCTGCAGAGTATTTCCAGCATTTTCTGTTTTATATTTCAGAGGTATTTAATTCCATGTTTGCTGTCCCTCAGAGTTCTTCAGTCTGATTGCTTGCTTAGCCAGCTTCATGCTATTTCTGCTGCTTGACACAGTTCTCCTACGGAAGGTGCCTTGTGTGCAGAAAGGAGGAAACAGATCCCACTGAAGCCACACAGGCAGGTTCTTTCAAAGCCAGCAGAAACGACCATCATTTCTTCAACAAAAAACAAAATGCGGGACACTATCATTTCTTTGCTGGCTGGAAGGTCCTTTGTGATAAACGGTCATCAATCTGAATTGTTACCTCTGTTTTTCTCTCTGCACAGAGGCTGCTTGACATGCTGAGTATATTCAGCATTTTCTATTTCTCACATCTGCAGCATTTTCCTTTCGACTTTTGGAAAGTTCAGCTTAACCAATGAATCTTACACCCGCGAAGTATTCCTTCCAAGTCTGTGCATTCTCTCTGAAAGATTAACCACTTATTCCCAATCCCCTGCTCCTTAACAATAATTATTATTAATTATTTGGACAGGTACAAGCATACTACTTAAAATGAATAAGGCAATATCACTAATGTTGGAGCCAAAAAGAATTAACTGGTTACTGTGACCATTTAGAAAAGTCAGATGCTTCTGCACTTAGATTAATTTAATTGCGGGGCACCTGGAACTTTACAAACCTTCCCAAAGCCTTAAAAAAATGAAGTGTTTATTGACTGGATATGATAATCTCATGGAACATATTGAAAAGTATTCCCTACTTGCCAAATATTGCAAACACATCTCCAGGATATCAAAAATTCAGGATAAGTGACATATGCATGATTATACTTTTGGCATGGAATTGCTGATAGCAAGTCATGAAGTGAATCAGATTTGTAAGGGCAATGCAGCCACCCATGACTTGTGCAACAGTGTAAGAAAAAGTGAAGGGATATCAGCGGCTCATTTACAACCCTCCCAATTTCCATGTACCGAGCTAGAATTTGAAATTGAGAGGAATGAGAAAACAGGTTGCTGGTTCACTCATCACTCAACCATGTTAACACTCTAGGGCAATGTTTTGTGTGGTTTGAAGCATAAATGACTGCAGTCAATAGTAATGAATTCAATGCAAATCCACACAAGAACATACAAAAAAACAGGAGTAAGAGGAAGCCACCCTGACCCCTCAAGCCTGCTCCAGCATTCAAAATAATCATGGCTGATCTGCCCAGGCCAGTTCCCTATAGCCCTCAATTTACTATCCTTTCATAAATAATCTACCTCCTCTTTAAATACCTCCGCTGATCTATCCTCTACTACCCATCCCACCCCCCACCCCCAGTTAGAGAATTCCAGAGATTCACTGCCCTCTACAAGAAGTGAATCCTACACACTCAGTTTTAAATGACTGCACCCTTATCTTGCAACTACATCCCCTCCTTCAAAAAAATAATAAATATGCATAAAACAATATACCTTTTATCTGGTTTAAATCAGTGCTCATTTGACAGCTATGTTACATCCAGCAATAGCATAAGTCTACAGATAGGCACAATGGTATTTCACAAGCTCAAGCAAAGCTCCTGGATGCAATAATCCCAGGAACACTAAAGATTTCCATTTACTGTATATCAGTCATTGTTCAGCCACCAATGAAAGTGGCATATCAGGTCATTCAAGCTGGCCTCTGGGCCAAGGAAAGGTTGCACCACTGGGCAGAGTGGATGGAGTTGTGGGGGCTGGGTTGGATATCTCTAACTGGAACAGTCGAGGTAGTGGGGTGTGGGTGCAGCCAAAGCAGCAGCAACCTGGTCTGGGTTTGTGGAATTTGGAAGTCAGGAGAACTCCTCACCCCACAAAACTGAGGAGGAGCCCAACTTCAGGACGCTCTCCAACTGGACCACTCCCTGAGAGTAGGCAGAGTGCACACCATTCACAGTCCCAGCTAGAGTAAAGGCTGGAAACACTCAGCAGGTCAGGCAGCATGTGTGGAAAGAGGAACAGTTAATGGTTCAGTTCTGCCTGACCTGCTGAGTGTTTCTAGCATTTTCTATTTTTATTTCAGGTTTCCAGCAACTGCAGTTCTTGTTGATTTTCATCCACTGTTCTATCTAGCTGGCTAAAATTATGGTGGCACTGAATGAATGGCCTTTGCCAGTTGCAGTTGCCCCTCTTCTATTGATCCCAGCTGGCTTTGGTAGATTTCGATTTTTGATTTTGATTCCTTTGATAGTTTAAAAAAATCATTCTACTTTTGGACATTTATTCTGATGTTTTCTATTTAAATTTTCAGGCTTGTACAAAATTAGGTGTGGGGAACAGATAATATATTAATGACAGAGCACCATTAAATTCTTGTCAAAATATAAAAAATAAATATGCATGAAATAAAATAAATCTTACTTGGTTTGAATCATGCTCATTTGACAGTTGTGCTACATACATGAGAAAAAAAGATTTGGAAAATATAAATGTGATCTTCTCGGGTTGTCTATTCTGTTTTAAAAGGCTTTCCTGATGGCTAATTTATTAAAGAATTCTGGCGTCGTTGAAACTCTCTAGTCCAGCATTCTGTGGTCTGGCAACTTGCATAGTCCAGTATGTTTTGAATCTATACTAATTGACTAATTCTAACTAAATTCAAACCAAAATCTAAAATTAACCAAGATCTGGACTAATCTGTAGCTAATTAACTTACCAGTGCAACTTTTGGGATCTCAGCCAACAGCGTTTCTGACTTACAGAAACTTCGGGTTATGCACAGTTCTCGAACCCCTTATGGAACCTGGGGAGTGTCCATATTTTAAAAAGAAGCAGTCATTCTGCTCAAAGGAAGATGATCAAGGGACAATTTCTGTGGTCCAGTGTCAGTCAGGTCCCAAGGGTGCCAGACTAGAGAGTTTCAACCTGTATTAAGAATGGAAGTAACTTTTGGTCAGTCTACGAGTGTGAAGTGAAATTGACACCTATTAGAGACAAATCACAATATGCCATGTCTGAGCATGAACACAAGGCCTGAGAATTCACCCACTGCATTGAAGAAGTGAATTTGTCTTTATGCATGGTCCTATCATGTCTCTCAAAAGCATCCTGAAGTTCTTCACATACAGCAAATCACTATGAAGTGCAGGCATTGTTGTACTATATGTATTCCTGGCTCTCAGCCATTTTGCAAATGGTAGAGACCCACAAACAAGAATGAATGAATGATCAGTAGTGATTCTTATTGAGGGAAGAATGTAAGTCAGGACATGTAGAGGTGCCTTCTACTATCACCTGAGCTTACCAAACACCTTCCAATTCTGGGCATGACTCATTCAAAATGTGGAAAAGGATTAATATTTAAAGGAATGATAACATTATGCTGCCTTGATGCAATGAGGCTGCCCCTAGTATCAGAGGTGTACATTTGCAAAGCTTGTCCATCTTGTTGCATTACTTTTGACAGAGCTTTGAAATCAGAAAACTGATGGTACGTCTGCCTCCGTGTGTACTGAGAGGGGGATTGCTGAGATTCGAGGTAGTTTAGCTCCCTGACTGACACTGTGTGTTTCCCATCTTGTGAGGACAGGGACATGGAATGCTGAGAAGAGGATCCTTCCTCTGTGACAAACCATGCAGTTTAATTTCTGTAATATATCTCCATCACAGTTCCAGAGCTGTGGTCTGTGGTCAACTGAAGTGCACAGACGATTAACTGAACTGTTAAGGGTATTCTGCAGCCAACAAATTGTTGGCAGCACTTCATCTGATATTGATGATGGGGTCTTGGTGAAAGTAATGCAACTGAATATCAAAGGCAGGTAGAACATAGAACAGACCCTGTTCTGAATTCCCAGCAGTAACCTACAACAACCGTCTACACTATCCACAACCCCTCCAACCTTCATGTCATCAGCAAACTTACTAACCCATCCCTTCACTTCCTTATCCAAGTCATTTATAAAAATCACAAAGAATAGGGGTCCCAGAACAGATCCCTGCGGAACATCACTAGTCACCGACCTCCAAGCAGAATATTCTCCATCTACTACCACCCTCTGCCTTCTGTGGGCAAGCCAATTCTGAATCCACGCGGCCAAATCTCCATGAATCCCATGCCTCATGACTTTCGGGATAAGCCTACCATGGAGAACCTTATCAAACGCTTTAAGTCCATATACACCACACCTACCACTCTACTTCATCTATTTGTTTTGTCACCTCCTCAAAAAACTCAATTAGGCTCATGAGGCATGACCTACTTCTCACAAAGCCATGCTGACTATCCCTAATAAGACTATGCTTCTCCAAATGCTCATAAATCCTGTCCCTAATAATCTTCTCCAATAGCTTGCCCACCACTGATATAAGACTCACTGGTCTATAATTCCCAGAATTATCTCTATTACCTTTCTCGAACAAGGGAACAACATTAGCCATCCTCCAATCCTCTGGTACCACTCCTGCGGCCAGGGAGGATGCAAATATCATCGTCAACACCCCAGCAATCTCTTCCCTCGCCTCACATAGTAACCTGGGGTATATCTCATACAGTCCCGGTGGCTTATCTATCCTAATTTTTTTCAGAAGCTCCAACACTACCTCTTCCTTAACCTCAACGTGCTCCAGCACATTAGCCTGTTCTACGCTGACCTCACATTCGTTAAAGTTCCTCTCCCTAGTGAGCACTGAAGCAAAGTATTCATTAAGGACCTCCCCTACTTCCTCTGCTTCCAGGCACATGTTTCCCCCTTTACCCCTGAGCAGTCCTACCCTCACTCTAGTCATCCTCCCATTCCTCATTTATGTGTAAAACACCTTGGGGTTAATTCCACTTACCAAGACCTTCTCATGTCCCCTTCTAGCTCTCCTAAGTCCCTTCTTAATCTCCTTCCTGGCTACCTTATAATTCTCAAGAGCCCTGCGTGATTTTTGCTTCCTAAACCTTAAGCATGCTTCCTTCTTCCTCTTGTCTAAATATTTCACCTCTCTTGTCAACTATGGTTCCTTTACTCTACCATCCTTTCCCTGTCTCAATGGGACAAACCTATCGAGAGTGTTCCCATAACAGCCTCCACATTTCTTATGTGCATTTCCCTGAGAACATTTGTTCCCAATTTATGCTCCCAAGATCCTGCCTAATACTATCGTAATTAGCCCTCCCCCAATTAAAAACTTTCCTTTATCGTCTGCTCCTATCCCTGTCCATTGCTATGTGAAAGGTCAGGGAGACGTGGTCACGATCTCCAAAATGCTCACCCACTGAGAGGTCTGATACCTGACCAGGTTCATTGCCTAGTACTTGATCCAGTATGGCCTCTTCTCTAGTCAGCCTGTCCACATACTGTGTCAGGAATCCTTCCTGGACACATCTAACAAATTCTGCCCCATCTAAACCTTTGGCACTAAGGAGGAACCAATAAATATTAGGTATGTTGAAGTCTCCTATGACAATAACCCTGTTATTTTTGCACCTTTCCAAAATCTGTCTACTTATCTGCTCCTCAATGTCCTGGTGGCTATTGGGGGGCTTATAGAATACTCCCAATAGAGTGATTGCACCCTTCCTGTTGCTAACTTCCACCTACTCTGACTCAGTAGATGTTCCCTCCATGACATCCTCCCTTTCTGCAGGTGTGATACTATCCCTGATTAGCAATGCTACTCCCCCCGCCATTTTACCTCCCTCCCGATCCCTTTTGAAACATCTAAACACCAGAACATCAAGCGGCCAACCCTGCCCTTGCGACAGCCAAGTCTCTGTAATGACCACAACATCGTAATTCCACATACTGATCCATGCTCTGAGTTCATCACGATTATTCTTAATACTTCTCGCTTTAAAGGCATTTCAACCCATCCAACTGACTGTGTTTATGACCTATCCACTGTCTATCCTTCCTCACAGTTTTTCTGCATAATGCATCTACATTTACACCAACTGCTCCATCATCTGACCTAACACTCTGGTTCCCATCCCCCTGCCAACCTAGTTTAAACCCTCCCCAACAGCTCTAGCAAACCTGCCTGCAAGGACATTGGTTCCTCTCAAGTTCAGGTGTAACCCGTCCCTTTTGTGCAGGTCATACCTTCCCCAGAAGAGATCCCAGTGATCCACAAATCTGAAACCCTGCTCTCCGCACCAACTCTTCAGCCACACATTCATCTGCCATATCTTCCTATTCTTACCCTCACTGGTGTGTGGCACAGGCAGCAATCCAGAGATTACCACCCTTGAGGTCCTGCTTTTTAGATTCCTTCCTAATTCCCTATATTACCTCTTCAGGATCTCATCCGTTTTCCTATGTCATTGGTACCAATGTGTACCATGACTTCTGGCTGCTCTCCCTCTCCCTTAAGAATGCTGTGGACTCAATCCAAGATGTCTGTGACCCTGGCACCTGGGAGGCAACATACCATCTGGGAGTCTCGTTCTCATGCACAGAATCTCCTATCTGTTCCCCTAACCAGTGAATCCCCTATCACTACCGCAGTCCTCTTCTCCCCCTTTCCCTTCCCTTCCCTGGTTAAGTGGTTAAGTGTTGGGGGATGTCATTATGTGGAATGTGCAGTGAAAGCTACTTGCCACTAATCAGCCCTTGCCTAAATGTGGACAAGATCTTGCTGCATGCAGGTCTTGCTGAAGAACTGTGAATAGAATTGAACATTGTCATCTGCCAATATCCCAGTTATGAAGGACTCCTTGGCCTTATTGGAGTCTGGGTTCCAAATGGTATCAATTCCATCCAGTGCTTCATGTTCTTTTATCCTCCCATCCTCGGAGCAAAAGAACCACCGGCAGAGACTATGAAGTTTGAGTCAGGAAGGGCTCATCTGCTGCCTCACCAGTATGCCTCAAAATGGATGGTTCCCACTACTGATGTATATTAAACAATGAACCCCCTCTTTACCTCTCCTGACCATACTTCCCATTACAGGAAAACTCCAAATTCCCTAGGTAAATCTGAAGAAGCAAAGGCACAGCCCCATTTTCTCCTGACTTTTTTCTTCCTGGGGTACTTTATGGTGTTTTCATGCATTGCACAACAGTCCTGCCGCAGGAAAGAGTTCAAAGGATATCAGGCGCATCATAAAAGAATCAGAAGAGACAGGGTTATCTATGATGTGTTGTTCTGTAATGAAAAGGACTATTAACTTCAAAACCAATAACACTATAAATGAAATCATTTAGTGGATCATAAGGCGAAAGATTCACTTGAACGCTTGTGAACTTTCTCATTTGTTGTAACCATCCCATTATTTCCAATGAAGGGTGATTGGTTTTCAGAAATGCAACGTTTTAAGCCCAACATTCATATGCAGAGCAATGGGAGATAAAATGTTTCTGCACTGCAATGCCGTAAGCAAAATATTTAATATTTTTTTATTGTGCACTATGCAACAGTAATAAATAGGGTTTCCAGGGTTATAGAGCTGTTCTCTTTAGACCAAGCACATCCATTAGTTTCGCTTGGTTCGAACATACTTGGCTCTTTTCTCACCTTTGTATTCCCACTTCTTTTTATTACTGCAATAGCTGAACCACATACTATGGAAAAGAATAAAAAATTGCAGAGGCTGTCACTTCCGTCTGATGGGAAGAGTCTTTCCACATACAAAGTGGATGGAAAGATTCCACATACAGCTTGCTTTTCCCAAAAACTCTGATATCCAATCCAGACGCTGGCTAGACTAGTTGGAGCCAGCTTTCAGAATGTAGACTGACTTCTACAATTCGCCTTATGAAGCCTCCAGGTGCAAAAAAGCACAGGAATAAATCATATAGGCTGTGTAAACAAACTGAGATGCCTGTCCCTCTGGGTGTTCCTCACACTGGCTTAGCGCCCTCCCCAATAGCATTATATCCCCTTTACTGCAGTGTGTTACTCAAAACTTGTCACAGCTATACCTGCTCCCCAGTTCCCAATAGAGAAAAGCTAATACTGAGCCTACATCTGGCCAAAGTAACATAGAACTGACCTTAACTTGAGCTCAAAGGATCTAGTTCTGAGATATTCAGCATTGATCTGGGGGAGGAATCCAGGTCCACTGTTCTAACGTCATATGGCGAATCCAATATCACCCATTTGTCTACTTATTACAAAACTCACCAATAGTATATTCACTACTCCTCCCTTTTGGATCCAACATGAAACAAGTGCTGATCTCAGTTTGAAATGTTGACAAAGAGTGTATTCCTGAGGTAAAGAGCAAAGTCCTTAACTGAGTGTGACATCAACAGGTGTAAAAAATAAGGATCATATGGCTGGAAACCCATACCGAGTACAAAAGACGAAGCCTGAAATTGTTTGAAAGCCAATCAACGTAAAGTCTAGGTTTCACTGCTCAAGTTCCTCGCGGGCACTGTTCTCTACGCAAACCATCTTCAACCTCATCATCAAGTGACATTCCCCTTCATTATAAGTGCAGAAGTTAGTAAAATTATAGGTTTTTGTTCCAGACACAACTCTTCTCACTAGAAAAGCATCTGGATGCCATAAAAATACCATGGCTGCAGGAGCAGATATGTCAGTAACTTGGCATCTCTTGTGAATGACATCTTCCCCCCCCCCTCCCCCCAGATTCCCCCAAAGCTTTTCACAAATCATTCACTTACCACAGTGAGTGGTACTCTAATAGTACTCAAGAAGCTGGGCATCACAGTGGTGCAGCTAATAGAACTGCTGCCTTACATCTCCAGAGACCTCGGTTCAATCCTGACCTCAGGTGCTGTTTGTGTGGAGTTTGCACATTCTCCCTGTGACTGAGTGGATTTTCTCCAGGTGCTCCAATTTCAAGGCCTATACATTTATCTTCATGTCTATTATGATTTAAAGCATGACAAATGTTCCATACAGATTAGGCAGGGACTTTTAGCATTAAATTTAATACATTTGTTGGCTTAGAGTGCACTTGACAATGTGCCTGGTCTTTCCATCTTGTTCAGAGACTCCCTCAAATAACATTTGCATTCATATGGGTTTTTTTCACCTTTCAAGGTTTCCCAATGTGCTTCTGAGCAATTAAGTACTTTTTAAGTTGAGTCACATATGTAGTGTAAGAAACACAGCAGCCACAGTCTCACAATCAAAACTTAACTATTGAGCAGATAATCTGTTTTAATGGTGCAAGCCAGGGAGTTAGTGCAAGTGAGAACACCAGTCAGAATTTCAGACCCTCACTTCCTTTGAATGTGGTTCTTCATGTTGGGAAAAAAAATCAAAAAAAGGGTTGCAATATTTCGATGTTCCGATATCGCCACTTTACACTTGTTCCATTATGTAGTTCTTGATTATTAAGTTCTATATAATCAATTCCTTGTGAGTAACTGTTGCTACCCATCAACATGGTGCTTAATATGATATTTATTCTGTGTGCAAGGTGCCCTCATGTACAAAGGATGCCCAGGATAAGAGCAATTGTGTACAAACACACAATGCAATTGGTCTCAGCAACTGCAATGGTGAAACTAGTTGTTGCAACAACCCATCCAGTTCAAGGAAGGAAATCTGATATCCTTGAATATCAAAAAAAACGGTAAATAAAAACAGATCATGTTGGAAGGACTCAGTAGGTCAGGCAGCATCTGTGGCAAGAGAAATAATGAATGTGAGGAGGTCCAAGGCCCCTCATCAGAACTGAGAAAGAGAGAAAATAAGATGGTTTTCAGCAGCAGAGGAAGTGGGGGAGGTGTGTGTGGGGGGGGAGGAGGGGGTAGAACAAAGGGAATATCTCTGATAGGGGGAGACCAACTGAGTTAATGTGGCAGTCAGAATAACAGTTAGGATCAGATTATGCATCCTGTGTAATGTATTGCTAATAACAAGGCTATGGGACATGTCCAGCAGGCCAGATTATACCAAAAGTAAAAGAAAAACTGGGCCAAAATCTTGACAGTTAGAAATGGCCAGTTCTGATATAGTCAAAAAGAAAGAGCAGATTACCTAACTCTGCCATTCTTACCCAGTCTGAATCAAAATGTGACTCAAAACCCACCGATGTGGTTGGCTCTCAACTGCTTTCTCAGTACTGGGGCAAATAGGGATGTACAATAAATGCTGGCATTGCCAGCAACATCGGCATCCTCTAAGTGAATTTTTTTCTGGAGGAATCTAAATTAACTTTGTTTTGATTGTTGCTGTTAGTGTAAATTAAACACTTTGGACTGGCCACCATATGCTTCCCTCATTTTTCCTTTCTAACAGATGTTGGGTGTTGAAATGTTTTTAAAAAAACTGCAGATGCTAGTGAATCTGAAACAAAAACAGAAGATGCTGGAAATACTGAGCAGGTCAGGCAGCATTCGTGGAAAGAGAAAGAGTCACCTTATCAGGTCTGGGACTTCAAAATGGGTCCTGAACCTGAGACAGTGACTGTTATTATAAACCACAACTCTTTAATGCCAATTGGATAGAAAAATGGCCTACCTACCTATAAGAGTTTGAAGTTCTTGCACTGCCCTGGCCAACGTTCCTCTGGTTACCAACAAAATCAAAGGATGACTTTCTGGTTATTCATTGACTTGCGTTGTGGATATTGTCTATTGTATTTGCCCACCTAAAAATAATGACCATAAACCAATGGAGACACAAAAGACTTCAGATGCTGGAACCTGGAGCAACAAACAATCTTCTGGAGGATCTCAGCAGGATGAGCAGCAGCTGTGAGAGAAAAAGAAATGCCAACAACCTGGGTCGAAACTTTGCGTCGGGACTGGTGCAGTCCTGGTACATAAACTAATGGTTGATAAAGTGATTTGCAACATCCCAAGGGCGTGATGTAGTGCTATACTAATATAAACTCTGTAACTTTAACTGAAGTCATTTACAATTGGCTGTACAATGCTACTAAGCTGGCCAGCTCTGAAATGGAACAGAATAAAATCAGATACTGTAGTTTAATCAGCTTTCTGACCCTGTTTCCAATTCTGCTTAGTCATCTGCAAATTGGCCAAAGACTCTGATACATTTTGATTGCTCTATGTCATGAAGCAAATCTTATTGCCACACTTGGGCTCAATTACTTCCATTTAGATTTAATATCTATGCACTTTGTCATAATTTATGCCTTTAGTTTATGTAATAATGGAAACCATCAATCTTCCAATAAGATAAAATAATGTGTCTGAAAATTTTAATGATGTATAAAAATTTATTTTTAAATTCATATTTCTTTTGCAAGGGAATGATTTAATACAATACATATGCACTCCTTATTCAATAGAATTCAGGAATAAGGCAACTCTTTCAAATCTTTTAGTGAACTTGCAATTTGTTTAAATTCTATGGAGCTATAATTGCTTTTCATCCTTATATTGACAGTACTTCAGTTACAAAGAGATTCTTTGTCCTTAAACAATTGTGCATTTTAACTGTATGCAATCTGATCTTTATTCCAGTCTCTGCAGGCCAGACAGTTATATATTAAATTTCAAAGTTATAATTTGAAACAAGCTGAAGGATAGACAAGCAGACTGTGACGAGCATTTATGAGTTTGTACCACTTCCTCCATCCATCAATTTTACATTCAAACATATGTTGATACAGGCATGTCTCAGCCACCCATTGGGCACAGTGGGGCCTGATATATTTTTGATAAGATTGTGTTCCATTTCCGAGAGCTGTCATTCCTCACTATACTGAAATAAAAAAAATCCTAACCCTCCCCATTTACATAAAGCCTGGCTAATTAATCAGCTGGATCATTCATATTTTTTCAGTAAATGCATGGCATACTCCAAGTTTTGAAAGATTCAAGCTGTTAATGCTAGCATTTCATTTTCCCTGCTTGCAGTCACTATACTGCAAGAGCTGTGATTTTCTTGCAAAGAATGTTCTGCCTTTGGAGCGAATAGAAATGGATCTGGGAACAATGAATACAACAAAATAAGATGCATTCCAGCTTCATTGAAAGTGGTAGGGTATGGTGAGAAAGTGATTCAAAAATGCATATGGGTTCCCAGGCTTTATAAAAAGAGGTACAGAGTACATGAGCAAGAAAGTCATTATGAACTTTTATAAAACACTGGTTCAGTCACTACTGGAATATGGTCTCTGGCTCTGCATACTGCTCATTAGGAAAGACATGTATACTTTAGAGACTGTACTGAAGAGAGTTACCAAAATGATTCCAGAATGAGAGACTCTAGTTATCTGAATAGACAGGAGAAGCTGAGGTTGTTCTCCTTAGAACAGAGGAGGCTGTGAGGAGATCTGATAGAGGTATTTAAAATCATGAAACGTCCAGACAGAGCCTATAGAGAGAAGCAGTTTGCATTGCCAGAGGGGTGAACAAAAATGACTGGTGAAAGAAACTGAAGTGACAAGAGATTTTTGTTTTAACATGGTGAGTGGTTAGGATGTGGATGTACAGCAAGGTTTGGTAGAGGAGAAATATTCAGTAGTGATGTTCAAAGAGGAACTGGATAAGTATCCAAAAGGAAAGTATTTGCAGGGCCATAGGAAGAGTTACAGGGATGGGAACAAGCTATACCACTCCAGCAGAGAGACAAAACCAACTCAAGGGGCCAAGTGATCTACTTCCCTGCTGTAGCCGATCTGTGATTCTGTGATTTACTGGAAGACCCTTAGTGAGCTTCACTCTTGAAATTGGTTTGATAAATGTCCCTGACCTTCTTACTCATGTTGCATTTGTTCGCAACATTATGGTGCAAAGTTGGTGGAGCACCTTCCCTGCTCTAGCCTGAGGCCCAGACAAATTTGGATGGAGACCTTCATTCATGTATCACACACAAGCTATGGGAAACTAAATGCTCATTTTCTTACAGGACAGTGGGATAATGTAGGGCAGCCCACTGTAGTGGTGGAGATGGTGGAGCAGGTGGTGTCAGCTCCAGAGAGAAATTTTTTTTTGTACTGAGTGATTTTGGCATTTTTGTCTGCTGCCTAGGCTAAAGAGCACTGCTAGACAAGTATGGAGTCTGGCCCAGTGGTATCCAAGCAGGAGGGATGTTATTTTTCATTCTGAGCTGCTTAGACTTCATGATTGCTGTCACGGAGGATATCAACACCAGGAAGTGCAATTATTATTTCAGTCACATGCACATAACAGAGATCTGATTGATAACATCCCTACTGTGAGAATCAAATCTGATAGGCATGAATTGAGAAAAAAGGTATACACCACAGCAACCTTTAATAAATAGTGGTCCCTGAACACAGAGGAGCTAAGGGGTGTGTGTGGAGCTTGTGGGTAGGTTGGTGGGAAGGGAGGTGTGAGGGGAGGAGATTGGGAAGATTGTAGTGAGTGATAGGGGAAGATCCTATGGCACTATTTGGTTGTCAGCTTTCTGCCCATTTTTTTCTGTATTTGTTGACTTTCAATATTTCCTATTGTTCTGTACTGATAAATTAATATCGCTGTTTCCCTTTGGGTAACTGTCACTGTTAGGACAGGAGATCCATGGTGTATGTCAATTAGTGTTCCTGTCCCCAGGCAGTGTGCTGACTGCGTCACTGAAAAGGCTGGTCTCCGTGTAGGTAGTATGCCGTTTTCCCTTTCCCAGTGCTACCGATTGTTATACACAGAAAGTAATGAGGAGAGGGGGTGGCACACAAAGTATCAAAAACTATCAGCCCAAGCCCTAACTTGGAAGAAGCAGCCAGCTATCTTTCAAATCAATCCTTGGAGAGCCAACCCGAGGGAAGATAAACATTATTAAAGCCATCGACTCATTTACTTGAGAACTAATGGATCTGAAAATCCCAGATTTCATTCTAATTGTGGATAACTAAGGCTTTACCATCCAAGGAATGTGAATATTATTTCAAATATGCGGCAAAAATCCCTATGTACTAAAATGAGGGTTAGAGTAATTGGCAAATTACAGCTGTGGGTTTAATGTACAAGACTGTAGTCACGTGACCATCACAACAGCTAATGCTCAAAGCTACTATACTCTTAAATGTTCACAGGCACTTTCTTATTTCAGTGCTTATCTCCTGATCTTTTTCACAAGCTCCAGAATTTTTTTTTGGAGTTTTTACGAATTTCAAGCAAGGCTGAGCAACTAAAATGAGGCACAGCTGCTCAAAGATATCTTCAAGTCAGGCAGATAACAAGCTGGAGCTTCGCGGGCTGCAGTTGGGTGGTACACTCAATTAAACTTTGACCCTTCACCTCGAATCAAATCAGCACAACAGGGTCAGTCAACAAACTTAAATTCCACTGTTTTGGTGGGAATGCCAAACATACACATATTACACATGTACACTTCTGAGGGCATATTTAGCATGCAGAATGATTTACTGGGGAGTTTCCAGATCTCTGCTTGCCCTTCCCCCACACTGCCACACTGCACAGTTCCTTGCACCCCAATCAATTGGGTTGTTAGTCTCCGTATATAGAGACAATTCGAATTAGGAGTAGTAATAGGTTATTTTAGCCCTGATCCTGCTTCCCCATTTAATAAAATTACAGCTGATCTGATTGTAATCTCAGTTCTGCACTCTCACCTCCTCCTAGTAATCTTTCACCTCTTTGTCCACCCATTCCTGTTATAGTAGGCATGTGCTAATAGTATAGCATTGTTTTCACAAATAGGGTAATTTTACTCAAAGGAACCTTGAGATGGCTGATAGTGAATAAAATTAAATGCTGCTCTGTGGGGTGGGTTAGCCTTGATTTGCACAAGGCCCATGATGGAGGGTGCCTTCTCCTCCAGAGGGTTATGCAGGGCCTGATCTTCTGATAGTGAGTCCTGCCCTAAGAACAATTTCTATCATCTCTGTATGCTCAAAAATGATCACAAATTCCTTTTAGTTTTGTGTTCTGGAATATAATTTCAGCAAGTAAATCAACATGTACACCCGAACCTTGGAATATGTCATTCTGCAGCATTTGCTTATAGACACCTCCTTGCACTTAGAAGATCAACAAGTTCCAGCCAGACCAAGCTATGTGTCGGCCCTGAGTACACAAACATCAAGTGTCACTATGTGCTGAGATGAGTGCATTTTTCACTAAATTGATGGCCTTCCAGCAGCATTCAAGTCTGTGCCCTGGGAGCAGTCATAGAGCATAAAGTCCTATGTCATGTAACTGCTTGAGATGAACCACAACAAGGGTCACTGTATCCCTCCTAGACCACCACAGGAACAGGGTGCAGTGGGATTTCGACTTCACTGTGCATGAAGGATCTGCTGGGGGCGACCTTCTCAGCACCATGACAGTGAGTTCTTGGTGCTTGTTTGAAAGTCCTGGTTGCTATGGTGTACTGCCAAATGATCCAGGGAACCATCCAACAGAATTCACCATCTCCTTCCTGTGCAGGTCCTCAATATATTCCATGCAGATCTGTGGTCAAAGGTCTTTTTCTCTACAAACTTTTACAAGAGGGACATATGGTACAACATGGTCCAAATGAATGAAATGTTCCAGAGCAACATGGTCAGGCTCATCCTTCCCATCCTGGGCACAGGTAGAACCTCAGCACAGAGTGACACTTGCTGCTTGCATAACTAGGTCCAATATATAAATTGAAGCAGTCACACACAAAAGTGGCTATCAGGAACAAGGGGCAGATTGAGTACAGTTCTTCCTGTTTTTCTCTGGAGATTTGTACATCACTTCCTATTTTGATCTGCTTTGGATGTCCACATAAGGTGGAAGACAACTCAGACGACTGCTGCAAAACAGGATGATGCATGGGTCACACCTATATCAACTACACCAATAGCAACAGCACCTGGCACCTGATGACCAGGTTCTTTCACACAATTGAGGGAGAGTGCCACACCCATTTTCTCTCTTTCTACTTGACCTTAGCTATTCGTGGTGTAGGTCTCAGCTCTTCCAAATCACATCCATAACATCTTCGGGTAACTGAACTTGACGGTGAAGGGAACAAAGTTTATCTAAAACTTGGGCACCATGCTTATGGTTTTAGACCATTTAGCACATTAAATCTGTAGAACGGGAGCCTGATGTGTTGTAACCTGTAGGACTACACACCAGGACTAAGGAGTGAGATTAGGCAGGAGGGCTATCTTTTGGTCACCATGGTTACGATGGGCTGAATGGTGATTTTAGCACTGCTGATTTCTATAACACTATGATTCTTTTGCTGACATAACTGTAAAAATAAATTGGCTAACTGGATCCAACTTGGCTGCCTGTTTACCAATCTCCTGCAGAGCTCATGTTTTAGATAAGCTCTGATCACAATTTTATTGAATTGTTTACAAGGATAGGGGTAAATGTCCAAGATTCCTTTTCACTCAATTGCATCCCCAAGAACTACATTGCAATAATATTTTCCAAATGTAGCAAATACAAGATCCCACTGTGCTGGAAGATGATGAGAGGATGGCCTGGTACCTTTGTAAAAAGAAAATAAAAAAAACTTGTATTTATATTGGACCTTCCACTATCTCATGCTGTGTCAAAACACTTTATAGTCAATGAGATACTTGTTAATGCATAGTGCTGTAGTTATAATATGGAAAATGCAGCAGCAAATTGTATTATAAGATCCCATCAACATCACTAGAATGTACATATATAACAGTTTGTATGATCATTTGCTGCTGATCTGACAATGGGATCTTTTGCCTTCACCTAATCTTGTAGTTTACACCTCAACTCAAAAGGCAATACCTCTAACACCAAGGTAATCAAACACTGGGTAGATGGGAGTGGCACTCCCTGAATACAGTACTGAAACATCAGCCCAGATTACATGATCAAATTTCTAGAATGGAACTATTGATGTACAACCTTTGGCTTGAAGGTATTTGAAGTAACTGGGTCAGGATAGACAAAACCAGTGCATATTGTCTGCCTGCTTCAGTAACCTAGATGATTGCAATTACAAAATGTCACTTGGACAATTTGTGACAATGTAAATCCAATCGCACCAAGTCCTGACACTAAATTGGGCTTTCTCATTGCATGCTTCAATGATATTGGAATCTGGTCTATATGATTGTGGGATCTTAAAGGAAGTTAATGTGATCAATCACATTGAAGGCTGCAGTCAGAGTGAGCTGGATAAGTCAGATTAGTACACTCTTTGTCACAGGTATATAGCATTCCACTTACAACTTTAATAAACGCCATTTGCTACTGTCAAAGAAGGAAATGCTATTGGAGAACGTGAACATAAAGCTCAGGGAAAGGTGGGCATGGATGGATGTGGATTTTAAAGCCAATGACACATTCAATGGCTTTGGAAAGGAAAAGAAGATCGCAGATGAGTAGTCATTTGAGGGAATCAGGATTTGTTGAGAAGAGGGATGCTGACAGCACACTTGATTGAGAGGGGGACAGGACGTGAGGGGGAAGAACTTTCAGGTGCTTAGTTGTTCAATGGGGATAGGATCAAGGGAGCTGAAGACAGGGCTCACGGACACAATGGGCACAGAAGGGCATATGGGAGGGTAAGAGAGACACTTAAATTAAAGGCTAAGGCAGTGGGGACCTTACAGGAAGTTTGGTCTGGTGGGCTGGAGAGAGAGAGAGAGAAGTGGCAGAGAGGTAGCCAATCAATTGTCCCCTTATTGGTACTGGTATATTATTGTCATATGTACTGAGATCCAGTGAAAAGCTTTTGCTTGCGTGCCATCCAGACAGATCATACTATACTTAAGTACATTGAGCTAGTTAAAAGAAAACAGAATGCAGAATATAGTGTTGCAGAGAAATTGCAATGCAGGTAGACAAATAAAGTACACTAAAGTCCCTGAGCACTTGTTATTGGAGCTGAGAGTGTAGGAATGAGGGGAGAATGTTATGGTGAAGGGAGAGCTAGAGATTTGGATTTTGGAAGTGAATTGGGATAGTATCTTCCAGGGGTGAATAGAGGAAGATGGTAGGGGTGAGCCAAGGAAGGAGAATGTGAGCAGGAAGGGAGATGGAAGGCAATGATCAAAGATGGCCTTATTTGTGATTGGGGCAAAGAATGAGCAGGAAGGCTTCATAAGATGGCAAGGTTTTGGGGGAGAGAGTGAAATTATATTGGTTTACATGGAAAAGGAGAATAAAGGTGAAAGGGAAAGCAGTGAACTCAGAGGATATGAGTATGTTGAATCAAAATGAATTTGAATTAACATTGTAGAAGTCATTTTGTCTAGAAAACTGAGGGAAGAAAGGCAGGGAAGTTGTGTACGGAAGTTCATGGTACTTGATTAATACTGGTCAGACACAGTAGTGTAGTGGTTAGCGTAACGCTTTACTGTGTTAGTGACCCGGGTTCAATTCTGGCCACTGTCCTGTAAGGAGTTTTGTACGTTCTCCCCGTGTCTGCGTGGGTTTCCTCCGGGTGCTCCGGTTTAGTTCTCCCACTTTCCAAAGACATACAGGTTAGGAAGTTGTGGGCATGCTGTGTTAGCGCCAGAAATGTGGCGACACTTGTGGGCTGCCCCCAGAACACTCTACGCAAAAGGATGCATTTCACTGTGTGTTTCGATGTACATGCGACAAATAAAGATATCTTATAAACAAGGCTTGTAAATGTGGACAAGTGTATAGAATAACATAGGATGTTCCAAGCAGGAGAAGGTACCAGCGAAGCAAAGGGCCAGACTGAGGTGTAATTTGGTGATAAGAGCCGTGGTGTCTCAGCAATGAATGCCGTTAGTGAAGAGAGTGGGTGTTTATCAGTGTGAATAAGCTGTCGATCAAGCCTTTCCTTTTCCTGGATGATTCTGACCTTCTTGATTGTATGTGTTATTTTTTGTTCTGATCATCTTGCCTATTTACTTCATTTTTACCAGTGAATAACAACAATTATATGTACTTTACCAAGATTTACTAAAATAGCAAAATAGTTTATAATTCATAGATGCCTGCACTCGTCTTTCTTAGAGTTATTTTAAATGTATTTACCTGATTATTTCTGTCAGGCTTTTATTAATAATTGTAATTATTTTAAAACACCATTCATCAAGCAGCCATGTACACTTACCTGGTGTAGTTTGAAGTCTGGTGAATAAGCAATTTTTTAAAAATTATTTCTGCTGTAATTGTCCTGTCTTTCCCTTGACCCATTTCGTGGACCATAAATGGGGTTGTAATTCTTACTCAGAGGAGCGTAAAATGGGCTTCTTATTCACTCTGACCTAGACAAATTCCACCCCTTATTTAAGATTTTTTCCCATTCACTATCTCATGATAGATTGTAGTGATTATGCAAGTGTCAGTTTTGTTCAGTATTAGTGCTGAACCAGAATGGTTTGGGGGAAGTCCCACTCCAGTGATTTGAGCAAAGGTGTTCAGCTGAGACCTCAGTGCAGTGCTGCAAAATACCCCAGTATTTGGATGAGCCATATGACTGATCTCTTGCTTACCCAGTCAGATGGAGATAAATGATCCCCATGGGTAGGTATCCTGGTCCCTATTTTTATCAGTAAGATCAGTCTATCTGGCTACTTATCTCATTGATATTTGTGTTTCCACATTCATAATCCTGTTTGGAGTCCTTTCCAGTAGGAGCAAATTGTGGGAGTAGTGGTCCCAGTGGATTTTTCTTCTGCTGACAAAACATCCTGAGAGCCCTTGAATTCATGCTCAAGTTCTTGTGTGTTCCTGTCATGTGTAGCCTGATCTGGAAGTGAAAGTTCATGCAGTACTCCCATCCCCTGACATCTGCTGATTGATGTACCTGAATGTGACATAATACACTGTTGGTAGTTATGGAAATTAAGACGAGGCTGTGCTGGGCACATTTATATCAAGTTGTTAGGTATTATTAGTTAAGTTATTAGTGGGTAACTATCAACACTCCACTGAAGGACAACAGAGGAAGGGCAATGAAGGAGAGGACACCTTAGTTGTCGGTCATCAAACATTATTTTTCTGACATGCCTGGCTGCAATGTTGTATATGGTGGTTTCTTACTTATAACCATATGAACATATACTGTGATATTCATCCATCTGTTCCACTCAACAGCAATGCCTTGTGTATTCACAAGTCACGTGAAAGTCACTTGCTGTCTTGGGAAAGGGTAAAATACAAATAAACAATATAAATATTGTGTGGTTGCCAGATACTTTCTGCAAGTGGTACTTCCATGAGGGATGGAACCTGGGGAAGTGTTACTTTCTGCTCCCTTGGCTGCCCACTCCAGTAACTCTCTAACCATACCTGTTGAAAACAGTTACAGGGGATACTAACCCTTAACACCAATACAGTAGGCCAATAAACAATAGTGAAAGCTGAGATGATGTATTAAATCCAGATGTGTAGGTCCACCTGTAGGTGGGTTTCAGTGTTTGAGGGCCAATCGTCCCCTGTGTGGCTGCAGTCAGACAGTGGAAGGGGTGTTGCCTTTCCATTTGAGAACAAAGATTTTGATGACCATGTGATCTGCTCATGAGTAGCATCTTGCACTAAAGGAGGACATCAAGCCACTCCTTTAAGGTTACAAGTTGCTTCTATGCGGAAGAAACCAGACGTCTAGTTGCATCAGGTTGAGACTAGATAAAGCAGAAAGACATTGACTGGTTCTGTCTGTGACTCCAGAGCATCTGTCCCCTGCAGCAGTAGGCACAGTGTGACAGGACTGAAAGAAGTATGCAAGCCTCCAGAGCAGAGGTCCTGGCCTCCTGATTCCACACAACCTCCTGGAAGATCATGCAGATGGACTTGTCATCTCCATGCACTAACCATCTCACTATGCATCAACCTAGTTGTGAAAGGATCCCAAGCATAGTCCTCACCTGAGACCTCTTGGTCAGTACTGATGGTTAGACCTTCCCTCCAATTCATCCCCACCCATACTCTCTATGCCTCTCCTGATATGTTTCAATAATGAATAGAAGATGTGCCCAAAATGCCTTCTTGATGAAGCCACAGCACAGATGGTAATTAGCGAGACAACTGTTGATCAAATCAAAGGGGCCGTAGTCATCACAATGAAACATTGTCAGCGAGCTGACCTGGCTGATTTCTTGCAGTGTCTCTTCATGCCTTTGTGGCTTTTCTCTCAGGAAGAGATTGATCCACCCTCGTGACAGAGAGTTTGTGAGGGCTGTCCTCCTATTCCTCACTTACTTAGCCTTACTTGAGGAGATGAAGGGTACTGAGTGATCTTTTGATTATCCTACCTTTGGAGACCTCATTACTGTGTGAGGAGTGGAAGGCATAGATCTTAATGAGGGTTGTGATATACTGAGAATAAAAGTCACACCTCACAGTGAAAGTACATCAGCCCATGTTCAAGCTATGAGCTCTATGCCAAGTTACTTTTCTGTGCTTAAGTTACATGTGCTTTTAAGTGCAAGTATGTGTTTAATAGAAAAAACTGTAAATAGTTAAACATTTTTTTATATACCACTTTATTTATTTTATGGTATGTAGGCCTATCTTAACAGTAAATTTACATTTTGTTTTTATGACTTTTTTAAGCAATATGAAAATATATGAAATGATTGGACAGGTCAATGTTAATGATTTCAGTTTTTTTCCCTGACATTCTTTCCCTTCCTATTCTGGTTTGGTTTCCTCAATAACAACATTTACTTCTTGCTGATCATTGTGTGTTTCTGAGCTTTTCCCTTCGGTGATGTGCTCTCTTTAGACCCAGGACTAGGTTTACGTTGACTCAATGGATAAGTACAGAACAAATTAGTTACTTTCACACATGTTGCAGCATTGATCTCCCAAGTCTTCTGTTTCCCTGATTTTCTCAGCTCCCTTTTTTTTGTTTTTTTTTTGGGGGCATTTTTGATCTCTATTTGTGAGAGTGTTTAGGGTTAACCAGTTTAGATTTATCTATTTTTTCCTATCAGCAGACAATTATTTAGCCTTTCCAAAGGAAATCACAAATGAAGTCACATTGAAAGAAGAGAGTTTGCGTGATTTACCAACACAGTGGCATTATAAGTAATATATACAATTCAGGCAAAATAAAAATAAATTAAAACAAGGAGTGGATGGAGTGTTCATTACTTTGACATCAATTATATTTGTCCTTCCATTTAGTTTTCTCATGAAGAACGATCCACTGGCCTTTGAATGTACTGGCTCCACTGGCATTTGCCAAAGCTGCTCGATGGTCAGCCAGGTCTAGACAGGAGTGAGGGGTGGGATAAGGGATGTAGCTGTGGGGGACTTTGTGTGTGTGTGTGTGTGTGTGTGTGTGTGTGTGTGTGTGTGTGTGTGTGTGTGTGTGTGTGTGTGTGTGTGTGTGAGAGAGAGTATGTGTGTGTGAACGTGCATTGGTGTGGGTGTGAGTATATGTGTTTGTGTGTGTGTGTGTGAGTGAGTGTATGTGAGTGAGTATATGTATCTGAGTTTGTGTGGGTATGAATGTGGGTACGTGTGTGACTGTGTCTCTCTGCATGTGTGAAAGTATGTGTGTCTGAGTGTGCATGGGTGTTGGTGTGTGAATGTATGTTTGTGTATGTGTGAATGTGTGCCTCGATCTGTGTGTGTGTGTGTGTGTGTATACAAGTGTGAGTGTGTATGTATGAGTATGTGTGCATGTGAGTGTGTGTATGTGTGTGTAAGTGTGCAGTGTGTATGTGCGTGTATGTGAATGAGTGTAAGGTAGCAGGTATTTGTGGTGAAGTTCACTTTGACATATCTCATAAGATCATGACATTTCCCGCAGCGTTGCTCTCTGCTGCAGAGATTCTCACTCCTGGGGTAGATCGTGTCAGCCACCTCCTGCCAGGCTTTGCTATCTGTGGCCCTGGCAAATCCTCTGCCCCTCACCCAGCTAACAACACCTCCCTCCTGGCAGGGATCTCACTTATTTCACCTCTGAGGGTTTCAACATCCTCCTCAGAGAATTGTGGAGCTCCTCCTTCTCCTAACGTCATTTCAAATTGGATAATGGCCAAGTTTCACATTCCTTTGCAAGGGATCTGATTGGGTATCACCATTGAATGCATTAGCATGAAATATCCAATTCTGGGAATTTTTTTCAATAAAGTCCCCCAAAAGATGTCAATTGTAGTCTAACACACTAAATGGGTTTGTAGTGAGACTTTTAATCTCACTGGTCTGAAAAAGAACAATATTTACTCACCAGTTTCACCAGTCCTGTTTCCCCTGAATTTGTGTAATTTCAAGAGCCAACATTCAAACTGTAATCCTCAACCTTGCTGAGATTTGCAACATAAAACATAACCTCACAGATATGTCCTGATGCTTTGCCCATGGAAATCAGAATCATGGTCACTCTCAGCTTACTAGCCTCAGGATCATTCCAGGCTGTTGCTGCTGATCTCTGCCACACAACAAACCATGGGATGTGCTCCAAAGGAGCCCAAACTCCATAACCAAGGAGAGGAGCCTTCATTTATTTTCTCTAAATTCCACAGGAACAGAGAGGACTGACGCACAGACTTGGCTGCACTGCAGCTTCCTCAGAGTGCAGACATCAAGTGTTGTGCACTTCGTGCAGTGTTATTCCTTGTAGAGACCTCCCTGGGAACTTCCTGCCTGGCTGTAGCCCTTAAGGGCTCCAAAGCCCCCATGCACAAAGGATATGCCACCCTTGGGCACTGTTCCTCACAAGCCTATCCAATGCCTTCTGACCTACTGGGAGGTTTTTCCTATTCCTGTCTAAGCATTACATCATCCATTCCTTCAGTAGCAACATTTCACTGTGGTTGGAAGAGTGTTGCTGGTATTGTGGTGTGTCCTGTTAAGAGTTGACTATGAGGACAGCACTTGCTGTGAACTGCAAGGATGAGCCAATGATCAATGGGGAATGCTGGACTGAAACCAACAATGTCAGTTTCAGTGTGGTGTTGCACAGGGAAACTCAATGGTATTGCCCAATGACCCTCAATGAATGAAGTTCTCACTCCTTATACAACTTTCACAACACCCAAATAATTGATAGAAAATATACAAGTCTTATTGCCAAAAATATAGGGTGGGACAGCTTCTAACCTATCGTGTCAATAGACCCTGTAAAACAAGGCCCTGCCTGCCTTCTCCAAGAGAAGTAAAAGATCCCATAGCATTTTGTTTAAGGAAGAGCAGCACTGTTCTTCCTATTGTGCTGGCTAATTATTGAAACTCAACAAATACAGAAAACAGATCTGGCCAGAGTCTCAAAGCTGTGTGGGGGATCTTACTGTGTACAAATGTTTGCATTTCCTATGCTACAACAAACATTTTCATGAGCTTCAATATATTTTAGGACTTTATGAGATTGTGACACATGCAAAATTGCAAGTCTTTGATTTCTATCCAATTGAGACATTGATTACGATGGGCATAGAGAAAGATTAGTTTGTATTTATTTCTCTGAAGCTAGTCACAGAAAACATCACAACCTGCAATGTGGACAGATTACATATCTGTGCATTATAGGATTTAAACTATAGGGAAAAATACGATAATATAAGTCATCTATCTAAACCATGCAAATTATCTTTGGTGCATTACTACATGAGAAACATGGGAGACCTACAACACATGAACTACAGCTGTTCAGAAATGCCCACCATAAAGGGGAAATACAGATGGACAATACACATTTTCCTACATCCTGAGGATGAATAAAACAAAAGCAAACCATCAAGCTTGTTCCAAGTGTAAGCCATTTATTCTAACTCCATTTCTCTGCTCCCTTCCTATATCCTTCTACTGCATAAGTTTCACGATAATGCCACACTGAACAAATTCCCTTTTATAATCAGCTAGCTTTTATCAACCAACATAGGTATCAGGGATTGAAGCACTGAAATTTACAGCCTAGATGACAGCCGTCTGGCCCATCGTTCCTATGCTGGCCCTTTTGAAAGAGTACTTATGGTTAGTCTCACGTCCCTACATTTTGACTGCACCCTGTAAGATCCCCTTCTTCCAGTATTCCCTTTTATAATTATTTATGTAGATAGTTTTTCACCAGCTTTAAAATAGAGATTCAAGATAAATCCTGGTATATAAACATGACCATTACCTTTCTCTATATGTTCTATCAATGATTTTGAATCTGTACTTATTGACCCACACACTAGAGGGAATAGCTCTTTTCAGTCATCCGTATCTGCTGTGTTTAAATGGCAAGTTTATGCCACATCCTGAAAACCTCTATTAGTTAACTCTATATATCAATGGAGAAGAGTTATAACAGTTCAAACCTCATCTAACATCTCTTCAGTGTTGAAATCCTGGTAAATACCCTTTTCAAAGGCCTTCCCATCTTCCCTGGTACACAGACTTGTCCACAATGTTCCAGATGAGACCCAGTTTAGGAAATTCTACTGTTATCTCTGTACTTTTGTATTCTATTGATCTACTTCACAAAGATCTTCTTAATTAAACAAGGCCTTTGCCATTGAAAATGTGTTTCTCCCTTAGCTGGGTTCCTATAATTTTCCTCTTACTGATACTGAATTGATCAGCCTGTAGTTTCCAATTTTATCCCTTCACTTTCTTATCTTATTGTGTTTATACTTCAGTATACCAGCACTATTTCTGTGTGCAATGAGGAATGAAAGAGCAAAGAAATCCACTATTTCTACTGTCGATTGTTCCTTAAGGATGCTTTCCATCTGAACTAAGTGACTTCGCAACTTTCAATAATGCTGACACATTATTATCTGACTTTTACTGAACTATTCATGACTTTTATCTTAAGGATAAAAGGCACACTGTTCTGAATCATCTGTGGAAATCTGAAAGGACCTGAAGCAACTTGATGATGCAAAAACATTTCTTTTCCTTCGACTTTATGTCATTAGTCATTTCTGTGTAAGCTGCTTCAACCCTACGATCCTCCAGCATTTTTCCAATCCTGGGTTCTTGTGCATTTCCAATGCCCACTATTTGGTGGCTGTGCCCTCATAGTGGAGTGTAGCCCGGGCCCTACACTCTAAACTTCCCACTTCAAGCTTTACAGTTCTCTTCCTCTGGCCCCTCCTTTTAACCACTCCTTAAAATCTACCATTTTGACCAATTGTTTAGTCATCTTTCTTAATAATTCCTACTGTAATTTGTGTCAAGTTTTGTCAAATGGCAATACTGTAAAGAACCTTGAGAAATTTTACTGGTTAAAGATGTTAGTACAAGTTCTTGTTGTTCAGTACTCCCATGGGTCCAATAACTGAGCTATTTATTTCTCTCTGTAAAATTTTATCTCATTCTTCCACCAATAACTTCACAGCCTAGTCCTATGTAACTGAGGTACAACCTACACTCAACAAGGTTATTACTGCATGAGAAGTTGCTGCCATTAGAAACACCTAATTTTTGGGTATTCCTTTGTACTTAATACTACAGCTGACATTATGATTTACGCTAATTATATGAAACCTTATACGAAGAATGTCCTTTCCCCCTCACCCCTTAACACAGCAACTGGCAATGATGGACTGCAATATATTTATTTGGGAAATCATCACGAGGATCTTGTCCATGATGTGCTGTTTTTATTATGCTACTTAAACCTTCCTCCATAAAGCTGAAAATTATTAACAGCAGCCTTTCTGTCACCACGTCCAGGATTTGTAGCTGAATCAATGACATCTGGTTGCGATATTTACCAAGTTGAGTTCTGAACTCAACAAGGCTATGCATTCACATCTGGAGTCTAGACTTACTGGCTCTGTGGGCTGGGCTAAATCCCTGTCTTACATCAACTTCTGCCTGGGCTATTGTTTACTTAGGTGGTGCTGCCTCATCTGTTTCATCTTTCTGAAATATTTCAAGCATGAGTTTTTGGGAGAATGGCAAAACTTTATCCAAATGCCAGAAGTTCAGGCAGAGCCTAAAAAGAACCATATATGCCTATTCTCACCACTGCTGTTCAATTCCATTCTAGTTACATATCCCTCAAACTGGTTCCCACACATCAGTGAAATAAGTAGCTGGCGCATCCATGCCAGAAGATCAACTTTTATCTGCTAATGTTCATGTACATTTTAACACGTCGCTTTTTATTCATTAAATGTTCATTTGAATCCTCTTACCCTTTATATATCATGTTAAAACTGCAGTTAAAAGTACATTTAGTTCCTGAATAACTATTGGGAAGATTGTTATAAGGAGGCAGATTGCCTTGACATTATTTTCATCATGACAACTCTGAGTCAATGAGATACAGGGACTGTTTATTTTGTGAGGGTGATAAATAAACAAGAAAGATTATTTCCAAAGTCTCATTCAATCTCATTGGATGTGTAGAATTTAGTTGTGAAGTTTCTGCTCATTGAAAGATTTGAAAATTCATTTTGTACCATGCAAGTATATCAAATCTGTTTTCAGCAATGCAAATTCTCATTTCAAATGAATTATTGTCCAACACAATCAAACACAGTTGGAGTTGGCAAAAGTGGGAATAAGAACAGAAAATGCTGGTAACAGCATGGCAGGCAGCAAGTGTGGAAAGTGAAATATAATTAATGTTTCGGGTCAGCGATATTTAATCAGAACTAGAATAAGCTGGAGGTTTAGTAATTTGTAAACAAACACAGTCAAGGAAGAGATGAAGTCAAGAATCCAACCAGAATCAGCTATTATCTTTCCTATGTACTTGAGGGCAAATTTAAAGGGATTATATTTTCTACTATTTATTCAACACACTGGAAAAAGAGAAAGCTTTCAAAATCTGGTATGACAAATTCCATAGGAAAAAATGTAGGGTTTAGGAAGCTAAAATCAAACAGAGACTTTGAGGTTTATAAAGAAGCAAGAAAAGAACTCAAGAAGGAAATTAGGAGAGCCAGGAGGGGCCATGAAAAGTCCTTTGCAAGTAGGACGAAAGATGATCCCAAGGCATTCCATACATACATCAAGGGCAAGAGGATAACTAGGAAGATGGTACGACCACTCAGGAATAAAGGAGGGAACATGTGCTTGTTGGCAGAAGATATGGGAGAGGTCCTAAATGAGTATTTTGTGCCAGTATTTACCAAGGAGAAAGACGTGGAGGATAGTGAGATCAGAGTGGAGCGTACTAATATGCTAGGAGATGTTGAGATAAAGAAGGAGGTGGTGTTGGGTCTCTTGAAGAACAATAAGGTGGATACGTCCCCAGGGCCTGATAGGAAATACCCATGGTTATTGAGAGAGACAAGAGGTGAGGTTGCTAGGGCCTTGACCAAGATCTTTGGGTCCTCTCTTGCCACAGATGAGGTCCTGAAGGACTGGTGAGCAGCTAAGGTTGTTCTGTTATTCAAGAAGGGAAATAGGGATAATCCTGGAAGCAATAGATCGGTGACTCTCATGTCAGTGGTAGGGAAGCTATTGGAGAGGAATCTTAGGGATAGAATTTATGAGCATTTGGAAAACCATGGCCTTATTAGGGACAGTCAGCATGGCCTTGTGCAGGGCAAGTCAAGTCTTACGAACTTGATTGAGTTATTCAAGGAGGTGACAAAGGTGATTGATGAAGGCAGAGCCATGGAAGTTGTCTACATGGACTTTAGCAAGGTGTTTGATAAGGTCTCTCATGGGAAGCTCATCCAGAAGATTAAGTTGCATGGGATCCATCGTGACTTGGCTGTTCGGATTCAGAATTGGCTTGCCCATAGAAGACAGAGGGTAGTGGTCGATGGGACTTATTCTGACTGAAGGTCTGTGACTAGTGGTATTCCTCAGGGATCCGTACTGGGACCTCTGCTGTTTGTGAAATCACCTGGATCAAAATGTAGGTGGGTATGTTAGTAAATTCACAGATGATACAAAGATTGGTGGTGTGGTGGATAGTGTAGAAAATTGCCAATGGATACAGTGGGATATAGATCATTTGCAGATATGGGTGGAGAAATGGCAGATGGAGTTTAATCTGGCTAAATGTGAGGTGTCGAACTTTGGGAGGTCAAATGTAAAGGGACAGTACACTGTAAATAGCAAGACCTTTAACAGTGTTGATGTACAGAGGGATCTTGAGGTCCAGGTCTATAGCTTCCTGAAAATGGCAGCACATGCCATACATCTTTTGATAGGGTGGTAAAGAATGCTTGCCTTTATTAGTCGAGGCATTGAGTTCAAGAGTCTGGAAGTAATGGTGGAGCTTTATAAAACTCTAGTTAGGCTGCATCTGGAGTATTGCTTTAAATTCTGGTCACTCCATTATAGGAAGGATGTGGATGCTTTGGAGAGGGTGCAGAAAAGATTTACCAGGATGCTGCCTGGATTAGAGGGCATGTACTATAAGGAGAGGTTGGACAAGCTTGCATTGCTTTCTCTGGAGTGGCAGAGGCTGAGGGGAGACCTGATAGAAGTTTATAAGATTATGAGAGGCATAGATATACAGCCAGTATTTTCTTCCCAGAGTTGAAATGTCTAATACTAAACGACACATATTTAAGTTGAGAGGGAATAAGTTCAAAGAAGACGTGTGAAGCCAGTTTTTTTTTACACAGAGAGTGGTGGGTGCCTGGAATGTGCTGTTGGGGATGGTAGTGGAGGCAAATATGACAGTGGCATTGAAGAGGCTCTTAGATAGGCACATGAATGTGCAGAGAATGAAGGGATATGGACACAGTGTAGGCAGAAGGGATTAGTTTAGTTAAGTATTTAATTACTAATTTAATTAGTTCGGCCCAACATTGGGCTGAAAGGCCTGTTCCTGTGCTGTACTGTTCTATGTTCTATGTTTAAAATGTTCCCTGTCCTTCTTGTCCTTCTCTCACTGTAAGACTTCTTCATGATGTCTTCTGACCTAACGTTTCCATGATCCCCAAATTGCACACCATCTGCTTTGACCTAACATTGCAGATCCTGCACTATCTAAGGAGTTAGTTCATAAATGAGGATGATAACCATCAGTCAAGGCCTAGTGGGTTTGGTTGTTCAATTCCCAATCTTCCAGAAAAACTGACATTTTATATACTGTAAAATTTATTTTTTTTCTAGTTTTCAAAACAAAATGGATTGGTGATGCATGTCAACCTAAAAGGCAAGAGGCATATGTTTGTGCAGTGGAAAATAAACATAGGTTTTATATTAAATTATCTTCCATGCTGTTTATTATGGCATCTTCCTCCAACATGTACTTCCAGCTCCCACCCTCATGATATTGTCCATCAACTATCATACTGATAGTGCAAGCAAATATGGAAGAAAGTAGTATGTTAGCCTTTATTCCACATGCCTTGGATTATATAAATTTCACTACACATATGTGGGGTTTTAGTAAATTCACACCAGGGGTTCATGTTTGATCCTCATCTAAGAAAGGACAAATGTACCTAGGAGGAAATGTAACTTGACTATAACTCCATCTTCAACACCATAATTCTAAACACCTCCTTCATGATTATCCTCAACACCAGTGCCCCACAAGGCTGTGTCCTCAGCCCCTTACTATATTCTCTATACACTCACGACTGTGTGGCCAAATTCTGCTCTAACTCCATTTACAAGTTTGCAGATGACACCGCCATAGTGGACTGGTTCTCAAACAACAAGACAGGGTACAGGAAGGAGATCGAGAGCCTAGTGGCATAGTGTCAAGACAACAACCTTTTCCTCAATGTCAGCAAAACAAAAGAACTGGTCATTAACTTTAGAAAGCTGGGTGGAGTACACACCCTTGTCTGTATCAGTGGTGCTGTGGTGGAGATGGTTGAGAGTTTCAAGTTCCTAGGTGTAAACATTACCAATAATTTGTCCTGGACCATCCATGTGGATACTCCAGAAAAGAAAGCACACCAATGCCTCTACTGCCTCAGAAGGCAAAGGAAATTCGGCATGTCCCCAATTCTTACCAATTTTTACAGATGCACCATAGAAAGCATCCTATCCGGATGCAACACAGCTTGGTATGGCAACTGCCCTGCCCAAGATTGCAAGAAATTGCAGAGAGTTGTGAAAGCAGTCCAGTCCATCGTGCAGACCAGCCTCCCCTCCATTGACTTTGTCTACACTTCCCACTGCCTTGGGAAAGCAGCCAGCATAATCAAGGACCCCTCCCACCCAGTCATTCTCTCTTCTCCCCTCTCCTCTCAGGCAGAAGATACAAAAGCTTGAGAGTACGTACCACCAGGCTCAAGGACAGTTCCTACTCCACTGTTTCCAGAGTCTTGAATGGACCTCTCATACACTAAAAGATGAACTCTTGATTTCCCAATTTACCTCGTCATGGCCCTTGCACTTTAGTTGTCTACCTGCACTGCATTTTCTCTGTAATTGTAATGCCGTATTCTGCATTCTGTTTTCCTTTTTACTACCTTGATGTACTTATGTATGGAATGATCTGTCTGGTTGGCACGTAAACAAGAGCTTTTCACTGTATCTCGGTACATCATAAACCAATACCAATACCAGTTTCTCAGTCAGTGAATTCCTGGGATGGGGCATTGTCCAATGAGGAGAGATTGTCCAGAGACAATCTAGAAGTATAACAGGTGATCCCACTGTAACTTATATGATTGTTAAAGAGCTTGGCCTGGTTGATGCTGGGAGGTTTTTAACCTAATCAAGACTAGAATTAAGAGTTACAGTCTAAGAATAATGGGTTTAGGACAGAGATGACAAGAACTTCTGTGCTTAATCTAAATTATTTGAGAACATTACATAAAATGCCATTTGAGAGGAGGAACTGGATTGATGTATCTTAGACAAATGAAAGGCTACCTGATATAAGTTAACAACTAGCGTGGATAAGTCAAAGGCTTCCAGGATACTCCAGCCCTTTGATTAAAAGTATGACTACAGTTAACTTGAACTCAATTATTTCTAATGGTTTGAATATTTTATTATATCATTTCTATCACACCAATGGCGCAGCTAGTAAAGCCGTTGCCTCACAGCACCAGAGGTCCAAATTCAATACTGACCTTGGATGCTGTCTGTATGGAGTTTGCACGTTCTTCTTGTGACCATGTGGGTTTCCTCCGGGTGCTCCAGTTTCCTCCCACATCTCAAAGACATGCAAGCTGGTCACTAATTAATTAGTCACTGTAAAATTGTTCCTACTTTGCAGGTGAGTGGTAGAATCTGTGGGGGGAGTTGATGAGAATGCAGGAATAATAAATGGGTGGCTGATGGTTGGGATGGACTCGGTGGGCTGAAGGGCCAGTTTCTATGCTGTGGCTCGATGACAGTTCCTTACGTTAAGGGGTGTCCCTACTGCAGCTAAATATTCAGTCCATCATGTCCAGTAACGTAGTTGTCCAGAGCTACAGCAATGAGCTCAACTTATAAATGTCTCCTGAAATGGCTGCAGATCACACAGCTGCATGAAAAACATGGGGGGAAAAAGTTGGACAATTCTGCATTGATCTAGAACCTGTGCTGGGTATCTCAGCTTCAATCAACACAATATAGTCCTTCTCATTAACATCTAGAGACATGTTAAAATACAGAAAGATGTCCATCACACTTAGTAAATGATAGCCTCAGGAGACACAAGAGACTGCAGATGCTGGAATCATGTGGTTTGTTCCCCTCCCCTGTTCCCACCCCCCTCCTTCCAATCCTCCCCCAGTCCTCCCATCTTTGTCCCCTTTCCCTCAACCACTTCCCCCAGCCCCCCATCACTCATCTTTGTCCCCTTCCCTTCTGGCTCTTGGTTCCATCCACCCACTACGCCCACAGTTCACCCACAGGTTTACCCCCCCCCCTTTACCTCCCAACAGATACAGTTGGGAAGATGCGATGTTTGGAGACTGCAGTGTTGACTTGGGTCCTTTGAAGTCCCATGACATCAAGTCAAATAAGAACAAGGAAGAAAGAATCCTCTTGCTGATTATAATGTACTGCCCTCCATCGGTTGATTAAATCCTCAGTGAACGTTAAATGTTAAAATGGCCGAATGTACCCTGAGCAGGGGGCTTCAATAACCATCATCAAGAATGAGCCAGTAGCACCACCAATCGCTGAGCTGGCTGAATACTGCAGTATAGACTTGAAGACAGGACCTGAGGCAGAAGGTGGGAAAATCAACACAAGGGATAATCCTATTTCAACTTGCCTTCTCTAAAATACCTGCTGGAGAAGCATATGTCCATGACAGCTATTGATAGGAGTGATTGGTGTACAGTCCTTTCACAAAAAAGGTCAAGTCTTGGCCCTGAAGACACAATTGCTATGATAAATGGGATAGATTATAACAGGTGTAACCACTTAAAGCTGAGGGTCAGCAGCAGTTGCAGAAAGGTATTCCGTCATGATCTCTAACTTCATAACCTGAAATATCCCTCATTCTACGGCCACCACGAGGACAGGGCTCCAACCTTGGGTCAATGAGGAGTGTAAGAGACATTTGGGAGCAGGATCAGCCATGCCTAAAATTAAAGTGTCAACCTGGTGATGTTAAGAAAAACAGGAGGGAGCTAAACAAGATGCTGTAGATGGAGCCAAGTTTCCTCACAACCAATGGATCATACATTCAACTACTAATGGGAGGAGCAATTGTGAACAAAGAATTTCTTAAAATATAGTATATGATTTACTCTTGGGCTTACTGGTCACAACTTCCAAACTTGCAGTTGATACTAAACTTGGAGGAAAAGTGAACTGTGAGGGATAGTAATAGTAATAGATGTCAAGGAGATATTAACTGTTGGAATGGGCATATAATTGGCAGCTTAAATTTAAAGCTGAGGGATGTGTAGTGTTACATTTTTGTAGGATGAATGAGAAGAGGCAATATAAGCAAAAAGGCACATTTTTAAAAGGGGTAGAAGAACAGAGGGATTTGAGGTACAGGTGCATTGTTCATTGAAGCAAATTTCTAATGTTCTTGGAGAAGTGGAAGTAGACTATTCAGCCCCTTGAGCTTAGCCCATCATTCAACAACATCATGGCTGTTTTCTACCTCAATACCATTTCCTGTCTCTTCATTCCTTTAACACTCAGAGATCTATTGATCTGTTTGCATGCAATTAATGACTGAACCTCCATGATCTCCACAAATTTGTCATCCTCCAAAGAAATTGGTATTGGTATTGGTTTATTATTGTCACTTGTACCGACGTACAGTGAAAAACTTGTCTTACAAATCGATCGTACAGGTCAATTCATTACACAGTGCAGTTACATTGAGTTAGCACAGAGTGCATTGATGCAGTACAGGTAAAAACAATAACAGTACAGAGTAAAGTGTCACAGCTACAGAGAAAGTGCAGTGCAATAAGGTGCGAGGACACAACAAGGTAGATCGTGAGGTCATAGTCCATCTCATTATATAAGGGAACTGTTCAATAGTCTTATCACAGTGGGGTAGAAGCTGTCCTTAAGTCTGGTGGTAGGTGCCTTCATGCTCCTGTATCTTCTACCTGATGGAAGAGGAGAGAAGAGAGAATGTCCCGGGTGGGTGGGGTCTTTGGTTATCGAAATTTCTCATCATTACAGTTCTAAATGGCCCGTCCCTTATCTGACCTCTGGTTCTAGATTCCTCAGCCAGCCGAAATATCCTCCTGTCATCTATTCTGTCGAATCCTCTATGCATTTTAAATGTATCAATGAGGTCAAGTCTCATTCTTCTAAATTGTAGAAATAGAGGTCTGAACTACTTAATCTCTGTTCATGTGTCAGACCAGGAACCAGTCCGGTGAAACTTTAAGCACTCCACCCAAAGCAAGTACATCAAATGGTGAAAGCAATTGCAAAAGAAATAAAGTCACGATGAACCACTCATAAACCTGTGGTTTGGCCACAACTGGAGTATTGCTTCCTTAAGAAAGCCTCCATTTACGGATGATCATAAGAACTGAGTAACATATACCACCAATATAAGCCTGGAGTTACTAATTACCATAAAGCTAACTGAAACGTGATATAAACACAGCATCTGCAACAGAAGTTCAGAGAGTGGGTAGCCTGTGGTGAGTTCAATGGAAGTCAATAGAACTGGATTTCAGAAAGATAGGAGTTTGCACAGACATTGCCAAATTCTGCGCTGGTACTACCGATATGTGGGCATATTGCTAGGTGTTGTTTTCTTTTCTTTATATAACTGCCAATATTTGCTCTGGAATACTGCTTGAAGTTGAATGGTGCAAAGCAAAAGAGGGGTAGCTCAGCACTCTGCTGCCCACAGATTTCCCAGGTGTTATTCAGAGTGAGGATCATGAAAACATCAATTAGCCTTTCAGTCTTTTCTGCCATTCTGTCTGATCTGAATCTCAACCTCATTTATCTCGTATTTGGTCTATCTTCCTTGATGTTATTCTTTAAACCAGCTCTGGACTACTGAAGCAGTTTTCAGATCTGGTCCCTGCAACATCACAATAAGCTTTTTGACTACTTTTACATGTGTGTTAGCTTGTGATGTTCATGGAGAACTAAGTCCCTTTACTCCAATACAGTTGTTAGTTTCTCACTATGCAGAAACTATGTTTTTCCTTGTCTATAAAGTGTAAATTTTTATACCTCCTCATCCTGAAATTCATCTACCATAGTTCCATCACTGAGCTTATATCCTTTAAAAATTCTGTTTGCATCCATAAAAGTACCATAAAGAGCTTCTGATCCATCCAGACTGTTTCACATTTCTGTATAACTCATGTCTCACAAGATATGCATACTCCAGTGCACCTGAAATTATGTGGTTGTCTCGGAGAAGCAAAAGGAAATTTGCTTTTATGTTTACAATTCATATGTACTTTGCATTGCTGTCTACTATACCAACTACAAAGAAAATTAATCCACAGAATTAAGGAAAAAGATAACAGATACACAATCTCAGATCTCTAGGATCCAAGTATCATCACAGGACTTTAATGTTAATAACTTGGTGGCTGTTCATTTTCACGATTCTAAGCCTGATCTGAAACCATTCATTGAAATTATTGCTTTATATGCAACTGATTATCTATTATTCCCTCAATAATGCAGACTGCCAATAACAGTCTCCCATTATTAATTGTTTTGGGGGAATATTTGGACAATTCCTTCTTGTTCCAACAAATCAAATGAAATTGAGCCAGGTAATCACTCTAGTCCTGAATTTTCTAAAGTATGATGTAGGAGCTTCCCCACCAAGAAGTAGCTACAGCTCTTGTTGAAAGGAATTAGGTGAGTTTGTATTTACTCTTTAAGATGGCAGCCTGCTCCAAAGTTCCACAATTCTTTGGAAAAAGAACTACCTTCTAACTTTTAACCTTATGCAGCTTAAAATCTTGAATCTAGTCTTCCCTAATATATATTTAATTGAGACAAATATTCCTTTTATCATTTAATAAACCTCAATATGATCAGCCCTAAATGTAAGCTTCTTTAAAATATGATCTCTTTCATCCAATCTCCTTACCTAAGTTGATACAGGGAATCAGTCAAATGGCCTCCCCTGCCCCCTTTCAGAAGCCTCAGCACCTCTCACCATATGAGGAGGTGCAAATGGACACATTATTCCCAGTGAGGCCCAGTCACGATTCAACGTACCATGCTTCCTTGATTGTGAGATCCACAAACTAGACCATTAATTTTCAATTGCCTTATCCAGGGAATAAAATGGAGAAGACTGAGCCCTCTGTACAGAACTGGAAGGACAACACCATTTGCCCATCCTAATGATCAAAGAGGTCGTGAATCAGAGGTGCGTATAAGCAGAATCCCAAGTGACTGAAGACTGCAACATCTGTGGCACTGGAAACTTCAGTGAGAGATTTGCTGGGGTTAGTGGTTGCAACGTCATTGAACAATATGCAGTAAATCAAAACTCCCTCTCTCCAAGTACATTCCCAGTTGTTTCCTAAAACTGCCCTTATGTTTTATTCTCTGATTTTTTTTTTCTTGCCTTTTCCAGGTAATCATGTCATTCTAATCTATCACGGCTGGATGGGCAGCCTTGAAAGATTAGAATGCCTTTTCCCATTCATCTTTGTGCAAATTTGCATGGATATTTCCAATTTCTGTGCTCTAAGCACTGCCTGCCCACTATATCACATACAAAGAACGTAGATTGCAGAACTAAGCAAGAAAACAACGGATACACAATATCTGATCACTAGGATCCAAGAGTCACTGCAGGATTTTATCACTAATAACTTGATTGTTGTTCATTTTCATGATTTAAGGCCTCAGCTGAAACTATTCACTGAGATTTTTGCTTTGTGGGCACCTAGCTATCTACTGCTCCCTAAATAATGCAGACTTCCCATAACAGTCTTCCACTATTAAACTGCAAATTCTTTCATTACCTTTTTTGTACTAATGACACTGCAGTTCTTAATCTTTCAATCTTAAAATCATCAAGCTACAACAGCAGAGGATGCCTCTGAGTTACTAGAACAAGGATTGAAGCAAAAAAAAAGTCAATTAAACTGCCACATAAAATGTACAAGTACTCTGTTGTCATTTCAGTGAAATAATTTAATTCAAGAGATCCAGAAAAAATGAATAAAGATTGTGGCCTTTTATTTTCATAGTCTTTATGATAATCCGAGCCCATTTTGATGCATTCTTGCTTTGTACTCAAATGTAGCCATCTATCTTGCTCCAGGAAGGACTATAATAATCTATCTCCTAATTTACAATGGATTTGAAGTTACACTCCATTCAAATGCTTGATGAATTCATATGAGATTCTATTTTCTGATTTTAAACACAGGTGTTGATGTTTTTATTTCTGCTAAAATGCTGTATAAGGAATGTTATGTACTAATATTCATTCAGAATAATGGGATTATCAAAATGTTTAAATGTTAGTGCCAGCAGTTTCACATAAGGCCTTTAATCAGTGAAGATAGAGATGAATCAATTGTAGCACTTGGCACTTCAGAATTATATAAAAAGCTGGAGTAGCTGGATGGTTTGTTACTTCCCATGAAAGCAGGCAAGTGACACCTGTTGGTTTGATCACTTTGGGAAAGAACAACAGATGGGTAACATCAGCGGGTGACAACTACTCTTCCAGTGTACAGAAACACTAACTTCTTGTTCTGGCCAGTTGGTCATTTAACAATGTAAAATAAGGACAAAGGAAGGTCTATTTGGAAATACAGGGATGATACGTATCTCTTTCCTCATTTTCAAAGTTCAGAACAACCAAATTATACTTTATAAATCCAGCACAAACTGGCCATTGTCCCAACATAATTGATCTCAATGAGAAGTAAATTGTCATCAGTGTGAAATCTGAAATAACATGTGAAGGAAATTTTAAAAAACTTCAATATAATCAAAGTTTTAGCATAATTTGCATAAAATGAAAATGGAAAATTCTGAAAGTGCACAGCATTTGAAGGAAAAAGAGTTAAAGGAAAGCTCCACAGCCATTTAGAGAGAATTGGTCCTCGTGTTGATGTGACCTTTGGCCTTTCTGTGCATACCTTTCTACTGATAGTAAAGGATCACTGAATTCACCCTTTGATAATTATCAAGCGGACAAAACTATCTACACAAGCAGCTAACCCCAACACTCACTCTGGATGCTGGCTGACCAGGTCAAACAACTTATGCATCACTTGGAGGATTGCTGTTCCATTTTTACATGTGCCATGTCTTTCTAGCTTTGTGTTCCCTTTACATTGTTATTCCATCAAATTGCTGGAATAATTTCTTTGATATTAATTTGGTCAGCCACACATATCCTGCCTTGAATTACCTTGGTTTCCCATTAAACCGATGCTCACCTTGAACTCCTGACCTTGGTAGTACCTCCTCAGTAGCTTGTTAAATAGAACCAGAACACCAACTGGTAGTGAAAAGACTGAAGTGCTAAAATAATCATAGAAGACTGATTTAAACAAAATATAGATACCATCTGGTTTCCTTTTTGAAAAAAAAACAAATGTCGTACTGTTGTTAACTGCCCATAAAAACACACACCCTTTTGCAATCTGAACAAAGAACTGTTTGGCCACTTAATACCACAGTAGCATTCCAGTATAGTTCAGTTTAAGTTTCCAGGACCTAGTCTGAACAGTTTTTGTGCTTAGATATCAAGAACACACAGCTATCTGTGTGATTTATTGCTTTTTTATTACAACTTTTTATTACTACAACATTTTAATCCACTAATGCCTTGTATTGGTTATATTGTCTTAAGTTCCCATTTATGCATTCAGTGTAATTATTTAATTTGCCAAGAAACTGCTTTACACCCATTCAACCAAAATTAAATGTATTAAATTGTACACTCAGTCTTTTAAAGTGATAGACATAATTGGCTGAACTAACCATGTCACTTCTTTAAGGTTTTCTTGCAGGAGCAAATCAAAGCACTTAATTAACATTTGCACATAGCACAGTTAATAAAGTTTCTATTCTGAAGCAGAAGTTAATTTATAATAACAAATAAAGGAAATGGAAAAGTGAATTTCAGCTATTATACTACAAAGCTTCATAATATTAATTTTTGTAGTTTGTCTAAAATAAGAAAACAAAAGATGTTTCTGCCATAATGTTCATTATCCTTCCTGTGGGGTAATCGACTGTCATGTGAAAAGATATGAATTTCATCATTCCAAAATATCTATTTTAAAGTTCTGGGGAAAAGGAGATATTTAAAAATGTATCATTTTTGGCAGTCGTATCTTAGAATGCTAAGGAAGGTAATGCATGATTTTTGGCATGGTTCCAATCCATATTTCATTTATATTTGCTGAATGGAATTCCTACTTAATCAGTGAAGATTGTTAGCTGGGTTTCAATAAGGAGACAGCGAAATTCAATACAGACTGAACAACCCAGAAAGGAAACTCTACTGAGTGAGAAATACATCTGGTAGGAAAGCTCCACAGGGAAAGCAAAAGCACTTTATCACTACTTTGTGGGAAATACAAAAAAACAAGATTTGTAACCAATAATTTAAACTGTATGTGAACTCCACAGGGTGTACATGGAGACCAACTGTTGGCTCTCCAAATTGAAAAAAGATGTCATGCTGTGTTTCAATGTGTGGATTCACCACCAGTTTCATTTCAGATTCAACACATTCCTGCAACTTCCAGTACTTTAAAACACCTAAAGATTGTGCACTGTGAGCAATTTGCCTCCACCACACCGTAATCACAGGGATGTTGTCATGGTGATTGGGAGCACCAGTGTTGCTATGTCATACATCAACCACTCTGCTTCCTTGCAGATCAAGAATTGGTTCCAGCTTCCTCCTCCTCCTGCCCTTATATGTGAATATTAATGAATGCTTCACATACTTTTTACTAGATTGGTGTCAAGGAAGAGGGAAGAGTTTTGCAGAAAATCTTGGGAAGCTGGATCATCCTCGCTGCAGTGAAGGTTAAAGGGAGAATGTCAAAAGGCAACTGCAGATATTGGAAATCTGAAATAAAAAATAACATTAAAATGCTGGAAACACTCAGGTAGCAATTGAGAAAGAGAAACTAAGTTAAAGACTCTTTGTAGTTCCTTTTAATCCTTTCCATCTCTCATCCTGCAATCCTTACTGAATTACAAATGGCAAATGGTATGGACCGACCTCTTCCTTGTCTCCCCCACTTACCATTCACTCCCCTGTTGTGCTCTTTGCTTTTAGATTGCCAAGAACTCCCACCTGCCCAAGCAATATCTGAGCAATAGAAAAGCAATTAAGAAAGTGGCCTGTCTCTCAGTCTGGGGCTTGCTGTTACCCACCCAGAAACTGTACCATATCGTTCAGAGAAGGAATCCTCACGTGAGCATATGTAACTTCCAGCCAGGGCAGGGAGAAAGAGTGTGACAACTCCCTGGTCAGTGAAGTCACATGAGTTGTACTCCAGTGGACTCAGATGAGGACTACAGTGGGACAGCCTACACAGAACAAAGTACTTGGTGTATTGACAAAGCAGCCTGAAAGCTTGGGTGAAACTTCAAGGATCCACGTGAGAGTCCATTTACAGAGCTTTACACGGAGCCTTGGCCAATCCACCCTGAAAGCAGCAGTGTAGGTAGTTTCTCTTGCACCCAGTCTTTAAGTTCAGCCTGAACCTGTCTGAGTGGGAAAAACTGGTCAAGGCTGACAGAGCAACACAACCCAGAACTCTATAAAAGAGTTCAGTAAAGATCAACCAAATGCCACAAATAGAACAATATGAATGATAAATAACATGATCCAAGAAGTTACAAGAAATTATCAAAGGTATGATATAAAATACTGCAAACTATCATACTCTAATATGACCTCTGTATTCTGTACTTTATACAACTTTAATCCCTAAATACAACTCCTAGCATCTCTCTCTCACCACAGGTGGTCAATTCTGTTTGCAATTCCCTTGAAAACTATGCTTTAACTTTAAATATTACTTAATCTCTCTCTTTCTCTCTCTCTCTCTCTGTCTGTGACAATAAGATTAACACAACCTTCCCTTTTTTATCATACTGTCTCCATCCTATTATGCATTCTTGCTGAAGGCATGAAAACAGAAGCCAGCCTCAGTCCTTGATATTATGCAGCCTCTGATGGTCAATATCTCAACTTCCACTTCAGTACAGGCAGAAGCCACTCAACATCTCAATTCTGGCATCCACGTTTGCACTGCAGCCATCATGGCTCAAGGTACCATTGCTCACGCAGGGGATGACAGCTCTCCAGCATGTGTGATTCCTAGCTCAATCCCAGCCACAACACTTTACACAGAACTTTGAATGTAGCCCCCTCATTGAAATGAGTAACTGCAGTTATTCAAATGATTGCATTTCCTACTCAAGCACTGATAATTTTACAAGTCATTGGGGACCCATTTAGGAAAGATTCTTCCTTCTGCTACCCCTGTGCATTTTTGACGCGTTATGTTAACTAGACAATAGTGTCTCAGTTTGGCAGGGCTAGCATCAAATCAGTTTATTACGAAGATTGACTCCGCCACTCTGTACTCTGCACTCCGCATACTTCTGAAGGAACACTATTATTCATTAGCTTATTAAAATGGGGAATGTCCTGCTAGAAAGGGTGGCAGAAGCAGATCCAATAGTAGCTAATCAAAATGAGTCTTGGTAATTGCTTGAGAGGAAAAAACAAGTCAATCCATGGGGAAAGAGCAAGGTTTGGGACTAAATGGATAGGTCTTCCAAAGAGCAACAACGGAAAATAGTCTCCTTCTACAATTTATGCATGAGTGATTATATTAACCATCTTAATCACTGAGCCACACTAGTAATAATCAACTACCAACTGAAAGACTCTGAATGCCAGAGCACCTTGGAACTTGTTGTCTCACTTGTGTCAGGACGTTAGGTATTGAGAGGGAAATGTTACATTATTCCACTCGTAAAGCAACACAGCGAGGAAGAGCAGGAGAGTTCTGCTTACCAACGGAGCCAGTATTTATCAACAAGCAATATCAGCAAGACAAACCAATAGACCATTGTCAGATAGCTGTTTCTGGGCGCTTGCTGTTTAAAAATCAGCTTCTTCTTTTCCTACATTATTCTAGTGACTATCAAAGTACTTCCTTTGGGTTGAAAGGCAATAGTAAAATGCTAAACCGTGCTGTATAACTTCAAGCATTTTTTCAATATTCTTCAATTCCTTTCACTGCAAAATGACTTCAACAAATTATATCCTTCACATCTGCGGCACATCCAGTTTAACGGTAAGGATTTAGCTTGTACAGTATCACTGCCTGTACATTTCAATGACATATAGGAATTATTTTTAACATGCCCATTCGAAAAACAAGCTCCTGTGCAAGTATCAGCACACAATAATTAGACAAGAACTTAGGACTGATCCAGCAGCAGATCATTGTAAGCTGCAGCATGCCAATAGTGTTACCAGTGTGGTCCAAGCCACATCCCTGAGGCACTGCAGATGGAATCACCACCGCTTGAATATTCCAGATGGTGTTACAAGCTATGTGTAGCATACACGAAACAGAGGACAAGCCAAGCCCAGGGGTTTGCACAATCTCCCATCCTCCTGTCCGGGAATCGCGCACACATTGCTACCGACAACCTGCTCTGGTATTTGTTTCATTGTCCAATCATCAGCAGAGCAGGACTGAAACCATTAAGTATTTTTAAAGCAATTTCATTACATTAATCACATATATATCTGTACCTAAGAACATAAGATGTAGGAGCAGGAGTAGGCCATGTGGCTCATCGGGTTAGTCCACCATTCAATAAACCCACAGCTGCTCTGGCCTTGATTTCAAGCCCACTTTGCTGCCTGATTCTCCCTAACCCTTGACTCCCTTAAGGATCAAAAATCTATCCTTCTTGGCCTTGAATATATTCAGTGTCTGAGCTTCTATATCTCTCCAGGGTGGAGAACTCCAAGGAATCACAACCCTCAGAAAGAAGAAATTCCTCCTCCTCCCTTATCCTACAGGAGGGAAAATAGGTTTTCCATTTCTGTCACTCAGAGTCAACGGCACAAATCATATGGAAATTCAGTAATATATACGGATTCTTTTTAGTGTGCTTGTTTAAAAAGAGCTCTAAGAAAAATTAAACAAGCATGCAGGACCCAACCAGCGGTGGAGCTTTATACTACAGCATGTTGATAGTGTTATCAATGTGATGCAAACCACATCCCTGAGGCATTGCAAGCCCTGGTTATGCTCCGCAATCCCAGGCAATCTGCTACTGTGCTGCACTGGCATCTAATCACCTCGTGATATTTTTCCTGAAATTCAACATTGATTTTTATATAACTTGGTCATGTATGTCTTTGTTGACTGTGTCAAGGGAATAGCACTTCAACTACTCTTGCCTCAGTCACTTTGACCAATAAGGCCACGTTCCCACCGCCAACTGCTAGTGACCTCCCCGAGTCTTCTGGTGAACCTTATGTTATTTGAACACATATTGGCTTGTCCATATTCCCCAAATACTGTTACTAGCATCATCAGCACATCTATACACTGCTGTAGTGTTGACAACTGGTCCAAATGCCTTGCAGCCCTTTATAAACTGCATCTGTTAGAAATGAGACTTCCAACATGGATTGGTTCACCATTTCCTAAATAACTTGCTTATGTGCTTCTGAACTTAAAATTCTCATCCTTGTGTTTAATTCCTTCATGGATTTGGCCCATTTTCTATCTCTGTAACCTCTGTCAAATGCATGATGCCACTGCCTAACTCTCCATTTCTTTCACTCGAGTCTCTTTTATCTCTCAGTAACATCATAGAGCATTTTAATCACAATGTGCTGCTTTGCTCTGCAGTCACTCTGTTAATGGTGGTAAACGGCAGTAAGCAGGAGGAATACTGTAATCTTACTGCATCAGTCTGTTTGCAATCACTTGAGATATACGTTTAATGCAGTGCCTGCTTCTTCATTTCCTAGTGGTATATGAGCATGGTGTAGCTAGGAAGACAAGGCAAGTCTTACAACAACAAATTAACGGCTCAGTGCAGCCACTAATGCAAGATCAATACCAGTTGAATCCTGTCAGCTGACAGTCTCTGGGCTTGGCTCACAAGTCTACCTCTTGGCTGGTGATTAAGTTTCTGCTGTAGCGGTTGCTACCGTGGAATAAAACAAGGCTCTACTAGGAGGATTGCCAAACAGAACTGGTTTATTTTCCCGCCTTACGCGGGCCCTTTAAGGGAGAATGTTCCCGCCCAAAACAACCGGTAATGACGTAAGTCCTATGTCATCAGGACTTTCCCGCGCGCGGGTTCTCCCCGTCGCTCGGAAAGATGAGGCCCGCCGCCATCTTGGGCCTCGTCGTTCCGACGCCGCACGACCCGACTGCCGAGCCGGTTCGCCCAACTAGACGGTGAGTCACCACACAACCCCCCCCCAGAACCGGCGATACAGTCCCCAAGGTCCGTGGGCTGTGCCAGCTGCCGCTTAGGGGGGTGGCCTCTGCGTCGCGGCGTGGCAACCTCGACAGGCTGTTGCAGATCCAAATGGGCCAGTTTGAGGCAGTCCGCCGTGAAAACCTGTTCCCTGCCTCCAATGTCCAAAATAAAAGTGGATCCGTTATTCCGTATGACTCGGAACGGTCCCTCATATTGTCGTTGCAATGGCGCCCGAGGTGTGCCCCTGCGAACGAAAACAAACTTACAGTCCCGTAGTTCCTTGGGCTGGCAGGATGGGGCTTGACCGTGCCGTGAGGTGGGAATCGGGGCCAAGGCGCCAAGCTTCTTGCGCAGTCTTTGTAGGACTGCTGGGGGTTGTTCCCCTTGGTCCCGAAGGGCAGGTATGAAATCCCCGGGGACAACTAGTGGCGCCCCGTATACAAACTCAGCTGACGAAGTGCGGAGGTCTTCTTTGGGGGCAGTGCGTATGCCGAGCAGGACCCAAGGCAGCTCGTCAACCCAGTTAGGACCCTTCAGGCGGACCATCAAGGCCGATTTCAGATGGCGGTGAAAACGTTCCACCAACCCGTTTGATTGAGGATGGTAGGCCGTGGTGGTGTGCAGCTGCGTCCCTAGCAGGTTCGCTAATGCAGCCCAGAGACTGGAAGTGAATTGGGTGCCTCTGTCTGAAGTGATGTGGGCCGGAACGCCAAAACGTGAGACCCAAGTTGTGAGCAGCGCCCGGGCGCAGCAATCAGTTGTGATGTCAGTCAGGGGGGTTGCCTCAGGCCACCTCGTGAACCGGTCCACGATGGTAAGGAGGTACCGGGCTCCTCTTGAAACCGGCAGAGGGCCCACGAGGTCGACGTGTATGTGGTCGAACCTCCTACGGGTAGGCTCGAACTGCTGTGGTGGGACCTTGGTGCGTCGCTGGATTTTTGACGTCTGGCAGTGCGGACAAGTCCTGGCCCACTCACTGACCTGCTTGCGCAGGCCATGCCAGACAAACTTGCTGGCGACCAGTCGGACAGTAGATCTGATGGACGGGTGCGCCAACTCATGTACCGAGTCAAAAACGCGTCTCCGCCAGGCTGCAGGGACTATAGGGCGGGGCTGACCAGTCGCAACGTCGCAAAGTAGGGTCCGCTGACCTGGACCAACCAAGAAATCTCGGAGCTGCAGACCCGAGACTGCGGTTCTGTAGCTGGGCAGTTCGTCGTCGGCTTGCTGTGTGTCAACTAAGGCCGTGTAGTCGACACCCAAGGATAGGTTGTGGATGGTTGGTCTGGAAAGTGCATCAGCAACGACATTATCCTTTCCGGAGACATGTTGGATGTCAGTTGTGAACTCGGAAATGTAGGATAAATGTCTCTGCTGACGAGCTGACCAGGGATCGGAGACTTTGGAGAAGGCAAAGGACAGAGGCTTATGATCGGTGAAAGCGGTGAAAGGTCTGCCTTCTAGAAAGTATCGGAAATGCCAGACCGCCAGATACAGCGCTAGAAGTTCCCGATCAAAAGCGCTGTACTTCAGTTCGGGCGGTCTAAGGTGCTTGCTGAAAAATGCCAAGGGTTGCCAGCGGCCTTCGAGTAGCTGTTCCAGTACCCCACCCACCGCGGTGTTGGACGCGTCTACCGTGAGGGCAGTCGGGACGTCAGTCCTGGGGTGTACCAGCATCGTGGCGTCTGCCAGGGCATCTTTGGCCTTAATGAAAGCAGCCGCAGCCTCGTCAGTCCAGGTGATGTCCTTGCCCTTACCAGCCAGCAGCGAGAACAGAGGGCGCATGATACGGGCTGCTGCAGGGATGAAACGATGGTAAAAGTTGACCATCCCAAGGAATTCCTGTAGGCTTTTGACTGTGTCGGGGCGGGCAAAATGGCGGATAGCATCCACCTTGGTGGGTAGGGGTGTTGCCCCGTTGCTGGTGATTTTGTGGCCGAGGAAATTGATAGAGTCAAGTCCGAATTGGCACTTGGACGGGTTGATTGTGAGGCCGAAATCGCGGAGGTGGGAATACAGCTGGCGGAGGTGGGAAAGGTGTTCCTGGCGGTTACGGCTGGCGATCAGTATGTCGTCCAAGTAAATGAACACGAAGTTCAGGTCTCGGCCAACCGCGTCCATCAGCCGCTGGAAGGTCTGCGCGGCATTCTTAAGGCCAAACGGCATCCGAAGGAATTCGAACAGGCTGAATGGGGTGATAATCGCAGTTTTGGGGACGTCATCCGGATGGACCGGGATTTGGTGGTATCCCCTAACGAGGTCCACTTTGGAAAAGATGCAGGCCCTGTGTAAGTTTGCTGCGAAGTCCTGGATGTGAGGGATGGGATAGCGGTCCGGGGTGGTGGCATCATTCAGCCTGCAGTAGTCGCTGCAGGGCCTCCACCCTCCGGTGGCTTTGGGGACCATGTGCAGGGGGGAGGCCCAGGGGCTGTCTGACCTGCGAACAATCCCCAGCTCCTCCATGTGACGGAACTCTTCCTTTGCCAGGCGGAGCTTGTCTGGAGGTAATCGTCATGCTCGGGCATGAAGGGGTGGCCCTGTGGTAATGATGTGGTGTCGTACCCCGTGTGTGGGCCTAGAATTTGTAAACGAAGGTGCCAAAATCGATGGGAATTCGGCTAGGAGCTTGGCGAAATCGTCGCCAGAAAGGGAAATGGAGTCCAGGCGCAGGGCTGGTGGACTGATTTCTCCCAGGGGATAGGTCCGGAGAGTGCTAGAGTGGACTAACCGCTTCCTTTGCAGGTCGACTAACAGGTTAGTGAGCCCGAAGGAAATCGGCTCCTAGGACGTGGTCGGGTGACGGTGGCAAGGGTAAAGGTCCAGGTAAAACGGCTGCCGCCCCAAAGTGTAATTGAATCGTACGGGTGCCGAAAGACCCTATCGTTGTACCGTTGGCAGCATTGAGTAGAGGACCTGGTGGCCTGTCACGAGTGTCGCGGCCTGTCGGGGGCAAAATACTGGACCTCCGCTCCAGTATCAACGAGGAAACGCCGTTCCAGATTTCTTGTCCTGAACGACGAGGAGGCTCTGTCGGCGACAGCCGCCGTAGCCATCAGCGGCGGCTGGGCCCTGGCGTTTCCCTGAAACTTGCAGGGTGGGCGGCATCGACGGGCCTCCGCACCCCACCTCTGACTGGTAGAAGCACAAGCTGGTCACCCGTTGTCGTCGTCTGCGTTCCTGGGGCGTGGACTGCTCGGTTGCTGGGGCCGGGCGAGGCGGGCGTTGGGGCTCGCGGCCTGGTGATTTGACTGACGGACGAACCGCTCTCGCGCTTGCCCTCCCACAGGACATCTGCCCGGGCGGCCACCTCACGGGGGTTGCTGAAGTCGGCGTCAGCTAACAACAAGTGGATGTCATCGGGGAGCTGTTCGAGGAAGGCCTGTTCGAACATCAGGCATGGCTTGTGTCCCTCGGCCAATGCCAGCATCTCATTCATTAGGGCGGATGGGGATCTGTCCCCCCAGGCCATCCAGATTGAAGCAGGCGGGCGGCGTGCTCACGACGGGAGAGGTCGAAGATCCGGATCAAAAGGTCTTTGAAAGCCGGGTACTTATCTTCCTCCCGGAGGCGACTGGATGAAGTCTCCAACCTGGGCGGCTGGTCTCCTGGTCCAGAGAAGCTAACCACACGGTAGTACTTCGTGGAGTCGGAGGTGATCTGCCGAAGGTGGAATTGCGCTTCGGCTTGGTCAAACCAGACGCTGGGCCGAAGTATCCAAAAGGTGGGCAAGCTTGAGGGCCACTGCGTTGGCTGCTGCGCTGTCGTCCATTTCGCGGGTCCAAAAGCCGTTTGAACCGTCGGGGTCACCAATGTAGCGGTTGCTACCGCGGAATAAAACAAGACTCTACTCGGAGGATTGCCAAACAGAACTGGTTTATTTTCCCGCCTTGCGCGGGCCCTTTAAGGGAGAATGTTCCCGCCCAAAACAACCGGCAATGACGTAAGTCCTACGTCATCAGGACTTTCCCGCGCGCGGGTTCTCCCCGTCGCTCAGAAAGACGAGGCCCGCCGCCATCTTGGGCCTCGTCGCTCCGACGCCGCGCAACCCGACTGCCGAGCCGGTTCACCCGACTAGACGGTGAGTCGCCACACTGCTGTCTTTTCCTTCCACTTCACCAACGGCCACTCAAGGATTTAATGTACATTCACAGCTGTAATTGCCCTGGGTGCGGCATGCTGTCTACTGGTAGTGAGAGGAGGCAGCAGTCACAAGCAGTGCCTATCTTCATGTTTGCATGGGTGTCACAGAATGTGTTAGTACGCTGCACTTTCTCTGTAACTGTAACACTATATTCTGCATATGTTTTGTATTCCTTTTGTCCTACCTTGATGTACTTAAGTTTTCACATATCTTGGTACACGTGACAATAATAAACCAATTTTCGATTAGGGATGAAAGGCCAGGCACAACAGAGAGGTGAGAGCTGGATAAAGTTACGATTGAGAATGCATCCATTAACACGGGGTGGAAACCCTTACTTTAAAGTTAAAATGTATAAATCTGTAACTTGAGGAAAACAGATTAAAACAGTGATATCCAGAGTCTCTACTGATTGAAAATAAGTGAGCACTGATAACTAAATTGTTGGTGTCAAAGAAACTGAGAACATGTGTACCACTACACAATAGTCTTGCTCCACTCACCCCATCCAACCCCTGGCCACTGTTGTTGCTTCTATAACAGAGCTAGGGTCTGAATAACCATTATACTCTACTCTAACATGTAACCCTCTAAGCTTCACAGCTGTAGTTTCCCAGAGATTAAGAACCAAAGCCTACACTTATTCCTCAATAGTGCACAGATTTAATTGTTATCCATTTTACATTATTATTGCTAACCATCAGCACTCCAATCCCTGTCACCTCCCAAAGTTGGGAAATAATTGTTGCCAGACCAAAGCAAACAGGTTACTACTTGCGTTCAACTCATTGAAGGGCAAATAACATGCAGAAGCAAACAGAAATTGTGAGATATATGACGCAAATATGTATAAAAAATAGGGCTGAACCCAAGCTGACTAACCACCAGAGTTTCCACCTCTGAAATCCTGCTTCCCACCCTCCTAACTAGCCACTGAGCCCAGTGATGGAGCAATGATGCCCTGAGGGAGACACATAGAGTCACAGAGTTATACAGCATGGAAACAGCCCTTCAGCCCAATTCGTCTATGCTGATCAGCGGATTTAATGCACTTTGCTTTATGCCAGAACTATCCGGCATGTAGATGATAACCACTTCATTTGAATGGGCTTGCTGACCCTGTGGAAAAGGGTAAAAGAACATAAGTGTCTGAATTATTTTACTTTACTCTTAAAATTTTAATGGTTTGTTAATAGTTTAACATCTTGATTAATTTATTATTCCTTCATAGTTTAATTTTTAATTATTTAAATCATTTGAATAGTTTTTAAATATCTCTGATACCTGAAGACAATAGAAGGTTGTCATGGCATTCTGAAAACAGGGCCACAACATGCGTCATCTGAGGCCTAGTCACTGCTTGGAGCCTAACTGATGTGCAGGATGCCTTCATGGGACAGTCTGCATCTTGGTAATTGGTAATTGGTTTATTATTGTCACATGTACTGAGGTACAGTTGAAAAAACTTTATTTGCATGTCATCCATACAGATCATTTCACCACATCAGTACATTGAGTTGTACAAGGGAAAAGCATAAACAGAGTGCAGAATATAGTGTTACAGTTACGAGAAAGTACAATGCAAGACAGACTATTAGGGTGCATGGCCATGACAAGGTAGATTGTGAGGTCAAGAGTGCACCTTATCAATACACAGATCTGTTCAAGAGTCCTATAACAGTGGGATAGAAGCTGTCTGTGAGCCTGGCGGTATGTGCTTTTGGGATTTTATATCTTCTGCCCGATGGGAGGGGGGAGATGAGAGAATGTCCGGGGAGGGAGGGGTCTTTGATTATGTTGTCTGCTTTTCTGAGGCAGCGAGAAGTATAGGCAGAGTACATGGAGAGGAGGTTGGTTTTCATGATGTGCTGAACTATATCCACAACTCTCTGCAATTTCTTGCAGTGTTGGGCAGAGTAGTTGCCATACCAAGCCATGAAAATGTGGAGTGCAGGTGAGCAGACAATGTGGACAGTGTGACCTGGCACAATCAAACTCCTCAAAACAAAAAGCAGGAGAGTCCCAGAATCTCACAGGGACTAAAAGTAAGGTCTTAGAAAATATACTTTGCTACAGAGCATTTTCGGTTCATTTGGTCCTGAGCATGTCAGGAAATTTGGGCAGGGTGGCCTGTGAGTGTCCAAGATTATGCCATTCTCTGTTTGTTCATTTTAATAGATAAGAAGCTGGGAGGAGTGCTCTTGTCCCTGACCTTGAACACCACACAGCCTCAGTATAGTAAATGATATGCCCCTGTTACACACAGCAATAGAAGACTGTAGCCCCCAAGAAAATCTTTGTATTATGGAAATCATGCTGAAATCATAGAAATTTAATAGTTGTGAAAGCGATCATTTAGTCCATTGTGCATATGACTGCTAATGGAGAACAATAGAGACTGATCCCAGCTCTCGGTCCACAGCCTTCAGGTCACACACAGCAAGTAGTCATCCAGGTACCTTTAAATGTACCAGTCCATCACGAAAACCAGCCTCCCCTCCGTGGACTCTGTCTACACTTACCCCTGCCTCCGAAAAGCAGCCAGCATAATCAAAGACTCCTCCCACCCAGACATTCTCCCTTCTCCCCCACTTCCATTGGGCAGAAGATACAAATCTTGAAAACACGCACCAAAAAGCTCAACAGCTTCTACCCCCACAGTTATAAGACTCTTGAATGGACCTCTTGTACATTAATGATGAACTCTTGACCTCACAATCTACCTTGTCATGGTCCTTGCACCCTATTGTTTACCTGCATTGCATCTTCTCTGTAACTGTAACACTATATTCTGCATTCTGTTATTGCTTTTCCTTTGTACTATCTCAATGTACTTATGTTTTAAAATAATATGCACTCATGTTTTAAAATGATCTGTATGAACAGCTTGCAAAACTAAACTTTTCACTGTATCTTGGTACATGTGACAATAATAATTCCAATTCCAAATGTGAGGGGAGATTTAGCCTCCCACACCCTTTCAAACAGTGAGTTCCAGATCACAATGCTGTTTGGGTGAAAAATATTATCAGCACTTCCCCTTTACCCTTTCTACCTTAAATCACTGACATCCTCAATAAAGGAAATAGGTCCTTTCAATTTATCCTTGTAGGCTCATAATTCAGACCCCTCCATTTACATTAGTAGATAGCCAGTTTCTGGAAAGAGAAGTGTTAACAATTTAGTTGGGAATTGAGGTTTATGGGTGGCCTGCTCTGGGAACAGTTGGAAAGTAAAAATCCATCTGTGGAGCTGAAATGAAATAGGTCCTGCTCTTTAATTGGATTAATTTAAGATGCAATGCTGATTAGAGCTTTGAACCAGATGCAAAGTCTGTGGGAACCATTACAGTCTTCCAAGGAAGCTTCCACACCTGCTGAAACTGACACAATTCCTCAATGATAAGCATGTATCATGGGGCAAAGTCCCTACTTATAACACTGATACCTCATCATGGTGCCTGATGGTCTAAGATGTCTGACCGAGACTGACATCTGCCTTCAGCTAAGGTGTGCCCATGTATTATAGATTAAAGTAAAAGCATGAAGCAGCCAAACTCTTTCCTCTGTTCTGTGAATACTAGATATGATGTCATTAACCTATTAGTAATAGCAGATCTGCATTAGAAAATATGGTGGCTTTTTAGTTCCTTCATTATATGGTAACAACTAAGTTTGTATCAAATCAGCTAACCCTGTCGTAAAAACAGAAAATACTGGAAATACTCAGCAGGTCAGGCAGCATCTATGGAGAGAGAAACTAAATTAGCATATCTGGTCAGTGACCTTTTATCAGTTCTGATGAAGGATTATTAATCTGAAATGTTAACTCTTTTTCTCTTTCTACCATAGCTGCCTGACCTCCAGGATTTTTATTTTTGTTTCAGATTTCCAGTATCTGCAGCTTTTTGCTTTATTGATTATGGTTAACTCTGTTGTATGCTGGCCTGAACTGTGCCAATATTGTAATATTTTGACCCACATTGTGTCAATATAAGAACTTCACACAGTCCAGTCCAATAAAAGGCCATTTCCCATTAAAATCATGCAGTCTATTCAAAATCTATGCATTTATTCCATCGTAGACAAGTTCCTCTGTCCTCACCATTCACTTTATGCAGCACCAAACCTCATTGTCTATATTCCCTGAAAAGAATCTGTCAGTTCCTCCATATGAATGCAAATGAGAAAATCATTCTCTGAATGAGAGTTCCTTTTAAACTAACATTAATATGAACCATGCTCAGTAAAATCACCTGAAGGGTTACCTTTGAGATTTGAGAAGGAAATATCCTGTTAACTGCACAAGGCTACTCAAACAGTATGGAGTTCATCTGTTGAACAGAGCGATAGGAAGCTTCCAGAAGTCACTAATTTGGGTCATCATTATCCCTGGCTCTGGTCCAAAGAAGACACAGTTATTGAGCTGTAAACAGATCACAATCCTTGGTCTTTGTGTGGGCCTCTTTAGTGAAAACTAAGTTGGAAGGTAAAGGGAGGCAGAATGAGGGGTGTGGTGGCTTGTAGAATGGAACTGCCTGTGGATCGTCATTCAATGCTGACATATTTAAGATGATTGAAGCAATAAAACTAACAGCCTCCTTAGACTCTCTGTGTTAGTCAAAGAATGCATTTCCTCTATTCTTCTTTTGTAAAGACATTTGCAAAGCAGGTCTAATAGATATCCTTGTCAGACAAAGAGCCTCAAAGACACAGTGTTGGATTATATGTTCCCAATGCACTGGGAGGAGTGGGATCCAGCTGTGTGGAGGATCCCACAAGTGTTAGTGGTTATTTAACACAGCTACTGCACAACCATATTGTTTACTGTTCTCCCAACCAATTCCTGTGACCAGCACTATGATTGTCCAGGAGCCAATTGGTCCAATGTGGTGCAGCAGTCAAATTACTAGAATAGTAATCCAGGGACCTACATTAACAGTCAGAAATTGATGTTCAAATCCCACCATGGCAGTAATGGAATTTCAAACCAGACATTAACAATAATGATCACAAAACCACCAGATTGTTGTAAAAATTCACCTGGTTCCCTAATGCCCTTTAGGCGAAGATATCTCCCAACTTTATCTGGTCTGACCTATACATGATTTCAGTAATGTGGTTGGGTGTCTTCCGAAATGCCCCTGCAAGGCACTATTCAGTGTCTGGAGTGCAAGGAACTCAAGGGAATTTGGGGACAGGCAATAAATACCCACGGACTGAAAATTGGAACAAAGAGGTTAATTTTGATTCCCATGATTTGGGAGCCTAATGGGAAAAGTTGGCAAAATGCTGTCAAAGGCTGTACCTCACTTTAGTCACAGTTTCTAGATGTGATGCGGAGGATTGTAAGGAACAGGCTCAAGATACTTTCCATAGAACCATAGAAAAATACAGCACAGTACAGGCCCTTCAGCCCACCATGTTCTGCCAACCTTCAAACCACACCTAAGACTATCTAACCCCTTCCTCTCACATATCCCTCTGTTTTAAATTCCTCCATATGCTTATCTAACAATCTCTTGAACTTGACCAATGTATCAGCCTCCACCACCACCCCAGGCAGCGCATTCCATGCACCAACCACTCTCTGGGTGAAAAACCTCCCTCTGACATCTCCCTTGAACTTCCCACCCATTACTTTAAAGCTATGCCCTCATGTATTGAGCATTGGTGCCCTGGGAAAGAGGTGCTGGCTGTCCACTCTATCTATTCCTCTTAATATTTTGTGTACCTCTATCATATCTCCCCCCATCCTCCTTCTCTCCAATGAGTAAAGCCCTAGCTCCTTTAGTCTCTCCTCATAATCCATACTCTCTAATCCAGGCAGCATCCTGGTAAATCTCCTCTGCACCCTTTCCAACGCTTCCACATCCTTCCTATAATGAGGGGACCAGAATTGGACACAGTACTCACAGTAGCATAGTGGTTAGCAGGCACGGCAGCATAGTGGTTAGCATAATGCTTTACAGCGCCAGAGACCCAGGTTCAAATCCGGCCACTGTCTGTAAGGAGTTTGTACGTTCTCCCCGTGTCTGTGTGGGTTTCCTCCGGGTGCTCCGGTTTCCACCCACATTCCAAAGACGTACAGGTTAGGAAGTTATGGGCATGCTATGTTGGCACTGGAAGCGTGGCGACACTTGCGGGCTACCCCCCAAAATCACTACGCAAAAGATGTATTTCACTGCGTGTTTCAATGTACGTGACTAATAAAGATCTTATCTTATCTACTCCAAGTGTGGTCTAACCAGAGTTTTGTAAAGCTGCATCATTACTTCGCAGCTCTTAAACTCAATCCCACGATTTATGAAAGCTAACATCCCATAAACTTTCTTAACTACCCTATCCGCCTGTGAGGCAACTTTCAGTGATCTGTGGATATGAACCCCCAGATCCCTCTGGTCCTCCACACTGCCCAGAATCCTGCCATTAACCTCGTACTCCACCTTGGAGTTTGTCCTTCCAAAGTGTACCACCTCAAACTTCTCCGGATTGAACTCCATCTGCCACTTGTCAGCCCAGCTCTGTGTCCTATCAATATGCCTTTGTAAGCTTCCACAGTCCTCCACACTATCCACAACACCACTGATCTTTGTGTCATCTGCAAACTTGCAAACCCACCCTTCCACCCCCTCATCCAAGTCATTAATAAATATCACAAGAAGTAGAGGTCCCAGAACCGAGCCCTGTGGGACACCACTAGTCACAGCCCTCCAATACAAATGCACTCCTTCCACCACAACCCTCTGCTTTCTACAGGCAAGCTAATTCTGAATCCACCTGGCCAAGCCTCCCTGGATCCCTTGGCCTCTGACCTTCTGAAGAAGTTTACCATGTGGAACCTTGTCAAACGCCTTAGTAAAATCCATGTAGACCACATCCACTGCACTATCCTCATTAATCTTCCTAGTCACCTCCTCAAAGAACCCTATCAGGCTTGTGAGGCAAGATCTTCCCTTCACAAAGCCATGCTGGCTGTTCCTAATCAGTCCATGATCCTCTAAATGCTCATAGATCCTATCTCTTAGAATCCTTTCTAACAGCTTGCCCACCACAGACGTAAGGCTCACAGGTCTGTAATTCCCTGGACTATCCCTACTACCTTTTTTGAATAAGGAGACAACATTCGCCACCCACCAATCCTCCGGTACCATTCCCGTGGCCAACGAGATCCTAGCCAAATGTTCAGCAGTCTCCTCCCTCGCCTCATGAAGCAGCCTGGGGAATATTCCATCAGGACCCAGTGACTTATCTGTCCTAATATTTTCTAACAGCTCCAACACACCTTCTCTCTTGATATCTACATACTCTTGAACATTACCCTTACCAACACTGTCTTCAGCGTCATCAAGACCCCTCTCCTTGGTGAATACTGAAGAGAAGTATTCACTGAGAACCTCATCCACTTCCACAGCTTCCAGGCACATCTTCCCACCTTTGTCTTTAATCGGACCTACCTTTACTCTAGCCATCCTTCTGCTCTTCACGTATGAGAAAAAAGCCTTGGGATTCTCCTTAACCTTACTCGCCAAAGTCTTTTCATGTCCCCTTCTTGGTCTCCTCAGCCCATTCTTAAGTTCTTTCCTTGATACTCTATATTCCTCGCGAGCCCTATCTGATCCTTGCTGCTTACATCTTATGTATGCTGCCTTCTTCTTCCTAACTAGTTGTTCCACCTCTCTCATCACCCATGGTTCCTTCACCCTGCCATTCCTTCTCTGCCTCACCGGGACAAATTTATCCCTAACATCCTGCAAGAGATCCCTGAACATTGACCACATCTCCATAGTACACTTCCCTTCAAAAATGTCATCCCAATTTACACTCTCAAGTTCTCGCCTTATAGCCTCATAATTCGCCTTTCCCCAATTAAATATCTTCCCTTCCTCTTTGCTCCTATCCTTGTCCATGACAATGCTGAAGGTTATGGAGCAGTGGTCGCTGTCCCCCAAATGCTCACCCACCGATAGATCTGTCACCTGACCCAGTTCATTACCTAAAAATAGATCTAATATGGCATTCCCTCTAGTCGGCCTGTCAACATACTGCGACAGGAATCCCTCCTGGACACACTTAACAAACTCAGCCCCGTCTAAACCTTTGGCACTAAGCAGGTGCCAATCAATATTTGGGAAGTTGAAGTCTCCCACGATAATAACCCTGTTATTTTTGCATCTTTCCAAAATCTGCCTCCCAATCTGCTCCTCAGTATCCCTGCTGCTACTGGGGGGGCCTATAGAATACTCCCAGTAGAGTAATTGCTCCTTTCTTGTTCCTAACTTCCACACATATTGACTCCAGAGAGGATCCTTCTACATTATCCACCCTTTCTGCAGCTGTAATAGTGTCCCTGACCAGTATCGCCACCCCTCGTCCTCTTCTCTCCCCCTCCCTATCCCTTTTAAAACACAGAAAACCAGGAATAATCAATATCCATTCCTGCCCTGGTGTCAGCCATGTCTCTGTAATAGCCACAATATCATAGTCCCACGTACTTATCCAAGCTCTCAGTTCGTCACCCTTATTCCTGATGCTTCTTGCATTTAAGTAAATGCACTTTAGCCCATCCACCTTACTACTTTTATAGCCTGTATTCTGCTTCTCCTTCCTCAAAGCCTCTCTACCTGTTAGATCTGACTTTTCCCCATCCCCTTCTTCCTCTGACCTACTCCTCCGGTTCCCATCCCCCTCACAAACTAGCTTAAACCCTCCTGAACCACCCTAGCAAACCTGGCTGCAAGGATGTTGGGCCCCCTCGGGTTCAGGTGTAACCCATCCTCTCTGTACAGGTCCCACCTTCCCCAGAAGAGATCCCAATGATCGAAAAATCTAGAACCTTCCCTCCTGCACCAACTTCTCAGCCACGCATTTATTTGCCATCTCCTCCTATTCCTACCTTCACTATCGTGTGGCACTGGCAGCAATCCCAAGATTGCTACCCTTGAGGTCCTGTTCTTCAGCCTTCTCCTTATACTCACTTTTCGGGACCTCATCCCTCTTCCTACCTATGTTGTTGGTACCAACATGAACCATGACTTTTGGCTGTTCTTCTTCCCGCTCAAGAATCCTGTGGGCCCGATCAGTGACATCCCGGACCCTGGCACCTAGGAGGCAACATACCATCTGGGATTCATGCTCACTGACACAGAACCTCCTATCTGTTTCCCTGACTATCGAGTCCCCTATCACTACTGCCTTCCTCTTCTCGTCCCTTCCCTTCTGAGCAGCAGGACCGGTCCCAGTGCCAGAGACATGGCTACTGCTGCTTGATCCCTGCAAGTCATCCCCCTCAACAGCTTCCAAAGCAGAAAACCTGTTATTGAGAGGAACAGCTTCCGGGGTCCTCTGCACTATCTGCCTGTTCGTTTTCTTTTTCCTTTTCCCTCCCCTGACAGTCACCCTTCTATCTGCTTCCTGGACCCCAGAAGTACCTGCTCTAAGGGGGGTGACTGTCTCCTGATGTACAGTATCTACATAACTCTCTCCCTCCCTGATGCTCCGCAGTGTTTGAAGCTGCCACTTTCCTACCACTATGAGGAGGAAGTCTAGCTGTGAAACATAACAGAGTACCAGGAAGTAGTCCAAGAGCACAGTGCCACGTTCATGGAGTCAGTGCTGAAAGTAGTATAGTAACCTGAGTAGAGGTGGAAAGATGAGGACATTCACATACAAACTAATGAAGACATCACAATCAACCTCAATCCTACTCCAGTCTCTCACTCCTTTCACCAACCTCTCTTGAACACACCTATTCCTCAGCACACTCCTATACTCCATTTGGTCCAATCACCACTACGTGCTTACCCTCACCTTTATGCAATACCATGCCTCTCCCTTATAATCAGCCTCAACAAATGCTCTCCATCAGGCTATTCAGTAGATGATATAACTCAGAGGAGAAGATGAAACAGAACAAGGAAGAGACAGAGAACCAGAGTTGGCCCTCCAGCCATTTCACAATCAACAACTGCATAGTACCAGGCATCGTACATCAAAGTAGTCACCACATGGAGGTGAGGAGATGGAAGCCTCTCAGCTACCTGGTGAGAGAATTAAATGTCAGGTAGCCACATGGCACACAACACTCAATCACTGTGACTTGATGTCAACGGCAAGTGGAATTGATCTGAAATGTTAACTCTGTTTCTCCCTCCACAACTGTTGCCTAACCTGCTGAGTTATTTCTGGCACCTTCTGTTTTCATATGCTCCTAATGTAATCTCATCACTCTATGATTTCAGACTCCAGTCACTGCTGTAGTCTACACTAAACATCTGTGTGTGCTAATTTATAACAGTACTGATCGCTACAGACAACTGATCTCACTCCTGTCAGGGCTTTAGGAACACAGACACCGATGCCATGTCTTTAATTCATTTTGAGTAGGTTTTGCTGCTCATTTGTTTCAGTGACTCAATTTATAATTGATTTGCAACTGAACTCCTGCGTAATTTGTGTATCCAACTTTGATTTCATCCTTGATATCAGTGTATACATTCACTCAAGATTCTGGAGTTAACTATCAAGAGTGAATACACTAAATCCCATTCAATCCAAACTGGTTAGTGCAAGAGTGACTAGCAAGCTGTGGAAGGAAGCAAAAACCTTTGACAATTTCTTAGTAAGCTGTTGAAGGGCAACATTATGTCCCTCTGTGGCTCCTCAGCATATTTACAGGATTCTGAGACCCACTATTCTAAATGATATTTAGAGAAGATAGACTTGTAATCATATGATTTATAAAATATAGATGCATTTAAATCTTTTCCAAAAAAGAAACAGACCAACACTTCTTTATTTATCTTTCATACACCGTATACTTTATGGGCCTGAAATAATCTTAATGCACCAAAACCTTTTGCTTCTAACATTTAAATGATCTGTTAGTGTGTTCATTGACACAAGAATATATTGGAAAGTCTCAGACAGAATGACTTCAGTATTAATTACCCCATGGCAGATGGGAGGTTGTTGAGGGAAGTGGTTAAGCAGTCAAACACATTTCACACGACCCTAACTTGTTACAAATGCCTGTTGTCTTTTGTATGCCAGTAAAGTTTTATGCTAAGTTTTCCACTGTGAAGAGGTGATTCCAAAATTAACATATTTAGATCAGATTCTTATGCTGCCACATGGAACCTTAGTTAAGTACAAGTTTTGGTTTTCCTTCCTATGTTCTGGGTATTCCTCTTCCACCTCCACCTCCACCCCACCCCCCCTCCACAAGCTGCAGCTGTCTGGCAATCCCCTCTCTCCTGAAGGTCATGTGGGGCAGAAGTCAGTCCTACTGCTGGCTCTTCTGCTCCTGTTCCTTCTCCTCCTAGTGGTGGAGTTGTCGAGTCGATGTGGTTTACATGGTCCAATCCCTGCTCTAAATATTGAGGCGCTTGCGGTCAGAGACCGCCTGGATTGTATCCTCCGATGACCCCACTAAAGATTGTTCCTCTTCTACCTGTTCTGGGGCAGATTGGGCCAAGAGATGAGGAGTCAGTTTACATGAGATTTGCAGTGAGCAGTAATAATGGTTGGAGGAAAAGGGAGGTGAAATAGTGAACTGAAGCAGAACAAGGTGGACTGATGAAACTTGTGACATTGGAGAGGCATATGAATAGATTACAATTAATAAGAGAGATAGAGAGAAGAGTGTAGAACAGGATGCACATCAGGCTTTCATTTAACCCACAGAAGTCTTCAAAACATTTGACACAATGTACCTGTATCATCAATATGATGCCCCTGCTGTTTGCTTCTTCGGCCAATTCAGTCACTCCTTCTTTGAAGTGGCAGCAGTCTTCTTTTTCCCATTACAAGGCAGCTCCCTTCTGGTTTTACTGTGCCCATCAATACATCCAGGAATCTCTCACTAAATGATTGCAACCCTTTCCTTCAAATCTTTCAAAAGCACACGTTTACTCCTTCTAACTCAATATAGCAAACACCAAACCTCCTCTCCTACCCAATGGCCAAGTATTTAAATAATAGAGGTAAAAGCATATCACACCTGCTCCCATACAGTGGAAATGTAAATGTTCCCATACAGCAACATTACCAAAATTGGGTAGTCCCACATGTCCCATGATTTTGGGCACTTGTTACCCAATGTGGGCAGCCCACCCCTCTCCATTCCCCATTCCATATTATTCTTCAGTCCAGATGAAGGGTCTCAACACAAAAACATTGACTGTCCATTTCCCTCTACAGTCCTCCAGTGGCTTGTTTTTTGCTCCAGATTCCAGTATCTGCAGTCTCTTGTATCTGCAATGTACTCTTCATTTTCTCATGTGCTCCTGAGGTCTTATGTTACTCTGTGTACTTTCTCTAAGATGGAATGCAGTTTAACTAAAAGCTATGATGTCAATCAGAGCAACAATATGCCTATGGCAGAGTAGAAGATGCTGAAAATACCCAGCAGGTCAAGCAGCTGCTACAGAGTGAGACATCCATTCTCTCCACATAGGCATTGTCTGATGCGTAGAGTATTTCCAGCATTTTCTATTTTTATTTCAGATTTCCAGCATCAACCACTTTGCTTTTATAATGCAGCTGGAGCAGCTATTAAACAAAGCATATATTTTATTTACTGCTGTGTGGAATGTACATATTCAGTGGTTTCTCTTTTGACAGGCTCAGGTAAAAGTGCGTGCGACTTGATCCACCAAGAAAGCTTTGCATTTTCTCTGGCCTGCCTCGGTCACTTCATACTGCTTCTTGCTAATAACAAAATATTTGCAGGAGCACAACTTACACCATTTTGAGCATTGCTCATCACAATCAATATCTTATGGAATGTGTCAATTAATTCTACAAAACACCAAGGATGAAATTAGTCTCAAGAGGTATCATGGTGGGGTGTAGTATTTGACACCATGGAATTCTGACAACTCAGTGTGGCAGTCTATATCATATTGCATATCATATTGCAGCTGTCTCATGCACAGGTATATAATCATAATATTTGTGACCTGTACCACATGGTGAGGAATTTATTGCAAAGTAGTGACTCAGCCAAATGCTGAAGGCATGAGGTGGGACCATTGACTGGGGATTCAGATATGGCTTGAGGCAGTCAGAGCCTTTGGATTGACACAAACCTTTCATTTGTTCTGTTTGATTCAAAGTATTGGCAACAAACTATGTAACCAGAGATGTACATGCATATTAAGAGAGGTGGGTGACAATTTGATATGAGAGTGTCAATCCCTCAATGAATATGAATTTGCAGGTCTGTGCAAGAAAATGATCTCGAGTTGCAATTAATCATTATATTAAAAAAGAACTGGAACTCCTCAGAATCCAGGAATAAAACTGCTCTGGCTTCTTGGTTGGTTCTTTCAATTGTATGGAAGTGTGAAAGTGTTAGGGTAATGACAACCAGGGTCTGCATACAAGCATAAGGGTATACTTCCAGTTGGAGTCATGGTAAAAGAACAAAATGAAGGCTCTTTTTTCTTAGTTCATACAACATTCATAACAAGAAAGATAAAGTAATAGCACAGATAAAAATAAATGTGTACAATCTAATGGTCAATACAGAAATGTGGTTGCAAGGTAATCAATGCTGAGAATCAAACACTCTGGATTACTTAACTTTTAGGTGAGATAGACAAAGTGAAAAATGAAGAGGGATAGCCCTGGAAATAAAGGAGAGGATAAAAGCAATAGAGAGAGAGTCTTAAGTCATAATATCAAATACAAGCAGTTTGGATAAAGTTAAGAAACAGCAAGGGACAGGAAATATTAATAAACCCCCAAAGAGTAGTGGAAGTGAAGAGCGTAGTATAAATCGGGAAATTAGAAGTACATATAACGAAGTTAATGCCATAATCATGAGTGACTTTACACATAGGCTGGCAAACCAAAGTAGCAGTACGAACGTGCACAATGTTTTTTATGGAGAATTGATAAGTATGTTGAGAAGCTAGTAGGGAAAAGGAATATTGTGCAATCAGAAAGGGTTAACAGTTTAAGGAGAGAAGAGAGATCATAAACCCTGAGGAACTGATAACCTGCACCCCAAAGTTTTGAAAGAGGCCACTATGGAGATCATGAATGCACTGGCTGCCATCTTCCAAAATTCCAAGGATTTTGGAACAGTTTCCACAGATTGGAAGATTAACAAATATAACCCCTCTACTTATGGGAGTGGGGAGAGAAAACAGAGGGACTACAGACCAGTTAGCCTGACATCAGTAGGAGGGAAAAAAGTAGAATCTATTATTAAGAAAGTTGTAACAGGTCACCTTGAAAATAACAACAGGATGAAGTAAAGTCAAAATGGAAATCATGCTTGACAAATAGAGAGTTTTGAGGTTGCAACATGCGAAATAACTAAGGGGAAAGAAGTGGGTGTGGTGCATGTGGACTTTCAGAAGGTTTTGATAGTGCCACACAAGAGGTTATTAAACAATATTATATCATGTGGGATTGGTGGTAATAAACTGGTGTGGACTGATGATTTGTTAACAGAAAGAAAATAGAGGGTAGGAATAACCTTATCATTTTCAGGTGTTGGGGGGGGGGGGGGACTGCAACTAGTAGAGATCGATGCCAGGGTCCTAGATGTTCACAACCTATATCATTGATTTGAATTAGGGGGCCAACTTTTCCCTAAATGTCAGCAAAACAAAAGAGTTGGTCATTGACGTCAGGAAGCCCTTTCCAGTATAGCGGCTAATAGGGCTTGAGGTATACATCTATATTTGTTTAAGAATGGAAGAATTTAGCACCCAAGGGACCCAAGCAGTGGTCACCACACAGTCAAATCTTGCAGTCACAGCATCACACCCTATATCAGTTAAAGAGCTCTCCAATTAGCCCCAAATCCCTCCTGTTTCAGCACAATATAGTCAAACTTCCCTTTGTACAAATCTGTCCAATCCCTTTTGACCTTATGTCTGAATTGCTTCCACCACCCTTTAGGCACATTCCACCACACAGAAAAAAGACAGAGTATACTTCAGTTCCCATTTTGTTCTTATGCCAATAGTCTTCAATCTATGTGCTTTGGCTTCCAACCTGCCAATGGCAACAATTTCTTCTCATCTTGTCTGTCTGAACTCTTCCTTAATTTTGAGCACCTGCATTAAGTCTCCTAGGGACAACAATCCACAGTTGTGTGTAAAAGATGACCATTCACTCTGTTTGCCTCAAGCATGCAGATTTGTGATTTACGTTACATGTAATTGAACTGACCACATTACAGATGTACTGCAGTCTTAACAGTTTCCTGTTACAGTAACTGCTGTCTTAAGAACTGGTGCCTCATCATTGACAGGATTAATACTGTGGTTGAGTTGCTTACATGACTAGATGGTGACTATCAAGAACATGCTTTGAAGGAAATGGATTTTCTTGATTTCCAATGTCAATTCAAACAAATCTTAGTTCTAGTAAATCATGAATTATTGGAATTAACTATCATTACAGCATTCTTTATTATATAGAACATAGTTCTGAGTGTGATTTAAACAGTATAGTGCTACTAATGCAAAATCAGCCTGGGACTGAACAAACTGTAATATTCAAACCTGCAAAATGATACAGCTTCACAGAGATGCTGTAGCTGAGTTTATAGTTGTTGGGAGCACTATATTTTTGGCATTAATTACTATCAGGGAGTTTTTCTTGGGTAGAGCTTTTCTCTTTTTACCTGCTATAGATCATTATTTCATTGGGCAGACAGATTACAGGGCATGAATGCTTTGTTTTCTCTAACAATAAACAAAAGAAAAACAGAGGCTTAAAGTGAAAAAATAGATTTTCATTTTTGTTTACACTGATAAAGTTCTGTGCTGGAAATATATTTTATAGTGTGAATTGTGCATCTTGCTTTCAAAATGGTCTTTTAAAATGTGGATAGAGGCATAGACTCTGAACATTCACATCAGCTGTGTATATATAATATGGTAGTCGGTGACTTAACTTGGTTAAGATAAGCAAAAGAAAAAATGCCAGTAAAAATTGAGAAGCAATGGACCATTTTGAATGCATGGGTGTTACTAATTGGCAGTGCCAATTAAGTTGCACCATTATTATAGAAACTGAAGGTTCATGCATTTGCCTGAAGTTTGACTGTAATAACCAAAAACAGATGCATTTGTCAAACAATTATAATAACTGAAATAATGGACTCAAACTGAATTAAATAAGAAAAACAAAAAGTACAGATTTTTAAAAATGCAAAAATAAAAATAAACAGGAAGTCAAATGTGATAGGAAAACTCAATCAACTTGTGAACGTAACTGAAAATGTTAATTTTAATTAAAATGAGGTATAAAGAAATAATACACCCTGGCTCACTGACCTTTCCCAAACAAGTAAATGGAGCTATTCTGGATGTACCTGTTATGACTGGTTTAAAGTTGATGGATTTATATACAAGGTATATCCAAACCCTCATATCAGCAATTGAACAGTCACATTCTTAAAGCAAAATTTGCACTTAGACATTATAAAAAATTTTGCCAAATAAATCTTAATGGGATTTTAAAAAAAAACAAATTTTCAGGTCTGTAAGATCATTCATGTCCTATACACAAGCAAGAGCCAGGAAATGACTGAATGCCTTCCACCACCACCCCCTCCCGATTGCATATTACTTAAACCCCAAGTTGACATTTTGTAACATCTACAGCAATGTAACAGCAGCTTGAGCATAACATTAGTACCAGGGTGATGCACAGGACCAGATTGGTTCAGCCTGCGCCTTGCATTCACCTACTGTAGGATGCTTGTAGAATGATTTATTTTTTGCAGCCATATGGTTGCCATCAACCTTGAGCCTTTGCTGCAACAATCAACCCACCAGCAACAATAGGCCTCAGGCACTGCATACACATGCCCCACCTCGACTGACCTAATGGCCTTCTGACAAAGACCATTTCCACTGTTTATGAATGTCTCTGATCATCAGAGATATATAGAAACATTTGAAATGCATTTAAATAATTTACCTAAATTGAAATTATCCAAAACAATTTAAAAAATAATTTTGAAAAGCACTCAACTTATGAATTTAATTAAAATGATGATTTTGATTAAAGTAAAGTTAAAAAACAACCAATCCCGTTTCACTGACCTTTCCCACATAAGTAAATTGGGGCCACTCTGATACAACTGGCTTAAAGCTCAGGGCCTGGATACCAGGTACATCTAAACATTCAGTTCAGTAATTGAAAAACAAAGATCATTAAATGCTGGAAATCTGAAATAAAAACAGGAATTCCTGAAGAGTATTTCCAACATTTTCTGTTGAAGCTCAGTTCAGTACCTTCTGGAACCATACCTGGAGCTAGCTGGTGGTTCTGTACTAGGCCATTGACCAGCCAGCAATGTGTTCTAGCCCAATTATCAAATTAAAATTTTACACTGAACTACAGAAGAAGGTTATGGAGAAGATGAAAAAACTTTGATCAAAAAGATTGCACCATAGAAAGCATCCTATCTGGATGTATCATGGCTTGGTACAGCAACTGCTCTGCCCAGGACCGCAAGAAGCTGCAGAGAGTTGTGGACACAGCCCAGCACATCACAGACACCAGCCTCCCCTCCTTCGTCTCTGTCTTTACCTCTCATTGGCTTGGTGCAGCAGCCAGCATAATCAAAGACCCCACCCACCCGGGACATTCTCTCTTCTCTCCTCTTCCATCGGGTAGAAGATACAGGAGCCTGAGGGCACATTCCACCAGACTTAAGGACAGCTTCTACCCCACTGTGATAAGACTATTGAACAGTTCCTTTATACAAAGAGATGGACTATGACCTCACAATCTACCTTGTTGTGATCTTGCACCTTATTGCACTGCACTTTCTCTGTAGCTGTGACACTTTACTCTGTACTGTTATTGTTTTTACCTGTACTGCATCAATGCACTCTGTACTAACTCAATGTAACTGCACTGTGTAATGAATTGACCTGTATGACCGATTTGTAAGACAAGCTTTTCACTGTACCTCGGTACAAGTGACAATAATAAACCAATACCAATACCAATAAATTGGTTTTAAGAAGTGTCATAAAGGAGGAAAGAGAGGCAGAGAGGTTTATTGATGACTTCCAGAGTGTGAGGTTTTGCAGTTGAAGATATGGCAACAATTAAAATTGAGGGTAATTAAGAATCAAAAATGGAGCAGTGCTGATAGCTTCACTAAAACTCCAGCAAAACGATAGAGGCATTTAAGAAAAATGGGCATAGTCAAAAATTTAATTGATGTTTTGTTCAAAAGTTATTTTATTCTGTTCTGTTTAAAATCATGGAAATTATCAGAAAATTCTCTAGCCTTGATATTGCTTTGCCATGTTTTACTTTTAAAAAGCATTGAATATTGTGATAATGTTGTCATGAGTGCCATAAATATCATAATCCTGCATTTTAAGGTTTACAAAACAGCATTGCAAGGTTTCCTGCTGCAATGACAAGTTGTGTCAGGTTCAGCATGCACTGTTTCATTGATCTATTGCAAGGTGTTAGGGATAAAGCAGCTTTAATAAAAAGCTATGAGATAGCATCCATTAATACAAATGAGAACCAATCTTCAAACTGTTCAAATGTAACCCCTACAAGCAGCAATGAGTAAACAAACACTGTGGCTATGAAGAGAGTGGGCTAGCGATTCATAGTGGGAGACCACTCAATAGGTATGCTTTGGAATAAGTATGAGGTGATTATCTTTTAAAACACATGTGTCAAAACACTTTGTGTAATAATATGTTTAATAATGGCCTCACCAGCCGTGATCTCCCAGTGGCCAGGCATTTTAATTCAACTTGTAATTCCTCATTTAATTCCACTTCCCATTCTGACACCAACATGTCTGTCCACGGCCTCCTCTACTGCCAAGCTGATGCTACATGCAGATCAGAGGAACAGCACCTCATGTTCCGCCTTGGTAGTCTCCAATCTGACAGCATGAACATCGATTTCTCTGACATCTGGTAGCCCGTCCCCTCTATCCCCCTTTCTTTTATTTCTTATCCCAAAGGCCCCCATCATTTTCCCCTCCCCCACCCTCTCGATCTGCCCATCACTCACACATTCCTCCCACTGACATCCCTCCTCACCTCCTTCCTTTTATCGCATGGTCCACTGTCCTTCCCATCAGATTCCACCTTCTTCAGCCCTTTGTTACTTCCACCTATCACCTCTCAGCTTCTCACTTCATTCCCACTCTCCCCCTTGCTCACCTGCCTACCACCACCCCTCATCGGGATCCACCTATTGCCTGCCAGCTCTTGCTCCACCCCTTCCCCCCACCTTTTTATACTGGCTATCTCCCCTCTTTCTTTCCAGTCCTGATAAAGGGTCCTAACCTGAAACGTCGACTATCCATTTCCCTCCATAGATGCTGCCTTATGCACTGAGTTCCTCCAGCTCCTTTGTGTTGCTCCAGATTTCCAGCATCTGCTGTCTCTTGTGTATCTCTTGTTTAATAATATGATGCCCATTGATACTGTGAGGGCATTGAAACCAGCCCTTAGGTGTGGGACAGCCTGAGCTTTGCACCACAGTAAAACACGCAGGGGACCACAATAGATAAATAGCTATGTTAATCAGACTACAATGAAATGCCCAGGATGAAATCAGGGAAGGCTCCAGATTGACTATTTTCCTACTTAACACATGATTATGGTCATATCTGTCAATCAATATTTGGGGTGTTTGCGTATCAAGAGAGCCAGCGTTCACAAGGCAGTGGTAAGAGAAGACTGTTTGGGGTATCTGGATTCCCAACAAAGGTGTTTGAATAATCAGAGGTGGTCTTTTCAGTTAAGGCGGGCTCCCAATTATAAAAATGGAAATCTCTGGAACCATTAGTCTACACCCAAAATATTAAATTATTCAATTGTAACCACTGAAACTGCATTCAATCACATGCTATTATCTTTGTGCTTGAGGAATATATTTATATGTACTTTAAATTCAGAGGGATTCTCCCAGGAGATTCTTCCCAAGAGATCCTCCCACCAGGTGTCCTCTGTGTGTCTGCTAGTGCTGAATAAAGACCTGTTGCATCTACAGCTCCGGTCTCCATGGGGCTCACTGAAAGTTACAACACAAGGCCACGCCGCTGCCTTTCAGCTGCAACCTTGACAGCCAAACTGGAGAGTGCTGCTGCTTCAAGAATAGTTGCTGCATTGATGAGAGAGGGTGGGAGGGTGCTTCCAGGATTTGGTAGGGGGGTGGGGGTGGGGGGAAAGAGAGAGAGAGAGAGTGTGTGAGAGTGAGAGAGAGAGAGAGTGAGAGAGAGTGAGAGAGAGAGAAAGAGAAATGTGGCTGGCTGGTGGAGAACATTACCCACAGAAGCATTGTTCTCTGGGCAAGGGGAGGTGGGGCAAGGGCATCAAGACCGTCCAAGGTTATTCTGGGAGGAGGTTGCCAGGGAGTTCACTGTGAGGAAGGATACCACATGATTACAGTCTCAAAATACCTGCAATTTTTTTCTAATATCCATTCAAGGGATGTGGGCTTCAGAGGCTGTCAGCATTTACTAAGTGCCTATCCCAAGCTGCCCTTAAGAAGGGTGGTGAGCTGCCTTCTTGAACCACTGCAGTCCTGCTGTTAGGGAGAGAGTTCTAGGATTTTGACCCAGCGACAGTGAAGAAACGGCGATATATTTCCCAGTCCAGGGTAGGTTCTTGTACTTCCCTCTCTCCTTTGGACCCCACTCTTCCTCTGTACTAACCCAACCCCCACCCCCACCCTCCCCAAGCACTCACTGAACCATCAGTCTCAAACCCTACCTCACTGACCATCCTTTGACACTGACCAAATCCCCCATTTCCCCAATAGGAGTCCTGGACACTAGCACATTTTCCCCTGTGTCTCCCAGACTGGACCTCGTCCCAGAGTTAACAGGGATAATGTATTTAGCATGCTTATGGCACAGAAAGAGGCCATATGGTTAATTGAGTCTATGCTAACTCCCACAAGAGCAATCCCATTGGTCCTAATCCCTCTCATTATTTTCTTGCACCTCTGCAACTTGTTTTCTCTCATGTCCAGCAACTCCTTTTTGATTCTTTTGCCACTTGCTTACATAAGGGAGCCAATTAACCTAACAGCACACCCTTCGCACATGGATACCAGAGCACCTGGGGAAATCCAGGGAAGAGGTGAAAGTTCCACGCAGACAGTAGCCAAGGTCAGGATTGGACACTGATCCTTAGAGCTGTAAGTTAATGGTACTAATTGCAGGCTCCACAATGGTGGCAGCCAGTGTGTAAGTGGCATTTAGAAGTGAATGAGGCTGCAGCAGGACCACAACTGAAATAGTCATTGGTGTGCTGTGCAAAGAAACTTCACCACTTCTCACAACCAATGAATTTCTAATGTTTTTGTGAGCCTCAAACACTCAGAAAATTATTTAAATAATGAGCACCTTTTAAACAGTTGAAGCTAAAAATTCTAATACAAAAGCACTCAAAATAATTACGGGAACCAAAATAGCTAACACTAACCGAAGTAACATTCTGTTCCACTGAAATGAACATTGAAGCCCTCCCTTCACCCATCTATCTTACCCAGAACTGGATCCCCATACAGATTTCCCACTAGAAATTGTGGAAAATTGTCTGAGCTTCAGATTCTCTCCCGGGACTACATGAGGAACTGCTCACAATTACCTGAGGAAACCAGAGCTGCCATGTGGAAAAATTCCAAAAGTTCCCCACAAAGTTCAAACAAATATTATTCTGTTTTTCACTTCTTTACAAAGTGTAGGCATCTTTAAAATGTCTAATGATTGCTCTAACACCCACATTATAATTTGTGTGAGAAGAGAAAGTTTGAGAACTATGTTTGCATGCTTAAACAGAGATATTTTCATGTTTTATGTTACTATATTTCATAATGATATAGAATGACAAATCTGTTGTTTTAAATGCCTGTGGCCCCTTTAAGGATGCTGATACATAAGCAAAAATGTCATTTGTAAATCATTGTCTAGATCACTCTGGAAGTGCTTGCTGCCTTTGAAGATTTCTTTTGTGTTCTGTATGCAGGAGAATCATTAATGTGTTTATAAAGGAATCATTTAATTGCACTTATGCTACACAAAGCACGCACAGAGAATCTTTCCTCTTCCCACATCGGTTTTTTAACATCACTGCAGAAGTGTAAGAGAGCCAAGAAGAGCTTTGGCATTAACGATGCCTTCCTACTGTTTTAGAATATACTAATCATATTCATAGACTTACCTGCTGTTAATACTTAAAGGATTCTATTCACGTTTAGTCACCAAAATGTCCTACTGATTTCATTGTGGACATGTGTGCCAAATCCTGGCAGTAACTATTAAGCACTTATCCTCACCAATTTTGACATTTAATAAGCAGAAGGTCACTCAGCTTCACAAGCCTGTTCTGCCTTTCAGTTGGATTGTAGATCATCAGCATCTTCACTCACTTTTACCCACCTTATTTCCAGCATGGGGAGCATTCCTTCTTCACAAAAATCTGTCAATCTCAGTTTTGAAATTTTCAGCTAACCTATCCTCAACAATTTAACAGAGGAGAGAATTACAGATTACAAGAACTACTCTTTTTGTAAAGAAATACCTCCTGAAATCAACAATCAGCAGCCTAGCCTTAACTTCTACTTAATACCTTTTTGTTCTGAATTCCGCCGCAGGAGGAAATAGGTTCTCTCTTCTACCCTATCAAACCCATTAGTCATTTTAAAAACATTAATTAGATCATCCCTTAATTTTCTGTACTCTGCAGAATAAAAACCATCCCCCATCTGGTTCTGGTTCCATCTGCCGTTCACCTCTCCCTTAATGGTTCCCATTATCTCCTTCCTTACTTATCAGATTCTAACACCAGCAGCCCTTTGTGTTCCTGCTTATCACCCTCCAACTGTCTCCACCGTCGCCCCTCCCACCACCTGGCTCCATCTGCCTCTTTTTTTTGTCTGCCTCCCATCTATCATTCACCTGCCTCTTTCTCCCAATTCCACCACTCCCCCTCCTCTACCTGGCTCAATCTGCCCATCATCCTTCACCCCTCCTTGTTCCACAGTCACCTACTGGCCCCTGTCTCACCTCACCCCCTCCTCCTTTATACTGGCTATCTCCCCTCTCCACTCTCATTCCTAATGCAGGATTTCTACCTGAAACATTGACAATTCCTTTCCCCCCACAGATACTGCTTGACCCACTGAGCTCCTCCAGCAGATTATTTGTTGCTCCAGATTCCAGCATCTATAGTCTCTTGTGTCTCCAGAATAAACATCTGCTCTATCTAACTTGCTCTCTTAAATTAACCCTGCCATCCCAGTTTTATCCATTCAAAGAGAATAGTTCCATTGAAAGGCCATGCAGGAAGATTCATTCACTGATCTTAACACAGTTCATCTAATGCTGCAGGAGAAGCCTGTGTTGTGGACTCAAGGCTAAATTTCCACACAAGCACACTCACTGAGAGGTCTAATGAGCACACAAGGCTCAGGAAACTGGCTTTTTCTTGGGCATTTAGACATCAAAGGTAATTATTAGCTCCCAGGACAACAATGATTCTTCAAGTTTTCTTCTGAGCCTGAAGCCATGCACTGAGAGCTTTAAGGCCCTTGGTTCATCTCTCAGACTGGGAACTGGACCTACTTGTTGACATTGAGACGGATCACAACGCTGATTAAGGACTCATCTAATGCATCTTTCCAGCAATGAAAACCTGCTCCTTCACAATGGCCGTCATGATGAAAGCAGCTGGAGGACAAGGAATTCCTGACAGTGCCAAGGTGGCTGTGAAGAACGTCAACGATGGAAACCCCATGGATTCTTTATAAAGAAAGTTCTGCTGAAATGCTGTGGTTTCAAAGCCAAGGGCATCTTCTGTCTGCAAGACTTCCCAGGTGATGGGTATTTTGATGTTCCTTTTGGCAATGCTGTGGCAGCTGCTGCAAGCCTTCCAGAAGAAAGGAAGTGAAGCACCACTGTCACTTCTGAAGGCATAGCCACCGTTCTCCCTTCAAACACAGAGAGAACACACAATGGCCATATACATGCTTAACCCCCATTGTATCTGTGCTAACACTCCTGTCCAGATACACTGAGGGAGCAGGAAACTGCATCAATGTCGATGATCACTTTGGAATCTGGTCAAGCAAGTGTCAGGTCAAGGCCATTCGGAGAATGGATGAGAAGGGAGCTGTTGTCCACCTGCCCTCCATTTTTGCAATCAGAGGAAATCACGGTTACATGACGTATACAGGACAGCCCACGGTGTGCCATAACCACAGCAAGCATGGTCACATGGCATCCCAGTGCCACACACTCATCTGTAAAAACTGTCAGCAGGGAAAGCTACCAAGCCGAGGATTGCAAGTAGACCAATTGTTGCAATCGGTGTCTGGAGAAAGGCCACCTCTTCAGGATCTGTCCCAAATACTCCTGTCATTATGCACAGGCAGTAAGGGAGGGAGCTTGCTATAGTTATGGTACACCATGTCAGAGTCATAGAGTGACAGAGTTGTACAGCACGGAAAAAGGTCCTTCAGCCCATGTAACCGTGATTTCTTCTGATTGCAAAAAATGGAGGGTAGGTGAACAACGGCTCCCTTCTCATCCACTCTCTGCGTGGCCTTGACCTGGCATTTGCTCAACCAGATCCCAAAGTGGTCACTGTGGAGGAAGAAGAATGTCTCCCTTTCCCTCCCCTCACCGAGACTCCAGCTGAGAGCCAGCCCAGGCAGGTATGGCCACCTCGAGGTGCCAAGTCCCAGCTGGCGGCCCTTGCCTCTTCCCCAGGAGACAGTCACTGGAAGAGGAGTCTGCAGAGGAACGAGCAGGGGAACAGTTTCCACTGATGCAGCTTCCAAAGGCTGAGGGATCTCAAGAAAGGGGGAAGGAAGTGAAAAATATCCCTGACGAATGTCAGCAGCCTCTCCTTGTTTGTAGCACAGAAAGCATCAGAGAAAGAGGAAGAAAAGGAGACTCAGTCAGGAACCTGTGAGGGAAGTAATTGTTGGATCCGGTTATTTTTGAATCCACGGGTTCTTTCAGGAGTCCAAGAATATGTTGAAAATAACTTGGTGCTTCACAAAGTTTTATTGGAAAAGTTTAAAACAAAGAAACAGTCACAGAACACGTGGCACTAGCTTTACTACTAGGAGATGAGCCCCGAGACAAAAGGAACTAAAGATGAGCTGGGGTCAGGGTGGGGGAGTGAGTAAGAGAGTGATTAACAAGAAACAACACCTTTTATACCTGAGATAAGAGGTAGTCCTTAGCTAACAATAGTTCAATCAGGAAACCTATTGGATACCTGTGGCAAAACCAACCAATGAGAAAACACAAATTCACCTGATGGACGAACCAATAAACTAGGAAGTGGCCATTCCTTGTGCAGCCAGTTAAGGTGTATTAAACACTATACATGTTAAAAAAAACTAATTAAGACAGTCGAATCCAACATAATCAATCAGTGCCCTCCAGCTCCAGGAGACCAGGAGCAGTACAGCACCCATCACTCCTCAGCTCCGAGAGTCCAAGACCAGTGCAGAGCCTGTCGCTCGACAGCTCTGGGACACCAGGAGCAGTGTGGCACCCATCACTCTCCAGTTCCAACAGACCAGAATCAGTGCAGTGCCCATCACTCCCCAGTTCGCAGAGACCAGGATCAGTCCAGCGTCCATCACTCCCCAGCTCCAGGAGACTGGGAAAACCAGCAAAGTGCAGAACCAGATGGAGGTGACAACAGTGATGGAGAACGAGGCTGATCTCCCTTCAGCAACAGCACCTGCTTCTCCAAAGGAGAGCCCACCACCTGGGGAGATCAGAGCCTGTACCCCACCTGGAATACATACTACAATTCACACAAGTCTTGGACATGCTGGCACAGAACAACTGACTGTGGTAATGTGACCTGAAATCTACTAATTATGCCTGTGGAAATCACATCAATCAATGTCCGCTATGAGAAAAGCGATGTGTGATGTGTTGCTACCTTGGGATGCCTTGCCAAAGTCAAGGCTGACGTGGTGTTTCTGCAGGAGTGGGGCTTGTCCCACCTCAGCAACTAACGCAGTACTCATGACAGTGTTCCCACAGGCCATCAGTATGAACAAGGGCAACAATTGCCATATATCTGGCCCGGGTGTTCAGCTGCATGTAGGCAACTTCACCATCACTGAAGTCAAAGAGGTGACTGGTGGGGATTTCCTCATGACAGATATAATGTACAGAAATACTCCGCCCCAGCTCATCAATGTGTATGCCCTGCCCCTGCAGAACAAACAGCTGGCTGTCCTCCAACAGCTCCCACCACCACTGGCGACATCCTGGCTGGTTGCTCTGGCCAGTGACTTCAACTGTAACACTGATGCAGCTGTACCATCCAGCAGATTCAACAGCAAACTTCACGTCATCTCCAGACTCCTGATAGAATTGGTAGAAGAAGCAAAGCTGAGCAACATCTTCATCAACCCTGCAGAGACAGCACCATGGCCATTCATCATGACAGCTGAGTCTGGTCCCAGGTAGATTTCCTCTTTGTGTCCATGTCACATAAGGTCAGATCCACCAATGTTCTTCTGTGCCCACTGTCTCCTTCAGGCTGATTGATACCCACAGTAAGGCCCTGTGACAGTCAGAAGGCTGGAAGCCAGACATGGAAGTTGAACATCAATCAGCTGACCCTAGAAAACATCAACGAATAATGAGGGATGACACAGTTGGAGAATTCTGAAGCCCCTCTTTGACTTGTGGGAAACAATCAAGGGTATCATTGTCCTTGTCTACAGCAGGAGATCAGAAATTGGCAACCCACTGCACTGGTGAACATGGATTGCAAGATTCTGTCCAAGGACATCGGCAAACACCAAATCTGCTCAGGAACAGGTGATCCACCCAGACCAAACCTGCCCCACACCCAGCAGGAAAGTCTCTGTCAGCCTTGTGCTGCTCAAGGACACGATCACCTTCACATGGAATGTGGCAGTGAACACTTGCCTGGTCAGCTTGGACCAGGAGAAGGGCTTCAACGGAATATCGCACATTTACGTGATGGATGTGCTCTCCAAAATGGGCATTAGGGAGGCAATCAGGAAGGGGATCCAACCGTTCTACACAGACATCAGTAGTGCGGCCCAAGTTAATGAGTGGGAAATGGATACTTCCCATCAAGTCTAGAGTAAGGCGAGGCCGCCCACTCTCCTCTGTCTTGTTTGTGTGTTGTATTGAGCCTTCTGCCAAATTCATCAGGTAGGATGCTGGCATAAGAGGGGTGACAATGTCAGGCAGTGGGAGCACTCAGATCTAAGCCACCCTGTACATGGATGAGATCACCGTCTTCTGCTCAGGCCCTCAGCTGGTCCGCAGATTGATCAGCATCTGTAACAGTTTGAACTGGCCTCAGAGACCAGAATCAACCGCAGCAAGAGTGAGGTCATGTTCTTTGGTGACTCACCCTGCCAATCCTCTGGTCCTTTTACCATCAAGTCTAACTACCTGAAGGTGCTGGGAATCTTGTTCGAAGGAGCTGGGGCATGTGACAGGAATAGGCTGGAGCAGATAGCCAAGATGAAACAAATATTGGGAATGTGGGAGCAGTACTCCCTTCTGATGGTGGGCAAGAATCTACTCATTGGGTGTGAGGTGCTCTTGATGTTGCTGTACTTGGCGTAGATGTGGCCTTCATTATCTTTCTGTACCACAGCAGTCATCCAAGCCATCTTCTGTTTCTCCTGAAGATCCAAGATAGATCATGTCCATTGAGTCACGTTGTCCAGATCTCCAGAGAAACGATACCCAACAATGCCCTCATCCTGATGGCCACCTTCGTGTATGGCCACATTAAGCTGTGTATAGAACTGAAGTACACAAACACCAAGTATCACTCTGTGCTGAGATTCTACCTGTCCCCGGCATCATTGCTGCACAATGTTTCATTCACCTTGACCTTACCACACTACCTGTCCTTCATAAAGAAGTTTCTGCAGAAAAACAATTTTGACCACAAGTCCATCAGGCAGTGGTCATCACAGAGCACCCCGTAGGCCCTCTGGGAGAAGGACACAATGGATCCTACTGGATGGTTCCCCAAGCAGACTGTCAAAAAGTCATTTAGAATAACATTTCATCATCAGAACTCACCAAAAAGCACCTAGCCCTCGCTTGGCTGGCAGTGGGAGGGGCCCTCCCTGTCAGATATTCCCTGCACAATTAGATTCTCGATCCCTCCGCACACTGCCCTCAAGATGGCTACTGTGCAGATGAGATAATCAGACACCTTCTCATGGACTATGCATTTGCCAAGAAGGTCTGGAAAAGGATGCAGTGGTCCTTGTCGAGGTTTGTCCTGAGCAGCTGTCTAACAGAGGACTCTCTGATCTATGGACTGTTCCTAAAGACAACTACTGAGTAAAACATCAAGTGCTGCTAGAAGATCAGCAAGACGCACTTCAGTCTACCTGAAACTTGTTGGTCTTCCAGAGTAAGGAGACATCGGCAGGTGAATGCTGCTAACTGGCACATTCCAGGGTGCAGAAGTACGTGCTGAGGGACGCACTGAAGTTTGGTGCAGCCGCCACAAATGCTTTGTGGGGAAGGACTACAGTCCAGGGTTCTGCTGCTATTGGACACTAAGGGGCTGGGTTCTGTGTAACAGCCTCTCAACAGCCTCATGGGTGTATTATCTAAAGAGGAAACATGAGTAGTATTGACACCTTGTAAGAGAATGTATTGATTTGATGGTACAATAAATGCAGAGAAAGACATGTACCAATTGTATTTCCTATAGATATTATCATGAATAAAATATGTATTTCAGGAACAAAATGGTTGATGTGGATCAGGGCCATGCATCTTCAGTGAAAGGCATGGCAACATCATTTCTAATTTATCAATTCAGGCAAAAACAGAGGCAGATAAAGCAGAGCAGTCTCTGATTAAATCACCGGTCTGTACCAAGAATGTTCAGTGAGCGAGGCATTAACACTGGCCAGCAATCCTTTTGAAAAATTAGGTGAGGTGCATCAGGTTTGGCTGTGAAGTATGCCACAGTCAGCCAGATTGTGAAGGTTGACTGATATGTTGCAATTTCCTGCTGGAAACAATTGATTACTTCTGAAAAAGGGGAGAAAACTTCCATTAAAAAATGGAAACTATTTGTCCTGGGTGTGATTGGACATTATCGCACATACACATGCATGACAGCTTTAAATCCAAACACACTTATTTGCCTCTAGGGGCCTGAGGAAATTGAATTGTGGGTGGTTCTCCCAATTCGTATCTCAGTTCAAGAATTAATTAGGACAGAACTCAATGTTAATAAACAGGCAGAAGGGGCATATACTTAGCAAATGGACATCAACACAGATAAGGATGAGATAAAGAAAATAAAGAGGTCACATATTACTCAGAAAACAAGCATTTGAATAGGGTGTGGGGAAGAAGGGGATCTGGGAGTACAAGTACATAAATCACTAGAAGTGGCATTACAGGTTAAAAAGGCCATAAAATGCTTGTTATGCATTTGGGTTTATTTCAGGACTAGAAAGGAAAGCTAGAGAAGTTACATTAAACCTTCACTGAAACTTGGTTACATCACATTTGGCATACCATGTGCAATTCTGATCTCCATATCGTAGAAGGCTGCATCCAGTAACAACACTATAGCCAACCAAAATGGAGATACACAATTCCTCTGTCAATCAAGCCTAGTGACCATACTGCTATAAGTGAGATTAATATTATGCACAAGATATTTATTTTCTGCCATCTCTATCTTTTCTGCTTTAATTGGGAGAAATTGCTAATGTTTCTGTTTTGAAAATAAAAAAAAACCTGCAGATGTTGGAAATCTGAAACAAAACCCAAAAATGCCAGAAATACCTCAGGCAGCATCTGTGAAAAGAGAAAGAGAGCCTAATGTTTCAGATCCAAGACTCTTCAGAAGTGATGAAATGATCAACATATGGAACAGACCACATCCAGCTTGTTGGTTGGTACAGTGTTGCTTGTGGAAAGGATTTGGAGGCACTGGAGGATTTGAGGCCAGCATAGAACAACCATGATCATAGTGAATTGCAGGGCAGGTTTGAGGGGTCTACTGGCCTACCCCGTTCTTATTTTCTTGTGCTCTTTTCCTTTTGTGGGTATAAAGAAGATTTAGAAAGATGATATCAGAATGTAAGGTTATCACCATCTGGAAAAAAAATTAAAGTAATACGGCATGTGGCAAGTATTACTACCTGTAAGATAAGATGCTAAAAAATTCAGGGCCTGTGACTTACACCTCCAGGGACAAAGCAACTCAGATGTAATTCCACAGATGCAGCTCTCCCTGCAGAAGCTGCCAGAAGATGGCCAACCTTATATTTGTCCATCCATTCTGTATACCAAGTATATGCCCATAGTCGTATTCAAAAAAAAGTAATGTGTCCTCCCAACAGCATTCCCTCAATCAACACCAACAATAATTGATTAACCTCATTCATTTTATTGTGCAATAAGATTGCCATTTATGTCTCTATATTAACTGATTGGAAACCTCAAAGGTAATTAATTACATGTAATGCACTTTCAGATATTTCCAAAAGATGTGGTAAGCCACTAAATACATTGAAGTTTCAGGAAGATTTGAACCTACCAACTGATTGCACAGTCCAATTGAGAAGACTGAATAACTTACATGCCCTTCAGAATTAAGCCTAACCTTGTTATATACTTATATGCAGACTTCCTAATTTAAAAAACTTTACTTCTAAAGGACTGATCCTCTGATGTCTTTGAGTGTGTGTAGACAATGGGAATGGTGCATGAATGTGGGTGCAGACCCTCCCCATAACAAATATACTGCCAGTGATAAAATGAATCGAGATTGCAGAATAATTTCTGTTATTGTGTTCTGTATGTCATCCCCCTGTCATAAACAATGACTGCTGCCAGTTAAGGAAACAAAAAGAGACTGATTCTGAAAGCTACAAGCAAAACACAGGCATTTGTGCACAGACTCAATGCCAGGAGAAGAGAACTTAGGGAGACTAGAACTCAGCGGTCTTCATTCTGAACTGCTTTGCTTCAGGAACAGTAAAATATGGGAATTTAGCCTCTTAGCCCTGGTCCACCATTTAATGTGATCCTGGTTGATCTGTGATCTAACTCCACATACCCTCTGTTAACCCATTACTTCAACAGTTAACAAAAATCTCAGATTTAACATTACAAACTGACCTGGCACCAATTTCAATCCTCCATCACCCTCACTGATTTTTAACTTCACTTCTAAAATTGGGGTTTAATTTTAATACAATAGCCCTTCATTCCCTAACCAGCATAAATTATTTTTCTCCCATGTACCCTATAGTTCCTTTAATATCTTAAAAACTTCAACCAAATCACCCTTAACCTTTTAAATTCCAGGGAATACACATCCTTTCTATGTAATCCCTCCTTATAACTTAAACTTTGGAGTCCACCTGTCATCCTGGCAAATTTATGCAGCAGAGTTCCCAAGACCAGGATATCCTTGCACTCTACCTCTCTGTAAAGAAGGTTAATATTCATTTGGTATTTTGTTTATTTGCCTATGACACTTTAATAATCAATATGCATAGACCCCAAGGGTCATTAGATTCTAGCTTTTCACCATTTAGAATGTATTCTCTTCTAGCTGTTTCAGGTCTAAAGTGGAATATTTCTGCTTGAATTGAAATCCATTTGCCAAATTGTTGCCCCTTGCTTATTTGTTTATTTCTGTTCAGAATTTAATAATTTAACTTTACCTACTTTTGCCAAAATGCATACAGACAGAAGAATATAATAAATAGACTGAACAACTTCTGTAAGAATGATATGTCAAAAGCATGTTAATGAGGATTACAGTCAGGAGGAAAGATCAATTGGTGCTCTAGCCAACATTCACCCTCGTACAATGTTACATTACCTGGCCATTCACATTCATTTATCTGGGTCCTTGATGTTGTGTTTCTTACGTTCCAGTGATGATGACATTTCAAAGGGATCTATACAGTGATTTTGGCTCTGATCATAGAAAGTCACTCAGGCGGCACAGTGGTACAACAGTTGGTGCTGCAGCTAAACAGCTTCAGTGACCCTGGTTTAACCCTTACTTTGGATGCTGTCTGCGCAGAGTTTGCACATTCTCCATGTGACCACATGTGTCATCGCCAGGTGATCCAATTTCTTCCCACATCCCAAATACATACACGTGGGGTTATTAGCTTCTGCATATTGCCCCTAGTATAGGCGGGTGACCAGAGAGTTGGAAGCAGGGAAGTTGACAGGCAGGTGAGTCAGTACAGGGAAATAAAGGGCAAATAGCACAGATGGGATTGCTCTAAGAACCAGCATGGACACAGTGGGCCAAATGGCCTCCTTCTGCATTTCATTGAACAAGACACAGAGACCCATAATGGACAAAGATTATAAAATAAAATCCTTACTGAAGCAAACAGTTCCTTTGGTTCTGAAAATTCCTATCATTCTATTTCTTAACATTCACCCTTAAAGAATATAATCACTTCCCCTGTTCTTACATCTGATGTATATATGTCAAAAAGTTAGAAATGACAGCTTCCTTGCTTGTACATGATTCTACACAAGCTAAACTATTTCAAAATGACAATCAATCATCCACTGCAGATTTAGAGGATTAGTCTCAAAAAAGGTTTCAATGTTGTAAAATAAAACACAAACCACAATCCAATGACAACACAATCCACTGCATCCTAGAGTAATCCTGCCCCGTCAACAAATAATTCACAATGATTTCTGTTTTAAATTTCCTTTATTGTGCAATATGTACTGAAATGTCCTGTCATGCTATGCTACTCTCAGTTAGTCTTGTTAAAGGGAAAAAATGGAAAACATATATTCATTTTTAATAAAGCAAACAACTTTTTTGCTTTTAGAGGGTTGTGGGCCCTTGGAACTCTCTCAAAGAGCACTGAAAACACAGCCTATCAATTTTTTTGAGGTGAACGTATGTAGATTCTTGGTTAGCAAGGGGGGGGGGGTAAAAGGTTATTGGCAGTAGGTGGGCAAGTGGAGTTGAGATTACAATCAGATCATCCATGATCCAGTTAAATAATGGAGCAGGTTTAGACAGATGTGGGACAAACACAGGCAAATGGGACTAGCTCAGGTAGGCAACTTGGTCGGCATGGACAAGTTGGGCTGAAGGACCTATTTCCGTGCTGTATAATTCTATGACTCTAGGTTTGAGGGGCTGAGTGGCCTACACTCACTCTTAATTTGTAAGTTTGCATTTGTATGATTCTAAAGGTAATGTTCTTTTAACAATGAGGAAGATCCAACTGCAATTTACAAATTAATAGGTCCAAACTGGTGAAACAAAATAGGTCAATGTTGGAGACCAGTCACTTTTTTGACCACATTGCCCTTCAACATTAAAGGATCACAGTGACATCCTGGGAGACCATTTAACATCTCTTGGTAGCTACCATTCAGCAAAAGCAGACGTTGATGATGACATTCATCATTGCCTTCAATGTGTCAGCCCAGCCTTTGACCCACTGAGAAAAGAGTATTTGATGATCAAGACCTCAAACCTGGCGCAGAATTCATAGTCTACCAAACAGCAGATCCCTGCCCTTCTGACTCCAGGATGGCTCAAAGCAGGCTCCTCATAGCAATGGAAAAATACCACAAAAGCTATCTCTGCAAAATCCTCCAAATGCACTGGAAAGATAAGCAAACAGTGTCAGTATTTTCTCTCCCACATAGTCAGCTCTGTTGATCAAACAACATTGTTCACATGTCCAACACCAGTCTTCAGAAATGGACACTCCTTTCTGAGCCCTGTCATGGGAAGAGGTTACAAGATGGACAGAGTAAAAGATTTAAGGGTGTGCTCCTTGAAAAACTATAACATCCCCATGGATTCCTGGGAATCTCTGGCTCAGGACCATTCACACAGGCCTGAACTCCTGCTAACACTCTTTTAAAAGACTTCCACTTGTCAGCTGTCATTTTACCCACAAGCATCTGCTCCCAATCTGGTTTTGCCAGGTCCTCTCTTACGCTATTGAAATCAACCTTCTCCCAATTCAAGACCTTAACTTGAGGGCTAACCTTATCACTTTCTATTACTACCTTGAACCTTACAGAACTATATTCATTGTTCCCAAAGAGTTTTCCCACTGACACTTCCTTCAGCTTGCCACTTTCATTTCCTAAGATAAGGTCATACTGCCAAGTCTCTCATAGGACTATCTAAATATTGTCTCAAAAAAACTTTGTTGGATGCACTTAGCAAATTCTGCCCCATCTAAGCTCCTTGCACCATGGCAATCCCAGACAATATTGGGAAAGTAAAAGTCCCCCACTACTATAACCTTATTGAAAATAAATTTGGAGATAAATTGCTGGCATTTGTAAAAAAATGGCAATAAAGCTTTGGGTTTAACGCATAACCCTAACTAGTTTACTCATGTATTTCAGGAAAAAAATCAGTGCATGTTCCTTGATTCCTACATGGATGCGATTGGCCCTTTATTGCTCTCTGAAGAAGTCTTACAAAGGATCCACCATGACCTTCTTAGGACAATAAATTCCAGCCTTTTAGAGAGATGTCTATTTCTCACACAAAGAAATTTACATCTGAAAGAAGACAAAGTCTCTTACATTCTAAAACCTGTGTAGTAGCCACATAAAACTATTAGTTTGCATGCCTTAAGTTTAGCTAGCTCACCTTTTAGTGTTGCGTTTAGGGCAGGCACGGTAGTGTAGCAGTTAGTGTAACGCTATTACAGCGCCAGTGACACGGGTTCAATTCCGGCCACTGTCTGTAAGGAGTTTGTACGTTCGCCCCGTGTCTGCGTGGGTTTCCTCCGGGTGCTCCAGTTTCCTCCCACATTCCAAAGGCGTACGGGTAAGGAAGTTGTGGGCTTGCTATGTTGGCGCCGGAAGAGTGGCGACACTTGTGGGCTGCTCCCAGAACACTCTATGCAAAAGATGCATCTCACAGTGTGTTTCGATGTACATGTGACTAATAAAGATATCTTATCTCTTGTGTTCTTTCTATATTTGTCCTCTATTTCCCATTATACCCATGGACAACCCATAACTTTCAAGTTGAGAACAAGAATCCTGCAGCCCTCTTTTGGTCATGTAAAGCTTGCTTATCAAATCTCCCTTATCAACTGACTCACAAATCCATCCCTCTCAGGAATCCCACCAAGAAAGAGACAGCTGGCCACTGTCATCTCACTCACAGCCAGTGACAGTTCAATTGATACTAAGGAGAGCTGGGGTAGATTGTGGGGAATTGTAATTACAAGACAGTCAGGGATGCAGTTAGATCATCAAAACATTTCCTAATTTCTTCATAAGAATTATGAGCATAAAAAGCTCACCTGTGGTATGTTTCTGACTGGATTTCACTAATAAAAGCAAATGTATTCCATGTGAAACTATCTCTCTATGGAAAAAAGTACCATCTAATTTCAACTGCTTAGCAATTGTTGGGGAGAATTTGTCAGACTTCTGTGTTTACTTAAAAATAATGGATCAGATTTTTCAGGAGTGGAGAACCTTGAGCATCCGAATGTTAATTCAACCTGTTCATGCATATTGTTGTTACAACACGCACATAAAGGCTGACTAAATTAATGCAGTGCCTTGCCACTGAAGATGATTCTCTAATATCGTTACTTCTGCATGATACTTAAGTGCAAGTAAATTGGATTAGTTGGTTCAGCCTGCTTAAATCTAGTTCTGATAATTGACTGATTGACTGACAGAAACCTTGGCCGGAATCCTACAGAAAAGTCCAACTTGCTGTTAACCATATCAGGATTAGTTGTTAGGCCTGCTGTGTATTATCTCCTCAAAGGCATGAATATTTTACTTGCTTATTCCAATGCAGGAGGAAGCTACTCAGCTCACTGGATCCGTGGAAAGCTGTAGAGTATTCCCATCCGTCCCATTTCCTCTCCTTGTTTCCCTGTATCCTTGCAACTTATTCTCTCCCTCATATGCCCTACAACTCTTTGAATTTTTTTATCCAGCACCCAAGGTCAGGATTGAAACTGAAGCAGTGAAGTAGCAGCACATCAGCACCACCAGGAAGAAAACAGCGCTGAATTCAAATTAAAATAGACATAGTCATTTTACATAAGCTATTGCCAGGACAATTGTATAAGAAAATAGATCTTAATAAGCCATAATTGTTTGCCTTTGCTAGCCATCATTGAGTGGAGTGGAAAGACAGGAATGATAAGAAACCTGCTGTATCTGAGCTCCTTCAATACATTTTTACTTTTAGATAGAAACCAGCATACAAAAAAATCATCTTTATATATTTGATATTCTTGATACTGGGTAATTAACTACATATGAAGCTTTCAGCAAGGTTATGTGTATAAATTATAAACTGGATGTATAAAGTGAATCCCACACTTAAAATCTAACTGACATAACTTAATGAACAGCCAACTAAAATTGTTGATGGAAAACTGTCAAGCGATGTTTTTTTTATGGACATCAGGTCGGCATTAGATATAGTTCATCATTAGAGACTGTTACTCTGTACATGGAACTGAAAGTAAATTGTTAACCTGTGGCTGAAGACAGAAAGAATGGATAATGTGCTTTTTACTTAAATTGGTAAGATGTAGCTAACTGAGGTCAGAACAATTTACAATACATTAACAGATTGGGTATTGAAATAGAAAGCCAAAGGGTAGCATAGTGGCAGAGCAGTTAAGCTTTTGCTCCTGGGGCCTGAGCTTGATCCCAATCTCAAGAGCCGTCTGTGTGGAGTTTGCATATTCTCTACATGACCACAAGGCTTTCCTCTGGGTGCTCCAGTTTCCTCCCACATCCCAAAGTTGTGCTGATAGGTTAATTGGTCACTGTAAATTATCCCTTAGGTTACTGTCAAAAAACAAGAAAGGAGAGTAGATGGGTGTGTGTGAGAGAATAGGGTACAGGAAAATAAGGAGAGGGGGAGTGGGAGTAAGGGGATTTCGCCCTGGGACCTAGCAAGGGCTTGACTGGCTAACTGGCCTCCTATGTCTTCTAAATATAAAGTAAGACAAGTCTAAGTTTGCCATTGGCATATTAATAGTTTGAGTGAATGAACAAGGGGCAAATGAATTTCCACATACACAACCGTAAGATCATCCACTTTGGACCAACAGAATATATAAAAATTTTATAATGGTACAAACATAAGGGGTAGAAGTCATGCTACAGATAGACAAATCCTAGGTTAAATTAGAGATGTGCTTGGGGATAAATTTAAAATCCAATCAGAATCTAAACCCAACCATTATGAATCTGAACTAAACACAAGCCAAGGGCTTGTAATTTTTTTGATACTTGACTCAAAACCAACCCCTGCTATGCTTGGGATGGCTTAAGATAAATATGTAATCTTCAAGCAGGTGCACCAGAGTTTTACCAGTCTGAACAAGTCCAAAGAGAGATTATATAAACCAGAATGGAATTCATTGGAACTCTGAAGGCTACACCTTGATCTGATTGAAGTTTTCAATGTATTAAGAGGAACTGAGGTAGAGAGAGAGAGAGGTAGAGAGAGAGAGAGGTAGAGAGAGAGAGGTAGAGAGAGAGAGAGAGAGGTAGAGAGAGAGAGAGAGAGAGAGGTAGAGAGAGAGAGGTAGAGAGAGAGAGAGGTAGAGAGAGAGAGAGAGGTAGAGAGAGAGAGAGAGGTAGAGAGAGAGAGAGGTAGAGAGAGAGAGAGGTAGAGAGAGAGGTAGAGAGGTAGAGAGAGAGGTAGAGAGAGAGGTAGAGAGAGAGCGAGAGGTAGAGCGAGAGCGAGAGCGAGAGAGAGAGCGAGAGAGAGAGCGAGAGAGAGAGAAACTATTACGACTCAAGCAGCACAGTACTGCAGCTAGTACGGCTGCTTCCTTATGCTCCAGAGACTCAAATTCAACACTGACTTCGGGTGGGGTCTGTGTGGAATTTGCAGTGTGCGTATCTATAGTGCGTGACCTTGCTTCATGTACTTTAGTTTCCTGCCATATCTCAAAGGTGTGTTGCGGGGTACATTAATTGACCATTATAAATTGCCACTAGTGTGTAGGTGAGTGATAGGATTGGGGGGGGGGGGGGGATGGTGGGCAGGGGAGAATTGTTGGGAATGAAGTGAGAATAAAATAGAATTAATGTAGGATTGGTGTAAAATGGCTGCTAAATTGTCAACATGGGCTCAATGGGCTGAGGGGACTGTTTTACTTTGTACAGCTCTATCACTCTATAGTTGGGAAATCTAGGGCTAGTGGGAATAGTCTAAATATTAAAACTCGGTGTTTCAGAGTGAGGGTGGGAAACATTTCTACAAATGGTGGAAATTTGGAATTTAGTTCTGCAAAGAGTCTGGTTCACGTATTAATTTCAAATCCGAAACTGATAGACAAAAACATTAATCAATAAGGAGGAAAGATGGGTATATTGTCTCGGTCACTGGCTATCAGTTGAATGGTGGAACATGTTTAAGGTCATAAGTAGTCCACACCACTTCCTATGTTCTTTTGTTCCTATTAATGTGTACAACTGCAGAAATTCATTTATTAAAGTCTCATCACCAGTAAGATGGTTTTTCAATCATGTGTTTGGCCTCTGGTTACAAAAAAATGCACAGACATGGATCACATCAAATACATGGAGCTAGCATCACAGAAGAGGTCATTCTGTAAGCTGGTCGGTTTTGACTTTTATAGTCCATGCAGTCCCTTTCCATTCCACTGACTTCATATCAGCTTTATGGATGAGAACAGATCCAAGCAGATCAGTCTTTCAAATTGGCTGCCAACCTGTCTATATTCATACCATTTTGCAAGGCATTAGATAGCTGGCATCACCAGAGTAAGACACCATTGTGCCAGTTACTGCATTCGGGAAGTCATAAAAAATAATGGGTGACTTTTCCAGAATATTGGTTTTGCTACTAAGAGTTAATTTCAGAATCAGTGGATCGGTTGCTGGTATCTGTAATATATTCAATGCAGTTTTTTACTGATTTTCATATTGCAATCTTAACAATGTTTAAGTAATTTTAAATCATTTGTAACGATGCACTTATTTAACCTTCAGAATCTCAGAAAGCCCAGAAGTGCCTTTTAACAAATAAGTACTCACTAACCGAGAAGGCTTAATATAAAAGAAGCCAATGAACTCTCCCTGGGCTGCAGTTCTACCTCACACAAGGATGGTAAATGTGATTGTTGGAAGCCAGTCGTCTGCGTCAGGACATCGCTGCAACATTCTTCATATCCAAGTCCTTGATCTAATCATTCTCAGTTGCCTGGTCAATGAATTTCCCTGCACCTTATGATCAAAGGTGGGTATGATCACTGCTAAATGGACAATGTTTAATTTCTTTGCCATTCCTCCAGTGCAGAAGTCCATGCCTATATTTAGCAAGATCTGGACAATTTCAGGCTGTTAGGTGCAAGTAGCATGTGCACCATCTCCAGTAAGCTCACATTTCACCACTTTGACCTTGATATTTATCAGCATTAGCATTACTCACCGTCAACATTCTTGGGTTGCCAGAATCAGAACAGGATCAACTGAACTTAACTGGATCTAAATGCTGTGGTTCAAAGACAAGTCCAAGGTTGGCATTCTGCAGTGAATGGCTCATCTCATATTTCCACATACCTGTCCCCATCTCTCCCACACCCAACCTCCAAAGTGTTCCCATTCATAAGATACAAGTCAGGAGTGTGATGGAATGCTCTTCAATGACTGGATAAATGCAACTCCAGCAGCACTCAAAAGGTAAATCCCACTGAGGACAGAACAGCCTAATTTGGTGTAACCAGTTTATGTAGAGGAACATTCATTAGATTATGATGAAATATCCCTGCACTGCACTAAAGATGCAGTAATGTGCTCAAGTCTATAGTGGGACATGAACTCAGTCTCTGACTCAGAGATGAGATTGCTATCGGCTGACAATTGCTTTATTGTTGTAAAACAGCTTTTGCAAGATTTAAGAGTTTTCACAATTCACTTGGCATTAAAATATATATTGCCAAGGACACTGAAGAGATCTTGACAAAATTAATTTTCTTGACAAGATCTCAAATAATACCTCCTGGATAATATTCCACTTAATAGGTTTGAAATACCAAGTAAAATTCAGGACATGGTGTAACATGGAGAAAATGTTTAGGTTCTGGAAGCAGCAAAAGGAGTTTAATGCTCAAAGCCTATTATAGAATTAGGATTTTCTCTTCCTGCTGTAGGCCATCTTAAATGAGGATAATAAATTGTTCTCTCTGCCTTCCCAAGAATGCATTCCATTATCCATTGATGTAAATGCATTGTTTGACTGTAATGGTGTGGAAATTAAATGTTAGACAAGGACCAGATGTTCCAGTAGATGAGTATAAAGAATGACTGCGTGGTAACAGTGTCTCACCGGGATAAAACACAGGAAATAAGTTTTTTTTTTACACAAAAAGTGTATCTGGGCTGTTGGCAGTAACAAATGCTGTGCATCATCCTTGGTATCCCTAGGGGAAAAAGATCTGTTATATCCTACATTAATTGGAGCATTCTGTGTGGTTGGAAATGATTTTATTCGCTCCAAATTAGATGTCGCTGAATTTCACTTTTCTTATCAGCTTACATGTTGTGAGGTCATGTGCTTTATACCTCACTGATTTTATTTCCTATTAATGTAAATAAAAATCATAATGAAAGAGAATGTTGGATATATCAGGAATAAAATAGAAAGGAAATATTGAACAAGAACAAAGTGACACAATTTCCCTTTGACTTTGTGAAACACAGATCTGCGTTCTTCTATTTCTCACTGAATGAAAACTTCAGGAGTATAAAGTAAGGAGCATTGTCTTACATTCGTCCCTGTGTTTTCGCTAAACTAAGACAGGACAATTAACCTCATCTGTCTGTCTCGCAGCATTAAACCACTTTTTCCTACAATGTGGGAAACAGTAGGTCATTGTTAGTACTCCCAATGCAAACTTTCAAGCTCCAGAACCTTTCTTTGATCATAAGCTCTGTCAATGCCAAAGTGGTGTTCCTGGTTGCCCTTGAATGGCAGAGTTTGATCTGCTTCTTGAACCACTGCAGACCATGAGGTGACATTGCTCCAGCAATGATTTCAAGTAGATAGGGAATTTTAAGATATTGACCCAACGATAATTCCTGTAATCCACTCTCACTGAAGAAAGTTAAAGGCAAGAATTATCTCATTGCCACTTTGACTGTTTATATAGATGCTGATTACCTATCCATAATCCACCATGAGGACCAATTATAACTCAGGTAAGTAAAATTACATCTTGTTCTTGTGCAGATGACCAAACTTCTGATAAAGCTGCAGAGGTTCTTGTCTGAGAATCCAGCTGTTGCTACGTGCAGGCGTGGACTTCTTCAGCATCTAAGGAATTGCAAATTGATTGAACATCATTCATTTCGCAGTGCAAAAACAAAGGAGCTGAATTCAACACACTTTAGGAATTATTCTTTAACATTTTGCGAATAGTTCAGGAGCTGTTTATCTACCACAAATGTCAATGATTTTAATTGTGGAATATACAATTTACAAGAAGAGATCTTAATAGCACCAGAAAGATCTATTCAATGGCAACATCTTACTAGTTAAGAAAGGAGGTGAAATTATACAGCCTGAATTCAGTTCGTTCCAAATGCCTTTAAGGTTATTCATCTACTTGTGTAATGTAGGCAATGATGCTATGGAGGAAAATACAACAGTCAGTTTGTGTGCAGCAAGGCTCCCATTGAACAATTAGCTCTTGGGAATTTTCTAATGAAACAACAATAAATCGTACTAATAAAGCAGCTTTGACAGAATAGTCCAGCGTACTTTGCAGAGAAAAGGTAAGGAAATAGATGCCCTACCAAGAAGGTGTTAGGAGAGATGCCAAAAAGCTTATTTGTCCTTACGACTCATACTAAGGGAGGAGGTATGGCTCAGGATTCAAGAGGTTGACTGTAAGAATGGCTGTCAATGGTGAGGAAATGTGCACAATGCTGGAAACAGGGAAATGGAAGCTGTGGGCATTGTAGACTGGAGGGATTTACAGAGGCGAGTAGAGGCAAGACAATAGAGGACTATAACCACAAGGATAAGAATTTAAATCAGAAGAGACAATGTCTCTTTGAAATACAGAGGAGATAAGCATGTCAAAAAGAAAGTGAATTTGCCCAAGTTCCTCAGGAAAAATGTTTTAAAACTTAATCAAACTCAAGTCAGATGTGAAAGAAGTTGACATATTACTATAATATGGCAGTGAAAGAATTTTCATTTCAAGAGGTATACTTGATGCTGCTATGGATTTATGACTTAATCTGTAATAACAAGGCCTTAAATAAACAAAACATAAGTTTGTTTGCAAAATTTCTCAGCCATTTTTTTAGGGGCCAAAGAAACCTCCAGAGCAGTATTTGAGACATCCCTATTCTTCATTTAACTCTGTGTTGGATGCAACAAATTGGTTTTACGGTGAGATACCAAGGACTATTTTGGATGTGTTGCTGCAGACTTCGGTTTACCTGGGCCCAGGGCCTTAGGTACAATGGGATGGGAATGAAAATGTGATGGTTGGAAGTCTGGACTGAGGCCAAATATTGAGGTTCAGCATGTGCAAGGAGCCAGAGGCACAATATGGTGTGGTTGGTGCAGAGGGATCAGAGTGTGTGCCTTGGGTCAGTGTGAAGAGGAATCAAGCTGACGACTGGCTAAGGATTACGGAGGGGGGAATCCAGGTATGAAAATAAGGGGAAAGGGATTGTGGAAGATAGGGAAGGTTGGGGTAGTCTATTGCTCTGTGGGCAAGGGATCATAGCAGAATGAAAAGTAAGCAAAAGGCTTGCCTGATTCCATATTTCCCTAAGACAGAGAAGGAGGTCATTCAGCCGACTAAGTCTTTGTTAATTTACAAAGCAATCCCATTCCCCCTCAAATGTTCCCTGTAACCTATTCTCCCCATATTCTCATCAACTCCCCCAAGATTCTACCACTCACCTAAACACTTGTGGCAACTTACAGTGGCCAACTAACTTACCAACCTGGACGTCTTTCAGGCTTGGGAGGAAACCAGAGCACCTGGTGGAAACCCACAGGGAAAACTTGCAAACTCCATACAGATGACACTGGAGGTGAGGATCGAACCTGAATCACTGGCACTGTGAGGTAGCGGCTCTCCTAGCTGCACCACTGTTCCCTTCCTGATAGTCCTGGTGAGGTCAGTTATCTGAAGCACAGATGTATGCAGGGAATGAGGTCTAGGAGTCCTGGTCAGGTCATTTATCAGGGGCACCAGTGTGTGCAGTAGAGAGCAAAGCTCTCTGCAGTTCTGTGCAGTGATATCATCAAGACTGATGTTTTACTGCCATTTACAGACTATCTGTATTTACTTCAATTCATTTTAAACCACCATGTTTTTGTTATTTTCCAGATATCAAGAAAGAAAATAAATTGAGTTAGGCCTGGACCTGTGACATATTTATCCTCAGGGGTATTCCTCTTCTTCAGTGACTCAAAGAATATAGTCAGGAGAATAGCTGTGAAGCTAAATTTGGAAGAGAACAGATTATAAGGAAAGTATTTGTTTTTTTTAAATGTGTTTACAGGTATTGTTCTCAGGTTCTCTCCCAGAAGAATAAGATCTTGGTGTTTGAAACAATACTGTTGAGCAAGAAAATGTCACTCTTAGCAATGCTGCACTAATCCACTGGGAGGAGAATGAGAACAATATTGTGTAAACACAATATAAGTCACGGACATAATAAGCAATTTAAAGGATTGGAAATCTTGCAATAATGTAGTCAAAAATTAAACAAAGAACTGTTAATATTGAACATTTTAAAAGATCCTGTGATGATGTGTTACATGAACTCAAATTGTTCATAGTCTCCCATCCATAACCGTTCTATGATACACATTTACAGCTTAAAATATGTTGGTCTAATGTTTAGAACTTGAGAATTTTTTTTCTAGCAAGGAATGTTGAAATACATTAAAATATATATAAAAATGTTATAACAAAAAAACAAAAATATTAATTTTCCTTTTAAACAACCAACAAATAGAATTGATAATTACCAGAGGATTATGCTATTTATTTTGATATCAGTAACATTTTGATATGCATTAAGAACTAAATTCTGAGCTAGTTAGCACAAATGTCACGCATCTTTGTAACAGTAACTTGAAAGCATTTAATGGACTGGATTTTAAAATAATTTCAGTTTAATGAGTGCAACAACTGGCTTCTACAGCTGAATTAACCAGTCCATTTTAAGTATGTTGGTTCGTACAGCAACTTTGTCATTTATAAGCTGATATGCACTGGATCTAATTTGCAGGATCCAGGCATGAATGTCTACTGAGAAACTGAAATAGAAATGGTAGCAATTGCTTAGACTAATATTGGAGATATGAGTTTAAAACCAGTACTACCTATCTTTCATTGTGAAGCAAAGTGGATTAAGATGCAGAGTGAAATGCACAAAATAAGTTCAGATTTAATTGTTAGTTTAGTTGTTAGATTCAAGATTCACAACTCCAGATTGTTTGATTTGGGGGGGGGGGGGGGGGGGGTGGGTGGCTAGGATTGGTGGATGATATAACTTCAAATTCACAAGGACTGTTTCTTGTCATACAGACTTATTTGTCTTAGACAACTGCTGCCTGTCCTTAGGTGATGGCGTATTGAGCATTCATTGGGCAGTAGGCATAATTTTCATTTATAACTGGAGTGTACAATCCTGTTTAACACATGAAAGACAAAAGAGAAAATTAGCCAACCTAATTCTGCCTCAAACCATGATTCCCCCAAATGACTCAACACAGTATTCCTTCACCTGTTTGAATGCTTCTTCTGGGACCATCCTTTCATATCAGTGCTGCAAGTAGAAATTGGCTGCTTCTGTGGTGCTCATGAGACCACGATGTATGTTTTCTCATGGCAGCTTGTTCCACTAGGAGTCCATTCTTGGTTGCGATGCTGAAAATTGACCTGAGCAACTTAGGCTTTTCACATACTTGTTGTTTACTTGGTGCTCTGAATTAATGAGCAGGAGCACAGAAGCATGTGATTCAAGTGCTGAGAGGCTTGGGACTGGGAAAAAAAAAGGATAGTGCCTTCTGGAACTCTTGCAAAGACTTGGCCTTAATATATATGTCCTTAGCAATATCGTCATTGAATTAGAGTTAGGCGGGGTTTCCTTTCTCACTTACTCTCATTCCCCCTCCTCTTCGTCGTCATCTTCTATTTTGTACTTCCTGTGGTCTTGACAGATCTACAGAAAAGGAAGGCATGAGGCAAGAATAGTTGTGCATCATCCCTTGTAATTAAACAACAAGGATCATAGAAGCTTTAGCTCTCTGTTGCTTTACGTAGATGTCACGGCAACTACGTAGGAATGAAACAACTAACCAGACAGCTGAACCATCCCACTGAACTTGCCATCTTCCACAGAGCTGGACCAGACTGCCTCACCAGCAGCTCCAGCACCTACTGTTTGTGTATGATCTGCTTTCTGCTGTTAGGATTACATTCTTCCACTCTTCCTTTATAACAAAATGGTGCCCTCTAGCGGAGTGCCAGCATTGTCTCCCAGGTGGCAGAAGTGATGTAGTAAGTCTATTATCATTACCCTCTTAAAATGGAAGAAGTGGTTCGCAGTTTCAGGGCACACACAGTTGCTGGTAGAACAGCCGGCAGCACATGTTGTATCAACATAAAGTGAGGGACCTCAATGACCAAATGTAAAGGATTAATTGTGGGATTATTAATATTACATGGTGAATAATCTGTTAGTATCCATGGAATCCAGGAAAGAAAAGGTGTTACCTTTTGAACATAGCTAACTCACTGAGTTTGCTGCTGCACTGAACTCTGTTAATAGAATGAGAGATGCAAAGTCACACAGCTAGGGGAGCCTTGCTTTTCAGGCTTTTCTCCGAAACCCGCCTTTCCAATGTTACATTTCACTCAGGGAGTATCTGGTAGTCTTTCTCTCTGAGGTTGCGTGATTTCATTCCTGCCTTCTACTCGTGTATTGTTCCCTTTCGTGGATGCCTCTGCCTCTACTTGAACTGCCCAACAGATCTTCCTGTGCCAACTGTTTCCTGACTTAACAACCACCATCGCAATGTTCAACTGTTCTTGGCTTTCCAAATATTATCTTCCTAGTTGGGAGTAGGAAAACCTAAAATTCTATTTCAGTCCACTTCACATCCGTCCTTCCTTTGCAAAACCTAAATTGTCCCATTGAAATTTGCTTCTATTATCTCTGTAAAGTCGACCTTGCTACAATCGTAATAGAATGATCTTTCCCACACTCTCCAACTATTGTTCTGAATATTCATTATAATATTTTCTAAATTAATTCTCCAAGTCTTATTTAATAAGTACCATATTTGCAAACTTCTTTCACGTGAAGCAATCCCTGGCTCAATATGCTTTAAGTCCCTTCAACGCAAGGGTACATTTACAAATTTTTAGTTACATTTTCAACCTTACATCCTGAACCTTTCATATTCTTCTTACCATCTTGCCTTAATCATTAATCCTCATGTAAACTCAGGCTTTTGAGCAGGGGAGGTACATTTGTGAAAGGTCACTGTATCACAGAAAGTTAGGTCCTGATCTTCAGCATGCCCATTTTCTTCTTTCTGTCTGCATCATGGATATTCAACATTCGGCTATGTCCTCAGCACTAGCACCTCAGGGACTAAATGTAGTAGTTCCTCAACCTAATTAAAATAATGCAGAGCATCGTTTTTATGTTTACAATTGGTCTCTGAGAGAGGCGTGGGAGAGTAGTGACAAAAGACGATATAAATGTGGGACATTGGCTCATTGAATGAATTTGGCATCATACTCCTATTCCTCAAATACAATGTAAATGGCCTAAAATGCCAAATAATGGAAACACTGAGTCCAATAGAGACTTAAATGTGGTACAGCGGTCACAGAAGGGTGGGTACTTGACCTAGAGAAGACAATATCATTCAGAGGAATAAGGCATACCTTATGAGGGTAGGTAATTTATCTGTATTCACTATTCTCCAGATGCTTCAAAGAACTCTCAATCAGTTATACTCAAGGAGCATAATGGTCATTCAGCAATGCAGTCTGCACCTATACATTTTAAACTGCAAATCCAAACAATGTGCAAGGATGTCTCCAAGTAATTGCTCTGGGCTTCAGCCTAACAAATACTATCCAGGGGAGTGCATTTGGAGCAGGTCTGAGAGGTAGTCACCACTCAAGTGCAATGTCCTTTTGACCTTTCTCATAGTTTTCTCCCTTGTTAGTCAGTAGCACAGCACAATAAACTTAATGATATCTGTCCTCTGCTCAATTGGCCTTCTCCAGGGTGTGAATAGCCAGAGATTCAAATAGCCATTGCTTCATTCTTGAGTCTTTAGTCTGGTTCATACAATAAGATCAAACTCTGCTGGCAGCTGCAGCATGAAGCCTATGCTTCATCAATGTTTGGGAATCTGCAAACAGAAGACGCGGTAAAATCTGTGATAGCTGGAACCTTTAATACCATTTTAGGAGAATTTTGGAAGGTGGCCTATGGAGAACTGTTTTATCATTTCCCGCATGATAATATTACTAAATGGCACAGGCAACCGAATCATTGAGTTCCCAGCAAGAACGACAAGCAGTGTTCCATTTAGTAATATCTTACATCAGTTCAGTGGTTGAATAAACATTTCAATCTCACATTTCAGATTACAGAGATGGATACTATGGAAATGCAAGTTTACCACAGCTTGTTATAGGAAGGAGAGCCAGATCAAATTTACCAACAACATAACAATGGATGATATTGTAAGCAGATGGAAACACAAAATTACTCAGAGACATTCATAGATTAAGTGAAATGGCAAAAATGTGCAAAACGGATTTTAGAGTCAACAAATATGAGGTCATCCACTTTAGACCTTGACAGAATGGATTAGTGTATTTGCTAAAGGTGAAAAGCTGCAAACAGCATTGTTTTAAAGGTGGAAATTCAACTTTAGCAGCACGAAGTGTGCATTAGTTGTGGCTGCGTATTTCACCCTGTTTTGCATTACACATTGGAATTTCCATTTCCATCGTGTCCATTGCTAAACTCTGAAATGTGAGATTAAAATGTTTATTCAACCACTGAACCAATGTAAGATATCCCTAAATGGAACACTGCTCAGAGTGCTTGCTAGCAACTCAATGAATTAGTTGCTTGGAACTTTTGGTAATATTATCATGCATGAAATGATAAAACAACTCAGAACTACAGTTCAGAAGCAGAATGCAATATCCAACTCTGCACAGTGCTACCAACAATGGCGAAATTTCTACTTTAAAAAAATTGACCATTTAAATGTCATGGACTGGTATGAGAGAGAGAGCAGGTTGCAGAGAAATCAGTGGGGGAATGGGATTGAAGGGAATGCTCTGAGGGTGAGCATAGACTTGACTGTTGATGTCTCAAGAAAATATTAAGGAAAACTAACAGGATAAACAGAGAGATCTTTTTGTGCTGGTTCGTGTAGCATTACTAATTGGCGAGTACCAAAAACCTCATCACAGGAATCTTAAACAAACAAGAGATATTTGGGCAGACCTGGTCAAAAAAGTAGTTTTTAAGAAGTTTTGCAAGAGAAGAGAAAGAGGTGAGGATTAGGGAGGAGAATTCCAAAGCAAAGAGGGTTAGCAGCTCAAGACGTGGCTGCCATTAGTGAATTGACTAATATCCACAAGAGAGAAGAAGTGGTAGAGCACGGAGATGTCAGGCTGAAGAAGGGAGGTGGGACATGGAGTGAGGTGGGGCATGGAGAGCGACAGAATAGTTTGCTTAATAGTAAACATCAATCAAACCTGTTCCAATTGGCTTTACACTTACTTTCCACTCACTATCAATCTATCCAAACCAAAGGAAGCAATCAAGACCTTCCCTTTAAGAGTTACAATGCCAGAATGCAGATGGCTGGGAATAAATGTAAAGTTGATGTCCGACTGGAGCATTAGGACAATTCTGGCTAAAAGCCTAACTAGAGGTCAAGGAGTTCCAAGAATCACTCTGTCCAACTGCCAGTACATAGTTACAACAATCACTACTACTCCCCGCTTTTCAATCTCTCTCTCTATGTAAGAAGAAAAAAATGCCATCCATATGTGGATATATGAGAGAGGGAGAGAGGGAGAGAGGGAGAGAGGGAGAGAGGGAGAGAGGGAGAGAGGGAGAGAGGGAGAGAGGGAGAGAGGGAGAGAGGGAGAGAGGGAGAGAGGGAGAGAGGGAGAGAGGGAGAGAGGGAGAGAGGGAGGGAGGGAGAGAGGGAGGGAGGGAGGGAGGGAGGGAGGGAGGGAGGGAGGGAGGGAGGGAGAGAGGGAACAGCGAGGGAGGGAGGGAGGGAGGGAGGGAGGGAGGGAGGGAGGGAGGGAGGGAGGGAGGGAGGGAAACAATTTTGAATTACTGATCTCAAGGCTGGGAACAGAATCAATGTACTGTTTGCACACACTACAAATGAGTTCTTTTCTGCAGATGGATATGCTATATTTGCTTGAGAAATTTAAGTGTTGTAGGTTTATCAGATTCTGGAAACCAAAGCAGTGCTTAGCTCAAGCAAGCATTTGTTTGGAGTGGCTAGAAGTTCCCAGCTTTCAACCAGGGAATTAAAATGATGCCAGTGATTTCCCATAAATGTTGCAAGACAAATTTAGGATGCTTGAGGTTAAGAGTATCCAGCTAGTGGCAATTGTGCTCAGATTGTGAACTCTGAGGTAAATTGTTGGTAAACTGAACTCTGCAGACTGAAGTGGGTCACATAGACCAGCAGACAGATGAAGATGATGGGAAGCAAAATCCTAGCTGTTCCATTCGTGGAACATTATGAATAAATACGTGCATTAAAGCAAAGCTGTTCAGAGAACCTGCACTGGGATTCTTCCTGGTCACGGGAGCAATATTCTAGTGCACAGACAGCAACATAGGAATCACAACTCAAAAAGATCTGTGAATGCTCATTAGCAGCAAGGTTCTGGAAGATGCAAGTACTGTGCTGGGTGAGCTCCTGTCATGGCAAGAGCTCTGAGAGAGCCGCTTCCCAACAGGAGCATCCATTCTAATGAGCAGGGCAACTTTGGGGCTGAGTTATTCTCAAATGATGGCTGAGCAATGAGGATGGGTGCCAATCATCTCTAAAGTCCGATGGAGGGGCAGGGCTTGGAGGGATATGGGCCGAATGCAGGAAATTGGGACTAGTTGGGTGGGCACCATGGTTGGCGTGGACTGGTTGGGCTGAAGGGCCTGTATCCATGCTGCATTGTTCTCTGACTCTATGACACCTTGACATCAGAGATGGGTAAAGATCATGGTGGTAGGGAACAGAGCAAAGGAATTACCTTCTACACCTTGTGATCAACTGTGATGAACATGATTGCTACTCAAACCCCAGATTCTCTGAATGCTAGGGTAACCCTCTGGTGAAGGTCCTACATTTCAGGTTCACACCATCTGTAAAGTACATATTTATAGTGTGATATCCTGCAATGACAATTATATCTGAGCATTCGTACACATGGAGAGCCATCATGTAGTTTCCTGGTTTGTATGCTATTGCTGCAAACAATGATCAGTTTAAGGGTAAAATGTTACTGCATAGCACAATACCTCTGCGCTAAGCAGTAGAATTTCTAGCCTTATAATTCCACACAATTCCCACTCAATCCCATTCCCACTTTACCCATCAGTAAGTAACTTCCTGGGAAAAAGGAAGCAAAGAGTGACAAACAGGACCAACAGCTCCCCCCTTGGGTAATTATAATGAAGTGACTCCCTACATTGGAGTGGTAAAAACAATAAACAGAAACAGGAGAACATATGGCCCCTTTAACCAGCTTTCTTCCTCAGTGAGATCGCAGGTGATTTCCACAACCTCAAGCCCACTTTTCCTCCTGACTCCACATCCTTCAATTCACAAGTGAAGAAATCTTGTATGTTTCAAAAGGTGATCTCTCATACTTTTAAGCTCTTGTCGACGCAGACCAAACTATTCATTTGTAGGACAACCTACTCATCACAGCAATCAATTCACTGAACCTATACCACACTGCTGCTGTGTCCTTCTGACATGAGCAAAAAAAACTGCAGATGCTGGAAATCCAACAGAGAATATTGGAAACACTCGGCAGGTCAAGCAGCATCCACGGAGAGAGAAACAAAGTCGATATTTCAGGTCAAGCACCCTTTATCAGAACTGGTTCTAATGAAGAGACCTTGACCTAAATGGCAACTCCGTTTCTTTCTTCTAATTATGCTGTTTGACCTGCTCAGTGCTTCCAGCATTTTCTATTTTTGTATTCTTCCTTAGGTTTGGGGATGAAAATGACATATAGTACTCCAGTGAGTTCTCATCAAAGCCCTGTGCAGCTCCTGCATGACTTACTCTTGTACCACAGCCCTCTTACAGTAAAGGCTGGCATTCCACTTGTCTTCTTGCCATATTTGCATTTTAACTTTCTACCTGTCATACATTAAAAGAAAAAGACCCCATGACACATCAATATTCAATAGTTTCTCACCGTTTAAAGAAGATTTATTTTTGTCCTTCTTAACAGTGTGAAAACCTCACATTTTCTCATATTATACTTCATCTACCTTCTTCATTCCCACTCGCCTAACTGAGTTCTCACTTCATGCTAATTGCCTAATCAGGGTGCTATTGGTCCAGACTCTGAGTTTTTCGCCGAGATTTGCAAGCTTCAATATCAAAGCTGAACTGATCAATCCTTGTTCATCTTTGAATAAAGTCGAGGGATCTTGAAAACCACCTGAACAAGCAGACCAGACCTCAGCTTCACAACCCAGCTAAAAAATCACAACTCTGGAAATGCTACACTCCCTCTGTACCATAATGAAGTGTCAGCCTAGATTGTTTGCTGAACTCCTCGAGCGGGGCTTGAACCCACAACCTCCTGACTCATAGGCAAGAATGCTCCCATGTAAGCCCATGATAAAAGGAGAGAGGTAAACAAGCCTTAAACATGATTGGGATCTGTGCTATCCAGAGACAGAGACAATCTCCAGCCATAATCCTCTGCCAATGTTTGGGAGCTGTCGACAAGCTTTCAAAGCTTCAGCACCACTCGCCTTCTGTCATCTTTCCCACACTCACAAGGAAGGGCTCAACAAAGAAGATAGAAACAATGTGAATGGGAATAAGGAAGGCTACAGGGAAACATCAGATCAAAGGCACTGAAAAAGCAGAATGGCAATAGATCGAAGAAGTGTATTTACAAGAGTGAACTTGCTCACCAGTTCAAGAGGGCCTTAAGCAGCACTGGTAAAAGATAAAGAGAATTACACTAATACAGATAACTGACAAAGCAGCAGAAGGGGTGAGTACATCTGTAAACTCATCAGTGTACTTCAATACCGTCCTTTATTTATGGTCTGTGTACCGGATGAAACACAAGAAAGATAACAGCTAGATTTTATTTCGCTTCTCTGGTTTCTTTCAATATTGAGTCAGAGTGGATATTATAGAGTATGAAGTTCTAAACAGACTGAGCTCCTGGAAGTGCCCACCCGATAAAATCATCAGGAGACCTGACATTGTCAGGCACAGGATAAATGCAGAAAACAAGTGCTTGATATAGTGCCAAATGGAGCAGAGTTTAACAGAATATGTGGCAACAGGAACACCCATTTTTGAAATATGGTCATGGAGAGTGGTGATGGAATGGTGATTACCAGACTAGTAATCCAGAGACGTGGACTAACAGATCTAAGTTCAAATCCCACCCTGGAAGGTAATAACTTGTCCACAATGAACACAAAGTTACCCAATTGCTGTAAAGTAATAAATCTAGCGTACTAATATTCTTCAGGAAATATGTGATTCGTGGCAGATCTATTTATGACTCCAGACTCATGGACATAGTTGATTCTGAAACAGCCAAGCAAGCCATTCAGTTCAACCATCACTGTTATGTTCAAACAGACAAAGAATAAAACTGGATTGACCCAGGCACCACATTTGGACTTCCCTTTTCCCTAGCCCAGTTGGCCTTACAAAGTCCTCTGCACAATGTCTTGGGATTGTTGTCTAAATTAGCAGAGAAATCCCAAAGACTACTCAAACAATCTCCTGACATACTTGTACATATTGACAATGAACTGGACTTTTCCAACACAACCCCTGCATATGTCCTTTCCCATTGACAGGATAGACCCACTAGAGGGAATGTCATGGTGCTACACAGGGAAATAATGCAGGTGGAATGGAATAGCTCTTAACATTTTTGCCAAGTCTCACATCATCAGATCAACATGGACAAGGAAACCTCCTTTTGATTACCACCAAACGTACTCCACCAGCCAATGAATTAGTGCTTCTTCATGCCGAACAACACCTGGGTGAAACACTGAAAGTATCAAGGGTACTGAATGTATTCTGGTTGGGGGCATTCACCAATACAGCTATCGGACTGCAGTGCATTTTTCTCTGCTCCATGCAAAAGTCCTGACCGGTTTTACAAGCACTGGAGCTAGCCTGCACTTCTCTACAGAACCTCCATCTGGCCACCAGCTCAATCCAGCCCAACATAAACTGTCTTGTTAAACCTTCCCTTAAGCCCATTTTGCCTGTACAGTATTTTATTATTTCCAAATTGCACAGTGCTGAGAACCATTTACCAGTTTTTATTAACTCAGTGGTATCTTCAAGGCTTTTCAGTGCAATCTCTGTCAAATATGTGAGGTAGCATGATTTTCTGGGTCTTACTAGTGGAGGAAGGCAAATTTGAGCTTGAGCAGATCCTGTAGAAATGCTGGTGTCCTTGAGTTCCAAAACTGTCAAAGCATTAGCACCTAGTATACTATATAGTACAATGGTTTCCTGGCTACTGATATTGCTATAGCAACAGTTAGTAATGTCTTAGAGCTTTGGGTCCCACCTGACCATTATCATTATTAATGTTTCATCATTGTCATGTTACTTCTATAATTGAGTCTCCACATGTTAAGAATCGAGTTAATGAATTTAATTTTATAAATAGTGTAACGTACAACATTGACCACCAAGTACCCAAGTAATTTAAATCCTAGTTCTCTGATGAACTGTCCTATGGAGGGGCAGATCTCTGGTTCACAGCAATCGTAGACAACTCCTCTTAAGCCCCACACACAATCTTGACCATGGTATTTTACAAGAGAAGTTGTAAATCCAAGGAATCCACCTGGAGGAACAAAGGATAAGTTAAAGATTTTCTTTCTGTTCTAATTGTGTTCTTTCTTGTATACTTTTGTATAATTTATGTTTGTTTTTCTTGTGAATATTGTGTCTCTAATGCATGTGTCCGTGATGTTGCTGCAATTAAGTTTTTCATTGTACCTGTGCATACATGTACTTGTGCATATGATAATAAACTCAAATTTGACTTTGACTTTAACTAAAATGTAGCTTTCACGTACTTCAGGAAGCAATAGGTCTCATCTGTGTGGCATATTGCATAAATGCTTCCGTTAAGACCAGCATTACCTTTTTCAACAAATGCAACTCTTACATTAAATACAAAGAAAAGTAATGCACAGAAACTTGTGCAACTGGACAATGTGGTCAGAAAGCTTATACTTTGGTAGAAAGGTAGTGAAAAGTCATTGATATTAACTTTGCTTCTCTTTCCACAGACACTGCCTACACTGCTGATTATTCCCAGTTTTCCTCAGATTTCTAGCCTCCTCAGTATTTCACTTTTGGCTTATGCTTTGGCAGACCCAAGAGCATTTTATAGCAAATCCCAGTCAGGGACTCCAAGACTGCCATTATAGATTCATAGAGTTCTACAGCATGGAAACAGGCCCTTCAGCTCAACTCATCCATCATCTTCTGCATGATTCACAAATCTGTGATAAAAAGCAGTCCAATCCTGGGGAAGGCCAATTCCCAAACAATACCAAAGCAGGGTAGATACTTCAACAAGAGTGTATCACTCCAGGAACTGCCTAAAAGCCACTTGCATGCATCAAAATACTCTGCAGCTCATGAAGTAAACAACACCTATTAAGTAAGATCAACATAACCATCTGAAAGTAATTAAAGAAAGGGCAGTAAAACTTGGATTTGTCAGTGACACATCCCAAGAATAATTGTCCAAAGAAATGCAAAAGTCAATGCACCATCCCTAACACTTCCCATAGATATATACATGAGAAAGTGACCCCAAAGCTATCACTGTAGTCACTTATACCACAGATTCTTGCTGTTTGTCCATTCATCACTTTGTTATATTAAGCTTTCTCATGATGTGTACAAACTATCTTGTTTCACAGAGAGTAGCTTAGAGATATCAGAAGCTGAAGAGAAAGTTACATAGCATCCAAGTGTCCATCCAACGTGTGAGTAAATGAATGCACTTCATATATGTAGTTTATGATAGAAGGGTTTTTGCATGAAACCCTTCCACAATGTGCATGTAGCAAAAATTCCACTTGTAAGTTGCGGCTTGAATTTGTGATTTGCTAGCAAGCAAACCAAGCTCTGTGAAGTTGTCTAAATGCTTTTCGTTGGACAACAATAAACATGTAACAGGTTGAGAGGAAACACTTTGTGCATTGGTCTCCTCAAATTAGGGAAGTAAAGAGTCATTTTACCCTGGCAGTTTTCTTCAAGTTTCCCCTCTTCTGTCATTCACCCTCTTGATGTTGGAGACAGCACCTTACAAGAGCTATCATCTACTTGCACCTCCACACCTCCATCAATCAAAGTGGCTCTCTTCCAAAGAGGCATAAACAGGCTAATTGAACATCATCTCGACTGCTGCATCTATGTACCTGGCAGTTTTACAACCAAATGCTTCAAAATTAATCCGAAAATTCCACTGGGTTCCACTGCAACATTATTCAGTAGTAGTTCTACTCCCACCTTGACATACACTGTCACTACATTTAAACCTATAACCAATGATATTATCCCAACCCTTAGCTATGTGTTACATTCTTATAGTAAGCTGTCATTTAAATTTACTGTTCAAGACTCTTTGATATTAGGACATACAACATAGAACAGTACCACACAGGAATAGGTCCCTTTAGCCCAATACGTCTGTGCCGAACATGATGCCAATCCAGACTAAACCCTTCTGCCTGCACGTGGTCCATATCCCTCCATTCTCTGCCTGTTCATGAGCCTGCCTAATGATTCTTAAACGTTGTCATCATTTCTGCTTTGTATTCTCTCAGAGCTTGTTGCAGGCAGAGAAGAGAGGGAAATCTCTTCCTCCCAGGAAGTTGAGAGTCCTTGATGGCAAATTCTCAGTGGAAGAAATAGTCACTGTGCGCTAGTACCAGAATACTGCACCCAAGGGGAGGGATTTGAGAAGGAGGGAGACCAAGGAAGAGCTTCCTTTGGGCTTGTAACCTGCTGTACAACTTGGGCCTGCAGGCCTGCCAAATGCTGAATCTGTAACTGTGGTCTGAAGGTGCCAACCAGGCAGGGAATGGAGGGATATGGACCATGTTGCAGGCAGAAGGGTTTAGTTTGGATTGGCATCATGTTTGGCACAGACATATTGAGCTAAAGGGGCCTGTTACTGTGTGGTACTGTTCTATGTTGTATGTCCTACTATCAAAGAATCTTGAACAGTAAATTTAAAATGATAGCCAGCATTGACTCATGGTGCCAAATGGTCTCCTCCTATGTCACAGAGGAAACATGAGGAGATCTCTCAGGATGAGCTTAATGAATAAATATCAGAAGATCATGTGCAGTATGCATGATTCACATTGGCAAATAAATTAGCCAACTCAATATGAATGAGGTCTTTGAAAATCTACCCAACAACAGGCCCTGAAGACTGATCCTCAAATAATCTCAAGTTTCTAGTTATTATCATGAGCTTACATACCCAGGGTATAAATACCTTGAAATTTAATTTTTGCAGCAGCAGCACAGTACATTTGGATGTATGTCTGTTGTTAATGCCTATCAGCATTTGGATAGACAGAGTCTGAGTAGGAGAAGTCAGCATGGCTTTGTGAGTGGGAAGTCATGTTTGATGAATCTTTTAGAGTTCTTTGAAGAAGTGACCTAAAGGGTAGCTGAGGATATGGCAGTAGATGTAGTCTATTTGGACTTTAGCAACACCTTCAACAAGGTCCCACCTGGCAGGCTGGTCTGGAAGGTTAGGTCCCATGGAATCCAGGGAGATCTAGTTGGGTGGATTCAAAATTGCCTTGGAGGTAGGAAGCAGAAAGTGGTGGTTGAAGGTTGCTTCTTGGAATGGAGACTGGTGACTAGTGGTGTGCCACAGGGGTCAGTTTTGGGACCCTTGTTATTTGTATTTATATAAATGATTTGGATTTGAATGTACAAGGCTCAATCAGCAAGTTTGTAAATGACACGAAATTAGGTGTTGATAGTGAAAAAGGTAATCGTAGTTTACGGGGGGGTCTTGATCAGTTAGGGAACTGGGCGGAGGAGTGGAAAATGGATTTCAATACAGATAAATATGAGGTGATGCATTAGGGAGTGTAATGGAACAGAGGGATGTAGGAGTACAAGTGCATAGTTCATTGAAAGTGGCATCACAGGTAGACAGGGTGGTGAAAAAGGCATTTAGCACACTGGCCTTCATCAGTCAGAGTACTGAGTATAGGAGTTGGGACATTACATTGCATTTGTATAAATCATTGGTGAGGCTGCGCTTGGAGTATTGTGTACAGTTTTGGTCACCCAATTATGGGAAAGACATGGTTAAACTGGAAAGAGTGCAGAAAAGGTTTACGGGGATGTGGCCAGGACTAGAGGGCCTGAGTAAAAGGAAGCGGTTGGCCAGGCCAGGTCTTTATTCCTTGGAACGCAGGACAATGAGGAGTGACCTTATGGAAGTGTTTAAAATTATGAGAGGCATAGATAAGGTAGATGGTAGCAGTCTTTTCTCCAGGGTAGGAGAATCCACAACTAGGGGGGCATAGGTTTAGGGTGAGGGTGGAAAGATTTAAAACAGACCTGAGGGGCAACTTTTTCACACAGAGGGTGGTGAGTATATGGAACGAGCTGCCAGAGGGCGTGGTCGAGGCAGGTGCAAGAGCATCATTTAAGAAGTTTTTGGATAGGTACATGGAGGAGAGAGGGCTGACAGGATATGGGCCAAATGCAGTAAATTGGGACGCGTGAGGTGGACACTGTGGTTGGCATGGACTCGTTGGGCCGAAGGGCCTGTATTCGTGCTGTATTGCTCTGTGACTCTATGACTCTACATTAGAAACATGGCAAGATAAATTAAAGAGACTAAAATTAACATAAATTATACATAACTTACACAACAGAATAACAAAAATAAACATAACAACATTAGTGCAAGTTGAGGGAAGTATAGACTGAGATAGAATTAGGGTTTTTCAAGTTGGTTGAAAAACCTGACGGCAGTGGGGAAGAAGCTGTTGTTGAACCTTGAGGTGTGGGTTTTCAGGTTCCTGTACCTTCTGCCTGAGGCAGCAATGAGAAGAGGGCATGGCTTGGGTGATGGGGGTCCTTAATGATGGATGTCGCCTTCCTGAGACATCGCCACTTGTAAATGTCCTCAGTGCTGGGGAGAGCTGTACCCGTGATGAAACTGGCTGAGTTCACCACTCTCTGTAGCCTCTTTGCATTGGAGTTCTCATACCAGCCCATGATGCAACCAGTCAGAATGCTTATAAATGTAAGAATCTCTTGAATGTGTGCACTGTGTGGCTGCCCCTGAGTCTTGTTTTAAGGCCAAGAAACCAGTAGGAGTAAAGTTATTTTTCTGTCAGATACTGTTCACATCATTGGTCCACCATACATTGTTAACATAAGGCAAAATTAATTACTCCACGTGGAAAGCATGAGCTTGCTTTACCACGAAAATATCCAGTTATACAATAATTAAGTCAGATGGCAACTGACTGACTAATCACACATGTCAAAGAAGATTAACTCAATGAGATGTACGTGGAGAAGGAATAAACACGCTCATGCCTAAAAATAATCAAATAGTTAATTCTTGCAAATGTACAGAACATAAACTAATTCTGATTGATTCATTTCACTCTTAAATGTTAATATTTCTTCTGGACTACTGCTAAGTGTTAACAACTTGGGTCACATCCACGTGACAAGACTGGTGTACTTCAGTTATGCAAAATGTTACAGTTCCAATTACAGATCTTATTATACAAGCACAAGAAACATAAAAGAGATATCATGCTTTTCGTAACCACAGAACACTTCAGCCTTAATTGTCAAAAGCAAAGTCATCTTTGTAATAGAGTCACAGATTCATAGAGCAATACGGCATGAATACAGGCCCTTCAGCCCAATCAGTCCATGCTGACCTCAGAGCCCACCCAGCTAGTCCCAATCTCCTGTAGGAAACGTGGCAGCCATTCTGCGGACAGCAAGGTCCCACAATTAGCAATGGGATCATCTGTTTTGGTGATGAAGGTGGGAGGACAAGTATTGTCAAGGATACAGTGAACAATTCACCTGTTCTTCTTTAAAACCCAGCCACTCAATCTGCTATGCCTCACTGAGAGGTCAGGCAGGGCCTCAGTTTAACTCTTCACCCAATGGTTGCAATTTCTGCCAATGCAACACTTCTGCCACTTTGTCAGTATGTCAGTCTGGATTATGTGTCAATGTCTTTAAATCAGATTGTTAAATCCACACCTTTCTGTCTCAGATCAGCCCCCCCTCCTTCAGTCTCCTGACCTCTATCCACCTTCTTTTGCTTGCCAGCTGATACCACTCAGGCCCTACCATCTGAGAGAGGTCACAATACACAGCACCACACTGACACAAAAGTAAGCCTTCAACCTCCATGTCATATCAGGGTAAACTTAAGTGGAATTAGATATAATAAAGGCATCAGTCTACATTGAAACTACAGTTTCAAAATGAAGTGTCAACCTTTCAGGATTGAAAAAAAGAAATTTCTTCACCAATAGGTTGTGTATCTTTGGGATTCTCCACCCAAGCAGGAACCCAATATGTAAGACAGAGATCGATAATTTTTTCTACATTAAAGGAATCTAAGGATTAGTGTAGGAAAGTGGCACATGAGATTTACAATCAGCCAATGATCTTATTGAATGGTGGAGCATGCACGAGCGGCCAAATGACCTGTCCCTGTTGACCCTCAACAACTTTTATTGATACACCATAGAAAGCATCTGATCCAAATGCATCACAGCTTGGTATGGCCTAAGACCACAAGAAATTGCAGAGAGTTGTGGAAGTGGCTCAGTCCATCACGTAAACCAGCCTCTTTTTTATGGACTCTGTCTACACTTCCCACTGCCTCAGGAAAGCAGCCAATGTAATCAAAGACCCTTCCCACCCTGTTCAATCTCTCTTTTTCCCCCTTCCATTCGGCAGAAGATACAAAAGCTTGAAAATACGCACCACCTGGCTGGACAGCTTCTGTCCCACTGTTATAAGACTCTTGAACAGACCTCTTGCATGATAAAGATGAGCACTTGATTTCACAATCCACTTTGTCGTGGTCCTGTCTACCTTCACTGTACTTTCTCTGTAACTGTAACATGATATTCTGCATTCTGTTATTGCTTTTCCCTTTGTACTACCTTGATGTACTAATGTTGTGAAATGATCTGATGAAATGCAAAACAACATTTTTCACTGTATCTCAGTACATGTGACAATAATAAACCAATTATCAATTACTCCAGCCTTTTTTTTTCTTAAGGTCTGGCTACAGAGCTGAAAATTAGTTCTCCTGAACCAACCATGCCTCTAGCCAAGCTGTTCCAGTACAGTTATCACAATGGCATCCATCTGACAATATGGAAAAAATGCCCAGTTAAGCTCTGTCTACCCAAAACAGAACTGATTTAACCTAGCGAATTAACACTCATCACATCTACCTCATTTCACTGCCTATCCCCTCAATCAGTCTTCTCATACAATTGGCAAAGTGATGGAAGGTGTCAACAGTGCTAACAAGTGGTATTTACTCATCAATAACCTGTTTGCTGGTGCCACACATTGCCCTGCAAGTCACACATTACCCTGACTTGGAAAGATTGTCATTGGGAATTCTCTGTCTAACAGCATAGTGGAAGTAACCTCACTATGCAAACTCGAGCAGGTCAAGAAGGCGGTTCAATGCCCCTCAACAAGAGCAATTAGGGAGAGGTTTTAAATGCTTGCTTCACTGATGATGCTCTCATTAACTCCAGCCTCCCAGACAACCTCGACCCACTGCAATTTGCCTACCACTGAAACAGGTCTACGGCGGATGCCATCTCCCTAACCTTACACTCATCTCTGGAGCATCTGGACAGTAAAGATACCCATGTTAGACTATTGTTTATTGACTACAGCTCTGCCTTCAATACTATAATTCCAAGCAAACATATCACCAAACTCCAAGACCTGGCACTCAATACCTCCATTTGTAACTGGATCCTTGACTTCCTGACCAACAGACCACAATCAGTGAGGATAGGCAGCAACACCTCCAGCACGATTATTCTCAACACTGGTGCCTCACAAGGCTGTGTCTTCAGCCCCCTACTCTACTCCCTATACACACATGAGTGTGTGGCCAGATTCTGCTCTAATTTCATCTACAAGTTTGCAGATGATACCACTGTACTGGGCTGTATCTCAAATAACGATGAGTCGGAGTACAGGAAGGAGATTGAGAGCCTAGTGACATAGTGTCACGACAACAACCTTTCCCTCAATATCAACAAAACAAAAGAGCTGGTCATTGACTTCAGGAAGGGGGTGGGGGGGGGGCAGTGCAGATGCTCCTGTCTACATCAAATGGTACTGAGGTTGAGAGGGTTGAGAGCTTCAAGTTCCTAGGAGTGAACATCACCAATAGCCTGTCCTGATCCAATTATGTAGACACCATGGCCAAGAAAGCTCACCAACGCCTCTACTTCCTCAGAAGGCTAAAGAAATTTGGCATGTCCCCTTTAACCCTCACCAATTTTTATCAATGCACCATAGAAAGCATCCTATCTGGATGCATCACAGCTTGGTATAGCAACTGCTTTGCTCGTGACTGCAAGAAACTGCAGAGAATTGTGGACACAGCTCAACACATCACAGAAACCAGCCTCCCCTCCATGGAGTCTGTCTATACTTCTTGCTGCCTCAGTAAAGCAGCCAGCATAATGAAAGATCCCACCCACCCCAGATATTCTCTCCTCTCCCCTCTCGCGTCAGGCAGAAGATACAAAAGCCTGTAAACACTTACCACCAGGCTCAAGGACAGCTTCTGTCCTGCTGTAATAAGGCTATTGAATGGTTCCCTAGTACGATAAGATGCACTTTTGATGACACAATAAGATAAGATATCTTTATTAGTCACATGTACATCAAAACACACAGTGAAATGCATCTTTTTTTTTGCGTAGTTTTCTGGGGGCGGCCCACAAGTGTCGCCACGCTTCCGGCACCAACATAGCATGCCCACAACTTCCTAACCTGTACATCCTTTTTTTTGGAATGTGGGAGGAAACCGGAGCACCCAGAGGAAGCCCACACAGACACAGGGAGAACGTACAGACTCCTTACAGACAGTGGCCAGAATTGAACCCGGGTCACTGGCGCTGTAAAGTGTTATGCAATCTATCTCATTATGATCTTCCACCTTATCGTCTACCTGCACTGCACTTCCTATGTAGCTGTTACACTCCATTCTGCATTTTGTATTGTTTTACCTTGCACTACCTCAATACACTGTGTAATGAATTAATCTGTATGAACGGTAGGCAAGACAAATTTTTCACCGTACCTTGATACAAGTGACAATAATAAACTAATTCCAATTCCATAAGCAATATAAACACCTCCTTTTGCCATGTTACCATGACTGCACATAAAATTATTCCTCTGAAGTAAGTATTGGAGATTGCTGGGCAATGTCTTGGGACACTGCTCCTGTTCTTTTGTTTCTTGTACTCTCGATAAATTTCCCAACTCCTAGATAAGCACCTCCATCATTTTCAGACAATTAATTATCACAAAGTTCATTATGTCTGCATGTTCTGAATTTTCTGAATGAAACAGGGCAAAGACAGTGAACTTGGAAGATCAAGATATTAAAAATTCCGTGAGCACTACAGGCAACCCTTGCATTAGACCATTCGGGTAATGGAAATTCGCCCTTTGCAGAATTCACAAATCAAATTTTAGATACAGAATAAAATTAGCTCTCACAGAATGTGTGTGAAACAAAGTAAATAAATCAACAGAATTTTTTTTCAACTCGTGCTTCTTGACACATGTGCAGCTGACACAGCTTTGTATTACAGAAAATCGTGATATGGGTCGTTTTCTGGAAACACAACCCTCCCTCCCTGTAATGTGGGGGTCACCTGTATTTTTGGGGGGGAAAACACAAGCTTTTTATTTGAAGTTTTCCAAAAACCATGCAAACAATAAACAAGCACCATGTGAAGGAGCTACGTCTATGAATGTGTCAAGAGGTTCCCGTAGCAACAGCTGCAGGGATATGAAGACACGAGTACAACAGCTGACAAGATTTGCCTTCCCATATGCAGAGATATGTGCTAAGTCCACGGTTTACACAGCGAATAAACTTTGGGCTTTCTTCATCCTTTGTTCAACATTTAATAGGATGCTGAAGAACGCTGGAAGCAAAACATGCTGATAATTTGGGATCCAAGCTGGGAGCCCAGCTATTGGAGGCAACTGTTCTCATACAGACCAGGCTTGAATAAACAATTACAGCTCTGTGTGAAATGCTTCTTAACCAAATTCTAACTCACAACTGCTGGCTTGCCTTGGATACGTGCTGCTTTTAACCCTGTGGCCATCACCATTTCTAAATTGGACTGACCAAGATTCCTCTGCATTTGGTAGCTTTGACAGTGACGTGGCTACTTAATCCTACCTGCATACATATATATTAATTATCAAGAATTTTGGGAACACTTTCTTCTCAGGTACTCCTTCATTTAAATTGAAATTATGAATCAGAATTATGAAATTCCAGAGGCCTCTTGGGCATTGAGGGCTCTGGAGGTTAGGAATACCGAGCTGGGGTTGGGGGCCAAGATGGTTAAGGATCAGGGAATTCTGGCCTGGGGCCACTGAGATTGGGAGTTAGAGATCTCAGGATCAGTCAAACTTGGGTGTGCTTCCTACCTGGAATATTATGGTTTACAGATGCTGCACCACACCTAAAAAGAAGCATTGCAAGTCCGTTTATTTGGGATCTGTTAGGAATGGGTTAGGAATTGGAGAAATTCAAATGGGAATTGATTTCACTGAGTCTTGAACTGAGTATTTTTCATGTTGATCTCAGACCAGCTTTAAATTGAAGCAGTCCAAAATAGTCCACAAACCTCGCTCATTGAATCCACAATCATCCATGTTGGCTAATCTGGTTATGTGTTAGTTGGGCAGGCATAATTTGGCCTGATGCTCAGATTGGTGGTAGGAAGGGGTGGGGTGTTGGGCCAGCATTTGAACTGTTGCCTACCCAAGAGATACCAGATATCAGGGAAGGGAGTTAAGAATAAATGAGTCTTGGAGCTTTAAATGGCACTGGATGAGAGACCTGCATCATATGCAAATAGGGGTCCCATTTCGTCAGGGGAGCCACTAATCTTGGTACCATGGTCTGAATAGGGCACCACTATGGTCCTCTGGCGCACACAGAGTTTAGGCTTAAAGAAGGCTACAAAGAGGTGTGAAGCTGTGGACTAGAAGAAAGAGGGAAACAACAGTTTCTGCAGCCCAGAGTTTCTCCATCCCAGCCCTCTCCCTCCCCACACATCAAGAACGCTGGAGCATTCTCCCCATCACTTCTCCTCCATCTAGTATCAGCCTCTGGGCTCTGCAGTTTGAACCAGCCAGTCCAGACTAGCTGCTTCTTTCTGTAGCAGCTGCACAGCAGGTCTTCATGAGGCTTGGGAATAAAAACAGTTTCAGCCTGTAAATGGTGCCTACACTGCTCCCCATTCACTGCCTGTCCCATGATCCCATGAGCACAGTGTGGGGTCACTCTGCACTCTCTGATGCGATATTCAAGTGGATAAGAATTCTCACTTTTGTCCTGGCCAACACCAATGTCAAAACCAACACCTGTAAAGCAGGATATCTGGAGACACAGGAGAGTGCATTTTCTGGAAGCTGGAGCAACTCACAAAACGTTGGACGATTTCAGCAGGACAGGCAGCATCTATGGAGGGAAATGAACTGTGTTTTAGGTAGAGACGCTTCATATGGACTGCCTCATCTGATCCAGTCCAGATGAAGGGTCTCAACCTGAAGTGTCGACTGTCCATTGTCCTCCATAGAGCAATAGAACAATACGGCACAATACAGGCCCTTCGGCCCACTATGTTAATGCTGATTAATGACACACCAGATGCTGTCTGTCCTGCTGAGTTCCTCCAGCACCTTTGGTGTTGCAAGCAGAGTATCTGGTTGCTAAATCATTGGCACTTGTAGGTGCTTACTGTGAGCAAATTAGCCATGGTGCTACCTGAATTACAATAATGACTACACTTAAAAGGTACTTCAATCGCTGTAGTGTGCTTTGGGCATCCTGAAAATGAGAAAGGTGCTATACATTACAAGTTCTTTCTATACAGTGAGAGATCAGGATAGTCTCTGCCTGGGCTTGCGACAATTGTTTTGGTTAAGGGAACTTTTCACTTGAAGACATTCAGAGGATTCATACCAGGTGACAAAACTTCAACTCAAGGCCATGTGTGTGCATCTCAGGATTAAAATTTGGATCAGGCCATTGTTATTACACACAGAAATACAAGCTGCCAGATATTGACAGAAACGGCTTTTGGAAGCTCCCTGGATCTCAAACGGGAAACCCCTTGCATAGTATTAATTTCTCTTCCTCTGACAGAAACCTCCTCCATTACTCCCCAGCCCCAAATGTCAGCCTGATTATTAGGGTTGTGTTCCCTGCCCTTTGTGATGGTGGGGAGATCTCTGGATAAGACCATTGTTTCAGGTGGGGGAGTCTCATGCTGCTGGAAATGGGGTGGCAGTGTAGAACAATCTCAGATCCCAAGGTTCAGGAGACAGGGCAGTGGGGGAGAAACTGATCCCCAATCAGGGCTGAGGCGGGACATGGTCTTTGTACAGGGTACCCTCTAACATAAGGAGTAATTTTAGTTTCAGACTCTAGGCAGATGACAAACTTTGTTGTACTGATCGTTGTGGTCCTGTTTCTGTGCTGTATCTCTCTATGACCTATGATCATGGAATTGGATGAGAAGGGTGAAGGAGGACAACGATAGTGTGCCTCAGTGTCAAACGTGGCAGAGAGGAGAGATAAAAGACCAGTCACAATGGCTTTGGGCAGGACGCTATTTTCTGTACCGGAATGGAATTACTTGGACAATATCCAACAAGATACGATAGAGACATTCAAGAGGTTCTTAGATAGGCACATGAGTATGCAGAGAATGGAGGGATGTGGACCATGTGCAGGCAGAAGAGATTAGGTGTTAATTAGTTCAGCACAACATCATGGGCAGAAGGGCCTGTCCCTGTTCTGTATTGTTCTATGTTCTACATTCTATCCGAATTTCTCATCTGTAGGAGATCAGCAGAACTATCAGACCCTCAAATTGAATGGCATTCATACAGGTAATGCAGTTTCAAAATTGCATATCAAACTGTTATAATCGCCTACCAACCCAGAAAATACATTGGGCATACAAGGAGCTCAGGGTGTTAAATTATAGCATTGCAGGCTGTAGCTAAGTCCTTTCAAACCCTTTCCTTTGCTATTTAGGCTACTTTCAACATGGCAAATGGGACCATTGCAAATAGTCCAAGGGAGTTCTTGGGTTTTTTGTTACGGCAGGAAGGCTTTAAAATATCACATTCTGGCTGTAATTTTTTTTTGCTTAATCAGAAGCTCATGATTCCATCTGCAAAAGTTAAATTTTAAGCACTATCCAACCTTTGTGGATTTCCATTACCTGAAGCATTCTACAATAGTGTCAGTCAGGAATCAAGCTTCCTCTCCCCATTACACAAGAGGCCAGCACTGTGCTGTCACAGGACTAGACAGCAAGAACCCAATGTACACCAAATGGGGGAAACTCTACTAATCTGCATATTAATAGAAACCATCACCTTTGGTTCAAAATTGCCTTTGATTCTCATTCCATATGGCTCAGGGATTTCCCCAGACCTGCACTTGACAAACACTACAAAGCTGTGAGTTTAGCACTTGCTAATTAATTTCTGATTACATGTTCCAGTTAGCTTAATTTTGCTATTCATAATAGGGGCAAAAATGTTTCAGTGTGTTAGAGGTGGAACACACACTTAGTGCATGTTTAGCAGTTGTAATCTCTGTCTGCACTAACAGGCCATTTGTTTTCATTTACTCTGATTTTACCGCTCTTAAGAAATTGTTCATGTCCATGATTGTTGTGAATATGAAAACAAAATCTCTGTGTACATTTTTATTTTTGCTGATTAAGGTCTTGTTCAGAAACATTTAAAGTGCTTGAGTTTTGCTAAATTACCTAGCAGTCACTTCATACACACATTGTACTAATTATCCCAATAAAAGCTGGGATATAAGCCAAAAGCAAATGAACTGCGTGTTCACTTGCTCATGACGATTTGTCACCCACACAAACAATTTCACAAGATTTACTAAAAGAGGTAAAGGAAGCAGCAGTGGTCCAAGATGTAACAGAGCAGAAGACTTCTTAGAAGACGTGTTTCTGCAGCCTGCTGCCTATCTATCATTGATATTCCTCAATTTACAATTGTTCAATTCACAAATTTTCACTGTTATGCCATTAACTCCTTGCATCTTTGATCAATAATATTCATTTACAATATAATGAATAACTTGCCACTCTTTGTATGTAGAAATACGTTGTACCAAAATTCTCATAATGTATTTTAGCCAGCATTCCCGATTTATGAAATTTCACTTATTGAATTGTTCCAGGAACACTTCCCATTTTTAAATTGAGAAGCGGCAAGAAACAAACTCTGCCACCCTTTTGTACTAACTCTAACTGTTCTACTAAAATGTGTTCTGCCTGGTGTGAGAGAGGATCAGGACTGACAAGCACCAATTCCATCTCTATAAGCAGCAATACACCTTGTCCCTCTCAGACTATTCCCTCATGGATCTACTGCCTTGCTGTGACAATATGACTGATATTCCTGTGTGGTGTATGACTTGATGGATGGAGTGGCATTCATAACAGCCTGCCATTCGTGGCAGGGTAGTGCAGCAATTAGTGCTGCTGCTTCACAGCTCCAGGGATCCAGATACGATCCTGACCTCGCTGTGACTGCATAGGTTTCTGCCACAACCCAAGGATGTGTTGTTAGTTTAATTTGCTTATATCCCCAGCGTCTACTGGAATAATTAGTAGGTGAGTGATAGAAGAATCAAGAGGAAGTTGATGGGCACGTGAGAAAGAAAATATTGCCGGCTGCAGGGAAATAAGGAGGCAGGAATGGGACTGGTGGAATTGCTCTGCCAGGAGCCAGCATCCACCCAATTGGCTGAAAGGCCTTCTTCTCTGTTATAATTGGTAAGTATTTTCCAGCTTACTTAAAATTGACAGAAGATAAAGGAAGGAGATCAGCCCAAGCCTGGTAGTTAGTTTTAGGAGGGTCTTACATTGAGCAGAGCATCTTGATGTAAAGCTAATTCTTGGAGCTGAAAGGAAACAAAATTGTCATGGTTCTGAGTGCTGATTCTCGATTTTGCCCCTTATCCCCATTGATGGTGCCTTGTCATGCAGCACATGGTTTCCATGCACTACTATTTGCCTAATGACACACACCTGAGTTCCATCAGGAGACTAGTATGAGAACCCTGGTTGCCAGATTATTGGTCTATCTCTGGGTATACTTTGTCTCCTGGCTGCTTAGAGCTGTTAACTCTAGAGCAGTCCTTGTTTCATGGTTTCTCTTAGAAAACCCTGTTTCTGTGTTGGGACTCTGTCTCAGAGCCCTGAGACAAGATTCCTTCTGTTTGCTGTTCTGCGTTTGGTACCGAGGAAGCATCCCGTCTCCAGTCTTGTTCTGCATTTGGGTTCTCTGTGACCTCGCTCTTTGTGTGACATTGTGACAGAATAATCTGGCCCCCATGAACCCAGTGGACACTACCAGCAGCTCTGGGAGGTTGTGGAAAACTTCCGTACCCTAGCAGTGAATGTTGGGCAGGTCAGTGAACAGGTCAGCTGAGTCTCTGCTCTTCTTACCTCTTCTGCTCTGAGAACTCCATCTGACCAGCCTGGACAATCTGTAATAACAACACCCTATGGTTCCATGACCTGACCACCCAAGGAACTGCATGTACCTGACCCAGAACCCTACACTGGGGATCTGGGAAAGTGCTGGTGTACACCACTGAGACCCAAGATAGCAGTTATCATGGGGCTGTAGTGAGGAAGTGTGTTAGAATGGGCCACCGCCATCTGGGACAATCAGCCAGAGACCTGCTCTTCATTTCACACATTCATTGCAGAAATGAAAGGTCTTTGACCATCCTGTCAGGGGTAAAGAGGCAGCCAAGTGACTACTCACCTGCCGTCAGGGTTCCCGCAGTGTCGTGGAATACTCTGTGGAGTTTCGGACATTAGCAGCTGACTCGGGGGTGGAATGATAAGGCTCTCCAGGGGGTTTTTTAGCAAGGCCTCAGTGACAGGATAAAGGACAAATTGGTGGCAAGGGATGAGACAACCAGCCTGGATGCGTTCATCTCCCCAGACACCAGGATGGACAACCGACTCCGGGAATGGCAGAGAGAGGACGGTCTGTCCACCCGATGGGCCTCCTTCCCTGCCTCTCCTAGCCCGAGCCTCTCTGCTCCTTCCACTCCTAGAGGCGCTCCCAACCCAGCCAATTGCACCACTCCGGTTCAGCAACCAATGCAGCTGGGACGGAACCGCCTTTCTCCCACCGAATGACATCAGAGGTTAAGAGCTGGGAATTGCCTCTATAGCTGCCAGCCTGGTCATTTTCTTGCCACTTATTCCCTTTGGCCAAAAGGGAGGGCTCACCAGTAGAGCAGGGGGTCCTGGTGAGCCAGACAACTTTCCCTTTTGTCCCCCAGAACCGGATGCTGATCCCAGCTACCATAAGGCACCTCCAACAGTCCCTGTCCCTTTCTGCCCTGGTGGACTCTGGCACCGAGGGAAATCTGTTGGACAAAGATGTAGCTCCCTGGGCTGGGATTCCTTGGGAGCCACTGAGTATCCCTCTAGAAGTTCGGGCATTAGATGGAAGACTGTTGACCTGAGTCACTCACCGTACACCTCCGCTGTCTTTGCTTATCTCTTGAAACCATCGGGAACAGGTCCAATTTCACCTGATAGCGTCTCCACAGACGCCAATGGTTCTTGGGTACCCTTGGTTGAGCCGCCACAATCCCCACATCGATTGGTCCACGGGCGGGATAGTCAGTTGGAGTCTGTTCTGCCACTCCACTTGTCTCCAGTCAGCCCTTTTTCCCTGGTAAAGGCTACCGCTAGTTTGTTGGCCACCGAAACCCTAGACTTCCCAGGGTCCCAGCGGAGTATCACGACCTGGGGCAAGGATTTAGCAAGCAATGTGCTCTTTCCCTGCCTCCACACCGGCCATACGATTGTGCGATTGACATTCTCCCCGGAGCTCCACTACCTACCAGTGGGTTATATAACTTGTCCCGACCAGAGAGGGAAGCAATGGAGGGTATATCAACGAATCTCTCACAGCAGGCATTTTGTCCCTCATCCTCCCCAGTAGGCACAGGGTTTTTTCTTAGTGGGGAAGAAGGACGGTTCACTGCGTCCATGCATCAACTACCGGGGCCTAAATAACATAACTGTCAAGAACAAATACCCACTGCCTCTCATCAATTCTGCTTTTGAACTACTTCACGGGGCTATCAAATTCTCTAAATTCTATGAAGTGCTTACCATCTAGTCAGAATAAGGGAGGGAGACAGGTGGAATTTAAAACCCCTCTCGGCCACCTCGAATACCTGGTAATGCTATTCAGCCTCACCAATGCTCCTGCCGTTTTCCAAGCTCTGATCAATGATGTCCTACAAGACTTCATAAATCGATTTGTTTTTGTCTATCTGGATGACATCCTGATCTTCTCCAGTAGTCTCCAGGAACACGCCCAGCATGTCCATCAGGTCCTCCAGAGGCTTTGGGAAAACAAGCTCTTCATCAAGGCTGAGAAATGCGAATTCCACGTCCCTTCCGTCAGCTTCTTAGGATACATCATTGAGAATGGATGAGTGAGGGCGGATCCTAAGAAGATCCAGGCGGTGGCAGAGTGGCCTTGACCCACGACATGCAAACAACTCCAATGGTTTCTGGGGTTTGCGAATCTCTATTGCTGTTTCATTAGGAATTATAATAGGGTGGTGGTGCCCCTTACTCAACTCACTTCACCTACAACCCCTTTGGAACCCCGAAGCTGACTCAGTGTTCTCAGCTGAAGAAATGTTTCACGTCCTCCCCCATCCTGGTCCAACCAGTCCCCTCCAGTCAATTCATTGTGGAGGTCGACGTCTCCAACTCCGGGGTGGGAGCAGTCCTCTCACAACGCTCAGGTCCGGATCAGAAACTGGACCCCCGTGCTTTTTTTTCTCGCCAATTGTCCCCTGCTGAACGTAACTACGACATAGGGAACAGGGAGTTACTGGCGGTCAAGCTTGCTTTAGAGGAGTGGAGGAGCTGGCTAGAGTGAGCAAAGCATCCGTTTATCATTTGGACAGACCACAAGAACCTGGAATATATCCGAACCACCAAACAACTGAATTCCCACCAAGCCTGGTGGGCCTTATTCTTTGGCAGGTTCAGATTTATGTTAACCTATCATCCTGGGTCCAAGAACGAGAAGCCCGATGCTCTCTGCTGGCAATATGCTACCGAGGAGGACCATCCTAACCCCAAGACCATCCTTCCCTGGTCCTGTGTGGTGGCATCCCTCACCTGGGAGATTGAGGCCGTTGTCAAGGAAGCCCAACCTGACCCAGGTAACGGACCACCCAACCGCCTCTTTGTACCTGAGTCCGTGCCGTCTCAGGTTCTTCAGTGGGGACATTCTTCTCATTTCACCTGCCATCTGGGGATTGATCGGATGCTTTTCCTTTTGAAGAAACACTTCTGGTGGCCCTCCACGGACGCTGATACTCGTTCCTTTGTTTCTGCCTGTTCTGTCTGCACCTGTGGGAAAAGCCTCCCACTGACCACTTCCTGGACTGCTTCATCCCTTACCCATAACTAGCCGTCCGTGGTCCCACGTTGCCCTGGATTTTGTCACAGGACTGCCCCTTTCTCATGGAAACACAGCTGTCCTCACCATAGTGGACCGATTCTCCAAAGCAGTGCATTTTGCAGCCCTTCCCAAACTCCCTACAGCTTGGGAGACAGCCGACCTGGTCATCCAACACGTCTTCCACCTCCACTGAATCCTTGCAGACATTATTTCTGACCGGGGTCCCAAATTTGTCTCTGCAGTATGGAGATCCTTTTTTCAGGCCCTCGGAACGTCTGTAAGTCTACTGTCCGGTTTCCATCCACAGACAAACAGCCAAACGGAACAGGCGAATCAAGATTTAGAAGAAGCACTACGCTGCATAACGGCGAACAACCCATCTACGTGGAGCATCCACCTCACTTGGGTTGAGTGCACCCACAACTCTGGTCTGCACTGCCACCGGAAGATCCCCCTTCAAGTGCTCACTCTGTTACCAACCCCCTCTGTTCTCCATCCGTGAAGAGGATATCGCCGTGCCCTCAGTTCAGGACCATCTCTGCTGTTGCCACAAGGTCTGGAAGGACACGAGTGGCCCTGCTCCGTACCGCCAACCACAACCAGAGATTTGCTGATCGTTGTCGGGTTCCTGCACTGGAGTACCAGCCGGGGCAGAAGGTTTGGCTCTCAGCTAAGGACATCCCCCTCAGACAACCCCAAGAAACTCTCCCCTCACTTCTTGGGACCTTTTGAGATTGAGTGGATTGTCAATCCCACGGCAGTCCGGCTCAAATTGCCTACAGCTCTGAGGATACATCCCAATTTCCATGTGTCCCAGGGTGAAGCTGTGGCTAGCAGTCCATTGTGCACTCCAGCCGAGCCCCCTGTCTGCAGCTCCCACCACCACCACCACCCCCCCCCCCCCCGGATTGTTGACAACCACCCAGTGTACACCATCCAGCGTTTACTGGATGTGAGCCACTGGGGCAGGGGTCTGCAATACTTGGTCAATTGGGAGGGATACAGTCTAGAGGAACGTTCCTGGCTTCCTCGCCCCTTCATTTTAGACCCTTCCCTCATTCATGAATTCCATCAGAACCATCTGGCCAAGCCTGGTGGGTCGCCTGGAGGCTCCTGTGGAGGCAGGGGGGTGCAGAGGTGTCATGGTTCCGAGTGCTGGTTCTCGATTCTGCCACTTATCTTTGTCATGCAGCGCATGGTTTCCATGTACTATTATTTGCCTAATGACACACACCTGAGTTCCATCAGGAGACTAGTATAAGAACTCTGGTTTCACAAACACTGGTTGCCAGATTATTGGTCTATTTTTGGGTATACTTTGTCTCCCAGCTGCTTACAGCCATTAACTCTAGAGCAGTCCTGGTTTCGTGGTTTCTCCTAGAAAACAGTTTCCGTGTTGGGACTCCATCTGAGTCCTGAGGCAAGATTCCTTCTGTTCACCGTTCTGCGTTCAGTACCAAGGAAGCATCCCGACTCCAGTCTCGTTCCGGTGTTCCGTATTTGGGTTCTCTGCGATCTCACTCTTCGTGTGACATTGTGACAAAAATATTGGACCCTAACATTTTTTCCAAACTGCCAGTTTCTCTGCATAAGGGTTGTTAATACTAGAAGACCTTAAGGTTAAAGTATTTTGTATCATTCAGTCATCCCTTAAGGGTGAAGGTAACTTTTGAGGCCAATCACACTTGCAAGTTTAAACCAACCTTGGAAACAATTCCTTTTGAGATGTAATTTAACCTAAATGGGGAAGTATGTCCCAGATTTTCTATGATTTCAACATGAACAGAAAGATGCAACCATTCAACTATGCTGAGTATATCTTAAGATTTATTAAAATGATATCTGCTAATGATTATCAGAGTCAAAATACAGCCCTAGCAGTTCCCATGGGCTCCCACCTGCCAGTAATCTTTGCCACAGACTCCATCCATGTGTGGGTTCAGGAGGAGGTCACTTCACAGCCTTACATCATTGGATCCTCGCAACACATGCCCAGTCACACATTCCATGATGCTACAGAACTGTTAATGATCCAGGCCTCAACTCACACAGACCTCTATCCTAGACACAATCTATGTTATAAAGTAAATTAAGATTACCTTCACCTCAATTGTTAATCCAGTCACAAAACAACAAATTTTTGCTCTTTTCAACATGATTGGAAACATTTTCATTAATCAAAGTTTCAGCATGAATTTCAAGATACGAGTTAAAAATGCTAAAATTTTGCAAAATATTCTATTTCTCCCACTTCCTTATCATTGGAATGGAGAGTTAACAGAAAAAAAATTCATGTTCTTTGTAGCTTTCATTAATATATGATGTGCTTATATGACGCACGTACACATGTGCAGTATAGTTAAAAAGCTGTACAAGACAATTGCACATTCTTTAGGATTCTAAGGGTCTATTCATGTCTCTCCATACACTCTGCATTGCTTGAGTTCAATGCAAGGAATGTAGGCACATACATTACAAAATGGTAACAGGGTTGGATAGAAGGTGAATAAAAACTAAAGGCAAGAGTAGGACAATAAAAAAAAGTTTGTCAGCAAGTGTGTGTGAACAGTTTGTGGAATGAATCTAAAAACTTGCAATCACTCACTTTAACTTTCATCTTGCACAAGCATTAGTTTAAATCCATAGAAAATACTGCATTACAAGTGGTAATGATAGTCAGATAAAAAGCAAGGGAGAAATAATGTGCAGTAGTCCTCAAGTAAAAGTGGTGTTACTGCAAGAGTGGGAACAGGATGAAATGACTGCTCACCGTCAAGCTGGTTCCATTGGAACACTTGATATACCTGATCAGGTGTATGAACCTTTCAGTCATACATAGAATGCATGGAAATAATTTCCATGCAAATAATAGAGTAGAAATTGATGCTGAGAAGGTCCTATGCAAAACAATACCTTACAGAAGTGCATGAAAGCCATTCTTCTGACAGACGCAGCCTCCAAAATGTACACCACATTAGCAAATCTTTTACACCAATGACAATCAAAGTGGTATAAATGTTACAGGATCATTTCAGTCCTAAGATCCCAGAGATGTGGAAAGCTACAAATCTGGAATTAGGAATTCGAAGCCAGGTGAGAAGTTGGGTGCCCACTGGCACAGCTAGTAGACCTGCTGTCTCACAGCTCCGGCAGCCGGGGTTCAATTCTGATCTTGGGTGCTGTCAGTGTGGAGTTTGTACATTCTGTGACTGTATGGGTTTCCCCTGTGCTTTGGATTCCTCCTGCATCCCCCAAAGAAATGGGGGTTGGTAGGTTAACTAGCCACTGTAAATTGCCCCTAATACAGATGAGTGGTAGAATCTGTGGGGAGCCAGTGAAGAATTGGAGGGGGGGTGGGGGTATATGTTCTGGGGAAAAATTAGTGAAGGAATGAGTTTGCTCTATAAGCCAGCAATAGGCTCAATGGGCCGAAATGGCCTTCTTCTATGTGGTAAGGAAATGCAGAATATGGAGGCTGACAGCCAAAATATTAATGCATTGAAGCACCCATCTTGACACCACAGTTTTGCTACCTTCTTAGGCAGTGCCCTGCATGACATGTTTGTGGTTTTAATCAATGAGCAATTCAACTGAAGCACATGGAATTCTATACTTAAGCTTGCATATGAAATTGTAAGGTCTATATGGATGGTGTCAGGAACGGTAAAGAATTTCATCCAATGCAGAATACGAATACAAATGCAGTTTACAGTCATAAAGCAATGGCAAAGGCTAGAGTTAAAAAGCAGAAACTGAAGAACGTGGGTGGGACTGGCATGAATATCTGCTGCCAGTGTAACAGAAGCCATCCAATGCACATATGTCATATCAAAATGGCAAAATGTTTCAAATGCCAGAAGAGAGGGCACATATCCTCAGCTTTCAAGTCTGAAGCCAAGGTAGTGAATCAAAGCAAATCTAGCAGTGTGATTTCTTCACAGAGGGTGGGTTTTCACAGCAAGAAGCCACAGGGAGGAAGTCTGCATAATATCAAAGTCAGCATGAACAATGGAAAATTGGGCTTTTATAAGGATGGAAGAGTGATGCAGCCAGTTGAGCTGCTCTCTCACAGCTACAGACTTCCGGTACTGTCTGAGTGGAGTTTATACATTCTCCCTGTGACAGTAATGGGTTTCAGTTTCTTCCTACATCCCAAAGACATGGGTGAGTGATTGAATCTGGGGGAGTTGATTGGAATATGGGGAGAATAACCAGGATTAGTGTAAATGGGTGTTTGTTGGTCAGCATAAACTCCATAGGTATAAGGGCCTGTTTCTACACTGTATGACACAATGACCTAAATCACCAGCTCCAGCGGTGGAAAGCTCAATGATTCAAAGACATAACAGTCTGGCTAGGTGGTCAGTATGCCGAAATGAGCATCAATACTGAGGCAAAATGCTTAATTATGGACAATTAGTTATCTATGTCATTTCAGCCATTTCTGCAAACCAAATATGCAGTGAATTTGATAACATATCCACATAAAGATTTTAGGTCAGATGAAATATTACTGAGTCACAATGATCACTAATGGCTGCAGCTGCTCATGCCAATCAATACTGGGCAAAGGTTGGCTCAGAGAACTGAAGATATACTGGAGAGAGGTGTTCAGCTTCAAACTCACATTTAGACTCATTCTGTGGAAAGCATGCAGTTACATTCATTGATACTGCCTCGGGTTAAAATGCTCACATTCATGTCGATCCAAGTGCAAAATCAATCTACTATCAGCCCTGATCTATGCCAAATGCATTGCAGAACCAGGTGAAGGAAGAATTGAATAAATTAGAACAGGATAGTGTTCAGAGTGACAGGGTAACACCAATTTTAGTGCTACCTAAAAGGGACAAACTGTTTGACCACGTAGTGGTTGCAATGTAATATTTAAACAAGAAATTGATGATGAGAAAAGTCAATGCTTACTTCACAGGACCTTACATGGACTTGGCAGTCTAAAGCATCAGACTAGATCTGCCACATGCACATGCATATGATAATCATTACTTATAAGCATCTTTACTCCAACTTAAAACTATCATATTGTATGAAATCATCTCTGAAGATCTTTCAAGTTATAATGGACAAGATATTACATGGGACAGTTCTTTGTCTATCCAATCAGAATAATGGTCTAATACCACAAATACTAATAAGAAAATCTTTGAACATTGGAAGTAGTATTCAGGTGGATAAACAAACACAATCGAAATCTCAAAAAAAACAAGTGTGCATTCATACTGAAAGAAGTAGTTTATCTTGAGTTTAAAGTAGACACAAATGGGTGGAAATCAGTCAAGGAAAAGGTGAAAGTAATTGTGAAGGCAAGGAAACTTGAAAACATTATAGAAATTAGATCATTTCTAGGCATGATACGGCATAATGGAGAAAACTCACCTGATCTTTTAATAGTACTGATGCCATTATATCAGCTTCTGAAGAAAAGTAAAAAATGGAATTGGGGCAAAAAAATTGGCACATGACTTCTACCAGAAGAGTCAATGAAGTGAGTCGATGCTGGCTCACTATGATACAACATGTACATTGAAACTTGCATGTGACACTTTGTTGCAATTAAATGTGTGATGGAGATGGTCAAGAAAAGATCAGTGCACTTTCATCACATACATTAAGGAAGAATGAGTGAGTGAAATTATGTTCAAATTGAGAAAGAGGCATGAGGGATTGTGTTGGAGTAGAAAAGTTTAAGCTCTTCCTATTGGGCCGGCCTTTTATCTCGTTCACAGACCACAAGCCTTTGTTCACAATTGTTGGTCCTAAGTAACACTGACAAAGGCTGCGTCAAGAATGCAACAGCGGGCCTTTAACTTATTTTAACATGATTACACAATTGAATTTAGAAATTTGAAACAAAATGCTATTGAAGATGTGTTGTCAAGGTTACGATATGAGAATTCAGATATCAGGACTTGGAAACATGTTCTTCACATTGAAAACAGTAGATTCACAACAATGGAGGTAGACAAGAAGACACAGAAAAAGCATTACAGAAGCACAGAAGGAGGCTATTCACCCTGTCGAGTCATACCAGTTCTATGTAAGACTAAACAAGCTTTTGCTACTCTTCTGCCTTCTCCCCACAGCCCTGAAAATTTGTTCCTTTCAGATTTTTGAACTCTCTTTTTCAGCCTGCCTCCACAATTACTCCAGCAGCATATTCCACACTCCAGCCACTCTTTGACTATAAAAGTTTTTCCTCAGGCCACTTTTGGTCCTTTTGCCAGTCACCTACATTCTGTGCCTGCTAGTTCTTGACCCCTACACCAATGGGAACAGTTCCTTTCTATCTATTCTATTTATACTCTTCCCAACTTTAATCCCCTTTGTCAGATCTCCTTGCAACTTTCTCTGCTCCATGGAGAAGAGAATCCCAGTTTCTCCAGTCAATCTACATTCCAGAAGTCCAAAATCTTCGGATTCATTTTAGTATATCTCTTCTGCAAAACCTTCATACTTTTCCTAAAGTGCGATGTGCAGAACTGGACTCAATATATTAAGTTAGTTAGTCACAAAACAAGTGCACAAAATATTTTAAAATTACAGATAGAATCAGACAAATGTCCAGATGAAGACATGAGACCATACTATACTGACAACACGAGTTGTTGATAGAACAAGTTGTGTTAAATGGGAATGTTGCGCTGTCACACCAAGTGTACTGAGAAGACAAATTTGGGAAGAGGTTCACACTGAACATTGCATATTGTGAGCATGAAAGCAAAAGCCAGAAGTTTATTGGCTGAAATTAAAGAAAGATCTTGAAAAGTTGGTAAACAAATGTACCTTCTGTCACACTTCCAGAGCCAAGCCAATGAAGACATCATTATATTGTTGGAAATCACCAAAGACACCTTTCCAAGATTACTCTGAGAAGGGAATTGATAACTTCTTAGTTTTCACAGATAGTCATCCAAAATGGATCAAAGTGATACACGTTGAGTCCAGTACTACAACCAAGAGTGTTCAGTTGAAGAGTTGAAATTCATTTCCTCATACCATAGCTTACTAGAAGAGTTAATCTCAATAAAGATCCTCAGTTTTGTTGATTTCTACATGAATGTTTTAGGAAACAAAATGCTGGTAAGTACCCACTAATTTCATCATATCATCTTCAAATAGTGTAGCTGAGACATTAGTGAGAAATGAAGATAAAAGCAGGTTTAACAATGGGACTTTGTTTAGCTAACTTTTTCTGAACTGCAAAATATGACATTCCACAGCAGGTATATTCCTGCTGAGTTACTAATGTGATGTTGGCTCAGAATGTAATTCAGCTTATTTCAGCTAAACCTTAAGGGGAGAGATGCAATTGAGGCAGAAAAAAAATTTATGACACAAATCAAGAAAAGTGTAGCGGTTGCTACCGCGGAATAAAACAAGACTCTACTCGGAGGATTGCCAAACAGAACTGGTTTATTTTCCCGCCTTGCGCGGGCCCTTTAAGGGAGAATGTTCCCGCCCAAAACAACCGGCAATGACTTAAGTCTTACGTCATCAGGACTTTCCCGCGCGCGGGTTCTCCCCGTCGCTCGGGAAGACGAGGCCCGCCGCCATCTTGGGCCTCGTCGCTCCGACGCCGCGCGACCCGACTGCCGAGCCGGTTCACCCGACTGGACGGTGAGTCGCCACAAAAGAAAGAACTCGAACAGCATGATAGAGTTTTTGCGTTGGTAATATTGAGCAAATCTGATGTAGGGATATCAGAGTGATTCACGTGTGCAGTACAAAATGATATCTCATGGAAAGAGAAGATGTCAGGTGGATACATAAATCACTTAATTCCTGCAAGAGATTTACAAGGGAATATTGGAAAAGACATAGGGTCAGAAAATATCTGTATTGAAGACCTGCACTCCAAAACTACCTGCTCCTCTAGTCAAGCTGTTCCAGTACCTTTACAACACTGGTGTCTATCCAACAATATGGAAAGTTACCAATGTCCCATTCACAAAACGCAGAACAAATCCAATCTGGCTAATCACTAGCCATTCAATCTACTCTCAATCATCAGTAAACCATCGTCAGCTGCTTCATCAGTGACCTTCCTTCCATCATGAGCTCAGAAGCTGTGTTGTTCATTGATGACTTCAAAATGTTCAATTCCATCCGTAATACCTCAGCAAATGGCCTGTGAGTGCCCGTGAGATGACATGCAGGTTAATAAGTGGCAAGTAACAAATGCACCACAGAAGTACAAGGCAATGATTATCCCTAACAGGAGAGAGTCTAAGCACCTATCCATGACATTCAGTGGTACTATCATTGCTGAGTTCTCCACCATCAACACTCTGGGGGTCACCATGAATCAGAAACATAACTAAACCAGCCATATGTGTACTGTGGCTACAAGAGCAGGTCAGAGAGTTGGTATTCTGTGGTAAGTGACTCACCACCTGTCATCCCAAAGCCTTTCCAGCATGTATAAGGCATGTCAGAAGTGTACCTTCTACTTGCCTGGATGAGTGCAGCTCACATGGCACTCAAAAGGTCGAAACTATTCAGGACAAAACTGCCAACTGCAGGTTCTGGAATCTGAAGCAAAAAACGGTCCGGATGAAGGGTCTCAACTTGAAAATTCGACTGTTCATTTCCTTCCACAGGTGCTGCCTACCCGCTGGTTCCTCCAGCAGTTTGTTTTTTGCTGAGGATAAAACTGCCTCCAAGATTGGTGCACTATCCACCACCCTAAACTTTCACTTCTTCCAGCACAAGTGCACCATGGCTGCAGTATTCTCAACTAGGCTACTCCGACAGCATCTCCCAAACCCACAACAGCTACTGCCAAGTAGGACAAGGACAGAAGCTGGTGCAGAACACCACCACCTGTAGGTTCTCCTCCAACTCACACAGCATCCAGATTTAGAATGTATGTCCATTCCTTCATTGGTGCCATGTCTAATTCTTGGAACTCCCTACACAAATGAAGGAGTACCTTCCCCAGAAGTATCACAATGTTTAAAGAAGGTGGCAGACTACTCTGGTATTAAGCTACTCTACGTTTAATACAGTGATCACACATTCCCTGTTGGGGGAATCTAAAACTCGGGGGTATAGTCTCAGAATCAAGGATTACCCACCTAAGACCGAGATGAGAAGGAATTCTTTCTCTCAGAGACAGGCAGAAAAGTGGAGAGCTCTTTTTGCTTGAAATTTAATTCTATACAAACAGTAACTTTCCCAAAACAGAAGTGTTCTGCATATTAAGACAACATTGGCCACAATCCTTTTGTTTTTATCTAGCCTCGGGATATAATCGTCTGATTCACCCATCCTACTATAAATAGCTCCACAGATGGACAGGTTTTGTGCTGATCATTGACTCTACCTGTTACCCCATCAACATCACCATCTTCCCAAGGGCGGGTAAGGATGGACAAGAAATGCTGGCCTTGCAGACGATTCTTAGATCCTAAAAAATACAAGTATATATATAATGCATGGTAGTGTAGTGGTTAGCGTAATGCTATTACAGCGCCAGTGACCTGGGTTCAATTCCTGCCGCTGTCTGTAAGGAGTTTGTATGTTCTCCCCGTGTCTATGTGGGTTTCCTCTGGATGCTCCAGTGTCCTTCCACATTCCAAAGACGTACAGGTTAGGAGCTGTGGGTACGCTTTGTTGGCACTGGAAGAGTGGTGACACTTGCAGACTGCCCCCAGCACATTCTCATTAACACAAAAAGACGCATTTTCACTGTGTGTTTCGATGTACATGTGACTAATAAATAAATATCGAATATCAAATTGCATTATTCATTTCAGAATTCAGGAGAGAATGTAAAAGAATGAAACAACGTGAAATTCTGCAAAAATGCAACTAAACCAAATGCAAGCTAAACAAAAGGAGCATTAAAGAAAGTTCTCTGATAATTCACTTTTATACCAGAGATTTATCAGGTTGTGTAGAAATTCTCTGAAGGTCAAAGCGAGTCAAAGTTCTACATTATGAATGGAAGAAATTTATTAACAGCGCAGCGTTGTGGTAAATGCTGAGCTGTTTAGCTGGGAAGTGGGTTGGTAAACTTTGGTTTTCATTACATTCAAAGCAAATGTCAATAAAATTTGTTGACTTGATAAGATGAAAATAAACTTTAGACAATGAAGGTGTCATTCAACTGTCCAATCAGGATTGTGGGAGTTCACCATCCCTAAAGTTTAGTCACTACAACATATATCCTGACACAAATGCCATAATTAATTTGTTTTTTGACTTTTAACAATAAATGTGTTTCCACTCTAGTGCAGTCTAGTTCAGGGACAGTGTAGTATTAAGTCACTGTAAGTTTCATAAAGTGATCACATATTCCCTGTTGGGGGAATGGGGTACCCATTCAGAATCATTTATGACTGAAATGAGAAGGAATTCTTTACCTCAGAGAGGGTCAAGAATCTAGGGAATTCTCTACCCAGAAGAGCTGTGGATGCTGAGTTATTAAGAATATTCAGATCTGGGACAGATAAGTTTTTGAAATATAAAGGAATCAAAGATTATAGTGAACAGTCAGAAAAGTAGTTTCTTTGCACGAAATTTAATTCTACACAAACAGCCATCTTACAAAGCAGATGTATTCTTCTTATTGGTTGACACTGGTCACAATCTCATCGTTCTTAGCCTCAGGGCACAGTTATCTGATTCACCCATCCCACAAATAGCTCAACAAATGGGATAGGTTCTGTGCTGACCACAATGGGACCGGTTCTGTGTTGTGCTAACACTACATGTTACTCTATCAACATCAGCAAAATGGATTTGAATGGAGCAAGGCCAAAGGCATGATCTTATTGAATGGCAGAGCAGGATTGAGGGGATGTTTGGCCTACTCCTCCTCCTTTTTCTTATTATTTGTCAGATTAATAAATACCCCAGATGTGTCCTGGCACTTCTCATCCCTAAAAAGGGGAGGGAAATAGCAGCAGAAGAGAAAACCCCCCATCGGTAGATGGAAGTCAAGGGATGAATCCAACATTATAGAAGAGAAGCTTGACATGGAGGTTCCCAGTCCAAGTCAGAAGATCATAAAGGGAACTTGCATCTCTGTTCCCTCAGCTCAGTTGCTTTCGAAATTCCATTATCTAGCACTATGGTTATGGGCATTATGGGATGCAACTTCTATGGAAAAACTATGAATAAAAAAAATTTGTAACTTAAAACATGAATTACAAAGTCCACAGTAATTAATTACAGGGTCCACCATAGCTACTCCAGCTGACACTGTAATGCACAATTGGATGGTGGTGTTCAGACATTCAGGATGCCATTGAATGGCGAGCAACACGTACCTGGATACTACTTGCGTCGTGATTGCCCATCACACGTATGTGACCCACAGACATCATGAGCTTTTCCAGCAGAAGTGTGATTTCACGGCAAATTTGAGCCCTGCATCAGCACATGTTTAATTGTGGCTTTGGGAGCTTTGTCAGGTAGGGACTCTTTAATTTACAGACTCGATACCTTGCAATAGCTCTTCTGTAGGGCTCCTAATCCCCCATAATCAAACACTAGCCTGTCAAACACCTTACATTGATTCGAGCCCAATCCTTGCCACTTCCAAATTGCTAGCCCCTCTTTCACTGCCCTCTTGACCACTGCTCTTCCCCATATCCCCCACCCACCTATAGCCAGAACCTTCCCACATAACTCAATCCAACCCTCACCCTCCAACCTGATTTCTACCACCCCTTCAAAAATGCCAGCCTGATTCTCCCCACTCCCCACCCTCCTTGACTCCAAGCCAACCTTCATCCCTAACAGCAGGACTCAAACAATGGAGGGCCAAGATTATCCTTAGAGTTAATTCCCATTCTCACATCCCACTTACCCCTCATCCCACGAACTCGCCAGATTTGCAAGCTACAGATGTTATAAGTAGCCTCCTTATCCTCTTTCCTCCTCCTATCACCACAACTTTACGCCATTCCTTTCTCCTTTGAGAGTCAAGCTTCTAAACCCAGGTGGTGGAAGAGCAGGAAGTCAGTGAAGATACATCATTGCTCAGTTAATACATCCAAACACTGGCTGAAATACTGATACTGAATGCAACTTTCAGATTAGTTTATAGAAACATAGAAAGCCTACGGCACAATTCAGACCCTTCGGCCCACAAAGCTGTGCCGAACATATCCCTACCTTAGAGACCCATAGGTTGAACCTGCATAGGATACAGTTACAGTGCACCTCCCATCACTATCCTTGCCTATTGACATCTGACTTATTCAGGTGTTTATTGAAGATAACACCAGGACTTACAGGGAAGTGGTGACTGGGACTCCAAGAAGGCAACTAAGAAATCATGGAGAACTTTAAGGCTGATCTACAGTAGGTGAAGTGCAATTGTGACAAGTGCAAGAGTTGATACTTTGGATGTAAAGGGACATCATGTCCTGAGTGAGGAAATTTCCACAGATGAGGGGAAGACCTAGTGAAATCTTGGTGACTCACCACTATTGTGTTTAATTTAGCAACAAAAGTCATGAGATGTTGTGTTATGTTACTGAATGTAAGGGAGAGATTTAACTGGATTAGGTGCTGAGGTTTGTTCACCATTCTTCACTGTGAGTCCCCATCATTCCCTTGTTAGCAACTCCATACATTTCCCTGGTAATTACCTGAGACGGAAGCAGTCTGCCTACAAACTTAGCATCATGTTTGATAAACAGCTGACTTTACTAAGACACCTCTTTCCACTGCTGTAACATTGCCCCACTGCGGCCCTGCCTCAGCTCAACCCCCGCTCAAACCCTCATCCTGGACTTGAGTTCAATGCGGCCCTAGATGCCTTCTACGTTCTACCCTCTATAAACCTGAGGTCATCCAAAATCCTACAACCTGTATGCAATTCTTAACAAGTTCCCACAACATCACTCCCATGCTTACTAACCAACATAACCTCCTGCTTGAGCAACATTTTGATCTCCCCTAAAAGTTCCAATATTTGGGATGATTGCAATGTTAAAAGTGTTATATAAGTACAAATTGTTGCATGTTTTCCTTCCACCCCTTTGAAGAAATGCTCTGTACCTCCCAGTGATACAACATAATAGTATACAATATTTCACAAACTCTGGAGCTTGTACTTGTGAAAAATCGTATCCTATTATAGCATAAATCATGGGATTCTAACCTTATTTTGCCTCCATGCAGGTGACGGATTAGCTTCCAACAATAATAATTTATATTCCCCAGTCTCAGTCAGTGAAAGGGATGTTAGCTCCTCCTGTCTAACTTCAAGTATAATGCAATCTTTGCTGGTTGGAGGACAGGCCTAGACAGCAGATAATAGAATTCTAATGAATAGTCATATTTTGTATTGATGTAACCTCTATTAAAAACACATCTGTTAAAAGGACTGATAGAAATAAAGTATATCCTTCCTGTTTCAAGATTTTTTTGTTCTGATTAAAGAACCAACAACTTCATGAAGAAATATTTTATATTTTTTACAAGCAGTCATTCACACTGAAACAAATCTTTGTGCCACTTGTGATTTCATCAAGATATAAATAGTTTGCTGTTCTCCTGGCTCTTCCTCCTTCTCAAGCAAAAACAAGATGTGGCAGGCTCATTTTCATAATGATATCAGGGTCATCTTTGGCTTGGCCACCTGGGAGATTATCAAGTGGACAGATATTCTCTCTGCTAGAATCAACTTGTTTTTCATTCCAATGAAGTCAATGACATTCTCTTGCTAAACAACACCCAGAGCTCAAATGATAATTGACCCTGTCCTTGTAAAAAAAAAATTGAAGTGGTTCACAGATGAGAGTTCTAAAACAAATGCATGTACGAAAATAACTTATTGAAATAAAGCTAAGTTTAAATAATGTTCATAAAATGCATTCTATCACAAGAACAGAATCTACATTGAAAATTTTCCACAACACAACCCAGTGATTCAGCCCTCCATTTATGACAATCCATAGACAGTAGTATTTAATACTATAGGCAACACCTGTTCTGTTCCTATGATATCTGGAAGACATGGAAGTCAGGAACACCAACAAGAACTCACTGCAGTAAATGGAATACCCAGTAAGGCAGTTTGGGAGTTCTCCCAACTATGGCTTTAGATGACCACTGTTAATAAGGGTTAAATGTGCTTTGTAAGTAATTTAGAGTTAAGATGTAAATTGAAGCCTGCAAGACACAGGTACAGTTTTTGATCTGTAGATTAGTCATGATGAGAAATTGTTCAAGGTGCTAATCAAATTATTGGCCCTTTGAAAGACTACAAGTCTTTCATTTTCAATTCTAAATCATGCTAAATTCGAAGGCAAGATAATCAAACTAAGGGAATAGAAAAAATTCACATTCTTAATTGACTGTAAAATCAAGGGATTTCACCACAAGAGGAGCCAGGTGTCAAAATCAAACAGACCATCAGATGGAGGTGAAACTATTGTGCAGGCCTTATCTGCTTGTGCTTGAAATGATTAATATTTTAATTGTCTGAGTACAGAAGAGCATTTGTTTGATCAGCAAATGAGCCTCCTTTAACATCAAAGTTGAGAAAAATATTTAATGTAAGAAAAGCCCTGTGACCACCCTCCCCCTGAGTTGACACTGGTTTTGTACAAGATTAATTTCCAGTGTAACATAGTCATCAAACATTCAATTAAAATATCAGAGTCTTGTTCTAAAGGATTATATAATGTGCAAGTCAAATATTGTACAATTGGTTTCTTGTAATTATCCTAATTCTAAATAAATCTTCCCACCAGTTTTACCATGAATGTAACAGAATGACATTGTATAATTCTCTAAGTAGTAAAACATACTATGTACCACCTACATGCTCTTCAGTGCTAAGGGATAATAGTAATTCAGTTGGTTCACAACCCTACACAGGGCATGCTAAAGAACTGATGAGTTTATACTATTGGGAACCTCATTGTTATTGTCAACAATTCAGGAAGGACACAAAAAAAATTCTATTGTGGAACTGGTTATAGATCAGCAACACACAAAAAGCTAGAGCAACTCTTGCGTCTCTAGTTATAGATCAGCATCATGAAGGTTTTACATTACTTCTGCTAATCAGACTTGACTCACCACAGTAAAGCTCTGTCATATGTCCATCTGCATTTGACAGTAGGTTAAACGTTCAGGAGGTCAGTTCTATATATTAATATGAGGACAATGTCACTTGAAATCATTCTCCTGTATTGCATCAGTGTTACCTTTTGTTCAGTATTTTGTTCATGATTCAGGTTATGTGCTTAAGTCATTGGAGAAGACCTGCACGACCCCAGTATTTTTAAAGATAAACACTAAAAGGCAGAAGTTCAATTTAGTACAGTACAAGGAATCAAAAAGTTCAGCATTAACTGGTCAACAGACCTGAAAGTAAATGGGTGCAGACTCTGGTGCTTCAATTTTAATGCCTTCTGCTTGATGTGAAACTGAGCTTTAAAAGAAAGATTCCCAAGCTTGATCTCCAGCCAGTAGTGATGACTCATTACTGCCAGTGGTGGGAGGGTCCTTGAAATTGGGACACAACCCCAGGGTTGAGAAGGGGTAAAATCAACCCAAGATCACCAGTCTTAATTACTATATACTTTTTTTTGGTTGTTTTCCAGGAATGAACAAATCATTATCACCTTAAGCATACAGTTCACTGTCCAGAGACATAAAATGTGACTTGGCGCAAGGACAAAATACCAGTACTAACACTGTAGGAATCAGAGCAATTAACAGGAGTAGAAGGTGGAAGTATGTGGGTGAGAGTGACGGAGATCCAGAAACTGATCTCACTGACCAGAGTGGACATGAAGAGGATGTTTCCAGTAGTGGGAGAGTCTAGGACCAGAGGGCACAGACTCAGAATAGAAGGACATCCCCTTAGAACAGGAATGAGAAGGAATTTCTTTAGCCAGAGGGTAGTGAATCTGTAGAATTCATTTCCACAGATGGCCGTGGAGGCCAAGTCATTGGGTATATTTAAAGCGGAGTTTGATAGGTTCTTGATTAGTAAGGGTGTCAAAGTTTACGGGGAGAAGGCAGGAAAATGGGGTTGGGAGGGAAAAATATACAGTATAAGCCTTGATTGAATGGTGGAGCAGACTTGATGGGCTAAATGGTCTAATTCTGCTCCATGTCTTATGGACCAACACCAGGTATAAATGTCATGGCTCAGCAAACATCAAAGGCAAGGATTTGACTGCCAGCTCTCAATGAAAGACAAGCTTGCTGGATTCAGAATGTATATTCTATGCAGATTCGAAACATGCTTTATTTCAGTAAAACTGTGATATTGGGATCAAAGGTTCAGTGCAGTCAATCCATATTTTTAATTAGAAAATTGATGTGTAATTCTGAGGAGGTTCAGAGGGATAATTCTTAAAAATACATTATAAATTCCTTTTAACTGAAGGAAATCAATGAACCATTTGCCCAATTTATTGTTGGTGTATGCTGAAACAAGTCTGGATGTTAGATAGACATGTATTACAGCATCTTTCACAACCTTGAGACATACAATGTTCTTTACATCAATTAGCTATATCTGCAGTGTGGTCACCACTGTATTGTGACACCAAATATTAACACAGCAAACTCCTACCTAAAACAATGAAATAATAATTGGATAATTTGATTCTTGGTGATGGATTCGTCAGACCAACAGGAATTACTTATTTTTCTGGTAATACTAGCATTCATAATACTAGCATTTTTGCTCTCATTCTCTTGCATCTATAGGGGCAGAACATCTTTCATCATTGACTTGCTACTAACACAATATAGCTGATCAGCAGTGATTTTGAAGGACCTGCAACAAAGATAATTTGGACTCCAGAGGTGGCCACATTTTTTTCAGTGCTCAAATTATTTCAAGAGTGAATTTGTTTTCTCTCCAGTTTCAGTTTCATGGCATCAGGTTAAACATGGGCAAGGAGTACACCTATCATCCTCCTTCAGCTGATGAATCAGTGCTCCTCCCTGTTGATCAACACTTGGAAGAAGTACTGAAGGGATCAAGTACACATAATGTGCTCCGAGTGGATCATAGGCTGGAGTGAGTGACTCATCCTGCAGTCAGTGAGTCACCTCTTGATTCCCCAAAGCCTTCCACCCACTTTTAAGACACAATTTTAATGGAATATTGTCTGCTTGTCTGGATGAGTACAACTGCGGCAACACTCCAGAAGATCGACATTACCAGGTCAAAGCAGTCTGCCTAATAGGTACCCATTCTACAACACCGCCACCAGTACTTAGTAGTTACAGTGTGTACCATCTACAGGATGCACTGCAATTACTCACCCAGGTTATTCTGATGGTAGCTCTCAAACCACTAGGGGATGGGAAGGGCATGGGAACACCATCACCAGCAGATTCCCCTGCAGGTTATACATCAGCCTGACTTGGAAATATCTTGACGTTCCTTCATCATCTAAATCTGGAATTCTCTCCCTAACAGCACTACAGGAGAACTTTTACCAGAAGGACTGCAATGTTTCAAGAAGGCAGTTCACCACCACCTTCTCCAGCAATTAGGGATGCTCAATGAACGCTGACCTTACCAGTGATGCCCAGATCCCAAAAATGAATAAGTGACTAAAAAAACGTTGTCGCACCTTAACACCCACCTTACAGTCATCCACCTTGCATGCCTTGAAAAATAAATAGCTGTCCTGGCAAGGGATGGTATTCTGTTTAGTAGAGCCTCTGCTTGATGCTGACAATTGATTGTCTCCCCCTAAGGGCAGTAATGCTTCTCACCAATCTCAAGATGCGGTAGAGTGTTGCCAGGAAACAAGCCTTCTGTCTACTCTAACAAAAACATAAAGAGCACAGATTATTTTTTTCTTACAAGCATGCCCTACATACTGGCATTATTCTTGAAGAAGAAAAAAAAGCCTCGTTTTCTCAATGAAGACAAAATGTTAGTTGGAAAATTTTATCTTTTCAAGGGTTTTCCTTCATAATAAGCATCTTTAGTTAGTGAATAAATAGTGATGTCAGCAGTGGTTGACTAGTGTGATAGAACTTCTCAAAGTCTCTTTTTCAATTTGTAAGGAAATGGCCTTGAATGCTAATAATGCAACAAAATACGTGAACGTCTTTACAGAAAACTACTTAAGTCTAGTCTGGTTGTGACTGTCAGTATTGTTTCCTCGCATTTTCCCACTTAAATTCATAATTGCCATAATCTCAAAGGGTGGAAATTAGATGAGAAAAAAAACAGAACAGGAAACAATAGCTCACTTGAATAAAACCCAAGTTGAAAAATCTTTTATTTGAGTTTGATTGCGAAGATTCGTTTGATTCGTAGCCCAGTGCCCCTTTATTTTTCATGGTGTTTGCAATTACTGTAACTAGAAGGAAGGAATTTGATTCTATAAATAGGAATAACAAATAATATTAATTCAAACAAGAAAATGAAATATAGAGAAAAGCATATGTCAGTCAAGATGCGTGTTGGTGTGCCTGGACATGAAAATTAGTTAAGGATCCATCTCTAAATAAGATAACATCATGTAATATACAGACTCCTGAAGAGAATAAAAGGTTTCAAGCTGCTTTATCATAGGATGATAGGATGGAAGTTAACAAAGGGCTACATGAAAAGATATTCGGACAGCCCAACAACAGCCTATTCATAGATTTAGGCCTTAAGAAGTGCCTTGAAGTAGTAGAGAGAGGTTGGGAGGAGGACAGAAATAGTGAAAACAGAAATCAAGGGCTGAAGTCCAAGCACAGTGGACCCAGGGCAGCACACTGGTGCAGCTCATAGAGCTGCTGCCTCGCAGCTCCAAAGACCAAGGTTCAATCCTAATCTCCAATGTTGTCCTCCCACATCCTAGACGAGTATGTCACCACCTTCACAGATTTTATCAGCAAGTGTGTTGAGGACTGTGTACCAAAGAGGACAATCTGGATGTTCCCAAACCAGAAACCACGGATGAACTGGGAGATCCACTCTCTACCGAAGTGGTAGGGCTGCGGCGTTCAAATCAGGTGACCCTGACCTATACAAGAAATCGAGATAAAACCTCCATAAAGCTATCAGGGATGCCAAGAGACAATATCAGTCTGAAATCGAGTCCCAGACCAGCCATCAGTTGTGGCAGGGCTTATACTCTATAATGGGCTACAAAAAACAAAGTTGGGCAGCATCGCTGACAACAGTACATCCCTTCCCGATGAGCTTAACACATTCTGTGTACATTTTGAACAGAAGGGGATTGGAATGACATCACCCACCCCAACAGCCTCCAATGCACTTGAACACACAGTCACCATTGCAGATGTAAGATCAGTCTTCCAGAGAGTGAACCCACAGAAAGCATCTGACTCGGATGGTGTCACCGGCTGTGTCCTCAGATCCTGTGCAGATCAGCTGGCGGGGGTATTTGCAGACATATTTAACCTCTCCCTGCTTCAATCTGAGGTTCCCACCTGCTTTAAGAAGACCACTATCATCCCGGTACCTAAGAAAAACAAAGTATCGTGCCTTAATGACTACTGCCCAGTGGCTCAGATATCCACCATCATGAAGTGCTTTGGTCATGGCACATATTAACCCCAGTCTCCCAGACAACATTGATCCAATGCAATTCACCTACTGCCGAAAAAGGTCTACAGTGGACGCCATCTCCCTGGCCCTACACTCATCTCTGGAGCATCAGGACAGTAAAGACACCTACGTTAAACTATTGTTTATTAACTACAGCTCCGCCTTCACTATTATAATTCCAACCAATCTCATCTCCAAACTCCTAGACCTGGGACTCAACACCTCGCTTTGCAACTGGATCCTTGACTTCCTGACCAACAGACCGCAGTCAGTAAGGACAGTCAGAAACACCTCTGCCACAATTATTCTCAACACTGGTGCCCAACAAGGCTGTGTCCTCAGCCCCTTACTCTACTCCCTATAACACCCATGACTGTGTGGCCAGATTCTGCTCTAACTCCATCTACAAGTTTGCAGATGATACCACCGTAGTGGTCCTTATCTCAAATAACGATGAGCTGGAGTACAGGAAGGAGATAGAAAGCCGAGTGGCATGGTGTCATGACAACAACCTTTTCCTCAATATCAGCAAAACAAAAGAGCTTGTCATTGACTTCAGGAAGGGGGGTGCTGCACATGCTCCTGTTTACATCAATGGTGCTGAGGTTGAGAGCTTCTAGTTCTTAGGCGTGAACATCACCAATAGCCTGTCCTTGTCCAACCACTTAGACACCACGGCCAAGAAAGCTCACCAGCGCCTTTACTTCCTCTGGAGGCTAAAGAAATTTGGCATGTCCCCTTTGACCCTCACCAATTTCTATCGATGCACCATAAAAAGCATCCTATCTGGATGCATCACGGCTTGGTGTGGCGACTGCTCTGCCCTTGACTGCAAGAAACTGCTGAGATGTGGACACAGCCCAGCACATCACAGAAACCAGCCTCTCCTCCAGGAACTCTGTCTACACTTCTCACTGCCTCTGTAAAGCAGACAGCATAATCAAAGACCCACCCACCCTGGGTCAGGAGAAGACACGGCCAGTAATGGGACAGGAGGAGACATTGAGACTGCTGATGATACAGCTGTCACATCACCTCATTTCTGACCTCAGACAAACTCCGCTGTATTTGCCTCTGAAACAAATACGGCCAAAGAAATATCTTTTCATTGGTGACTTGTTGCTAGGCAGTACTCCACTACTTTTGGTGAAAGTTTTAAATATTATTAAATTTTTATAGTTCAGTAGAATTGTGAAGCCTTACTGCTGTAAGTTGTTGAGTGGCCTTCAGTGACACTGCCCTCTGGCTTATTTTTCTCTTTTTGCTTCATTTTGTTTTGACTTTGCCTCTCTCCCCCAGGCAGGCGGACTCAGCCTGTGAGAAATAAGCTAATTGCTATCAGCCTGTGAAAAGCAAGTCATCTGTTAAAAGTCTACAACCTGCTCGCTGTTAGATCTGCAGCCAGACGATTACTTCTCTGTAGCATGTCAAAGATCGATAGCTGGCAGGTGCCCACAGTTATGTGTGGGTAACTATGTTATCACAATGGATCAATATTAACCACACCCTCTCAAATGAAAGGGGAACGGACAAGGGGGTAGACCAGAGAACTTGTTATCATCAGGCTGTGTGGGTGAACCATTTGGTTAAAGCAGGTCACCTGAAAAAAAACTTTGAAAAATCACTGGTGTAAGTAACTGATTTGGCACCATGGTTAACGTTAAGTCTATTAAATTGCTGATTCTGCCTCTCTCTACACATACCGCCTAAACTGCTGAGTGTTTCCAGCATGTTTTATTTCAGATTTCCAGCATCTGCAGATCTTTGATTGTCACTCATGATGTCTGCTGTAACCAGCTATCACATCCATTAGACATATTTTTTCCGTGCCTGTTTAAGGATATCTGCACTGCATGATCAGAAAGACCCTCTTCCGAGCAGGATTATGCAGCAATTGCTGAGCAAAGTCCATCACCACTAATGTAAGATTTTGTTTAGAAAGAGCTTGTATGTGGAACCTGGCAGACCAAGAGAGCACCTTCTGAATCCATGCACACCTGAGGACAACTACTTGCACACAGTTGGGCCCTCACTCAACTGACGTATTCCCCTCCCAGGACTTACCAGTGCAAGATTCACACTTATACAATGGGCAAGGTGCCCTAGTGACAACCAAGTGATCAAATCATTACAATGATTTCCCAACCAATCTACTCAATTTCATGTTCACTGTCTGTCTTCTAGATGAGCACACTGTCTGTGGCACTGTTGGTTGTGTATCTGATAATTGCCCATTACCATTTTTACCTCACGCTCTCTAACTAACTAAAATGCAGTACATTTTGACCCTGACCTCTACTGGCTTGTATTACATTATTTTCTTATGATAGAATTCAACATTTAATTGGCTTGTTGACTTGCACTCTCAATGGCTTGGGTTATTGAGTCTGTTAAGAGCCTTCAGTAATACTGCCACAGTGGTAATCCAGAGGCCTGGACTAACAACCTGGAGACCTGAGTTCATACCCTAGCATAGTAGCCACAGAATTTTAATTCACTTAATATTCTGGAGTTTGAAAAACGAATGAGCCACAATGACCATAAGACCACCAGATTGTTGTAAAATCCTTATGGTTCACAAATGCTCTTCAAGGAAGAAATCTGCTACCTTTACTCAGTCTGGTCTGCATGTGACTCCAGACCCACCAATATGATTGACCTCTTAAATGACCTCTGAAATGATTAGCAACTCACTCTATTTACTGTTACATTGGAATCAGCACTCAGCAGTGACCAAGACACCAAATTCACACGTTTGACAATGATCTTTGCATCCTCCCTGGATGCAGGAGTGGTACCAGAGGATTGGAGGATGGCAAGTGTTGTTCCATTGTTCAGGAAAGATAATAGGGATAAACCTGGGAATTATAGATCAGTGAGTCTTACATCAGTGGTGGGCAAACTATTGGAGAGGATTATTAGGGATTTACAAGCATTTGGAGAAGCATAGGCTGATTAGGGATAGTCAGCATGGCTTTGTGAGGGGCAGGTCATGTCTCATGAGCCTAATTGAGTTTTCTGAGGAGGTGACAAAACAAATTGCTGAAGATAGAGCGGTGGATGTGGTGTATATGGATTTTAGTAAGGCATTTGACAAGGCTCCCCATGGTAGGCTCATTCAGAAAGTCACGAGGCACGTGATCCATGGAGACTTGGCTGCATGGATTTGGAATTGTCTTGCCCACAGAGGGTGGTAGTATATGGAGAGTATTATGCCTGGTGGTCAGTGACTAGCAGTGTTCTGCTGATGTCTGTTCTGGGACTCCTGCTCTTTGTGGTTTTTATAAATGACATGGATGAGCAATGGCAAGGTGGGTTAGTAAGTTTGCAGATGACATGAAGGTTGGAGGTGTTGTGAATAGTGTAGAAGGTTATCATAGGCTACAACGGAGTATAGACAGGATGCAGTGTTGGGCAGAGAAATGGCAGGTGGAGTTCGATATAGAAAAGTGTGAAGTGATACACTTTGGAAGGTCAAATTTGAAGGTGCAGTACAAGGTTAATGGGATGATTCTTAGCAGTGTGGAGGAACAGATGGATCTTGGGGTCCAGGTCCATAGATCCCTCAAAGTGACACGCAGGTTGAAAGGGTGGTTAAGAAGGCATATGGTGTGCTGTCCTTCATTCACTGGAGGATTGAGTTCAAGAGCCGTGAGGTAATGTTGCAGCTCTATAAAACTCTGGTTGGACCACAGAGTGTTGTGTTCAGTTCTGGTTGCCTCATTATAGGAGGGATGTGGAAGTTTTAGAGAGGGTGCAGAGGAGATTTACCAGGATGCTGCCTGGAGTAGAGAACATGCCTTATGAGGAAAGGTTGAGCGAGCTAGGACTTTTCCCTTTGGAGCGATGGAGGATAAGAGGCGACTTGAGAGAGGTGTATAAGATTATAAGTGGCAATGGCCAATACCAGAGGACATCTGTTCAAGGTGAGTGGAGGAAAGTTTAGGGGAGATGTCAGAGGCAGGTTTTTTTTTTACACAGAGAGTGGTGGGTGCCTGGAACGCACTGCCAGGGGTGGTGATAGAGGCTGATACAATAGAAACATTTAAAAGACTCTTAGATAGGCACATGGAAATAAGAAAAATGGAGGGTTATGGGCTGTGTAGGAGGGAAGGATTAGATTGGTCGTGGAGTAGGTTTACATAGGTTAACAAAACGTCGTGGGCCGAAGGGCCTATGTTCTATGTTTCTCCCAGCCCAGTCGATCTTGAAAAACCCTCCACACAGCTTACCTACAGGTTATTCAAGCAATTCACTTTGTTGCCCCAAGAGATGTCGGTGCCAGACTCCTCCATCACAATCCCAGAGAATGCCCTTTCCCAGTGGCAGGGCAGGACCACTAGAGGGGGTGACGACACTGGTATACAGATAAGAGGTAGCCTTGGGAATCCTCAACATTGACTCCAGATCTCATTAAATCTCATAGAGTCAGGTCCAACATGGGCAAGGAATCCTTCCATCCCCCATCAGCTGAGGAATCAGTGCGCTTCTACATTGAACTACACTTGGAAGTGGCACCAAAAGTAACAAGGGCACACAGTGTATACTGGGTGGGAGACTTAGGTTGGCAGCACCACCACTGGTCAAGCTGGCCAGATCCTGAAGAACATAGCTGCCAGGTTGGGTCAATGGCAGATACACAAATCAACTTGACCTCATCCTCACTAATCTACCTGTGACAGATCCCTTGCAAAGACAAAGTCACCCCATCACATTGAGGATACCCTTGAGTGTATAAAAGTAAGGAAGTGTTGATGAGGCTCTACGGGGCACTAGTGAGGCCTCATTTGGAATATTATGCGCAGTTTTGGGCCCCACATCTTAGGAAGGATGTGCTGATGTTGAAGAGGGTTCAGAGGAGGTTTACGAGGATGATTCCAGGAATGAAAGGGCTTATGTATGATGAGCGTTTGTCAGCTCTTGGACTGTACTCACTGGAGTACAGAAGAAAGAGAGGGGACCTCATAGCGACATTTAAAATGTTGATAGGAAAGGACAGAGTAGATGTGGCTAGGCTGCTTCCCTTGGTGGGTGAGTCCAGGACCAGAGGGCACAATCTTAGAATTAGAGGGTACAGTTTCAAAACAGAGATGAGGAGAAATTTCTTTAGCCAGAGGGTGGTGAATTTGTGGAACTCCTTGCCACGTACAGCAGTGGAGGCCAGATCAGTGGGGGCGTTTGAGGAGGAGATAGATAGATATCTAAATAGTCAGGGTATCAAGGGATATGGGGATAAGGCCGGAAATTGGGATTAGAATACGTTTTTTTTTGCCCCCCCCCCCCATTCCTCATTTCTTTTTTTCCCCCTTTCCCTTGGAGCAGACTCGATGGGCCGAATGGCCTGCTTCTGCTCCCTTGTCTTGTGATCTTGTGTTGTTTGGCACTACAGTTGTACTAAATAGGATAGCCTCAAAACAGATGTGGCAGCTCAGGACTGGGCATACCTGAAGCCAAGTGCACGATCAGCAGCAGCAGAATCCGTAACCTCAGCATACCACCACTCGAGCCTGGTTCAAAGAGAAGTGTGAAAGGGCATGGTGGGAGCAGGATCAGGTGCATATAAAAATAAGGTACCAACCTGCTGAAACTGCTATACACAACTACATACATGCTAAGCAGCAAGATCAACACAAAATATACGGAGGATCCCACAACCTCACAGAGCTCTACACTCCTACCACATCCAATCATTTTGGTGATGGAAAATTAAATAGCTAACAGGAGGCTCCAAGAACTTCCTCATTTTTCAACATGGTGGAGCCCAGCACATAAGTGCTAAAGACAAGGCTAAAACACTCACCATCAGAAGTGCAGAGGGAATGATCCATTATGGGTTCCTCCTGAGATCCTCAACATCACAGAAGCCACTTTTCAGCTGATTCAATTCACTCCACATGATCTCAGGAAACAATTGAATGCAGCAGATACAGCAAAGGGCATAGGACCAGCCAACATACCAGCTGTAGTACTGATGACCTGTGCTCCAGAACTAGCCAAGCTTCCAGCCAGGTTGTTCCATTACAGTTACAGCACTAGCATCTTTTCGACAATGTGGAAAGTTTCCCAGGTACACATGCCTTGTCCATAAACAGCAGGACAAATCCAATCTGACCAATTACGCCTAATCAGTCTACTCTCAACAATCAGCATGGATGGAACAGGTTGTCGACAGTTCTACCAAGCAGCACTTACGAATAACCAGTTCAATGAAGCCAGGTTTGGGGTTTGCCACGATCATTCAGCTCCAGATATCATTACAGCCTTGCTCCAAACATGGACCAAAGTGCTCAGCTCCAGAAGTGGGGTGAGAGTGACCTCCCCTGACAACATTTGGCAGAGTGTGGCATGAAGGAGCCCTGGTAAAACTGAAATCAATAGGCATGAAGGAGAATGCACTTCAATGGTTGGAGTTATCATCCATAATGGAAGATAGTTCTGGTTGTTGGAGGTCAATCATGCCACTCCCAGGACCTTACTGCAGGGCTCATCAGGATACTGTCCTAGGCCCAAGTATCTTCACCTGCTTCATCAATGACCTCTCTTACATCATAAGCTGGGATATTCATTGATGATTAGTCATTGATGAATACTCAAGAAGAGTATTCTCAGCAAATGGAGCAGCCTTTGCCTGCACGAAGCAAGACCTATACAACTTTCAACCGTAGACTGATAAGTTGACAGGTGACATTTACATCATAACAATGCCAGGCAGTGACCATCTCCAACAACAAAAAAAATTGGCTAACCACCTACTGTGACTTTCAGTGGCATTACTGTTGCCAAGCCTCCAACGTCCTGGGCATCACCATTGACCAGAAACTCAACTGGAACAACTACATAGACACTGTAGCTATAAGAAAGGTCAGAGACTGGGTATTCTGTGGCAAGAGACTCACCTCTTGACAGTCCCCAAGTCTTTCCATCATTCTCAATGCCTGGCAAGAGGGTGATGAAATATTCTCCATTTCCCACATGACTGCAGCATCCAGGACAAAGCAACCCACTTGATTGATACCCCATTTAGCACCCTAAACATTCATAACCTCCATCACCCGCACACAGTGTGTACCATCTACAAAATGCATTGCAGTTTCTCACCCAGTCTACCCCTACAGTACCTCCCAAAACCATGACCTCCATTACCAAAGAGGATGGGAGTTCAGGTGCAGGAGTGCATCACCCCCCACAGGTTCCTGTAAGTCCCTCCCCAAAAGCACAGTGGGGGTTGGCCTTCACTAGGACTGCAGTGGATCAAGATGACCGCTCACCACCTTCTCTACAGCAATAAAAGATGATCAATACATACTGGTACTGCCAGTGATGTGCAGATCTAGAGAAAAGAATAACTTAAAATAAATCTTCAAGCTCAGTCATTTCAACACCATTTGTAGAATTTGTACTTTGCTCACTTTTTTCTTCCAAATGCAATTTTACCTCAACATTCAGCTGAGACTGTTCAGCCCACACTCATATTTTATAAATTCAACTTCTAATTTGAGCATTGCTTCCAATACTCTCCCTCTACAAGTTTCTACTGAGCCCTTGAGTCAAAGTCACAGATATAAATTATAAATTGTATTCCCTGGGCACTTCATTAGGTATTTCACATCTACTGTAATGTAAAAACATTATAGCAAATAGGCATCATCCACCATTGATGATGGATTGATATATTGATATTGATATAACGACGCTATGACTGATTGCACTGGATTATTTTGTTTGTAACAGAATACTAAAAAAAATGGTGAATCATTGGTTGGTCAATAAAGCACCCCTTCTAATTCAGTAAATGATCTAAAAAGTAGGTGGGGATGGGGGGAGGGTTGGAATAACGTCACTTTCATCCTTCATACTCAGTTGAATCCAGATCTGGGTGAATGGGTGATTCAGTGATCACCAACATCTCTACAGAAAGTATCCTTAAGAGGAAATGCATTCCAAGAAATCTCTAATTCTTCCAATTTTAGTTGAACTTCCCATTCAGAATTCCAGATCACAGCATCTCCCAGTTGAAGTAGTAATATTTTAGTATTATGAACTTCAGAACCAGATTGTGATGTACCTCCTGCTTTATAACTGCATTGTTGCCTGTACAAAGCATGCAAGAGTGGAAACTGTGGCATTGCCCATATTTTAGATGGAATGAAAATGAGCCGCATAGCAGAAATTTGTCCTGGGACAAATGCCTGAACGCTTTGGCCAATGTTAGGCCTAATGAGGGACCCAATGCTTGTTTTAGGAATTGTCTTGAGCATTCGGACTCCCGCTGATGTGGTGGACACCAAACCTGCTTGGCTCAGGCTTTTCATGAACCAGATGCAGTCCTTACCAAAAAGTAATTCATTTTAAAAATTGGAAAATAGTATCTGTGGAAAGAGAAACAGTTAACGTTTCATGTCAAAGATCCCTCATCAGAACTGGAGATAAAACAAATTAGTATCAAGATGCAGCAGGTCAGGTTGGGCAGGGATGGGTAGGATGAAAGAAATACATCTGATAGGGCGAGGCCAGGGTTATCCTGAGGATCAGCTGTAAATGAAGGTTAATGAGATGAGTAGGAAGGATGAACCTTTGTTCATAAAAGCAAAGAAACAAGTAGTTAGAAAGTCAGAACACAGAAAAAGAAATGTAGGGGTTGTGAAATGCAAGGATGCACTCTGTAATTATAACACTATATTATGCAGGGCTGCCCAGAAGATCAGCCTGTGTTAATGGAGAGAGAAAAACTGAGCCAATCTCACAGATGGACTGGCCCGTTCTGACACAGATAGAGAAAACATGTTAACTGAAGTTGTGGAATTCAATATTGACTCAGGAAGAGTACAACATGCCCTGATGGAAGATGAGGATGCTGTGAGAGCTATTACAAAGGCTGAATTGGTTGCAGGTACTCCACATTTTCACAGCAAGACTCCCAATTATGATGCTTTCCTTCTGCTAATCATTGAAAATTAGTCTCCCAGTCCTCTTTCCATATAATGCAAATAAACACTTCTTCCAAGCTACAGAAAGCAAGCCATGCAACACTGATTAAACTTCTCTTTTTAAAATAAATACCACTGTGGAGTTCATGGCTATGATTAATCAAAGGAGGAGATACAAGGATTCAGTTCCACACTCCAATACATTCTTTACCAGCCTTCCTAACCATGATAAACTACAACATTTAATATCTAACTAGTAATATACTGCCCTGCAGTGTCTTCTGTTACCGCATTAGCTGTGTCCAGCATATCCCCCAATGGATCAAATTTAAATACTTCCAGTCACACTGTGACTGTCAGCCTCTCCAAGTACTTACCTTCTTTCTGGGTACATCCCACTCACTCATGGTTGTGACCTTGCAGTATTAGAGCACATGGCTGTCACGTGACAGTAACAACACTGACCTCTCTGGTCAGAGGACAGCATTGCTTATTGAATCAGAAGTGACACCACTGTCAATCAAGGTTTGGCTCCACCCCACCCACCAGGTGTGGGCATAGGGATTGGCCTTGAAGAGCACCTTCGTTCCTGAACCTGCCTGAACATTGGCCCTGGTAAACACCTTTGTCCTTGACCTCCAAGCCATTGGCCTGTCTAAATTACCTTGCTGGGCTCCACCCAGCCTTCTAGCAGTATAAAGGGTGTTGCACATTCCTAGCCCTTCCTCTCTTGACTATCCCAGGAATAATGAGACAATGCTGTAGAGACCACTGATAAGAGTGTGCACCACCATGTGGTTTGGGAGCATCTTAGTCAGATTCCAGGGAGTGTTAGAGCCAATACTTGTTTGGGTCAAGGTATTCAGGCATTGAAGTGTTTATCCCTTGATAAGCTGTACCTTGTTTATTGTGTGTATGTGTGTATCTCATCCTTGTTGTGATTCCCACCTCATGTTCGCGGTCCCCTGTGCGTGTCAGTGTGTATCCGTTCCCATTCATTCTGTTCCTGTGTTTGCCTTTGTGATTAAACTATTTTTAAAATCCAAAGCCTGTGTCCAGAGTCCTCCATCTTTAAGATTCAAAAAGAACCTTTCTTACACAACGTTTGGTGCTGTGAGCAGGGTCTTGAAGATCTTGGCCAGACACAGATGTGGAAAGAATGTATTGGAACTGGGGGAAAGAAGCTAGTGCAGATACAGAGGAGAGAATCCCTGGGTGGACAGATGAGAGTGAGGGATTTGCCAGCTTGGCCAGCATGCTGGCAGACCATGGTAAGCCAGTGGACTGGGCTGACCAGTTAGATCCACGTGATGAAAAACTGGAACACCATGTGGTGGCCCTCCTCCAGCAGTCAGGGTTTCCTGGTGCCAAGGGGAACCTAAGTGGTGCTCTCTGGCTCCTGGCATCCCTCCTGAGGTGCCAGGTTGAGATTACTGGCCAGTTGCAGGATACCTGCCTGCAGAGGGAAAGGGAGATAGAAACCCTCCGGCAATGATACTGCATGCTGCAAGAGGCAGTTCAAATGGCTCAGACCTGGGCCAATGACCTTGAGGTCATGGGTACAGAGGTTGCCTGCTGGCTGGTTCAGGCACACCAGGCACAAGCTGCCTGCAGAGCTGGCTGGCAGCCAGATCCATTTAAAATCTGAGCCCTGGTCTGGCACGGTGACAGGCTGGATGCATGGCTGGGGGATGGGGATATATGGATGGATAGGGATGAAGTGGGGGTGCCCGAAGAGCAGGGGCTCCCTCGTGCCTGCCCTCCCCCCTACCCCCTACCCACCCAAACCCCTGCATGCTTGACCTGTCACCATGTGGTCCCAGGTCCACCACAGAGGGGAAGGGAGTCAGGATGAGGCCCCCGCAGGGGCAAATGCCAGTGGTCCCTCTGAGACTACTGAGACCTGGGATTTCTCCGTCAAAGAGCTAACTCAGCTGGCGGATCGGTACCGCCAGCGACCGGGCGAGCACTTGGCTACATGGTTGCTCTGACTGTGGGATGAGGGGGCCCCCAACGTGAGCCTCTCTCACCAGGAAGCAAGTGCCCTAGGGAGCTTGTCTGACCAACAGAGCATTAACATGCCCTGCGGGTGCCACATGGAGGGGCTGGGAACAACACTACCCTGTGGGATCGGGTAGTGACCGCAGTGAGGGTCCAATACCCTACCCTACTCGAATGGGACTTATATGGGCGACCTCAGTGGAGCACAGTCAGTGAAGGCACCTGGGCCGTCAGGGAATGGGCGCTGGTGACCAGCATCTATGAGAGGCCCAGCAATTGCGGGTTGTTAGAAAACACCAGGGTGACCAGCATGCTAACAGGATACCTGGTCACCACCGTGTGCCCCGATTTGAGGCCAGTGGTCCTGCCCCTCATGGGACCGGCTAATGGGAAGACCGTGCGGGACGCCACCACCCTCCTGGAAGGGCTGGAGTTCTTGCAGCGGGGGAAGCCCACTCAGGTCTGCAGAGCGGAGATGAGGGCTGGGGACACACCCCCCCCACCACCCCGTCCCACGCGCAAGCAGCTATACCTAGACCTGTTGTGTGCAGGGGTGGACAACACCAGCATAGACGGGGTCCCGACCTCCACTCTCCACACGCACTGGAAAGAGCTCTGTGGGGGGAAGCCTGGCCGCGGGAAGATCCACAGCCACCCCAACTGCCGGACCACGTGGGCTGCCCCTGCAGATACTGATATTGCCTCTGCCCCTCCCCCACCTGAAACAATCTCCCCTGCACTCATAGCTCAGCTCCGGGACCTGCTGAGACAAGAAATAGCCCATCTCCACCAGCAGGAAGCTTCACCCACGGAGTGGCAGACCCCCACCCCCCTCCCACAGGATGAAGGCCAGGGGTCCCGGCGCATTTGTTCCACGGCCCTCTCCTGCCTGGGAGACCTGAGGCCACATACCCGTAGCAATACACTGGGGAAAAGGGAACATGCAGAGGTGGATGGCACTCATTGACACGGGTGCCCAATACACCATCATCCTGGGTAACCCCGTTGCATGGAAGGGGCCACAGATGCAGATAGAGGGGTTGGGGGGTTCCCTTTTGCCCGCGAGGGAAGTCAAGGTCCACATGGCCATCGGGAACCAACCTCCTCGAACTGTAGCTGTCTTAATTGCAGATTTGCCTGAATGCATACTGGGGATGAATGTCTTAAAAGGACAGTCCCTACACACCAACTGAGGCAAGTTCACTTTTGGAGTCACCCGTGTTACGGTGGTGGTCGAGGTGGCCAAATGGGAACCGGTTGTTGTCCCTCCTCCCTCCAAGGTCGTCTGCAGTCAGCAGTAAAGGATCCCGGGGGACATTAAGATATTACAGAGGCCATTGAAGTGTGCTGCGGAAGGGAGTCACCAGGCCCGCAGCCTCCCCTTTTAATAGCCCTGTCTGGCCCATCTGCAAAAAGAACGTGATGTGGTGCATGATGGTGGACTACCGACACTTGAACAAGGTTGCGCCCCCCACCCCCTCACTTCAAGTCCCCCTAGGGTGGCAGCCACCCATTACATTGGACCCCTTCTCAAGGGAGAAGTCATTGCGCACGGTCCTGGGGACACTTGTTGGGTCGCGATTCCGGGTCGAACTAACCTGTCCTATCTCCATACCCAATACCTGACCCGCTGGGAATGAGTTTGTTCCCCCCACTCCGCCCCCGCTACAGGATGATGGCACTGCTCCACTCCCCCTCCTCTTGCTGACCGCGATGATTGACATCGAGACGTCTACTCAAACCTTCCTTGAAATTACCTACGAATTCGCCAGCGCCTCCAATATACCAGACTGCTGAATACATTGAATGGTTGGATCTACCTCCGAACCCCAGCACACGCTGGCGAAGCTCTGCCATTGATGACGATTCCCTTGCATACCTTTCAAAATGAACTGTTCACATGGACTTCTTTTTCTCTCCCTTTCCCGTTGCGCCTATCGGGTTCAGTATATCTGTTTTTGGGGGGGCTGTACGGCAGTTCCCCACCACTGCAGCACATTCCTTCCAAAGGTTCCAAGTGGGGTGAGTGTTTCACGAGCTGGTATTTCCCTTCATACAATTCGACCTCCATGTGAGTCCCAGCCCTCAGAGCATTCCACAGTCGCTGAGTACGTCAAGGGAATGCTGCTGTAGACTCCAGAATGAGCACAATTCCACCTTTTCAGTTGGCCATTGTGAGTGTGAGCGAGACTGGTATCCAGGTGCCTCCATGACCACTGCTGATGGTGCTGCTAAGCTGGGGCTCCCTGAACTCTGAATGGGACCCACTGGATTTGTGGCTACAGTACCTACCCGTGGCTCCCCACAGGCTGGTACGGTTGCTGTTTTCCAGTGTTTGTGGTACCCCGAACCCACGCTCGATGAACAGGGGGAGCAGTCGGCATACAGTGGGTACAGGGACAGCAGGGCCATCACAGAGGCGGAGAGGTTCTAGATGATAGCCTGCCCCCCATATTGCACAGCCAGACTGTCCCATGAGAAACAACGATGGCAGTGGAGCTGGCTGCCGTCAGGCTGGTAGCCTGGTAGAATCGGATGGCTCTAGATGATCCACTCGCTGCAGATGGTGGTACATGTGTAGTGATTACTAAAGAGTATTGTACTCTTATCTCTGATAAATCCAGCAACCCCTCCAACCTGGCTGCTCACTTAAGGGACTCGGTGGCCAAAACTCAGAACCAAGGGACCAGCTCCTCCAGAACAACACCTTATGGGGAAACAGGTGGCTGTTTGGGTCACTGGGGGGATGTTGGGCGACTGTCACCCATTGGGCCACTGCCCTCATTTTAGTTATTATAGTTTTTTGTATTTTGTGCTATCCTTGAAAGTTATTAGTACCACATTTTGATGCATATTTCTTTCCTTAGTTGTAGCTCTCCCCTTGGTTGGCGGGTGATGTAACTTCCGAGGGGTGGAGTGGAGTATGAGAGCACATGGCTGTCACGTGACAGTAACAACACTGACCCCTCTGGTCGGAGGACAGCATTGCTTATCGGATTGGAAGTGACACCACTGTCAATTAAGGTTTGGCTCCACCCCACCCATCAGGCGTGGGCATAGCAATTGGCCTTGGAGAGCACCTTTGTTCCTGAACCTGCCTGAACATTGGCCCTGGTAAACACCTTTGTCCTTGACCTCCAAGCCATTGGCCTGTCTAAATTACCTGGCTGGGCTCCATCCAGCCTTCCAGCAGTATAAAGGGTATAAAGGGTTGCACATTCCTAACCCTTGCTCTCTCGACTGCCCCAGGAATAGTGAGACAATGCTGTAGAGACCACTGATAAGAGTGTGCACCACCATGTGGTTTGGGAGCATCTTAGTCAGATTCCAGGGAGTGTTAGAGCCAATACTTGTTTGGGTCAAGGTATTCAGGCATTGAAGTGTTTATCCCTTGATAAGCTGTACCTTGTTTATTGTGTGTTTGTGTGTGTGTGGATATGTGTGTATCTCATCCTCGTTGTGATTCCCCCCTCACGTTCGCGGTCCCCTGTGCGTGTCAGTGTGTATCCGTTCCCATTCATTCTGTTCCTACGTTTGCCTTTGTGATTAAACTATTTTTAAAATCCAAAGCCTGTGTCCAGAGTCCTCCATCTTTAAGATTCCAAAAGAACCTTTTTTCACACAACAGACCTTTCATGTGTCTCTCCTTCCCTCCCTTTGCCCCACCATTAGTCACATAGCCTTTGGGTCTTTTGGTCCTACTCTCTGGAATTCCTTCCCTATACCACTTCATTTTTGACCTTTAAATCCGCACACAAATGTACCCCTGCCATCCAGATTTCACTACATTTAAAGTATAATTAATGGTTTTCACTAATGTATGAATCAGGAGCAGCCCCTGATTCATACATTAGTGACCATGGCTGATATGATCACACCCTGCACATCCTCTTGTATCCTTGCTTTTCAGGAATCTATCCGCTGCTTTCTAAAAGATATTCAAAGACTCTGCTTCTTCTGCCTTTTGAGGAAAAGTTTTTCAGACTCAGAAAAAAATTTCCATCTTATTGCATCTGAAAGGAAAATTGAGCAATGTACAACTGGTAATTGGTTTATTATTGTTACATGTACCAAGATACAGTGAAAAGCTTTCATTTGCATGCCATCAAGGCAAACCATTCCATACATTAGTACATTGAGGTAGTATAAATGGGGAAAAAACAGAATGCAGAATATAGTGTTATAGTGACAGAGAAAGTGCAGGTAGACAAATAAAGTACAAGGGCCATGTTGAGGTAGATTGAAAGATCAAGAGTTCATCTTTATTGTATAAGAAGTCCGTTCAAGAGTTTTATAATGGTGGAATAGCAGCTGTCCTTGAGCCTGGTGGCACATGTTCTCAAGCTTTTGTATGCACTATGTTGAAGTACCTGTGCTTGAAGATTTATTTTAATTTTTCAAGATCTGGCAGGGCCAGAATTTATTGCCCATCCCTAATTGCCCTTATGAAAGTGGTGGTGAACTGCTGCCTTATTTCACCTGCCTCACAATTAGTATCTTGTGCCAATTCATTTTATCCAGTAATGAGAAAGGGAGTGATGGAAGGTGTGTGAGATGCTTCCATTCCCATGGGTTGAATCTTCCTCCATCAGCCAGCAAATCACAATCTGGTAACCACAATCTCACCAACAGGTTGCCAAGATACCACAACTTACCAACATCAAGTGGCACTGGGCAGGCAGCTGAATGTTCCCTGAGGTTTTCTAGGGGATGGCCTGGGGGATTTTCGCAAGACCACAGCCTTCAAGCAGCACAGCTACCGGGATTGGCAAGAGAGGAGTGAGATCGCCAGTTAGGAAGCAGAGAAACGGCAGTGGTCAGGGAAATCTTCATCCTAGGAAAGAGCAGCTGGAGAGTGGGGGAAGGTGAAGTGGGGTGATGGGAGGGTAAAGAGAACGGGGGAAAAGAAGAGTGATTAGTGAAGGCGTAGGGTGCTGAGAGGAAAGGAGACTAAGCGGGACAGTTAGGAGAGGGAGGAGAGAGAAAGGGAGACCAGAAGAGGGGCTGAAGGAGGGGGGATAAGAGAAGGGGGGAAGTGTAGACAATGGAGAGACAAAGAGATTGCAGGTGCTGCAATCTGGAAATAATCTGCTGGAGGAACTCTGAGTCAAGCAGTATCTGTGGGAGGAAAGGAATTGTCGATGCATATGCGTGCGTGTGTCTGAGTGAGTACATGTGTCTGTGCACATGCGTACGTGTCTGTGTGTGTGCATGTGCTAAGTCTGTGCAGCAGAGTCTAGCTTCCAACCATCTTGAATTGTGTGGTCATTGAATAAGACTTTGCTCTGCTCACTCTGTCAGCTCTGTGTGGTGTCTGGTGTGAAACAACCACCCCATTTTATTAGAAATTACACACAGGCATCTTCCACAGCTCAGAATCAGAGTGGAAGCAAGTCATCCTTGACCCTGAGGGACTGCCTAATGAGAAAAGGGTAGGGCAGATCAAGGACTATAATATATCACTGACTGGAAAGATTTTGCTCTTTTCAAAAGTCAAACCCCTTCAACACTTGGCCTACACAATAATGTTTGCATGAGACATTACATAAGTTCATCATCATGCTAATAAGTTAATGCAAGGTGGCACTCCAATTCAAGACTGTTGATCAAATGTGACATCAGAACCAACAAAATGAGTTGAGATGTACAGTAAGTGCAACTCACTTAACTTTACTGCTGATTCTTCCAGTTTTGCAGTGGAAGTTCTGTTATTCCTTACATTCTACCTGTAAGAGCACAGTTCTCATTTATTAGCATACTGATTGTGATTCAGGCTTGTGCTCCAGCAGCAGCTTGAGAGAAATCACACCAGGTACCCTGAGGGCTTATTGATGCTTACGCCCAAGGACGTGTGCAAGGTCATGGCTGCACTGGGCTGTGTGAGGTTTTGCTTCTAACATCACAATTGATTCTATTGAATTTTGCAGCTATCCCACCAGATTCCAGTCACATCTCACCAACTGCTAGCTGAAACCTGCAACATTGATTTCCTCAAAACTAATTGTGAAATCTGAGGATTTGATGCTGGCTTCCCTGTGAGCAAGATGGTTTTCTCAAACCCACCTGCCAATTCAATGAATATTTCCCTAACGTTCATATTTCACTTCACACTTTCATTCATTCTCTCTCCTTTCTGCCCAGACTGTTACTAATACCCCAGTTCAACATGAGCACCCTCAGTTATACATGTTTCTCTTTTCAGTCTCTCCAAATGATAGCCTCTTTACACCCTGGTGTACTCATCCACCACACTCATCACTTAATTAACCATCTCATTGGGCTAAAATACTGGTCACTGGCTTCCTATCACAGAGTAACACTGAGTGCACACCGCACAGCAAACCTTCAGGAGTTTGGCAGTCCCTTCCTGCAGCAAATCCCACACCGTGCACACCCTCACAAAAAAACTGCACTATCAACTTCACAGGCAAGGCTTAACACCTGAGTTTCCGTTCTTAGGAAGGAATAAAAATATATCTTTGCACCATTCTGCTGCTTTGCACTCATTGTAATTTATTGTTAGTATTTATTATTACCATGTACACTATTAACTCTGAGAGCTTCATGTGAACAAGGAATTTCATTGTACCCTGCTGTATATGATGACAAACTAATCCAATCTAACCAGGATTAAGTAAAACAAGTGTATAGTTTGGGCCTGATGGTGGCCAAAGGGCTTGTTTCTGAGCTATATGACTCTATGATTCTATAATTTAATTAATTGGGGTCTTAGAAACTGAACATCATCCAAATACATTGCAAAATAGATCAAGCCAATTAAATTTTAGTCCAATTATCGAAGGTAGCAATACACTGCCTCTTTCAAAATTATAGAATATGGCAAATACATATTTGGTATATGGCACCACTAGATCCACAGATTGAAGATGCTCATCGGACTGAACAATTAACCCGACAACAAAAACAAGACCAACTCAATGACAACACTTGGCAGAGAGCAGACACATCTTTTAAGCCAATAAAACCACATTTGATGTTTCCAGCATCAGTGTTAAGTGGTGAGGTGGAATTTGGTGAACTATGTCTCTATTTTGTGCGAGAGATAGGTTTTGCCTAGGGATGTGTCCCATTTGTCTCACCTACTTTCCTGATCCCCTCACACCTCCATATTCCTCCTTATAGTTCCTTCCCCACTCTCACTCTCTGCCTCACTGTAAATACATGACTGGGAATAACACTCATGTTGTGTGGAGACAATGCAATACATTTCATAGAATCATAAAACAGTACAGCACAATACAGGCCCTTCGGCCACAAAGTTCTGCTGACCTTTAAACCTCGCCTAAAACTATCTAACCCATTCCTCCCACATATCCCCCTATTTTAAATTCCTCCATATGCTTATCTAGCAATCTCTTGAATTCGACCAATGTACCTGCCTCCACCACCACTCCAGGCAGCGCATTCCATGGCCCAACCACTCTCTGGGTAAAAAATCTTCCTCTGATATCTCCCTTGAACTTCCCACCCATTACCTTAAAGCCATGCCCTCTTGTATTGAGCATTGGTGCCCTGGGAAAGAGGCGCTGGCTGTCTGCTCTGTCTATTCCTCTTAATATTTTGTATACCTCTATTATGTCTCCCCCCATCCTCTTTCTCTCCAAAGAGTAAAGCCCTAGCTCCCTTAGTCTCTCCTCATAATCCATACATAAACCAGGCAGCATCCTGGTAAATCTCCTCTGCACCCTTTCCAACGCTTCCACATCCTTCCTATAAGAGGTGACCAGAACTGGATACAGTACTCTAAGTGTGGTCTAACCAGAGTTTTGTAGAGCTTTCATTCTTCTTCTTCTTCTTGCCATATTGGACCTCCTGAGTGGTTGTTGTGAGAAAGGTTCTTTTGGTATCTTAAAGATAAAGGCCTGGACACACAGTCTTTGTAATTTAAAAATGGTTTATTAACAAAGACAAACGTGGGGACAGAATGAATGGGAACAGATGCACACTCACACACTCTCAAGCAGGAGATCACGAATGTGGAGGGAAATCACGACAGAGGGTGAAGTGCACACACACACACACACAATAACTGGGTACAAATGATCAAGGAATAAACAGTACAATGTTTGGACACCCTGATTCTGGACAAACATTGGCTCTTTGGTCTCGGGAGTCCTTAACTAACTGCCCTGAAGTAGTGCACAGCTTACCTCAACATCCTCGGAGACAGAAAGAGATAGAAAACCAAACATGCAGCACTTTTATGCTGCTGGGGGGCTGGGTGGCCCAGCAAGGACAAAGGTGTTTTAAACAGGCCAATAGTAGATGTGCCCAGCAACAAAGGTGCTCGCACAGACCAATCCGAGTGGTCCAGCAAGACAAAGGTGTTTACCTAATGGGGTGGAGCCAAACCTTGATTGACAGTGGTGCAGCTTCTGACCTAATAGGCAATGCTATCATCCAACCATGTGGGTCAGTAGTGTTGTCACTGTCACCTGACCCCTGGCCTTTCATACTACAGTGGTTATGTCACCATTCAATTTTATTTCCACTAAAACATCCAGATATTCTGGGAAACTGTCTTATGATGCAGTCTGTCTAATTTTTCTTTACTGGCTGCATCTGGTGCAGCTGTCATCAATGTGGAGCTGTGTCTGAAGGGGCCAGTCCATTAAATGGACCTGAGCCAAAATTGGGTTTTCTTTCTGATCATCTTCTCCCTTTCCAGAAGTGCCTTTTACATTCTGAAGTCTTCAGAGTCTACCTGCTTTTGTTTATGACAATTTAACCACTAGTTTAAAGCCAACATGAAAGTAATCCTCTCTCTACCATGGGAAATGCTTGGGTTATTACAGACAGGAAATGCCTGGTTTATTTTATTTTTAAGGCATTCGCTTTTCAAGCAATGACATCTCTTGTCAGGTTTCCTGTCCTATAATTTAATATTCCAGGCCTTTTATCATAATTTCACCACTCCATCCCTTTGCCCTCACCACACATCTCACCCTAAGTGTCACACTGAGCTAGCATCTCCAGTCCTCATTTAACCAGGGGTCTCCCATCACTGCGTGGTCCAGGTGAAAAAACATCAGACAACCAAATAAAACAGCTGAGGATGAAATGTGGGATGGATGTACATGCTGGCCAACTTTCTCTTCAATTAATATAATGGCCTTGATCAATAGCTTCACCACTCCTGCATTCTGAACAGTGAGAGAAGAATTAAACTCATCTGAATGAAGCAATTTGACCCAATTCCTGCCTGCCAAATCATTTTTGAGGACAACTTGGGCCCTGGGCAAGATCTGGATGGGTTCCAGCTGAGGAAGGGTCCCACGCCTGAAACGTTAATTTTTTCTCTTGCCACTGATGCTGCCTGACCTGCTGAATGTTACTAACATCTTTGCTTTTATTTTTATCAAGAACTTACTCTCTATTTATATCAGTCAGTCATCTGTGATATTAGCCTAGCTTGCTTTATTTCCTCTTTATCTTTCTTATTTTTCCTCTGGGAGTGAACGACATGGTCAGCTTGACCTGACGGGCATGTCTTCCTGCTTTGCATTTCATAACTCCCACGTTCTTTTACCCATGTTACACATGGAGCTAGGGCTTTACTCATTGGAGAGAAGGAGGAAGAGAGGAGACATGGTAGAGGCATACAAGATATTAAGAGGAATAGATAGAGTGGACAGCCAGTGCCTCTTTCCCAGGACACCAGTGCTCAAAACAAGAGGACATGGCTTTAAGGTAATGGGTGGGAAGTTCAAGGGAGATGTCAGAGGGAGGTTTTTCACCCAGAGAGTGGTTGGTGCATGGAATGCGCTGCCTGGGGTGGTGGTGGAGGCTGATACGTTGGTCAAGTTCAAGAGCTTGTTAGATAAGCATATGGAGGAATTTAAGATAGAGGGATATGTGGGAGGAAGGGGTTAGATAGTCTTAGGTGTGGTTTGAAGGGCAGCACAACATGGTGGGCTGAAGGGCCTGTATTGTGCTGTATTGTTCTATGGTTCTATGCTCTTTTCACTAAGTTCTCACTCTCAAACTGTTCTAATTCATTCATTGACCAGATAACCTTGTACACAGCTTATCACCATGGTCACCTGTGTTTTACCCTTTCGGAGACAGCCCCCTTCCCTCACCCTACCTGCAGCTTAACAAGCTTATTTGTCTCTTTTTCAGTTCTGGCAAAGGGTCTTCAACCTGAAACATTAACTCTGTTTCTCTTCCCATAGATGCGGCCTGACCTGCTGAGTGTTTCCAGCATTTTATGTTTTTATTTTAGATTTCCAGCATCTGCAGTTTTTTTTTATTTCATTATATAGTGAAACATTAATTCCACAACAAAAACAAGACCAACTCAATGACAACACTGGGCAGACAGCAAACACATCTTTTCAGCCACGTAAGTTATATGCCTTCAGAGTAGGTCACAGTCTGGGTATCTTGTAATGAGTGCGTCTCAACTTCCTCATAGCCCACATCCACAAGGCACAAGAATGAGTCCAATCAAACATGATCCGTTTGCCTGGATGAGTGTGGTTCTCATAACATTCAAAAAGCTCCATACCATCTAGGACAAAGCAACCCATTTGCTTGCTCTTCCCCCTACACCACCGGTACACAGTGGCTGTTATCTGTTCCCTACAAAATATACTGCACCTAGCCCAATCTGACAACATAAATCCACAATCTCCACTCTGAAGAAGGACAAGGACAACAGGGAGCACCACCACCTTCAGGTTCCCCTCAAAGTCACACACAATCCTGACTTGGAGATTTATTGTCATTCCTTCACTGTCATTAAATCCTTTAATCCCAACCCAGCAGCATTTGTGGGAGCACTTTCACCAGAAGGACTGCAGTGATTGATGAAGGCAGCTCACCATCATCTCCTCAGGGAAGTGGCAATAAATGTTAGCTTTGCTAGCAACAATCATAGGCCATAAATAAAAGAAACGTAATTGATGCTGCATCATCTGTTGAATCATCAAGAAAGAAAACACATATCATTCCCAACCATAGGACTGGGATTCTCAACCTTATATTTTGGTAAAGCTCCAAGTAAAGCTACACATAGAGAACCATAATGGTCTTGTGCATAGAGTAAATATATACTTCCTTAGTCTGAAACCATGCATGCAGGCATTGTATAGTTTAAACCACAAGCTGGAAGTTCACTGGTAAAATCACATCAAGAGAATCCAAGGTCCAGAAATCACTGCTTGAATGTAGTAGACTCACCCATATTCCAAATGAGTAAGGGTCCCCTAAGAGTGCAGAATCAGTGAATTCAATTGTGGATTTACCATCTTTGCTATTTGAACAAAGACATTATCCAATTTATTTCATAAAGATAAGATGATTATAACTATTCAAACATGTAATGACACAAATTGGTAAATTGGTTTTACTGTCACATGTACTGAGGTACAGTGAAAAACTTTGCTTTGCATGCTATCTATACAGATCATTTCATCAGTACATTGAGGTAGTACAAGGGAAAAGCAATAACAGAATGCAGAATAAAGTGTAATTCTTAGAGTCATAGAATTTAGATTTAAAAGAGTAGAAAGACCGTAATGAGTAGATCTGAAGAGCAGCTTACAACGAGTCGCCACGGTCTGGTGTCATCTTGCTGGATAATTGCTGGATACCCACCAGAACAGTAGAGAAAAGAAGTTAATACACGTTTAAATGACTAAACCAAAACAGATGTAGTTCTAACTGCAATGCTGGTCCGATAGTAACAAATGGTCCACTTGCCTGTCAATCAGTAACCTAGCAGCATGTCAGGGTCTCTCTATACGGAAGGTCAATTGTTATCCCTTGCTAATTTAGATGTACAGTAGCCAATCTTCTTGTTTGGAAGGGAATGTGAGGCAAAGTGAAACAAATGTGCTATTAACACTTCTCAATGTGCACCTGCTTTAGTATCACTTTTTAATTTTTTTTCTGTAATGGCTCTTCAGTGCAGTTTTAATGTAGTTTCTGTTAAATTTCATGATGAAGCTAAATTGGTGCCTAATGACGAGATGCTGGTTCAACCAGCTCATTAAAGATTCCCTTTTTTTTGTCGGAACTAATCAAGACTGTACATTTAAAGCCGCAAGCAGCATCTTTCAGCGATGTACAGCATACAGTGTTCAGACTCCACTGGGAGCCCTGTCATCTACCTCCGATTTGCATTGTCCATGTTTTGAAGAGCCTGCATCAAATCATTGATATTCAACACCACTGGTGATAAATATTTTTTTTTAAATGTCATTGCTTAAAACCATTCAAGCTAACAGAAGATATTCTAAAGCAGGATTTCAGTTATAACTCTGAAGGGCAAAAGAAAATAATTAATTTAATTATATTATAAGAGCTTAAATTTTATTTTAAATAACTACTTCAGATGAAGCAACAAAATAATATGCATGAAATACTGAAATGACAACAATAAAATATATTTTTTCAAGTATTTAATTTAACCATATTCATTAATAACCATGAATCCCTTCAAAGCTGAATTTAAGAATAGATAGGTGTGATTGGGTGAGTGAGCATAAGACAATGAGATGACGATAGATTCTTTGTGTATGCTCATTACCATGAGAGTGAATGATGGAAGCTTATATGCATGAGAATTTGAGGCTATGTGCGAGAGACTGTGATGATGTTCGTACATGAAAGTGTCCATGACTGAAGCAGCAGTGTGTAATTATGTGAATTTGTGCCCATGTCTGAGTGTGTGATGGACTGAGAGTGCATTCAGACAGGAGTGTGCTTGTGTTAAAGTGAATGTGTGTCTGTATCTAATATTCGGACAGCCTGGGTTCCAAGTACATGCATTCCTTCTTTTCTGTGCACTTCCTCACATTACCATCTGTCAATCCACTACTGACACACACACATACTTCTGCATCATGGTTGCCATCAACAAATGGTCCAACACAGCAGCCATCGATTCAATGTATGTCAAATCTCGTAGCAGTAAATCTTCTCCTCTCAACAAAGAAGAATGAAACACAAAGTGGAGGCAGAGAACCAGAGGTGGCAATCCACAGACGTCAAAGCTAAGGGGAGCAGAGGAAGAAGCACTTGGAATAAGTGGAGTCACAGTGTTCCCTGGCCATTGGAGATGGGACGGATGAAGCCACTCAGCATCTGGGTAACACAATTAAAGATCAGATAGTTACAATTCCACTATTAACAACAAAGAATACTTTGCTGCAGAACTGTGCAGTGCTGAATAATTGACCTAGGCTAGAGTATTACATAATTACCTCCTAGCTTTGGACAGTCAGCACCTCACTGATTGTAAGGATAACTACATATATGTGTGAGGCTGCAAGAAGATGTCATTGTTAGATGCACACCTATATCAAAGGAAACTGATTAGATATTTGGAGAGAAGGTTATTGATGATATAAGAGATAAGAGAGTGCATGATTTCCAAACTCGGGACTGATCAAATGGACTGTGAAGTTCCCTTCCAGTCTTCCATTCTTGTCGATAGAAATAGACATATGAATACTTGGGACAGCGCATGGTGTAGCTAATAGAGCTGTTGCCTCACAGCACCAGAGATTCAATCCTGGCCTCGGGTGCTGTCTGTGTGGAGTTTGCACGTTCTCCATGTGACTGCATGGGCTTCCTCAGATGCTCCAATTTCCTGCTGCATCCCAAAGACATGTGGGTCAGCAGGTTAACTGTCCAGTAAAAATTGCCCCTAGTCTGTAGGTGAGTAGTAGACTCTCAGGGGAATTGAAGCGAATGTGGGGAAAATAAAAAAAAGGATTAATGTAGGATTAAGGTAAAATGGGTGATTGATGGTCAGTGTGAATTCAGTGGGCCAAAGGGCCTGCTTCCATGTTGTATCTCTTCCATGACTATGACATGTATTTGACCATTTACTGAAAAGGTTACCTACCTAGAAATTGGATTGTATGTATTATAGGCTCTGAAAAACAAAAAAAAATCACAAAATTGGCCAGAATTCTGTATGAAAAATCATCAGGATGATTTGTATCTGGAAACAGGCATTCGACAGGGACCTGTGTCAATTTAGCAAAGCTCCCAACCCTTTGCTGGTCAGCAATCAGAGAAAGACGCAAAAAACGAGCTGCTGGAGGAACTCAGCAAGTCAGCATCATCTGTGGAGGGAAATAGGCAGTCAACCTTTCAGGTCAAGACCCTTCACCTGGACTGAAAGAGTAGAGGGGAGATAGCCAGTATAAAGAGGTGAGGCGGAGAGACAGGACAAGAGCTGGCAAATGATAGGTGGATTCAGGTGAGAGGTTGATTGGACCTGGATGCCTTGGAATTCCTTGAAAGGCCAGGTCCCCCCTTGGAATTTAAACAGGAGAGAGTGATAACAAGTTCTGGGGCAACAGATTCACAAATTATTATGTTTCAAAAAAAAAGATAAAGTCAGAAAAATATTCATGACATCAGGATTCACTTCTAGAGAAATAGAATTGTTAAGACTAGCAACTATATTTGTGTTACATGGGCCTTTGTGGAAAATAAACTCTGAATCTCCACTCATCAATCCCTTTAGGCTTGTACATCCATATCTTTTAATGATGATGCGATATCGCTGATGCTTCACTGCACTCTCACCATCTCATACACCCACTTCATGGCCATTTCTTTGAGTTACTAGTTTTATTTTATTTTTTGTTGATAAGGCTTTGCTTGGTTTCCAGGCAGGTTTTTAATGCAGGATGAATCACGGCTGGGAAGCTTGTATTTTTGACCTGTCTCCAAGAGCTCTCACTGAGCGCTGAGAGCCAAGCAGGATAACTTCAAGGCCACACCCTGTAATAGTAACAAGCTCACATCATTGTCTGAACCAATTTCCTTTACAGGATAGCAGAGTAACTTGTAAAATTATTCTTTCTCAGTGTTTTAAATTGTCATGCCAGAAATTCCAGAGAACACACAGGTTAGGTCTGGCTGAAAGCGAGGAGAAGCCAGCTACATAATCAAATCACAAGCCCTCTCATGGCTCCACCAATCTAAATCTAAACTTTTAAGCCTGGATTTCCACATCACAATTCACCACGGTGGGATTTGAACCCACGACCTCCTGATTGCTTTTCAGGCACATCTATAAAGAGTTAACTTTAATATGGATGTTAATACAGTAGTTTCCAATCTTGTCTTTGAATTATTTAATCATATTGTGAGTAGAGATTTTCATTGCAAACAATAAAAGTAAAGCCAATTAAAATAGTTGAAAGTGACAGAATGTAATATAAAATATCATCATAAAGGCTCCTGGCAGCGAATACTGAGAAAGAAAAATAACCCAATCTCTCGCATGAGTAATTCAGATGAAAGAAAAATGATTTAGGTAATTTTTTGCAGTTAGACAGGTTTCTTTTATTAAAGAAAAGAATGAAGTGGTTTTAGTGAAAAAATGGCAGCTATATTTTATAGTGAGAAAGAAAATCTACAAAGATCCCAGTTTTAGCAGCCTAACAGATATCCTCACTGCATTTTATTTAGTTAATGACATCAGTTTAGCTCCTAGTTGACTCAACAGAATTGCAAAAATACAATTAAAAAGTGTTGAATTGGAAGTTTCCAAGTAAGCAGTATTTCAAGAATGTCCTTAGGTGGAAGAGAAAGCTGTTTTATACAATAGTATGAAGGTCCATTTGGAGACAGGTCAAACTGGGGAGCTTAGAGCTTTTCTACATGATGCATCAAAGGAAGTGGCTGGTGGAGGGGAGGTGGGGGTGCGAGTGAAAACACACAGAGTACAGGACCCAAGAGCACAAGCTAGATCATGGAGCCTGAAGAGGTAAAGACTACAAAGATTTGGAAATGAGTAGGGATATGAAATCATTGTGATATTGTAAGCATTTGTCCACTAGCCTTGGTTATGGTCAACTTTAATAGTCCCCATTTTAAATCACTTTTACCCAAAATTTACTGTATCTTCTTATGGTTCATTTGCCTTTACTGTTTTGCTTATAATTTTTTAATTTCTTTGCTTCATACTTTTACATCTCAACCTCTATCATGCCTTGCCCTCTGTCATTTTATTTAAATGATGAATGATATATAGTCTCCTGCTCAACATAAAATCATTCTTGAAAGGAGAGGTTAATTACTGGTGAAATTAGAAGACAAATGTGTCTTGTGTGCAAATTACACTTTTCTGTCCACCATTTTAATGGAGGCCTTAATCTGCTTATTTTAAATGCATTAACTTCTCTTGAAATGATAAAGATATCTTATAGGGTGTACTAGAAAATGGCATTAATGTAGCTCTCAGCCTGGGGCAGAATTGCAACTTGCACCAAAGGAAAACGATTACACTTTTATTAACATTATTTAACCATTCTACAATAACCACAATAACAGAATCTTGCAATTATAAAACACCTGTAACATACAGAAACATGCCACAATACCTAACAGGTATATTGTCAAAACAAACAACTGGCAAAATTTGAAACCGAGCCATAGAGAGAGTTATCAGGACACGTGGCCAATGGTTTCATTAAAGATGTAGATTTTTGAGAAGCATCTTAAGGAGGTGGGAGGGTTGGAAAGCCAGGAATTTTTTGGAAGAGAATAGGTGCCAATGGTGGAAAGATTAAGGCCAGGAGAGGACAAGAGACCAGCACTGGAGGAACACAGGGAAGGCGCTCGGGGCTAGAAGTGGTTGTATAGAGAGGGAAGAAGGGACAGGGGAAGCAGGTTGAGGGTCAAGTCCAATATCATATATCAGATAAATAAATCTGATAGATGGAGTTCCTGAGAGGTGTTTGAAAGGCAAAGCTGAGTGTAATCAACATCCACGTGAAGCTTGTGTTGTGCCTTTGATATTGTTGAGAGGCGCCGAGAAAGCAGGAAGACTGGATTAGCCTTTGGGAAACTTAAGAAGCAACAGGATGAGCATGGGAAAATATATTGTTGCAGGTGATTCTCTGGCAATGATTTGATTGATTAAAAATGGAACCAAGGCAGTGTGGCACCATGAACCAGGGTTGGACTTAGAGGGCGATGGAGTCATCAATTGCAATGAAGGCCGCCGATAGGTCAGGAAGAATGAGGAGGAAAAGATAACAACAATCAATACTGCAATACTTATTAGTTGAGAACTTGAAAAGAGCACAAACTTGGAAGGTGACAACATGTTTAAAGATATTGCTTTGAAAAGTGAGGTTGGAGATGGGACGATAATTTGGTAATCTATCTGTATCAGAGCTGGCTAGAAACTGCTAATCATCCATCAGATTTTTTCTCTCCAATTGTATCGTCTGGCCTGCTGGGCATGTCCCAAAGACTTGCTCTTAGCAACCCATGACACGGACAAAGAAGCATCATGTGATTGTAACAGCTACATTAACTCATTTGGTCTATCCTTTCAGAGGTATTCTCTTTGTTCTACCCAATGCTCCCCCCACCTTCACGGCTAGTGAAAAATAACTTATCTTCTCCTTTTCCAGTTCTGACAATGGGCCTTGGACCTGAAACATTGACTCTGTTTCTTTCTCCACAGCTTCTGTCTGACCTGCTGAGTGTTATTTAATTTGAAAGGACAGTTGGGTTATGGGTTTTCTTCTGAGTGGCAGAATGATTTGAAGGGATGGCGGAGATATACTCGGAACCTTTAATGATATCAGATGGCATTGGGCCCAAGAAGGTTGTCAACAGTTTAGTCAAGAAAGGATCAAGTGATTAGGAGGTGTATCTCAAGGACAAGATGAAACTGAAAAGAGAACAAGACAGAAGATGGGTCAAAATCTTGAGAGAAGTACAATTTAATAACAAGGGCAAAAGGAGAAGGAAAGAAAACAGCAGGGGGAGATAAACAAATTGTCTTGATCCAAGAGACAAAAGAATCCTTGAGCCAGGTATTCTTGTTGTTGAGAAAAAGAGGAAGGAAGGCGGAGGAGAATGATTTAACAGGACAGTGTGAGATGGAGAAGAGAAACTAGGTTTAGCTTTGCATTCTTGGATAATCTTACAATAATGTTCAGTATTAACAATGGAAAGAGGACTTCCATTCCTTCCATTTACACCTTCCTTCGACAAATACTTTGCAGTTAACAAGCCTTCAACCCCTCTCAGCCAGCAGCAGCGCAACCACTTATGTCATTCAATCTCTCTTGGTCTCCATCCTATCACAGATATTCCACCCCTCACCCTTTTCTTCAACTTAAAACATGCTTCTTTCTAATGTTTCCTCATTGATATCAAAGGTCATTGACCCAAAACATTAACATTGGAAAGAAAGTTGTTGCCTGACTTGCTGGGTATCCCCAACAGTTTCTGCTTTTGTTTCAGATTTGCAACATCCAAAATCTTTTGTTTCTTGATGGTCTGGATATTGCCACATTTCTGCCTGCAGAAGAGTTTCATCCGAGTTCTGGACCTAGATTTATTGCAGATTTTCAGCACAACCATGTTTTTATCTTTATGTCCCTTTATGTCCCTTTATGTAATGAATTCTGGATCTACTACCGGCAAATTTACTTCTTTTAAGATTGTACTTCAAATAAAATTTCTCATGACAGTTCCCAGACTAAAGGAATGTAACCTGCTGGCTGAATAGGAATAATACAGTTTCCATGGGAACTCCAGCAAAATTGCCGGTGACTAATTATATTCGTCTGAATTCAACCCTTTTTCTGTTCAGTGGAGTTACCTCCCTTGTGTTTTTTTCTTCCTCTGTGCTTGTTTTCATAGAAGCAATTGTCCTCTTATATTCACACAGACATCTCTCAGTTGTTGAAGACTAACTCCAGGAATTTTCAACAACCTTGAATCTTTCATATGGTGCCTTTCAAACTTCCAACACTCAATCACTGACTTTTGACACCATCTTATGCTGCGGCTCTGTTGGAAACAATTCAAGCAGTATTTCTGTCCCTCTTGGTTCAAATATGGAGCAATATTCTCTGTGTGTTTCTTATAGGATACTTCTCTTACCTGCTTATGGATTTGGAAACATCATCTGCTCCTGATGTGATAAAATACCGGCAAATCCCAACTCGATGGATTTTCTACAAGCTCAGACCTTTCTCTGCATAGATTTTGAAAGCCAGACATTACGACCTGCATTTTGAAGGCAGTTATGCTTGAACCAAAGTAACCTTATGGTGTTACACCATGTAGAAAAGAATTTCCAATTTACAACATAGTATAAACATATATTAATGATCTAGATTTGGGGCTGCAAGCCATAATTTCTGATTTTGCAATGACACATAACAGTATTATGAATTGTAAAGAGGATAGTGATCAAGGTAGAAACATATTGGTGGAATGGGTAGACGTATGGCAGATGAACTTTAATATGGAGAAACATGAGGGTTAGGATGATGCATTTTATAGGAAGAATGAGGGGAGGCATTATGGAATGAAGGGTATTGTTCTATAAAAGGTGCAGGAGCAAAGGGATCTGGGTGTGTGCATGCACAAATCATTGATAGTGGCAGGACAGATTGAGAAAGCAATGAATAAGCAAATACATTTCTGGGCTTTATCAACAGAGGCAGAGTTTAAAACAAAGAAGTTATAATGAACTTTTATAAAATACTGGTCCATCATCTACAAGTGTATTGTTTTCAATTCTAATTGCCACATTAAAGGAAGGATGTGAAAGCTATAGCGAGCCCTCAGAAAAGATTTACAAAGATGGTTCCTGGGAGAAGGGATACAGTTGCAAGGATAGAGAGTCTGGAATTGCTTTCTTCAGAGAAAAGAAGGATGAGGGGAGACTTGATAGAAGTTTATAAAATGATGATGGGTCTGGGCAGAATGGATCATGGAAAGCTGCTCCCATTGGTGGAGGAGTCGAGGACTAAAGGCCACTGCTATAAAATAAAGAGGAAGAGAGTTAAGAGTGACATGAGGAAAAACTTTTTTTTTACACCACGTATGGTTGGCATCTGGAATGTACTGCCTGCAGATGTGGTGAAGGCAGGTTCCATTATGACCTTCAAGAAAGAATTTGAGAAATATATGGTAGAGAAAATTTTGCAAAGCTACAGAGAAGGGGCCAGTGTGTGGAACTAGAGAATTGCTCTGGTTGAGAGCCAGTATTGACAATGATGGGCTGAATGGCCTCCTTCTGAACTGTAGCCATTCTATCTTGATATGAAGTTGGTCTTTCCACTACCTCATTACGTACCAAAGGACTATCTGCCAATTTAACCATTAGCAAGATGGTAATCAAGATCATAAATCAACCATTGCAATCTAATAGCCAGATAATCTGCTTTAGTGATATTGTTTGAGAAAAAAATCCCCAGGTCAACATGGTAATCTCCCTTGCACTTACTCAGAACTGTGTCATGTAACCTTTTGCCTGAGAGCCTTTATATTTATATATGACCAACTGAAGCACCCGCAGCAATGCAACACTCCCACAGTTCTGCAGAAGGGTGCCAGCCTAGGCTTTGCATTCAGGTCTCTGAAGGGAAAAGATAAGCATTCTTAAGCACACAAAAAGTGCTGGAGGAACTCAGCAGGTCAGGCAGCATCTATGGAGGGAAATAAACAGTCGACATTTTGGGCCCAGACCCTTCATCAGGACTGGAAAGGAAGAAGGCAGAAGCCAGAATAAAAAGGAGGGGGAGGAAGAGTAGCACACCCAGGCAGGTGATAGGTGAGTTCAGGTGAGAATGGGAAAGTAGGTGGGGGGGGTAGATGTAATAAGTTGAAAGATAATAGGTAGAAGAGGCAAAGGACTAAAGAAGAAGGGATCCAAAAGGAGAGGGCAGTGGACCACGGAATAAAGGATGGAGGAGGGCAGGAGAGGAGATGGGCAGGTTATCAAGGTAGGGAAGGGAGCCACAGGAATAAGGGAAGACAAAGGAGTGGGGGGGGGAGGAGAAAAAGAAGGGGTGGAGTTACCGGAAGTTAGAGAAATCGATGTTGAGGCCATCAGGTTGGAGACTCCCAAGGCAGAACATGAGGTGTTGTTCCTCCAACCTGCATCTGGCCTCGACCAGGCAGTAGAGGAGGCCATGGATAGACATGTCAGTATGGAAGTGGGATGTGGAATTGAAGTGGGTGGTCACCGGGAGGTCCTGGCCATTGCAGCGGACAGAGTGAAGGTGTTCGAAGAAGCGGTCACCTAATCTGCGTCGGGTCACTCTTAAACAGTTGGCCTATGCACTGTAAAAATAAATACATTTGGGAAGATACTTGTGATCTTGCATTCAGAGCTAATGCATTCCTTTACCAATATGCATACAGAAATGAGGTGTGTGTGTTTGTTGTGGGATTTAAACCACTTTGGTTTACCTTTTCACAATTTGCTCTGGAAGTGGTGTTCCCATGGTCCCCTTGTCCATTTTGGTGGTGGAGTTCATGGGTTTCAAAGGTGCTATCAAAATAGCCTAGTTGATGCATCTTGCAGATGATGAAAATTGTGGCTGCTGTAGATCAGTGTGAACATGGTACCCATGAAGTGGACTGCTTTGCCCTGGATAATGTCGACCTTCTTGTATGTTGATGGAGCTGCACTCATCCAGTGAAGCAAGCAGAGAGTTTTCCACTAACTTGTGGCTTGCAGATGGTGGAAAGGCTCGGGGGTATCAGGAGGTGAATCACTTGCCATGAAATACCTAGCTTCTGACCTGTGGTCACTGTAATTATATGGCCAGTCCAACTGTGTTTCTTGTCAATAGTGACTCCCAGGATATTGATGGGAGAAGACTCAGTCACTGTAGTACATTGAATGTAGATAGCAATACCATAAAATATCAAGGGCATCAAGAAGGCTCCCCAGTCATTCTTCCTTTCATTTTACAACACTAAATCTTATTTACACTAAAGCATTCAAACTGAAGAATTTGTGTCCTCTGAAATGTCTTTAAAATGTTTCACGACTTGAAAGCAGCAAAACTGAAAGTCAGAAAGAAAAACATGTCAAAACAATGGAAAATTTATTATGATGCAAAATAATTTTTTTGTTTTCTGTCGAAGCTGATCTAAATATTTCCACAAATTCCTGCAGTGTCCCTATGGAATTTTTTTCCCTATAAACTGGTGCTTTGGGAAGCCACAAGCCTTAAGGGGCATCAGCTCATTGCAAACCTGAATTATCTGACTTGTTCTTAAAACAACCTGAATTAATTCAAAGACGGTAGCATGGAAGATACTTAAAATGCTGCAGACTGTTTAATGATAAATTCTCTGTGGACTTGATCTGCCCTCTCTCCCCTTTAATACCAGCAGAGTGATGACTTTATGAACAACACTGTCAAATGTAATAACATTTCATTGTGTGCATGTATGTGAACCAAAATGGTTGCCTTTCTCTGCAAACAACAGCAAAGACAAGGGGCCTACGAAAGTCCTATTTGTGAGTGCTTATGTACCATGACATTAGGCTGTCAAAAAAGCCAGTGGGTGGCAAGAATTGAAATCTATAATTGCCAGTGGCCCCCAGGCTTTCAAAATTTTTAAATAGGTTATTAGCTTTTAAACACTAGGAGCTCACAGTTATCAGGCTGACTGGTTGACAGAAGGAAGGGAAAAATCACCAGGGAGTCCACCTCAGTTCACAAGGCTGGGGCTGGTTTGAGATTGTGGAGATGTCTGCAGAGGGGCACCTGTCCTTTCTAATGAATATGAGTGTGAGCTGACAATGAACAAGAGAAAGCTGTGAATAAAATGCACATTGTATTATATAAAAAAAGATAGGCTGTCTTGTACCTTTTAATGTGTGTAGAACATTTGTGCATACATTTGATTTCCTAAGAATAGTATATAGGGGAGGGATCTGCATAACTTCACAAGATAATACATGTATATATGTAAGCAAAGTGTCAGCAGACAACTGGGGCTCTTTCATGCTACTCTTGCCACTTAAGGTTGTGAGTTCAAGCCACACTCAAGGAATGAATGAATGCGGCACTGACAGGGAGGTGGTGAGTTGCCTGCCTCTTGTCAGTGGTCAGGGAAATAAGTGGGAAGTTGGGGGTGGAACAAGAGGCAATTTGGTGCTCTGCAACTGAGGATAGAAGTGGGGACTTGGTCATAGTTTTGGGGAGATTGTTTTGGGTGTTTGGAGCTCTTCGTTTGGGTGATAGGGCCCTAGGGTGTCAGATCATTGGTAAGTGGTGAGGTTTTGGGTGAGGGGGTGAACTTTGTAGGATGGAGTTGAGTTCCATGGGGGACTGAAAGGAAAGAAGGTAAGTAACTTATTGTAAGGCATACTAGTTGAGTCAGATTCCCAAAGACCAGATTGGGACCTGCTCAAGGAGACCACCCTTAAATTGTAAATCAAAACAGTTGCAGATGCAGGAAATCTGAAATAAAAAAACAAAAAAGTACTGGAAACACTCAACAGAGCAGGTGGCATCTGTTGAAAGACTAACAGGGCTAATGTTTAAGGTCTGGGCTCTGACGCAGGGTCTTCACTCTGAAATGTTAACTGTTTTTCTTACTACAGGTGACGTCCGACCTGCTGAGTGTTTGCAGAACCTTTTACTCCACCTTTAAATCTTTAAATGTTGCTGCTGTAGAGCAAGTAGCACCGTGAAAAGCTGGCTGAGCAGAAAGTGCCCAAACAATAGATGTACATTGCATCAATGTAACCTAATTTCAACCTCTCATTCTTAAAACAAGCATTGTACAAAGTATAATAATACATACATGTCTGACTTGGGATCCACATAAGCACAATTTATGATAAGATGTGACCAGTCGAATTGCTGGAGTGGCATGAAATGACATAATTGCATTCCACTCCAGAAATGTCATTTTTAAGTGTGGCACTGAAGAACCAGCGTTATATGAATGAATTTAGAAAGACAGAACAGTACAGCACTGGAACAGACCCTTCGGCCCACTGTACCTGTGCTGACCATGATGCCAAATTAAACTAATCCCATCTGACTGCACATGGTCTATATCCCTGTATTCCCTGCCTGTTTGTGTGTTTGCCTAAATGACTCTTAAACGTTGCTATCACACCTGCTTCTACCACCTCCCCTGGAAGCACGTTCCAGGCACCCAGCACTCTCTGTGTAAACAAAACTTGCCTTATTAAACTCCTTTAAACTTTCTCCCTCTCACTTTAAACCTATGCCCTCTTATAGTTGACATTTCCACCCTGGGAAAAAGACAGACTATCTAGCCCATCTCTGCCTCTCATACTTTTATATACTTTAACCTCCAAGTGCTCCAGAGAAAATGATCCAAGTTTCTCTAACCTCTCCTTATAGCTAATACACTCCAATCCAGGAAATATCCTGATGAATCTCTTTTGCACTCTCTCCAAATACCCCAAACTCAATACTAGTCTTCTTGGGACATCTTGGTTACTATCCTCTTCCTTTAGTGCAGATACATTTGATTCAAATACAGCAAATTTTTGTTTATCCGGTATGTATGCATCAGGAATTCTCATACAAACAGCAAAAATGTCTAAGAGTATTAAACAATTTCATAAGGTGCTCAAGCAGTGAATTTTATTGCAAGTGTCATGTTAAATAAGTATTTTTAGTGTATTTATGTTTATACATAAGGGCAGTGTAGCTGTAGGCCAATTAACGGCAACATCCTCAGAAGCTATGGCACTTCATGTGATGGTGAGTACAGTTATTTATTTGATTTTTCCTGTATTTTACTCTTTAACCCTTAAAATATAAACTTGCAGCATAAAAATTTGTTCCTTAGAAGGCTAAAATGATGACATGTAGTTCAGCAATTTGGTTAAAGATTTATGCATAGAATACCAGTTTGTCATGTACAGTAACTTTTTGAGCAATTCTCACATAAATGGTATATTTATGCAACCAGCAACATCCCTTCTCCATTGATGCCGGATGGCTGAGTGTATACTGTAATATTTTATTGTTGTACCAATATTCCTGATTATACATTAGATCAAGTAGAGAGTCATACAATACTGGTTGTATGATTTGCATTTTCATGCCTGAATTTGTTTCTTTATGCTTCTTTACATCTCCTTCATTTTCTTCTCTGGTTTTTTTCCACAATCCAAGATGTCTAATTTCTCAGTGTTCCATTTCTTGCTCACTAAAAAATATATTTCAAAATCACCAGCTAGGTCTGCAGGAGAGCTTTAAAATATGGGCCCTATAAAGAATTAGGATCAGTAAAAATGAAAAAAGGGCTTGTTTTTTACCTACATGTGATTGGCCAAGGACAGGACCCAACATACAAGTACAGTAAAACTCCATTAAACCAGCATGCTAAGGACTTTAGTGGTGCTGGACTACAAGATTTTTCATACTATTGGAATGATATTGTCAGTAAAGACACCTACATTAGACTATTGTTTATTGACTACAGCTCCTCCTTCAATACTATAATTCCAAGTAAACTCATCACCAGACTCTGAGACCTGGGACTCAACACCTCCCTTGGCAACTGGATCCTTGACTTTCTGACCAACAGACCGCAATCAGTGAGGATAGGCAGCAACACCTCCAGCACGATTATTCTCAGCACTGGTGCCCCACAAGGCTGCGGCCTCATCCCTCTACTCTACTCCCTATATATTCACGACTGCGAGGCCAGATTCTGCTCTAACTCCATCTACAACTTTGCAGATGATACCACCATAGTGGTCTGTATCTCAAATAACGATGAGTCAGAATACAGGGAAGAGATAGAGAGTTTAGTGACATGGTGTCATGACAACAACCTTTCCCTCAATGTCAACAAAACAAAAGAGCTGGTCATTGACTTCAGGAAAGGGGGCGGTGTATATGCACCTGTCTACACCAATGGTGCTGAGGTCAAGAGGGTTGAGAGCTTCAAGTTCCTGAGAGTGAACATCACCAACTGCCTGTACTGGTCAAATCACGTAGATGCCACGGCTAAGAAAGCTCACCAGTGCCTCTACTTCCTCAGGAGGCTAAAGAAATTTGGCATGTCCCCTTTGACACCAACTTTTATCGATGCACCATAGAAAGCATCCTATCTGGATGCATCACAGCTTGTTATGACAACTGGTCTTCCCAGGACCGCAAGAAACTGCAGAGAGTTGTGGACACAGCCCAGTACATCACTGAAACCAGCCTCCCCTCTGTGGACTCTATCCGTACCTCTTGCTGCCTTGGTGAAGCAGCCAGCATAATCAAAGACCCCACCCACCCGGGACATTCTCTCTTCTCCCCTTTCCCATCAGGCAGAAGGTACAGGAGCCTGAGGGCACATACCAGCAGGCTCAAGGACAGCTTCTATCCCACTATTATAAGACTATTGAATGGTTCCCTTATACAATGCGATGGACTCTTGATCTCACAATCTACCTTGTTATGACCTTGCACCTTATTGTCGACCTGCACTGCACTTCCTCTGTAGCTGTGACACTTTACTCTGTATTCTGTTATTGTTTTTACCCTGTACTACCTCAACGCACTGTGTAATGAATTGATCTGTATGAATGGTATGCAAGACAAGTTTTTCACTGTACCTTGGCACAAGTGATAATAATAAACCAATACCAATATTGTTAATAATAATAATCCAACAGACTTTTGATTCACTCTTTTAAAGATGTTACACAGCAAATGTTCCAATGAACCTAGTAAGTTTAAAGGGAATGGTAGAAACAAGGCCTTGGTTAGTTTTAAGTGAACTCAGAAAACAGAACTGGATGAGTTCCAGGGGAGCGCAGGAACCAGGGCCCTGGTGAGTCAGAAGGGAACATTACCAGATGCCGAACCATCTGGATTTCTGAACAATCAGATAGTGGACTATTGCGGTTTTAATGTACTTCCTCAGCCTTTCTTAGGCAGATTCTCTATAATCTCTGACATTGGATCCAAAATTTGCTTGATAACAGGACACAAAGGATAATAGCGAAGTGTTAATTTTGTGATTGGAAGCCTGAGACTGGCCATGCACCACAGGGATCGGTGATGGGATCATTACTGTTTGCCATACACATTAATGAATTAGATGTCAATGTAGGAGGCATGATTAGTATTTGCAAATAACACAAAAAATTGGTAGTATTGGTTGATGGCAAGAAGGACAGCCTTAGACTACAGAATGATATGGATCAGTGGTAAACTGGGGAGTGCAACGGCTGATGGAATTTACTCCTGATAGGTATGAGGTGATGTATTTTGGGGGGGGGGGTCATATAAATGTAGAGCATGCACCATGAATGGCAGGGCCCTAGGGAGTATTGAGGAACAAAGGGACTGGTGAACAAGTCCAAAAATCCCTGAAGGTGGCAGCAGGGATTGATAATGTGGTGAAGAAGGCATATAGGATGCTAACCTTCATTACATGGGCATAGAATATAAGTATAGGGACGTCTTGGTAGAGTCTTATAAACATTGGTTAGGCCACAGCTGGAATATTGTGTGCTGTTCTGGTCACTACACTATCAGAAGAACAAATACATTGGAGAGGGTTAAGAGGAGATTCACCAAAGATATTGCCTGGGATGGAATGTTTCAGTTATAGAGCCTGGATAGGCTGGACTTGTTTTCCCTGGAGCAGGGGAGCCTGAGGGAGGGCCTGATGGAGGTATACAAAATTATAAGAGGCATAGATAGGATAGATAGGAAGAAACTTTTCCAGATGGCAAAGGTGTCCAAGACCAGAGGGGACAAGTTTACAGTGAGCAGTGAAATGTTTAGAGGGAATCTCAGGGAGAATTCTTTCACCCAGAGGTTGGATGGAATCTGGAATGCAATGCCTGTGTAAGTGGTGGAGGCTAGTACTCTCACAACATTTAAGAAGCATCTGGATGAGCACTTGAATTGCCATGGCATTGTAGGCTATGAACAAAGTGCTGATAAAAGGGATTAGTAATAGATAGGTACTTGATGGTCAGCATAGGCATGGTGGGCCAAATGGCCTATTTCTGTGCTGTTGATTCTATGACATTGTTATAAAATTAAGCCACACATAAGCTCTCTAAGGCAATTTAAAATTCACATAATAGCATGTAGTACAGATCTGACAAGTTGCAGTACATATACTGCCAATCAGATTCAACACACATTATGAAGTCTGACATAAAGGCTCATATAAATGAAGTGATTAGCACTTTGGCAGACCCAATCAGATGCTATTCAGGCAACTTAAAGTCATGCCAAGAGGACTAGAGGGAAGATAGAGCAATGACTGCCAAGTTTTCCAAGCATGTACTGTTGTTAGTGAACCTTAACATCCCACGAACAGCAAATATACAGGTTGACTACAGACCCTGTTCTCCCTCTTGCCGTTTTGTGAAACCCTGCTCTGTGCAAAATGGCTGTCATGCTTTCCTACGTTATACCAGTGACCACACTACAAAAGCAGTTTATTGGTTACCAAGCATGTTAGGATTTCATGAAAGACGTTACATAAATATAAATTGTTCCTTCTGCCACCCTTTATATAAATGAACAGCACCTCTGACCAAATTAACCTGCTTATAATTGCAAAATGTTTCTGAATAACCACAAACCATATTCTTGCTTCCTCAAATCTCAAACGACCCATACATCATCTATTATCAGATCATAAGTTCTGACTAAAACAAATGTTTCCATCTACAAGACAAAATCTACTGTGCACGTAACCTATCTTTAAACGTACTATGAGTTGCATCATCCTTCTTTTCTCCTCAGTTTCTTGTCTGGACAATCGAGATAATATAAAGAATAATGGATGATCTACGTGAATTTTAGATACCTGTGCACTTCTGATTACTTTCCATCCTGTATATTCATTAGTATGGAATTATGAGAACATTTTCAATGCCTCTCTCTGCTCCTGCATAGCTATATCTTAATCCTCATTCATACTTTAATAACTAATTATTTTGTTAATGAATTGGAAAAATTGCTCCTTTCTAATGAGATGGCTGTTGTAAAATGAGCATTGACTTAGAATAGCAAGGCTCCATTTAATATTACTGCAAAATTTAATGTTCAAACATTTCACATAAGACTTCCATAGCTAACCATGGACCTGGAGGTCAGTGTTTTAGCCAGGTCATTAACCAGTTCCCCATACCATTAACTAATTAAATTGACTGAAAATCATGAAAAGCAGGTCTGGTATTTGCTGATGGTTGAAGCTGGGCAAGGTGACGCTGTGATAGCAGGTATTCATGAAATTAGTCCAATGAAGTTAACTGACCGGTGAGGACAGCATAGCCGAGGAGAGGTATGTAGACCGAGAAACTAGTGCTAGAGGTACAAGAGAAAGAATGAGTAGACAGGCACCTTCAGGAGGAGAAGGACAGTACTGTTAGATCTGGAGATGAGGTTGTCCATAAGGTTCTTCGGAAGTCAAGAATAAGGCGCAAATCTTATGGTTATAGCTATTTTATTAGATGTTGATTGTAGTACAGGTCAAGCAGTGCCGGTTTATAACAGCAAGTAAAGCAAATAAAAATGTAATAAAGGAACATGCGCTCATGCTCTCCCTTTGCACTGCAAACTAGTCTAATTGGTTAGATAAGGGAATCGTCTGACAACAGCCTGTGAAAAGGGACTGGCTGAGTTACACTTCATTTTTACAGACAAAGAAACTAAAGTATAGAGCCGAATATACTACAAGTTACTAAAAAGTTTACAGACAAACAGGTGATTACACAAACATATAAGCAAGCGTGGACAGCCAGTGCCTCTTTCCCAGGGCACCAATGCTCAATACAAGAGAGCATGGCTTTAAAATAATGGGTGGGAAGTTCAAGGGAGAAATCAGAGGAAGGTTTTTTACCCAGGGAATGGTTGGGGCATGGACTGCGCTGCCTGGGGCGGTGGTGGAGGCTGATACGTTGGTGAAATTCAAGAGATTGCTAGATAAAAATTTAAAATAGAGGGATATGTGGGAGGAAGGTATTAGATTGTCTTAGGCGAGGTTTAAAGGTCGGCACAACATCGTGGGTCAAAGGGCCTGTATTGTGCTGTACTGTTCTATGATCTATGATCAATGATCTAAGCATAAAGAAAGCTAAAACTACCAATAAAAGCAAGAAAAATGACAATCTGGACCCTAATCCAACAGTCCCCCCATTGATTCTAAATACAACATTTTGAATCAGTACATCTGGAAATTCGGAGGTAGAAAAACTTGCAGTACCAGCGTCGAGTATAAGAGTTAATCAACTCCAAGTTATAAAAACATCAAATGCTACTCATACAGCTACGTCATAATCAGGTGGATTGTCCTTATGGATAGGGCAGCTCACAAGAGGTTGAACAGCTCTTTTGATAATACCCCTTATACAAGTAATTAAGATGTAAACTATGATAAGGCACACCAGAGTAAACATTACAACTCCTAACACTACGTAACCCTAGCTCCCGAGGACTGATTTGACCCAGTCAAAGAAATCCCACTTACCGGATTGATGTATCTTGGCTGCTTCTTTACGAATATGATCAGCCAAATCAGATATGTAGGTACGTAGGTATGTAGGTACTTATCAGGTACGTAGGTACACATGTTCCCCCCTTAACAGCTAAGAGAAGATCTAATGCCGTACGATTTTGTTGGATTGTGACATTCTTATGGTGGACATTGTCAATAAAAATACAAGAATCATTATTCCATTTAGGAGAGTGTAACACATAGTTACACAAAAGGCAGCCTTTGCAATGAACACCTGAAAGGACTTGATAGCCTTGTCAAGGACCTCATATTTGGGTGTAGAGATATCCCAGGTGAAAACATGGGTAGGACCAGACTCAATATAACTCAATAGTTTAGACAGATATTGTCGGCACAAATGATCTAAACTAAGATGCTGTGTCAGGGACGTTTTCTTTGTATATCCATGTTTCCCTTGAAAAGAGTGAACAAGGGATATAAAGTTGTCATTGTCAGATCATATGCTGAACTTCATTCAAGGAAAAGAGTACATGTTTGTACAGGGTCTACAGGAATACCTAACATTGGTGGGTATCATGAGGTGTGTGGTATATATTGGCATATCCAACAGCCAGAGGCATTAACAGCATCTTCAACCTCATGTGATACTCATAAGAACACGTTATGGTCATTTCAATTGGCACATTGTGAGTGGACAAGATTAGTAAAAATGCAACAATAACAAACAGCATCACGATGAGTTTCATCACGTCCAGGGTTAATGACTTTGTTTGATGTCTTCTGGCTGGCTAGTGATTTATTCACTGTAGCCCAGTGGCGTAGGCACTGAGTTAGAGATTACAAGCACATTAACCTCACTCCTTACTGTCTCCGTCTTCAATTCTTGGTGCCACCTTAGCTCAATTACAGTGGCTAGCGTGTATCCATGTACTTTTTCTTTCAACCTTTACTGCAGAATTTGTAATCAACAGCACCTGATAAGGTCCTTCCCACCAAGTGCCCAATGGTTCCTTATATGGTTTCTTGATCAGGACCCACTCTCCAGGAATCAAGGTATGTCGTCCTTCTACTGGATCGCTCCAGGCAGCAGAAATATGTTGAAAAGCAGACTGAACAGCTTGGGTGAGTTTGACACAATAGTCAACTAGTCTGTCATAATGTGTATATCAGCCTCTCCAAGATCAATAGCTTTGGATAATGACGTAGGTTGCCATATCACCACCTCAAATGGGCTTAGTCTCGTTTTTTTGTTTGGGGTTGCTCTGACGCTGTGTAAGACCATGGGGAGGGCTGTAGACCATGGTACATACTCCTTGTGATACTTAATCAGTCTTTGTCTGATAGTTCCATTCATTTGTTCCACCTCTCCTGATGACTCTAGATGATGTGGACAGTGGAAGGACTATTCGATGTTCATTATTTGGCATGGCTCCTGACATATACTTCCAGTGCAGTGTGTCCCTTGGTCAGAGTCAATGTGACATGGAAATACCCATCTTGGGATGGAGTCCTTGATCAGAGTTTTTGCTGTATGTATGGCTGTGGCTTTTCTTGTTGCAATAGCCTCCACCCACCTTGAGAACTTGTCCACTATTACCAGTATATCTTTGGCATTTCAACTTCACTCTTAGACTTCCTTTAAATAGTGTATTGAGGCAAGAACTAGGTACTTCTCTGACAATTAGGAAAGTAAGGAGGAAGGTTTTACCTCCTGCTGAATGTGCACATTAGAACTTTCCATCTCACCTAGGATTCTTCTCATCCTTAATCCTCTCAACTATTCTGTTTGTGATGCCAAGTTGTTCGATCTGGAAAGTTCTTCAAAAGTCAAGAATGAGGCACAAATCTTATGGTGACAGCCATTTTATTAGATCTGGTTTGCCAGATTACCTTACCAACCAGGGAGGGTGGTGGTCCATGTCCAGTGTAGAAAAGCAGACAGTCAGGCCATCTGCTAGATTTTCATGCTAGTAGTACAGGTCAAGCAGTATAGGCTTGTAAAAGCAAGTAAAGCAAGTAAAAACATAACAAAGGAACTGGTCCTCATGCTCTTCCTTTGTACTGCAAACCGGTCTAATTGGTTAGATAAGGGAATCTTCTGATAACAGCCTGTGAAAAGGTACTGTCTGAGTTACACTTCAGTTTTACAGACAAAGAAACTACAGAAGTATAGAGCCAAATATACTACAAGTTACTAAAAGTTTACAGAGAAACAGGTGAGTATACACACAAGAAAGCTAAAACTACAAAAAAAAACAAGAAAAACAACAATCTGGACCCTAATCCAACAGTACTGTTCCTACTCTTTGTCTGTGGGTAAAATATCACACTTTCCTCAACTCTCCATTGGTACAGTTCCTCAGAGGTATAAATATCCAAATTTGGATACTTCTCCTACTCTTTGTCTGTGAGTAAATTAACCATAGAAATACGTTGAGGGGCAGATTTCCTCTGATGCTTTACTTCAATCACCTGGAGGAAAATCACCCATAACAGGACCTATCCAAATTCTCATCCTTCCTCCCCAAAGCATGAAAATCTAGCAGATGGCCTGACAGTCTGGACATGGACCACCACCCTCCCTGGGTAATCTGGCAAAGCAGATCATTTGATTATTTTAGAGCCCTCTTTTGACTTTTATCACAGTGAAATAAACAGAAAAAAAACCCACAAGTGGCTTCCATCAATGTTCAGAATTTTGTGTCTGCCCAATAGGTAAGTGGAAATGTTATTGCCACTTTTAACTGGATGGGCATCTCTTTGGCTCTTCCATGTGTTGGAGGAACAGTACTTCCCCCTGAGTATTTGCTGGATTTACCAGAGTAAGAGCTCATCTTAGCTGGAGTAGAATGGCATGGTGGCATTTTTGCTCAGGGTTCCTTGCAGAACTATCTCTCAGTCTTCCTCTTGGCATTAAAGAAAATGCCAACATTTTGGGACTTTTTTTTAAAGAGGAAAACAACTAATCTTTCACATTAATAATAAAAAACACAAAAAAAAGCTGGAATCACTCAGTAGGTCAAGCAGCATTGGCGAAGACAGAAATAGTGTTAATGTTTCAGATCTGAGATCTTTATCAAAACCATTCTGATAAAGGGTCTTAAGCATGAAGTGTTAATTCTATTTCTCTTTCCACAGGTGCTACCTGACCTGCTGAGTGTTTCCAGTTTTTTCTGATTTTATTTCCTATTTCCAGCATCTGTTTTTTTCAGATTTCAAAGGTACCTCCTTTGAAGTTGCTAGCAGCCAACAAAGAAACATAGCAAAGGCTTTGAGTGCATGTCCCTTGTCCAATGTTTCATTGTTATTCAAGATACAAAGGGGACAAATGAATAAATAATTGGAAGAGCTGTTCAAGTTCAACAGAAGAATTATTTCATTTCATGGGTGGAGACTGAGAGTTAAGAGTCCAATTGAGAGGGACAGTCTGATAGCAAGTAACAAACCTGAAACATCTGGAATGTGAACATCTAATGTCAACAATAACACGTATTTATATATCAACTTTAACACATCAAAGCATCCCACACTGTTTCAGTGTCATGCTTTGACATCTAACCAGAGAAGAAGTGCAGTCTGTGTGGGTTCTTTTGTGTTAGTTCAGTATGTAACGAAGATAGAACTACCAATAACAGATCCACAGACCATCTGTACCTTCCAGCCTGCACGATCATTCATCGAGATCTACTTCCTCAGCACTATTTCCCTGCACTATCCCATGAATCCCATAATATCCAGAAATTTATCGATCTCTGATTTGAATGAACACAATGACTGAGATTCCATAGCAATCTGGGGTAGAGAATTCTGAAGCTTCACAGAGGGTGGGGAAAGTCAAGAAATTTCTCCTCACCTCAGTCCTAAATGGCCTGCCCCTTATTGAGACTAACTCCATATCCCGAGGCTGTGACCCCTGATTCTAGACAACTCAGCCAAGGGGAAGTATCTTCACTGCATCTATCCTGCTGCGATTTGTAAGAATTTTATATGTCCCAATGAGATTATCGGCATATGGGAAGCTTACATTCACATCATCTATGACAAACCATTCATCCATTACCCGTTTTATGCAAATATAAGTAGCTGACTGCAAAACACTTAATTTATCTCTGATTAAACCATGGAATGAACTGAAATTAAGGCCAATGTGACTCTTCTACCAACTAGTCAACAGAACAGAGATTTATTGTTTCCATGCTTAACTACAGTTAGAAACATAAACAGGGTGGCACAGTAGCATGGCAGTTAGCATGACACTATTACAGCGCCAGCAATCGGGGTTCAATTCCCATCACTGCCTGTAAGGAGTTTGTACATTCTCCCCGTAACTGCCTGGGTTTCCTCCGGGTGCTCCAGTTTCCTCCCACATTCCAAAGATGTACGGGTAGGTTAACATGGGTTTAAATGGGTGGGGCGGACTTGTGGGGCCAAAGGGCCTGTTGCCATGCTGTATAAATAAATAAAGTAACATAGTTGCAGGAGAGGCATTTAGCCCTTCAGACCTGCACCACCATTCCAAGTGAATGTGGCTGATCATCCAGTTCAATACCCTCTTCTCCCTGTAGCTCCTTGAATATATTTAATGACTTGGTCTCCACTGCCTTCTGTGACAGAGAATTCCACAGATTCACCACCCTCTGGGTGAAGACATTTCTCCTGATCTTGATTCTAAATGCATATCTAACTCCATATCCTGAGGCTGTGGCCCCTGTTTCTGAACTCTCTTCAGACAGGAGCATCCTCCCTATATCTACACTGTTTGTAGATGATTGGTGGCTGTTGGGCCTGATTCTGTGTTGTATGACTCTATGACCAGTTCTTCCACCTATCTCTCATTTCATAGATTTCAGGATTCCTCTTACATTCTTCTAAACTCCAATTAATGGATAATGGAAATTGATGACAATTTATTCTTTAATATTAGCGAGCTCCAACTGTCTCACCATTACTTTAACCACAAAATCTGCATCGATATATCAATAAATCTATACGACAGAATTAAAAATAGTGGCGGCAGCAACTGAAGTTATGAGACAGCAGACACAACTTAACTCCCAATGAAACACAGCTCGTCATAGTATCCAACACAAAGATCTGCGGCTGAGTTTGTAGTGCAAGATGTTCCATACTGTTCCAGGAACTAAGCCAGAACAATTTTCCCACCCTCTACTGAGTGACATCACCCTGTTAGCTTGCTATTTCATCACAAAGTCCTCTGCAAGGTTCAGTTGGATTCCTGCAGGATATCAGTTTGACAAGCAAACATAAAATGTAATGAAGTTTACAAAAAGGCAGTTTTATGGTTAAGTTCAGCAGCAATTGCTGGACTTGAAATTCAGTTAAGTACGGTACTTTAAAAAAAATCAAATGCCACAAGTTGTAGTCTTCTCTAAAGATCATTTCTAAGCCTTTCTCACACATCAGCAAAAGCAGCTAAGTAAAAATAAAAAAAATCTGGGAACAGAGTATTTTTACTGTGAGGACAGTTTCCTGTGCAACAGCTAGCCAGATAAGGAAAGACTGGCTCAGTTCTATATTGGAAGTATTAATAACTCAGACAGAACATGGAATCAATCAACTCCATAATGTGGGCATTTTCACTGACTCCATATTCCCATGAACGTTATCACGCTGACTATAAACTATGTACACTGTAAGGGATCACTCTGAACTTCTAGTGATGAAATTGATCCCATTGGGATTTGGACTGAGTTAGTTCAAACATCTTTTCAATTGCTGATGATGTTTTTGCCTACATTAAGGCTATGACTTGTAACTTTGATGATTGGCATTACAATGACAATCTTTTAAAGATATCTACTTAGCTGTAAAATGCACTGGAACAGCCTGAGATCATGAAAGGTAATTTGGAAATGGGACTTTGTTCTTTTTCGATACATAAATGCATCACAACGCTGAAGGTGCAGAAATGTACTGATGTATTGGAGGGAAATAGTTAAACCAACCAGGTGCCTAAAAAGGACAAGGGTGAGGAGATCCGTTGTGCTTCCTGAGAGAACAGAAATGTTACAGGTAGTAAGCACCTGGTCCTCATTCTTGAATAGTAAATGCTTACAAGTAGGTAATATCTGTGAATAGGTCAATTTTCTCCAGAACATAAACAGCACATTTTGGTGGAATGATTTTACATGCAAATATGTGGATTGATGCCCTAAAGGAATGCAGTCTCCAAATGTTCTGGAAAAGCAGCTGTACAAACTGTTATTACAACCACTGGAAATGTTGGTTACTTACCGACAGCCTGTGTACACAAAACAAAATTTAAAAAAAAGAAAATTAATTCTCTGCAAATTGTTGCCATTATCAGTGCATAGTTCCCAGCATCACATGCTCTACACTCAACCCCACCACAGCTTCAGCACAAATGACCAATTTCTAACAGACTGCCATTTATCTCACTGCCGCATGTTTTTGGTACGTCACCAAGAATCTTAATTAGCTATGACTGAGTGAGTTGTGACACCCTTCCTCATACTCCCACCCCTGCAACATCCACACTCTTTTCCCCTATACCTATAGCAAGAAAATTTCTGCTATTCTTTATCCCAAAACTATAAAAGGCTTCATTCTCTGTGTGTATGGTGATGAGTAGAGAGGATTAAAGCAATGACAAAGTGCAAGATTTTTTGTTTATTTGGTGAGAATTGGTCAAGCTTCAGCAGTTTGAGAGGTTATTGCAAGCACAGTGATAAGTACACGCTATTAGATGCTTTTAATTTATTTTCAGGATTTGGGCATCACTGGCATTTATTGCCCCAATACAAGATGGTGGTGAGCTGCCTTCTCAAAATTTTGCAGTATTCCTGGTGAAGGTGCTCCCACAGTGCAGTTGTGGAGGGAGTTCAAGGATTTAGACCCAACGATGAAGGAATGGAGATATATTTTAAAATAAGGATGGTGTGCAACTTGGAGGGGAACCTGAAGGTGGTGATATTTCCATGCTCCTGCTGCCCTTGTAGTTTTTGGTGGTAGACATTATGAGTTTGGAGGGTGTACCAGAGAAGGTTGGTGAATAACTTCAGTGCTTTTCATAGATGATAAACATTGCAGCCACTGTGTGCTGGTGGTAGAGGGGTGGTGGATGTGGTGCCAGTCAAGCAGGTTTCTTAGTCTTGGATGGTGTCGAGTTTCTTGAGAGTTGCTGTTGCTGCATTCATCCAGGCAACTGGAGAGCATTTGATCATGCACCTGGCCTGTGCTTTATTGATGATGGAAAGGATTTTCAGCATTAGGAAATAAGTTACTTGCCACAGAATACCCAGCCACTGACCTACACTTGTAGACATGATATTTATGTCACTGGTCAAGTTGAGTTTCTGGTCATCCTCCAGGATGTTGATGGTGATGGCCTTAGCAATGGTAATGCCAAGAAATATCAGAGATAGGTAGTTAGACTTACGTGATGGAGATGGTCATTGCCTAGCATTTTTGTGGCCCTAATATCACTTGATAATTATCAGCCCATGCCCAAATTTTGTTTAGGTCATGCTGTGTGTAGACATGGGTGCTTCATTTTCTGAGGAGATTCTGCAACTGCTGGAATCTGGAGCAACACACACAAAATGCTGGAGGAACTAGAAGGTCAGACAGCATCTATGGAAAGAAATAAACAGTCGACATTTATCAGGATGAAGGGTCTTGACCCGAAATGTCGACTGTTTATTTCTCTCCATAGGTGCTGTCTGATCTGCTGAGTTCTTCCAGAATTTTGTGTGTGATGCTTCATTTTCTGAGGAGTTGTGAATGGAATTGAACATTGTGCAATCATCAGTGAACATCCCTATTTCTGACCTTTTGATGACAGGTCATTGGTGAAGTCATTAATTTCGCAAAAGTACATTCACAATTCAAGAAGGTGGCTCACCACCAAGTTCTCGAGGGAAGGTAGGGATAGGCAATACATGCTGGCCTCACCAGCAAGGCCCTAATCCCAAAAAAAGAAATAAAGAAAAAAAACCTTTGCAAAGCTGTGTAACCTTTTGTGTGCTAGCTTTATCAAGTATATAGCTCTAGAACAACTCTTCTGCAATCTTGTACTAACTTACCTGGGAAGACTACATTTAGAGCATGAGGACAGTTTACTTTGGTTTGACTTTTATTGAGTAATGTGGTGTTAGAGTATTTGTTATAAATGAGCAATTAAGAAAATGCATTTTAAACAAGCATTCCACTTGTTGTTCAAAGAGCAAAACATCTGAATAATTTCTGAAGAAATTAACCAAGATTTTCTTTATTTTTATTACTTGACAGTAGCTGAGAATATAAATTTATATAGCGATAAGCAATCCGGTTGTGAGATAAGACTTACAATTCTGGGATTATTTCCTCCAGATTGGCTGAGAAAATTTAATAAAAGACTTTAAACTGATGAAGAGTTTTCATAGGCTGAACAGAAAAATTGCATTGCAGAGTCAACAATAAGGAGCAGTCACTTTAGCGTCACAGAGAGCGTGAGAAGATTTGAAGGAAATCTTTACACAGTAAATTACTGGATCCTGAAATGTCACATGGTGTGGCTGAGACAAGGAACATTGCCTCTTGTCAGGAAGTAGTAATTTTCCAATGATGAAGGGCGTATGGGAGTTAATCAACTAACCAGCATTGAAAGATTGCATCAAATCTCTTCATTCTGGTCTGTAAACACATGAGATTCTAATATAGAAAGGACATCAATTATCCAGCACTTTTACAATCTCAGGATATTTCAAAGTATTACAGTGAATCAAATCAAAATAAAGAATAGACACTTTAGTAATATGGAGCATGCAACATCAAGTTTTCACTCTATAAACTCCCCATAGCAGCAAAGTAATCAGAAATGTTCTGGCAATGACATTCCACATTGTGGACATTATATGCAAATCAATGAAACCATGCCAGATTAGATATGAAGCAAAGTTGCAGAATAATCTGCCATATTTACAATTGGGCATGAAATGTTAGGATGGAATCCTTTGAACTTGCTCACAGGGCATTGAGCTCCTTGGGAGGAGGGCACTTTGAGGGCAGAGTACCCTTTGCAATTTCCCTGTCCTGGATGACCTGAAGCATCCGAGGGTGTAAAGAGAAAGGTCACAAAGATGGAAAAGAGTTGTTCTAGGGAATGGTCTTCTCTGCAGGCCTGGCTGAGCCAAAAGCAAAATGGGTGCAAGTGATCCCTGAAGCATGAGATCAAGGATCATTTCCAAGATCACAGGACGGTAGGAGAATGCTAAGGAAGGCAATGACCAAGGAGAACATAGTAAGCGAAAAGTGTTGGGAAATGGTGGATTTCAGGGTTACAGATGAGGGTGATGACGGGAACAGGCACAGCTGCAGGATTATGGAACAATATTGAAGATAATGTATCCTCTGCAATTTCCCACCCAGTACAACAGAACTGATTGACTGATGTATTGACTCTCAATAATATATTGGTTAACTTTCAACTAGAGTTCACATCAAACATCTGTGGGCAGGGCAGGGATGGCACCTGCTGGATAGCATGGGCTTGTTGCATTCAGGATTAGTTGATTGCATGAGGCCTAATGAGCAATGAAAGAGATTACAGGCAGTCATTATCCAAATCTTACGTTTTAAAAGAATATAGAGCTGGGACAAGCTGGAGAGTCTCATATCCTGACATGCCAAAGACTGGACAACACCCACTGGCCATGTTCATAGTGTGCTGCAATATTGTTCACTTGGCTAGATTGATGCAGCTTCCATTAGAGCAAAATAAACTGATCCAGGTAAATATCCAATTTGGGAACTGACCCAGTACTGTACTTTATTTAGGTCAGAATGATTTTATTTTATTATTCATTCAAGAGACGTGGACTTTGCAGGCTGAGCCAGCATTTAATTGCCTATTCCTAATTGCCTTCAGAACGGTGGTGAGCTGCCTTCTTAACATGCTGGCTTCTTCATTTTGTTTCCAAATGTGCAGCTCTTAATTCAAAGTGATACACTTTTGTTCTGGATTCATCCAACATAATTTCTCTATGTCTGTCCAGTAGAATCAACCCTGCATCACTTCAATGATCTGGAATGGATCACTTCCCAATCTTCGAAACTCAGGAGATTACAAATGTGCAACCTGTCCTCATTTCAGGCCTTAACGTCCAGTTATCATTCTGCTGGGTCTGCACTGTATCCCTGCCAAGACCAATAAATCTTTCCTGCCGATTTTAGCACTGCTGTATGTTCTCTGTAATTACTACTGTCTCGCCATTCTACATTGTGGTTAATGGTCTTTGAGATTATTTATTATTAGTTATGCAGCTAAAAAAGATTTGAGGAAGGAATAATGATCGTTAGTTCTCACACATTCACATTGGGGGAGGTTTTGGATGTAAACTAAACAAAGACTGTTTTCAAGAAGTCAGAAAAAAGACAACCCAAAAATAATATACTGCAGATGCTGGAGATCTGAAATAAAACAGAACAATGATGGAAATTCTCAACAGGTCAAGCAGCCAGTGCCTTTTTGTAACACTACATCCTGGATGTGAAAATGTTCATCTACAGTCACAGTAGCAATCAATGTCAGCCTCGTTAGAGACACAGTGAGATATGCCCTGTAGCATCTGGTCCATTATCACCAAGAACATCTTTGGGGCTGATTCCATCCCATATAGTTGTTTGTATACAAAACTGGCCGAGTAACAGGAGATAAAGAGTGGGGATAATGAACAGGCAGTCAAGCTGGTAGTATATGACAAATAGGATCCCCGCACCCCCCCCCCCCAAAAGTTGAAACAGCAACTGTGCACTATTTATTTCCTAAAAAAAAATCATCTCAGTCAGTAGGGCTAAACTCAATGCACAGACTCCAATCCATTTTGTGCTACCAAATGTGGATGAATCTCTAGGCAAAAAAAAATACTGGGATGATGGGATTGAAAGCCACATATCCAAGTTTGTTAATGACAAGAAGATGGGATTAATAATTGAGAAACTGAGCAAAGCTATGATAAATGGATTTTGATGTAACAAATAAGAGGTCATCCACTTTGGACCTAAAAAAGAAAGAAGGAATTGCTTGCTAAATTTTGGAGAGCTAGAAGCAATGGAGATGCAAAGGCATCCCTCATTCATTAAAGTGGCATGATAAAAGATTGTTGAATGTTGGGATAGACATCGGGCCTCGCCTTTCAAGCCACTGATAAGAGCAAATCAAGAGGACTGTTTGCAATTTTTGCTGAACTAGGGATGGAGAAAATAGCATTGGAGGGAGTACAGTGTGGGTTTACCAGAAAAGTACCTGGACACTGGGGAGAGATATTACTGGAACTTGAGTGATATTCCCTGGAATTTCAGAGGTTAATAGTTGAACTGTTTGAACTGTTCAGGACATGAAGGGCAATCGATTGGGTAGATCAAAAGAAACTATTTCTGCTGAGATCAAAAGCTGGGCACATAGTCTAAATATCAAAGCTAATGTTTCAGCAGTGAAATTAAGAATTACTTCTACATGTTAGAAATGGTAGAAATTTTAAACTTGCGTGTGCAAGAAGCAATTGAAGGGTCAATTTTTAATTGTAAGGCTGGGATTATCTTTTGTTGACTGAAGGCATTAAGGAATATAGGGGAAAGGTGGATACATGGAGGAAGGTCATAAGTTAGTCATGATATTGAATGGCAGAACAGATGGAGGAGGTAAGTCGATGACTCCAGTTCTGATGTCCCGTGTTCCTGCAATGCTGACCCAGATCACCAGCTCCAACTAGCTATTGCACTGTTGTTCTCTTGGGTGGACAAACCATCTGTCTTTCGGACACACATCTCTTCATTTTCCGTCAGATGCAACATCAACATCTGCCACTGCAGTAACTGCACAACTATTTGTCCTGCACAAACTTTTATCATTCAGAGACAGCCAGGCCTCTTTTTGCTGATAATCCTGTCACCAGTAATTGCTGGGCACCCAGAGAATTGTGCCAACTCTTAATTCTTGCCACCCTTACAGTAAATTCTACCTCCACAATCTCCCACCCACCACTTTGGGCATTCCACTTTCTTTGCTCACTTTCCCTTTGAGAGCTGTTGAGTTCCTTCACCAAACAGCAATTGAACTCCAATGGACTTCAAGTTCTGCTTCATTTTGCTAAGCAAACTGATCTTACAGGAACAAGTCTATGTATGCATAGCATCACCTTGCCTACAGACAGGATATTCTGTAGACACAAGAAACTGCAGATGCTGGAATCTGGAACAATAATCTGCTGGAGGAAGTCAGCAAGTCGAGCAGCATCTGTTGGAGCAAAGGAATTATCAATATTTCGGGTTGGAACCCTGCATTAGGATGGGTTATTCTAATGGCCATGACCCAACAGTCTGCTGTTGGGGGCCAAGCCATCATTGTAACCCACAATCAGCACTGCACTGAGAGATCTGCTTGGATTAAATTTTTGCAGTGAAATGCTTTCAAATGACAATTAATAATAAAAAATTTATTCCTGAATTAATGAATTGAAAGAGATCAGGTTCCCAGGATGACAGTTCCTAAAATACTAAAGTGTGATTTAGTTGAAGTATTCAACATTCTGAGGACAATGCAGAATTTCTAATAGCAAAAGCTAGTCTGAAATCTGTCAAGGTAGTGCAAGGTAAAAGTCTAATTATAATTTCATTTTGCACATTATCTTGGTAATGATCCTTGTTATATCCTTGTTTCTTTATTTTCCTCCCTCTCTATTTATTTCTGCTTCTACATTGGCATCCTGACTAATCCATAAGCAGGCAGGTTGTCACAGGCCAGAAATTCCCAGAAGTCAGTGGAGGCGCTGTATTTCTTCAGGAAGACTTTGAACATTCAGTGAATCTTTTCCATTGTTAACCTGGCAATCTCATCCTGTGATAGAATTCAGAATGGTGTGTCTGTTTCAGGAACCTGACGTCAAGCATGCAAACAACATGGCCTGAGTGTAACTAGGGTCTTGACACCAGGGACATAGACCTGGGAGAGGGCACCGACATCAGTGGGATTTTTCCACTACCTTGAGGTGCCTGCTGTAAGTGGCCCATGTCACGAGGCAGGTCTGATTCACAGTCTGCCTGGCTTACAACTTGTTCAGTTTATAGTCTTCCTGGATTAGTTTGCCTTTTTCACAGTCTACCTGATTCACAGACAGTTAGTCTGGTTCACAGTCTGTCAACCTGGTTCACTGTCTCCCTAACTGACACACTGTATGATTGACAGCCTGCCTGATTGACAGGTCATCTGTCAGCCTGCTGAACAAGCAGAGTGGAGTCAGGTAGGGAGCAAGGGAGGTTGCAGACATCAGCTGGGCAGAGCGATTGCGGAAGTGGGATTCCGAATCAGATGATTCAGTGGTGGAGACTTTGGGAGGGTTGGCTAATTGCCAGCACTGACAAGCTGCTTGCTTGCTGGGCTTGGAGGAAACTGTTCTGCTCCTCCTGGACCACAAGCTCCTCTATTTATCCACCTGCCTTGCGGATCTTGCCTTTCTCTCCTCCTTTTGCCCATAAGGTGCCTCCAGGAAGCCCAGACAACATTAGCTAAAAATGAAAATCATGTTTAACTGGAGACACGCAGCCTTCTTAATGAGACCAACCATCCTCTGAAAATGATTCACTTGCCTTTATAAAGCTGCATCCATTAAAAATAAAAGTGGCCGCACTGGTTTTTATTGCACACCCACCACTTGCTGGCAGCTAGAATTACTCTCAGTGAGTTCGAAGGAGCAATTCTATAATCCCATGATCACAGTGAAGAATCATACTCTCAGATAACTGGAGCAGCAATGTCCTAGCCTATCTCCAGCTCAGACTCCCACGAATCACTGGTAAAGGCAGCACACCTCAATACTTGGTCTACTATTTCAGTGGCAAACTGCCTACATCAAATAAATACAACCTGCCACTCACAGTGCTTCACTCTTCTAGAGGAAGAAGTGGGAACTTGCATACAGACTCCCATTACACTTCATCCATTATCTCTTAAAATAATTATGTATTCATTACACATCATTCAGATTCCTCCCATTTTCTCTGGTCTCCGTACCAGGACCCAGCACTACCTCTCACTTATGCACACTATATGCCTCTGATTTTTGTCTCTTAGTTGTGACAGCTTTTTTCTTACCCCAGTACAATATGATAATGTAAAAAGGTCAACATTGGCAATGCTTCACATCAAATGTTTCTCCATCCCACTTTTGACTGTATTTTATCTTATTCTAACATCTTCTGGAATCCTTGGTTTTAATTTGTTCCCTTGGTGCAGGCAGTGAAATTTCATATTAAGTTGTTTAAATCCACACCCTTGGCGTAGATAATTAATTCCACAAAGGTCTGTTGCCATGACACCACCACATCAACAGAAGCAATCCTTAATCAAATTTCTGTAGAAATGTAATAATAATCCATCACCCTCACTATAATTGCTATTTTTATTCTGTGCTGTATCACAGAAGATTAACGAAGATGCATCTTAATCAGGAGCACATTCCTGTCTAACTCAAATGAATCACGAATGTTTTCTGTTTCTCTGCAACAAAAGGTTCTATTTCTGATGTGAGGCACAGCAGCACCAGTGACTTGTGCACTGCACCATGGAAAAGGAGGTCAGAGCTCAAATCCTAGCCTGTCATTTGAGTGTCTGTGCCTTTACACGGCTAAGTTGTAGATCTTGTACAGATATCTGTAGCTGCTACTTTTTACCCAGTACAGAATGAGTGGAATAGAAGCAGATTTCGTCACATACCAGCTTTAATACAGATGAAGTTTAGGAAGCAGCAATATTTGCAGTGGACAGTTGGTTGGCTTGGGCAATGGACATGAATTGTATGTTGCCAAGACCCCAAAGATTCATTATTACCGAATCTCTGCCTTTACACAAGAACAAAGTACAAACTAATCAAATTTTCAGAAGCCAAGAGAGACTTTGGTTCTGAAGAAGCAGTGCACAATTTTCAGAAACATAAGTGAACAACAAAATGGAGAAAGAAAGAAAGGTTTGCATTTATATCGTGCTTTTCACAACCACAAAACACTGCAAAGTTCTGTAAAGCCAATAAAGTAATTCTGTAGTGTAGTCAGTGTTGCAATGCAATTGGTACTTATTGAGGACACATATAAAAATATGTTGGGTAAATCCTGATTTTAACTAGTCACACGTTAATCTTTAATACTGACCCTAATCTGAACTAATCTGAACACTGACCCCATTGATTTTTCTCCTTACTGAGGCCAGATTTTAAAGTTGTATTTCCTTTCAACCTGACAAATTGAGTGATATAACAAGTAGATATTGGTCTGGTGCAACAATAATGTGATAAGCTAGACAGGAATTTCTTGGGTGGTGGTCACTAGTGAATATGATTCAGAATTATTGCCAACAGGATTAAATCAGGCAATTCTGTGCATATCTGCTATCCCATTTTAACTGCTCCCTCTGCCCAGAGAGTGGACCACATGATATTGTCCCCCCAACATCTCAGGAATTTCCACCAAGCTAGGTAGTGTATGTTTAAACCCTGCCTCCTGTACCAATCTCTCAAGTGTTGCCACCTCAGCAGCCAAATCATGCAGCACAGTAGCAACCTGAAAATAAATCTTCAGCAATAGCACTTTGGTGTAAATTCAACGTAACAAGTAACTTTGGAAAATAATTGGAGTGAAATTCTTTCAAAATAAAAACATAGAGACTGTGACAACAATTGACACAAATGCAGGGAGTAAAAAAACATTTAAAAATCAATGCAACAAAAAAATTTGTAAGTGTTTTTTCTAATGCAATACCAAGAATCCAATTTTTGCATTCGAAGCAAGTTAAAGAAAATTTTCCTGATAATTTTCTGGAAAGTTGGGGTGCTGTCTGCGCAAATGTCACCCAGGAGCTCTTGGACAATTTTATGTTTTTTTAATGTCAATTTTATGTCTTTGCACTGTACTGCTGTTGCAAAACAACAAATTTCACATCATATAAGTCAGTGATAATAAATCTGAGTCTGATTCCTCTAGTCTGTTGCCTCCAGTTCTTTGAACATTAACTAATGGAATCTTAGTACCACCTGTGAGGTCATGGGACCTTCGCACAAGACTTTGGACATCAAGTGTCAGGTGTTACAGGTCAGGTTTAGTTTACAATCCCTGCCTGGTCATGAAGTCAGAGTCCCTTGGTCTTTCAACTCCCTGAACAACTTTGCATCTTCACTTCTCCCCCCTCCCATCAAGAAGAAGATATAAAAGCCTGAAAACGTGCACCACCAGGCCCAAGGACAGCTTCTATCCTACTGTTATAAGATTACTGAATGGACTTCTTGTACGATAAGAGGGACTCCTGACCTCACACTCTATCTCATCATGGCCCTTGCACTGAATTGTCTACCTGCACTGCACTTTCTCTAACTGTAACACTATATTCTGCACTCTGTTATTGCTTTACCCTTGTACTACCTCGACGCACTGATGCTGTGAAATGATCTGTATGGATGGCATGCAAAACAAAGTTTTTCACTATATATATGTGACAATAATAAACCAATTACCACAATTTACTGCTCCCCCTTTATGATGATATGAGCTTCAAGCTTAACTTTAATTTATGCACCGGCAAAAGCTTAGTGAAAATCTCCCATCTGATTTTAAATTTTATCCCTTAGATCAAGGGTAAGCATCTACAGGCTATTTCTTAGTTCATTCTCAACAACAAATTAATTTTCACATTATTTTTAAACAGCTCTTTTAAAAGTACCAATCCACAACTTTGTGGCAAACCAATTAAAGTGATAGAGAGTAAGTGTAAAAGAGAGCCTTGGGATGTAAACACAGTAGCCAAGAAATTCATCCTCAGTTGGGAGCGCTAAATAGGTTACATAGTTGCATCATCATATTGTATTTCGTCTCTGAAATTCATTCAACTGAAGTCAATGCAATGAATTTCAGAGGTCAGGTAAAATGTTCTGTTATGACTATAGAGCATATTAAGTGCAGGGATAAGTTTCTAAGCAGGTAGCTTTCTGATGATGCGTGATTGAAGTTAAATTGGTAGCGAAAGATAAGATGTTTAATTTTATCATATTCCACAATGACATTACAGTACAACTCCAATAATCCTGCATCCTTGTGACTTTGGTAGCAGTGGACAAGCTGATCTTCCAGACTATTAGATGTTATACCCAAACACATATTTATTTCACCTTTTGTTTTACATGTTACACAGTAGTATAAGAAATTTTCCAGTGAACCTAGTGAGTTTAAAGGAAACAGGAAATATATAAGTCCTGGCTCCAACCACAAACCTACCCACATTCCTTACCCTGGATGTTCCGGACCCCAACCCCAGCTCTGGCTGCACACCTGCCCCACTGTCCTGTCCTCGGCCCCAGCTGCACCGGGGACCTTCTGCTCTCTCTGGCCGCACAACTCACTTTCACTCCAGTCTGCTGGCTCACGTTCCATGGCTGGACCATCAGGATTTCTGAACAATCAAGTGCCAGATCGTTGCAGTTTATTATGAAATTGTGATGCTTCTCATAAACAGTGGCCCAGAAGCAGACAACTGCACATACTAACTTGTAAAAAAAATCCTGCTCTTTTGAAGAGTAGTGGAGTTCTCTCTAGGGTCTTGGTCAATACTCACCCTTCAACCTATGCCACTAAAACAGACAGTCTAAGGGATCATGGTGGTGACTGCCATATTTCCTTCATTAAATAATGACTATAATTCAAAGGTACTTGGTTACAAAGCATAGAGTCACAGCGTTATGCAGCACTAAAACAGAGCCTTTGGCCCACCACGTCTGTGCCGACAATGGCACACATCAGTATCTTAAGATGTCCTGAGATTGGCAGAGGTGCTAACGGAACACAAATCTCTTTTGAGATTCATTGCACCGTTCCACCACCATCAAGTTTGGGGATGCATAGAAAAAGAACACCCAGTGTAAACAGGGATTCCCCCTGTCCCTGCTTTGTAAAGATCGTAATATTCACTCTAAACAGCAATACTAAACAAAGCAAAACCCTCATGTTAGAGGTTGGTGTAACTTAGTATAGTCTTCAAATTTCACACCCAATACGTGATCTTGCCTCTCTAATTTTAAGTGTTAATGTACCTGAAGTTTAATTTCAGCATTTTCTGATCTCAGACACAAAAATTTGATGGCAAGTATGATCCCAATACATCCATCGTCATTACATAAGCTGCTATCGACTATCAGAATGCTTCAATGAGCTACAAGAGCAGAAATACATTCTTTATGCATTTAAATTCTTCTGTCACTTTTCATTGCAAAGGAAACAAAAATTACATGGCCTTATAGCCCTCATTAACAGATTCTTTACCTTTCTTTTCCAAACCTTGTGTTGTAATGGATGAACCTTGTGCACTTGCTTTTCTGGGTTTGGTTAATGCATAATTTTATTCCAGCTGTTGAGTGGAATTTTAATCTGGTGCAGCGCGTGCTTAGGTCTGGAATGGAGGGTTTAAAACTGGCAGACATGTCAATGTGTCAGGATCCTGACATGAATTTCCCAGTGAATATTAGGCAAGGACACAGCAGCTGAATCAACTTTCAAGGAAATACTTCAGCAAAAACTCAGAATTCACTTTATTACTGAGTTACAGGGAATTGAATTGTTCATGGTATTATTGCTGAAAGGTTGCATTTTGGAGGCCCTCTCAATTATACTACGATGGGTGAACCTTTGGCTGTCTTAAGTTGATCTGAAATGATAACCAACAAAAGAACTGTCTTCATCATCACCAACACCAACCAGGTATTTGGAGAGTTGGAGCTGGGCAGTAGAGAGGTGAGCAACAGAGCAGGGAAGATTAGGGTGGGGGGGTCAGAATGGGAAAAGGTGGATTGGAGAGGAGCAAATGGGGGGACAGTGGGGATGTTGGCAGCAAGATGGGAAGCATCAGGCAACATTCAGCTGAAAAGCTGAACACTTGCACTCTTGAACTAATGTCACACCTAGTCTAGCTGTTCCATATAATCACAATACTGGCACCTGCCCAGCCAGGTGGGCAACTGCTCATTCATTAAAAACAGGGCATATGCAATCTGCCTAATTATGGCAGAATCAATCTTCTCTCATTTTCAGCAATGTGACAGCAGGTAGCATCAATAGTGCTATCAAGCAGCATTTACCTGCCAATAACCTGCTCACCCAAGCACAGTTTAGGTTTCGCAATGACCACTTGACTCCCGTTCACATCACAGTCTTGGTCCAAACATGGACCAATGAGCTGAATTCTGTAGGGTGAGGTGAGAGAAAATGCCCTCAGCATCAAAGCATCATTTCACCAGCTGTAGCATAAAGGAGCTCTGATAAAACCAACAATAATGGACATTGAGGGGAAAGACTGCAATAGCTGGAGTCATACATTACACAAAGGAAGATAGTTGAGAGTGTTGGAGGTCAATCATCCAAGTCCCGGGACATCACTGCAGGAGCTCCTTAGGACCTTCCTTCCATCTTAAGGTCAGAAGTTGGGATGATCACTGATGATTGCACAATGTTCAATTCCATTCTCATCTCCTCAGCAAATGAAACAGCCCATGTCTGCATGCAGCAAGACCTAAATAACATTCAGGCATGGGCTAATAACATTCACATCAAAGTCTTGAGCAATGAGCATCTCCAGCAAGAGACAGTCTAAACATCAACCATTGACATTCAAATGGCATCACCAAGAAACATCATCAGGGTCAACATTGACCAGAAACTCAAGTGGAGCAGCCACATAAATGAAATGGACACAAAAGCAGATGAAAGGCTGTGTGTCCCATGGCAAATGGCTCACCTCCTGACACTACAAAGACTTTCCACGATCTACAAGGCACAAGTCAGGAGTGCGAGGGAATACTCTATGTTTGTCTGGATGAGTGCAGGTCCAATAACAATCAAGAAGCTTGACACCGTCCAGGACAAAAAAGCCCAATTGATTAGCACCCCATCCACTACCCTAAGCATTAATTCCACCAGTAGCACACAGGGGCTACAATGTGTGCCTTCTACAGAATGCCCTTCATTATACCCTTAGGCCATTCCAACAGCACCTCCCAAATCCATAACCCCTACCACCAAGAAAAACAAGAGTAGCTACTGTGTGGAACACCACCACATACAGATTCCCCTCCAAATCATTTACCATTGCTGCTTTGGAAATATATCAGCATTCCAAAATCAATGCCGAATGTAAATTCTGGAACTCCCTCCTCAATAGCAGGGCTATATAAAACTTTGGTTAGGCTGCACTTGGAGTATGTATGCAACTCTGGTCACCCCACTACAGGAAGGGTGTGGAGGCTTTGGAAAGGGTGCAGAAGAGATTTACCAGGAAACTCCCTGGATTAGAGGGTATCAGCTATAAGGAGAGGTTGGACAAGCTTGGGTTCTTTTCTCTGGAGCATCAGAGACTGAGGGGAGACCTGATAGAAGTTTAGAAAATCACGAGAGGCATAGATTGGGTGCTCAGTCAGAATCTTTTTCCCAGGGTAGAAATATCAAGTACTAGAGGACATGCATTAAAGCTGAGAGGGATAAAGTTTAAAGGCAATGTGCAGGGCAAGTTTTGTTTAAACACAGAGTGGTAGGTGCCTGGAATGGGCTGCCAGGGGTAGCAGTGGCAACAGATATGATCATTGTCTTCAAGAGGCTGTTAGATAGGCACATGAATATGCAGGGAATGAAGGGATATGGATCACGTAAAGGCAGAAAAGATTTAGTTTAATTCGGCATTGTGTTCAGCACAGACATTGTGGGCCAAACCAGACGTCATGAGATGAGTGGCCTGTTCCTGTGCTGTACTGTTCTGTGTTCTATGATCTCACCACCACACTCTCATGGGCAATTAGAGGTGACAGCAAATGTTGGTTTTGCCAGTGATCCCCAGATCTAAAAATATAAATAAATAAGGAAAAACATACAGCAGAAGAGCCTGATCCAGTGAGTGATTTGTCCCAAATAAGAAAATGCAAAACAATAGTAATGGCTTTCCAAATATTGCAACATGGAAATATGTAAATACAATCAGATGAGATAAGAACTTACCGCCAGTTGTGTAGGCATTGGGATAGAAATCATAAGATGTTGCCCAGGGTTAGGATTCTGGGTGGAGGAGGGAGTGGTTCTATGTAAGGTTTGTGCCAAGCTCCTTGGTCTAGATATTCTATTATGCCTTGGGCACAATAAAACCAGCCTCCTGTTTGCAAGTTCTCACCGTTGCAAAGGGTAGAGCTCACAGTGGAAGTCAGCTGATTAGTGCATTGGGGAAGAGAGGATCAGGAGAGAGGTTTGAGGCAGGAGGTGAGAGCAGAGTGGAGACAATCACAAGAGCAAAAGGAAAAATTGCAGCGAGAACACAGACAATTGTAGGGAGAGGAAAAGAGAGAGGTGATGATGGTATGGAGAAAGGCAGAGAAGATCATTCCAGGCAGGGAGAAGATAAGGTGAGAATTGAACAGGCCATGAGTCAGGAGATGTTTGGGGTGTGGAAGGGAGTTAGTGTTGGGGAGGAATTGAGGGAGTTGGACCAGATTGGCTAGGAAGTGGTTTGGAATAGTCAGCAATGGACAAAATTGGGAAAAGCATTGGTGACCTGAGGATACTAGCAGCAAAGGAGATGTTGGGAGTGATTTACATAAAGAATCTACCTGGAAGTAGACAGGCACTTTAGAGCACTTGGCAGTGGCCTAAGTAAGAGCCACTCCCCTTTAAAGCTGACACATGGATTTCAGTTTCATGCACCATAATGTAAACATTTAACACAGAACAGCACAGCATTGGACAGACCATTTGGCCCACGATGTTGTGCCAAACTTCATGCCAATTTATACTAAATGTCCTCCTGTGTATCATCCATATCCCTCTATGCCCTTCATATTCATGTGTCTATCTAAAATCCTCTTAAACTCCATCAAACTGCCTGCTTCCACGACTACACCTAGTAACCTATTCCAGGCACCTACCACTCTCTGCGTAAAAAACTTGCCCTTCATGTCACCCTTAAACTTGCCCCTCCTAACCTTAAAAGCATGTCCTCTGGTGTTTGACATTTCTACGCTGGAGAAAAGATTCTGACTGTCTACTCCATCCATGCCTCTCATAATTTAAAAAACCTCTATCAGGTCTCTCTCAGCCTCCAACACTCTAGGGAGAACAACCAAAGTTTGTTCAACCTTTCCTTATAGCTTATACTCTAATCCATACAGCATCCTGGTAAAGCCCTTCTGCACCCTTTCCACAGTCTCCACGTCCTTCTTATAATGGGGTGACCAGAACTGCACACAATACTCCAAGTGCAGTCTGACTAAAGTTTTATATAGCTGCAGCATGACTTCATTAGTCTTATACACAACACCCCTACCAATAAAGGCAAGCATACCATATGCCTTCTTTACCACCTTATCCACTTTCAGTAAACTATGGACATGTACTGCATGATCTCTCTGTACCTCAGTGCTATTAAGGGGCCTACCATTAGCTGTATACGTTCTCCTTTCACTTGACCTCCCAAAACGCAACACCTCACATTTGCCCGGATTTAACTCCATCTGCCACTTCTCTGCCCATATCTGTAACTGATCTCTATCCCACTGTATTCTTTGATAGTCCTTTACACTGTCCACAACTCTCCCTATCTTGGTGTCATCTGCAAACTTGCTAATCCACCCATCTACATTTTCATCCAATCATTGATATATATCACAAACAGAGGTCGCAGCATTGATCATTGCAGAACACCACTTGTCACAGACTTCAAGCCAGAATAACAGCCTTCCACCCCTACTCTGTCTCCTATGAGCAAGCCAGTTTCGAATCCAAACTTGTAATTCACTCTGGATCCTGTGCATCTTTATCTTCTGAATCAACCTACCATGAGGAACTTTATCAAATACCTTACTAAAGTTCATGTAGATAACATCCACTGCCTTAACCTCATCAAGCACCTTTGTCACCTCCTCAATACATACAATCAAGTTTGTAAGGCATGACCTGCTCGCACAAAGCCATGCTGACTCTCCCTAAGCAATCCACGCCTTTCCAAATGTGCATAAATCCTATCCCTCAGTATCCTCTCCAATAGCTTCCCTACCACTGACACGAGGCTCACTGGCCTATACCTACCTGGATTACTCCTATTTCCCTTCTTGAACAGAACATATGTTACTTCCAGTCCTCCAGGACCTTGCCTGTTGCTAGTGAGGACAAAGTGTTGTGAGTGTTTGACCTGCAGATGTTCTGGAATTGCTGTTGAGTAATTCAGGATTATATTGTTGTCTGGCTGTAATTCAAGATTTGAGAGTCGGCACAGTATTGTCAGGCCAAGGAAATACAGGGTATATTTTGCATTTGTTGACAAGTAACTCTGGTTTTCAAATAAAATTTGCAATAAACTACTCCAAGCATCCATAGGAATGATTATATCACCTGCAGCTGCATTCATTCACTACTCACTTTACTGCCCGTGCAAATTAAATATTAAGTTGAACACAAGCTGCCAAACATGCTGCTTCCAGACACTAAGCAGAGGGTTTTGTAAATGATGCCAGATTTATCTTGTTTGCCTAATTATCCCATTAGCCTGTACCTAAGATCCAATTACTCCAGTTATAACATGACAAATAGCCTATAGAAGGCTCTTCTACAAAAGGGGGCACATCATTCCCCAGCCACCATTTCCAATGTTAATGAGATTTAGGTAACTAGCTCGCAGATAACTTGTTAAGATTGGAAAATAGGGGAATCTCAACAAATGATTGGGTTGTATTTAAATTTAAGCATCTCCACTTGGCTGTGTCATTTGTATCTCCACGATGACTTCAATTGACTCTACCTGCAATATCTCCAATGTACTCCTGCCTCCTCTGCACTAAGGCCAGTAACATTTAGACCACTTTACATCACAGATGGACCCAAATAATCTGAAGGGCAAAAGACGTAGTTTTTTTATTATTATGTATTTCTTCAGAAGTGAAGTCAGAGGATATAAGACAGCAAAGGATAGTAGATAAATACTACTCCTTTCTACAGAACTGAACATTACCCTATTTTAAATTATAGCATATCTATTACAACATTTGTATATGTTTTCCAAGTTTAGTTAAAACAAAGCTGGCACACTTAAATATTTTCTGTTAATTGTTCTCTGGATGGAATTTGTGAGTGCTTGTGTGTGTAATACAATAATCCCAAGCAAGCTTGTCACCAAACTCCAAGACCTAGGACTCAACACCTCCCTCTGTAACTGGATCCTTAACTTTCTAACAAACAGACAGCAATCAGTGAGGATAGGCAGCAATACTTCCGGCATGATTATTCTCAACACTGGTGTCTCACAAGGCTGCGTCCTCAGCCCTCTACTCTACTCCCTATACACTCAAGACTGTGTGGCCAGATTCTGCTCTAACTTCATCTACAAGTTTGCAGATGATACCACTGTAGTAGGCCTGAGTCAGAGTACAGGAAGGAGATAGAGAACTTAGTGGAATGGTGTCATGAAAATAACCTGTCCCTCAACGTCAACAAAACAAAAGAGCTGGTCATTGACTTCAGGAGAGGGGTGGTGTACATGCACCTGTCTACATCAGTAGTGCTGAGGTCGAGAGGGTTGAGACCTTCAAGTTCCTGGGAGTGAACATCACCAACTGCCTGTCCTGGTCAAGTCACATAGATGCCACAGCCAAGAAAGCTCACCAGTGCCTCTACTTCCTCAGAAGACTAAAGTAATTTGGTTTGTCCCCTTTGACTCTCACCAATTTTTACCGATGCACCATAGAAAGCATCCTATCTGGATGTATCATGGCTTGGTATGGCAACTGCTCTGCCCAGGACCGCAAGAAACTGCAGAGTTGTGGACACAGCCCAGCACATCTCGGACACCAGCCTCCCCTCCTTGGACTCTGTCTTCACCCCTCGTTGTCTTGGTGAAGCAGCCAGCATAATCAAAGACCCCTCCCACCCGGGACAGTCTCTCTTCTCTCCTCTTCCATTGGGTAGAAGATACAAGAAGCTGAGGGCACGTACCACCAGACTTAAAGACAGCTTCTACCCCACTGTAATGAGACTATTGAACGGTTCCCTTATGCAATGAGATGGACTATGACCTCATGATCTACCTTGTTGTGACCTTGCACCTTTATTGCACTGCACTTTCTCTGCAGCTGGGATACTTTACTCTGTAATTGTTTTTACCTGTACTACATCTATGCACTCTGTACTAACTCAATGTAACTGCACTGTGTAATGAATTGACCTGTACGATCGGTTTGCAAGACAAGCTTTTCACTGTACCTTGGTACAAGTGAGAATACTAAACCAATACCATTACCAATACCAAAAAGCTGGAAATTTAAACTAGTTTTTATAAACTGCTTTCTGGAAGAAATATTGGCCTTGTGTGAATGTATTTTCAGAGTTTGAAATACATCAGTCATTCTACAGCATGGCTGTTTACTTCAAAGAGAACTTCCTCCATTTTATAAAATGTACCCCTATCAGGATAAAACAAAATATCTAATTCTTTTAACAACACTAAGCTAGAAATTCCGTGTTGACTGACTCTCTGCAATTCTGTCATACCTGACCCATTGCAGTATTTGCCCAGATCAGGTTTCATATCAAGGAAATCACCAAAAAAGGATTCCAAGGATACACTTCATTTAATAGTGAGGTATGACAGAGGTCTCAATGAAATGAAAATGTCCTAGATAAAGCCTTGATCACCAACCCAAATGACTAAATGCCTAAACTAATTGTTCCATGCGATAGATGGGCACACTGAAACAAGGTTCAAACCAGACATATTTTACACTGATGGAAATTCAAATCAAATCCCAGTCACAATTGCACTAATGAAAGTCAAACAATGGCACCTATAATCAAAGACTGCCCCTTTAATCATTTCCAAACTTCATGGCTGATAAACCATGACAAAACATATAATGTATGCCATTGCTCTATGTTAAAAAGAGATGCCACCTTTGGCTTGGAATTAGGAATATAATAACAAAGGTAGTCCATTCAGCCCCTTGTTGGTAGAATCTCAGATGGCGACGAGGTGGTCTACAGGAGTGAGATAGATCTGCTGGTTGAGTGGTTTCACAACAACAACCTCACACTCAGTGTCAGCAAGACCAAGGAACTGATTGTGGACTTCAGCAAGGGGAACTCAGGAGAACACACACCAGTCCTCATTGAGGGATCAGCGGTGGAAAGGGTGAGCAGCTTCAAATTCCTGGACGTCAACATCGCAGAGGATCTATCCTGGGTCCAACACATTGATTCAATCATGAGGGCGGCACACCAGCAGCTCTACTTCACTGGGAGTTTCAGGAGATTTGGTATGTCACCAAAGACTCTTGCAAATTTCTATAGATGTACGGTGGAGACCATTCTGACTGTTTGCATCACAACCTGGTATGGAGGCTCCAATGCATAGGATCACAAGAGGTTGCAGAGGATTGTAGACTCAGCCAGCTCCATCACAGGCACAACCCTTCCCGCCATTGAGGACACCTTCAAGAGGTTGTGCCTCAAGAAAGCGGTATCCATCACTAAGGACTCTCACCATCTAGGACATCCCCTCTTCTCGCTACTACCATCAGCAAGGAGGTACAGGAGCCTGAAGACCCACACTCAGCGATTTAGGAAGAGCTCCTTCCCCTCTGTGATCAGATTTCTGAATGGTCCGTGAACCCATGAACACTACCTCGTTATTCCTTTTTTTGCTCTTTTTATTTATTTTGAAATTTTTGGTAATTTTATGTCTTAGCACTGTATTGCTATCACAAAACAACAAATTTGACAACATACAAGTCAGTGACAATAAACCTGATTCTGAGCCTGATCTACCATCTAGTTCGATAATGGCTCACCATACTCCACTTTCCACCTACCCTCTAATAGCCCCACCTAACAAAATACAAGCACAGTCTTAAAGATTTAATTTGACCCAATATCTATTGCTTTTTGGGCAAGTTTGAAGGGTACGGTGTTTAAATTAAGGGAATGGCAATGCAGAGGCCTGGACTAATAATCCAAAATGTGAGATTAAATCCATCAAGGCAGACGAAAAATTTGACAGTGACACACAGCCCTCACAGTACCAGCAACCTGGGTTCAATCCTGACCTCTGGTGCTATCTGTGTGGAGTTTGCATGTTCTCCCAGTGAGGGTTTCCCATGGGAGACCTGTCTTAATCCAACATGCCAAGAGCACACTAGTTACCTTCTGAAAACTGCCCTAGTGCACTTGGCTGTAGGAGAATTTAACAGCCTTGCGAGAGAGAGTAGGCTACAGGGAAATAAGTGGGGGAATGGGATTGATTGGATTGCTCTGAGAACCAATGTAGTCTCAGTAGGCTAATTGGTCTCTATGTCAAAAGGAAGTATAAAAGTTAATACAATCTGGAATTTAATAAAATAACTAAGGTTGGTAATTATGATCACAAAACAACTGGATTGTCATAAAAACCCATCTGATTCACTGATTCCTTTAAGGGGTGGGAATGTGCCTCTTTATGTAAACGCAGACCTGCAGTAATGTAGTGATTTTTAACCACAGTCTGAAATGGGCTGGTACGGCTGTCAGATATATGATAACTGTTAAGTTAAAACAGAATAAAGCCAGATCTCTAAACCGATGAACCAGCATCAGAGAGTGAATCTGCACATGATGATGTTACAAAGTCCTCCTTGTAAACATGTCAGGGCTGGTGTCAAAAGTGGAAGAACTGCTCCACAGGGTAGACAAGCAAAACAGTGACACAGTCACACTCATGGAATCATACCTTAAAACCAAAATACTAGACTCCTCCATCTCTCCACATCCTCCCTTAAGACCCCATCTTCAGATTTCATTGAGAGCGATATGCTGGAATGCTTTGAAAAGATACAAGTTTACATAAATCCTTGACCATTAATGTCAGAGGAGACTTAATATCTATACATATAACAACAGCAAATGAAGCCATTTATCCCATTACATCCATGCCAGCTCGCAGTGGAGCAACCTCATCTGTCTCTCCATTTTCCCTCACCTTATCTCCCTGTACTCTGCAACTTAATCTCTCCCACACATACCCATCAATCCCCCTTTGATTCTTTTTGTCATTAACCTACACCAAATGGTAATTTAAAGTAACCAATTAACCTACATTAATTATGCAAACATAACCCTGGTTGTACCTTTGGTGATAACTTTCCAACATGGTTTATTAGCCTTACCACTCCCATGTTAAGTCTGCCACCCTAACATTGTGGCCAGTGAGTGGCTGCTCCCTTTAATTATAGTGACAGCAAATGACCGTGATGGACAATTATGGGCTGCTGGTAGCAGCACCATTTCAGACTGAAGTACTATAGTCTGGGGTAGCTGGCTGTGAGACACAGGCAAGGATATTGCCAAAGAACCAATAACTGAAAAAGAATTGCTGACACCCTAAAAGAAGGCAGCACTTTCTATCTACAGGACAGCCCTGATGCTCTTACACAGACATTCAATGGGCTATGTATCAATGTCTCTCACCAGAACAGAGAGCCCACGCCTCCCCAATTAAGTTTCTTATGGTATGGTCACATGACTCAGACTTGTGATTTAACCCATTGGTACTTATTGCATTCACCACTTTCTCACTGCTATGTTTTACTAGATCACTCAGGCTTACTTTCACCTGCATCTCTCTGCTCATAAAGGACACGAGGCTGCTCTTGGATGACAACAACCAGAGCTCTGACTGGAGTGGTCTGAGTCTCTGCTGAGGCTCAAGACTTTTGGCCTTTGAATCCTGAGGAAGAAGGTTTCCATAGAAACCTTCTTCCTCAGGCACTGCACTGAAGAGGTGCAAGAGTTGGCTGGCTCTAAGGAATTCACAGCCTCCAGACTGAAAAGGTTCTGATCCCAGTTCCACGTGCAGCACTGCAACAGTCATGGATGGGTTCCTGCTCCCATCCTGCCCACGAAGGAGGAGACGAACTCTGCCTCCCTTTCAGTGGAGAGCCTCCATGAAGTACCTGAAGCTACAGAGGGCTGCAAGCTATGGTCCATGACAGATGTAAGCAGGCACAGCCCAAAGTGATCCAATGGTATGAGGCCTATTGGCTCCCTGAGACTTGGCAGCATTGTTTTCAAGTGGATATTGAAATGGGCAGCCAGTGTTCCTGCCAGAAACAAGTAGTAGACCTAAGTGAATCTATTAATTGAGGTTGTGTGCCAGTGTTGGAGTTCCTAGTACTCTTTGGGGCATCAGAAGACACTACACACTGCACACCCAATGGATCTGGAAACAGAAACCAAACAAAAGATTTTTGACTACTTAAATACCCTGTTCTGACAAACCAGCGTTCATTGCAGTGAGTAATCTCTGGCCATTCCTACTTCTAAACTCCTATCTAGTTTGACAAATCCTATCTGTGGTAAATAGGAGTTTCTGGGCTTATTAGTGGAAATTCTTTTTATTCATATACATTCATATAACTGTAAACTAGGGAGACAATAGGAAACTAGTTTTAATCTCCTGCTCAGAGTGGCTATAAAAATCACTTTGTTTTCGTGCCATTAAAAATTCTTTTAATATGGAGAGAGTTGTCACTTCATTACTAAAGGTCAGATATCTTTGTAAGATCAACTTAATTGTTCTTGGGTATGTTTTTTTATATTGGCTTGTGATTGTCATGCATCAGAAAAAATAAATTAACTTTGGTTTTTTTTTGTACCAATGTTCATTATAACAAATATACAATTGATTTAAAAATGCTTTCTAATTTACTGCATATTTCCTACAAAGAAGAAAATCATTTACTGAATATGAATAAAATTTAATATCTGAATGGATTATTCAGTTATTTTGCTAAACTAATAATCATAAAATTATTGCATTTCATTAAGTTTATTTCTGCATTCATTGCCCTGTGGCAATGTTTGTCACTGGTTCTATTTATCGTAAGTAGGGTGGTTTTGAGTATAAATCAAATCAAGCCTCAGGACACACTGTACACTCCTAGAAAAATCTTGAATATTTTAAAGGGGCACTGTACATTATTTTTTTTGCTTGCATCTTCTGGACACAATATTGAATTCTACAACTTCAGTCTAACTTGCTTTTTCTGTGTGCATCAGATCCAGCCATTTATACTTTAACTAATCCACCTGTAATCCACCTGGTTCAGTTTTTCTTTCTCCACTCACACAGCCTGACCCACTGAGCATTTCCTATAGTCCTATATTTTGCATCTTTTCATGTCCTTTCGTTTATATTCTCACTTTCTAACTGTCCTTATAGCTTTTGTTCCGTTTTTCTCTCTCTTTAATCCATTGACTTGATGACCCCTACAATTTATCCCCAGGGCAACACTGGCCTCACCAGAGATACCCATTTTGTCCTATCTATTCCTCTCCCACCTTTTAACTAACGTTTTTTTCTCTTTCCCAGTTCTGATGAAGGGCCTTCGGCCTGAAATATTCACACTGTTTTTATTTCCACAGATGCTGCCTGACCTGCTGAGTATTTTAAGATTCCCAGCATTGCAGTTTTGTTTTATTTTATTTTTCCACCAGTGTTACTCCACTGAGGATAGGGAACAATATTTGTAACTTCATTATTGTAATTGCCATAAGAATGTGTTTCAGCAAGTTAATTGTCATTGCATTATGTCTGTGCAGAAATGTTAGATGAATAGTTAATTGTTCCTTTATCTCTTTCTGTTTAATTCTTGCTCAGCACACACTCTCCTTCATGTTGTACACTTGATGATCAAATAATGCAAGACAAAAACTAGTACTACGGCTATTCTATGTTGGAAATAAGCAGAAGGGAGATGGGACTGAAGGCATGGATCTGCTGGGAGCTGACATGGATTCAATGGACCAAACAGCTTCTAGTGCAATCTTTCATTCTTTAATTAGTTGGATATCAAGTGGTTTTGTGGCTAAGTTTGCAGACGACACCAAGATAGGTGGAGGAGTAGGGAGTATTGAAGAAACAGGAAGGTTGCAGAGAGACTTAGATAGTTTAGGAGCATGGGCTAAAAAATGGCAGATGAGATTCAATGTTGTGAAATGTGCAGTTGTACACTTTGGTAGAAGAAATAAATGGGCAGATTATTATCTAGAAGGGGAGAAAGTTCAAAGTACAGAAGTGCAAAGGGACTTGGGGGTCCTCGTACAGGATACCCTAAAGGTTAACCACCAGGTTGGATTGGCGGTAAAAAAAAGCGAATGCTATGTTGGCATTCATTTCAAGAGGTATAACGTATAAAAGTAAGGAAGTGTTGATGAGGCTCTATGGGCACTAGTGAGACCTCATTTGGAATACTGTGTGCAGTTTTGGGCCCCTTATCTTAGGAAGGATGTACTGATGTTGGAGAGGGTTCAGAGAAGATTTACAAGGATGATTCCCGGAATGAAAGGGGCTTACATACGACGAGCATTTGTTGGCTCTTGGACTGTACTCACTGGAGTACAGAAGAATGAGAGGGGACCTCGTAGAAACATTTCAAATGTTGAAAGGTCTGGACAGAGTAGATGTGGCTAAGCTATTTCCCTTGGTGGATGAGTCCAGGACTAGAGGGCACAGTCTTAGAATTAGAGGGTACCCGTTTAGAACAGAAATGAGGAGAAATTTCTTTAGCCAGAGGGTCATAGATTTATGGAATTCTTTGCCACATACAGCTGTGGAGACCCGATCATTGGGGATGTTTAAGGAGGAGATTGATAGGTATCTAATTAGTCAAGGTATTATGGGGAAAAGGCCGGAAATTGGGGCTAGATAGGAATAGTTTAGTTTAGCTCATGGAGCAGACTCGATGGGCCAAATGGCCTACTTCTGCTCCTTCGTCTTGTGATCTTGTGATTCTTCTTTCTGCACTATTTATTTATTTTTGTAACTTACAATAATTCTTATGTCTTGCACTGTACTGCTGCCACAAAACAACAAATTTCAAGGCATACGTCAGTGATAATAAACCTGATTCTGAATTATTCCACAATCCCGAAATAGTCTGCAATGGAATTATACTTTGGGAAATCATGGGCTTGTATGTCACTTCAAGTTAATGGATGAGCTAGAACCAGCCACACTTCAGTAATTATATGGTCTTTGTAAGAGGTGGTTGATACCCAACAAATTAAAGAAAGAATGACTTGTTTCATCCTGGACCTACCTCAGGATGTCCCAGAGCTACTAAGCACCTCATTTTGAAATGTTGTCGCTGTTATAATGTAGGAATATTGTAAACAAACTGGGCAAACTGTAATGCAGTAACAGAAACATATGTTTGTGTTACACAGTTTGAAGAAAAAGCATGGAACAGGCATTGACCTGCAACATTACATTCTTTCTCTCTCCACAAATACTGCCTAACATGCTGAGTGTTTCCAGTACTTCATGTTTTTGTTTCAGATTTCCACCTGCCTAAGGGAGTGAAAACCTTCAATGGTGAGAGTTCCACCATCCCCATTCCGACAGAAGCTCAGTGTATTATCTACACTGAAGGATGAGCCCTCCTAGTGGCAGAGTTTTGACTTGAGCCTAAAGGAGGAATTTTGTTTTTTGCAATGCTATTTCAATATGAATCATTTACAAAGGAGGCCACTGCATTGTTTTCTGTCCAGGCAAGCCAACTCTATTACCATGGAGTTGGTACATGCCAGAAATATAACCCAAGTGGAATAAACGTTTGCAGTTGGTAAGCAACTAAAAGCATCTCCCCTGGCTCTGCCTATTTCATTGGGGTCAGCTGTGCAGCTTTGAGGTGCCAAGTAATTTTAAACCCAATACACTTTCCAAAAACAAAAAGAAAAGAACAAGGATGCCAAATTCTGCTTTGCACAAACCATTGAAATTCCAGGGTAACATCCAAAGATTTAATCCAACTTCCTGATAATTAGAAAAGCAAAATTAATCTTGATGTTTTTACTTCTGATTTATCCAATTCAGACCAATAAAATTGGACGCAGGAAATTAGAAATATAACATCAACAAAATCTTGTATCTGGATCTGAATTACCTGAATTGGACTGTCAGGGCTCACAGCCAGTCTGGGAAAATGTATTATATAATTATCCAGATTACAGGGTCATGATAATACCTTATCCTTGTTCAGTGATTACAAAGAATGCAGAGGTTCCTCCTTTTCTTTTGGAAGCACAAGGCACAATGTTGTTTGGATATTGCAGATGTCTACCTCCTGTGTGACCAGAAACCTCCTTGTTCACTATATTACAGTTCCCTCAGTTATAAGGTGTCACAATACTCCAAAAATAATAGGAACAAACTGCAATTTGTTGTTACATTGCATTTTTCAAGCTTAGATAAAGCTTTATTCTAATCACTGATGAATTGCCATCAATATGAGCCTTTTAGAATGAACAATTACTGCAAAGGCTCTGTGATTCTTCAACTGCTTGTCCATTTTAATAGTAATCCATTAGGAATTTGGTTATAAACTACTTCCTATACCGTGGGTAACTCTGGTGGATTTAGGAAAAGTTTCACATAGTGGCAACACTTTGACCGAACAGAGGGGAGATGAGATGTGCCAAGCATAATTACAACCATCTAGAACTGGATGGAAGTCAAGCAGAATGCTATCTCTCAAAGTCAACACTTTGGCTGAATGCGACAGGGGAGAATGTCAAACCTCAAACATTTCAACCATGTGGAATTCTTCCAAAATGCCAGAGTCCACAACAGAATTTAGAGAGAGTGAAGTACAAGCAATAGGTTTGTTTCAAAGGCAACTGAACTGCCAGTACAGATTCCCACAGGAAACATGCAGCATAATAGTGACCCAGCTTGAGAATTTACAGCATACTTTACTGCTCCAGCACTTACAGCAAGAGAGCTCCACTCGAAAGGAATGATGGTTAAAAAAATAGCACTGTCATCTCATCCCAATAGTTTTCCTTCAGTTTTGTGTGGGATTTGAGGGTTTATTCCCTACTTCCATCCATTCTTTCCCAAAAATGGGAGCATAAAAAGAAAACAAAAAAAGAAAGCCTGGACATTGGATCCATTAACATCATTTTTATGAGCAGATTGCATGTAAGCAATTTAACCTAGAGTGCACTAGTGATCTTCTCCAGGGGAAATTGGCCTGGGCACTCTGTATATGATTCCACTTAACATGCCTGGCATTTTTCCAGCATCAGTCATGCTCTTGATGAATTCACAAATCACACACCGCATACTTCCTACCTTACCAACATAAAATGAAGCATTTCAGTGCAACCTGCAAGCTTTGTTAAACAATCACAAATAAAATAACAGCACATCAGTTAAGGGATCTGAATTAAAAGCAAGAAATGCTGGAAATATTCAGCAGGTCAGGCAACATCTGTGGGGAGCAAGAAACAGTCAATGCCTCAAACCGAAGATACCTCACTAAACTGGGAAAGGAAGAAAACAAGTTATCTTTAAAGTTACAGAGAAGAGGCAGAAAGTCCTGGAAACACTCAGCAGATCAGGAAGCATCCATGGAAAAGGAAACAGAGTTAATGACTGGGTCAATGACTCCTCATCAAAACTGGGAAAAAGAGAAAACAAGGTAGTTTTAAGTTACAGAGAAGGAAAATAGAAAATGTTGGAATACTCAGCAGGTCAAGCAGCATCTGTGGAAAGAGATTATTTCAGATTTCCATCATCTGCATTTTTGTTTTGGTTTTCATGTCAAGAGTCTCCACTCTGTCATCAATATCTTGCTCACAGCATCTGCCAGCCTCAGGATATTTGAAACCTCAGCACTGGTTGTTCATCACTAATTGTGGCCTTTGTTATAGTTTGCAAATTAGAGCTGCATGCTGCAGTCTCTGCCTCATTGATCATCCCACACCTCACAATGGCCTAGCAGCACTTGGAGCAAGGGATGCACACACATGGAGATCTCCTGATCTTCCTTTCCCTGTGTTTCCCCTCACCTTCAGGGCAGTGTTTAATGCAGCTGTTCAGTGTCTGCCATGGGGAGGCTTCACTTGAGGTCTGACATCCTACCCAGTGATCAGCACAGCAAAGTGGTGAAGGATCCAAGTGAGAATTTACATTAAATGTAACACATGCTTTGTGTGCTAAAAAAAATGGCACCATTCACTTTCCAGGTAATACTGCCTTTTATGACTTAATAACATTCTAAATAGTTCACAGTCAATTCAATGTGCAATGTCAGAAATGTACCAGCAAATTTGCTTTCACAAATATTACAAAAAGAAACACACTAAGTGACCAAACCTGATATGTTAACGCTGTTGTTAGAGAATGAACTGGCCTGGTAGCATAGTGAGTACATATACAAGTTTTTCTCCAGGATACTATATCATCATTACAGAGGATCATATAATAACGCACCATTGAAGGAGGCCATTAATCCCAGTGTACCTCTGCCAGTTCTTCAGAAGAAATTTTCAAATAGTCCATTACTGTGCCTTTTCCCCACTGATCTGCAAAGTATTTGTTCCATCTTCTTTTTAAAGATGTAATTGAATCTGTTTCTATTGCCCTTTTAGGTGGTGCACACCACTGTAACAACTTGCTGTATGAAATATAATTTCCTCATTGCACCACTGCCTCTTCACCTGGTATCTGTGTCTTCTGGTTATTAACCCTTCTACTACTAGAAACAGATTCCCCTCAATATTTTATCAAAAGCTATCCAAAAATTTGAAACCTATTTATCTTTTCTAGTCCAGGGAGAGCAATTAGAAGCAGAGAGATTCCCTAATTTCTTGACATAACTATAGTCCTGCATTGTTCCTGTAGATCTCTTCTGGATGCTCTATAACCCCTTGATGTCTTTGTCACCCTGGGAACCAAAATTGGACACAAAACTCCAGCTGGGTCCTTACCAATGATTTCTAAATATTTAAAATAATGTGCTTGTTTTTATACTCTGTGTCTCCATCTATAACACTATGTTTTTTCATTAGCTTTCTTAAATTCTGCACCTTCAGAAATTTGAGTTCATATGTCCCCATACTCCCATTTTTCTAAATACACACTGAAATAATGCAAACCATAGAGGGATTAGTTATAAATGGAAATATATAAAACATATAACATGAGAATATGTTGCACTGCAGCAAATAATTGTTGGCAAGGATGTAACAAACAAAATAATGCAATGAAAACAGTGTGGTTATGGGAATATATTATGCATATCATTACAAAAAAAACTAATGAATTTCAGAAATAAATTTTAAATTCACCCTATTATTTAGAGTGTGATGAAACCTCGTCATAGTTATTACAAGGGGATTCACAGCAACAGACATGTCCCCACCAGTAATGTATCCAAGTTATACTGTGACAGACCTGTCCACACCAGTACTGTATCCCAGAATTACACAGTGACAGACCTGTGCCCACCAGTCTTGTACACCAGTGTTATACAGAGACAAGTATGTGCCCAGCAGTACTGTACCTCAGGGTTATATAGTAACACACCTGTCTTGATCAAGACTGTGCGCAACATTACAATGACAGATCTTTGCCCATTGGTACTGTACCCATCTAATACAGTGACAGGCCTGTGTTTACCAGTACAGTACTCTATTTTTGTGACAGACCTGTACCCATCATTATAGTACCCCAGTGTTATACAGTGACAGACTTGTGCCTATTAGCGCTGTGCATCATTGTTATAAAGTGATAGAGCTGTCCTCACCAGTATTGCACCCTAGTGTTTTACAGCATGAAACCTGTCCCCATCGATACTGTACCCCAGTGTTATACATAAACAGACCTATGCTCACTAGTATTGAGCCCCAGTGTTATATAATGGCAGACCCATCCTTACTATTACTATAACCTTGTTATGCAGTGACAGACATGTACCCAGCATTATTTTAGCCCAGTGTTAAACAGTGACAGACCTGTCCTCACCAGTATTGTACCCCAGTGTTATACAGTAACAGATCCGTGCCCACTACTATTATATCCAAATGTTACACAATAACAGATGTGACCTCACCAGTATCGTACGCCAGTGTTATGTGACAGACCTGCCCTCACCAGTACTGCCCAGTGTTTTACAATGATAGTACTAGTTCTTTTTCTCTCTCCACACACTGCCTAACCTGCTGAGTATATCCAGCATTTTCTGTTTTTATTATCATGTCTCATACCTTCTCTCATTTATTCACTAACAGACAGGAGGATGGAATGGAATGTCAACTTACAATCAAAGGTATTTTATTTGCCAAAGAACCTACCTTTGCAAAGCATTATTTCTCACCGTAGTTTTCTCCACAGAGGCAGACAGACTTTCTGATAGATTCTCCACTAAAATAATGCATCAACAACACACAGAGGAGTTGGTCACATGTTGAAATTCTTACGGTGGTACCGATCAATGTTACTCAAGTAGCAAACCACTTTCACATTTGCTATTGCAACAACAACTTGCATTTATGCAGCATGTGTAAGGTACTAAAATGTCTACAGGGACTTTGCAGGAACATATTTGACAGCAAGCCATGTGAGGTGACCAAAATGCAGGCTGGAGAGGAAAGACTTGTTCTAAAGGAGCATAGAGAGTCAGTGAGGTGGAGAAGCCCAGGGAGAGTAATCCAGACAAAGGCCTTTGCTGTCTGATGGTGATGCCACCAATCTTTGGGCAAGATAAATGGTGCAGGAAGGGTTATTTGCATTGCATAGGAGGATAGGTCTCTTAGAAACTGTTCCATCTTAGTTCTATGTTCGCTTTTTCCTATACAGCTTTACCTCTAAGAAAGACAGAGCTGTGGTAATTATTTTAGGGTGTTTATCAAAATTAAATTGAATTAGGTTTTTCACCTGGATTGGTACGAGGTGAGAAATAAGTCAGCCTTGTAAATATATCTGTTTAAACAATACACAAAGGTGCATATGGCGAGTGAGGTGTTGATTATTTTACTGCTAATGGCACCACTGTTGTGCCTGTGAATGGAGGTTTATGACCTACAGTAAGTTAGACAATTCTTATCAGCAATATTTGCAGGTAACCTCGATGCTTGAAATCTGATTAAATTGACATCTCAAACTCTGCCTTCACAGCTGTTCTATCAAGGAGAACCAGTTGGCTGCCATCCAAAGCAACTTCCCACCAGACTCTTGGTGCTTAGCACACACCTGCCAATTGGAGAAATAAGGAAGTGAAGCAGCACTACCTGAACAAGATCATCTGCCTGGGCTCTGGGACCAGAATCTATTCACTCTGCTCCAGCAATCCCTGATGTTCCTCAAAAACAAACAACTGGAGGCATCCCACAGCAACTCCAAGATAAATAGTCATCCCTAAGCACCAGCCCTCAAAAACATTGGTCTAATCCTTGCAGATGGAAAGTCACCAAGGAACTCAAACATTCTGTTTAGTTGGCAAAGAGAGCAGAGCAGGGAATGATTTCCTGAAATAAAAAGGAACAACGTGATAACAGCAGGAAGCTAAATGGACAAGCCTTCAGGCATATCAGGCATAGCCAATGGACTTTCTGGCATTTTCAGAAGGCAGTGAGCACAAAAATCAAAGTGCAATGCTGAGAGGTGCCATCTTGCAAATGCTACTTTAAACAAAAGTTCCATTTTCCCTCGTAGGCAGACTAAAAAAAATCCTAATAAGGGCAGTGTGGGTCAGAGGTAGTCTTTGATTTCATAGTTTTCTTTCCAGTATTTACCCCCTCAGTCAGAATCACTGTAACCAGTCACTTTACTGCCTGTGTGTCTTTACAATGTATTAGTTGGCCCTGTTTCCTATATTACAGTGACTACCTTCCAAAACTACTTCATTGGTTAGAAAGCAGACTCATTCTTACATTACGTACTACTTTTGTTCATAGTATCTGCATACGAGAGTGAACCTTTGTTACATGTTAGTAGAATAATGAAGGCGAGCAATTATTGCAATATCACAGGGAAAGTTTCTTCAAAGTAGCCAAACTGTAATAAGATTAAGATATCTTTATTAGTCGCATGTATATCGAAACACACAGTGAAATGCATCTGAGGGCAGCCTGCAAGTGTCGCCACGCTTCCGGCACAAACATAGCATGCCCACAACTTCCTAACCCGTACGTCTTTGGAATGTGGGAGGAAACCAGAGCTCCCGGAGGAAACCTACGCAGACATGGAGAGAACGTACAAACTTCTTACAGACAGTGGCCGGAATTGAACCCAGGTCACTGGCGCTGTAATAGCGTTATGCTAACCGCTACACTACCATGTCTGACCAACTGACCAACAATACGAAATAGAATTGTCTGATTTTCAACAGCTTGCTTCAATGTGCTGCTACTTCTGCTGCTGATATCCTGTGTTACATTTAAGTGGCAGAACAGCTGCTAGTTTACAATGAAATGAAATATCATGAAATATATATCTCACAGTTTTCAGAATTAGTGGGATTAACATAAAAGTAATGAGAAATACTGGGAAAATACTCTTATAGATGTCCACAGTTTTTTTTGGTCCATCAGTGAAACAAAATGCTGGTCAGCAGGATACGTAAAGATTTTACAATATTGCAAGCTCTGTGTCTGAATGCCTTATCCCAACTATTCATCTAAGTATTAATAAAAGAAATTGACAACATCATTGACAATTGTTTTATTTGACCATTGTCACACATAAGGTAAAAAATATGCTGGAAGAAGCGCTAGAAGAAAACTTACATTGCAAACTGTGGCACTTATACAGGCATCCCCTACGTTATGGGGGAGGATTGCGTTCCTAGAAAATGGTCTGTATTGCATTTTTCCATAACACGAAGCTGCCTGTGTCAAGAAATGCAAGTTGAAAAAAATGAATTCTGTGTTTATTTACTTTTTTTCATATTAGCTCTGCAAGAGCAAATATTATTCCATTTCTCAAATTTCTGTGTAGCGATTTGTGAATTCTGTGAGGGCGAACTTCCGTAACCAAAATCACCATAATGTGGGGGTCACCTGTACTTCTATTTCAGAAGATCATGGACTGAAATACCACTCTAGCAGTTGAGCACTCAGTTGACATTGCCTTCATCCTCCACACACACATATCCCAACATAAATTTCATTCCTATTCCTGGTAACTTTCTGATCCAAGCCATCTCAACTTTGGTGAAAGGTGACTTCTGACCATAATTCCATGTCATCAGGCCTGGAGATGCATGAAATTTCCCATCACATCAGTTTGGCAATATTATGTCATCTCTAGAATATTGCCCATCTCCACACTAGCCTGGCTCATCCACGGTTGGAAATCTCATCCATGGCTCTGTTACCCCTAAACTTGACTATCCCCACACACTCTCAGAGCCATCAATTTTCCACTTTTTTTTCAAATTTCAAGTCATTCAAACCTTGCTTCTGAGTTTCCACTAAATCTCATTCACCCATCACCTGAGTGCTCATTGACTTACAATGGCTCCTGGTTAAGCAGCATGCTTATTTCAATATCTCCAGCTCTATAACCCTCCAGACATGTGTTCCTCCTATTCTGGTTTCTCAATCATCCCTGAATTTCATTGCTCCATCTTTAGCAAAGTGCTTTCAGCTGCCAAGGTGCTATACCTGTTGTTCCCTCCTTAGACCTTTTTGCCTCTCATCTCTCTTGCCTCCTTTCACAACCTCCTGGAAACAGACCTCTTTATCTCACCTTTTGTTATTTGCCCTAATACCTCCATACATGGTTCAGCATCACACTTTCTTTAATAGCACTCCTGCAAATCATTTGGAATATTTTGTTATGTTAAAGGAATTATATAAATACATTTTATTTGTTTGTATGGCCAGGCCAAATTGTCTGCTGTGTTTCACTTATCACAGCAACTAAGGTTCAAATGTACTTCATCAGCTGTAAATTAGACCAGCAAATCCTTGGGTCATGAAAGATGCTAGATAAAAGCAAATCTTTTTTCCTTATCATTAATAATTAATTTGGTTAATAATGTTATTGAATTGTGTCTAAATGTTTTAAATAGTCTTATATAATATTGCTTCCCTGCCATTGTTTAGTGCAAGTGTATGTTTTTAATTTGCTCGGCTTGCTCATTTCAGATGCATCTCATCTAGCATGTTAACATTAGCACTTTGTTAAAATGGGAGCAATCTGAAATTAAAATCCCATTCTGTTCTGCTATCACCAGCCCCCATTTCTGAAGCTGGAAAATTCTATTCTTCAGCCACACTGTGCTAACGTCAAACATCAGAACTATTTCCTAGTGATGCAGGCTGCTCTCTAACAAGGTGGTGCACACTGACCTATTCAATCCTACGCCTTCAATGTGTGACTGACTAATGTACTGCAAAGCACTGGGAGTGAGAGGAATGCTTTCTACATTATTAATAACTGATTAAATGAAAATGTGCACTTACAAAGGCTCTTTTGGTAGATTCATTGAAGACCATTTTCACTGGATAGAAACTGCACTATATTATTCTAAATAGTTTGTATACAAGCTATAATGAGGAGATAATTAATGAATAGATAACATGGAAAAGAATGAAGGAGCCTTACAGCTGTGCTAAAAGCAGAATCTCGTGCTTTAGTTCTCAATCTTTTGTGTCAAGCAATAATTTTCCATTTGAAGCTAGCTAGGGCCCCCTACTGAAAAATGAACAGGGAGCACTCCCCACTGCAGTGGTTAGAGAAGTGCAATAAATAAACCGCCCTCAGTGGAAAATTTTATAAATGTGCTAATTATAAGTATATTTTAATCACCTTCACTTTTGAGTGATTAATACAAGTGTATCTGCATAATGAAAAGCAACTGGAAAAGCTGGAGATTTGAGATGTGGAATTCTATTTGGTTCATTAAATGCACAATGAATACACAATTATAGCTGATATCTGTGCACTTTCTAATATCACTGCCTTATCTGAGCCTCATTAACAGAATATTGTTTGCAAACACATTTTCTCTAGATGTGGGATACTTAGAGCAAGATGATTTGCTGCTGCACTGAATTTTATTTCTCAGTTTTCCTTCCTATACAAAGTGCCAATTTTAAAGTCTGAAAAATAAGGAAAATAGATCTCTCGGTGATGTTGTGGACCATACAGGGTATTACTGTCTCTGCAGAAAAGATGGCACTCTGAGTAACTGTTCCAATGCTCTGCTGTTGTCTCTACCAAGGACAGCTGTGTGAAATGACTCATTATTTTGCTTCAAAATTTAAAGTGCTAATGTATTATTTTAACAAATATAACACAAACATTTACAAATATGGTTGTTGCATATTATTTTCGGCTAACATCATTACTCAGTAATTTAATATTAATGAGTGGCTATCTCTTTACTGTTCTTATTGAATAACAGCGTTAACTAAAATAATTAGACATAACTAATAAATGGAAAGCAGCTACATGCTAGTAATATGCAACCAAAATTAACCAATTAAAACAGAAAATGCTGGAAACACTCAGCCTTCAACCAGAAACATTAACTCTGTTTCTCTTTCCACAGATGCTGCCTGACCTACTGAGTGTTTCCAACAGTTTCAGTTTTTATTTCAGAATTTTGGCATCTGTAGTTATTTGAATTTCCATATCCACCACATTTTAACAGTTCATATATGAACAATATTATTTCAGGTCAAATCATGATAAAATTATAGATATCCCATCAATTACTGTTATGTACCATGATACATGTTGAATTTATAATACAACATGATATGGGCCAACAACAGTATAGTACCTCTGATATAGTAAGATAGCTCCAAGGGCTTCACAGGAGTATAGTGATTGACAATGAGCCAATAAAGCAAACATTAGGAGAGATGATGAGCTCAGTCAGAAAGGCATACTTTATGGAGAGTCCAGATGGAGAAAGTGACAGAGAGCTTCATGGAGAGGTTTTCTTTCTAGTCTTAACAAAGAATTCTTTTGTCTCAAAGTCAAAATGCAGCATTAGTTTCCAACAAAGAAGCATACATTTTTGTTCTTCTTCACCTGCTTCAGACAAGAATCTTGGAACCAGTAGTAACAAAGAGCCTATTTCCCCTACTGTTGCCCTGTTGGGAATGACCCTGTTTCCCTAACCACAAAATAGTTCTGAGAATGCCATGCATGGCCTGTTTCAGCAGAAAGGCCTGGTAGAAGCAGAGAAAGTGGGGGAAAGACACCAACTTCAATTCCTGGGACCACATTGCCTGGACTCTCTGTTCTGCCCTGAGATCTTGCTGACTTTTGTTTAATTCTCTCCCTTTCATCCAGAACATAAAAGTCCAGCAGTGGCTTCTGGCTGATAATCTCCCATGTCAACTGATGATCCAATTCTCCAAGGTCCTTCTGCCTTTGTCATTTTTTTTAATCGGGGAAGTGACCCTGTGAACGTTAGGTCTGGACACCCAGGCTATACTGTCCCTACCTTATCATCAGGATGCCTAAACTTCGCCCATTTGAGATATGCTATGCCGAAGAAGAAATATACAATATCAAAAGCTTGAACCTTAGAACCATGGGGTTACAGAATATTACTGGTTTCTCTCTAACCCACCTAGTCCATTCCTATGCTCATGTTCAATGAAATTTGCTTTCTTGTTTTGAGTGGTTATTTATTTTTTCTAATATTCTTAGGGTTTTCAAGTTTAAAATGGGTGTAATTTTGCACAGCTGCATTTTCTGGATGATGCCCTGTCTTCTATCACACTTACTTCCACTAAGGTTCAAAGGACAAAGTCTGTGCATTTTACTTAAACTGCCTGTTATCCTGAAGTGCAACTGAAAAGATAAATACAAGAAGCAGCACAAGACACTATGGCATGTAATTTCTGTTGGATAACCTTCATAGGGATAAGAAAAAATTCAGGGCATTTATGGCAAATTATTTCTACTGATCTTCTGGATACATTACAATAGGAAATCAAGTGAGCTCTATGTAGAATTCCAGGCACATGAGAGGTAATTACCAGATAATGGTCAGCCTGTCCAATATTGGTTGTTTCGCATATCACCTCGCATTAACCATATTTATTTGGCATTTACTGTTCAATAAATTTAATGCTCAACTTTGGAACAAAAGGGGACAAGAATGGTCATTTTTGTTTGAACAAGATAGATAAGTTTTCTTTCAAACTAGTGATTATGATGTGCTGAGCTAATATTGCTACAGCCAAGAAAATCTGGCTGTATCCAAATAATTTCTCATGATGAGGCTTTCCATTCTAGGACATCAGAGATGTCCTCCTTTCAGTAAACGGGGTTTCCCTTCCATCACCATCAATGCTGCCCTTCCCTGTATCTCCTCTACTTACTCTGTTATTGTTTTTACCCTGTACTACCTCAATACACTGTTTAATGAATTGATCTGTACAAACGGTATGCAAGACAAGATTTTCACTGTACCTCGGTACAAATGACAATAATAAACCAATACTTCCCGCATGTCTGCCCTCACACCGTCCCCCCCCCCCCACCCCACATAAGGAGGACAGGGGTCCCTCTGTCCTCACCTACGACCCCACGAGCCTCCACATCCATCATTCTGCTCAACTTCCGCCACCTCCCACAGGATCATACCACCATGCACATCTTCCCCTCACCCCTTTTCTCTGTTTTCTGCAGGGGCTGCTCCTCTGCGACTCCCTTGTCCACTCATCCCTCCCCACTGATAACCCCCTGGCACTTATGCCTGCAACTGTACCAAGTGCTACACCTGTCCCTACATCTCCTCCCTCATCACCATTCAGGGCCCCAGACAATCTTTCCAGTTGAGGCAGCGCTTCATCTGTGAGTCCGAGGGTGTCATTTATTGCATGAGGTGCGGCCTCCTGTACATTGGTGAGACCTGACGCAGATTGGGTGACCGCTTCGTTGAGCACCTTCGCTCCGTCCACCACAACAGCCAGGACCTCCTGTTGGCCAGCCACTTCAATCCCACATCCCACTCCCATACTGACATGTCTATCCATGGTCTCCTCTATTGCCACATTGAGGCCAGACGCAGGTTGGAGGAATGACATCTCATATTCTGCCTTTGGAGTCTCCAACCTGATGGCCTCAACATCAATTTCTCTAACTTCCAGTAACTCCACCCTTCTTTTTCTTACCCCTCCCCCCAACTCCTTTGTCTTCCCTTATTCGTGTGGTTCCTTCCCCCACCTTGGTGACCTGCCCATCTTCTCTCCTCCCCCTCCCCCATCCTTTATTCCATAGTCCTCTGCCCTCTCCTACCGGATTCCTTCTTCTTCAGCCATTTGCCTCTTCTACCTATCACCTCTCAGCTTATTACATCTTCCCCCCCCCTCCCCCAACCACCTACCTACATCCTCTCACCTGGACTCGCCTATCACCTGAACTCACCTATCCCCTGCCTGTGTGTGGTCCTTCCCCCCACCTTCTTATTCTGGCTTCTGCCCTCTCCTTTTTCAGTCCTGATGAAGGGTCTCAGCCTGAAATGTCAAATTTCCTTCCATGGATGCTGCCTGACCTGCTGAGTTCCTCCAGCACATTTTATGTATTGCTCCAGATTCCAGCGTCTGCAGAATTTTTTGTATCTCTAATTTACGTAATGTCATGAGTTACTTTGCCCATTATGCTACAGAATCATTAATGCCTTTATAAGGGCCTGTCTCTTTTAATGGCCATAGTGCTTCTAGTCAATGGATTTTCACACAAACTTGAGTGCTTCTGCACTGGAATCCAGGTTTCTAGGTTTGCTCTCTCAATGAACTTGAGATGATGCTAAGTCATAAAACCACAATCATGTAAGAAGGTTGTTTAACAAGCATTTTATTGGGACTACCATAGATGACAGTGGTTCAAGAAGGCAATACATAATTTATTCAAGGATGAGAAATGGTGAACTTATCGGTGATACTTACAAAAAAAATGTAGAAATTGTAACAGCCCACATTATTATAATATTTGGGGCTCTCAATGGGCAAAAAAGATCATCCACAATGCAAACTTCCTTAGCTAAAGAAAATTGCCAAACACATTTTCTGGACACTCAAGCCTTTGAAGCTATATCATCTTGAAAAGAAGCAAAACTGGTAAAGCTTCAAGTTGAAAGCTATTATACAGGAAGTAATATTAACTCTAAAAACAATAATAATATTTTTAATATTAAGCCTATCCCATTGTATACTCAAGGTATTACAGATAGTTGCAAATATCCATTGAATTTACTGTACTGACTAAAGCAGTGCATGGAGTTATAAGAAATGACCTTGATGCTCCTGGACTGTGTTATGACATCTACAAATACAGATTGCAAAGTGCATAATTTTAGGCTGAAAATTTGTCTTCTTTCTTTATTGGTGTTAATGTGGGGAAATGTAGACATACGAAGAAATGGCAGGTGAAGCCAAATGCACAGTCTTTGTATAAGTAGGAGGATAGCATAGCACTTCAACAATCTAGAAATAACAAGCAATGTACATCAGCTATTAGCGGCTGGTACTAATAATGTTAATTAAGCTTTAAGAGCCCTGCAAAAGTACCACCTTCCTGTAGATAATGATTTGCATCTGCACACCTGCAGAATGATATTAAAACTAAGTCTCCATCCATGATTGGTTTATATAAAAGATACATAAGAATGACACTAATAATGGAGACATCGACAAAGGAAATGGCAAACTGATGAGAACAGCATTTATATACTTTCAGACAGCTTGTTATCTGAAGTGGATTTTAATTAGCTATTTTCTACCTTGCAAACAAGCAAATTAGTCAGAACCATAAATAAGCATTGGCAATCTGCCCCAGAGTGATGCAACTTGAGCAGAGTAAATGACATGAGTTGAGAAAGACTCCTCTGATAAGTACATTTGAACATTAATGCGCCCTGAGTTAGGATGCTGTCAATCAAAATGAATGAACAGAGAGGGTTAATGAGGGTATCGTCATTGATATTGTGTAAATGGACCATCAGTAAGTGTTCAATATAGTGCCAAACAACCAATGCTTGTAAAAAAAAATCACATCACTAAATGAAAGGAGCAGTGATTGCATGGATGCAAAATAGAGAAAGAAAGCAGAGTGGTGGCAATGGCTATTTTTCACATTGGAGGAGTTGGCATGGCTGTTTACAAAAGGTGTAATGTCGAAGTCTGCAGATGATGCAAATCTTCCAAATGTTAGTAACATTGAAGAGACTAGCTAAAGCCTTCAGCAGGACATGAATGGTGATATAGGCAGACCAATTATATCACAGGGAAGCAATTGATTTTGGTAGGAATAAAGAAGACAGGCAATATTTACTAAATGGTACAATATTTAAAGTGTTTCAAGTATATATAGCTGTGGATGAGGATAAGACTGGACCACGGGGGAAAAGTGCCAAACTGGGGAAAGGCTAATTACAACAGTATTAGGCAGGAGCTGGGAAGAGTAGATTGAGAGCAGCTGTTATTAGGTAAGTCCACATCTGACGTGGGAGTCATTTAAAGGCCAGCTGGTCAGAATTCAGAACCAACATGTTCCCTTGAAAGAAAGACAAGGATGGCAAGCTTCAGGAACCCTGGAAGATGAGAGATGTTGCAAATTTACTCAAAAAGAAAAAGGCAACAGTTGTAAGCTTTAGGAAGCTGAAATCGGACAGGGCCCTTGAGGAATATAAAGGAAGCAGGGAAGAATTTATATAGGGAATCAGGAGGGCTAAAAGGGACCGTGAAATGTCTTTGGCCAGTAGATTTAAGGGAATCCCAAGGAATTTTATATATTCATTAAAAACAAGAGGGTAACTAGGGAGCGTGTAGGACCACTCAAGGACAAAGAAGGGAATTTTTGCCTGGAGCCAGAGGAAGTGGACAAGATACAAAATGAGTTCTTCACATTGGTATTCACCAAGGAGGAGGACATGGAGGATAGCAAGATCAGGGAGGGGTATGCTGATATTCTTAGACATGTTGAAATCAAGGAGGAGGATGTATTGGGTCTCTTAAAGAATATTATGGTGGATAATTCCCCAAGTCCTAATAGGATCTGTCCCAGATTGAGAGAGGCAAGAGAGGAGAAGGAGATTGCTGGGGCCTTGACAGAAATCTTTACATTCTCTTTAGCCTGAGGTGAGATCCCAGAGGGCTGGAGAATAGCTGATGTTATTCCTCTGTTTAAGAAGGGGAATAAGGACAAACCAGGAAATGACAGGCCGGTGAGCATTATATCAGTGGTAGGGAAATTATTAGAGAAGATTCTTCGGGATAGGATCTACTCCCACCTGGAGTTGGGGATAGCTAGCATAGCTTTGTGCATGGCAGGTCATGTCTTACATACTTGATTGAGTTTTTCGAAGAGGTGATGAAGATGATTTTTGAGGGCAAGGCAGTGGATGTTGTATACATGGACTTTAGTAAGGCTTACAACAAGGTCCTTCACAGTAGGCTGGATCCAGAAGATTAAGGCATGTGGAATCCATGGAGACTTGGTAGATTAGATTCAAAATTGTTTTGGCCATAGAAGACAGAAAGTAGTGGTGGAGGGATGTTACTCTGACTGGAGCTCTGTTACCAGTGGTGTTTCGCAAGGATCAGTGCTGAGACCTCTGTTGTTTGAGATATGGGCAGAGAGGTAGCAGATGGGGTTTAATCCGTACAAATGTAAGCTGTTGCTTTTTGGGAGGTCAGATTTAAGAGGAAAGTATACAGTAAATGGCTGGACCTTTTGAAGGATGGATGTATAGAAGGATCTTGGGTGCAAGTCCATAGCTCCCTGAAAATGACAACACAAGTAGATAGGGTGGTAAAGAAGTTTTACCGCATTCTTACCTTCATCGATCACAATGTTAAAAGTTGGCAAGTCATATTACAGTTGCATAAAACTTAGGTCAGGCCACATTTGGAATATCGTGTGCAGTTCTGGTTGCCACATTACAGGAAGGATCTGGAGGTTTTGGAGAGGGTGCAGTAGAGGTTCACCAGGATGTTGCCTGGATTACAGAGTATTAGCTATAAGCAGATGTTGGACAAACTTGGATTGTTTTCTCTGAAACATTGGAGGCTGAGGGGGCAACCTGATAGAGATTTATAATTTTAGAGGCATATATAGGATAGATAGTCAGTCTTTATCCCCAGGGTGGAAATTTCAAATACTAGAGGGCATGGCTTTACAATGAATGGGGACAATTTTAAAGGAGATTTATAGGCAAGTTTTTTTTTTAAAACACAGAGTGATAGGTGCTTGAAACACGCTGCCAGGGAAGTGGTGGAAGCAGATACAATCGCAATGTTTTAGAGGCATTTAGACAGACACACAAACCTGCATGGATGAGGAATATAGACCGTGTGCTGGCAGACATCATGGGCCAAATGGCCTGTTCCTGTGCTGTACTCTTCTATATTCTATGTTCTTTAGAGTGCTGTGATTACACGTAAATAGGTCCTTGAGGTTAGCAGAAAAATTACAAAAGGTTGATAAAATAGCAAAGGAACTCCTTGGCCATGAAAACATGGAAGCAAGGAAATTACGTTAATCGTTAAAACATTGATCAGGCCCACAGTTTAGGAAAGTTAGCACATCTTTGGAGAAGGTGCAGAAAATGTGTGTCAGAGGCCAGAGTGGTGCCAGGGATGTCTCTTGTGCAGAGATGCAGGAGAAAGTGGTGGTGTTCTCCTCAGAGAAAATTAAAGGAGAATACTTGAGATAGTTTTTCCACATTTTGTCAAATCTCTTAATGAATTTTAAAAACCTATCTTGAGAAGCAAAATAATTAGTATTCAGAGGTCAAAGACTTAAAGGAATTGGCAAAAAAAAAGAGCCAGAGGCAGCATGAGGAAGCATTATTATGCAATTATTTGTTACTGTCTAGGACGTGCTGTCAGAAAGAATGGTAGAAGCAGATTCAATAGTAACTTTCAAAAAGAAATTAGACATATAATCTTAAAAAAAACTTAGTGCTCTGGGAAAAGAGTCAGGGAATGGGGCCGACTGTATAGCAGTTCCAAACGTCTGGCCAAATGCGGGGGCAGAATGACCTCTATGTGCTGAATGATAATGATGATTTTACTGTATTTGTATAAAGAATATGAAGTGACATGGCATCCTATGGATCCCAGGTTCATATAATTAGCTAAATTCATTTTGTTTTCTGTAGACAATCTTTGGGTAGGTTTCAACTTGACAAATTGTGCATTGAATGAGTCACTCAGGACTCTGAAAGGAAACAGTAAATGAATCTTCAATGACCTGTATGAGAATACCACAGCTCTGGATCCAAGGACAGAGCAGTCTAAATTTAATGACTTTCCACAGAGGGCAGTGAACAATATTCCAACAGCCTGACAGTAACTCCATTGTGCTGTAGTAGGAAACCCAGTAGGCTAAGTTAGAAGGCACTCACAAGGGGTAAGCACTAATGTAATTTATTATTTCTGATATATATGCAGTATTTCACTTTGCTTCACAATTTGCTTAACTGTGTTAATTAAATGTCTTTGCTTCAATCTTTCAAGCGACAAGAAGCAAATTGGAAGAGCAGGTAGGGTGCTTTGGGAGGTTTACAGGAGATGGATCGATGCATTCTGCAGTGCACTCCCTCAATGGATCTCTCATCATTCTCTTTCTTGTTGAATGTTCTTGAAAGCATAGACACAATGGCTGTCACCATTAATTCCTTGAGAACCAGTATCTGAAGCACCTTTCTATTTTTCAAGAAGGTGTGAATCTTATGGCACTTTTGGAGTCAAGGGGCAGATTTATCAAGATTGCTCACCATCAGGGAGTCAGAAAATCTCCCTCCACTGTAAGACCATTCAGAGGAATCACATGATAAATGTCCCTTCCTTGGGCTTGACCCATTCCTAAGGACTAAACTTGATGCAGGCATGCATTGCATGGACAGTGACTAATGAGACCAACGTTAATGCTGATTATGCATCTTCTCATCCAAGCTATTGCATGGCTCAGAAACATTCCTCACCCTTAATGGCAAACCTTAGCCCATTCTCAAAGTTCACGAGATCAATGTTAATGAATGTCTCAAGTCCTATGTGAGATGGTTCACCAGAATGGGTCTCTCTCCCAGCTTCTCTCCTCCTCGAACCTTTATCACATCAAGATGTGATCAGCCTCAGAATTTAATCCAAGACTTGTACTTGTGAGCTGAATGACTGTGGTAAAGCACCTTGCTGTCCATATTTTCTGAACTGCTGGTATTGCTGTTACCTGAAGGCACCAAGAAACCATCTTTGTCTTGCAAGGGTCACCGTAACCCCAGTTATCAATGATAAAGATGAACACTGAACTCTCTGTAATAGCTGGGGCCCAAGGAAGGGACATTCAACACGTAGTCCCTCCAAGTGGTATGAAGGGCCTTGCCCCTAATATGATAAGGGGAACTGTTCTGCAGCTCCACAATGAGCCTCAGACATAGACCAACCTTTTGAGGCAGAGAATTCTCTTAAGGGTCTAAAATTTACATATGAACAGCTATTCATGGCATTAACCATGAGAAATTTCTTCCTGTGGTCAACATCCATGGAGTGAAAGCCATAACAATTCATGAAAAACTCTGGATTGGGAAGGGGAGTCTAAAGTCCCATATGAACCTCTCCCTGAACTTTAAAAAAGCCCATGACGCTTATAGATCCGTGTTCCATTCAGCCTGATGGTCTCTCTTCAAGAAAAAGTAGTCTTGTCCTCTTTCCTTGCACAGGCAGCATCAGTGACATCTCTACTGCTGTGAGCAGCAAACTGTGATAATTGGCATAAGCCCTCATGGTAAGAAGGTTACAAGTGTGAAGATGGTATTGAAGCTCACACAGAGTCATAGTAGTTGGTTGGCACAGGCTTCTGAAGCAGCAGTCAGCCTCCAGAGCTTTGCAGCAGACTGAAAGAGGTTGTGTAAATTGTGTGAGTGGCACATTAAATTGCCCTGTTTCACAGAAGAGAGCACAAAGGATACATGCTTCTATTTTCAGTGACTATTTGTCTGAAGTGGAAACGTGTGACTCATTTCTCCTGGCAATGCTCAACACAAGCAGGGCAGGAGGGCTGAAGTCACTCTATGCATATCCTGCATGTCAAACCAGTGACACCCGCAAGTGTGCATCACAGGCAGAAGTGCCTGGTCTAATTTTCCATCTAACGTGTTAAACTGTGTTATTGGGTTCCACCATGAGAAAGACTGATTTTCCATCAAGAATGACTGAAAAGGGCAACACTGGCTAAAGCAATTTCTTGGCACGTATCATTCCTTATCATATCCTTGACTCAAGCGGACATTGCACTTAGTTTACCCTTCAACCATCTCAACGAAATACAACACATGGAATTTCCAGGTGCTGGTGTTTATTGTACTTTGCATCTATAACTGTTTCCATTATACAAAGAACCTCTATGCATTAAATGAGATAAGCCCTATTATTGATTGCTCCCTGGAAAATTGTTACATGTATCTAAGCAACTGTGTAGTCAACTCTGCAGGACAGAGGAAAGCCAGGAACCTGTAGCTGCAATTTACCTTAATGAACATAAATCAATGTCAAGTGGTTTCGAGCTGATTGTTTTTGGAGGCAGTGCCCACTGTCATTTTGACAAAGCTAATTGATGGCACAAAACAGCTAATAACATGAGCGCCAAAGACTTATCTTTATTCTACTCCACACTTCCACTCTGAAGGAGGGAAGGTCCATGTGGAACCATTCATTGACATGCGCATTGAACCGGATATAAATGAGGTATGGTCGTTTATCCACAGTTGCCAATAGTTGCAATGCAAGGAGAAGTGGGGATCAATTTAACCAAAGGCACTGATGATAGACTGGCCACCTGATAAGCATGCACATTAATTTTCCTCACCATTAGCTTCAATCAACAATATGTGTAATTTAGCACCTCATGCACAGATCATCCCCAACATCAGCCATAACTGCGTGGTGCAGTGTGAGATCCAATGTCTCCACAGTAACATTGCAGCAGATTTCCTAACCAAAGTCTCCACTGCAAATGCCACTGACACTGTGGGTACTCAATGGCAGAAGGCAAAAACAACATCTTTTGATTCATCCAGCTGCATGTATGGGAGGTGATGGTGAGTATGGGAGTGAAGGAATCCCTGTACAATCCACACCTTCTTACAAAGTAGAGAACGATGTTAAGTATCTCAGCATTAACATCCTCAGCTGAAAGGCAGTCCCACTAAGGCTTTTCTCCAAACCAACTAGGATACCCAGGATAATTGACTGCAGGATCATGGATTGATTCCAGGCACTGACATGGAACAGGAGAATCATTTTGTTATCATTGCGATTACCCATCATGGTTTACTTAGGCTACTGGAATGGTTGAAAGACCATTGTTAGGTTGCAGTCACTACATCAAGCAATCAGGCAAAAAGATACAGAGAATTTCTTGTTGTGTCATTATGACGTGGAAATGTAAACCAATCTACAAGCCTTCCGGAGTAGACCATCAGTTGTAATAAATGTGCAAAGAATTGCCTAGTTAAGAATGATGAGCAAGAGAGAGAGCAAGAGAGATCGAACAAGAGAGAGAGAGACCCATGATAGTCCTTTGGGTAAATAAATAAATCATTTGATTGAGCCATGTGGATCTCTGCTTCAGTTCAAATTCTGTGAGCTGCTCTCAATCATCTCAGGATTGCATCATACCGCAGATAAAGGTCCATGCTGGTAAGTACATAAATGAAGACACCAACTAAAAAGGAAAAGAGGAAAGGAAGGAAGCAAGGAATGACAGAATGGATATAACAGCTTTCAGGAGGTCAATAAATTTCTTTTGAAATATAGCCATCATTGCACGGGTATGGTGGTAAACAATTTGCATGAGTCAAGGTATCATGCATTGAGATGAATGTCAGGCATATCTACTTGTATGTGTTTGAATGAGTGTAATAATTTGCCAGGACTAAACACCTATCTGTTCTTTGAAATTATAACAGGGGCTCCCTTGTGCTCACTTGAAAGCACCTACAACCGCACATCACCCTCTCTGTACTGCACTGAAAAATCAGCCAGGATTTTATGTTTTGATCACTGGAGTGGGACTGGAACCCAGAACATTTTGCCTCAGAGGTGAGAATGATAGCCAAAGAATTGGGTCAAAGAAATGCATTGAAAACTAAGGGGAAAACATGCATAATTTTCAAACACTGAATCTAACTGGTTTTTATTCCATAGTTTCTAGTCTACATAAAATTGTTTTTGGCACTAAAAAAGCACATCCTATGCTCACAGCCCCAACAGAATTTGATCTTGTACTACTTTAAACAAAACAGGTTTTCCTTTCAATAACCTGAGTTTGCCGCTGTGAAAGCTATTCAACTTGAGCTGACACAACACTCCTCTTAACAGACAGAAAAACATCTCGGAAATTCTTCAAGTAATTGAATAATTCAATAAAAAAATGATTTGAGCATCAGCAACAAGAAAGCAAATCATCTTTTATTTAGTAGCTGAGTGAAGAAATGATATTTTAGGGCCACAGGGTACCAAAGTACCATTCATTAAATATTTACCACATACAATTTTTCTCTGTGCTGAGTTATCCTTGTTTCAGTAAGAAGGAAACTCAAGTTTCATCTTCACAGCACAAATTAGTTTTGCATATTTCTCTATTCTGATGAGGTCAGAAAGAGTTCCCCATGGTGCTCATGACTGCTTATATATCAGACCCCTTATTAGTTTGAATTAACAGCAGTCCGTGATTGGTTTAAAATGCTGCTCATCCAAACCAAGTTTATTTTTTCCTAGTTTTTATTCTGGTGCCATGTAGCCACAACGTTTTAAATTGAATTCCCTGTTGAAAGAGGCACTCCTTGTTAAGAATGACCCAGTAGGCACTGTTCTGTACTCAGTCAGTACTAAGTTTTGCTCATGTTTCTCTAAAACATCAAGTTTAGCCCAGATTCCAATCTACCTCATCTCTGGTGGCAGTGCCTTTTAACAGATCTTGCTGCTGACAACAGTAAAGTGGCTCCCAGCTGCGTGTGGAGATTTGAAAAAGGCAAATTAAAACACTTCGGAATATATCTTTTACCTCCTACCAGGTAGAAACTCTCTTTACCACATTACATACCTTGCAGGAGAGCATTACATTGAAAATTACCTTTTTTCAGCATTTACTTTCTCCTATAGAAGCTTGCAATCGAGAATCATTGAAAATTAAGCTTTTCTTTGCACTCTGACAATAGCAGTGTCAACATTTAATTTTAAATGTGAATTTTCACAAACCATGATCTAGAAATTTAACCTAAAAGTGTATTTATTTTCTTTATGTACTATATTATTTTGGCTGCATAATTTTTTCCCATTCTTTCCTCACTGCAGAAAGGAGAAGTGTCATTTGGGAAAGGAATCTGAATGCATAGCTCCTGACCACCATCCACACTCGAACCTTGACCTTTGAGGGTAAGCACTATATCCATGGCAACTACCAATAGCACATTTTGTTCACCTATGGCAGCCAGTGCTACCACCACAGCCATAATGTCAATGAGCTTCCATCAACAACAAACTGTGAGTGCAGCAATATCAGGCAAAAGCCATGCACTGAAAGACTGATATTCCCAAAGATTAACTGTATAATCCCAAGCAAACATTGGAAGAAGTAAATGCCTTTTTCAAATGCTTTCAAATTTGGAGGAATGGTGACAACTATGCTCACAGCTGCATTACATCCATCCAATCAGATGAATGCCAAATTCCAATGCAGAGTGAATGCACATGTTCATATGGAAGAAATTCCATATTTCCTCTTTCTATATCTCTTTAGAAGGAGGCTATTTTGGCCAATCAAGTCTACGCTGGCTCACACAGCAATCACATTCCCCACTAATTTTCCCTGTAAACTATTCTCCACACATTCCCACCAACTCCCCACAGATTCTACCATGCACCTACATGGTAATGGCCAGTTAATCAACACAGCCACATGTCATAGCAGAAAACTGGAGAACCTCAGAAACCCACAGAGTCACTGGGTGATCGTACAAACTTCACAAGGACAGCATCAGAGGTCAGGATTGAACATGGCTCACTGGTGCTGTGAGACAGCAGCTCTGTTAGTTAGGCCACTGTGACACCCAAACTTCAGAACAATTCTCTCTTGTCTCTTTTCTGATTAGGTGCCTGATCCTGTCAACTGATAAATTAATAAAAAAAACATTTTTAACCTTATAATCAGCCTAAACCCATGTAAGTAATATCCAAAATTTTAACCCTTGTGGTATAACTAATTAAGAAAATAAAATGTAAATTACTTACCAGCAGGCCTGGTTTTATGTTGCAAATCCAGTTACAGTTAATATCTAGCACTTCAGAAAGGAAGGTTCGTTGATTAGAACAGAGGGAAAAGTGATTGCTGAAAAAGATCGCAAAATGTTTTGACTAAATTCATTCAAGCATGTTCCCTTTACAAGAAAAGTGACATCAGATTTTTTTTCCAAAGACTTACTTTAAGTGGTGAAAATTTTTTTTCAATTTTCTGTCATGCTTGACAAGAACTTGTATGAAAAGACATAATTCATCAAGATTCTTAGCATCAGACAGTCTCACTGTTCACATTTAACAAAAAGATTCTATTATTTTGCTTACTATTAAGGCAAAAAAGCACACTTTTTTATGAAATGTTTTGGATCATTTACAATTTCTTTAATCATTTATCTCTATCATTTTAATCACGCAGCCAAAAATCTTTCCAAGATGGAGTCAGCACACCATGACACATATCACAGCCAGACATTGCAAAGGCAGAATGAATTTGAGTTTCAGGGAGTCCAACCATCCACCATAACTTTGCTGCTTCTCAAAAAATTTGGGAATATTTTGGAAGCGATTAACCAGTTAGAACATATTTTAATGTGTCTAGTTTGCTGTATTTTCGATTGGGCTGTGCATCTAAACGTAGTTAAGTGTCAGGCAAAACAACAAAATAATGTACTTTGCAAACCAACCCCCTAACTCACATTATAAATTTCCAACTTGCTGTTTTTATATGGTGTGTTTTCCATTGTGCATCATGTGTTAAAACATAAAAGAAACCCAGTAAAAGATGTTCTTGAGGTGTAGTTGCAGTGTTGCTGTTGCAATGCGAGAAAATGGTGCTCATTCTCACAGAGAAATATCCTATAAACAGCAATGCTGATAATGGCTAGATATATTGCTTTAGTAATGTTGGGAGTGGGATAAATAGCTCTCAGGACACTGAGATCTCTTCTGCTCTTCCTTGAAATAGTGCCAGGGAGATTTTACATTGCCTGAGAAGGTTAATGGCTAATCCAAAAGTCAGCACCTCTGACAACGCAGAACTCCCTCAGGAATACACTGGAGTGTAACTCTAAGTTATGTGCTTAATCAAATGGAACGTAAAACTGTGCTTAGTCAAATGGTTCTTGAACCTACAAGTTTTGATTCATGGGCAAGAGTGCTACCAGTGAAACAGAGTGGAACAACCAGTAGAGCTGCTGCCTCACAGCTCCAGCAACCCGGATTCAATCCTGACCTCAAGTGATGTCTGTGTGGAGTTTGCATGTTTTCCCTGTGACTGTGTGAATTTCCTCTGCATGCTCCAGTTTCCTCCCATGTCCCAAAGATATATGGGTTGGGTAGGTTAATTGGACATAGTAAATTATCCCTCATATGCAGATGAATAGGGAGAGTTGATGGGAATGTGGGGAGGATAAAATGGGCTTAGTGTAATGGATGTTTAATGGTCACTGGGCCAAAGAACCCATTTCCATGCTGTATGACAACACCAGCTTTTAAATTGATTCAAATTGTACTATACAACTGTCCAGATGTACATTTTCACCCCTACTACCAGCCCTTCTTGCCCCACACTCTAGCCATACTTTGCAAAGATACTTATGTTCATGAGTACAATATTGGTTCATGGCATCCAAACTCACTGGGTGCTAAATTCCCGAGCACTGAAATGGGGCATAGGGATCATGGCATGCAATTAACCCATGCCCATTGATTGAAATGCAGGCATCACACCAACTTCCTGCTACCTTTTGAATTCATTATCCAGTATGCTTTATGCAAGCCGGTGATCTTCCGTACACAGCAGCATCAGCCAATTTCTTAAGTGGATAAATCCAGTTAAAGCCAGGCAGCACTATTTAAAAGGGAGTCTGTAGCTAGTGCAAGTGCTGTTAGTTGTTATGGAAGTGAAATTGAATGGGAAATATTAAAGAATATGGGACCCAAGTACTTAGGGTCCTCCTCTGAGGGCATTGGTGGAGAAGGCACAAAGCAAAGGGGTCAGGAGATTGATTTTGATACACACTCTGAAGGAAATGGGAATGGAGAGCAGGGGAAGTCAAGGCCAGGAGTCAAGTTCTAAACACTTGAGCTGCAGGAAACTCAGTGCCCTCACACAAGTAGTCAAGGTCAGTGAAAGCATTGGCATATCCCACTTCTCTACCTGCCTTAGACACTATTCAGTTTACTACTCTTTCCCACCCCCCACCCCATCACTTTTCTACCAAAAATCTCCATTATTAGGTCTCACTTCAAATGGTTTTCACAAATTTAGCTTTTCTCAAGTTCACACCTACATCTTGCAGCTTCTATACCTTGCTAGCTAGCTATTCATCCATGACAACTACATCGGCCAAACAGAATGTAGAAAACTCATTGATTTACTGTCAGATAAGGGGGACTTCAACCAAGTGCAAGAGCAGCTAACCCAACAGTGATGGGTACACCTGCTAGTCCCAATCCTCTCGATGCTGACCATTGCTATATGCCTCTTGCTGAGACCTGAGCAAGAGGTGGAATTAAAATAATTGATGATGATTATATCCTGGTACTTAATTTTCTCACATCCTCTCTCTCTCTCAACCCACACCTTCTTCAGGAGGCATTACATCTACAATCCATTGAAACGTGTCCCTTTATCATCTCAAATCAATGGAGGAACAGCAATGAGGTTACAATGACATGCTTCACTCCAGTTCACTCCAGTGTAGCCACAGGTTCAGCTACCCACAGCGTAGAAATTAAAGGTTAACATGGAGGTGGGATTGGCAAAGAAGGCACATTAGACCTGCAGCCAGCAGTAGGGGCAAGGATCATGCACACAGGACAACACTCCCGACATAGTCCTCCATCTCTTGCCAGACCAGATGCAGCACAACAACAGGCAGCAGTTAACCAGAAGAAATCAGGTTTTCATGTCTTAAGCTCAATGAGGAGTTGGTGCTACCATTATTGAGACAACTTTCAGTGGTGCAGTGCTGAATATAAAAGTGTCATGTGATTCAATTCCTAGCAATTGTCCCCCTTTAGTTTCTGTTGCATTTTAAGAAAGGAAAATTTATATTTTGTTTATTGCCTTTCATGACTTTAAAGTGTTTCAAATGGTTTTCAAACAATGATATACTCTGTAAGCATGGTCACTCTTGTATAATTTAGGAAATACAGCATCCCATTTGCACACAGTAAACTCCCATAAATGGGAATGACAGAAATTATCAACTAATCTCACTAGGTGACGTTGATTGAAGGATAAATGTTGGCCAGCGCACCTCAAAATGGTGCCATGGAACCTTCTGCTTCAAAGTGAAATGCCAGGCAGACCCATGGTTTAACATCTCACCTAAAAGTATCTGACAGTGTAGCACTCCTTCAATGCTACATCTAAATTGCCAGCCTAGGTTATGTTCCAAGTCTTGCACACACAATTTTCTCAACCAAAAGTGAAGCTGATCCTACTAATCAATCTTCCAATGAAAAAGTTAAGAACTAATTTCAGGTACAATGATGATAATTGCGGTTCACTTAAACAACTACCAAGCATCCAAATATTTGAATGTAGTGATATAATTGAACCATTGCTACACGTTGAACCTTAACTGGTGATACTTGAACACAATTATGAGCACTCTCAAGAGAAACACTGTGATATCAGGCCAGGTTTTCCTCCATTCTATCATGCAGTCCAGAGAGCAATTCATTAAATACCAGCGCAGGGTAAAAGCAGCAATCAAAAGACTACACAAGGGGATACCTTTATCTCAAGGGACCTTAAGGAGGAAGGAGAGCAAGTTACGTTTTAGAAGTGTAGATCCTTGTTCAGATGCCATCTGGAATACAACACTCAGTTTCAGGCACCACACCTCAATATACATTGGTCTTGGAGGCAGCAGAGCACACATAACCAGAACGTTAACCAGGTCTTGGAAGCAGCATAGCACACGTAACCAGAATATTAACCAGGTCTTGGGAATGGAATAGCGCATGTTAATCAGAACACTAAACCAGATCTTGGAGGCAGCATTGCACACTTTAACCAGAATGACACAAGTGCATATTATGAAAGCATTGCATAAACTTTGATTTTGTTCCTAAGAGCATAGTAACGGAGTTAGGTCACCAAACAAGCCATACTGTCATTGAATGGTATGCCAGCTCAAGGGGTTATCTGTTGGGGTGTCTAAATGATCCAAGTGAAGGTGAATATGGATAAACTATTTAGTCAGTTGGAAGAATCAAGAACAAGGGGCACAATATTTAAATAAGAGGTAACAAGGCAAGGAAGCACTTCATCAAAGTACAGATAATATGAACACAGTTGTTTCTCCCCCAGTTGTTTTTGGGTTTTGGAGAAGGATGGAAGAAAAGTGACATCAGATAGGGTGCAACATCTGGTAAATGAGCCTGGGATATAAATTGTCCATGAGCTACTGAATGGCAAATCAAGTTCAAGGAGCTGAATGACCTACCCTGGTTCCTAATGTTGCTAAATCTGAGTCCACCCTCCCTCTCAGATCAGACTGCACAGGACCACAAAGAACTGAAATGGCAGCAGACCCTGGGGCAGACGGCCTGCTTGTTCAGTCGTCAGGAGGGAGAAGGCCTGGCCGTGGGCATCCCTCTTTCCATCATAGTAATTGCAGGACTCATTTGCTTCTTGACACCTGGCAAATGCTTTATTACCAGATAATCCAGCCATGAAATTGCACAAGCTCATAGAGTGTAAGGGCTCACTGAACATCAGAGATATGCCAAGTAAAAAAATGTATTTTGTTTATTTAGTAGCATTCATTGCTGTAAGTTCAACAATTCTTTCTTAATAAATATGTAATTCTCCCATTTAATGCTAAATTTTGCAATTTGTTAATAGATTTCCAAATTAAATTAAGAGAAAATTGATCAAACAGCATTAATGGGCCCAACCTTTTTTAAGTTTTCAACTGTTCTCACATCCCTCAAAATTGCAGTGCACATAAGGTTGGGCAGAATGGCCTATTTCTGGCTGCATGTTCTATGTAATTCAATGTAAATTAACCTGACAGTCATTCTATCCTGATATAGTTCGAAGTCCATTATTAAAGTTGATTGCTTAATAATGTACACAAAATCATTGACAAAGAAAATTTATTTTTATATTTAAAAAGTCCCAGTGAAGACAGTACCAGCAGAATTCATGCTGTGTTAATTTAAATGTTAACACTTCTCTGTTCTTCTGCCTCATGTTGGGAGGGTGTCAAATATAACAGCTGCTTACATTCTTTTTCAAATCAACGACGAACATCCTTGATGGAACTCAACCAATAGATCTAATCATAATTGCAAAGTTAAAAAGAAGTTTACTGTTATCATCACCACAATGAGATCTTGCATCTCCAAAAATACCAAAAATACTACCAATGCCAGAAACGTACAAAATAAAAACAGAAAACTCAAGAAGTACTCATCGGGTCAGACAGCAGACAATATTTCAGGTCAATTACCTGGTATTACTGCTTGCTTTAGACTGCGGACCCAGGATGCTGCAAGAGACTTTATAACAATAGCAGCTTCAGGGGATACAGTACTCTTTGTGTGCAGAGGGACCACCCAAAACAATTTTCAAGGCAATGAGGTAAAAGCTAGGTCAAGGCAGGAGGAGTGAAGAACTGGAAGGTGAGCCAAAGCCAGAGTCAAAAGAATGTGTCAAGCAGATTTTAAGAAGTCAGGGTGAAAGAAATCAAAGGAATTCACTCTCCAACCATCTGAATGTTAAAACTTGGCCAAAATTGATCAACTTTTAAAGCCTAATATTAAGTGATTACTTCATTCTGGGCATCTTAACCCTAGAGAGAGCAATGTTAAAGTTACTTGTTTTCCACATTGTGCTGTTCCTTGTTTTAACTGCCTACTTTCACATCAGCAGTCAGTCTGAAATCCACAAGAGCAGAAGCAAGTCCAATCTGCACTCTAAACAACACTAAAGGTTCCAAGAGGATGAGCTTGTGCAGCTTAAGCACCAAGTCAATGATCATTTTGCTTCCATATAATCATATATATAAAAAAATAAACTGCTTGTTTTGGTCTGAAGAGTATGCTTGAGTGTGTAGCATTTCAGCCTTTTGAAATAGACCCATCAGAAATTTATGGACCTTTGTTACCTGTGACAATTTCAGCTCCAACAAGGATCATGTCACGGGCAATATCATTGCCTATAAGGAGAAGGAATCCTCTCCTCCACCTGTGTCAGCCTGAAGCTGAAAGGATGCCTCTCCCATTTGCTGCTACACATACCTGATGCAAGCAAACTTAAGATAAAGAGGAAAGTTCATACCAATGTGCTATAATCACATGACTTCCACAGATCGATTGCTAAAATAGCATGTGTGTTTATTCTCTGAGACAGTGAGACTTGCTTCAGGCAACCTGTGTAATGTGCACCTTGGTGAGAAGGGTCTTGCATGTACTTTGACAAAGCAAGTTAGATCACAGAATTTCTTCCTGCACATGCTGAGATAATTTCATTTGCAACCATGTGTCTCTCCCTTTTCATCTCAGATATGGGTACAGGGCACAACAACTCATCCACAAAGAAACCAATGTCCATGTCAGTGCTACAGAAGCCTTGGCCCCTTCTTTACAGCTGTTTGAACAGTGCGCACCACAGACATTTAGCGGACAGATGCCCTTTGAGGACTGGAGTCTTAATGTTAATTCGCACATGAGTGGGTCAGCTGATATATGGTATTAGAGCACTAATAATCATTAACAGTGCACTAATTTTGGAAATAAAGCACCATGCTTTAAAAGCTCATAGATATTTTTGACTAGGATCAGAATCGAATATCTGTCCATACCACACCAGCATGAGGAATGCAGATTCATCACAATGGATTGGTTTGGCACACCTGTTTAGCTGAGAAGGAATTTCTGAGTGGATGAGTATAACAGTTAATAAACCAGCAATCCCTGAATGAATGTTCTGCCAAGTCAGCATCTCTCAAATAAATACAGTTGAAGAGCAAGGGTATTCTCCATGGCTTCCGGTCATCACGTTGCCTGGATTGGAAGACTTTAGGTAAGCAGAGAGATTGGATAAGCTGGTCGTGTTTCCCTTGGAGTGAAGGAGGCTGGGGGCTGTCCTGATAGAGGTCTATAAAATTATGAGAGGCATAGACAGGGTAGACAGTCAGATTTTTTTTTCCATGGTAGTGGTGTCAAAAACAAGGGGCCATAGGTTTAAGGTGAGAGGAAGGAGATTAAAAGAAGATCTGAGGGGAAAGTTCTCTTTGGAACACAGAAAGTGGTTGATACCTGGAACACACTGCCTGGAATCAGATACAATCACTACATTTAAGAGACATTTAGACAGGCACAGGCACTTGAATAGAAGGATCCAGTCCTAATGGGGCAAATGGGATTAGTGTAACTGGGCAAATAGGTCAGCATGGACATGGTGGGCCGAAGGGCCTGCTTCAGTACTACACAACACCATGACTCTATGTATCCATCAGTCAGTATTACCAGTCCTTTATCTCATTGTTGTTTGTAGGATCCTTACGTGCAGAATTTGGTTGCCACATTTCATGTACTTCAACAATGGCCATCTTCCCAAGCACATCATTCAATTTAAAGCACTTTGGGCATCTTAAAATCATGAAAGGTGATACATAAATGTAAGTTTTTTTCCCCCATTTATCCATTGGCATTTCTATTCACAAGGGCAGTAGATTTGAAAAGACATTTCACTGCATGATTGACATTGCTACTGATGGCTCCAGTCCATAAGATTCTTTTTCCTTGGCAAGATGTAGTAAAAGATGCTCGTTACAAATGCTAAAGTAATTTCCACTAGTCATTCAACCCCACCACTTAAACTGTTTTTTTGCAGGAAATTTTTATTTTGTGCAAAAATATAGTACAATGTAAGAGTGTGCAGAGTTTTTTAGGTTTTGCAAATGGTAGCTGTGCTGTCAGGAGGTGCCTTCTTATATCTAATCCCCCATCTACCCTCTTACTTGGAAGTGAAAGATCTGACTTCACCAAAAGCCACAGTTTTCTCAGCTGTCCTGCCCAATATTCATGCATCAACTAGTATCACTGGAACAGATTATCCAGTTACTTTCAATACTGTGTGAGGGATCTTGTTGTGTGCAAATTAGCTACAACATTTCCTACATTAAAACTGGGACTACATTAAGCAGATATTTAATTGGCTGTAAAACACTTTAGGATGTCCTAAAATAGTGAAAGGTGTTATACATGTTTTTTTCTTTTAACTTCCCATGGAGTGTGAACTAACACAGGTGTGACCAACTAAGAAATTTCTAATGAATCATTCCTGTTCACTCCCGTTACATACAGTACATATCCTCATCAGAGCATAAACCTGATCCAAGCATTGCACCATGATTTTTTTGACAAATGAGTTGCATATTTGCCAGCAATAAACTATTTTTTTTCTCCACAGCTGGAGCAGTGTTAGATTTCATCCAGTCTCCTCCCTGTCAGTTGCAGGTTAGTTTCACCAACGAACGTTCACAGTCTACCAGCTGCAGATATCTTTGTATTCTGGCCAACCCAGCTGAGGCAAACAGTTGAGACAAAGACATAAATAATTATGGCACTTCTCACTAGGTGATTATGATAAACTGATCCCAATCCAAGTATGTAAAAGAGGGAAAAATAAGCAGATCATCTCAAGGATAGACACTTCCATTTGAATTAATTAATTTTTTTTAGGGGCGTGGGGAGGGGTGGCCAGATCACAGCTCCAGTTAACAGGTAAGTTTTGTTTCTACAGATTTTACTAAGGTGTTAAGATGACTGGAGATCCAGATGCCCATTATTTCATACAGGTTTGGCAGATATATTCTTAGCTTCTTTTCAGTAATGTACTTCTGGGGACTTTCCTAGCACTTTAGAATTGGTGCAAGGGGAACATGCAGGATTTATCATAGCACTGCTGTGTTACAACCTTTCTTTAGATACACCTCAGAAGCAGCAAGTCGAGAACAGTGGTTCCCATCCCAGTCCAGCACGTTGTTGTGTCTGGTACTCCACTAGGCCACACTCAATCAGCCGAGCCAGGCCTACGATGAAAAGTATGGTCAGTTCAACCCCATGCACACCTAAAGCATTTGACTGTCCCTTTTGCTGCACACCCTTTCCATTTTCCTTCCCATAGCAGAGTTCCTGCAATATTTAGCATTGTGAAACCCCAACAAAATTCTGAGCTAGTATCCAAAACATGAGTCACTTGAATTTGATGATGGACATTTTACTGTATCAGAGGTACTTTATAAATGCCAAGTTCTTGCAGTAGTCTTTCACTCTCTTTAAAATCAAATAAGTATCACCACGCAAAAGTTTCATTCTGTGCAACATGCAATGAATGAATATCCATCACAGTTAACTATGAAGGTCTTTTTTCAGGAAAATCTGGGCATTAATGAAGGAGCAAAAGGAGAACAGAACTGTGACATGTAAAAACAGGGTTGAAACCTGGCCATCTAGAAATTCCCAATTTGAAAAAAAAATGCAAAAGAGACTGAAGCTGATGCAAGTCATGTTTCCATAATTGTTTTGTTTGTTTATTTAAAGTATTTCGGTTACAAGGTGATAGAATGGGCATATAGTGTTAGCAATGAATGGCAATCATATTAATTAATTGAGAAGGACTTTTAATTGGGCTCCAAACAGCCATTTATTAATCAAATGAATTCTTCTCTCCTTTTACTTCCACTTACACGTTTTATTGCATCCTTATATAATTGGCCCAACTACAACAGTCCAAAAGTAAGCATTTGGTGTGCAATACAATTTCTATTCAGATTTATTTTCCACAAAGCTTTTAAAACGTTGCCTTCTACTTGTAGGGATGGTTATTTAGATGTGTCTACCTACTGGAGACACAAATATTAATGCTGTATAAAGCCACTCTAAACCTCCCACTTTACAATGCCAACATTCCCAGACTCCAGAGCTGAAGAGAATTAGTGGACCTCTCCGTACTCCATGCAGTCTAGTTAGACCCAATCATCTTTCTGTTTGCAGAACTTTAATATTACCAAATATTTCACATTAAAATAACTTCTGTGTATAATTCATGATTTAAGCCACAAAGGTCCTAAGCACATATGGTGAAGTAATAGCAGCAATATGCACCAACCTCCGCTACTCCCACCCACAAGTCTTAAAGGAGGCAATGTTGCCAGGCGATCATGTGGTTTGACTGGAAGATAAATTTTGAGCAGAGAGGACGATTCCATGGCAACCTTTACAATATGCCACTAAATCAGAGGTGAGTACCCTGGAGTGAACTGACCTATCAAATGGCTTTAAACAGTTGTAACCTAAGTATTAAGTACCTGGCCTACAGTTAGGTGACACTGAGGAACAAGGTATGAAGTGTAACTGGCCATTCAACTCATAAAGTTAGGAAATGCCCCTGGACTCAGTGATGAGTTGAGAAGTAGAGAAATGGGAGATGTGTTTGTATCTGACCTACAGTTCTCAACAGATGCCCTCAACTTAAGTCATCAGCACAGTCTGACTCAATAGTAACTGAGATACAACTTGTAAAAGGATTAGAAGGTTCTTAAAATGCATTCAGGAGAATTTATTTTATTCAGCTCTTAGTTTAATGAAAAAATATTAATAAGTATTTTTTAAGATGTAAACCAGAATTTTTTTAAAATAAAGAGCAAGAAGCAAGAAAGGTTTATTAGGGACCAAAAAGATACCCTGTGCGTAGGGACAGAACATGGTTTTTGATGAACACTTTGCATTTATCTTTCCAAAAGAAGCAGATGATACCTATTTTGTGGAGGAGGAGTGCAAAATATTGAATGGGAGATACAGCAAAAGAGAAAATATTAAGGGCTTTGGCATCTTTGAAAAGAGATAAATTTCCAGGCCACAGTGAAATATATTCCAGGATGTTGAGAATGAAGGAAGGTATGAGCAGAGGTTTGACAATCATTTCTCTGGCTACAGAGATACAGTGAAGGACTAGACAACCAAGAAAGTTACATTATTATTTATAAAAGGGAAAAGGAACAGACTACGTAGGAAAATTACAGGAAAAAGTTCTGAAGAAGACTATGAATCATCACTTGCAAAGAAACAAATTAGCAAGCATACATTTTTTAAGGAAGGCTAGTCAGATATCATTGAGGAAACAGCAAGAAGTATCAATAAGGTTAGCACCTCTGATGTAGTTTTCATGGGCTTTAGCCTGCCCCAAAAAGCAGACTGGTGGAAAAAGTAAAGTCGAAAGTGAAATCCAATGCATCCAAAGGAAAGCAAACATCAGGTTCAAAATTGGTTCAGTGGTAAAAAAGCAAAGGATAATGGTCAAAGAGTCATTCCATCCAGCGTATGGTGGGGGTCCAGAACTCACTGTCGGAAAAGGTGAAAGAGGCAGAATCTTCAGTGAATTTAAAAAGGAAGGGAAGGGAAGTGCGGTTAGGCTAGAAAGTTCTCTGGCAGGCTTGGACATGATGGATCAAATGGTCTCTCTCTATGCTGCAAATTTCTATGATTCTGTAAAGTTTTGAATGTTGTAGCGGATGCTAGAATCTAGATGAAAAACACTATGATGCTGAAGGAACCCAGCAGGCCAGGCAACATCCGTGGATAAAAGCAGGCAGTCAACACTTCAGGTCAGGACTCCTCTTCAGGAAGAGGGCTCCTGACCCGAAGCATTGGCTGCTTGCTTTTCTCCACAGATGCTGCCTGGCCTGTTGAATGTAGTAGCAGTGTGGCATAGTACTGTAGATTTAATGTAGGATTATAAAACAACTTCTATGAGGTCAAAGCTAGTTCTCTCCCTCCACTGCCCTTACACCAATCTATCCTTGATATCTCTTTCATATCTAGAAAGCTTTAAGGTCAAAAAGGATAACTGAACGAGGTTTGATTTGTTCCAAGATGGAATGATTTCCTCAACAGATGATTCCATTAAGTGGAATGAACTCCCCATAAAAGGAAATAACCAATTGTTATCATGTATATTGCTTAAATCTGATGATATCGAGCATATACCCCATCAGCAACTTTCAGTAAATATTGGCCGAACCTTTTCATCTACATTCAGCAAACAAATGCAACCACAGGGGCCTTACCATCGTCTCAATAATTGGGAGGAGGTAGGTTGTGAGAAAGAGGCAACCAGTTGCCAGTGAAAACTCTGCTGGAGCTAAGTCAAAGTAGGGATGAACAATAATCTCTGTTCTGTATCTTGTATGTACCCCAGGTCACATGAGAGAAGAACAAAGTTAAATACCAATGAGAAAAGTCATATTCAGTCCATCACATTTGCTGTGGTTCAAATCGTGGCAATTGAAGTAACCTTCAATTATGTCCAAGTCTCTGGAGCTTAGAAGAGTGAGAGGAAAGTGAAATTTGTACAATTTTTTCAGGACTGAATGCAGGAAGGACATGGTTTCCCCTGGCTGTGGAGTCTAGATCCAAGGGTCACAGTTACAGAATAAGGGTAAGCCATTTAGGACTGAGATAAGGAGAAATTTCTTCATGTAGAAAGTGGTGAAACATTGGAATTCCCTATCCTACAGAGCTGTCAAGGCTCAGCCTTCAAGCTCATTCAAAACAAAGATCAATAGATCTCTAGATATTAAGGAATCAAGGAAGATACATAGACACAGGAAAATGGCACTGAGACAGAGTATTAGCCATGAAATTAATGAGTTATGGAGAAGGCTCAAAATGTCAGATGGCCTACTCATACTTTTATTAGAACATAAGTCCCATTCCAGAGACTTGAGCACAGATATCTAGTACTTTAATGATGGAGTGCTGGATTGCCATGGTGCTTTCAGATGAGTCTACTCCCTCAGGTAGATGATGAAGGTCCCATCACATTATGAAACTATTGCAAAGAAACACAGAGGAGTTCTCCTTGGTATCTGGGCCAGTCTTTATCCCTCAATTAATATTATTGAAACAGATTTTCTGGCCATTATCACAATGAGAGTTCATTGTGTACAGACTGGCTGGTGTTTTATATATTGGTGGATGTTACATTGCAATTCACTTCGTAAGTGGTTCACTGCTTGTAGTTCAACTTGTAGTGTCCTGAAAGCAATGGAAGAAGCATTAAACATATGCAACCCTTTCTTTGCAAATAATTCAGCCTTCTACAGAAGCTTACAATTCCTTCACTGCAGCATCTGCCCACCTGCTGAATGATTCTTGAGGAGCTGACTCATTTCTTCACCAGGATGAGCATTCCAGGAGTTCATAAGGCCAGAAGATATAGGAGCAGAATTAGGCCACTTGGCCCATCACGTCAAATGGCAGCACGGTAGTGTAGCGGTTAGCGCGACGCTATTACAGCGCCAGCCATCGGGGTTCGATTTCCGTCGCTGTCTGTAAGGAGTTTGTATGTTCTCCCTTGTCTGTGTGGGTTTCCTCCGGGTGCTCCGGTTTCCTCCCACATTGCAAAGACATATGGGTAGGTTAATTTGGGTTTAAAATGGGCAGTGTGGACTCATTAGGCCAGAAGGGCCTGTTACCATGCTGTAAATAAAAATAAAAAATAAAATTAAAAAAATAAAGAAGTCTACTGCACCATTTAATCATGGCTGATTTTTTTAACCCCATTCTCCTGCCTTCTCCCCGTAGCCCTTAACCCCTTTACCAATCAAGAACCAATCAACCTCTGCCTTAGATACACCCAGTGACTTGGCCTCCACAGCCTTCTGTGGCAACAAAGTCCACAGATTCACCATCCTCTGGCTGAAGAAATTCCTCCTCATCTCAGTTTTAAAGGGACATCCCTTTATCCTGAGGCCATGTCCTTGGATCCTAGACTCTCCTCCAAATGGAAATATCCTCTCCACATCAAATCTATCCAGGCCTTCTAGCATTCGGTAGGTTTTAATGAGATCCCCCCTGATCCTTCTTAACTCCATCAAGTACAGGACGAGAGCCACCAAAATGCTCCTCATATGTTAAGCCTTTCATTCCTGGGATCATTCTTATAAACCTCCTCTGGACCCTTTCCAGAGCCAGCACATCCTTCCTTCAATATGGGGCCCAAAATTGCTCACAATATTCCAAAATGTGGTCTGACCAATGCCTTATAAAGCCTCAGCAGGCTTCACTTCTTCTTGCAAGTACAACATATCTATAGGAAGGCACTGGCTGGCTTTTTAATTGGTTTTCCAGAAACAATGGTGGAAGAGTAGCGAATTGACCTTACTTTGCAGAGCTTCTTCCCCAGATTCTTTGGTGACCATCTTTTTTTTTCCTCAGAACATAAACCAGAAATTTACTTGGATCAATTCCCATTTGATTGCCATAACTTCAGCAGAGCATTCAATGGAAACTCTGGATAAACTGTGTAAACAGGATTTCTGTCAAAGCAAGTAGGGAAAATCCATGAGATGATTCTCAGTCACAATACCTTGGTTGATTAATTTAACTGTTTATTTTCCATGGAATTCTGCAATTCCATCAAATGAGGAACAGTAACTTAAGATCTGTTGGAACATACATGATATTTTTCCCCATTTTGTCTCAGCACAACTATGATTACATAACAAGGTACTCATTTGGAAGGACACCTTTGAGATGGATCATGTGGTGATGCTGACACAAATATGTGTAAGAATAAGATGATTCAGAACATGTCTCATTTTTCTGAACCAATCCCGGTTGAATGAATGAATGAAGGCCTAGATTTAAAAAAAACTGAACTTGTACAACAGGACTCTCACTCAAGTTGCCCTCTTATCATTTAAAATACTATGGTCTAGTACTTGTCTAAAATTAGGTTCATTACCAAGATGTTCTAATACACATTGCTATGGCAAATGGTAAGGACCAGTTCCATTAGAATAATTTTGTTGTTCTCTCTTTGATGTAGCTTCTATAGATGAGATGTAACAAAAAGCAGAAAATCCTTGGAGCTGATGAATGGAACACTTTCAGGAGCCCAGACTGAGCACCAAGCCCTCCCTGGTCAAGCATTGTAAAGCATTCATTTTATAATAACCCATGCTACTCTATCCAAACACAATACTTTAACAATGGTTTCAGGAAGGCCACATGTAATGCATTAGATTAACGGTTTCTATTTCCCACTTTCAGGAATAGTCAAAGGAGCAGTTTCAGGTTTTCGCACAGTGTACTGCTGGTGGACCGGGCATGAAGAGAAGAGGTGTTCTTGAACAGGACCAGTAGTGGAGGGCAATGCCAGAAGCATGCTCCAAGAATGTGAGTGCAGTGTAGGATGATCTAACATGGATTATTATTGTGAGTGAGTTCATATCTTGGCAACTGCACTGCTCAATTCAGTATGCACACCCTCTCAGCTATCTACCAATGATCTCCATTAATCAGTACTTTAAGCCAGCTAGCCAGCCCTTGATATGCCATGATCAGTCAAGCACAGGTGCCAGAGAGAAAGGGAACCATGGCAGATGCAGGAACACTGGAGATTTATGCACACTGCCTGTGGTCACTGTACAACAGGGAAGTGGAATTTTTTGGATTGGTGAAAATGGACAGGTTTTTATGTGGTACAAGAAAGGCAATGAGCATGCACAATGAGTTCTGCCTGCTTATCTGTGGTAATGGTGATTAAATTGCTCCTCAGCATATAGAAACTCAGTGATGTCCTTTGTACAGCTGTGTACAGAAAACTGTGAGATGTGGCAAATACCCCGGCTGCAACGAGGAACCAGGTAAAATAAAGTTAAGAACCATGGTCACCTCAACAGCTGTAGGCAATACTCTCTTTGCCCAATTCCAAGGCAATGAGCAGATTTCAGTCACAGCCTGCCTGTACTAGACAGTGAGGGGCTGGAGCAACAAACAATCTACTGGAGAAGCCCAGTGGGTCGAGCAGCATCATTGGGAAGATAGGAATTGTCGACGTTTCGGGTTGAAACCCTGCATCAGGGAGGGGCTGAGTCCTGTAAGAGCCTGGCACTTGAGTGGCATTGGTGCTTTATACAGAGGATGTATTAACTTGATGACACTACAAATATATAGATCTGAAAACACTATGTATAGACCAGATAACACTACGAATGTAAAGAAAGCTATACAGCTTTTTTAATTCTTGCATATATATTTTATGAATAAAGTTTATTTTTGAAATATGTAAAAAGTGAAGCAAAGATACCTCTTGATTTGATCATTGGTGAAGCAGCATCACTAAGAAATGATTCCTGAAACTCCGCAGTGGATGGGAACTCTGGTAAGAATCACCACCACCCTTCATTTCACCTTCCTTGCTCTACTAGCACCTTGTCCTGCTGTGTGGCCTTTCTTCATTCTCCCAGTCACACACAGTTACTGGAGGAAGTCTTTCCAGGCCATTCTTGTCAGGTAATCTTAAATAAGCAGAAATACACTGCCAGACAGACCACTCCCTGGGGAATATTCAAACCAAGTCAATATTCCAGCACAAAGGGAAGCTCCAGAAACATGTACCCTAATCACAGACAGACAATTAGGCAACTAGCCTATAAGCAGTTCATGATCAACTTGAATGGTTCTGTAGTGGTCCTCTGGTCTATTTAACATTGTGTGCAGGTGTGTAAAGTTAAGACAGGATGTTGGCTGGAGTAAACACTGGTGACAAATCAAAATTTCCTCTCTTGTTCATTAAGTACACTGGCACAATCAACTTGAGCAAGATGTTGTCTGACACACTTTGGAAATCCACATGCAGATCTCAGACAATATTTTCCAATGACTTGTAGCTGTGTTGGATCTAAAAATCAAAGCCGTGCAGAACAAGGGAGCTGCCTTCACATCTACTGGCTCACTTCAGATATAAACTCTTAGCTGTCGATGGCCTGTTTGCCAAAACACTGGATTTTAAATCCTTGTCTTTTTTCTGGAATTCCCTTCATGGCACTGTAGCTTCTTCTCGTTCCAGGTTCCTACCCACCACCTGATTCTTGCCTTCTGTGCACATTCCTCCACTAACTCCCCCCCTCCCTTCCCCTTTATAGATTGTAGACCTTAAAGAGGATCCAGTCCCAATATCTAGATAATTTTTCAATAGCCCCACCCTCAAAAATAAACTCCTCTCAAGGAAACTTAATAAATCCAAGGCACACAAAGCCACTTATTCTGTCGAGCCAGTACCAAATTTTTGAAAGAGCTCTCTAATTTGTCTCAATCACCATCTCTTTACATCATAGCTCCAAAGAGCTTTCCTTTTTAAATATATCTCCACTGTTTCTGAAAGTTATTATCAAATCTACCTTCATTCACCCTTTCTGAAAGAACATCATACAAGGATAACTTTATTTCAGTAAATAAAGTTATCCTAATCCCTCTCTAGTTCTTTTATCAATTATCTTTGATCTATGTCAAACCTACTGCTAGTGAAATCAATTTCCCCCCTCTATCAAAACCTTCAAACCTTTGAAAATCTTTATTAAATCTCCCCTTAATTTTCTCTACTCTGAAGAGAACAATCCCATTTTGTGTCATCTCCCCAAGCAACCTTAAGTCCCTCAGCTCTGGCTTTCATTCATTCAGGTAAGTGTCCTCAGCTCCCTCTCAAAGAGAGATGATTATATGACTATGATAACAGTTTTGTTATTAAAGAATAGCTTCTGCTCTTGCAAAACAGCACCCCGCACCACCCCCCCCCCCAGTACGCAGCAGTGCCTTTTCCACAAACCCAGAAAAAATATTTTAAGTGTTAATATTTATTCATTTTTACAAATGTGGGCATCACTGTTAAAGCCAGCATTTATTACCCCTCCTTAATTGCCCTCAAGAAGATGCTGGTGAGTTGCCTTCTTGAACTGTTACAGTCCTCCTGATGAAGATACTCCTACAGTGCTGTCAGCTGGGGACTTCCAGGATTTGCAGCCAGCAGTGAAGAAACAGTAATATATTTTTAGGCCAGGATGGTGTGCAACTTGGTGGGGAACCTGCAGGCAGTGGTGTTCCCATGCACATTCTATCTTTTATTCTTTGCTGGTAGTCACACATGGTTATGATAGATGGTTGTTTGGTGGTTATCACAGATTTGGGATGTCCTGTCAGAATAGCCTGGGTGAGCAACTGGAGTTCATTTTGTAGGTGGTGGAGGAACAAGTGTTTCGGTTGGTGGATGGCATGCTGACCCAGTTGCCTTGTCCTAGATGGTGTCAAGCCGTTCAAGTGTTGTTGGAGCTGCACTCATCCAGGCACAGGTTCCCACCATGCTCCTGCCTTGTAGATGGTGAAAAGGCTATGGGAAATCAGGAGCTGAATCACTTTCCACAGGACACCAAACCTCTAGCCTGCTCTTGTAGCCACGGTATCTATGTGGTGAGTCTAGTTGAATTTCTGTCAATGAGCAACCCCAGGATGTTGATGCTGTGGGAATAGGCATTAGTAACACCAATGAATATCAAGGATAGGTGATTAGTTACTCCCTTGCCTTTGCATAGTATGCTGTGAAGTGTCCAATGCCTGAAGGATCTTTACACAAGTCAGTAAACTGAAAGCCATCTTACTTTCTTTATAAGCAGATTATAAACCAGGCACAACCGTGCTGGTATACACATCTCCCTTGACGCAGGGGACTAAGAAAATCTTTTCTTTGAGCTTTTCCACTCTGTGGCAATTGCACTGCCAATTCATCATCCTTGGCTCAGAGATATCCAACTGACCCCAGAAGGCTGTGGGGCTCAAGATCCAAGCACACAACATGGGCTAACCCTCTAAAATCAGTACAGAGTTCCTGCCGCTGTCATTCAAATGAGATATTAAACTAAAGCCCGATATAACCCCCACAGGCAGACGTAAAAGATACTTGACATCATGCTATTTTGAAGAGTAGGAAAGCTCTCCTGCTGTCCTGACTGACAGTCACCTCTCAACAAAAGTCACTAAAATGATGATCACATGCTGCATGTTTGTGGGATCATACTGTGGACTTATCAGCAGTCCCATTGACCCACTTTAGAACAACGACTGCACTTGAAAAATTAAACAGTATAATGTGTTTTGGGATATCCTAAGATCTTGAAAGGATCCACACAGACATCTTCTTTCTTTTACAGCTTTGACTGTACATAGGGAACCACTGTTTGCAGCGGCATTGTATCATTGTGGCTGTGTTAGGAAGACAAGCTACTTGACCTTGGATTAATATCAGCGAACTATCCCAATACTCGAGGGAACAGGGCTGCAAGCATCGGTGAGCTGGATTTCTCACTCCTCTCATTAACTGTGTTGCAGCATAAATCAGGTGCGACAAGCAAATGATTCAATTCAGCAGAGGTTTCAAAACAAATTGGTCCAGGTACATGAAAATATCTTGATGCTGGGTGAAGATATACTGGCTTACTGCCACTTTGATTCTAAATTGTACAGTTCCCTTGGGAAGCACCAACTTCCTGTTTGTTGAATAAGCCAACAGACAGGTAGCATGTCTAACAAAAAAAGAAAGAAATGCTCTCTTTTGTTTTTGAAAGGGATGTTTTGTTCCATATACAAAAAAGGTGAAATTACATTTAAAGTGCAGCACAGGCCATCTGCAGGTAACAAATGGGTTTGGTTTTTAGAGAAGTAATTTTGTCCATAAATCGGAAAATACACAAATATCACTTGATATGATAATGGCACTTTCACAGTATTGTAATGAATGGCACTAAAAGCGCACATGGCTGATAAGAAACAATTACGAGAGGGAGAGAGGGAGAACTAGTTCTGCCACTCATGGGAATGAACACATGTATGTACATCTGACTTTTGAATTTAATAATATGGGAGTTCAGTTATATGTAACGGGTGTCCATAAGTTGGGAGTTCGTAACCAGGGAATGGCCTGTACATATTGTTCAGAGCACTTCCAAGAATTTGAGAATTCTTCCCAACACAAAAGATACCAGCCATTTCAGGTCTCCTTTTCTCTGAGCTGCTCTAGCAATATCATTTACAGGAAGGAGTCACATAGCAGCTTCACTCATTTTAATTTGGCATGACCTGGAAGACAATCCAGGATGGCCTGAATCCTTTGAAGAATGCTGCTGTTTCATCAATGAAATGTTTTCAAGGATTGGGCAGCTCTGGGTAAACTCCTAACTGGCTCAGAGTAATATTCCCATAAAAATGCATCAACCCACTCTGAGGGTGCAGATAAGACTGCTCTCTGATTATTGCATCAAGGAAATTCCATATTTCTTTTTACTGCAAAAGGAATATTTTAAATGCATCTAGAAATATCTGTTGAGATTCAAAAATGTGAGATGCTGGAAGGATCATTGACCTGAAATGTTAATTCTATTCTCTCCATGGATGCTGCCTGACCCAATGAGTATTTCTAGCATCTGCTGTTTTTGTTTAAGAATACCCTTTTTTTTCATGCCCAGACAATGGGGAGTTGAACAAATATTAGTCCTTCAAGTTACAGTTCAGGACTCAGAGCTGCCTTAGATATTCTTTCAGGTGTAGTAATGCTGTTCAGTCTTGTCAGTATGTTCAGGAGTGGGTCCAGTTTGCCTAATATCTAATTGGATAATTATCACTTAACTTAAAGGAGAAGAGGTGTCACAGCACAATCACAAATAAGCCACAAGTTTTACCATAAGTGTTTTTCTGTATCCTGTTTTAATGCCATGTGAAGAAATGAACTTAAAAATGAATAAACTTTTAAGAAGCAATTTCATGGATCAAATCTGACCCAATTTAGAAAAATTCCAGTAATTCTTTTAGTGTGGTAATCTGGTCAATTTAGGTAGGAAAATGAGTAGAATTGATTGTAAATTTTTCCTATCTGGGAAGATGGTGGAATGAGAAAGTAAGGATTTCTCTATGAAGATAGACAGCAATAGAGAAAATGCAATCAACTACCTCCGTTGAGGTGTTACACGAGTGCTGATTAGCAGGATGTAGGCGTAACTGAACAATTAATCAATCAGTGTCTGCCTCTGGTTGTATTGATTAAAGGAAATGTAATCACCTCCTTGATGCACAGCATCTTAAAGTGCATGCAGATAAAATCCCACAAAAGAAAAATCTGGAGATTCAGTTACAAGTTATCAGTGACAGCCATACCACCTTAAATATGACAATACTCCTTTAAAGCTGATGGAAAGAGTGGGGAAGATGAAGATGGGGGTAGGGGAGAAAGAATTTACAATTGGCAAATTAAATCAGGGGAGATAAAAAGACTTCAGATGCTTAACACCTTGATACAAGGAGGACCATCTCATGACCTCTGAAGGCTGATAATAAAGAGAGGTAGGATTGGGTGGATTGGAAACTGGGGGTGAATCCATTAACATTAACGGTGTGCGCAGTCAATATCACTACCTCTCCTGTCAATCAGTGCAGGTAATCCACAGGGCATCAGACTACTGGAGACACACAGCCACTCAGTCCCACAAGCTGCCAGTTAACAACACCTTCCTGAATTCCAATCAGATGCATTTTTATTTTATTAAAAAACTAAGATCAGCAAAAACACATTCACTATTCTGCTGGAAAAGTGCATGTAAATGCTCTTACATTTGCAGTTCATAAATTTCCACCCCCCCCCCCCCCACCCCACAATAAATAACAATGACTTGTACCTAATAAGCTGGGCATTGACACTGGTCACCATTAGACTCGGTCGTCCACAATGCTAACCAGTTCAGTTTTAACAGCTAGAATATTCAAAATTTAAGTTTGATTGATGGTCAGTGACCAAACCAGTACAGAAATCAAGCTCAAATTCCTTTTGTAAATGGAAATATGCAACATTCCTCCATGCGATCTCCCTGCAACTTCCTAAACCCCCACCTTGTAACGTCACATGCAAATGCCTGAACATAGCTCATGATTTTAGTGGCCATGCTCAGTGGAAAGACGAGGTATTACAGAATGGAAATGTCTTCCCTGCAAGGGGATCCAAAGGAAGAAGGCTTTAAAGTGGTGGCCCTATGTCTGACCATTTGAATACAAGCTGGTTTCACTGGTAATGCAGCAATGACGAAACCCAATTTGGGAATGTTGGGGTGTAAGCTAAGAGACCAGAAGCAAATTAAGTAGCAGCCTTCCTAGAACCTGCTACTGAAGTCTATCATTCACCACTGATAAGGAAGGACACCAATTTAATCGATACAATTGTTTGTTGTAATTGGCATAATTTGTTATACAGCAGGCACTCCAGGGATTGCACTGCAATTTCCATTAATACATGTTTATTGTCTGTACGGTGCTTCAGGCTTGAAATATTTTTTGCTAAATTGATGTAGGAAAGCTCTTAGAAGATGCAGGATAGTTTAACAGGTGCTGGTGTGATTTATTGGGTGCCAGGTAAGCTCATCCGAAGACCTACTGTTATGACAATCTCCTGTGCCACAAAGTTGCAAAATATCCACTCGTGACAGACTGGAGTATGCTGCATGGAATGTGGTCCTTTTCCCCAGTATGAGTGATGGTTCGATAGGGAAGGAAGCATTATTGCCAGACTGTCCTACCCCATGTCTGCACAGGTATGCATATTCTGGTAAGATTTCCATCATTTTCCTCAATAACTCAAGAATAATCTTCAGGAAAAATGGTGGAGATCCAGCATTCCCTGATCATTTTGAAACAAGGAATGGTTCTGCAAATCTTTCATAAGCAACCCTGTGGAAATTCATGGTCATGTACTGCCTGGACAAGGGAGCCACCTGCAGCTCAGAGCACTCTCATCTCAGAGCCAGAATGTTGTGTGTCCAGAGGACTAAGCACAAAAGCAGCCACCGTAATGAAGGAGACCTCCCATCCCAGACATTCTCACTTCTCCCCCCCTTCCATCGGGCAGAAGACACAAAAGCTTGAAAACACGCACCACCAGGCTCAAGGACAGCTTCTCTCCTGCTGTTATAAGATTCTTGAACAGACCTCTTGTACAAAAAAGAACTCTTGACCTCATAACTTACCACATCATAGACCTTGCACTGCACTTTCTCCATAACCGTAACACTATATTCTGCATTGTTATTGATTTTCCCTTGTACTGCCTCAATGTACTTATGTTTTGAAATGATCTGTATGGATAGCACGCAAAACAACTTTTTTCACTATCTCAGTACATGTGACAATAATAAACCAATTACCAATGGAGTGCTGCACTGTCAGCTTTAAAATGAGACAGAGGTGAGGATGCAGAAATTCCATCAGACAGTTTTGAAGATGAGCAAGGGATTTCTCCCTGGTGAGCATTCATTTTTCAGTTAGTAATCACTAAAAAGTTACCTAGCCCTCATCACATTGCTAAGAGTTATGTTGATTGCAGTGAATACACTTCAAAAGTATTTCAGTGACTGTAAAGTGATTAGGGAGTGTTGCCAAGTTGTGCAAGGTGCTGCTGAGATGCAAGTTCTTCTTTTAACTAATCACTAGGGATCCAGGCCAGGCTGACTTTTGTTCTACTTAACCACTAATGCCAGTGAACTCTGACTGCTATTCAGCAGTAAGCTTCTTGTGGGCAAGGCTGCATGGCTAAGAAGCATCATATCTTTAAAAAAAGTAACAGAGTAGAGGAAGGAAAATAAAAGAATTATTCTTCCTCATATCCATCTTAACAAATAAACAATAGGCTTCTGCATCAATAGAAAATGTGGAAAAGGTGATGGTGTGAGGTGTGTTTCCAAAGAGTACTGTTCTATGTTTCTATGTAAACCTGGTGATATTGACACCGTACCATCCAGGTCTGCCATTCGTTCCAAGGTGTGCCTCAGTTCATTGCTTGCACTCAAATCTCAATGAGATCGCAGTTCACATCTGGAATGTCCCATGCTGCTGAAGGAATTGCCACAACATTGTAGGTCAAAGACACTTTTGGACCTGGTCCTTGTTCTAAAGCATTGCTTTTGGGTCTATATTTGTCATAGTTATGACATTGTAACCGTACATACAAAGTAAATTCGAGTGCAGTTTAGAGCAAGGTTAATATATTCAGGCAAGATATTGAGGGCAATGCTTTGAAGCATCCCAAGTTCCTATGACTCTGTGCCACAATAGGACATTTGTTGCTACTGTGTATTGCTGAGCAAGGACATAGGAGGTAGAGAAGGAATGAGCAAAGCACAACATGAGAAGTATTCAGTATTAATAAAAGTGGACCCCGCCATAATCTTAGAAAGAAATCAAACCTTTTCAAAGAAGTATTATTAAGATTTAAGCCTTTAACTTCCATCTATTTTTTTGTTTAAACAGTAAGCCCTAATGATATCAGCAGGAGAGCAGTTGCTTGCGGGTGTTGCTCAGCTTAATGGTGAGGAAGTTGAATTAGTGTCAGGGTGATTCAGCACTAGCTGTATTTTAACTCAATTTCCCCACGCTGCATGACTCCAACACCTGCCTTAAACAGTAACACCTTATCCCCATGGTAACAGTGCCATTGTTTAAAGCAAAACCACTACATCCAAAGGGAAGAATATTAATCCTAATAATTTTTGGTTAATGTTTGAATTTTATGGAGCCAGGAGAATGCGACCTTCCCTTGATGGGAAAGGGGCAGAGCAGAAGAATATAGTTTAATCAGGTTCAAGTACTTTTTTTCTCCTCCATAATAGTGCATTGATCAATTTGATCAATTGCACAAAGATTATCATCTGCTTTTGAGAATTAATGGGGCTTGCTGAATTACCAGAGTAGTTAGAAATAAGTCAGTTAGCTTAACAGTATTTGGATTAGAATTGTGATATCAAGGGTCTATTTAAGTGGAGTATAAAACAGACGTTGCTTTCTCAATTGTAAGGTTTCAATTATTTAAATCGCAGATGGCTACCTGAAAGTTCTCACTGCAAGACAATTGAAGCAAGGGAGCGGAACCCTTTAATTAACTTGCAAAGACACCTGCAGTTTCCTGCACTAGACAACTTGCAGGTCTATTTCCTGAAGAACCATCTCTCCCCTATTACATTCCCAGCAAGCTGCTACAGAATAATGATCTTTATTAACTCCCCCTTGCTTCCATTTCAATCGCCACTTGTCATTTCCCTCCTTGCAAATTGCTGGGCAATCTATACATTGAAACAAAAAGAAATTGCATTTATATTCTGCCTTTAATGTAGCAAAAGGTCCAAAAGTGCTTTGCAGTAAAATAACCAGACAAAAGAAAATTGAACAGACAAAGGCCATTGAATGAGATATGCAGATTACTGACCAAAAGACTGGTCAGAATAGGCAAGTTTAAAGGTACGTTTACAAGGAGGAGAAAATTGTGGAGCAGCAGAGTGGTTTAGTGAGGGATTCCAGAACTTTGGTCTGGGCAGCTGAAAACTCCATTCCTGTTTGACAGGAAGTGTCCACTTTGGTGGCCCTTATTTCTTGGGCAGCTATTCGAAGATGCATTGGGAGGAGAGTGAGGAACCTGGAGAAAGAGGAAAGGAATTCAGGACAGTGTCAAAAAATGTGATGGTGAAAGTAGGGTTGGGAAGCCTGTTGAAAGTGAAAAGGTGGCGACGTGGAGCAGTTAGTCAAAAGAACTGGTAACAGTAGGCTCTACCACAAAAGAAGCTTGGAGAGGAAGCAGTGGACTGGAGAGCAGGAGAAGGATTTGGAAAATGGGCAACCCAATTATCTCCCTCAAAAGTCATTAAAATTAGTTCCATTAACTAGGTTTTTAATGAAGCTTTCAAGTAACTCATTACTCAGAGGGCAAATGCCACCTTGAAGGTCATGTCATTTGTACTGAACAGATTCACGTGGACTGGCATGTGACTGGGTGACATCACCACAAGTGCTAATCATAACTACTGACATCTTGCTTGTATTTTCTTCTAGTTTATTCTTCTGAAGGACATCTCTCTTTGTATCTTTGAATACTTGTCATTAACACGTCAGCTTTGCTAGCAGTCCAACATCTTTCTCCCCCTTCCTTAGTTATTTCAGAGAGCAGCGTACTTGGTGCAACAGGATGGGTTATTCAACCACATGGGCATGAGACAGATGTGACATGCAAGCTAAAGTAGGCAAGGATCTCAAAAGGACCTAAATGAATCAGTTGAGATGTTTTGATGGAGAGTTTTATGGTCACTTTTAGGCTTTTACATGGTGGACGAGGTTTGAGGAGATTGGAGGGGGCATTAATTCGGTGGTTTGTTAGCCCCAATGTAAGTACTTCCTCTCCTCCTGGTCCACAAGTGCTGCAAAAATATTCATCTCACTGACTCCTTCCTTCTCACCTGCTTTCATACCCTTAGAGTTATCCAACATGGAATATGGCCCTTTGACCCACCAAGTCCACTCCAACCATCAACCACCCATTTACAGTAATCCATTTTATTCTCCCCACATCTGCTCTCACCAGACTCTACCACTCATCTGCACACTAGGGGCAATTTACAGTGGCCCAATTAACGCACCAACCCACCTGGGGGAAACCCACACAGTCGAAGGGAGAACGTGCAAACTATTACAGACAGTATCGAAGGTCAGTATTGAACCTGTGTCACTGGAGAGGTAATGCAACAGTTCTACACGTTGCATCAATTTAAGATCCCAACTGTGGTAGATTTCTTTGAGACCTTGTTTTAATGTTTGCATGACTAACCTACTCCCAAGTGAGTGAATTGGTCACATGCTCCTCATCACACATCCATTATAACTATAGGCAGGCTTGAAGCATGTTGGGATCACATTTAAGATTTTTCTAAATTTTTAAATCACTGAGCTGACATATTTGCAAGTTTATTTTCATCCCTACATTTATCCCTACCTATTTAAGGGCAAAACATTATAATATCTTCTTATTTTAAACTTCCTCATTTTTGAGTATATACCAATAAAGAAAACCAACCTTACACAATGTGGAAGTAAGCAACTGGCAGGGTATTCATTTCTCAAAGAATTTACCACACCTTGACTGGCTTCATGAAAAGGGGGAATCATCCTCTCTACACTTCTTAGCCTGGTTCTAGAAACATGTCCAACTGAGCCCTATCTGCCAGCATCCTGTACCATGAGAAAAATCAAAAATATAACACTAGTATTTTGTTTGTGGAGAATCCAGCCATGGTGTGACCTTACAGCTTTAAGTAAACCCATCTCCTAATTTGCCAGACTAAATATTTCATAAACCTGTACACAGTGTGTGTTACATACAAGCCTTTGTTGGGCTGTTATACAGGGCCACATAGCAGGAATTTTGTGCTAATGATGTTTTTAAAGGTCAGCTATTGCACAAAGCAAGTTGAGAAAAGGCTGACAGAGAGCCTATTGAACCAATGTCACTGCACAGAGATCTCAGATTACTGCTGGACCTCCTTCTTCTGTCGAAGAGCACTCTGTAGAATGAAAACAAGAGGGACAGGTCAGGTACAAGGGAGAACATGGCTGTCTCAGGCAGTACTGCAGGGTGCAATGCTCACCCTTGACAGCCAGTTCTAAATGAACTGGATAGCCATTGTGTTGCTGCCTTTTCCATTATCGTTGAGAAGATTGAGCCACAGACCATGCAAAAGACATGAAGTATTTAACAAATGAGAATTGGGTATTCCTCTCTTTATACAAGGGATACATTTCTGGGAAATAATTCATGAAATGAAGTCTTGTTAATCATAAAGGCTGAGCATAATACATGATGGATATTTTGGTACAAATTCCGATGGATGGAGAGTGGCATGCTATTATAATAGCAATTTAATTAGTAAATCAAAGATGCAGATCTTAAAGGTCAATGACATTAGAATTAACAGGCGTTATATCTGTTCTTCTTCAATGGGTGCCCAAGTACTGACACTGCTGGCAGCATTTCATTGCTGGAGGCTTTGGGACAGGTGCTGCAGACAATTTTGGAATGGTTGGGTTCCATAGAGAAAGGGCACAGAAATGTCCACTGGTGAAGACGACACACACACACACACACACAGTCTTGAGAGACACGAGGTTGTTCCCAGCCTTGAGCATGGTCCATGGACTTTGGGAGGTACATCAGCCCTCTGGTCAGCTCAGAATATGCCTCATGAGGTCTGCTTTGTCAGCAGTGTCCTTTTAAGTCATGAATAAAGTAAGAATGTAGCATGTTGTGCTTCTACTTCTCTTCCATGACTGTCATTCTGTAGAGCTTTGACCTCCAGTTAATTTTGATGTGGGCTGAAATGTAGTTTGCAAGATGATTGGTCATTGGGTGCATGTCTGGAAAAACATCAGAAGTGTTAAGGTGGATTGAAATCAGAAGTGCCCTGACCAATTTACTGAATGGCGCACTATCACCCAAAAATGATTGATGACTCAAAGTAACATCTGTCTGGGTCATGTAGCGCAAAACAAAAAGGAAACACGTGATCCCATCTCCAGGCACCTTTGTTCTGGATTCCTCAGGACTCCCTCCTGGTCTCCATTTCTTGATACGGTGTTGACTGCTGCTCTGTTTTCACTCTCACTGGAAAACTCACACCAAACATCCACATATTCCCTACCTTTTCTTAGTTCAATGCCAACTCTTCCCTCTCTGGCAAAGAATATAGGCTCCCTGACTCTACCCCAATTCCAGTGTAGAATTCAGTCTATCATCATTTTTGCCATCACATTTAATAGGATAACACCAACAATCCAGATATTCTGAAATACATGTGCCTGCATCTGTGTAGATCCCTTTCTTTGCTCTGATTTTTTAAAAAAACTCTTTCAACTGTAACTTCCTTCATTTCCAACAAAGAACCCATAGTCAAGATGACAGTTCTCTCAACAGACACTGTCCTACCTCTTGAGAGGCTCCATTATGTTCTTTGTTTCATTACCTGACCATCTGAAAGCACAGAGGCTTTCAGAACAGACACCAGTATTGAATATTCAAAGGGGTTCTGCTAGTTGGGATGTGCTCCCATTGTAAATGTGTAATTCTGCAAAGTTACCTGACTATATTCCAAATCTTAAAGGTAAATAGGTGGTTATAGCCGTTGTAGTTAATTGTTTATTGTTATCTTTGTTTAACTAATATAAAACATTGTGTCGAGAGAGTGAGATTCTCTTAAACTCTCTCTCCAGAAGATCTGCTGTGTGAATAAAGACTTCTATATCTCCCAGTTGCGGCTTCCATCTGGCTCAGTTTAGTCAGTCACAACAGTCGTATTACAGAAAGCCAGGCAGTCCAGCATCCCTGGGCACAAATCCAGGGAAAAAGCACACCTCTATTTTTGTATGTATCTGACCTGAAACATTGATTGTTTCTCTTCCCACAGATGCAGCCTGACCTGCTGGGTATTTCTAGCACTTTCTGTTTGTGCTTTAGACTTCCAGCATCAACAGTATTTTTTAATTTTCTATGTTTGGTTATGTTGTTTGAGGGAGAAATGTTGGCAAAGTCTCTAGGAAAACTCCCAACTCTTTACATCCAACTGCTGGATAGATACAGCTTTGGCAAGGCAGCACTTTAAACAACAGTGCGCTGAAGCAGTCTAGCTTTGTCATCACTGAGTCAGGAACTGGTAAACCTTATCTGATATCTTTGGGAGATGGAGAAGCAGGACTAACTTCACCATATGGACTTCAGGACTATTGGGGATGGGCAGGAGATACTGGTCTTCCCTGTGGTACTTGTATCCTGAGAATGAATTGAAAAAGTGTTTTCTATATCAAAGTGGATTGGGTCTAGTTTTTGGAATATAAATGCAACTTATTGGGCCAGGCTGACAAGTGACCTGAAATAACAAAGCTTGGTTTTCATTCTCGTTGGCTGTTATAGTCAGTATCATACAGCACAGAAACAGGCCCTTCGGCCCATCATGTCAATGCCACCCTTGTACTCATCTACATTAATTCCATTTACCCGCATCGTTTTCTGCTTCATCCTGCCATGTTCGCACCCTCTTCACATTGCCCTGTCCACTGCCAATCACCCCGCTCACCCTGCGGCCGATTACTGTTGCTCATTCCTTGGTTAGTTTCCCCTTCGCTCTGCCCATCCCTGCTCCTGGTCCACCCAACGCGGTCCACTGGGCGTTCACCCTGTCAGGTCCACATGCATCCTGACCCCTTCCTTTCAGGTCCGCTTGAGCCCCACTCTGCTGCATTCACTCTTTCAATTCCGCTCGTGCTTCTCCCCCACCCCGCCCCCCCGGCCTTGGTTTTCACCCTTTCAGGTCCGCCTGAGCACCACGCTGCCGGGTACACACCCAGTTTGCCTGTTGCTCATCCTGTTGCCTCTGCGCTTCTCCCTGCCGGCCGCTACCTCTGTGACCTCGTAGTTCACTATCGCTTCGCTCTGCCTTCTCAGTTTATTCATGCCTCACCCTATCTGGTGTGCTGTCTTCTCATTGCCCGGTCCACTCCCAATCACCCTGCCCTCCCTGCTTCAGCCAACGGCCGATTACTGTTGTTCATTCCTTGGTTAGTTGCCTCTTCGGTCTGTCCATCCCTGCTCCTGGTTCACCCTACACGGTTGGCTGGGCCATCACCCTTTCAGATCCACGCTGCCTTCTCCCTTTTGATGACAATAACATTAGTATCCCGCCAAACAGTAGCCATGCAAATGAGCCAACTGACCAGCAAAAATATGGCTTATTTAACTGGTATTTGGAACTATGCAAAGTGACATGTGTGGCAAACATTTTAACTCTGCTGACAGGATCTAAAAAGTCATGCTTTGAATCACACAGACAAACATTTTGAATAGAACAAATAAAACCTTATTTGAAAAATTGATCAATATTCAAAAAAAAAAATTACAGGACAGTAACAGTCAGATTGTGTCCATACCAACCACCAAAAGATCGCTGGCAAACTCATGAAAAGATCTTGACGGGTGAACAGAGAGAAACCCCAGAGGGCATGCAGATTCAAGTTATGATCTGAGATACACTGTCTGAAAAGGCAGTGCAAGCAGATTCAAGTTAGCAATCACAAAATAATTGGATATACACATGACAGAGAAATGTCTAAAAAGGCAATGGCAAGAGAGCTAACAGGATAACTCCTTCATGGCATTAGATGCTCAGAAAGGCATCCCTCCATGTTCTCTGTAAAATTCAACTTGGAAAACAACAGGAAATTGAATATAGTGGCAAAATGAAATATATTAAAGGTCATGCAGAAAATCTCCAATGAAGCATGAAATCATCTACTCTCTATATAATGGAATGTGATAAGGCCAGGCAAATGCTTGTGGCTATTAAGGATTTTGTAAATGCTTCATAGAATCACAGAGCAGCAAAGGCCATGTGGCCTTTTACAGATTTGGCCCGTTAATTCTACTCCCTATTCTTTTTCCGTAGCTGCTTTATTTTTCAAGTACTTCCGATCCCCCTTTGAAGTTACTATCGAATCTTTGACCCTTTCAGCCAATGTGTTGCAGAGAATAGGCCAGAATGCTTGAGCAACAATTAAGAGAGTCACTGCCGGAATTTATGTCTATCACATGTTGGGAAAGTGGAGACTGCAGATGCTGGAATCTGGAGCAACACACAAAGCGCTGGATGAACTCAGTGGGTCAGGCAGCATCAATGGAGGGAAGTGGGCAGTCAATGTTTTGGGTCAAGACCCTTCATCTGGACCTAGGCAGGCTGGGAAAGTGCCTGGATCAGCAGGGTCCCTCTGTGATTGCCAATAAACCACCTTCCTACCTCCCAGTGAATCCTGTCCTCCTCCACTCCACTGGGAGTTTAATCACCTGGCCAGTATGCTGGCAGCTGGTGTTCCTTTTCAGTGATCCAAGCTCCAATGAGGTTTTCTATGCACATGGATCACCAAGTGACAAAGGCTTTCTGACCCAGTGACACCCTGGGATGGGCAAGGGTTTCAGGAAATTTGGCGTAGAACTACACAGGGGGATCTGGAATGGGAGGGAGGTCCAGCGTTGCTGGGTCTGGAGAGGGCTTAAGGTAGGAATACAGAGCTGAACTTTGTTCTCATAGAATCACACAGCACAGAAACAGGCCCTTCACCCCACCAGGTCTACACCGACCATAGAACATCAGGGTAGGACCTATACAGTGATTGAGGAGTGATATGGAACAGAGGGACCTAGGAGTGGAAGTGCATAATTCGCTCAAAGTGGCATCACAGTTAGATAGGGTGGTGAGGAAGGCGTTTGGCACGCTGGCCTTCATCAGTCAGGGCACCAGGTATAGGAGTTGCAATGTTACGTTGCAGTTATACAAGACGTTGGTGAGGCCACACTTGGAGTACTGTGTACAGTTTTGGTCGCCCTGTTATAGGAAAGATGTTATTAAACTAGAAAGAGTGAAGAAAAGATTTATCAGGATATTACCTGGACTTGGAAGCCTGAATTACGAGGAGAGGTTGCATAGATAAGGACTTCATTCCCTGGAATATAGGAGATTGAGGGGTGACCTGATAGAGGTATACAAGATCATGAGGGGCATAGACAGGGTGAAAGCACATAGTCTTTCCCCAGGGAGGAGGCACTTAAAAACAAGACAGCGCAGGTTTAAGATCAGAGGCGAGAGATTTAAAAGGGACATCAGGGGCAGATTCTTCACGCAAAGGGTGGTACATATTTGAAATGAGCTGCCAGAAATAGTGATTGAGGCAGGCACATTAGCAATATTTAAAAGCCATCTAGATAAGTACATTGATAGGAGAGCCTTAGAGGGCTATGGGCCAAATGCTGGCAGATGAGACTCACTCACTGGGCAACAGTCAACATGGACAAGTTGGGCAAAAAGGCCCGTTTCCAAGCTGTATGGCATATGACTCTATGCAAACATAGAACAGTACAGTACAGTACAGCACAGGAACAGGCCCTTTGGCCAACAATGTTGTGCCAAACTAATTAAACTAGTAATAAAACATCTAACTAAACTTGTCCCTTCTGCCTACACAAGGTTCATATCCCTCCATTCTCTGCATATTCATGAGCCTATCTAAAAGCCTCTTAAAGGCCTCTCTTGTATTTGCCTCCACTACCACCCCTGGCAGCACATTCCAGGCACCTTTGTAAAAGAAGCTTGCCCCTGCACATCTCCTTTGAACTTGCCCCCTCACACCTTAAGTGCATGCCCTCTACTATTACACATTTTGACCCTGGGAGAAAGATACCAGTTGTCGACTCTATCTACGCCTCTCATAACTTATATCAGGTCTCCCCTCAGCCTTCACCGCTCCAGAGAAAATAACCCAAGTTTGTCCATAGCATATGCCCTCTAATCCAGGCAGCATCCTGGTAAACCTCTTCTGCACCAAATCCTCCACACGCTTCCTATAATGGGGTGACCAGAATTGAATACTCCAGATGTGGCCTTATAAAGCTGCAACGTAACTTCCTGACTCTTGAACTCAATGCCTTGACTAATAAAGGCAAGCACGCTTCCCTACCAACTTGTGCATCCACTTTCAGGGAGTTATGGACTTGGACCCCAAGATCCCTCTGTATATCAACACTGTTAAGAGTCCTGCCATTAACTGTGTACTGTCCTTTTACATTTGATCTCCCAAAGTGCAACACCTCACTCTTGGCCAGATTAAACTCCATCTGCCATTTCTCCACCCATATCTGCAACTGATCTATAATCCCACTGTATCCTTTGGTGATCTTCTACACTATCCACAATGCCACAAATCTTTATAACATCAGCGAACTTACTAACCTACTCATCCACATTTTCATCCAAATTGACCATCAGGCACCCATTTAGTCTTATTTTACACCCCCCTCCCCACCCCAGATCCTTCCACCGACCTACACACTAGGGGTATTTTATAGTGGCCACTTAACCTACCAACCTGCATATCTTTGGGACGTGGGAGGAACCCAGTAGTCACGAGGAGAATGTGCACACTCTACACAGACAGCACCCAGAGTCAGGATCAAACCCAGGTCACTGAACTGGGAGACAGCAGCTTTAGCAGCTGTGCCACTATGCTGCCCATTATATAGAGGCATTAAAGAAAAGGCTAAAGCAATCTACAAGATTTCTTTTAATTTAAAAAATATACACCCTCCCTCCAAGGTGAGTGATATGGAAAGCCTCGTGATGTCTCACAGCTGTGTGATAATAAAGGTCTGCTCCCAACTCCTCACAAAAGGATACAACCAAGAAACATCTTCATGGGTGTCCTCAGTGCACATGGCCTCCTCCAGATGCCAACGATCAGCAAGCGGGACAGTGTTTGCCAGATAATCTCGATCGGGGGGTTCTTCAGGCTCATGAAGAAACAGCAAGCAGCGCAAGTCATGCACACAAACTATCTATCATGAACAGACGTCCAATTAGCTGATCTGACCCAACAATAACTCACCGCTTAAAAAAAGTAAATCTTCCTATCTAACCTCTATTATATGTAGTCAGGGGTTTGACCTTGGTTGGAGCACACTTAGGAATAGGCATGGAGTTCTAGTTGCCATATTATTAAAAGGATGCAGAAGCACTAGAAAGGGTACAGAGAAAACATGCAAGGATTATGCCAGAAATGTAAGGGTATTAACAACAGGGACAGCCTGGGTCTCTTACCCCCTTGAGAAAAGGCTGAGGAGTGACCTAATAGAGATCTTTAAAACTGTAAATGACTTTAATAGAATGGGAAGGGCATAACTACAGGCTATTAGTATAAGATAGCCATCAAGAAATCTAACTGGGGAAACTACATACCCTACAAATGGTGAAAGTAAAAATTTGCCAGCACAGGGAATGGGTGAAGTAAATAATATGATGCATTTAGAGGGTTTGACAGATGTACAAGAGAGAGCAAAATAGAAGTTTGTGCTTTTATTAACATTTAAAAGACATTTGGATAACATGGATAGGAAAGGTCTAGAGGGATATGGGCCAAAAGCGGGCAAATGGGACTAGCTTAGGTGGGCACCTAGGTTGCATGGACGGGTTGGGCTGAAGGGCCTGTTTGTATGCAGCATTACTCCACAACCCGATAGTGTGCAAATCTCTCCATACTTAATGCATTTCCAGCAATTTGCTTAGTAGCTTCTGCTGTAACTTTCTTGTGCTAACATCAGTGGTCTATGCACCATTCAAAGATTAATAGTGTCAGAATCTAGATATTAAATGCTAATTATATTAAAAATTACTCAATCTGAGCTGTGCGACTCCAGTCCCACAGCACCCCAGGAGCAGAGGTGGATCCAGTATAGTAGCAGTGCTGCTGCTACCGCCCCGCAGGAATAAACATAAGCCTACCTTCGGTTTCTTCTTGATTTGTCTATCAGATGATGTTGGGTGGAGCTTGCTGAGGTGGGCCCAGAGACTTCAGTGATCACAGAGATGGCAGGGACAGGGTGCTCAGTCATTTCTCATCATTTTACAGTGTGCTGCCACCCATTTTTGGGGGAGCCAGGCACTTAAGGTATCTTTCTAAGAATTACACCTACTATCATGGTTTAGTAAGCAATACAATATCTGCCTCAATATGAAGAATTACAAAGTAATTGAGGCCAGATTTTAAAAGTATGCATCCAAAACATGCCTCTGGGATATTATCAGGAAATCAGTCCACTAATTTTAAATGTGTAATATATTGTAACAGACCTACATAATAAAAGTTGCTGTGAACTCTTAGCGAACAAGACTCCATTCCTACAGCAAATGATCATTCTATTGGGCGTCCACATGATAGCTTGTGCTCATGACTTGCATTGGTTGCTGCTTCCTCGTGTACATGAAGAGCACGACAGAGATCAGCTGACAGGGCATCTGACAAACATTGATCCTCAGCACCTGGGGGATGTCACATGCACTGATGACACCCACAAAGATGTCTTTTTATTTGCATCCTTTTAATAGGGAGTTGGATGGAAGAGTCCGTTTTTATTTAGTTGAACTATTTATTCACAAGCTACTACAAGATGCTTTTCATTTCTGCATCTTCCTTTCTCATGTAGCTCTTCAATCCAGTCTTACCTTTCACGTAGGCATGACGCTGCATGGGGATGCTCTCCACCAAACCAAAGATGGAAGATTCTTGTTTCTTTCCACCTCTTGAATCACTTGTGCCGTCAAAGGCCTGGCTAGAAGTCCATTACCTGTATTATAACAAACCAGAATATTCTGTGAGTCAACAAACTAACCAGCTTATTGTATAACAGGAAAAACTACAACAAAACCTCAAAGTCTGCAGCTCATTTTCAGCATTCATATTACAAACCAAACCTCCTTCTTCCAGGACAGTTGTAGATTCATAGAGTGATAGAATCACACAGCACAGAAACAGGCCCTTCAGCCCACCATGTCCATGCCAACCATCAGGTACCCAAATATACCAATCCCATTTACCAACACTTGGTCCATACCCTTTGTTATCTAAGCATTTCAAGTGTTCATTCAGATACTTTTTCAATGTTATGAGAGTATCTGCATCCACCACCTGAGTCACATAGCATGGAAATAGGCCCTTTGGCCCAACTCATCTATGCCAACCAAGATGCCCATTTACTACCACCCCCACATTTGAATCATATCCCTTCCTATCCACATACCTGTCTAAATGTCTATTAAATGTTGTTACTGTACCTGCCTCAACACTTTCAAGTGTTAAGTGCACTCTCACATTTTCTTAACTCTAACTAATATGGTTCTGTATTTCCTCAGTTCCAGCTGCTAGGGTATGTACAATTTCTTTCACCCACCATTGGTAGCCTTATCTTCTGCTGCTTTTACCCTAAGGTCCAGAAATCTCTCCTTTATCCCCTCCTTTTACAGATGGCTGCCATTCTATTTGGACATCTGCCTGGGTGTTTCATCACATAATTACTCATTTCCTGTTTCCTGCTTGCCCTCCCTCACACTCCCTTCATTGGTCACCCGACATATCCATGCTCAGGATTCACCATGCTCTGAGCCAATCAGAAATTAAATAATCTCCTCTGTACCCAATTAAATAGTTCACTCCTGTCAGTCAACATCATTGTTTCACATCTGTTACTTTAAAAGCTCACAGGAAATATTTCAGAAAATATTTTTCAGAAAATAATTTTTAAAATGGATCGATGATTTTACTCTTAGGTTGCACTTGATTTGCTAGAGATCCTAGAGTGATACAAGACTGTTAGCACTCAATGTGTAATATATTTCTTTAAACCTACCTCTCTGTTTAAGTGCTTGGTTGTCTGTCACAGTGGGCTGAATTGAGTTGAATTCTACCCATATCCTCACCCACCACCACTACTTTGAACCAAATAGAGGACTAAACAAGGTAATACTTCACACCAAGAAGGCATCACAAGGTCAGAGTGGCAATTAGTCCTCAGGTACCAATCCACAGAGGTCTCAGCTTGATGTTCGGAGAAATTTAAAAATAAGTTAAATTGTTTTAAGTGATTAAAAAACAATTTAAAAAAATTAAAAACCCAATTAAATTTCAAGTCAAAAACATTAAAATAAATTGAGCAGAAATTATACCTCACTTACTCTTTCACTTCTCTCCCACAGGGCCTGGAATCCCCAGGATCAGAGGGATGAACTTCCCTGCAGATTACACCACTGGATGCCAGTAACAGATGTCTGTCACTCAGCATGTCAATGATTTACAATGGGAGATGCAGGACATAGTTAGAAATGACTGAATGCCAAGGCCTTACTTCAGGGCCAATGAGATTCATTCCATTCTCTCCCACTGTGCTTGGGGTGAGATATTTTCTGATGATGCTCCTGTGCAGTACCTTCGGGATACTGTGGCTATGTTAAGTGAAAGTTATCAAAGTCAAAGTCGAGTTTATTGTCATAAGCACAGGTACATGTATGCACAGGTGCAATGAAAAACTTACTTGCAGCAGCATCACAGGCACATAGCATCAGAGAAGCAGCATTCATAAGAAAAGCATAAATTAAACAAATTATACACAATTTTTACAAGAAAGAATACAATTAGAACACAAAGTCCATTTTAGTGTAAAGTGATCAAAGTGGTCACATACAGTTGCTAAACTCTAGTGATTAGGGCTTTTGCCAGTTGGTTGTCCTTGAACCTGGTGGTATGGGACTTCAGACTTCTGTACCTTCTGCCCAATGGTAGCTACGAAATGATGGCATGGCCCGGATGGTGGCGATCTTTGATGATTCCTGTAGATACTACCAATGGTGGGGAGGGATGTGCCTACGATGTATTGGGCTCAGTCCACTACTCTCTGCAGCTTCTAACATTCCTGTGCATTCGAATTGCCATACCAGACCCTGATGCAACCAGTCAGGATACTTCTAACAGTAAGGTTGTTGGAGTTTTTGGTGACAAGCCGAACCTCCTAAGAAAGTAAAGACACTGGTGCGCTTTCCTTATGATTGCATCTATGTGCTGGGTCCAGGACAGGTCATCCGATATGTTAACACCCAGGAATTTAAAGCTGCTGACTCTCTCCATCGCCAATCCCCCAATGTAGACTGGTGCATATTCGACCTCCTTTCCCTTCCTGAAGTCAACAGTCAGCTCTTTAGTTTTGCTGACATTGAGCGAGAGGTTGTTGTTGTGGCACTACTCAACCAGGTGTCCTATCTTGCTCCGGTAAGCTGACTCATCGCCACCTATGATTCCTCCAACAACAGAAGTGTCATTGGTAAATTTGAAGATGGCATTGGAGCTGTGCTTAGTCACACAGTCATGTGTGTATAGACAGTAGAGCAGGGGGCTAAACACGCAGACATGAGGTGCACCTGTGTAGATGATCAGCGAGGAGAAGATGTTGTTACCAATCCTCACTGACTGAGGTCTGGTGACGAGGAAGCTGAGTATCCAGTTGCAGAGGGATGTTCAGAGGCCCAGGTCTTGAAGCTTGTTGATGAGTTTGGATGGGATGATTGTGTTGAATGCTGAGCTGCAGTTGATGAACAGCAGCCTGACATATAAGTTCTTGTTGTCCAGATGGTCCAGAGCAGAGTGAAGAGCCAAAGGAATCACATCTACTGTTGACCTGTTGTGGTGGGAGGCAAATTAGAACAGATCCTGGTCATTTCTGAGGCAGGAGATGATTCACGCCATAACCAACCTCTTGAAGCACTTCATTACAGTTGATGTAAGTGCTGTCAGATGGTAGTCATTGAGGCAGGTCACCACGCTCTTCTTGGGCACAGGGACAATAGATGCCTTTTTGAAGCAGATCACAAATCACTCTCTGTAATGCTTTGGTAATGGCAATTCAATGAATAGTGCAGCCCTTTGGGGTGGTATTTCACACTGTATTCGGCAGAAACTATTGTTTGTTTCAACTGTACAAATTATTTTCAGAGCATCAATCTTCTTTCCTGGCTTACATTTGAAACATATTTGTGTCTCTGATAAGTCCTGATACAGGGTATTGACCAGAAACGTCAAGAATTCCTTTCCTCCCACAGATGCAGCTTGACCCGCTGAGCTCCTCCAGCAAATTGTTTGTTGTTCCAGATTCCAGCATCTGCATTCTCTCTTGTGTCTCTGTATTTGTGTTTCTTCCTGTCACAGATCAGCAAGGATGGGAGTGTTGTGTATGTGGACCTCCCCATGACCGATGCACCTGGGCAAACAACACCAGAAAGCCTCCTGCGTTGGCGGAATGCAGCAGCGGCCTTGACAGGCCACCTTTGGGCTTCTGGCTGCAAGGAGAAATGGAGGCATGGAGAATTCTCCGCTGGACAGTGGGGCAAAAGAATAACGTGCTCTGCTGATGAAGAAACTCCCCTTGAAATGCTGCTGGCCCTGGACCAAGCATTGCACCTGCACAACAGAGAGGAAACGGCCGCAAAACAGCACATTTCTAAAAAAAAAACTGATAAACAGTACTTCTTGGAACATTTTAGCAGCTGCTGTAAACAGATTTGTTTTTGTTCCTCCTCTTCCCCTCCTTGTTTTTTAAGTGTGTGTGTGACCCTCTGGCATCAGTGCCAATGTGAACTGTTCCATTATATGGTGAATAGCTGAATAAACCTTCCTTTTAGCACAGGAAACCAGATGTACTTGTTTCCAACATGGAACACACCAGTCCTTCGTCATTCTGTCTTTCTGTGAGTCATTAGCAAAGACAGCATCTGCCTGTACTGTCCCAGACAAGTTGAGGCCTTTTAATCAGTGTGAGAACCATACTTATTATGTGGTAACATTTACAACAAATCACAGGCTAAAGTGCACCACTCTTATGTCCCCAGATCAGCGTTAAAAGAAACCTGTGCCCTGTCAATTTCAGAGGATTGCAGTACAAGAGTAAGGCAGCCTCCAATTTCAGTGATCCAGGCTCCACAGAGATTTTTCTGTGTTCCATCATCGACTGGTGACAGGCCTCTGACTGGTGAGGCCCAGAAGGTCATGGATTCTGACTCAGAACGAGTCTCAGGGTTGGGAAGTCCATAGGGTGGAATTGAATCCTGGAATGGAATGGGAAGATTATAGGGATGGGGGCAGGTTCATATTTGGAAAAGAGTGATCTTTGGTCAAATGGGAAAGATATTGATGCATTTTAAAAGAGTTGCAAGGTTATTTTTTTTGACTATTCTCTTTCTCCCAGGCAGATACTGGAATCCAGACCAGAAAGCAAATTGCTGGAGAAACTCAGCGAGTCAAGCAGCATCTGTGGAGGGAAAGGAATATTTGGTGTTTCGAGCTGAGACCCTGCATCAGGACTGAGAGCATGGAGGGAGGAGAGCCAGTATAGAGGGAGGGGTGAGGCAGGGACTGGTGGGGGATAGGTGGACCTAGGTGGAGCGAGGGATGATGGGCAGATGGAGCCAGGTGGAAGAGGGGGAGGAGGTAAGTTGGGAGACAGAGGCTGGACACAATAGGTGGAAACAGACAAGAAAAAAGGGTAGAGGGAGCAAGATGGGGGCAAGGGGAAGGGGGAAGGTAGACACAGAGGCTGGAGGGTGGTAAATGGAGATACAAGGGTTGCAAATGCTGGACGTTGATTAAGTAAGAAGGTGATACGTGGAATGAGATATGAGAGGGCTGAAGGGTGGCAGGAATCCTTGATTAACTTGGGAGATTCTTTATGAGCTGTGTTCTTATTTAGGGTGAGGTAGGTTTGAGGCCACTCCTCAATCCTAAACAAAAGGACACAACCATAAAATGTCTCCAAGGGTTTCTCAGCCAATTAACTGGAGGGCCCAAACATTGCCATCACTGGTGCACACAGTGGTGGGGCAGGGAGGTGGTCACATGGTCTTCCCCATGCACCAGTGACCAATGAGTGGCACAGAGTTCGCCAGGGACCCAATCTGCCGATTTCAGCTGGGAGTTTGACAGGCTCATCGGGAAATAATAACTACCACACATTATGGTCGCAAACAATCGGTGAGTCACAAGAAGACATCCAGTTGGATAATCTAGCCCAAGGTCCCATCTGAAAGGTGGCACCACCTACAGGGCTTGGAGCAAACGAGCAATTAAATGAGATACATGGTGGTGCAAGGGTTAGTGGTGCTGCTTCATAGCTCCATGGATCCAGGTTTGATCCTGACCTCAGGTACGGCCTCCGTGAACTTTGCATATTCTTCCATGGCCACGTGGGATTTCTCTGTGCGCTTTGGCTTCCTCCTACATCCCAAAAATGTTCTGGTAATTAGATACCGTGCATTACCTCTTAGTGTAGATAAACAACATAACAATCAAGGGGGAAAATAATGGACATGTGAGAGAGAATAAGCTATAGCGAAATAAGGAGAGGGGGAATGAACTGATGGGATTACTTTTGCTGGGATCTGGCATGCACCTGATGGACCCAATGGCCTCCTTCTGTATTGTTATAAGTAAGTAGGAATAGTACTTCACATAATACCTGTAGTGTCCTGAAGTGTCTTTTCATTCATAGCTTAAGCCCATGAAATCTGAACACAAAGAGGTCAGAGTGGAAGTGGGATGGCGAATGAAGGAACAGGGTCACCCTGGCAGACTGAACGGAGGTGCTCTGCAAAATGATCTCTCAATCTGCGATTGGTATCTTCAATGTGCAGGAGATTGCACCGTTTCTGGACTGGAAGAACAAATAGCAATTTACTTGTTATTTAAAAGCAAAATTCTACAATCTGAAATAAGAACTGAGGACGCTGGAAATACTCAGCAGATCAGGGAACATCCATGAAGAGAAACTCAGAGCTGAAAATGCACTCTGAGCTGCCTTTACAAACAAGAGTTAGAAAGAATCAAAAAAGGTCATTGAGCAGATAAATGCGAAAGGAATAACATTATTTCAATTTTGACCAAAAACTGCCAAACATAGAGACATAGAGAATAAGAGCAGGAGTAGATTCTTTAGCCCTCTGAGTACCTTCCACTATTCCAATTGATCATGGTTGAGTCTCTATTGTAATACCATATTCCCATTCTCTTCCCACACCTCTTGATGCCTTTTGTGTCTCGAAATCTACCTACCTCCTTCTTAAATATATTCAGCAAATTAATTGCTATTGTCCTCTGTGGTAGAGAATGCCAGGGGTTCACCATCCTCTGATTGAAGAAATTTCTTTTCTTCTCAGTTCTAAATGTCTTATCCTGAGACAGTGACTCCTCACCTTAGACTCCCCAACCAAGGGAAAATATTAATACTTCCTCATAATTCCAATGGCAACCAGTCCTTTGTGTATAGCAATGTTTTATTCTTCCTGTGTTATGACCAAGCAATAGGTTAGTCCCTTTAAGTCTGCCTGGCATGAATTATCAACTGATTTTCAACAGTTTTCACGAACTGTGCTTAACCAGTTCCCATACAACTGTGGCACTCAGTTCTGTCAGACTTTAACACAGGGTCATTTTTTTCTTTGGCTTTTATGCCTTTAACATTATTAACAACCAAATTAAATTCTAGATATTTAACCCTTAACTTGTCTTTTTTTATTTTGAGGTTATTAACAATTAGTGCAAAGCTTAAGATAGCTTGAGCGCTCTTTTGAAATTATGACATGTTTGACAGTAATACATTTGAAGAGCCTACCACATTAGCTGCATAAACAAGACTCATTAATGAATGAAGCTAAGTCAAACTGTCAGGTTCTTTACTTTCTCCCTTTGCTGCTTCTTCCTCCCTGTTCCTTGCTAATTAGCTTGTTTCCTTTCACTCCACAGGCTGGTGCTGGAACTGGAGTCAATGAATGTCAATTTTTTTTTTGTAGACCCAAGAGTCAAGCTAATCAACAGAACTAATGACTCTGCAGTCCATTTTATCCGAAGTCCTGCAGTGGCTTTAGAGAAAGCAGTCTCCAACATGTCGATTTCCATCAAAAAGCTGCCAACCCCAAAATGAAAGAAAATAAGCAGCAATTAATATATTAACCTAAATAGCTTTGAACTAGCATTTTCTGAAAAACTTAGTTGCTTGTTGACAGGGGATTGATGGGTGTTTTGAAAGGAAGCAAACACAACTAGATTACATGCAGTACATCAAAAGACAACCACTTCTTGGGAGATTTTCCTCTGTATCCTGCAATAATGATATATAAAGACAAGTGCTCTGAAGTGGGTGGAATTATTCATTATGCTGTCGCCTGCTGATTTGTGTATCCAACAATTTTTGAATAAATATGGAAACTAAAATTAGCCTTATGGCATAATGTAATTAATTGAATGTCTTTGCATATCTGATTTCTGAATCATGCTTCAACTCCTTGCATTTTTCAGCAAGAAATTCACTAATGCAAAACAATTAACTGGCTGCATGACTGCACTTTTCCCCTCATTAGACCATCAAGAATGTAGTGGGTTTTCACTCTGAATCTTATGACAGCAATGAATGTGACTGAGTCAGGTATAATGCAGGTCAAGTTTAATGGCATTGGCTGCAGTACAGTAATACATTTGATTGCAGCCTGACCTTTACCTCAGAAGGGACTAATCTATGAACAACCTTTTGTCTACAATGGTTCACTGTGGTATTTCAATAGGATTTTTTATTCATCTTGGCTCATTTGTCTGTTCCTGCCTTTGACCTTACATTCTCTCCATTCAAACTCAGTTAATTAAATAAATCTAGAGTAAAAACATCAGTGTCCCTGAACAGGATTGTTGTAAAAGCCCATCTGATTCACTAATATCCTTCAGTAAAATCAGCTGTCCTTACCCGCTCTGACCATATGTGACTCCAGGCTCACAGGTTTGCAATTGACTGCCCCCTGAAATAGCCTAGAAAGCCACTCATCTTTGAAAAGTTTGGAATGAGCAAAAAAATCCTGGGCCTAACCAGCCACCCACAGTTCCCGTGAATTAATAAATACAAAAAAATGTTCATAATGGGACAACACAATGGTTGGACAGAGTGAGAATGAGCAATCAAGCCAGATGACTGTATTGTTGTGACTACATTGATTTGACACAGGAGCTTGAAAGCCTGGATGCCCAGACTTAAAGAACAGCTTCTTCCCCACTGCTATCAGACTTCTGAATGAATCGTACCCCCTTCCCGGTGGTGCTGCCATGTTCTTGTATCCTTAACACTATTCTCTCAGATAGTCCCTTATTATCACTTTAGCATATCTTTTTGCATTACTTCAGATTGCACCACAATCTTTGCACCATTCTGTTTTGCACATCATTGTATTTATTGTTGTATTTGTGGTTATTATTACCATTGTATACAGTTTACTCTGTGAGCTTCGTGTGAACAAGGACTTTCATTGAACCCTGGTGTATATGACAATAAATTAATCTAATCTAATTCCTAAATAACTACCCTCCAGTCACTGCATTTCTCTGGCATTTATTAGGAAGGGTTGCCGTAGACTCTGTCGTAATTTCTCTTTCATCCATCCATTAAATAGAAATGCTGAGAAATTTGACACCACAAAGCCCAAATAAACAGAATTGTGCACATAAAAATTGGATTAATGTGGTATGAACCAATTTTGCACATGTTTCTAAGTGAGTCAACACCAATAAGCTATGGGCTTTAATGTAAGAACTTCATATACCGTAACACTATTTTTCTGACGTATAGCTGTCAAAAGAAGTCAACAATTGTGCAATGTTCAAAATTCAATTCTGACAAGATCTTCAACCATTTGGTTCAATTCACAACTGTCATTGTTCCCTTACAGAAGAACCAGCTCGAGGCAATGCTAAAAGTTCAAACTGAACATTATTTAAAGGGCCAGATGCATATTTACTACAGAATTCCACACAACTCTCTCCCAAACCAATCTCAAGTAGATTGACCCAAACTATGATCCCATTCACCACATCCTTGGGTTCAGAATGTTCCTCCTCAAAATTAAAACCCCAGAAACCCAGCAAATAGATAGGTGATTCCATGTTCACCAGAAAACAAATTCATTAAAAAAATCTAGTGAAAGACAAAAGAGATGACACTGATGACAGGAAGTTGTCAGGAGGGGTGTCTATAATGACATTAGTTCCCTGCATGAATGCCTGCAATTCTGGATGCCCGACAATTTACAAATGTGCCCCTACCAGGTCTGAATGCATAGATCTCATTTATCTAAAGTAGAAGGTTCCTTACTTTGCTGGTTGATCTTTTCTTGACTTCTGCAAAGCAAAAGTAAGGAGCAAAGAATTATACGTAGTATATCTCAGCAGAGGCATCCTCCCTGCATCCTGAACCAATGTTTCTGAGAGTGAAGGGGGTCCTGAGCCTGACTTTGAGAAAAGTGCAGGGATTTGGGTCTGTTTGCTGCCTGAGGTTCATCCAGCAAACAGTTAAGGATCATGGAGAGGAAGGAGAGTTTGAAGGCAGGATCAATGTTGGATATGTTTTTAGGAGGAATATTTTTAGGATTTTTTAGATGACAGGAAATTTGAAGAACTTGAGAAATGGGAATGACCAACAATATCATCTTTCATGGGGGTCAGGAAGGGAAATTGTATGAGCAGCATTTCAGTGGGAATAGAGTAAAGAATCAGGAAGTGTTTCCAATGAATCACAGCTAACACCAAATCATATGCTCCTGTCATATGACCATTAGACTGTAGATCATACTTAGAGATTTTTCCAACCCTCAGTGTTTATTTTTCCTTTTTTTATATTTAAAATTTCATAGAAATGAATTTCCACAGGGCTTCTCCATGAAGGAAGAATTTACCAACCTTACTATTAATGAAGTTAAGTCTTTTGATCTTCCATTATATTGGCCATGAGTTGGACTTCATAAACCACTGCAATCCATGTGCTCTGGTTTGAGACGTAGTGTTTTGGGCCACTGCAGAAGTCAGTAAAGTATCCTCATGAGTGGTCAGGGAATGGGCATGGTTTGTCCCTCCTGGCCTGCTGTCACTGGGGCCTAAGATGTGCCACTTTCTCCCATAAGAGACAGGCACCTGTGAAGTGAGCAATGTGCAACATATCTGCCAGAGTGATGTGCCTGCCAGAGGCAAGTAGCTATGAGTGTGTGGAAGCTGTGAGGAGCTTGTGCAAGTCTTGGTAATGGTGTGGTGACGGTTTGGTCAGGCAAATAAATGCTCAGTTCTCATACTTTTAAAGTCTGAGGACGTTGTGGATCATGTGAATCCTGGCTGAATGATGGGGTATACAACATAGAGCACTATGTAATGGTAATAGAATTGCAAAATGTTTCTACTGACCTCTACCACACATGGGCAAGCCTTAATTTTCTTGTAGAACTCACAACCCAGCATTAACCTTGAATGCAGTCTCCTTGCACTGTCACTTCACTATGAACCTGAAGGGTTCCCTGGGCCCTTGTGAGAAAAGAGCCTTTCCTTCACACTGACCAAGGTCTAAAGGCCATTGTGCCTTCTGTCTGCCCTGTTTCACTAGTCTTGCTCTAGTCTTCCAAAACAACCAGCAATTACAGTCAATGAGCACCTACCCTTTATGAGGTACAGACTTGGATTCGACGAGCACTAACTAATGTCAAACTGAGTTAGACACTCATGAGCTCTGTGGATAAATACTGAGGCAATCCAAAACATACTTAGCACTGCCTAGACACTGAAGTCACAAGAATGAGGTGGGAATACTAATTTTGTTTATATCCCACACTGGGTCAGACAGTTGCAGGTTAATCATGCATTGCTAACCCTGTACCCATTATCCAGCACTGTAAGATTTAGTCCCCATTTTCTCTTCTATGTGCCTTATAACTGAAAAAAGATATGTCAATCACACCAGAAGAATGAAGGATAATGCCAAACAGTGACATTCTCATTTATTATCAGATGTTTATTATTCTTTTCTTCCTATATCTCTTGGCTCCACCCCAGCCAACACACCCACTTCCTCTGAGATCACTTAAAATAATGAACATCCACAGACATTCAACAATCTGAATGGGTTCCAGCACTTGCACTTTCAGAGCATCTTGTTTCTTTAGAATTAACTTTATCTGAAATTCTTCACACAGGGTAACCGTTAGCTCAGTTTTCTGGAATGTTAATAAAAATGTGTCCATTTTTGGAAAACTTGTGATTGTTTCCTCCCCTGTCATTTGGTGGTTTCCACAGGAAATACAACCGACAGAAGAATATTTCTGCAGCATCATTTTTTCCCATGGAACAGTGGGAAAGAAGTGATTCCATTCTGTCCCAGTGACAAAGTACAAATTTCAGAGATGAATCACATGCGTTAAAACACCTGCTATGGACCAAGTGCAGAGCTTCATGGAGTCAAATCTGATAGCCCGGGAAGTGGGTGTGAGCATCACAACATAATATGAACAGCATGTCAATATTCTACTGTCAACTCATTTCCATGATGTTAGCATTTACCCAGTGCTAACTGCACTGTAGAATGGCTAGATGTTAACACGGCACTGTTGTAGTAAATACCTATATCCAGTTAAAGTTAACCCTCACTACTTAAAGCTGGAGGTCATCGCCTGAAGATGAGATGCATTATGACTGGAACAGATGCAGACAACAGTGCAAGAAATGAATCAGACTAATGAGGAATGGCACAACATGGGGGAGTGTGGTTCCAAAGATTTCAAACTAGAAACTTTTGTCAAAGGAATGCAAAATAGGAGTATTATTTAGCGACCACAAAGGGCCAGGAGTTCGACCAGACAGATGCATAAGGGGACATCGAAGCAAGTAACCATCGAATGAATGCTGGGACTCGAGCTTCAACTTGGACGCAATGCCAGAAAAAAGTTCAATGACTTCAAATGAAATGGTCAAGGTCCATGAATGCATTTTCAAATCCCATATCCAAGTAACCATATTATTAGCCTTAGCAGTGATCAATTTACTCCAATTTCCACATCACACCCCCATCAATGACCGACAACAATAAGGACAACTACTTTCATGTTCATCATCTCACCCTCACACAGGTGGCACTGTTGTAAAGCTGGTAACTACATCTTATAGCCCGGTACCTCTTCTAGCATTTCAGCCCTGACAGACAAGATGCCCAAACAGGTGGCACAGCACTCACCATGCACTTCACTTTCTCGCAGGACAGTGCAGGAGAAATCTACTGTTCTGGTGATAAGTGATATGTTAATTCTGTTTCTCTGTCCACATATGCTGTCTAACCAGCCAAATCTTTTCCAGCTTTTCGTTTGTTATTTCAGATTTCCAGTGTTGCATTATTTTTCTCTTTGGTAAATCGAAGGGGGCAGACTCACTTGCAGGTCCTAACCCACAATGAGCAGATGGTTCTTGCCACTACTGGGATGCCCACTGAAGAGTCCAATAGCTGGCAGCAGGATTGAAACCCTTGAAGTTGATGGTATCCTCATACCTTGTCGCACCAACCTTTCAACCCACACTATCTTCTGATTTACAAGCTGTGGTTAGTCTCAGCACACTTCTCTTACATGCTCCCCCTCTCCACAGGCCAGGCACATCTTCACTTGATTTCACACTCATAAGCAGCACCTCAGGAACTCATGCTTCACGTAGAGTCATGTAACACGGAAACAGGTCCTTCAGCTCATTGTGTTCATGCAAGCCATCAAGTACTTATCTATACTAATCCAGTACTCAGCCTGTAGCCTTCTATGCAATGGCTCATCTAAATACTTCCTTGCAGGATTATGTGAGCCACGACAGAAGAAAACAACTGTTCCGATGAAAAGTCTATAAACTGCCTCCACACCCTCTCAGTTCCAGATTCTAATCCCATCTGAGTGAAAAATTCTTTACCAAATCCTTTTTAAATCTCCTACTCCTTATCTTAAAGCTCTGATTATAGACATCTTAGCAAAGGGAAAAAGTTTTTCACTATCTACCCTATTTATGCCCCTCATAATTTTGTACACCTCAATCAGGTAGTCTTTCAGTCTTCTCTACTTCAAAGAAAACAAACCCAGCCTATCCAGGCACTTCCTATAGCGAAAATGTTCCATCCCAGGCAACATCCTGGTGCAACAAACAACCTGCTGGAGGAACTCAGCGGGTCGAGCAGCACCTGTGAGATCAAAACCCTGCATCAGGTAGTTGAACATGAGACCTTCCTGGGAGGAGGTTGGGCAATGGTTTTGTGCAGATTTGCCTGGGAAGTGCACCAGAAGAGAAGAATAGTTTGGCTGTACAGAATCAAGAAATGGGTAGCAGCAGCAGCATGGAGAAAAATGGGAACATGAAGTATGGGCTCACAGTACAGCTTCAGAAGTATGAAGACTATACTAAAGGTCTTCTTTGAAAGCAATGGACCCACAGTTGGAGTTGCTACAGATTGAATGACAGGTAATAAAAGCTGGCAGTTTTTATATTTTGCAGCTGGCAAGGCAGGATAGCAGTGGGATACTGGGACCTAATGTAACCATTACAGAGGTGTCTATAGAGGCGACCTCAAGGTTGAAGAAGAGACCTTGAGGTAAAAGTAACATGTTGGTTGGAGAGTGGGAGCAGGATAAGATAATCCCCAGAAAAGAAATGAGCTTAATGGGAATGGGAGACCATGGACAGTGAAAGGAGGACTGTGTGGGAATGTAATGAGTTGTCCCATTCAGATGGACCACAGCAACAGTGATCTGGCAATTTGGGACAGATAGAAACAGTCTATGGAGGACAGCTCAGAGGAAGAGTCTGGGGTGGCACAGCTAGTGGAGCTGCTTCCTCCCACTCCAGAGACCCGGGTTCAATCCTGTCCTCAGGTGCTGTCTGTGTGGAGTTTGCATGTTCTCCCTGTGACTGCATGGGTATCCTCCAGTTGCTCCAGTTTCTTCCCACATCCCCGAAACATGCCAGATGGTAGGTTACTTGGCTACTGTAAACTGCCCCTAGTGGGTAGGTGAGTAGTAAAAGCTGGGGGTAATTAAGAATGTGGGGAGAATAAAATGGGATTAGTGTAGGATTAGTGTAAATGGGTGCTTGGCAGTCAGCGGGGACTAGTTGGGACAAAGAGTCTGCTTCTGTATTTTGTTGGTCTATGGCTCATTCCTGAAGTCCTTATGTGTAAATGGGTGGTTGATGGTTGGCATGGACTTGGTGGGCCAAAGGGCCTGTTTCTGTGCTGTGTCTCTTAGTGACATCTACAACATCTGTGATCTACTTAGTCGGCACAAACGAGCAAGTTCATCAGTGCCAGAGGAGGTGATAGAGGCAGGTAGAATTATAACATGCAAGTAACATTTGGAGAGGTGCATGGATAGGAAAGGTTTAGAGAGATATGGGCCAAACACAGGCAAATGGAATTAGATTAGATAGGCATCTTGGCCGGCACGGACATGTTGGGCCAAAGGGTCTGTTTCCATGCTGTATATCTCTATGAATTATTAAGGTTCAAAGAAATCAGCAGCCTCACTGCAGGATTCTAGTGGCAAGGTGGGACATAGCAGCCTCAGCATGAGGTGATGAACCAAATTATAACCATTCAGTTGAGTGATGATGAGAACAAGAAAGCACATATCCTACCAATGAGCTCATTATCCAGGGAGCTCTTGGTGTTCATCAAACTGCTGAGTGATCTTAATCAGGCTCAGACAGAACTTGATGAGCTGCAAGAGGGCTGCATTGCACTGTGGGGTAATTGCTGATCTCCAAGGATGGATCAGCTTCTTCGAAAGATTTCAGATCAGGTGTGGATTTGTTGATGTCAGCCCAGTATAGAACAGCAGGAGCGAGAGAAGACTTGCTGGCAGCTGTCATGTCAAGACGGAAGATGAAAAACACGATGATGCTGGAGGAACTCAGCAGACCAGGCAGCATCAGTGGAGAACAGCAGGCGGTCAACATTTCAGGTCAGGACCCTTCTTTGGGACTGAAGATAGGAAAATGGGAAGCCCAATATATAGGAGGGAAAAACAGAGCAGTGATAGGTGGACAAAAGAGGGGAGGCGGGGTGGGCACAAGGCGGTGATAGGTAGATGCAGGTAAGAGATAGTGATGGGCAGGTGTGGGGGAGGAGGGGAGAGCAGATCCACTGGGGGATGGGTGAAAGGTAAGGAAAGAAAGGAAAAAAAAGTGGGGTAGAAAAAAGAGAGATAGGCTAGGATAGGGAAGAAGAGAAGAAGCATGGGGGGGGGTTTGTGGGAAGGGGGGCGGGGGTAATCTCCTCCTCCCCCACACCTGCCTATCACTATCTCTTACCTGCATCTACCTATCACCACCTTGTGCCTGCCCCGCCTCCCCCCTTTTGTTCACCTATCACTGCCCTGCTTTTCCCTCCTATATATTGGGGCTTCCCCTTTTCCTATCTTCAGTCCCAAAGAAGGGTCCTGACCTGAAACGTTGACCGTCTGCTTTTCTCCACGGATGCTGCCTGGCCTGCTGAGTTCCTCCAGCATCATCGTGTTTTTCATCTAGATTCCAGCATCTGCAGTCCTTTGTTTCTCAAGACAGAAGATCTTGGTGATGATCCAGAGGACAAACGTTAGGGAAAGGATGGTGGTTATCTGGAATGAGCTGCCAGTGGAGGTAGTAGAAGCAGATACAATTACAATGCTCATAAGGCATTTGGGCAGATACTTAGATCGAGGAATGTGGGCCTAACGCAGGCAAATGGGATTAGTCTAAATAGGCATCACTGTCGGCATGGATGAGGTGGGCTATAAGTGCCTGTTTCTTTACTTTATGGTTCTATGATGCATCACCGCTCGGTATGGCAACTGCTCTGCCCAAAACCACAAGAAATTGCAGAGAGTTGTGAACGGAGTCCTGTCCATCACACAAACCAACCTCCCCTCCATTGACTCCATCTACAGTTCTCACTGCCTTGGGAAAGCAGCCAACATAATCTAGGACCCCTCCCACCCTGGTCATTCTCTCTTCTCCCCTCTCCCATCGGGCAGAAGATACAAAAGCCTGAGAGCACTAACTACCAGACTCACAGACAGCTTCGATCCTGCTGTTATCAGACTCTTGAATGAACCTCTCATATGCTAAAAGATGAACTCTTGATCTCCCAATCTACCTCATTGTGGCCCTTGCACTTTATTTGTCTACCTGTACTGCACTTTCTCTGTAACTGCAACACTATATTCTGCATTCTGTTTTCTTTTTACTATCTCAGTGTCATAATGGGTGGCGTGCAAAACAAAAGCCTGTCACAGATACAGTGAAACTAAAGTACCAATACCGATATGATTCTATGAAAGGAGCTTTCTGACAGAAAGTATAAGTAGGGAGGAGGAAAGGCCCAGCCTTTGGTGTGGGGAGCAGCTGCATGAAATTGGCACATTCAAAGGAGCAACTGAAGTGAAGATTGTTGAGCTTTGAATTTATTGTATATGTGAGTATATATACCATACTCTATGTAACAAAGCTAAGGTCAGAGATAATGAATAATGATAGAATACAACATGATGTAATGTAAAGAACAGATGGTAGGTGAGGAGAGCACAGGAAGTTCAGCAATTTGCTGAAAGCCATGACATATGCAAGTTCTTCAACCCTGTCAAGACCAAATACAACCCAAACACCCAAGGGCTCACCTCACTGGGAGTCAAGAATACAGGCAAATTTACCAAGGTCAGAGAGGCAGTCAGTACCTGCTAGAAGGGATGCTGCAAAGAACTTCTTGACCACAACTCTGTCCTTGACATGAGGGTCCTTGACTCCATTCCACAACAAACCCTTTAGTCCAGCCTCACCACCACTCCTGACCAACATCAGGCTGAAAAGGCCACATACCAACTGAGAAACAACAAGGCTTCAGCAGCAGATAGTATCCCTGCTGAAGTTCTAAAATGTGGCATGAGGAAGTTGAGTCACAAATTCACAGCCTCACTTCCCAGTTCTGGGAAGTTGAGGAAATACCAGCGGACCACAGAGATGTCATGATTATGATCATCTTCACAAAAGGAGGCAGGTTTGAATGTGGTAAGTACAGGGGAGTTTCCTTGCTATCTGTCACAGGGAAAATCATTGCCAAGGTCCTCCTCAACCACCCCCCTTCCAGTGGCTGAAGAGTTGTTCCCTGAACGGCAGTATGGATTCCATTCACCTGGAAATATAGTGGACGTGATCGTTACCTGGTGTCAACTCCAAGAGAAATAAAGAGAGCAGCATCAATCTCAGCCTCCTGTTGGAGTGGAGCTAATCAACCGGGAAAAATGGGAAACTGTTCAACCTATGTCACCTCCACTCAGGAAACAAGATCACTCCAACTTCAGTCATTATGCCCAGTATGCAAACAACATTTACGTATGCACATGTTCAGAGGCTGAGCTCCAGGTCATCATCAACTTGCCCACTGAAGCATACAAGAAAATAGGCCTTAACATCTAGAAAAAATGACCATCTGCTAATCCGCCCCTGCTGCACAACACTTTTAGTGAGATCTTTCCTTGTGGAAAATAACTGACACACCGCCTGTGCTAAAATGGTGATTACACTCCCAAGTCTTAAGTTGGCTGTAGAAGGATATATGATGGGCTAGCTGAAGTAAAGCTCTCTACCCTTCCTTTTGTTTCTTCTTCTCTCCGTTCTAAGAAAATAAACCAAAGGTCACAAATGTGGCTTCAGATAAGACCATTTCCGCTTGTCCTGGTTCACCACTTTAAATACCTTCATTAAGTCCATTACTGTGGCAGCATGATAGTGTAGCGGTTAGCATAACGCCATTACAGTGCCAGCGACCCGGGTTCAATTCCGCTGCTGTCTGTAAAGAGCTTGTACCTTCTCCCCATGTCTGCGTGGGTTTCCTCCAGGTGCTCCGGATTCCTCCCACATTCCAAAGACGTACAGGTTAGGAGCTGTGGGTATGCTATGTTGGTGCCGGAAGACTGGCGACACCTGCAGGCTGCCCCCCCCAGCACATTCTCAGTAACGCAAAAAGACACATTTCACTGTGTGTTTTGATGTACAAGTGACTAATAAATAAATAAATATCTTATCTTATTACGCTCTAGTTAGTCTGCTTTACAATAAAAAATTCAGGAAGGATGGATTCATCAGAGTTTTGCCTATTTTGGTTGAGAGTCCATTTTTTAATTATAGTGTTTGAGGGTTAAATTAGGAAGTCAGATTGCTACTTTCACGCAAGAAACACTAAAATTATTCTGTGATGGTACTCTTAACTGAAAGAAGCCTCCTACAATTTCTGAGATATCTCTTCCTTGTACAGGCTGCCCAAGACAAAACACAATGGGATACGCTTGATACCTTATACTGGAGCACGGCAAGAACCTTGGAAAGGTGAATGAGCCATAGAGTCATGGAATCATCTAACATGGAACCAGAACCTTCGATGCACTGATTCTGTGCTGCCCATCAGGATGTTCCTTGGAATGGAGGGCTGTAGTCATAAGGAAAGATTGGGTTTATTCTCACTGGAACACAGGAGTCTGAAGACTGACTTTAGAGAGGTTTATAAAATTATGAGGAGTACAGATAGGATAGGTAGTCAGAGTCTTTTTTCCAGGGCAGGGGGATCTAAATCCCCACCCCCTCCCATACTTCTTCTCTTCTTCCCTTTCCAAGCCTCTTTTTTTCCTTTCTCTCCTTACCTTTGACCCATCTCCCGGTGGATCTGCTCTCCCCTCCTCCCCCACACCTTCCTATCACCATCTCTTACCTGCATTTACCTATCACTACCTTGTGCCCACCCCACCTCCCCCCTTTTGTCCACCTATCACTGCTCTGCTTTTCCCTCCTATATATTGGGCTTCCCCTTTTCCTATCTTCAGTGCTTTTCCCTCCTATATATTGGGCTTCCCCTTTTCCTATCTTCAGTGCTGAAGAAGGGTCCTGACCAGAAATGTTGACCACCTACTTTTCTCCACGGATGCTACCTGGCCTGCTGAGTTCTTCCAGCATCATAGTGTTTTTCATCTAGATCCAGCATCTGCAGTCCTTTTTCTCTCTAGGGGAATCTAAAACTAGAGGACATGGGTTTAAGGTGAGAGGGGAGAAATTTATAGGAGACTTGAGTGGTAAGTTTCTCACACAGAGGGTGGTGGTTATCTGGAATGAGCTGCCAGAGATGGTTGAACCTGATACAATTACAATGTTTAATATGCATTTGGACAGGTACTTAGATAGGAAAGGCGTAGAGGGATACAAGCCTAATGCAGACAATTGGGTTTAGCATAGGTGGGCATCAAGGTCAGAATGCATGAGCTGGGCTGAAAGGGCCCATTTCTGTGTTGTGCGATTCTATGATCAAGTATCCATTTACTCTACTAATCCATTTTATTCTCATTCCCATCAACTTCATGCCCTTCCCGTCCCGACTCCCCCAGATTCTACAACCCATGAACGCCAGGGACAATTTGCAGTGGACAATTCACCTACTAACCCATACATTTTTAATGGGAGGAAACCAGAGCATTCACATCAGCAGAAAGAGGATGTGCCAACTCCACATAGACAGTACTACTGGAGATCAGGCTCATACCCAGGTTGTGGAGCTGTGAGGCAGCAGCTGTGCCAGAGTCTGCCACCCAGCTTAAGAATGGCCTCTGTTCAGGGGAGTGACAGAGGGATGGACAGCAAGGATGGTCTGCACTCTGGGGGAATGACTGAGGTACAGATAGGAAGGATGGCCTTGGTCCTGGGTAGCGAAGAGGGGCAAACAGGAAGGATGGCCTGTCTGGGGGGAGTGATCCAAGGATGGAGAACAAGAGTGGTCTCTGGTCTGGGGAAGTGACAGGGGGAAATGGTCTTGTGTCTGATGTGGGAGGCTGAAGCAACGGTTGCAGATGGCAGGAAGAGTTACCAAAGTTTGCACATAATAACTCTGAGCTCTCTGAAGTGCTTCACCGATCTCCACAAAAGTTGAACAATCGCATACTGAGGGCATCTAAGGAGCTGGGCGGGGGGGGGGGGGGGGAGGCAGCGGGAAAAAACGGACAGTAGATGATCACGGTCTCAGTGGAAGTCTAAGCGGTATATTCAGCCTGTCAACGACAAAGACAGGCGCTGTATCATTGGGACCTTTCCCACCTAGCATCGTACTGATCGGCGGGACCGGCGAGGAAGGCAGCATTGCCGCCCACCTATTATAAGGAACCGATTAAAGACAGAGGTGGCCTTAGACTTGCATCCCCCAGTGAGTGCACATGGTAACAGCTGGCAACATCACCGTCAGCTGATGTGAATGATCCAGGCCGGGGCTGGTCACCCTCACAGATTGTCCGTCCACTCGTTTTGTCACACAATGGGGAAGGAGATTCCGCATCCGAAGCAGGGCAATTTACCAGATGTGCCCGTCCCACTAATGTCCAGCTGTTAGCGCTCCGGATCCAGCCCAGCAGATTAATTACAGCGATTGGTTACTTATTACGGTTCCAGTCACACCTGCAGCCTCTGCAATTAGTCACCAGATTGCCCCGAAAGTCCTAAACAGATGCAAATTGGCCTCTTGCCATTTTCTCGCCAGGTGTGCCGAGCTGGTGGATAAAAGCAGCTCTTTCAGTGGCTTGTGTGTTATTTCAATCGCTGCCTACAGCCTGATGGATGGAGGTGACGGGACCTCGCTTTCACAATAACAATGAACATCAACCTATCTCCATCTGGAACCCCCACACGGTGATCCTTCATGCTACCAGGATGCCAGACACCAGGCTTTCAGGCTGCTGTTATTAAATGCAGCAACTATGTGGAGCATCGCTGCCATTGACTGCAGTGAAGTCTCTTCATGTGGTTGCCCGGGATTCAGATGGAGGTTACAGAACAAAACCATCACAGGTGCTGAGGAGGATGCAACGACTTTCATTCTGACGCTTATCTGTCAGTAAAGTACTGAATTCCGCGGGCAGGCTTTCCATTCTCCTTTGCAACTACGTATTCATTGGCAAGTGTTCTCCTGAAGGCACCGGACCCAATCATTCCGCACTAGTTCAACCCAAAGGCCATTCTCCGCGAGTGAACCTCCGCCTCCTGCGTTTTCCCGCTGTAGGTGGGAGGGAAGGGGGTGCTGATGTTCACTGCCCAACACCGTGGTGTTTGCAGTGTGCCTCCAATTGTTCAAAGGAGGGTTGGTGGGTGATCAGTCTCCTCCTCCCTCTCCCGCCTGTTAAACAAGAAAGATTAAGTGATCAGTTTCCTTTGGGTTTCATTTGCCCCGCCACCTCCATAAACTTAGGGCTTTCTCATATGAAAAGGAGTAGGTCATTCTTTCCTCAGCCCCCTTCTGCCATTCATTTATATCCATTTATCTGCCTGGGCTCTGCATTTTTAATAGCCTTGGTAATAAAAATCTATCACTGACGTTTTCTGATAACCTCAACAGGGGAGACTACTACCACTTCTGGTATGAATTAATATTTCCTGGCATCACCTGGATAACTGGGCCCTAATCTGTTGACTATTTTGCCTCGTACTGGGCGCACACATTGGGAGAAATAATTTCTCTCTATCCATTAATTATTTTAAATGCCTCAATTAGAAAGCCACTTAATCATCGGTATTCAAGGGGATACAAACCTACTCCAAGCCAGCTTGCTTCAGTTTAACCATGTATAATTCCACCAAATTTGCTCTTCCTGCTCTCCTTCCTGAGGTGCCTGCCCCAGGAGTCATTCAGCAGAGATACAGGCCCTTTGGCCCAACGACCATGGTGCCAACCCATCTAGTCCCAATTTCCTGCGTTCAGCCCATATCCCTCCAAGCCCCGCCCCTCCATGTACCTATCCAAGTGCTTCTTAAATTATACTATTGTACCTGCCTCAACCTCTTCCTATGGCAGCTCATTCCATATACTCACCTCCCTCTGTGTGGAAAAGTTGCCCCTCAAGTCCTTTTAAATCTTTCCCCTCTCACCCTAAATCTATGCCCCCTAGTTTTGGACTCCCCTACCCTGGAGAAAAAACTGTTACCATCCACCTTGTCTTTGCCCCTCATCATTTTATAAATCTCTGTAAGGTCATCCCTCATTCTCCTACGCTCAAAGAAATAAAGACCTAGACTGGCCAACCTCTCCCTATAACTCAGGCCCTCTAGTCCTGGCAACATCCTCATAAATCTTTTCTGCACTCTTTCCAGTTTGATCACGTCTTTCCTATAACAGAGTGACCAAAACTATACACAGAACTCCAAGTGCAGCCTCACCAACGACTTATACAACTGCAACATAATATCCCAACTCCTATACTCAGTGCCCTGACTGATGAAGGCCAGAGTGCTAAACGCCTGTTTCACCACCCTGTCTACCTGTGACACTACTTTCAACGAAATATGCACTTGTACTCTGAGGTCCCTCTGTTCCATTACACTCCCTAGTGCCCTACCATTCATAGTATAAGTCCTATGCTGGTTTGACTTTCCAAAATGCTTCACCTCACACTTAACTGTATTGAGATCCATCTGTCACTCCCAGACCCACTTCCATAATTGATGAAGATCTCCCTGTAATCTACGATAACCTTCTTCACTAGCAACAAAACCTCCTAATTTCATGTCATCTGTAAACTTACTAATCAAGCCTTGTCCATTCACAAAATTAGACCTGCTCCAGTTTAGGAGCCTAACCTGTGAACCTGTACTATCCTTTTCCATCACTATCTTAAAACTAATAGAGTTATGGTCACTAGAGCCAAAGTGCCACTTCAGTTACCTGCCCTACCTCGTTCCCTAGGAGAAGGTCCAGTATTGCACCCTCCCGAGTACAGCCAGCTGTACATTGACTCAGGAAACTTTTCTGGACACATTTCACAAATTCCACCCCATCCAGGCCCTTAACACTCTGGGTAGTCCAGTCAACACCAGGGAAATTAAAATCTCCCACTAATACAACCCTATTATTCTTACAACTATAAGCAATGTCTCTACACACCTGTTCCTCAAGTTCCCGCTGACTATTGGGGAGGGGGGGGTCTATAACACAGCCCCACTAGAGTGACCCTCCCCTTCTTGTTTCTAAGTTCTACCCATATGGCCTCACTAGATAATTCCCCAAGAATGTCACTCTAACTACTGCTGTTACGTTTTCCCTTATCAAAAAGGCAACACCCCCTCCTCGCTTACCTGTACCTCTGTCACACCTGTAGCATCTGTATCCCAGAATACTGAGCTGTCAGTCCCGCCCTTCTCTCAGCCATGTTTCTGTTTTGGCTATAACATCCCAGTCCTCAGAGCCAATCCACACTCTGAGTTCATCCACCTTGCCTGTTAGACCTCATGCATTGAAATAAATGCAGTTTAACTGGGTATTCCTTTCCCTGCCTTTACTGTCCCCCTGGCTGTGCTGATTACTAAACTTGCTCTCGCTGACTACTGCTTTATCCCATGACTTGCTCCTGCTCAGAGTCCCTGCTCCTGCTCAGAGTCCCACCCCCTGCCAATCTAGTTTGAACCCTCCCATATAGCACTAGCAAATTTCCCTGCAAGGACATTAGTCCTCTCTGTGGTCCAACTGCAAACTGTCACTCTTGTACAGGTCACCTCTACCCCAGAAGAGATCCCAATAGTCCAAGAACCTGAATCCCTGCCCCCTGCACCAGTTCCTCAGCCACGAAGTCATCTGGCCAATCTTTCTATTTCTGACCTCACTAGCATGTGGCACCAGGAGGAATCCAGAGATCACTACCCTCAACGTTCTGCTTCTTAACTTCTTACCTAACTCCCTATACTCATTCTGCAGAACCTCATCCCTTGTTCTGCCTTTGTCGTTTGTACGAACATGTTTTGTCCTCCCGTCGAGAATTTTCTGCAGCTGCTCACAGACATCTTCTGCAGCCGCCCAGGAGTGAATACAGCACTCCAACAAGGACCTAACCGGAGCTTTACTTAACTGTGACATATCTAAGTCCCTTTGTATCCCAGCCTCATTCTCTTCATTAGATATATTTAAGGTGGAGGTAGATACATTTTTGAAAGTATGAGGAATTGAGGGTTATGGGGAACTGGCACAGAGAAAGAGTTGAGGCCAACATAAATCGGCATTAATCATATTGTATGAAGGAGCAGGATTGAGGGGCCCGGAGGCCTACTCCTGCTCCTGTTTTCTTGTGTTCTCTCCATTAGCTATAAGTATCTGAATGCAGCTTTCTGTCATCATTCATTGATACCTTTGCATACATTCCTACATCCATACACCTGCTTCTGCATAGTTCTGGGTATTATTATTTAGAAAATATTTATCATTCTTGGGCCCAATAAAACTAAATGAAAGGCTTTTGTTTTGTTGTACTTGTTCATGAGGCATGGACATCTTTGAGAATTACTGTCCATGCTTCATTGCCTCAAGAACTGGGGATGCAGTTAAGAACCAACTATATTGCTGGCTCTGGAGTCAATGCCTGGGAGCATTTTGATGATAGCTGTTGAGTTAATCATCAGCATGTAGCAGGAAGACAGCCTAAAGGTTGTCATCCTGTTCAGGAAGATTCCCAAAGGGACTGAGTTCAGTCTGAATCCTAAGGGACAGCAGGTGACCCCTAATGAGAGATTGGTCAGGGGTCAAAGGTGATCCTGGGGAAGGTTTAACTCCCAGGGGTGCATTTCAATTTAAAATGTCAAGTAAAGTTTGTGTGGTGGTTCTGTGGCATCTCTGGGTTGTGACTTCAGAATTTGAGGTTATGGCCTTAGACCTGTGGCCCTCCTGTGCCTGAAGGGTCCCTGGTTGAAAGAAAGGAGCACACTGCCAACATCCCCATCTGCCATTTTAAAGCACACCGGCCAGATTGAGTTAACAACAGGATGGATATTTTATTCCAGTTCAACCTACTACAGATTAGCAGAAGACAACTTAAACTGTTTGAAATTCATTCAAAGTTGTACTTCTTTCTCATCAATGTGCTGGAAGCTAGGATTTACTTCATATTTCCCCTTCTGCTTTGAAGACAGAAAACAGAATGGCCCAAGCTCAGATATGGACAGAACATTCCGAGGTCACCACTGCCTGCCTACCATCCGACGCTCAGCACATCTTCAACTGCACCGCAGCATGGAGACGGGAGACACACTGGGGATCAGGTATCAGAACATCCACTGAATCCCTTGGAGGCTCTGGATCATACTGGAACAGGGGGGCTGAATGTACTTTGCAACTGGCCCCTCAGCTTTATGCCAGCAGAGTCTCTGACTGACATATGGACAACAGCTCTGCTGAAGGTTACCACCCTTCATGAAATAGGCAAATTCAGGTAAACTGTATATTTATTTTTCTTTATTTCACATTTTATTTATGTTTTACTTAATTTACAGTTGTTGAATATATTTTAATTTAATTCATTATTTTTAAAAAAATTAATTATTTTTTAAATAATCTTTTGCACAGTGGCCCAGCTAGTAGAACCACTGCCTCACAATTTTAGCAATCTGGGTACAATCCTGACTTCTGGTGCCACCTGCATGGAGTTTGCTTGTTCTCCCTGGGGTCGCAGAGGTTTATTATTGTCACTTGTACCGAGGTACAGTGAAAAACTTGTCTTACAAACCAATCGTACAGGTCAATTCATTACACAGTGCAGTTACATTGAGTTAGTACAGAATGCATTGATGTAGTACAGGTAAAAACAGTAACAGTACAGAGTAAAGTGTCACAGCTACAGAGAAAGTGCAGTGCAATAAGGTGCAAGGTCACAACAAGGTAGATTGTGAAGTCATAGTTCATTCATTGTATAAGGGAACCGTTCAATAGTCTTATCACAGTGGGGTAGAAGCTGTCCTTGTCTGGTGGTACGTGCCCTCAGGCTCCTGTATCTTCTACCCAACAGAAGAGGAGAGAAGAGAGAATGTCCCGGGTGGGAGGGGTCTTTGATTATGCTGGCTGCTTCACCAAGACAACAAGAGGTAAAGACAGAGTCCAAGGAGGGGAGGCTGGTGTCCGCAATGCACTGGGCTGTGTCCACAACTCTCTGCAGCTTCTTGCGGTCCTGGGCAGAGCAGTTGCCATACCAAGCCGTGATACATCCAGATAGGATGCTTTCTATGGTGCATCGGTATAAGTTGGTGAGAGTCAAAGGGGACAAACCAAATTTCTTTAGCCTCCTGAGGAAGTAGAGGTGCTGGTGAGCTTTCTTGGCCATGGCGTCTACGTGATTTGACCAGGACAGGCTGTTGGTGATGTTCACTCTCAGGAACTTGAAGCTCTCAACCTCAGCACCATTGATGTAGACAGGTGCATGCACACTGCCCCCTTTCCTGAAGTCAATGACCAGCTCTTTTGTTTTGTTGACATTGAGGGAAAGGTTGTTGTCATGACACCATTCCACTAAGCTCTCTATCTCCTTCCTGTACTCCGACTCATTGCTGTTAGAGATACGGCCTACAACGGTGGTATCATCTGCAAACTTGTAGATGAAGTTAGAGCAAAATCTGGCCACACAGTCATGAGTGCATAGAGAGTAGAGTAGAGGGCTGAGGACGCAGCTTTGTGGGGCACCAGTGTTGAGAATAATCGTGCCAGAGGTATTGCTGCCTATCCTCACTGATTGTGGTCTGGTAATTAGGAAGTCGAGGATCCAGTTACAGAGGGAGGTGTTGAGTCCGAGGTCTTGGAGTTTGGTGACAAGCTTGCTTGGGATTATTGTATTGAAAGCAGAGCTGTAGGCAATAAGCAATAGTCTAATGTAGGTGTCTTTACTGTCCAGATGCTCCAGAGATGAGTGTATGTTGCACAACATAAGGACAAAAATTTTGCATTGATTTGATGTTGCAGACAACTAGCCAAAGGACAAGGATGAAGAAGAGATTTGTTTCCTCGCAGCAAGTTACCATGATCTGGGATATTTCAGATTTCCAGCTTCGGCAGCATTTTGGTTTATTGAAGATGACACTTAACTCGTTCTGTTGGGATTCAGTAGTCAGCCTTTCAGTAACTATGTCTTTTAAAATTCAAAAGCAGTTTAGAACATGCCTTTAACCATCCTTGCACCCAAAAGAGCCAGTTTAATTTTTAGAAACCCTACAAATGGGTGCAATTGGCAGTGACTGCCAGCAGTGATCATTTCATCCTGGAGTGAGCAGGTTCAGCTGCTAGCACCATCTTTTTTTTAAACAAGTGCCAAAGGTCACAGAGACCCAATTTATAACTTGCCCTCAAATTTTTGCTCAAGTTTTCAGCAAATGATATTTAAAAAAATGCGTGACTGGGTGGAACTCTGCCCATATTCCCAATCCATGGAGTCACTCTGACGACCTTCGAAAGTCAGAGTGATGTGAGTTAATACTTTTTGCCTTCCCACTCTCCTTTATCCAACAACTCACCAAGCAGCACTGCACAGCTAAGAGGGTGAACACATTTTGTTAAGGCCAAATAAGCAAAGTCCAGGAATTCACTATTCTGCAGGCATATTGAGGCACTATTTTACTTTGGTTTTATGATTTGTTTTATCATATTTTTGCACTATCAAATGAAGCCAATTTATTCAAGAGATTGCAATGGCTCTGTGTGGATTGGAGGCCACCTATGACATTTTAATGCCTTTGTGGTGTATTTCTAACAACTGTGAGGCTATCAGTTAATTTAAGGAAGTTGAAGTCACTGTTACTTTAAGGACTATATCATGTGGTTACTTATAGGAGCATTGATGTACTATGCATTTCAGATCCAGTTGAAGACCAACTACCACAAGGTGTGGTGAATCAAGGAGAACAGTTTTGTTCTCGTCATGACCATGTCTGAGTGACTGATACTCAGCTCGAGACCATTTCAGAGGAACAATATGCCAGAGCTTGAAACCCAAAACACTGCAGATGCTGCAAATCTGAAATAAAAACAGCACATGTTGTGGACAATCTGCAGATCAAACTGTATCTGTGGAGAGAGAGAGAGAGAGAGAGAGAGAGAGAGGAACCTTTCATCAGAACTGGAAAAGTGAGAAAATATGCATGTACTAAGTTGGAGAGAACACGGAGGATATTTGTATTAGGGTACTGATTAATGTTGCCTATGTGACACAAACGTGCCTGATGCCATCTAAGAGACGGAAATGAATGCTGGATAGTCAGAGCTCATCTCTCTGGAGGAGAGTTAATAGGGGAAGATAAATAAGTCAGTAGAGAGAGAGAAACTGGAACTGTGAGATGCAGAACACAGCAATTGCTGTAAGTCTACAATAACAGAGGATGCTCGAAATACCCAGCAGATCAGGTAGAATCAGTAAGAGAATAAAACTGAGTTAATGTTGTAGGTTAACCAGAACTGGTCAGTTCTGTCACAAACAGCCAAAGGTTGGTTACCTGAAAATGTTGAATTCTATGTTGAGTCCAGTATCTACAATGTGCCCAGTCAGAAGATGAGTTGCTGTTCCTTGGCCACTTATTCTCTAACTTTTCAGAAGAGAACAGGCTATGATGAACCCACACATGCACCCAGTTTCAGATTCAAATAACAATAATTGTTTCAGCCAGCTCCATCAAGCCCATCCATTCTCCGTATCCTATGCTGTATTTAATAACCATAAAAGTAATGGAAATGTTCAAGATTTAATTTTAATTCTAGTATTATCATCATAAAATTTATCATGATTTTGAGAATCGTTCACAGATTTTTAAGAGCATTAATAATAGTTACTTACAATGTCCGTTGCCATGACTTTGTTCATCATTGTTAATCTGTCATTTGTTTATTGAGTATCACAGACTAAGATATTCATTGGTGCCAAAGAGACTGCAAAAGTGGGTTGTAGTTCAGAAGTAGGGAAGTAATGTTTCAATTGTACTTTTTTGGTGAGGCCACACCTGAAGTATTGTGCACAGTCTTCATTGTATTATTTAAGGAAGGATATACTGGTATTGGAGGCAGTGCAAAAGAGATTCACTGGGCTATTTCCTGGAACGATAAGGTAATCCTCTCATGAACAGCTAAAGAAGTTAGATCTATATTCTTTGGTGTTTAGAAGAACAAAGGGTGACCTTACTGAAATATATAAGATCCTGAAGGGAGGTGTTGAGATGTTTCCACTAGTGGGAGAACCTCAGAAGAGGAGACATAGTTACAAGATTGGGGGCGGTCATTTAAAGCTAAGGTGCATAAGATCTTCTTCTCGCAGAGTTTAGTGAAGTTCTGGAATTCTCTATCTCAGAGGACTGTGGAGACTAGATCACTGATGGTATTTAGAGAGAAGGGAGATAAATTGGGTCCATGGGGGACTGCAACAGAAGAGATGAGGCCTGGGACAGATCTGCCATAATCATATTGAATAGTGGGACAGGCTTGAGGAACCATGTGGCCTTCTCCTATTTCCTTAGGTTCTTATAATTCCAAGACAACCTACCAACTTTTTGGCTAAACCCACAAATGAGTGAGCAATCATGGCTGTACTTTATACCCTGCAGTAGAAACTTTATACCTTCTGGGTACAAAGAACAGGCTTTTCAAGGTGCCAGGTGTATCCCAGCCAATGGCTCCTCCTGTCCAACAACCAATGGAGGCTGCACTTCAGCAGGCAGCTGGCAGTAGGACACTGTGGATAAGCAGACAACACACTTAAAGATCAAAGGCAACATGGGGAATCTGGACATTTCTGCTCCAATAGAATGTGCCACCGGTGCAATACAACATTGTGATGTCCACCATGCCTGGGCACCCTGCCAACTCATTATTTGGACTCACTCATGGATAATGCCTCTCAGGTGAGCAATTGTAGGGCGTTCCAGGGTCATACACTGAAATGTTTGAAACACACTCCTCTCTCCCCATGTAGGAGTAACTAACTGAGGCCAGTCCAACATCTCCTCTGTTTTGGCTCATTTGGGTGCTGGGCTCAGTGTTTGGCCCTTCAGACTTGCTCTGTCTCTGATCAGATCATGTTTTTTTTTAGAAGACAACAGGTTTGTTACTTTTAGAGTGGACATTGTAGATAAATGAAAAATCCAGAGACTTCAGTGCTGCTCCCCACTGCCAGAATATTAGTAGAAAATTCATTGGCCCATGCATAGGAACATTAGAAATAAACTAGGCAATTCAACCTCTCATGCCTGTTCCAGCATTCAATAAGATCATGGACGATCTTCTACCTCAGTCCCACCGTCCTGCACCAACCAAATATCCTTTAGTCCTCTTAATATCCAAAATGCCATCAAATTCTCCCTTCAAAATACTCAGCAATAGCACCTCTGCAGCGCCATTCTCTGGGTAGAGAATTCCAAAGATTTGGTATTCTTTGGATGAAGACATTTCCTCTCACCTCTGTCCTGAATGGCTGACCTATTTTAAAACTGTGAGCCTGGCTCTAAAAACCCCATTGAAGAAATTATCACCCCTGCACCTATCCTGTCAAGCCCTTATCATAAGAACATTAAAAAAGCAACAGGAGTAGGCCACTTGGCCCCTCAAGCCTGCCCCACCATTCAATATAAGCATGGCTGATCTGTTGCATTCATCTCTTCTTCTGTGCCCGTTCCCCACAACCCTCAGTCTCTTGATTTTTCAAACATTATCTACTTCCACTTTACATACCCCCAATGATCCAAACTCCACCACCCTCCAGAGTAGAGTAATCCAGGGATTCACCACCCTCTGCAAGAAGAAACCTGAAAGGATTTTGTATGCTTCAATGGGATCACCCCTCTCCCTCAATTCACTGAACTATCAAAGGTGCTTTGCCATCAACAACAAACCCACAATCAGAACAGTTGCCCAGCTAGGAGAGCTGCTGCTCTACAGCTCCAACAATCCAGGTTCAATCCTGACCTCTGCTGCTGTCTGTCTGGAATATGCTTTTTGTGACTGTGTGGGTTTTGTCCAGGTGTTCCTGTTCCCTCCCATATCCTAAAGGATGTGCAGGCTGTAAGGTTAGTTGGCCACTATAAATTGCCCCTGGAGTGTAGGTGAGTGGTAGAATCTGGGGAGAGTTGATGGGAATGTTGGGAGAATAGGTAACAAAGGAAATTAATGAGGAATGGGATAGCTCAGTGAGCTGCCACAGACTGGCTGGGTTGAAGTGCTCTTCTATGTTATAAGGAAATATATGGACATCTCTATCACCTAAAGACAAGAGCAGCAGATACACCTCACGTTAAGGTTTCCCTCATGGTCAAACACCATCTTGACTGGGGTAGATATTGGCATTCCTTCATTATCACAAAGTCAGGATTTCAGAATTTCCTACATAATGCTGCTTTGGGAATCCCTACACTACATTGGAATTTAGTGGTTTCACAAAGGTGGCCAAGAAACAGCAGACTTGCCAGCAATGCCCACGTCCCTGGAGTGAGTCATAGAGTTGTACAGCACAGAAATGGACCCTTTGACCCACCACGTCCATGCTGAAATGTTTTGCCCATCAATATTAATCCCATTGTTCCCCATCAGGATCATATAGAACACAGAACAGTACAGCACAGGAACAGGCCCTTCAGCCCACAATGTCTGTGCTGAGCATGATGCCAAGTTAAACTAATCCCTTCTACCTGCACATGGTCCATATCCCTCCATTCCCTGTATATTCATGCAACTATCTAAAAGCCTCTTGAACGCCACTATAGTATCTGTTTCCACTACCACCCCTGGCAGCTCACTCCAGGCACCCACCACTCTCTATGTAAGAATCTTGCCCCTCACATCCTCTTTAAATATTCCCCCTCTCGCAAAGCTATGCCCTCGAGTACTCGATATTTCCACCCTGGGAGAAAGATTCTGGCTGACTACCCTATCTATGCCTCTCATAAGTTTATAAATTTCTATCAAGTCTCCCCTTAGCCTCCAAAGCTCCTTAATGAATGTTTGAAATTGTCACAGTAGGGTTTGCTTGAACAATTCTGAGTGACACCTGAGTTCCCTCACACCCATTTACCCTCCAGTTTATATAGGAAGAGGAGCCTGCTTCACACAAACACATAATCCTCTTATTCATGTCTACAGCTCCTGTAGACCCACCTCAGCAAACAGAAAGGAACTGGGAACAAAAGTCACCAGTTGGGTGATGTGCTGGAGAGGACAATTACCAAACACTGATCATAGATCAATTGGTAGCTGCAGTGGTGCTAATTGGTCAGTTCAATCCCACCACTGATTTTGTTGCCATGATCCAGAAGATGATCACTCACTTTTTTTGGAGTAATGGAAAGCATCGGGGCATCCCCTGCACTTCTGAGTCTCCCGATTGAGGAGTGAAGCTTAGTTGTCGGGAGAAAGGAGGAAAATTCCTCTGCAGAGGCCTTGGCACCTTAATTCACGCACATTATAGAAAGGATGTGGAAGCTTTAGAGAGGGTGCAGAGGAGATTTACCAGGATGTTGCCTGGATTGGAGAGCATGTCTTACGAGGAAAGGTTGAGCAAGCTAGGGCTTTTCTCTTTGGAGAGAAGGAGGATGAGAGGTGACTTGATAGAGGTGTACAAGATGATAAGGGGCATAGATCGAGTGGACAGTCAGAGACTTTCTCCCAGGGCCACAATGGCTAACACGAGGGGACATAATTTTACCATGCTTGGAGGAAGGTATAAGGGGGACGTCAGGGGTAAGTTTTTTTACACAGAGAGTGGTGGGTGCGTGGAACACACTGCCGGCAGAGGTTGTGGGGGCAGATACATTAGGGACATTTAAGAGAATCTTAGACACATGAATGATAGAAAAATAGGGGGCTATGTGGGAGGAAAGGGTTAGATAGATCTTAGAGCAGGATAGAATGTCGGCACAACATTGTGGGCCAAAGTGCCTTTACTGCGCTGTAGTGTTTTACGTTCTATGTTCTATGTAAACTGTTGAGTTGATGTGCACATGTACTAAATCTGTAGCCCAAGTACCAGCTGCTGGGGTAAGGAAAGGAGCAATTCTTGGTACAATGGTTCACCCACTCACTGTGCTTCCAGCATCTCTAAACATGCAGATGGCATTCTATTTAGAAGCAGAGACAATGGCATGAAACATAAGTAAGGTGAGGAATTTGCAATCATTATGTGGCTTACCTAATGAAATGGATCTGTTTCCTCAATTAGCCACATTAATCACAAATCTGTACTTGCAAATAAAGCCCAAAAGTTTAACAAGCTGTCAGCATAAGTGGTCTAATAAATGCATGTTTTGGAGATTAGCAATGACTTAACATAAAACTGAAACACAGATATGTAGCACAGCACCCGCTGGTTAATGAGCACCTTGTTAATGGGACCATTAATTTAAAGGCACCAATTAATAGGAATGTGCATTTTTTTGCAACCTCTCATCAGGTACTGACTCTCTCTTGGTATATTTTAATGGGGAAAGAAAGTCTTACATTTATATCGTTCCTCTCATGTCCTTTTCTGGAAGACCCAAAGCACTTTGCAACCTATATCATCCTTCTAAAGTGTAATGTATGAAACAGAGCAGCCAATTTGTACACAATAAGCTCCCACAAAAAGGAGTAGTATTATGATCAGATCAGCAGCTTCTGTTTCAATATCGGCCAGAATGCTGGGGATAACTCAGCTGCTCTTCTTCAAACTAATTCCATGGAATTTCTTAAGCTCACCTGGGACAGCAGTTGGATCCTTGGTTTTATGCCTCACCTGACAAACAGTATCTCCAAAGATGCATCACCCACTCAATGGCATGACTGGAGAATCAGCCCAGACGTTTGTGCTCAAGTCTCTGGAAAGAGATTTGAACCCAGACTTTTATGCCAAAAGGCGGGAGTGTAACCAAAATGAGCAATCAACAAGATGCACAGCTCAGGGTGTGTAACCAGCACCATCAATGCCCTCATAAAGGCAGATGGCTAATAGTTCAGTGGATTATTTCAAGTTTTGTTCATGGTGAAAAGGGTCACTGCTGGAGAAATGAGCAAACTCCATTTTAGCACTGTCAGCTTCTCCAAGGGCAGGAGTGACATTCCTGGATGTGTATTGGGAAATACCAGTGCTAGTTGTTAAGACCAAGTCCCATTGTGCTAATAAGAAAGGGATCCAAAAGTAATTGCATTGTTTTCTCAAGTTATATACTCCTGACATGTATAGAGTGTGTAAAAAAAAATCTTCAGTCTGTTCAATGCTCAATACAAGAGGGCATGGCTTTAAGGTAATGGGGGGGATCTTCAAGGGAGATGTCAGAGGGAGGTTTTTCACCCAGAGAGTGGTTGGTGCATGGAATGCCCTGCCTGGGGCGGTGGTGGAGGCTGATACATTGGTCATGTTCAAGAGATTGTTAGATAAGTATATGGAGGAATTTAAGACAGAGGGATATCTGGGAGGAAGCGTATAGATAGTCTTAGGAGTGGTTTGAAGGTCGGCACAACATGGTGGGCCGAAGGGCCTGTATTGTGCTGTATTGTTCTATGGTTCTATGGTTCCAAGTCCTCAGGCCCTTTTAAATGTAGGAATATTGCAAAACCACAAGGTCCAGTGCACCACTTGGTAAAGGCATAACCCAGTGTGGATCTGAGCCACGCATATCAGGAAGGTGTCAGGATTGATCCTTGTTGGGAGAGGTCCCTTTAAGAGATGGTGTGATCCTATTATCATGTCCTCAGGAGGTTGGATGACAGCACACAATAAAATGGCTTTGCCATGGAGTAGCACATGGCAAACTCTGCTGAATTGCGAGTGTTTGTTTCGATGCAGTGATTGCATATACTGAACAAGGCCAGTATGATAGTAATAGGTCATACCAGTTTATGCATTGAGTAGTCTCTGAAAGAATTCCCCATTGAAGGAGCCAAGGAGATCCCTGCACTGTATACATTGTAATCACATGAGTTCCCAGTCATCTTCTGACACAACTGATGGCTGCCAAGCAGGACATTTAAACAGCAAGTCATAATGCTCAGAACTGCAATCATCCTCATTACAAGGTCTCCCAGATTGTTTACCTCAAACCCCTCAAACCAAGTTTGTGGTCTACAGGGCAGCAGTGATCCCTGCCCTCCTGTATGCTTCTGAGACATGGACGACCTGCAGCACGCACCTTAAAGCACTGGAGAGGTACCACCAATGCTGCCTGAGAAACCCTCCAAGTGCATTGGTAGGATCAGTCTCTACTCCCAGGCCAACATCCCTAGCAATGAGGCCCTAATTACATTCCATCTGCTCTGTTGGGCCAACCACATTGTTTGCAGGCCTGACACCAGACTTCCGGAATGTACACTCCATTCTAAACTCTGTCACTGCAAGAGATGTCCATGTGAACACTGGAAAGGACACAAGGATGTTCTCAGAATCTCCTTGAAAAAACTGCATTATATCCACCATCTTGTGAGAACTCCTGGCCCATATCCACTCAAAATGAGAAGGAGCATTCCAGATGGCACTGAGAACCACAAGCCTGTTCATCGGTAAACAGCTGAAGGAAGGCAACATTGCCAAACAAATCCATTCGCTGACCCCACTGAACAGTTCCTGTCTCACCTCTGGAGAGCCTGTGGGTCACACATCAACCACATCAGTCATCTTAGAACCCAAGGGACTGTCTACATATGTTTGTTCCCACAAATGGCAGAACTAGTTTCCTCTCTCTGTCCACTCGTAATAATTGTTCTTTCTTATCAATCTTATGTGCTTTTGATCCCATTCATTACAATACTGTAGAGATGTGGTTACCATATTGAGTGATTTTTGTGTATTTTCTGACATGGACAAAATTGACTTATGATCTCTAAAACAACCCGCTTGTTACCTCGGGACAGCCTGTAATTAGCTCTAAATATACTATATTTTAACAGTAAAGTATAAAATATTTAGCTCTAAATATGCCATATTTTTAACATATTTATATACATAAATACGTCCCATCAAGGATATCAAGACAAAGCAAGAAATAGTCTGACTAAAGTAAGTACAGAGCAAATTCTTAATTCTTAGTACAAGCTTAGACATGTGCCCATTTTACACTCCAGTACATGCTTTTACACAGGAAATAACCAGTTTCAGAATAAGCAAGTAATGACCGGGAATGGGGATGAACTATAAGTGGGCTGAATGCCCGTGCATCAACTGAACTGGATGGAGATATACAGTCTAATGTTAGCATCAGTGCTGCCCAAATGATTTTGGATCACTATTTTCCTATCAGCAAGAAGTTGTGCTTTAAAATGCCATTCCGAATCACAAAAGAAAAATTCCTCCATCCTTTAAGAGAAAAACCTTTCTGATCAATGCTGTCTTTAATTGCAGAGGTTTAGTTTTCCATTCAGAGATCTGTAGTATGGTAGAGAGAGGAAAAAGCAGCAGAAAGGGAGGAGGAGAAGGGAGCCGTTCACCTGTGTTGTCCCACTCAGTCATTCAACGGAACATGGCTGATCTGCATCTTCACGCCATTTATCTGCCTTCGTTCCATATCCATCTCTATCCCTGCCTAACAAAAAATCTACTTACTTCAGTTCTGACATTTCAATTGACTTAGGCCGACAGTACTTTTTCAAGAGGGAGTTACAGAGTTCCACTACCCTTTGTGTGAAGGTGGAGCAATTGACTGAATCCAGGTTTAGAGAAATTTGGGCTTTCTAGCTATTAATTAGAATGGTTCATGCTAGGAGGGAATAAAAGAATTCCACTGTGACTACAGTGTTAAATCATATGCCACTGTTATAATATATTCATACATTTTACATCCTAACTCATGCAAATTGCCTCTGCAGTGGAGCAGAAATTAATTCAGTGCTGTAAATGTTTCATGACATTGGTTGTGACAAAGATGAGACCACCTTTCTGTATCAGCAGTCCTTGTGAACCGGTGACAATCCAAAACAGACCAGGGTCCCCAGACAGAGGTGCCCAGAAGTCAGAGGCAGCAAATAAGCTCCTCATCCATTTGGGCAAATGCTCCTTCTAAAGAAAGAGAAGTGTCCTCCAGGCCTGCACTTCATTCAAATGACGTTTAGATGCAAACACCACTGCAGTTTCATTAGAGAATGGCTCACTAATTATGGATTTCCCACTTGCACAAAGATCGCTATGTAATTTATTTAAATGAATAACATTCACTTTGCTTTTTACTCCCCCTTTATTTTCAGATTTCCTACATTATTAATCTGGATGATATAATAAAATGAAATTCATGCCATGTACAAAGATTGTTGTTATAAAATCCATTTTCAGACATCGGGCTTATTCAGAGGGATTGTTTCTGTCAGACCTGAAACACAGTTCAGATTGCAGGTTTATAACAGTAACTGCAGGAGGGCTTTGAAATAAAGAGCTACTGAAGATACTTTGTAAATCGGATGACCGCCAGCAGCAAGTAACCACAAATAGAAAGCGATCACCTCTTACCCAGTAACAACCTTGGTTTGCCCAGTCCTTTCATGTTAAAGAAAATTAAACAAATGAGATAGCCCTCTTGTTATAATTAATAACATTACATTACATAAAATATAAGATTAACTGAGAGTCATGTCACGCATACAATTATTGTTGCAACTCCATATTACTCATGCAATGAAAAACCCTTCTGTAATTAACCTACATGTTACATAAAACACTTATTGTTATTAAAATACACAGTTACTTGTTGAAAATCATGTTTGTGGTTCCTGAGATACGTGTAGGATTCACTTGGTGTCTTTTGTATCTATTCTTTCCCTGTTCCTTGTGGATGTGCAGAATGGGGCTAAACTAGATTTGCCTTTGCTTGGGATTGTACAGTAATCTTCAGGAACTGGGAATTAGCATCCGGGATCAACCCAGGTGAAATATCACTCTTTTTCTACTTCCTTTGTTTTTCTTTATTGCTGATAAAAGTGCTGGAGGTAGAAAGGGGGAAAGTGCTGATTGATGGAGTCAGAGATTGAACAATAGGTCCGTTTGCTTTCCATTAGGTGCAAAGTTAGTACCCAGGTTGGTAAACTAATTCTACAGTGGCTCACTTGGACACAAGAAGTCAATGTGATGATACCTCAAGGAATGCATGCAATCAGAACAGGCTGCTCTGGGGTCTCACCTTGTCCTGTCACGGGCAATGGTTTCTGAAAGCCCTCCTGAATACTTCCTTTATTGGACTGGGCCAAGTCCTAACTACTTAATGACCTTTGGTTTGTTCAGTGTGATCTCCATTTCTAAAGCTTTTCTAATTTTAATCCAACATCATTTTTACGAGGTTAAAATTCATAAAATCAATAATACAACAAAATTTTAATTATTTGTAAATATTGAACAGTGCAGATATTTAACAATTAAAGTTTGATTAATTATTGCTATGAGACATTTATTGTCCTTCCTGAGTTCAACTGTGTATCACATGGATAAACTGGTGATATTGGTTATTAATACTTGAGAGGCAGAACACAAAATAAAGGGCCCACACCTTGAATAAGTGTCTGATAAAGAGAAGCAATTTGTATTTATACAAGCAGGTTGGGACACCTTAAAACTGTTTACATGCCTTGTAGTTTTTTTGAAGTGAAGGCTTGGGAATTTAAGAAATAAATTACTCACTGCATGATACCCAGCCTCTCATGTGTTTTAGGAGCCACATACACTAAAGATGAACTCTTGATCTCCCAATCTACCTTGTCGTGGTCCTTGCACTTTATTTGTTTACCTGCACTGCATTTCTCTGTAGCTGCAACACTATATTCTACATTATGTCTTTCTTTTTACTACCTTGATGTACTTATGTATGGAATGATCTGTTTGGATGGCGTGCAAACTAAAGCTTTTACTGTATCTCAGTACATGTGACAATAATAACCCAATACCAATACCACATTATTTATGTAACTGGTCCAGTGGAGTTCCTGGTCAATGGTGACCTCCAAGATGTTCAAAGTAGGGAATTCTACAGTGGTAATCTTTAAATGTTGAGGGGAGGTGGTAAGAGTTTTTCCATGTTGAAAATGTTAATTGTTTGTCACACGGAGAATGTAACAGACCAAGTCTTAATGGTGTGTCATCTTAGTAAATGGCTGTTTAATTATCTGAGGAATTGTGAGTAGTGTAATCATCCCTAATTCTGACCTCATGACAAAAGGAAGGTTGTTGTTGAAGTAACTGGCTATGTGTTTGTCCATGATCTGAGGAATCTCTGAGGCTGAGATGATGGGCCTCCAAAAACTACAATTGTCCTTCCTCATGCTAAGTATGATTCAAACTAGTGAAATCATTTCTGTTTCATTCTCACTGATTTCATTTTCACTGGGGCTCCTTGATGTTGCACATGGTCAAAAGTAGTCACTCTCACCCCACTTCTGGAATTCAGCTCTTTGGTCTGTGTTTGGACCAAGGCTGTGATCAACCAAGTGGTCCTGACAGAATCCTAACTACACATTGATCAGCAGGTTATGTGTGAGTAGGTGCCTTTTGATGAAACTGTCAAAGACACCTTCTATCACTAGACTGATGGTAGCTGACCTGTATGGATTTTTGTGGCCACGACATTACCTGAGTTTACTGGGTAGACGCCAATATTATACTGGCCAGAGATCCAGCTAATTCTGAATCTCAGATCATCAGAACTAAAGCTGGTACGTTCTCAAGCTCATGGAGGGAGCCTGAATCTAATTGCCTGAAGACTGGTATCAGTGGCAGTGTAAATTTCAGGAGGAGGAATTGTCCACTCATCACTCGTAACTGAGAATAGTTTTTAATATCTCAGGTTTGTCTTTTGCATTCACTTCTGGACTCCAGCATCATTGAGGACAATTTGCATGGAGCTCTCTCTTCCTATTGGCTATTGAGTTGGTGACCATTATTCATACTTGGAAGTGGCAGCACAGCTGATCTATGGTTGAATCCTTCGTTTGGGAGATCACTTAGTTCCATCCATTATAAGCTGTTTCTGCTGTCTGCCTTGCCGTATCTCTCTATTACCAGTTCACCAGATTAGTATCTCAATTTTAGGCCCTGCCTGATACTGCTCCTTGAACGCCCTGCCACAATTATTATAGTGAGGTGGCTACCCTGGCTTTCAGGTAGTGGTAGAATTCAGGTAGGGATCCAGGGAGGCTTGGCAGTGTGGATTCAGAATTGGCTTGCCTGTAGAAAGCAGAGGGTTGTGGTGGAGGGAGTGCATTTGGATTGGAGGGCTGTGACTAGTGGTCTCCCACAGGGATCGGTTCTGGGACCTCTACTTTTTGTGATATTTATTAATGACTTACATGAAGGGGTGGAAGGCTGGGTTAGCAAGTTTGCAGTTGACACAAAGATCGGTGGTGTTGTGGATAGTGTGGAGGGCTGTCGAAGCTTACAGAGGGATATTGATAGGATGCAGAGCTGGGCTGACAAGTGGCAGATGGAGTTCAATCCAGAGAAGTGTGAGGTAGTACACTTTGGAAGGACAAACTCCAAGGCGGAGTACAAGGTAAATGGCAGGATTCTGGGCAGTGTAGAGGAGCAGAGGGATCTGGGGGTTCATATCCACAGATCACTGAAAGTTGCTTCACAGGTAGATAGGGTAGTTAAGAAAGCTTATGGGATGTTAGCTTTCATAAGTCGTGGGATCGAGTTTAAGAGCCGCAAAGTAATGATGCAGCTTTACAAAACTCTGGTTAGGCCACGCTTAGAGTATTGTGTCCAGTTCTGGTCGCCTCATTATAGGAAGGATGTGGAGGTGTTGGAAAGAGTGCAGAGGAGATTTACCAGGATGCTGCCTGGATTATAGAGTATGGATTATAAGGAGAGACTAAAGGAGCTAGGGCTTTACTCATTGGAGAGAAGGAGAATGAGGGGAGACATGATAGATGTATACAAAATATTAAGAGGAATAGATAGAGTGGACAGCCAGTGCCTCTTTCCCAGGGCACCAATGCCCAAAACAAGAGGACATGGCTTTAAGGTAATGGGTGGGAAGTTCAAGGGAGACGTCAGAGGGAGGTTTTTCACCCAGAGACTGGTTGGTGCATGGAATGCGCTGCCTGGGGTGGTGGTGGAGGCTGATACATTGGTCAAGTTCAAGAGATTGTCAGATAGGCATATGGAGGAATTTAAGAAAGAGGGATATGTGGGAAGAAGGGGTTAGATAGTCTTAGGTGTGGTTTGAAGGGTGGCACAACATGGTGGGCCGAAGGGCCTGTATTGTGCTGTATTGTTCTATGGTTCTATAGAATAAGGGATATGCTGAGCCCCAATCTTACAGATTGTGGTGGTATACAATTCTGCTGGTTATAATGAGCTGCAGCACCTCTTTGATGCCCATTTTTGAGTTGTTCTACCTGTTCCGAATCTATTCATTTCGGAGCAGCAGTAATGCCACATAACGCATAACCTTAACTCTGCAAATGGAAATTCAGCCTCTCAAAGACTGCAGAATTGCCTCTCCTACCTTGGAAATATGCATCCTTGACAGGAAGGTCAGTGAAGGAGAGATGACCACTTGAACCCATTACAGAGGTCACTCCATTTTCAATCCCACTGAAATCAAATGCGATGAAAATTGGACGAGTTGCAAAACAGCCTTCTGATTCACTCTGCCACACTGGTGCCTGTGATGCTGAAAAGCACACTCTTCGTGCATGGAGAAAGAACTGTGGTAGTTAGCGCCATCTGGTGGATTATTTGTACAGGCTCTCCCAGGATAGGCATTCACAAGCCCCTCAACCTCTCTTCCACTAGTATTAGTATTGGTTTATTATTGTCACATGTACCAAGATACAGTGAAAAGCCTTTGTTTGCATGATATCCAGCCAAACATAAGGTAGTAAAAGAAAAAACAGAATGAAAACATAGTGTTTCAGTTACAGAGGAAGTGCAGTGCAGGTAGACAAGCAAAGTGCAAAGGCCATGGCGAGGTAGTTTGAGAGATCAAGAGTTCATCTTTCCTGCTTATTCCTGAGTTCACAGTTCATTCTTCCTCATAAAGTTATAGTTTACTCTGGATAAATTGCTTGTCCCCACACCACCATCCACCCCTCCTAATCCCAACAAACCCATCCTCACTATCCACCTTGTATAATAACCTGCAATTGCTCTCCCACGTGTGAAGTTGGCTCCTCGTGTGTCTACCTGAAACAAATCAAGTTCCCAAATGCAAAACATTTTGGACCAATGAGAAAACCATACATTAAGTTCTGAGAAACTAGTTTACATAACTGAACCTGTCCATTTATGAAAATCAGTTCATTGTTATACTGGCTGCAATTGATAATGTTTTGGTTGTTCAGACTTTGCATGTTACAGAGCATTTGAATGTTTTTGGAAATGCTTGAGTGCATGAATTATATTCTCAATATGTCAGGTGCTAGATAGTCATCCAACCTCATTTACCCATGCATGTCACTCTGTTAAAAAGTTCAGGAAAGGAAGATACCAGCAGGTTGTAAGGGAGAGAGGTCTGAGAGTCAGGAACTGAGTCTTTGGATTGGGTCTTGTGGGGGTTTTGTAGGATGATCAGGGCTCTGATCAGTGTCACCGGATCAGAGCTCAGTGTTTTCAGATCATGGCTTGGGGTTGGGAATTGGGTCTTAGGATGGGGAGACAATCAGGAGAAGGAGGAGGGGAAGAGGGTTAGAACCTGGGATGGGGATGGGAGGGGGTTAAGGAAAAGGACATGGATGGAAAGACAGGGGAATGATTCAGGGCCTGGGACATCACCTGAAGGTCAAAGATGGGGATTGGTGCTGTGGAGGTGGTCCCAAGGAGTAATTAAATTAAAAGAGACCTATCTGAGTCAGGGTCCCAATGCCAGACTGGGACCAGCTCTAGAAGATCGCCTTTTAAATAGCACAACTCTGGAGATATCAAAGCTTTTAACATCTAGTTGTTCAGTGAGCACCCAACAACTCTGTACAATATCCTGCAATTGCTCTCTTACCTTTGCACCTCTATTTCTCTGACAATGTTTACCTGGGGAATGATGCAAGTCCGACACAGGTGCAAGTCCTTCCATGTAAGTCCGACACAGAAAACAAGAATATAAGAGCATAAGAAGCAGGAGCTGGACTAGACCAATCAGCCCCTGGAGACTGTACTACCATTCATTAAGATCTTGTCCAATCCTGTCACAGTGTCACTTTCCTGCTCACTCTCCAGCCCTTTGATTCCCTTGCAGTGCAAATATCCATTGGTCTCCACTGCAGATAATGATTTCACCACTGCCGATTTCTGGGGTATAGAATTCCAAAGATTCAGGGCTCTCTGAAAGAAGAATTTCCACCCTATCTCCATGTAAAAAGGCAACCCCCTTATTCTGAAACTATGGCCCCTAGTTCTAGATACCCCCACTATGGAAAACCAGCTTTCCACATCCAGCCTTCAACCCCTCCTCAAACTCAGGAAGATCAGCTCTCACTTTAAACTCAAGTGAATATAGGCACAACCTGCTCAATATTTCTTCATAACAGGAAAGAACTGAGAGAACCTTCTCTGCACCACCTCCAATACAAGGACATCATTTGTTAAATATGGAGGCCAAAACTGTATGTAATACTCCAGGTATGATCACATCAGCACCCTAAAACTGTGTATCAAAACATCCATACTTTTATGCTCCTTACCCCTTACAATGAAGGCCAACATTACGTTAACCTTCCTGATTACGTGCTGTTGTCATACTAACCTTTTGTGTTTCATGTACAAGGACCCTGAGTTCCCTTTTCATGTACAAGGACACTGAGTTTCCCAAAGATTTTGTAGTCTCACTCCACTTTAATTTCCCAGTATCCTTTCTAAATTCATCACATTCTACTCCATACATTAACTTCTTGCCACACTTACGGTGTCAATATCCATTTGCAGGCTCATTGTGTCTTCTTCACAACATGTTAACCCAGCTACCTTTGTATCATCAGCAAATATGGCTGCAGTACACTCAGTCCTTTCAACCAAGTCACTAAAGTAGGTTATAAACACTTAAGCCCTCAGGACTGATTCCTGTGGCAACATTCCTTGTTACTGCTCACTAACCTGAAAAAGGTGCCAACTCTCTGTTGCTTCATTCCCCTATCTGTGTGTTTTCATCTTGTGCAGTAGATTCTTATGTGTCACCTTATCAAATACCATCTGTAAATCCAAATATATTACATCTACTGGTTTCCCTTAATCCTCCCTGTTCATTACATCTTCAAAGAGCTCTAGGAAATTTGTCAAACGTGATTTCTCTTACATAAAAACTGTGTTGACTCTACCTGATTGCCTTAAGATTTTCTAAATGTTCCTTTATTACCTCCTCATAATGGATTCCATGAGTGTAAGCATGATTCACAGCAAAAAGTATCCAGTCCAATCTCTGAAATAGTGCAGTTCAACCTGCAAATGATCGCAAAAATTTTCCCTTTTGGAAGAAAGGGTTCGGGTTATTGATTTTCATTATTCCTTCCAAAAAGCTAGCCTTTCATTTTCCCACAGAGAAAAAAGCAATACCGTACACCTGGATTTCTAGAGACATAAGAAACTGCAGATGCTGGAATTTGGAGCAACATGCAAGATCTCTGGACAGATAAAGGGTCTTGATCCAAAATATTGACTGTCCATTTCCTTCCATAAACGCTATCTGACCCGTTGAGTTCCTCCAGCATCTCGTGTGTTGCACCTGGATTTCTAGGCATATCCTATCCCCAAATCCTGCATGATATGCATTTGCTCCTCACTCACCCCTCAGCCCTCTCCATCCATTTTTGAAAGCCTTTTGGGGCATCACATTCTAATAACTGCACCACAGAATTATATTTCTCTGCTATAAACAATGCAAAGCCTCTATCACTGAATTAATTAATCCTATGGATTTTCTGGTATTTGAGATATGGTCAACTTAATAGAAAAAGCTCTATAGCCAAGCTGTTATACACCATGATTCACTCATGAGACTGGGTGCCAGCCATTAAGTATGAGCACAGAACATAGAACAGTGGAGCACAGGAACAGGCCCTTTGTCCCATGATGTCTGTGCTGACCATGATGCCAAATGAAACTAATTCCATCTTCCTGCCTATGATCTGTATCCCTCCATTCCCTTCATGTATATGGGGGATGGCTGATTTGGATCTTCTGCCAATCTTTATACCAGCCAGATTAGTGCTCTTTGAATGAATTTTCAGCCTTCTAATGCTTTTCACTACCTCGGGATACCTTAAGGCATTTACAGCCAATGAAGTGCCTTTGAAGTGGAGCTACCCGTTGTGGCATAGGAAAGGTCGGAGGCAACTTGCATGCAGCAAGCAATTACTCCATTGTGAAAATACCGCTTGATTAATCAGATGGTCTGTGGGATCTTTTATATTTAACATATCACCGGCATAGCACAGATGGTTCCCCTTCTTTCCTCCATTTACAAGGGGACAGTAATTTAATGTACCTCCTCCAGATCGACTGGAGGTATTTTAGCTGATCTGTCTGAAGGAGGTGTATGTAGAGTGAAGGACTGCCTTCACCCCTGCCTACTTACATTTATGAGGAGCTGGTAAATGAATTACTGCCTTCTGGTTCTGACCAGGTTTTTTTTGTAAATGACAAAAAAAAGATTTCCTTATTCTGTGGTGAAGTACTCTTACTTGAGGTTGAGACATTACGGCAATCACATTAACAACAAGGGGTCAATCTACAAACAATCCAGTGAGGCATGACTTTCAGTGATTGACCAGATCACTTTTACCTAACTGCAGCCTTTGGCTGAGAGATCTCACTCAAAGATAAAAACTCCACTGTCACAAATAATAGAAACTGAGGCTTCCACTTTGACTGAACATTAAATTTCAACCCCTCCCCCACCCCCATCTGGTCTAAGCAGAAATTCCTCTCTCTCTCTCTCTCTCCTTTATCTGTGCAGTATCTGTGTCAGCTGCTCTATGCAAGTTTAAGTGTTACAAAGCCATGATTTTGAATTACATTCCAGTTAATTAAATACTAGGAGTACACTTTACTTCAATAAGATCTTGTGTGTGAAAACAGTGCAAAGGAATTACACATTCAGTGCTAGATACAATTTGGGGAAATAAAAACTTTAAAAACTTCCTAGCTTCTGCTCTCTGTTGTTGATCCAGGCTTACCGCATTCTTAGTGTAAATAGACAATTCCATTTCGTCAGCATTTTTAAAAAACTTTTTAGGACATAAGGAGTGATTATTTTACAGAAGTATTGTAAATGCTGTAGCTTTGTGAAGAATCCAAAAACTGCAGGAGGTCAAGCACATCTCTCCATAGTGTATTCCTCATATTTGCATAGAAGGAGGCCATTCAGCCCAATGAGCCAATGCCAGCTTTCACATAATCCATATCCCTCTATTCCCCTCATGTATATGTGTATGAAGGATGGATCTTCTGCCAATCTTTACCAGCCAGATTAATGCTCTTTGAATGAATTTTCAGCCTTCTATTGCTTTTCACTACCCCATAACCTATTCTATCTCACAACTCCCCTTGATTCTCCTGCACCCACCCACACCAGGAGTAATTTGCAGTCATCAAATAACTTAGCAGCATGTCTTTGTGATGTGGGAGGACTCTCTCTCTCTCTCTCTCTCTTTCTCTCTCACACACATGAATAGAGAGTGGAACAAGTTGGTGGCTCTGTCAAACAGTCAGCACAGGCACATCAATCCAAATAGTGACACAGTGATGCAGCTGGTAGGTGCAGTGGCACAGCATCAGAGACCCAGGTTCAATTCTGACCTCAGGTGCCATCTGTGTGGAGTTTGCACATTCTCCCTGCGACCACATGGATTTCCTCCGGGTACTCCAGTTTCTTCCCACATCCCAAAGACGTGCAAATTGGTAGGTTAATTGGCCTCAGTAAATTGGCACTATTATGCAGATGAATGGTAGAATCTAGAGGAAGAAGGGTAGTTGACAAGAATGTGGGGAGAATTAAAAATGGGATTAGTATAAATGGGTTGTTGATGGTCAACATGGACTCAGTGGGCAGAAGGGCCTGTTTCTGCGCTACCGCGCTTTCTGGGACTCTACGTCTCTTATGCTCCATGACTCATGGCTTGTCAGAGTGCCATTGTCCTCTGGAACCAACACAGGAAGCACGCAGTGAGTGAGATTTCAGTTCTGTCCTTTAAAGGAAAACTGGCTAGGTTGCTGAAAGGACAGTTAAAGTTACAAGGAGTTTGTGGCCAGTTTAGATTGTAATGTGGTGGGAGTAACAATGCTCTCCTAGAGCCCAGGGAAAGTGGAGCACAATTGTCCAGAGCCTTTCCTGTCCTGCTCATGTTTCCACATTATTACTTGTCTGGAGGTGGGATGGTAGCAGGTGAGGCTTCACTGGCTGGGCTGAGCTTGACAGGCCTGAAAACCTTGTCAATTGAGAGTCCTTTTCTTTGTCTATATTTGCAGTCTGCAGGTTGACTCAGGGCCGTGACTGGTGTGTGGCTCTGCCGGTTCATCTGTTCAGTAGCTCAGCTCATGTTCAATCCCCTGCCTACCCTATCCCCATCCTCCCTTTCTGCAGAAATCAGGAAACACACAGAAAGTTTGTTAATCTTCATTTCACATTTAAGTCCTCAAAATGATGTGACTTCAAACATAAATGATGGACAGAGGTGTCTGGTCCATCCAATTTTTACAATGTCTTGTGGATCATAAAGTATATACACTGTTCTTCACACAATACCATGTGACCTCCTGGGAATTTTGGAGTAGTATATTTGGGAAATCCTTCTTTGACTCCCCTTACCTACACCATTTAGATGATCACTTGAGCTCAGGACACCAATAAGGATTGATACTTCCATCTTCTTTATAGGTAATTGGTCATTGTTTTATTATTGTCACATGTACCGAGGTACAGTGAAAAGATTTGTTTTGCATGGCACCCATACAGACCATTTCATCACATCAATACATCAAGGTCTTCCAAGGGAAAAGCAATAACAGAAAGATAGTAACATTACACTCCAATAGGATATAGACTATAGGATATAGACAACAATACACCACAATATAAGAACTGTATAAAGAACTTTTAAGTGATGGTGCTCCAGAATGTGGTAACCAGCTTTCGCGTGGCTATCTGGCCTTGATGTAGAGAACAGGCTGTGTGAGTTGTGACCAGTGATGGGATTATTTGCCTTTTACCTGTCCTTTTTACTGAATGAAAGACGATTCCAACACTACAATGTCCTTCTGAAATAACATGTGCATATGGATGAACCCTTAAAAGAATCTAGACCTAATTCCAGATGGGTTCTACATTTTCAACATCCTGGCAATGAACTCGTGAATGTTTAGCATTTAACTGCAGTGAAGAGAAGCGATCCATCTGTATGGGACTCCACCTAGGGAAATCCCACTTGCCCATTCTTCAAATTATCAAAGTGACCACCTTCAGTGGCTTCATCAATGAAATTCTTCCCATCACAAGGTCAGAGGACAGATGTTCACTGATGATTGTCATTTTCATTTGTGACTCCTCAGTGAATGAAACTGTCCATTCCTGAATGCAGCCAGATCTAACAACATTCAGGCACAGACTGAACAGTGGAAATAACAACCATGGCACAAAAGTGCCAGGGCAATAGTCATCAATACATCTAACTACCTACCCTTGGTATTCAATGACATTACTGTAACAAAGTCACTCACCATCAACATCTCAGAGTCACCACTGATCAGAAATTCAAGTGGATCAGCTACATATTGTGGATACAAAAGCAGCTCAGAGGACATGTATCCTGTGACATCCAATTAAGTAGTGGTAAGAGCAAAGCCACAGTCTTCAAGCCATTCCAAGCCCATCAGTGCTATCTTTCTTCAGCCTCAGGTTAAAGCAGGCTGTTCACAGCCTTGGCATCTCTCTGACATGACAATTCCCATGGTTCCCTTGCCACCTTCTGCTTCCCACACATGGCTGGGAACTTTTTCATTTACCTGACCCTGAAACTCTTCAGGTGTCACTCTCTAGCTACGGGCAACTAGTACACCAAAAATTTCCATTTATTTACTACTGTTCCAAGGTGAGAATTGTCATCCCTGGAAGTGGCAAGGTTATAAACAGCCTTATGGTCAGGAATCGACAGAGCTTGCAAGCACTGGAAATGCTCTTTTTTTTTAAAATACCTGAAGCTGGTGATTTCACCCCTCAATACAAAACTTGCTGATCTGGTAATAAATTCCGAGGTATGTTGGAAACTTCACTGCTGAGAGGTAATTGGGGAAAAATTCATTTTGGTCACTGCTGCAAAAGATATTGTGGGAATGTCAGGGGTCATTCTCCACTCCCCTCCACACATTCCTTTCTACTGAAATCAATGCATTCTCCAGTTTAAAAACAATTAAATATTCTTGGAATTATAAAATGCCATATAATTATAATTCTGAAGGCAATTGTTATATTTTATACATAATTAGAGACTGTTTATGTTTAGATACTATTGTTATAGATGAGTATTTTATGTTCATATTCTCTTAAGTGAGAAGAAATTACAGCATTTGAAAACTTATCACCATTCACTTTCGATGTCTGTAACCAAATGTTTGGCTTTATTCTGGGCCCACAGTCCTTTTTCATCAGGGTCACAGATGCTCACCATTACCAGAACCACAGAAGCTATAGAAAGAGCTGAGATCAAATAAAAGGGGCAACTCCAGAATTTGTCTCCATCCGCTCCAGTAGTTACAACAATGCCAAATTATCAAGGGATCGGAACCATAGCTGGCTCTCCATATCCTTACATCTACTGTCTCTGTGGGACATTCCTAGGTCAAGTACTGAATTGTCAGTTATCAGATCAAACTCTCTGTACAATCCACAATTACTCTAAATTCAGATTACCGGGCATAAAGTCTGATTATGGCAGTGAGCTGCTCTGGTATTGCAACCATTATGACCTGACCAAAGGAAACTGTAGCTGATGTAGAGAGGAAATTTTATCCAAATAACTCTGGTTTCTAAGAATTCTGGTTCACTATCTGTCTTCTCATGCTTAAGTGATCCTATCCTGCATTTAAAGAGGAGCAAGATAGTTCTCCATGAGGTCCTAGCTGACACTTCCATCTCAACGAAGAAGGCTAAAGCAGATCATTCAGTCATTTACCTTCTTGCTCTTTGTGGGAGACTACTATTTGGCTGGATTGCTTCCTACATTCCAATAGTAACTGCACTTCAGAAAAAAAGAACACTTCATTGGTCCTGGAGCATCTCAGGATATTTCTGAAGTTTGGATATTGGCTTCACAAATAGAAACTATTTGGTTAGAACTGGGATTGGGAGTTGTAAAGTGAGGACAGAGAAAGTTGATCAAATATACACTGGAACTTGGTGGTTCTTGAAGTCCTGAAGCCTTGGTGCTATCACATCAATGAGGCAAAATGTCAAGAATGAACAGTTTAGGATGTAAATTTATTTGTGTAGCCTGAAGTTTAGCTTCCATTTTTGGGTGGACATATGAAGGAAGACTGATGATCAGTTGGGTAGCCAAAATTCATAGCACATCAGACTCTACATATTGGATAGTGACTTCATAAATGGAAACAGAAGGAATGGGCAAGGTATTTTAATTGGCCTTGTGTCACATCTGTGCTTTTTGCATGTCACTGGAATCCAAACTCATGCAGCCGAGCAAGACTACTAAGAGAAGGGTCACAGGAGAGTGGTCATAGAGTCATCAACTCACAGAGCACCGAAATGGGCCCTTTGGCCCAACTGGTCCACGTCGACCAAGATTACCATCTCAGCTAGTCCCATTTGCCCGTGTTTGGTCCATATCCCTCTAAACCTTTCCTATCCATGTAGCTGTCCAAATACCTTTTAAGTGTTGTTCACCACTTCATCTGGCAGCTCATTCCATATATGCACCACCCGCTGGGTGAAAAAGTTGCCCCTCAGATTCGAGGACCCTTACACATCAACCAAACTTCAGCTCTGCCCTGGCACTTAATAAAATTTGCATGAGTTGAGAAATAACCAAAAGAAGTCATGGCGACTTAAAGCAGATTAAAGTGATCAGGCAAGTGCAAAGCTATAACCTCCGAAATTTGCTGGATGAACATTTATCATCATTAACATCGTTACACAACACAGAGCTCAAACGGCCAAGGGCAGCTGTACTACCAGCGGCTGCACTGCTGCGGGGGAGGGTTAATTTTTTTCGTCTTCTCCTTCAAGAACCTTGTTTCAACAATAACCTCTCTGTCCTGAAGCACATTCCACCACCACACAAGCTTTATCCCACAGCATAAGAATCAGTAGCGTGTACATGGGACCTTTCTTCTTTGTTCCTGGGATAAGAGGCCTAAAAAATTCTTGCCTTTTCATAACGTATCTGAGTCATCTCTTCATTAAGTTGTATTAACATGCCCCTGATTGCATTCTGCAGGACATCTGGCATATCAATATGAACAACAGCTCTCTTTTGACCATCTTTTAGTGCAGTTATGAACACATCTTCTCTCTCTCTCTCTGTTCTCTTTTCACAGCGAAGCCAATAATTGCTGCGTGATTAAAACTATTATGATCTAGTGGGAGTGCCAAAGTATTCGTCACTTTGATGTCTCCTTAAAGCAACAGATGGACTTCTTGTTCCTTGACGCCATGACTGAGGCTGACCACAGAGTTCATTGTAGGGGATGCTTGGGGAACATCCAGGCAGCTTGATCTCTGTGCTGTCCTTTATTGAGGACCATTTAGTGCCGGAATTGGATTGGAAATGAGAATAATGAGTTAAGAGTGTCTGGTGGCATCAGAGACAGACGAAAAAGTCAGTTGCAACCATTCACAGCTAACTTGTTTGCCAAGGAATTCAGCAGGCTCATTTTTAATGAAAAGTAGGCAGTCATTGATTACCTTGTCCAATTAACTCTTTACAGATGCTGCAGCACTCATTCTCATCAAAACCAAAGTATATAAAACAAAGTGGTCTTGTTTTAAATGTGCCTAGAAAATATTAGAGATTCAGAGATATATTTCAGAACACTGCTTATTGTTTGTGAAAGAAATCTGTGAAGAAGCATTCCTAAAATGATGAAACAAAATAAAAACAGAAGATACTGGAAATACTCAGCAGGTCAGGCAGCATCTGTTGAGAGAGGAAAGGAGTTAATGTCTCAGGCCAATGCTTTTCGTGATACAATTAAAACCATGAATATGTACCATTAAGACTTTAACTGAAGGTAAAGGATCAGAGATTCTCAAAAAGGCTTAATTATCAAATAATTGTTGAAATTCACACCATGGAAGGAGCCCTTTCATGATGCCCAAATTATAGTTATTGAGACTCATTATACTTTCCAGTTCTCAGTTTCAAACCCCCACCATTGTCCTCTGCTCCCCTCTTGATATCGTCTTCTTCTTGGGCAGTCCATCAGGATTAAGGATGACTTTGTCTCCAGTTCTGTAAATTCTGAGGTGACTGACGAAGTCAATGTGGGAACTACAGACTCTGCCTCCGATGGAGCAAGTGGTGCTTGATCGGTGGGCATTAGGTAATTTGGGAGATGGTGCGATCTTTGGACTGCTTACACAGGGCTTCTACTTGTTCCCAACAAATGGACTCAAGATTCTTCATGCCATCCTGAACATTCCTCCATTTCCACCAACCATGGGGCAGAGATTCCCAGGAGTTGATAGGGACATTACTCTATATCAAAGAGACTTTGAGAGCATCCTTGAATCTTTTCCACTGTCCAGCTGGTAAAATCTTTCTGTGACAGGATTCTTCAATTATCCTGTTAAAGCTAATTACTGATGAAGAATATATTAGTAATAAAAAGGGTTGGGGAAGGTGGAGAGGGAGTGAGATCAAGTGGACAATTCTTTCACAGACCCAGTGTAGGTGCAACTAGTCTGAAGTGCTGGGAAAAGTCCATGTTAAATTGGTATTAACAAGCTCCAATGCTGTTCTTCTTATGTCAAAATGATTGGAGTACACCCTGCATCATCAGAGGGACAAGTGCAAGACATTATGGAAATACCAACCATCCAAGACACACACCAAGGCCTGACAGACAACACCCAGCTGCAGGAGCCACAAAATGTCCTCAGCTCATGGCCTGCTCTGAAGTCCTTAACACTTCATACTAGTTGCACCTATGCTGGGACTGTGAAAGGTTTGATAAGAAGTTACTTAACTGCATATATAATGGATTGGAAGTTCTGAATTTCCTCAAGGAAAAGAAAACAGTTCTACAGGCACCTGAAGACAGAAGTTCAGCTGAAAACCTATTACCTAAAGAACCAATGGAGGGTGGAGAGGGCAGGAGGCTCAGCAACATGCTGGCATCCATGATATGTATAGGTTCTTCAGCACTGTAAAAGCCATCTGTGATCCAAACAACCAAGGTGCTTTGAGAGCCTGGAATGGGAGTGACGTTGTTGAGGACAGAGAGGCACTCTATGACCAGTAGAAAGAACATTTTGAAGACACCTTCAACTATGACTTGATCCATCTCACACCAACTTATTCGCTGCAGTATAACCGCAATTCCTGACAAAAAAGAAGCAGGAAAAACTAAGTCACAACTAAAAAATACCAAAGTCTCTGGAGCAGACAGTATCCCCACTGAAATTCTACAACTGAGTGGGAAGAGCTTTAGAGTTTAGAAGAATGAGAGGAAATCTCATCAAAACTCAAACTTAAAAGAGCCTGACAGGCTACTTGCGGGTTGGATGCTTCTTCGGACTGAGTTGTCGAGGACCAGGAGCACAGTTGGAGAATAAGGGGAAGGTCATTTAAGACTGAGATGAAGAGACCCAAAGGGACTGTGAAGCCTCAGTCACTGAGTTCATTCAAAACAGAGATCGATAGTTTTATGGGCTCTAAAGGTAGACATTGGGGGACTTGATGACAATGTTGGGAGAATAAAAAATGGGATTAATGTAGAATTAATGTAAATGAGTGGTTGATGGTCAGCATTGACTTGGTGGGCTGAAGGCCTTGTTTCCATACTGTTCTTGCAATGACTTTATGATTCAAGTGATTTCTATCCCAAATGTTTGTGTTGGATCTGTGACTGACCTGTGCAGGTAGTTCCCCTCCCCACTTCGCCACTGCCCTGCAAATCTATTTTTTAATTATTCATATGACTGGTAATACATTGTTATAGTATTCACACCTCTACTAATTCTACTCACGATGAGTTGGACCACGTACCAGTTTATTACCATGACAATGTCAGGTACCAATTCTGGTTTGCGACAGCACTCTCATTCTGAATGGGAAGGGAGGCTCAAATCCTACTTCTGAGACTTTTAGCACTAAATTTAGTCTGGCATTTCAATGTAGTGCTTTGGGTCAGAAGGTTATGGATTCAAATCCACCTTCAAACACATGAAATATCTCAGCTATCACTTCAGTACACCACCAGGGGAGTGCTGCACTGTCAGTGATCCTGGCTTTTAGATGACGTGTTAAACAGTGATTCCATCTGTCTTGTCAGGTAGATGTAAAAAAAAATTTTGAAGAAGAGCAGATGTGATCTCACTGGTGTCCTGACCAATATTTATCGCTCAGTCAGCATCAGATTGTCAGTTCACTATCACACTGTTGTTTGTGGGATCTTGCTGTGCATAAATAGGCTCCAACACTTCCTACATTCCAACAGTGTTGATGCCTAAAGAATTACTTCATTGGTTGCAAAGCTGGGGAACAACTTGAAAAAAAACTTTTCTATGCAAGGCTTTCTTTTACATAGAATATCCTGGGGTTGTGGAAGGATTTTGATAAATGAAAGCATTTTATTTTTACTGAATGAATTTCTATACAATGTTGAATCATGTCACTAAACAGAGGTTTCCTTGGTAATCTGATTGTACCTCATTAACTTCTCATATAAACTTGTTCATTCACCATAACAGGATTAGAGTTAATTTCACCCCAAGAACATTCCTGTTCTTTGAAATATTGGCAGGGAATCTTTACTGCCCACCTTTTAGGGCACACAAGACTTAGGTTTGATATATTTTCCATATTAAGATACCTGGAAGAGCACAGCTTTTCTTCAATACTGCACATGAGTGTCACCCTGCACCCTGCACAACATTGGTTGGCAGAAGGATAGTTGACCCTCTGTGATGTGATATAAATAGCTCAAGTCCCAATGGATGAGTTTTTGTTTAAAAAGGAAAATAATGAAACACTTTTGCTGGGAATTATAACCATAATTAACAGCTCCGTGGAAAAGGAGCAAGTGTGGAAGGTGAAGCTGAAGCTACAAATTCATCGTAAACATTGAGAGAACGCGGACAATGTTGACAAGGCTGGAGTGTAATAGGCAGCGCAATGTGCCTTTCAACTATACACAACAGAGGACAGTGCTCTCCACTGATAACACGATCACAGGAAGTCGGGCTCAGGGTGTTACTCTCACGAATACTGGCAAACATCTGGGAACACACTCAATCCATAAGTTACCTGACAGCGCAGAGTACATGGCAACAGTAAATACCCCACCCATTCTCTCCCTAGAAAGATATAAAAAGTAAGAGGCAGGCAACACACATACACAGAAATAAACAACCACACACACACATACAGTGATAATGATAGACTCTCAATCACACAGGCTACATCCTTCATTAACAACTAGAGTTGACAAGGGGGTTGGGGACTGAGCTACAGTATCAGAAGGCAGCTGTGGCTCAGTGGGAGCACTCTCAGTGAGTCAGGTAGATGGAGTTCAACCACACTCCAGCACATAAATTTATAGCATGGTCCAATGCAGCAGTGGGGGAATTGCTACCCTTCAAATTAACTCAGAGCATAACTGGACATAAAATATGCCACAAAAAGAAATCCAATGTACGTATTTCTATTAAGCTCACCGAAGTAAAAGATTCTGCTGTGGTAGATGGGTCTGGGCAATAATGACTGTGCATTTCCTCCATTTATGGTGAGTCTTCATACATTATTCACAGTAAACTGCTCGGGAATGTCTTCATCACTGAAGAAGCACCACATGTAAAGATTCTTTCTTCCTTTCTTCGCAATATGTTGGAAGTGATCCTCTGACACACATACCTTCCAGTGTAGCAACAGTGTATCTGTGAATCTAACTTTGAGTGTCAGGTAATGAGGAGACCATCCTTATGCTCTGAACTGGAAGTTATAATATTTTGTACAATGATTTTGTGTTGATGGCGACATCTGAGCTCATTCCAAAACTCTACTGACTGTGTCCCAGCTCACGCCAAGTCCTTTTCACATATTACCTCTTCGTCCACTGACCTATATTGGCTCTCTAACTAGCTAAACCTCAGATTCAAAGTTATCACACATTCACATATCCCCTGCAGTCTCAGCCCTCCCTCTCTCTTTTCCCACCCATCAAACTCATCTATTTCTCTTCCATTGATGGATTCTTTAAAGCCTTTTGATTATGATTTCATTAGCTATTCTGGTACTTTAACACCTTTCCTGGGTTGGTGTCACACTTTGCCTGGCAAAGCTCCTATAAAGTATCTTCAAATATTCTCCTAACTTAAAGGAATTGTAGAAATACAAGGCAGTGCTGTTGATGTCTGCAGTCACTATTCATCCAGTGTTTGCTTCTAGGAATTGCCCTTGTCACAGAGAGGTAGTTATTGGTTTGGAGCTGTTCACTTTGAGTAGTGAGATCCTGAAGTTGGTATTGGTATTTAAGCTTAGTGCATAGATTCTGCAGGTCTTTCTCCAACAACATGGGATACCACAAGGAGCGGGTAGCACTACAGCTGTAGTTAGGAAAAGTAGTCCTGACAGCAACCCTGAAGCCTATGTGATAAATGCTTGTTATCACTCCCGTAGGCAAGAACAGGGATCTGCCACATTCAGTTCCTCCTTGTACTTCCAACACAAAGAGAAAATGATTTACTTCTGTGTCAAGGATGCCAAAGGAATCCTCTCGAGCAACTTTTCTTGTTAATTGTGTTGCTAGTAGATACGTTTCCATGGCAGAGGCTTTAGTAAAGGTCTTGTGTCTCTTCTCAGTGAATCCACAAAAACTCTTAGCTCATTCTGTTAGCAGCTGTGCTTTTGTAATGGCATTGGAAGTCTGAACAAAAGAAATACCGCTGCCAAATGCTTTGTTCTGCTTGATGTTGTTGCTTATTCAGCAGTTTTTTTATTCTGTTATTGATCTGTGAACATTGCCCACACACAGTATTGATAACAATTACTCGCTCCGATGTCTCGACTGGTCTCAACACCAAAGAGCAGGTACAGGATGCACTTCAGGAACTCACCAGGATTCCTTAGACAGCACCTTCCAAACCTACGGCCTCTACCAGCTAGAAGGACGAGGGCAGCAAAAGCATGGGGACACCACCACCTGGAAGTTGCCCTCCAAGCCACACACCAACCTGACTTGGAAATATATCACTGTTCCTTCACCATCACTGGGTCAAAATCCTGAAACTATCTCCCTAACAGCATGGTGCGTATACCCACACCTCAAGGACTGCAGTGGTTCAAGAAGGCAGCTCACTACCAAGGGCAACTAGGGATAGACAATTAACTTGCTCAGCCTGTGAAGCCTACACCTCTTGAAGGAATATATAAGAAGAGTATAATACCAGCTGTTGGAGCCATTCTGTCAGCATTCAGAGAGCCTCTGCACTCACTGCACCTTTCCCATCATCTGGGAACCCAAAGAAACAGCTTGGTCCAACAGCAGGGGACCAGGTATCAGAGGGCAGAGGAAGACCAGACTCAGAGTTTGAGATCCCTTCAGTGGAGCTGGGTGAATGACAAGTAAAGTCTGTTCTGGTGGTGCCCGTCCAAAATGAGAAAAAAAATTTCTTTCAAATAGTGACATGGTATCCCTTGGGTAAGCTAATTGGCCACACTGGCTTCACCTTAAAATCTTATTCAAATAAACTACTGCCTACATTAAGTTCCAGCATTGCCTGCCCCAAGTGTGATTAGCAGGAGAATTGCACTATCACCACCATTCCAGAGAACTTTATGCAGCCTGAAACAAATAAGTGAAGCTTGATCTATAACGACGAATACATTAGTGTTCAATAAAATCCACCTACTATCCACATACATTAAGAGATATGCGGGACACAGAGCTGCCTCACAACCTGCAGTTTGCTTTCTGAATTCTAAAAAGCTGGTTGATTTATCAGCCTTGAAGGAATGTTGGTAAATACAACTGCTCAGAACTAAATCCAAGTCTATGTTACTCTGAGTTGACAACCAGGTGTGAGAATAGACATCAGGTGCCTAGAAAATTGTTAGAGGCTGCATTCAGTGGCACAAATTGGAGGTCATAGGGTTATAGAGCTACACAGCATGGAAGCAGGCTCTTCGGCCCAACTCATCCATCCTGACCAAGTTGCCTAACTGAGCTAGTCCCTTCTGCCTGCCTTTGGCCCACATCAAGGAGGTGATGGGTAATTCCCCACCAATCATGTCTGGAGACGGCTCTGCTGTAAGTGACAAGGGTTGACTTTACACACAAAGTTTGTATTCAAAAGTTCTCCACTCACTGCATTTTCCTGGAGAAATTATCCTTCTATAGTTTTGGACAGGGTTTCCGTTCAATGTTGTGCTTACAAACTCTGGATGATACAGTTGATCAATCTTGGAAAGCTACATTTGGTGGGGATTGTGATGCATGATTAAATTGAACCTATTGCTTCCAATACAGATGTCAGGCAAACCTCCTGCAGCCTCCTCAGCGGGCAGCAACAGTAAACATATGGCTCAGAGGCTTCAGACCGCAACTTGAGCCCAACAATGTGAGGGGCTTGTGCCACTCAAGGCTAACCTGCACTACTTCAGACAATCCCACATTTCAAGTGGCAGGAGCAGATGCTGGGAATTATTCCAGAACTCAGTCTGTTCTGGAAGACATTAAATAACTGCACAACATGGGAGAGAGCAGGAGAGTGGGCTCTGACATAATCTGAGCTGTGCAGGAGGCCTGGGATGGATGAGGAGGAGGAGAGTTACAAAATGTCCTCTATCCATGGACAACCAAAACACCAGCCAGCCAACTTCTCAAAAGGCCCTGGGTCTAAGTACCCAAGATGTTTATTACCAGGAGAGAAGGCCCGGGACCTAAAAATGCTATCACAAAAGAATCAATGACCTCCCATATGTGGTGAAGATCAATTGCACCTTCCAATACCTTGTCTACCAACCCAGCCACCAACTCTGAGCCTGGTTGAGATGCCCCCGACCACATCACCACTTACCAATGATCTCTGTCAATCAGGACTCTAAGCTATGTACCCACATCTCATGGCCTGTGCTAGCATACCTAGCTATTCAACCATGACAATCACATCACCCAAACTCATTTTGTGACATTCACTTGTACATTTCTCTCTCTTGGGCAGGAGAAGTTGACCCACCAATGGAAGCATCTGCAGTCAGCCTGCAGCAGGCAGGTGTTGTGGCTGCCTTCACCCTATGGAGGGGAGGATTCTCAACATCGCTGGAGAAGCCTTCACTGACAGCACACTGAAATGAAGGAAGGTACCTGTTTCCTCATACTTAATCCTCCTCCAAACAACCCACTTCCTCACCATCCCACAAGCACTTTTAATTTACAAGCTAGAAATGGTTAAAGCAGACACTTCTTGTGTGCCCCCACCCTCTCCTTACGTCCTTCTTACTTCAGGCATCCAACAGCTGGAGCCTACGCAAGCAGTGGGGAAGAGCAGCTGGCAACAATCCAAGAAGACAGTGATGATGAAGGAGCTCTATAACATGGTTCCACACTCACAGCAACCAGCCCAGGAACTGACACACCATGTATGTTAGAGGATAGCCCAGCAGTGGGATCTGTATGGAGATAAACTGGGCACAAGTAACTTGCAATCAGGACAAAGCCCTCAGCACACTGTCTGTCAATTTTTAAAACTTAGATGAACTCTTAAAAAGCGTCACACACTTGTGTAATTACACTAACAATCAATCATAATCATGGCTACTAACATGGAAATAGCTGATGATTCCTTGTTTTACTACTGTGGCAGAGTTCTTCCTTCCAGTGGACTATGTTTAGTTGCGTGAGGTGAAGAGGGAGCAATAATTGGAACAGTTAGCTCATGAAAGGCAGAAAAGTAATGTTGTGCCAACACCATGCACACACACTAATCACCTCATCAGAATGACATCCAGCACAACACATGATACCATTGCACACATGTGAGCAGGCACTCTTTACTGGTCATAGTCTTAGTCTGTTTTTTTTAAGGAAAGGATATAATGGCAGCCCCAAAGAGACTCACTTGGCTAATTCCTGGGCTGAGAGAGTTATGAGTGGCTAAAGAAGCTGGATATGTAACCTGTGGAGTTCAGAAGAATGAAGGGCAATCTTATTGAAATGTATAGGACCTTAATGGGGTAGAACAGTGTAGACAATGAGATGTTTCCACTAGTGAGAGAGTTGTATCGGGAACATAGATGCGAGTAGGGGGCAGTGATTTAAAACTGAGGTGTGCAGGAACTCCCTCTCACAGAGGTTGGTGAATCTCTCAAATTCTCTACCCCAAGGGGTTGTGGATGCTAGAACATTGGAGGTATTTAAAGAGAAGGTAGATAATTTTTTCTGAAAGATCGGGAAATTAAGGGCTATTGGGATTCAGAAGAGAAGATGAGGCCTGGGGCAGATCAACAATGATTATATACAATGGTGGGCAAACTTGAAGGGATCAGGTGGCCTACTCCTATTGTCTTGTGCTCTTCCTGTGTTTAGAATCAAGGCAGTACCCACACCATGCTGAAAAGTACATGTATGTCCTCTCTTTACTCTAAGGCCTGCCATATGTTCTCTACCCTTTCTTCAACTCATTGGTCATAACAGTTAGATAAATGTTCTCTCCATTAGTTAAAAGGAAACTTCTTTATTTGCTTTACATTTAAATAATTCCCATTTTTATATCTCCTCTGTGTGCAGAGCCTCTTTAATGCTTTAACATTCGCTATTGCAGAGACTGGAGCAAGAAGCTGGCAGAGTAATGGGCTGGCATTCACAGATGCCCTGCAGCATTGTGTGACTTCCCCTCCCCTCTTCATCCTCCTCGCAACTGGCAACAGTGCCAAACTCTCCCACGAAGACCACTAATGACTTGCAGCTGCGCCAGTCTTTGGGGCAATGCCATTCATTATAACTGCCAGTGAGTAGTCAACGCCAGGTGCGGGCAGCACTAGTTCCAAGACAAGCGAAAGCCTGCATTTGCCCCCCTTGTATCATGTTGTGTCATTTTCTGTTGATTCTTGCCCTGCCATTTAGTTTTGGGTGGGTGGGCAAGGAATTGAGGAGAAATAGAGTCTTTCAGATTACATTTTCAGTGAAAACTCTCTGATTATAACAATGCATGTGTTTAAACTCAAACAACAATCATTGCTGTTTGTCATTGAATGGCCTGAGAATGGGCACGGTTACTCATTTGCCACAGAAGTGCCCTTGTTAAGTAAAAGCGCTTCATTTTATTTCCAGTCACACAGGCAAGACAGAGTGGCAGACTGCTGTTCACAAGCTTTGCACAGCTCTTTGTGCTCCTTGAAAAGTTCTTTCATTGCAACGCACTGTGGTGGTCGGCAGCTCCTGTTTGAGATCCTTTTATTCTCCCTTTCTCGTGATTTCATTTCTTTTAGGATCTATTCAATTACTTCTTTTGCTGAAATTGCCTCCTTTTCACAGAGTTGAAGTGCAGACCCGACCTACTACACTGAGGGCTGCTCATTAGTAAGTACGTGCTTGCCCGAGAGTCAGCTAACACATGCTCCAACAGAAAGTTTAACATGTCAATAGTTCCAGGGGAAATGATATCATTCCTAACTGTAACTGTGAGAAATAATTACCAGAGGCTCAGTAGAAAGGTTTATTTGCCCACTTTCAATTTGAAGCAAAGTTTAGCATAATGGATTAAAGCTCTAATCTCTGACCTTTCCACTCTAGGGCCTGGATTTAAATTCCATCACAGACAGCTGATGATGAAAATGTCTAGTTGTTGGCAGTTGCCAGGAGCACCAGGTGAAGTGAGTTCAGGCAGTTGCAACCATCATTCTGCTTGGCATACATCCACAAGACAGAAGTGATTAGAATTCAGCACCAATGTCACAGTCCTTTCAAATGTTGTGGCAACGAGAGCTGGTCACAGATCCAGCATTCTGCTGATTCACCTCTCCACTGTCCAAAAGCATTCCACCATCTGTAAGTCATGGGTGTGAAGGAATATGATATCTCCATGTTGCAACAACACCAGACACTTGACGCCATCTAGGACTAAGCAGGCCACTTGATCATCAAGCCATCACCTTGTTCATTCCCTGCACTATTGCACAGCATGCCTGCAATCTACAACGTCTACAAGGTGCACAGTGGTCAAGATTTCTTCAATGGCTCCTCCCAAATCCAGTGACTTTGACCACCAAGAAAAACAGGGAGAGCAGTCACATAAAAAGTCACATACCATCCTGACTAGCCCTTCCTTCATTGTCACTGGGTCTAAATCCTGGAACTCTCTCCCCAATAACATTATGGGAGAACATTCATCAGAATGGACAGGACATGGCAGCCTGCTTGATAAGCACCCCATCTACAACAATTCTCTCACGCCACCACCGATGCACAGTAGCAGCAGTTTGTACCATTTACAGGATGCACTGGAGCAACTCGCCAAGACTTCCTAGACAGCACCTTTCAAACCCACGGTCTCTACCCAATTAAAGGACCGGGCAGCAAAAGCAGGGGAACACCACCACCTGAAAGTTGCCCTCCAAGCCACACACCATTCCGACTCGGGAATATATCGCCGTTCCTTCACCATCGGGTCAAAATACTGGAACTCTCTCCCTGACAGCATCATGGGTATACCCACACCTCAAGGACAGCAGATGTCCAAGAAGGTAGCTCACCATCACCTTCACCTTCACTGGATAGATACTTGAGGGAGATTAATTTGCAGGGATTTAGGGAAAGAGTGGGGGAATGGGACAGACTTGGTTGCCTTACTAGGAACTGCCATTGAGTCAATGGACCAAATGACTCCCTTCAATGCTTTAACAAATCTGTGATTCAAATGCATTACAGCCAACTTTTAAACTTGCTGGGCCCTCCAACCAGTGGAAATAGAAACATTATATTCATCCTTTAACAAGTTACATCTTAAGTTCCAGAAATTAGTCCTTTTTTTTGTAATCTTGGACTTCAATCCTTGTTGTCCTTATTGGCATATCCAAGCTGCACTTCCTCCAAGACTATATACTCTTCCTAACATGTGATACCCAGCCCTGACAACAGTACTTCAGGTGGGGTCCAAATAAGACCTTGTATAGCTGTAGCTCATATTTCAGTCCTTTAAATACAAAGACCAATCTTCCATTAGCTTATTAAATTATATTCCTGCACCTCCCCATGGCATTCTAACAATCCATGTTGACAAACAACCAAAGTGACTTAGGATTCAAGTTCTAAATTATCTCTGATCTAAAGTTACTAATTCCAACTTGGTTGGCCTCGATATCCATTTGCCAGAATTCATTCTGTACGCAAGATCTTGTTCAACGGCACAAGATTACTAGCACTCCACCTGGTGGAGTGAGTGCATAGTGGCATTTGTTTTTAGATGCGATTTGGCTTTGGTTATTATGCAGAATTGAGTCCACAATAGTAGAAACAATTGCACACTGAATAGCTGTGGCTTTTAAATAGTCAATTTCTTTATTCAACAGATGAAAGGTTGTTGACCTGAAACATTAACTTAATGCTTCCCTCCATGGATACTGCCTAACTCCACTATTTCTTGCATCTTCTGTTCTTATTCCGACACTTTGCTTTATCACAAATCTCTTTGTCCTTTAAAAGATGCAATCATCTCTGTCTCAATATAGATGTATTTCTCCCAACATCTCTGCATGAATTGTATTGCAACCAGAAAAAATATCATGACTCTGTACACCTTATCCATGCATCATTGTTCTAATGAAACCTCTGTGAAAGCCCCTCCTTTCCTTATCCTTTTCTTATCCACAAAAGCAGTATTGCATTCAGAAGGGTCCCTGACCTTAAGCTGGTAAGCTATTGGAGTAACTTCAGGCCCCCAAAAGCTGCTGGATTTGTGGTAGATAGGAGACAAAAACTAAATAGATATTGGAGACACAAGAGACTGCAGATGCTGGAATTTGGAGCACAAACAATCTGCTGGAGGAACTTAGCTGGTCGAGCAGCATCTGTGGGAGGATAGGAATTATCGACATTTCAAGTCGAAACCCTGCATCAGGAATCAGGGCTACATAGATATGACCCTGATATAAAGGTAGACCAGACATTAAATGCTACACTGATCGGCAGACTTGTTTCAAAAGTGGTGGTGAGGTTTAGGCATCCAATGTGTGCTCTTGGCATACAGATCAGTCACTGAAATAATTTAAAGCAGGTCAGACTGCTATTTTACCTATTACTACCTGTGACCAAACCTGCCTGGATTTCCCAGGGCTGGGGGATCCCAGAAGGTGAGTGGAGACAAGAAGGACTCAGGTTTGTTCCCAAGCCCACCATCTAGTGTGTGCCCAGTACGTGGACAGGTTGATCAATGGTCAGTTCCAGCAGCCCCTCACTATGCAGCCAGGAGAAGCAGGAGTGTTTCCCGGGGTCCAATAAACCCTCACAATCAGCCAACATCCTCTCATCAATACACCAACTTCCACAATCTCCAGCTATCCTATCCAATATACCTTTGAACTCCCACCTCCTCCCCTTCCCAAAAATCTCTCCTGAAAATCTTCCTGCCCCCCACCCACATTCCCACCCACTGTCACACCACCAGCCCCCATCTCCCCTCATCCAATATCAGCACATTCTTCCCTTTCCTACTCCCTCTTCTCCACTCCATGTCTGTGGTCCTGTATGGCAGAACTTCCCACTGACAGCCAGGCTGATTGACAAGCTGGCCATATGATATTTGTAAATAGTTCTGGATGCCATTATAATTCAGCTGTAGCCAGTTCTATCAGTCTTCAGTAACACTATATGTCTGTCATAAATTGTTGCTTCTTGTCAATCAGCGGAGCTGTCGGGAAGGAAATCTGCAGCTGCTTTCAAGAGGACACCTGGGATAAAATGACTTCCATTCTCCCATTCTGAACAGCTACCCTGGCCCATGGCCATGTCAACCCTGATTCAATTGCCCCATTCTTGAAACTTCCAGAGCACTAATGGAGTGCTGCACTCTTAGAGGTGCAGTCTTTCACTTGGCAACCTAAGCTGATGCCCTGGCCATTCCCTCACGTAAACAGGATAACATTATTTCAAAGGGGGGCAGAAGAGTGTCCTGACCAACACTGATCTCTCAACCAACCTGTAAGAACATTATCCAGTTATTAAGTCATTCTTGTTTCTGTAAGCCTGCTGGTTATTGCAATTCATGCATTACAGATCTCCACTGACTGCATAGACTGTCAGACGTACATTCATAGAGTCATAGCACAGCACAGAAACAGTCCATGCCGACCACAGCATCCTCCCTGCTAGTCCCAGTTGCCCACGTTCAGCCAATAACCCTCCAAGCCCCTCCCCTCCATGTACCTATCCAAATGCCTCTTAAATGTTGCAATTGTACCCAATTCGACTACTGCCTCTGACAGCTCATTCCAGGTACTCACTACCCTCTGGGTAAAGAAGTTACCTCTCAGGTCCCTTTTAATTCTCGCCCCTCTTATCTTGTATCTGTGCCCTCTAGTTTAAGACTCCCCAATCCTGGGGAAAAGACTATGACCGTCCACCTTATCCATACCCTTCATGATTTTATAAACTTCCATGAGGTCACACCTCATTCTCCTACACTCCAAGGAATAAAGATCCAGTGTGGCCAAACTCTCCCTATAACCCAGGCCCTCTAGTCCAGGCAGCATCCTTGTAAATCTCTTCTGCACCCTCTCCAGCTTGACAATGTCTTTCCTATAACAGGGTGACCAAAACTGTACACAATACTCCAAGTGCAGCCTCACCATCGACTTATATAACCGTAACGTAATATCCCTACTCCTAAACTCGATGCCCTGACTGATGAAGGTCAGCATGCTAAACACCTTCATCACCACCCTATCTACTTGCGTGGCCGCTTTCAGCAAACTCCCAGGTCCCTCTGTACTACAACACTCGTCAGTGCCTTGCTATTCACTGTATAGGTCCTACCCTGGTTTGACTGTCCAAAATACATCACTTTACACTTATCCAAGTTGAAATCCATTTACCATTCCTCAGCCCATCTCCCTAACTGATCAAGATCCCCTTTGCAATTCATTGTAACCTGTTTCTCTATCAACAAGACCCCCTAATTTAGTGTCATCAGCAGACTTTCTGATGGTGCCATGTACATTCATATCCAAATCATTTACATAAATAATGAATAACAGAGGTCCCAACACTGACTCTGGGGCACCCCACTAGTCACAGGCCTCCAATCGGAGAATCGACCTTCAACCATCACCCTCTGCTTCCTATCGTTGAGCCAATTCTGAATCCACCTCGCTAGCTCCCCCTGCATCCCATGCGACCTAACCTTCCAGATCAGCCTGCAATGTGGGACCTTGTCAAAGGCCTTACTAAAGTCCATATAGACAACATCCACTGCCCTACCTTCATCTGTCCCCTTAGTTATCTCTTCGAAAAACTCCAAAAGATTTGTCAGACATGACCTCCCACACACTAAACTATACTGACTATTCCCGATCGGGCCTTGACTATCCAAATGATGGTTGATCTTGTCCCTCAGAATTCCCAACAGTAACTTCTCTACAACTGAAGTCAGGCTCAGTGGCCTGCAGTTGCTCTCCTTCTTGAATAATGGAACAACATTAGCTGTCCTCCAGTCTTCTAGAACTTCGCCAGTGGCTAATGACGAAGCAAATATCTCTACAAGGGCCTCGACGATTTCTTCTCAGGCCTCCTGTAAGGTCTGGGTGTGCCCTTGGTCAGGCCCTGGGGATTTGCCCACCTTAATGCACTTCAAGGCTGCAAATACCTCCTTCCTCATAATATGCATATGATCCAAGACCTCACTACTTATTACCCTCATTTCTCTGGCATCCATGATAATCTCCTTAGTAAACATGGAGGACAAATAGACATTAAAAATTTTGGCCACCTCCTGCAGCTCCACGCATAGGCAGCCCTGATGGTCTTTAAGAGAACCTAGTCTCTCCTTAGTCACCCTTTTACTGTTAATATAACTGAAGAACCTCTAGGGGTTATCTTTAACCCTGCCTGTCAAATCCATCTCATACCCTTTTTTTGCCCTCCTGATTTCCCCCTTAAGCCTGGTCTTAAACTTTTTATATTCTTCAAGGGATTCATTTGTACCCAGCTGCCTAAATATGATGCACGCTTCTTTCCTTTTCCTGATTAGAGCCTTGATATCTCTCATCAACCAGGGTTCCCTGAACTTGGTATGTCTACCCTTCACCCTATCAGGAACATGCCACCCCTGGACTCTTGATATGACCCTTTTAAAAGCCTCCCACTTGCCAACTGTTCCTTAGAGTCACCCAGTTGACCCCAGCTAGATCCTGCCTAATGCCCTCAAAGTTGGCTCTGCTCCAGTTCAGGACATTAACCTATGAACCTGTTCTATCTTTTTCCATAACTATTTTAAAGCTAGTAGAATTGTGGTCACTTGACCCAAAGTGCTCCCCAACTGCCACTTCCGTTACTTGGCCCACCTAGTTCCCTAAGAGGAGGTCCAGTATTGCTCCTTCCCGAGTAGGTTCCGAGTAGTATTGCGTGAGGAAACTATTTTGGGTGCACCACACAAATTCCACCCCATCCAGGCCCTTCGCACTCCGGGTTACCCAGTTGATACCAGGAAGATTGAAATCTCCCACTAACACTATCCTACTATTTTCACAAATACGAGCAATTTCTCAACACATCTGCTCCTCAAGTTCCTGCTGACTTTTGGGGGGGGGGGGTCTATAGTATAGCCCTACAAAAGTGACCATCCCCTTCTTATTTCGAAGTTCTACCCAAATGGCCTCATTAGGTGATCCCTCAAGAAAATCCTCTCTAATCACTGCTGTTATATCCTCCCTTATCAAAAAGGCAACACCGCCTCCACTTTTACCTGTTCCTCTGTCACGCCTAAAGCATTGGTATTCCAGAACATTGAGCTGCCAGTCCTGCCCTTCTCTCAGCCATGTTTCTGTTAAGGCCACAATATCCCATAGTGGTTACTCTTCACACTCTTATTACAATTCTGCAATGGACTGCCCAGAATTGCATGCGTTTGTCTAATCATTCTACGTAATCCTTTGTGTGCTTTCTATAAAGTGCAGCACCTGGTCTTTAAACTCATTTTCTCTGAGTGTTTAGCGCTGTCTAGGTTCCTGTCGTAAACTCAGTACTCGAGTGCTAGCAGTCTCCCCCTCAGTAAATACATAACTGAGGCATGGCATTGACAGCAACATTTGTGAACACTACTGAGAACATTCTTCTTGTTGAAGCTAGAAAGGAATATAAGCTGGTCAGTTATTATTTTGGCTCCATCTTTTAGCAGTCAGTAGGTTTTTTTTAAAAGGAGGTTACTAGATGACTTTGCTATTAAGTTGTAGCCAAACCCATCCCTCATAAGAAGCCTAACATAATTTCCTTTCATTGTACCATGAATCATTGGTGCAGCTCGGGTCAGACATAATCACCAGAGATATTGTAGTACATAGCCTCCCACCTGTTCAAATAACCCTTTCCCCATCTCAAGTATTTTACAACTAATCAATGCAAGAGTTTAAACAAAATAAGGAGAGAAGATACAAGGCACACAAAGTATTGGGCACCTTGTATCTTCTCTCCTCATTTTGTTTAAACTCTTGCATTGATTAGCTCTAAATGCTGCAGTATAACCTGGGATCAAACTAAGCAGGAATACACAAAGGTCAACGACTGCTTTGCAGAGTAGGTAATGTAAGAATACAATGCATGGTGAATAATGTCGGTGACCTGCAGGTGCAAATAGCTTCAAAGGAATATATTATGGCAATAACAGAGGCTTGGATTAAGATAGTGCAGGACTGGCTGTTGTTATTCCTTGATTCAACAAGTATTTATGGAAGGAAAGTGGAGTAGCAGCATTGAATACTGCAGTGGTGGAGAGAGAGGAGATGTCCCGGAGGAATCAAGAATGGAATCCATGTGATTAGATTTAAGGAGCTGTAGAAGTACCATTATACCTTTAGGTGTATTGCATGCTTCAGCAATTAGTGGAAAGGATACAGAGGAACAGATTTGCATGGAAACTACAGAGAGCTGCAAGAACTGTGGAACAGTGTTAATGAGAAACTTCTATCCAAATATAGACTGGAGAGGTGACGTTGCAATGGGCAATAAGGGTAAAGCATTCTGGAAGTGTGTTCAGGAGAAATTGGTTTATCAGTGCATTGCTGACAAAGGGCAGAAGAATCTGCTGCAAAAAAACAAATTGCTGGAGGAACTCAACGGGTCAAGCAGCATACGTGCAGACAAAGGGATGGTCGATGTTTCGGCTTAAGACCCTACATCAGGAGGGTAGAGGGAAGATAGCCAGTATAAACAGGTGAGAGGGAGGGGTGAGGCAGGAGCTAATAGGTGAAAGGTAAAGAGATAAGGAGAAAGAGATTTTGAAAAAAAAAGGACAAACGGAGCCAGGTGAGGGAAGGAGAGGGTGGAGGTAGAGACAGAGGCTGGAATGTGGTGTGGAAACACAAGAGGCGGCAGATGATGGGATTACTGATCAGATTCCAACATCTGCAGCCCTTGTTTCTTCAATCCATGCTGACACATTTCCCCAATGCCATGAGCTTTCGTTGTGTGCAAAACACATTCACTAGGTTAACCATGACTCAGGAAAGCAACCATAAAAACTATGTATCCTTATTTGCCATCAATATCAATTGTCTCACTCATGAAAATATTTTAATGAATCCAGAACCTATGGCTTTGAACTGAAATGAGTTCCAGCTTTTCTTCCCTTTAATGTGAAGTATTGCTGCCTGGTTTCATTGCTGTATGACTGAGCTTTAACGTTAAGATTGTGGTCCCTTATATATCAGTTAGATCACAACTCAGCATTGCAAATCCATGGGAATACAAATCATGTAGAAAACACCTGAAGTCTTTTAAATCCTGGAATTATTCTTATGCTTCTTTCACACATCAAGTCTTAAAATTATATATTAAGCATTGTAGCTGTTCTGGTTACAAGGAAATCATTGAACAGTGTTCGCTTTTTGTAAACAAGTACAAGAGATAATAACATTTGCAGCCATTGAGTGTAGCTGGAGTTCATTGAATGGTCTGGAGAGGGTGCTCAGCACCCACTTATAGATTAGCATGGCCTTCTAACTAGCAAGTCTACAACGGTGTCAATATCAGCAAGGGTCGGTGTCAAATAAGGCTGTGCCACTGCCCCGATATTTTTCATGATTTTTCTTGCCATAAGCACCTTCTACAAACTTCCTGCAGGAACGGATCTCTTCTTCGGAGTTGCTGAGTAACTGTTCAAACTTTGGTCACGAGGTGAATTGGCTGCTATAAATTCCCCCTAGTGATGTGACAATCAGAGGAGTATTAATAGGAATGTGTGACAGAATAGGTTATAGAAAATAATTTGGGGTGAATGGAATCACTCTGGAAGCAGGCATATACTCGATGAGTCAAATGGCCTCTTTCTTTGCAGTTAGGAAATGTGTTATTCTTACATCTGGGTACATTGCAGCCTTCCAGACACAATAACAAATTTTAGATTTCCAGCATCTGTTTTGTTTTTTGTGTAATCAGCTTTGTATCACTCATTTCCAGCATTCACATTGTTTCTCCCTTCTCTTCTGGTAATTTCAGGTTTAATTTGTCTCCTGTCATTTGCACCTTATGCAGACATTATCATTCATTAACCTTCACCACCTTCTTTCAGCAGACACCACCACAATTGTGTCATTAGGTCTCCTGGTTTCCACCCTTCTCTTCTGTTTTCTCTATAAAACTTGCCTTATTTCTAACTTTTGCCAGTTCTGATGCAAAGTAATTCACATGAAACATTGACACTTTTTTCACCCTCCAGAGGTTTCCTGATTTGCTGAATAGTTCCAGCATTTGTTTTTAAATCTGCTTGGCACAAGTTATTAATTCTTGGATACCTCCTCAACAATACAGGTGTTCCTTCCACTTCCCACACATCTGCTCTCTATGCTGGTGGTGCTGATGAGTCATCTTCCCAGAATTTTTTATGTCATCCCTTTGATTGTCTCAACTTCACTTTGGCTAATCTCCTGTTCTATAAGAACCACTCCCTCAGGATTTTCCTGTAATTAATTATTGTAAGCTCCCTAGACTCTGACATCCTGGCAGACATAATTATTCCTTTAGACCCATGTAGAGAAACTTGCCCACTTTATGGATTCTGGGATTCATCTCTGTATCCACTTTGTGCTCTCATCACTGTGTTGTAACTGTGACTAAGTGACTGCTTGGCTGATGCATACGAGAATATCTCATGCCAGTTTACAAACCATATCTCTTGCATAGCCAACCTCCTGCTGTGGGCCAGTAGCCTGTGCTCTGTACACAGTAATGTTTGTTTTGTTACGTAAACTGTCCTTTTAATTTCAAAACTGATTACTGCTCTTACTTTACATTTCATCAGGTTCTTCCACACAGCCATCAGATTCTTGAACTGACCTAAAAATCCCTCACACTACATCTCTTTTTCCCTCTCTCTCTAACTGGCACTAGTCATTATGTTTATTTTGTCATGAATGTATAACTTAAGCTAACAAACTTAAATTAGCATATGTTTGTAATGTACTTTGCTGCTGCTAAGAGCTGATTTTCATGTCATTTATACCCTGTCTATGTATGCCTATGACAATAAACTTGAACTTGAAAGTTTAAAGGAAGAGACCAGTGAGGACAAATGAGAGTCCCTTAAAAGACAAAGATGGGGAAAATTTATAATAAGAAACAGAGAGGAATTAAACAAATAGTTTGTGTCTGCTTTCTTGGAAGAAAACACAAAAGACCTCCAAAAAAATAAAGACTGGAGAACCGAGAGTCCATGCAAAGGAGGAAATAAAAAAAAATTAGTACTAGTAAAGAAATACTTCTGGAGAAGTTCAAAAGCCTGAAAATAGATAAATTCCAAGGATCTGATGCACCTTTTTAAGAAATGAGAGAACCTTATTGTTTTACCTGCCTCTGCTGTTCAGCTGCAAATTACTGCCTTCAAATAAAAGATCTTCTGTTTATCACTCCACCTCTGTCCATTTGCAGTAAGAAATGGACAGACACAATGTTACCAGATAGGCCCATTATACGCAAAGGATTACCCATACAACCACCACAGCAGAGGGTAACGACAGAGTTACATTTATTTACAATAGAGAAAGCAGAAAGACATTCAAGGTCCTTGAGGTCATCAGACCAAGTAAATAATTATAGTGAATGTGGCATGAAACTTGGGAGAGGCAAACAGAATGAACAGATCAAACACAATGACCACACAGAGGGTTGAGGAGTATTTGAATTGGCTATTGCTAACTTTGATTGTGCAATCAATTTAAGCACAATCTGGTCAGGCTTTTGCATATACTATGCTCAGTGCTGGCTCAGTGGACTAAAATTATCATTCAGAGGTCTCAAATTCCCATGTCCCTGCGTGCCCTTTTCTTGGCTTCACATTGGTTTGAATCAGAATATATAATCTCAACAGAAAATAAATTTTAATGTTCTGAAATCTACTTATCAATTATGGAATTTAATTTATTGGGACTGCAATGCAATATGGTACAAAAAAGGATAGACTTTAAGCATCGTCTTGTGTGAAATATCTTAGAGCCTCATGACTCAAAGCTTCAGCCTTATACTTAGAGGAAACAGTGATGCTATACCAAACTGGAAGATTCTGGGTTCAATTCTGGGAGGGTTCTGAGTTTGTGGAGTCAGAGTCATAAAGCTGTACAGTATAGAAACAGGCCCTTCAGCCCTCTGCATCTATGCCAACCATCATGCCTATTTATACTAATCTGATTCACCTGCATTAAATTCCATCTCCCTCCATGCCTTGCTCATTCAAGTACCTGTCCAGATGCATCTTAAATTAGCTCCTCACAGCAGAGTAGGTGTAGAGTTATTGCAATTAGCCAGGACTCTTGCCAATTGAAAAATTACTGCTCGTAAATGTACACTTAGGAATGTAAACTGATTAGGTTCAGTTTTAATAGTCACTATTATAAGTCAAATAGTCAGCCAACACTTATCATTAAGGCACAAAAAAGAAAAATGAACTATGGAAGTCAAGCAACTACCTATAGAACCCAAACATCAATATTATAGAAACATTCCTAAAGTGCATCACAAGAGCATTACCAACAAACCTACCTCTGGTATCAAGTTTTAAGGAGCATCACCTTGTTGGAAAATCAGAGAGAGATGCGGAGAGATTTCCCCAAGATTAAAACATGAGATGGCTGAAGTCAAAGCCCCCCCAGTTTTGAGGCAATGGAGTGGGATGGTTAATTGGAGGAATTCAGGGTTGTAGCATAGCAGGTGGCAAAAGATAGTGGCAATTAGAGGGATTTTCAAAGTCATGGAATCAGTGGACCAGGGGCTAATGGTTGCTAGGACAGGTGAATTGGTGATTGTTGCCACACCCCTAACTTGTTACAAGTTCCAAAGTGCTAACTCAAATTTATACAAGTGTGAAAGAGGAGAAGCCACCCAGGAGGTAGATGTATTCTGGGGAGTTATTCCCTTCAGGAGAGAAAGCAGGTGAAGCAAAAACAAGCAAAATAGCCAGCCTCTTGACAAAGCAAAACATCTTTCCTTCAGAGACTGCCCACTTACCATTTCTAGATGTGTTATAGATTGTTTTCAAACAGTGCATTGAAGTAATGGTGGACACAACTGAGCAGCTTTCTTTGCCAATGTAGTGTAGAAACAGGCCCTTCAGCCCACCGCATCTATGCCGACCATCATGCCTAGCTATACTAATCCAATTTGCCTGCATTAAATTCCATCTCCCTCTACACCTTGCTCATTCAAGTACCTGTCCAGATACATCAGTGTTCTTATGAACTTGGATGGCAGGTAAAGCATATCCTACAGGTGATAGCTCTAAACTGTTCAAAAGGAAGTATTTTCCTAAAGGACAAAAGGAATATAATAATCCTTCTGTTTGTGGTGATTGCCAAATTTACATGACTGAACTCATTACTCTTGAGCCATGTCCCCTATTCTGCTGCCCCCACCATTTTCATTTTCCCATTTGTTACCTTCTGATACTTTAAATGGGAGACCACAATTTGCTTTGTAAAATCCAGAGTCAGACAGGAAATAAAAGACAGAAAGCATCCTATTTCTCTTCCACTAATTCTAGTAGACAAAATTAATATCTCATCTTACAATATCACCCAAACCATTATTCATTCTTTGCTAAGGCCACAATGCCCCAACAATCCCTGTTTGGAGCTCTGCTGCATATGTGAGCCATTACCCATCTGCTATGTCCCTCATTGCTACAGTTGTCATAGAAGAGACATGCTTTGTTTATCCTGAAGGTAGGACTATGTTGCATGACAACTGTTTTAGTCTTGACCCATGACTTAGCTTTTTTTTGAAGGAAAAGGAAACATATTCCAAATCACAACAGTGTGGAGTAAGGAAGGGGATGAGAGGAAGAAATGCCATGAGCTGGACCACAAAGATCACTCCCAACAATCTTCACTGACAATGTCATTACTGATAATGTGGTTTACAACTGACATAGGATGGCAGCCAAATGTTGATAAGAAAACAGCCAAGTCAATAAAAAGCAAACTAATATGATTTATTTTTATATCAAACAAAAATATACACAAGCTTCCAAACTAGATTTTTCTTACAAACTTAACATTATTCAGCAATATGGAATAATTACATAGAGTTATATATTTATATACATTTATAAAGTGCATAGATTTGCAATATTGTTACAATTCTGTGACCAACATCCGGGAAAAAATAAAATCACTAGGACAGTAGAAAGGTAGCATGGTTTTTGCTGCCCCCACCCCCCCCATCCCCGTTTCCTTTGACCAACTTTTTCTCCCCATTCAGTTGGGGGATATGGGATATGGGGAAGGAAGGTGGTTTGAACTGGCTGTTGAACCCAAAATATATTGGTGAAACCTCCAGGAAAACATCCAATCAGAGCTGGAAACTCCACCACAGACACACGATTCTTTGGATGTTAGTTGTCCCCCTTGGTGTAAAAAAGAATCCTAGGTAGGTAAAGACAATGGGAAGTGCATGGGGAAATAATATCCATTACCAGAATGGTGTGTGGGCTCCTGTGTGACTTTCTTTCTCCAAGCAGATTATAAAACTGCTTTTTCCACATACTTGTACAATGATGACCACTTGGTTCACAAAGCACTTATTCAAAAGGAATTCCTCAAGATCTGCTCCATCACACTCTTCCTGCTCTCCCCAACTAGGTCCCCACCCTGGTTCCCACATGGGTGATGGGATGGGGGTAGAGTGCGGGGAGAAAGGAATGACCTACATACAAAACAAAGAGCAACATGAACGTGGGAAGTCCAATTTACAGACATCCCTCTTCACCTCTCCCCACCATCACGAATTTCAGCAACATTCGGATATATAAGAGTTTAGTTAAACATGAACCTCATTATATCCACACCCCTCAGTTGGAATGGAACAAGTACCTGGATTTGTGACCTCCAGCACAGTTGTCATCCTGTTCTTCTATGTTCCATCCCAATCACACACCATCCACATTCGGGTAAACATCACTGTTCCTTCACTGTCAATGGTTCAAAATTCTGGACCTCATTACCTCCCAGGATTATGGGAGATCATTCAACAAAAGGACTACAGCTTACTATTAACACTCTCAAGAAGTAGTAGTGATGGCCCATAAATGCCACCCTTGCCAATATCAAATAGGATGATGGCCTCCAAAAGTACAAAATTAAGCCACGCTATGAGTCTGATTAAATTTATAGAAGTTCTATTGATATGCATAGCAATGAAATTAGATGCAAATTAGGGACCAGGGTGTTTGGACTGAAGTTGCCTGGCCCAATTTCCAAAGCCCTATTTTGCACCATCCTGCTGTGTGGGAGAAACCAAATATCACAAATGTGACATGGACTCCCCATGCAACAATGACAGGGAATCTGCACTAGTGCAACTTACACCAGGAACTAGGACAAGAACAGGACAGTGAGGCTAATCCAATCAGGACAAAGAATCAGGGATGAATGGAATCTCACAGCACAGATACTCCATGTCATTGATGTTAGGGGAGGGTCAGAGATATTCTGAGGTCAGGAAATTCAGATGCAGGCACCCACCTGCTGTACTCTGCAGTTCTCATCTCAGTCAGAAATTGGCTTTCCCAAAACCGGGAAAAAAAAACTTAGCTAACTAGAATAAACTTAAATATTTTAATCTCCATTTTAAATGACCCACCCACGTTCTAGAAGCAAGCTGTCGCCCATCCTAGCTGTGCCTTTTCTTGAGCTAGCTGTTTTGATTTTTTGTTTAAATCAATTTTGCATCCCTCCCAACCCAAACCATCACAGTTTCTACACTGAAGTTCCCCACTGCATTAGCTAAACACACAGTTAAACTAATCTCCATCAAGTCAAGTCAACTTGTGGAGCTGGCCTCCTGCCACAATGACATTTAATAACACATAGAAGACAAGGTAAAACCCCTTGCACAAAGCAATGCAGGCTGTAGTGTGTTTCAAGAATGTAGCATGCTTGAGATTCAAACCACGTCAATATGATACTCAAATTTTATTGCTGCAGTCAGGCTGCCTCCTGTAGACCCTGCTATATCTCAGTCCTGCTCTTTAGTTTATTTCACCCTATATAATGTCATTCTACTCAGTGGATCTCATTCCTCAAGACTACAAACCATTATAGTTTGCAGAGTATGGATGTTTCTTAAATGAATCCTGCGATCTTTATTTCAGCCAACCTTCCTTCCTGTTCTCTCCAGACATCAATAGCCCTCTGTAGCAAGCTAAACATCCCGATATAGGCTCTAAGTTGACGATGAGCTTGTGCCCTTGTTTATGACAGGCCCTTGAAACAAATACTTCCAGTAGAAGCAGGAATGCTGGGCATCACTGACCTAAGATCCATCCAGATTCACACTAATGGGGTCATTGCTTTAGAAAAGCAGTTAAGTTGTCCAGCCCTAGGAAAGCTGAACACCGTTACTGTTTATTTAACATTTTGACATTTAGGAAAAATTCTTCAAGTAGCGTAATTTTAAAGCTCCAAATCTTTGTCTGACGACACTGACAACCAGTCTCTACAATTAGAGAAAGTGCTAAGAACACCAGCACAGGCAGCCATTCCTGAGCCATTTCTAATTGTGCAAACATTTTGACCTGTAAATACATAATGTCTGATACGCAAGATCTTAAATACAAAAGATAAAACATCACCGTGAAACCCACTATGTAACCCAGAGTTAGAACCAGACTGTAATTGTGGGACTTGAACCCATCCATAAACTTCTGATTTAGAGGCAAGTGCAGTACCAGCTGAACCACAGCCAACATACTGTTATTTGGACCTTGAAATATCAAGGTCCCTGCTTTTAAATGAATAGGTTTTTGAGACGATACATACAAAGGAAGGGGGCTCATCCATACAGCAGCCTGTAAGCCTCTACTGCTCACTGAAAAGGTATCAGACAAAAAACTGGACTCTCTTGCCCAGAAAAAGAGAGAAGTCATAGTCAAATTTGGCAGTACTACAGCCGTAAACTCAGCACTGTTGAGGTAATTCTGGCACAATTCTGACCATTAAAGGCAGAGCTGGAGATAATGATCAGCAAACTTTACAGAGTCCAAAGATTTCTGCACCCAAGTTCCTCATAAATATTTCCACTGGATAAAGCTCTGCATATAGAACACAATTTTATAAAAAGTTACCCTTAAATGGTTTATATAACATCCACTCATTATCCTTTTACTGCACTAATTTTGCACACATACCTGGCTGATTTTAACATTTAATGCCATGCTACTATGATCAGACATATCATTAATTAAGCACCAATCCAAATTTGACATCAGCTGTAGCCAAAACCAGGGATTATATGAATGTTATGCAATTCCTAAAATATAGCCCATTTTTCTATAAATGGCATTCTCAACACAAATGCTGTAAGCAAAACACTGCCAAGACAGGAAATCAGAAATAAAAGCAGAAAACACTAAACACTCAACAGGTCTGGCTGCATCCATGGAGAAAGAAAAGTTAACCTTTCAGGTCAATGGCCTTTCATTGATCAAAATCCCAAAAATAACATTAAATCTGGAATTTTAACTCTTCCCCCCCCCCCCCCCCCCCCCCCCCCCCCCAATAGATCTGCTGAGTAATTCCAGCATCTTCTATTGTCAGCTCATAGGAAGATCTGCTTACTGTATTCAGTTGCCTTAATTTTGAGGCACGGTGGTAAATGTGAATAGTCAAGCTCACAACTTAAGACAACAGGCATTTTCCTTTAAAATCCATATTGCCATACTAACTGTTTTTGCCTCTCTTTCCATTCCTTGTAGACCCCAAATGTTGCAAGAAAGGAAACTGTCTTGCATAAAATTCCTATGGCCTCTGTGATAGGAGGTAAAATGGAATGGGATTCATCACCCTACTATGCTACTAGTCCTTTTGATTGTATCAGGCTATGGTTTGTAATTACACATGGAAAAAGTGAAACCTAAACAATGCTCCAATAAAACAGTAATAACCATTTTCCAGGCATCTGAATGTTGGCCAAGTGGTAAGACACTATAGTTTCTCATCTCATACAAATGCCTTCAAGCTCAAACCTCAAAAGTGCCAGGAAGAACCCAAGGCTTTCTTTTAAAAGTAGATTAACAAGATGCATTCGCAAACACTGCAGTATCAAGGGAACTAGGGGAACTGAAATTCTAAACCTTATCCTGTCCCTAAGAGGTCAGCCCAAATCATAACAGACATGGTGGATGGACAATAGGTCTAATGGCAAAAATCTCACAAAAAAAAAGCCATCTAACAAACAGCTGAAAACACACAATTATCCTTGGATTATGAAGCAACAGAGGCTGTAACAGCTTGGATTTTAAAGATGGTTTGGACAATATTGCCAGAAGGCATCCACTAAATCCATTTTGCTTGCATGATTCAGTTACTATATGCTAAGCACCCTCACCTCTGTCCCAATCAACCCCCTACAGGATGTTCTTTCATAGCACTGATCCAGTGGCCATATCACCCTTAGGAATGACGAGGTGAAGAGAGGTAGCTTGGCACCGAAGGAAGACGGGATCAGGCAGTTCTTCCAATTTAAGAAGGTGGTGGACGGTCGTGTTTCCTCTTGATCCTGCAGGATTTGCAGACACAGCAGAGGATGCAGGGTGAGGCCAGGAGGAGAAGTGGAGATGTGACCAGTACAATCAGACCTAATCCAAAGAGGATCCCTACAACCTGTAAAAGGGAGGAAGGAGAGAAAGGCAAGACCATTAGTGCTTCTATAACCCATAGCATAGTCGAGCTGTACAAATGTCTGTACAATTCTTAATGCAAAGCCACTCCAAGCCTTACTCAGAGGCTCATTATGAGCCACTTTGTTATATTTTCCATTTAGTTTTGTTTTTAAGGATTTAAATATCCAGCAGCATGCATACAAAGGATATTGCTTGGTTCTCCAAACTACAAACATTTTAATGCTTACAGTACATTTAACTTCTCACAGCATTATGCAGTGTGCTCTTTATCATTGTAATCACTTTTACAAACACAAATAATCGCCCCAAACCCTCTGACAAACTCAGTGAGTCAAAAACAAGTAGAGCCTCCAGAATAAACAGCATTCAAAATGGGGCAGCAATAGATAAAGATAATTCAATCTCCACTACAACAGCATGTATCCTGGCCCAGAACTTCATATAAATGTTGCCGGGACTTAAGGACTTGAGTTATAGGGAAAGGTTGAATAGGTTAGGACTTTATTCCCCGGAACACAGGAGAATGAGGGGAGAACTTAGAAGTTTTCAAAATTATGAGGGATATAGATAGGGTGAATGCATGCAGGCTTTTTCCCCTCAGGTTGGGCGAGACTAGAACTAGAGGTCAGAGGTTTGGGGTGAAAGATTTAAAGGGAATCTGAGGAGGAACTACTTCACTCAGAGGGTGGTGCAAGTGTGGAATGAGCTGCCAGTGGAAGTAGTGGATGCGGGTTCAAATGTAACATTTAAGAGAAGTTTGGATAGGTGCATGGATGAGAAAGGTATGGAGGGCCATGGTCCGGGTGCAGGTAGATGGGACTAGGTAGAAAGCCAGGCTGGCATGGACTAGATGGGCCAAAAGGCCTGTTTCTGTGCTGTTGTGCTCTATGGCTCTGTAAATGACTGCATCCAATTCTCTAGGCTAATATGCCTATGTACCACATCAGGGCAAAATGTCAGCAGTTCCAACTCCAACTTTTGCTCCACTCACCTGGGTTCTGTTCCAAATGACTGAAGCCCTAGAGTGGCCGAGTTTATTGCGGCATGGTCCTTTGTCATAGTGTCTCAGGAAAATGTCATTCTGAAACGTACAGATCATCCATAACTGAACAAATCACATTGAGCCTTCTCATTCTACTGAGCATCAACAATTTATTGGTTGTTTATAATAATAATAATAAATAGCATTGTGTGTAGATTAGCCTTCTAAATGCTTACTGCATTCATTTGCAGCTGTCTGAATGAGGATTGAAGTATCCTAATTTAATTTATTGTTGTTTGTGTAACTAAATGTATTCCCACAGTGCATTTAGTAAAGAAAAATATCTCAAGGTTCTTCAGAAGCTTAAGTAAAAAAGAAATCAAACTAATGATGGAGATGCTCAAAGAAATAGTCAGAATATTAGGAGCATTATTTAAAGTACAGAGGCTCAAAGAGGAGGTGAAGGCAGAGAGGTAATGAGGGTTCCCAAGTGAGGTGGGAGTGGAAGGAAGGGTCTAGAGTGAGAGGTAGGCAGCCTGGGAGGCTGGAGTAAGAGGGAATAAATTAGGAGCAAGAATCTCCATTAGCAGGAGAGTCAGTAAGCAGCAGGCACGAATTTCAAATAAATCAATCAGCAAAGAACCAGAGGGGGATTGAAATTTGTTTCAAGGAAAATTTGAGTTGTTCTGGTATTGGTGTGATGATGGAAGCAAATTGAAACAAAAATCTAAAAGTCTTCTATGGATGAAAAAAAATAAAGCAAGTCTAATCAGTTAATTCAGAGTTGACACTGTTCATGATGCCTCCATCAGCTATCTGGGTAACTGAAGATGCAACCAGCAATGGTGGGGCTGTGAAAGTACATTGACCAGTCCATAATATCAGTTGCTGCATAGATGGGTGCACCTGTGTGATTCAGTCCGATTATCTGCCTAGATAATGGTTCTTGAAGCGAATTTTAAAAAATATACAATTCAAGCAACTTCTTGAATGGACACTAGTTATGTGAGAAAGATACTTACATCCAGATTGTGAAGGCAATACCAGCAAAAGGTGTGCTTGCAATTTTTGCACATCATTTGGGCACAGCCTTCATTTCGTTCTATGAGGATATGACATACAGGACACTGCTTGATGGAAGCTTCCATGTCATGGCTGACGAGAACACTATGGAAAGAAACAAAGAAAACAATGTAAAATTCACCTTGCAATTTAAGTCTTAGAAGAAACAACAGATAGAAGCTGATCCTAAAATAATCCTAAATGTATAATAGAATCCTAAATGTAGAATAGAAATTAACACGACAATAGGATACATCAGATGATTTCATAATCACCATCTGAGACTATCTTGTGCCATCAAAATATTCATAAATCTCTCACTATTATCTCATTCTGAAGTTTTCTGATACACGAATATCAAAAGCTATTGACTAAAGCTTTCCCCATCCAAAATCTGATGAATTTGTTGACCATTTATGGGATCCCTTTAAATGTGTGCAACTGCAACATTTCAGTAAAATGTTAATCGATCTATGTCCAGAAGTTGATCCTGAATCCTTAACCAAATTATTTGCAAATAGAATAGAAAAAAGGCAAAAAGGAAAAGGTTTGGCTGTTTTTCTCTTTTGGAATTACCATGATAAACCTTAGAGCAAAGCAAGGCAGAAACTTAAAGACTTCCTCTTTGACAAAGTTTTTGCTCATCTGCCCTAAAATGTCTTCATTTGCTTCAATGTAAAATTTTGTTTATTGACTTTCTTGTTAATTGTCTTAAACTGTTTCACTGATGTAAGGATTTTACTCAAGTCTATGTTGTTGATATACCATATTTAATATAGTCCCAAAGAAATCAATCATATATGTACAGACATTTACGTGCACTGGAAAGCTATCTTAAGAGTTAGCTACAGGTCAGAAGCAGCTTTCATTTCTCCAAATTATTGCATTGTGCTTCAAGTTCTACTCCAAGACTTCAGCACAATTCCAGCCTGATGTTTCAATGCAGTTCTGCACTATCAGAGATGTCGTCTTTCTGAAAAGAGATTAAGCCAAGGCACTGTATAATATTAAAAAAAAATCGCCAAGCAAAAGTAGAAAATCCATCAATATCACTAAAAAAATGTTCTGACCATTATTATATTGCTCTTTGCAGGAGTTGCCCAAGGCAATTCCCATACAATGGTGTAAAGCTAAGTTAATCATGTAGCATTCTAAAAGATGAAAATAAATCTTATTACAAATACATATAAACAATGTAGTATAATGTACAAGCTGTAAAATCAGTTATCTTCTTAAATTTAGTTGAGAATTCGCACTATGATTCAATACAGTGAAGAGTTACTTAAAAATAAAACACCAAGTGCTTGAAGTGCAAAGGATTTCACCTCAACAGAATGTGTATTAACATTCCGTAACTACAAGTTGCAATCTTTAAGCAAGTTGAAACAAACATCAGAAAGCAGCCTAACCTCAACAAGGTGTCTTCACTCTTTTCCCACAATAAAACCTGGATGCTTTAAGAGATTGTGCAAACATTTAGCAAAATTAGAACAGAAAATCTTATAAACACTCAAGTTAGGTGAAGGATCCCAGACCTGAAATCTTAAGTGTTTCTCTTTCCACACGTTGTCCAACATGCTGAGTGTTTCTAGCATTTTCGAATTTCTTTCAAATTCCTAACATCTACAGTCTTTTTAAAGTAATAAAATTAATAGTATAATTCAGCCATGAGTTGACTAAATGGTTGAAGGACTCAGAGGTTTAGATGATTTAATTAGAGGTTAATCTCGTATGTTGTGATAATGACATGTCTTTATATCTCATTATTACTCAATTACAAGCAGAAAGAAAACTATCCTAACATTGGAACATGTAGAAAAGCCAGGGAAAATTAGAATGAGTCCGTTATTTAAGAATTATTCCTTTAAATTATTGCCACTGAGAGAAGGATTGAGGCAGATTAAAATGACCTAAATAGCTGCATTAATGGTATAAATAGACCATGAATTTTGAAATCAAGATGTATGCATACATTCTTGGTCATTTGCAGAACCATCAGGAATGTTAAATTATCAGAAAATTAAAAATGTAGAGCCAAAAGAAAATGAGGAATTGAAAGAGAGACACAAGTGACTGCAGATGCTGGAAATCTGGAGCGACAAGCAAAGGAGCTGGAGGAACTCAGCGCATCAGGCAGCATCTATGGAGGGAAATGAACAAAATCGACATTTCTGGTCAAGACCCTTCATCAGGACTAGAGAGAAAGAGGGGAGATAGCCAGTACAAAAAGGTGTTGGGGGGGGGGGGGGGGGGGGGGGGGGAGAGGGAAGCAAGAGGTAGCAGGTGATAGGTGGATCCAGCTGAGGGCAGTGACAGGCAGGTGAGGGAGGGAGGAAAGGATGGAATTGACAGAGAAGGGAATTGGGATAATAGGTACCACAATATCACAGATACACCACCACTGGAGAAAGCAGTAAAGGGCGGAGGATACGAGTCTTGAATTGCTCTAAGCCAATATTGCAACATTATTCAGTAGTCTATCCAAACATGCATCAACTTCTTGAGGATGGGTGGTGTGTCAGGTGGTGCTCCTTCCACCACTTACACAGGGCTTGGCTTGGAGGTTCTTAATACCATCCTGAATGCTCCTCCTTCACTTTGAGAAGCCATGGGCCAAGGATTCCCAGGAGTCAGTGGAGATGTTGCATTTCTTCAAAGCAGTTTTGAAGAAATAAATTATCCTTGAAGAATTCCTTGTCCACCTAGTAATCTCCTTCCATGGCTCAGGTCAGAATAGAATGTCCATTTGTCCAGTGTCAAGCATATGGATGACACTGCCTGATCAAAAGGGCCGACTCAGTATAATTAGGTCCTCAATATGGAAACATTGACCTGGGGGAGGACATTGGCATTGGTTCATTTCACCTTCCAGTGGATTTGGAGTACTTTGCTAAGACAAAGTTAGTGCTATCTTTTGAATACCTTGAGGTGCCTTCTTTAGTTGGTCCACGTCTCAGAAGTACAGAGAAGGGCAGGGATCACAGCTGCCCAGTAGACCATGAGTTTGGTGCCAGATCTGACGTCTTTATCTTCAAATACCCATTTCCTCAAAGGATGTGCTGGCACATTGAAGGCATTGGCAAATTGCATCATTATTGTATCTTCAGCGAGAAGTGGCTCCCAAGAAGTGGTGCATGTATTTCAGGGTCTCACCATGAACCTTTCATGTTGGAGGGCAGCGAGGTGCAGCAGGGAGAGATTGGTAGAGGACCTTTGTCTAGTGGACATTGAATGCAAGGCTCTTCCTCTCAATAACAGGAAATACTCAGAACTGACAACGGATCTCAGACTTGAAACATTAACTATTTTTCTTTCCACACATACTGCCTGACCTGCTCAGTGTTTCTGTTTTTATTTCAGACTTCTAGGTCCCTGGTATAAAGTCCTCTTCCCTAGGGTCAATGACGAGCGTGTTGTTATGTGACTTCAGCTCTTTACAAGCAGGTGTTAGGATTTCAGCAGGGATACTGCCTGCTCCCAAGGCCTTGTCATTTTTGAAATGGGTTATAGCCTTTTAGACTTCCTACTGGTCAAGAGTAGTGACAAGGTTGACCCGGATAGGCTGCTGTTGGATGGAGTCAAGGGTAGTCACATCAAGGACAGAATCATGGTTGACTAGGTCTTTGAAGTATTTTTTCCTGCACTCTCTCCACCTTCCATCAGTTCTTTAGGTCACAGGTTTACTGCTGGACCTCTGCCTTCAGGTGCCTGTAGAGCTGTTTGCTTTCCTGCAAGGAAATTCAGAGCTCCCAATCCAGAATTGCCCTATGTTTGTAGTTAATTAGCTCTTTGATCTCATGTTCATTCTAGTCAAACCAGTCCTGATTCTACCTGTTAGAGAATCCCTCACATTTGCCAGTTATAATGGACTTCAGGGCAGCCCATAAACTATGGACACTGAGGCTTCTGTAGGCTTGGAGTTGCCAAGTTATTTCTGAGAGGAACTGCCTTTGTGGGGGTCCTTGAGAGCTTCAACATTACTCTTACAGCATTCAATGCTGTGAGATCATCTACATTGATGATGAAGTTTTGGGGTGCAGTTGATGGAGATAACAGAGTGGATGAGGCAGTGGTCAGTCCAGCAGACATTGAGGCCTGTCATGCAGTGAGTGATGTAATCATTCTTGCAGTCCCTCACTTGCTTGAATGGTGATATAACCTAGAAGGCGATTGCTTGGATGGGGGGAGCTGGGGAGGGGGAGGGGGAGGGGGTTACTGCCATGGCATCTTGTGCTCATCTCTCTGATGAAACAGTGTGCTTGTAATGTCAAGGGGTTGGGAATAACATGTGATTGTAGCATGAAAGGCCAAAGGCACTCACTGATTCCTTAAGGGGAGTTGCTGAAACACTGGACCAGCTCATTCTTGATGGTGAAGCATACTCCATGAAAATGGCATTCCTCTCTTCCAGTTTGCCCCTCCAGAATGTGCACTCACCATTTATATTTGAGCTGGCCATCTCCTGCCCATTGTATCCCAGTGTAATAATAGTAATGATAGTGATGGCAGTGATGTCAAAGCATCTGAGCTATCATCAGTGCACCGATAGAGTACTAATGTAGCAGTGTGGGGTTATCAAGCAGCATACAATATTAAAAGGTCACAGCTAAACCAGAGTGTAGTCCTAAAGCAACCGCTGTTGCAGAAGCAATTGAGCAGACCAGAGCTGAACAAGTCCTCAAAGAAAGAGTGGTTTAATGTGGAGGAGTGGGTGACCTAAATGTTACTTGCATTATTATCTCTCTGCTGCCAAAATATCAATTTCACCCAGAGAAATGGCCCAGGCATTCAAACTGTGGCCTGGATAAACCTTTCATTTATTCTACACGCAATGTGCTTCGAAGAGCATAAAACACACAGTGCACACTGGACAAAGTAGACCTCACGCCTCTGTGGCCAAAATATTTGAATGAGGTGTACAACATCATGACTGATTTAAACAGGGTAATTGGAGAGATGCTGTTCCCATTAGTGGATGATTCAAGGATTGGGGAGCACAGATATTAAAATTTTGGGCAAAAGAAACAAGAAGATTTGGGATTTAAAGGGAAAGACAAATCAAAATTTGAGCTCATTCCAGAACTTCAACACACCATCCACACCTGTACTGGCTGAACTGTGGGGTTTGGTTTTCAGGTGAGATGCTTGACAGAGCTGTTCTGGTGGGCAACATAAATTCGGTGATACCTTTAGATAAGCAGATATTTATAGTCTAACCAACACCATCAAGAAACAAGTTAGATTGGTAACTTATCTCACCGCAGTATGTGCCCTCTTACCATCAAAGAAAATGGCCAAAATATACCCCTTTACAACAGTTATCACACTTCATTCAGGACAAAGGACAATGGCACATCCAAATGGGTGAATGCCATGAACTGATTGGGCAGGAAAGGTTGAATCCATTTTTCAATTTCTATTTAATTCCTTACATTGATTTTTTTTTTAGATATACAAATATACACTCAGTTTTCTGGAACAACCTACATCTCAACTCAACTGAGAAATAAATGTATAGTGTTCATTTAAGTTGACCTGCTCTATAAATATGCCCAGAAAGCCCCAAGGTAAGATGTATGAAATCATTGGGAGTGCCCCTGTTACAAATCATACTCATTTTCTCATTACACCTCTGGGTGGGTCTCACATAAGGCAGCTTTGATGATGAGTTCACAAAGCTCTGCTCAGTCCAATAACAAGGTTACTATTTTGATCGTTTATAATCCTCACCCATCATCAGATCCTTTTGAAGGCAGGAAGGGCTGGCTCTCTTGACAAGTTTGCCCTGGATGCCAACTGGCTTTGCAGATGGAGCAAAACTGTATGCAACAGGAGGGGCATTGAACTGGCACTGCCTGGTGAGAATCACCTGCCTCAATCTGGCATACAGCCTGACACTGAACTCTGGGGCACCTTGTCCTGGAAGGGTCCAGATGGATTTCTAAAAATAAAAAGAGAAAGAAATCATAAAAGTCTCATTACTTTTGGTCCTTGAGTGCACAGTATTTTCAGCCTTTCCCTTTAAAGCATTTGATTATAAGAGCTATTTTTTGCAATGTCAGTTTTTCCTTATGCTAATTAGAGATTTTCTTATGAATAGCTACTCTTCTGGAATTGGTAGCCATTTGAGGTTTAATTTGTAAACACTGAAAATTTAATTCTGGTGTAATAATTACAAGAACGTCTGATTTTTCTTAAGTGCTTTAGCCATGAAGTTTATTCATAGGGACTTTCCCGGCCTTTTTCTCTGGGCATCTGGATACAAAGAATAAAACAAAAACGGAGCTGGAAAGTGCTCCAATAAAGGATTCCACTAAGATTTCAGATGTTTCAATATGTTGCAGTGTAGGATAAGGAAAAACTCATTATGAGCAACTTAAAAAAGCTAATGTGCATTAAGCACAAAATACTTCTTCCGCCTCTGCATCACCCTCTTCAAAACCTTTGAAGTGTTTCAGACTCCACTCCATGACCAATCCAATTGGGATGTTAGACAAATACTAAACCCAAAAGGTCAAGCAAAGTTGAAGGAGCAGCACTTTTGCTTTGAAGCACCCTTCTAAAGTTTATTTAAACAGTTAGGTATCTAGTGTTTATAAAATATCCATGGTTTACTTTAAAGAAAATGTCCTCGCTAAAGTGGGGGTCACATTCAAGGAATTTACATAACACAAATTGGCTATTTGGCCCAACTGGTCCAGACCATCTCCACATAAGCCTCCTCCCTCTTTACTTCATCTAACCCTTTTAGCATAACATGTACATATCAAGCTTCCCACTCAGATTCATTTAACTCATTTACCTCAAACAAGCAATGAGGTAGCAAATTTCATACTCAACCCATTTGCTGGGTAAAGAGGTTAATCACAAATCCTACATTCAGTTGCCCTGATTTTGGTCTCGCCACAAGTGCCCTATGTCCATCCTATTGGAACCTTAAAGATCACTGCTTTCCATACTATTTTCTACGGCAGAGATCAGTTCCGTGTTAAGTATTTTGTACTGGTCTTGTCTTTCCTCATTGAACTAATGTATCCACCCACATTCCTAATCTTCCCTTCATTTTAATGGGTACTACCCAAGGATTAACTTGCAGTTTCACGACTGGTGAGGTTAAAAAAAAAACTACCATCTGGGTACACAGTGAATTCTCACATCATACTAAACAAGAGTAGTACAGGATAGTAGACTTAACTACATGGCAACCAACCATTTAAAGTGTTCAAGTAAAATAGCGGTGTCAATGCAGAAAACACAGGAACTTCCTATTCCGACCCAATCCTATAAACCATAACTGGGCCAATCTTGGAGAATTATTGTTACTATGGGGAGACATTTCAACAACAGTGAAACCCAATGAATATATCTAAAGTGAGTTGGGCAAAGGTACCAGTATAGAGCCTCACCCCAGTCAGTAAACAGCAAACACACTACTTTGTGATGTTTACTCTGCCTCCAGAATTCATTCCATTCATCCAACTACATAGTGCAATTAGTGCTACCAACTGGGATGAATTTTTAGGCAACCATAGGGCAGGATTTTACAAAAATGATGGAGACATCCTGGAGTTCAGATTTGGACCTTAGATGAAGAAATTAGGAGGAGGACACCAAAAGATTCTCTCTTCATTCATTTTCCATCCAACCTCCACAGCTGAAATCCAAATTTGCACATTGGTGCATTGTAAAATCTACCTTTATATACAGGCCGTGCCCAGGTTACACAAGGGGTTCTGTTCCTGAGAACTATCTGTAAGACAGATAGTCCTTTTTTTAAAAAAAAAAATAGCTACCCCTATCCTATTGCTTTACACACACTACTATAAATCTTTCATTTAGTTGAATAATCACTGTAATACTACCCATAAATAAACTAATGGAATATATACTGTATCTAGTTATTAGTGAATACCATGAAACATTTTATTACTAGCTTGAAAAATACTTTTAAAATATATGGGAGAATTTGAGTACAGTTGGATTTTCACAATTCAGGTCATTCGCAACCCAGGGAGCCCCTGTATCATTGTGTTATCAAGTGTATTACATCCTTACAATGTACACAGCATCAAAAGGCAGAGAATGAAAATGCTATTTGAAAAGTGTTCCATTCTTTGAGATGGACATAGAATGGGGATGAACAGGTTGAGACCATTTAAAAGTAGTTCAGACAAGTGGTTGAAAGAAAGAGCATGAATAGGATAAGGCAGATGGAAGTACTTGCTCACAGAGGAGAAACAGTAGCATGGACCAACTATTTCCCCCCATTGTTACTTTTAGAAATTTTTGTGTTTTGTCTGGTTATTCCAATTCCATAAAAAGTTTTGAATTCCAACATTTTGCACATCATCATTTTCATTGGCTTTGTTGGATTATTTTCAGAATGCTTGCTTTTCAGAATATATTTCCCCAATCTTAACAGGACCTCTTGGGATTTCCACTTTCTGTAGAATCAATGGTGTTTTAAAAGATAGCAATGCAAGTATATGGAAATACAGCTATAGAATGTTTCAATGATAAATATCCTAATAATATGGGCTGTTTTATTGATGTGCTGCAATTCAGTTATCACAAAAAGTGGAGTTAAAGTGGCTATCATATTACTATTTCAGAGAGATAGTACATATCCACAGAATATGTTGGGAAAATATGACAGGAATATGATACTGAGGAAGTGTACGTGTTTGCTAGACCCAACTAATATTTTAGGGGGCTGCTCCCCCTTGTTTTGGAGTTCTGTTCTTCTTTCAACAATTGCAAGTGCTATGGCAATACCCAGTGGGCCCTGTGTTTTTCTGTATACAATCATAACCTACTTTCTCCTTTCAATAAATTAAAAATTCTTGATGTTATTTTAATCTAATTCATGTTGGCCATCACTCACATGCTGCGATGTTCCCATCTGAATTAGTAATCCTTCAGTGTGGGTGAGATCCAGTTTCACTTTAAGAAATGCAGTCAGCAACATCATAAAGAATTTAATGTATTTAGTGGAGCTTGTTCATGAAGGAAATGTAGAGTCAGAGAGATACAGCACAGAAACAGTCCCTTCAGCCCACCAAGTTGCACTGACCATCAGGCACCCATTCATACTAATCCTATATTAATTCTCATCAATACCCCAGATTCTACCAAGAGAATCTGCCCGCAAGCCAAGAAAATCTTCCCAAAGGAAATCAGGAGAGGTCTATGATATTTTTGCTGGTGGATGTTGGAAAAAAGAGATCATGAATAAGGGAGATTACTTACTACAAGTGGAACAAAGTACAACTTTATCCAAGTTAAAGTAGAAAACTTCAGCATTTCCCATTCCCATTGTGGTTTATGTCTAATTGTGAAATTGGTCTCTTCTAATACATCCCTCCACCAACCCCCTAATGAGGCTGTGACTTCTCTGGACTATTGAGGGCACTGGACCCTCACCAATCTGTTGAAAATGCAGATCAATTCCCCAATTAGGCAATTAAGAATATGGGTTAGAGAAAAGTTTCATGAGTTCTGGTGTCTTACTCAAATGGCTATTATTCATGTGAATGTGGCCAGTTGTACAAACATACAAATTAGTGGCCCCATGAAACTGCTCCATCATTTAATGAGATCAGTGAACTGACTATAACCTCAACTTGCATTCCCACCTACCCCCGATAATCTTTTACCCCCTTGTAGTTAATGTGCACATCAGAGAGCGATTTCATTATGGGGATATCACCTATGCCCAATCTAACCTGTACAAGTGTCTCATGCACATTTCCAGAGAACCTGCAAGATAGCGATCAGGAGAACCTTTGGATGATTTCCTCCACACCCACCCCCTATAACTCAAGAGGATTAGGTCAGAGTCCCCAAGCTGCTTTTCCAGATGAGTTTAATATGGCGATGTTGGTCATCTCCCCAATCCCTTCCTCAACTAACTTTGCTCTGTAGGGAACTAGGAGGACTGGTCATAACATTCTTCAACTCCTGGTTTATATAAATATTTGCTGCATATGTCTAAGTATTTAGCATATGAAAGGAAAGTCTGAAAGATCCCTCCCATCACACAGTTAAAGTAGAATCAATGCATCTGGGTCAACTTCCTCCAAGAACAAATGGGGTAACTATCTGCTTAGGAATGGGAATGAAAGTCATGGGAAGACCTATTTAACCAAAAAAATCTCCCCTGTATTTCATGACATCATAATTTGAAACTCATTGTAAGGCAAAAATAAAAATCACAACTCAAAAATGTTTTTCCATCCATTAATCTTAAATGGAAGCATTACAAGCCTGTGACCTGCTGAGATGAGCTCTTTGCAAATGATATCCCTAAAAAAAGTTTCCAAGGCAGAAGAAAGATTGCACATCAAAAGCCAATAGTCATAGTTAAAAGGCATAGATGTGCTGATGGGCAAACAGGCCACCATTTCACCTCATTATCTTTAGGGGACCAGAATTAGCTTAGAGTTTTCATCAGCAGATTAAACATTTTGGACAGAGTCTGCAATTTGACAGGGTGCACATGGCCGTGAAAGATTAAGCTGTTGGGTGTCGAACAATCAATAGGATCAATTAAACACAAGACTGTAAAAAAATTGAGATGGACGCTCCATTTCATTCTCAGTACTGCAACCACTTAGCTCACACTTTTCTGTACACCTGGATCTGAAAGGGGGCCCCTTGCATGACACATGTCACAATATCAGTTTACAACAGGAACAAGAAGCTGACAAAGCATGTGCAGAAAAAAAACTCTGAAAATATCAGAAATAAGGAAAATTTAAGCAAAGGGGATACAAAGCACAAACAAGTCAATTCTGATTAGTAGCCTCAGCTGATTAAGATGTTAGATTCGGAAAATAAAAAAGACCAAATACAACCCCAGCTGACCCAATGCTTAGGCAAAAGTTGACAGAATCCAAAGTAGTAAAACCCCCAGTGAGAAGCTGAGAGAGCGTTTTTGCATATAAAAAGATGGCACACCTCGATCAAATTTCAGTTGCTGGTACAGCTGAAGCAGATCAGCTGGAACCAAACAAGCAATCTGAAACAAATAAAACAAAAAGTTAAACAAGACCCAAAAGGTGTTTACTTAAAAAAGTTATAAGACATACATTCAATTCAAAACCTGCCTTAAGCACAGCAGCTAATTCTTTCACTAATGGCTGTTCGTTCTTCCACCAGTAAGTAGGCCAGCTTCCAGCAAGAACAATGGCAATATTACCTTCTACGAGCATCAGCAGTAGGGAGCTACCACTGGGTCTCCTGAAGGGGAGCAGATTGGCACCATGTAATGGAAGATAGTTAGATTGTTCTTTGCCAAACATCTGCCTTGTTCGCCTGAGGCTTCTTGCTGAAGTGTGGTTCCATGAGTCCTGGTTGTCCTGCTAACTTATCTAAGAGCAAATAACTTGTGCAGGAGCCACAACAGTGAAGTATAACAAGCTCTTCCATGATTACTGGGGAGGAGAAAGCAGATATCCAAATCCATGTTGACAAGATAGATCCAGATTCACATTCAGACCACCCCAATCATTGCCTTGCGAGTGAGTGAAGTCTGTCTATCTGAAAAATCAGACCTAGGCATCTAATGGATGTTCACCAAATTACCCAGCAGAATAATATCATCGTTTTGCACTGTTGTGAACTGCATTCACTAGTAGAAAAGTTGAGATCAATTAGAATACCCAGCACCATTGGAAATGACTCTAGACTGCATATCTACCTGTATTCAAGAATTCAACAAATAGGACTATATCCGTGTAGAGAAAATAAACACTTATTTTACAATTCAATAAATAAATAGATAGATAAATAAAGGCTGCTTATCTCAATTGTCCATGATGCTGCCTCATCTTGCCATGGACGGGGTAGAACCATGGCAGCTGGCACTGAGGCATTTTAGTTGAAGGATACTTTTTTAAAAAATATATATAAATAAAAGAGTGCATATGTACTCCCACTGATGGGAAAATAGGATTATGGCAGGATTCCCACCAGCAGAACTTGTAATTCCACTTCTTCCCACAGAAGGAAAAAATTGCACAATGCATTCTCCATTACTGGATAAATCATGTTGCAATTACAACAGTTGATTCCAGTTAGAGTGTAAACTAAAATTTGGCTCTTTAAAACCTCCACCCATTGTGGTCACTCATATTCAAATAAATACTTCCAGATATAAACTTCAAAACCTCTGATATGTAAATAGCAGCTGCATGGAAAGATCTTTCTTTCCTCCCTGCCACACCTCATCCCATTTAGGGATATATTTCTTCATCTTTACTGTGTCAAAACACTGGTTAAACGCAGAGACAGGCAGAAGAGAACAGCTGGACTGGGTGTTTGGCTACAGGATCAACCAAATCTGCTCTGTATTTTTTACTTCAAAAAAAATATAACAAGAACATATTTCCTTACCATATAGGAGGCTATTTTAGCCCATCAAGTCCATGGCAGCTCACAGAGCAATCCCATTCCCACACTAATTTTCCTCGTAATCTCTTCTTCCCACACTTACATCAACTCCCCCCACCAGATTCTACCATCCACCTTCACATTAGGGGTAATTTACTATGGTCAATTAACCTACTAACCCACAGTCACAGGGGAACATGCAAACTCCACACACACACACAGCGCTCAAGGTCAGGATTGAACCTGGGTCACTGGAGCTGTGAGGCAGCAGCTTGACTAACTATACCACTGTGCCACCCTTCATCTTCTATCCAATGTGAAAATGGTTGAAGGAAGTCAAATTGCATCAGTCTGTATGCTACTAAGTTATGAAGAGGAAGTGGGTTTGACTGCTGGTTTGTACTGAACTGGCCAATTTCAGGTAGGGCCTTGTAGCATTGACCTTGGGCAAACAAAACAGACAAAGGCAGGTTTCACCATTCTTTGATCACTGCAATGGGAAGTGCCACCACTGGCACCAGACATTTGACCAAACCCCATTCTGCCCTCCCAGGCAGATACAAAGGATCCAATAACACTCAGTCTGAACCAGGGCAAAAAGAACTCACCAGTATTCAGGCTAACATTTAATCCTTCACTCAGCAACAATAAATCAGATTCTCTAGTTATTTAATTACAATGTGGGATCTTGCCACATAAGCATCAGCTGCCCTGATTTCCACAAAAAAAATTTACTCACTTTGAAATGTCCTTTGAAATTCATTATGAAAGTCATCAAATAAATTCAAGTTCTTTTTAACTGAAAAGACCATGTTTGGCTTGTGACAGCAGAAAGCTGCACCAGTGAATTCAGTGGAAAGGGGAGTGCACCAGAGGCTTAAGTGTTCAAATCGATGCATTGTCAACAGTCATGTATCATTGGTGAATAGACTTCCGTGCTTCTTTGAGATGACTCATGACAGCATTTACTCCTTCTTTAAAGATGCTTTATCACCCTGAGTATCACAGGGTGACTTATAAGTTATCATGGAGATATTGATGGACCCATGTTTATAAAGATGGCAGCAAGCTTCACAATTATTGGATTATGCAAGGGAGAAGAAAGAAAATAATCTGCTGAGAATCTGTGTCCACAGAGTCCCAGGATTTTAGTTGGATGCAAGGTCCCTAATACCATCCCACGTTCACTTATCAAACTCATACATGAAAATCAAAGAAACTCCGGTAATCTCCCTGCCCCAGTGCTCACCTCACACCCACTACTGCTGATTGCTCTTTAGCTCCATACTTCCAACCTCTCAAACCCCAGCCCACACAATTGCTGCTTCACCCCAATTCACCACTGACATGTTTATTAGATCATCTACCACCAAATCTTCACCGACTCCCTCTGATGGTCTGGGTTCCAAATGCACAGTATTCAAAATCTTGGACAACAAACAATCTGCTAGAGGATCTCGGAGGGTCGGGCAGCATCTGTGGTGAGAACAGAATTGGCAGCGTTTCAGGTGGAAACCCTGCATCAGGACCTGGATCAAACTCTTGGCCCTTGTTTACATATCTGTCCTTTGTTTTGATGCATCTAACCTCTGCCACCTGCTCCAACCCTACACCACATCCCCTCCCCTGATCACATCGTTATTTGCCTCTGGAAAATATAGCAATTTAACTACAACTCTTTGCCGCTTCCTTGTAACTTCTAATCCGTGACCAATTCCTAAATGTTAAGTATTTTAAAATATTTCAGTCCACTTGAGTTCATCAAATAAGTGCAAATTTGTGCTGGCTTCAAGTGCTTAAAGACCTCTTTAGAATCATACTTTTGTAGGATTTGATGCCATCAGGTATGGGTGCTTGACGGCCAGCAGCTCTGTGGCCCAAACGGCCAGATTCCATGCCGTCTCTGGTGACCCTAAAGAGGGTAGTGGAGGAGGTGGAACAACCAAACATAAAAGAAAAATAACACTATTATAGACGGATATTATTGCGAATAATAATAATGAACAGCTTCACTGGGGTAATGAGGAAGAAATTATTTCCACTGGTCACTGAGATGCAGATTTGAGATAACTAGAAAATCCAAGAGGGGAGATGAAAATTCTTAGCAATTTGTTAGTGTTTGCACAAATGAAAAGGATGGTGGAGATCAATTCCAGAGCAATATTCCCAAGGGAAATCAGTGCATGAAAAAGCAAAATGTGCAGTTACTGGGAAAGGTCACTGAGTGAGACAAACCCGATGGCCTCCCATTTTGCCAGCTTCAACGAACTTTTCAGTCCTCTTTAAAAATGACTGGAGATGTGCATTGCCCCGGAACAGTCCCATGCTAAGGAACTCAATATTCCAACAACACACATTGAGAAAGATTCTAGCGTCAGGATGTCTGATGAAAGACACAGAGACATTAAGTGCAGTGTGTTCCATGTGGACACAAACCTATTAATATTTACCTTGTGCAAGTTCCTAAAAATATTATATCCTGGTTGTAAGTGTTGCCAGTACTGTTCATACAATGGCTATAGGTTTAGAAAGCCACCAAGTAGAACCCGAATACTTTCTGTAGTGCAAGAGAAACCAGCAGCCTTCCCACCCATCCCCACCCTACCCTATCGTCTGACTTAAAAGTGGGATGTTAGAAAGTAGCAACACCTGATTCAAATCAAAATGAAAGTCTTCCATCAATACAACTGTTCCACTTGATATTATAGAGACAAGAGGTCAGTGTACTATTTGGTTGCTACTCAGATGTTTTGAACAGAACTGCACCAGGGTAGGTGTGGTGCAGTACAGAACTTGGCTAAAATTTGTGGCGGCAATGAGTCACACTATCTCTAGAGCTGTCTGGTCAGGCATTAAAGAAATGGAAGACTGTTTAAATTAAAAACCCTGTTTTTCTGATACTTAGGGATACAAATGAATGAAAAACTACCTTTCACCAGCTGCAGTTGAAAATGCAACATGTACTTTTTAATTCACTGCAAATATTGTATCATGGCATTCACTTCAATATCTTCAAAAGGCATTAAACGTAATATATTTTAAGCATGTAAAGTGTACAATGCATTGCACAGCAACGCTCAGATTATCAAAAGGTTGATGCAGACTACAGCTGACTCCACTCCCCACCCCCCCCCCCCACCCCGCATTATGGGTCATTCAAGTAACAGAAATTCACCCTCATGGAATTCACAAATCACTACCCAAAAATCCAAGGTACAGAATATAATTAATTCTTACAAAATTTGTGGACTGGTGGAGAGGGGAGGGAAATTAAGTAAATAAACAACTGCAAAACAAAACAACTAATTTTGTCTATTTTTATATTTTTCAACTTGCATTTTTTGATGCGTGCTCAGATAATTTTTTTGACATGCAGCAAGTTCTATTTGCTGTCTAGCAGTTCTTCCTCCCCCAAGAACTTTCCATATTATTTACCCTCAAGATGTCTGAAACAGGCCTAGCACCTTTAAGTGCAAGGTGTAAACCTGAAACAACCACCATTATTTGTTGCGAGTTGTATCATCAATCTATCTTATTTGATATGCATTTAAAAGTATATGTCCCCATTCAAATTGAAGGCTGGAAGATGATGAGCATCTGCAATCACTTGTTTCTAAACACAGCTGCTGGCCATTATTTGCTTTACTTTAAAAACTGGGAAGCTAATCTCTTAAGTGTTCCCACCACTCACCTCCCCAGCACCCCCACCCGCTGTGATACTATCATTATTGTTGGGTTCCTACAGATTGTTTTTCACTAATCTCCACTTATAACACAGGATTCAATGAGAAGCAAAGTTTCGTGTTACGGAAAATTGCAATATGGATGGCTTTCTAGGAACACAACACAACCCAGGGGTTGCCTGTAAATGTTTCAGTGTGACATTGTTACGTTGTTGAAAAGCAAGCACACCACATGGCTGTTGTTAATTAGGATCACGCCATGAACACAAATGGATGAAGAAAACAAGCGTGATGACACTTGCGGGTTGCCCCCAGAATATTCTGTACAAAAGATGCTTTTCACTGTGTATTTCGATGTACAAAGATCTAATAAAGATATCTTATCTTGTGCTTAAAGATACAGTGCATCATTCCCCCTTTTAAAAGCAGTAATGAGTTATCTATCATTAATAGTCACATCTAAGAAGGGGAAAACAGTTATAATTAAGAAAATCTATAAGTCTAGCACAGTGACTGGTTTTTTGAGACTTTCTGACTATCCTAGTCATTTTAGTGTTGTTAGTTCTGAATTTTAACAAGGAATTGCTTGGACTTGGTGTTTCACTTCCTAAAGTCTGGACTGGATCCAACTGTGACACAACTTCATGATTGAGTGATGCACCAACTAGACTTCATTCACTTCTATCAGAGATCACTTGATCTACAAGAACACTCTGAACTCTGTCACCAATTTCTTTGGTTCTCATTCTCATTAAGTGTTCCTTGGTTCTGCAAACCTCAATGTAGTTTGTTGCATCATATTACAACTTTATAAAGGATTGGCAATACTGCACCCAGAGCATATATATTTACAGTTCTAGTCACCAAACTACAGGAAACATGTCATTGTGTTGGCGAGGGTGCAGAGGAGATTCACCAGGGCATTGTCGGGAGCATTGAGGTCATGGCAAGAGAATGGATGGACTTGGTTTGTTTTCCCTGGCCCAAGAATGATATGACGTGGGTATATAGGATTATGAAGAACATAGATAGGGTGTATAGTAAAAGTCTTCTTTCCGTGGTGGACGTGCCCAAGACAAGAGGGCATTAGGTTTAAGGTGAGTGTCAGAAGTTTTGAAAAAGGATCCAAGGGGGAATTTTTTTTCCCCCACACAGAGAGTGGCTAGTATTTGGAACATGCTTCCTGAAGAGGTGCAGGAGGCAGATATCCTCACAACATTTAAGGAGCATCTAGACAAGTACCTGAATCGCCAAAGCAAAAAGGCTACAGAACCAATGAGTTTAAATGGGATTAGTGTAGATAGGTACAACATACAGCATGGACATGGTAGGCTGAAGGGCCTGTTTCTGTGCTGAAAAAATTTATGACTCAGTGGTTCCTATTTCCTACATGTGAAAGCTCAAATTGCTTGGGGGCTAAGTACATAAATATATTTGCTTCACTTGGAACTGCATTCCCTCCCATTACTGTCATGATGATATTTTTAATTCCACCATTGCTATTCAACTTCAGAAGCTAAATTTTGTTGACCAATATTCAAGCATGTTCAATCTTGTCTTTGTTAAGAGTTCTACAGGTGTACAGCCCATGATAACAGCAAGGAATTAGCCAAATATTATTTCACGCTACTCTTTCAGTATCCCTGTAGTAGTTGCAGCTGAGTGGCCTCTCAGTTGCTCTTGTTAAAGCTGAATGATATGAAAGAAAGAGATTCCAGTAAGTTCAATAAATGAGTCGATGGAAACGGTGGGCCATTGTCAGAAATAAGCCTTGTAGGCAATTCATTGCATGCACATACAGACCTCCATTTATCTATTGCACACCTAGAGTGGTGGTGCATGAACCAGTAGTCACTCAAGTCAAATGAAGTGAAATATTAAATCAGTGCCAGAAAAATGTTCTGTTTCACAATCAAGTGTGTGTGCACTCTCCAAAAAGGTCTAGTGGACTACATTCTTTAATGGGGAAAGCAGTTTTTAAGTAGTTTGTTCCAATGACTTCGGCAAACAGTGTATTTTCTTACCATAGATTTTAAATTCAGTCTCCAAACAGCATCATCAAACAAAGCTAGCTGAAATAGATTTCAGATCACCTATTCCTGGTTGTTCCGTGTGAAGTTAGATAAAACTATCTCAAAGTACTGTGTATTACCACGATGACGACATTTGATGCTCCCTGCTCATGTAACAACACACTGCAATAATTGTGGAACCATTTCAGCTCCTCTTCCATATACTGATCAAATTCTGCCCATCCTTTCAACAACAGTCTTTCTGGCTCTTCTGCAATTTCAGGTTACTGGACAATCCTCACCATTTAACACGTGGATCTCACTTTCATTTCCTTTGGATTACAGCAGTCTTCCAGTTTCACCAGAGCACCCTTAACTTGGGAGATGGGCTCCAAAATTTTCCTTGGTGAAAGAGGAGAGATGTTATGGATCATCAAGGACTCAAGGAGCATGCCAAACACACTGTCAAAATCCAGTGGGATCAGAAATATAGGGAGGTCAATGGCAGCAGTCTGGCCCCAAGGATGTAGATGCAGTGCCACAAGAAATTCAATGACGTCACAGGACTCATCAAGGTCAGAAAATGCATTTTTAAATGACACATCCTACCAACTACACAAATGGATTCCAAGATTCATCAATTCATTTCCATCACTTGCTAATCAAGTCACAAGTATTTGAACCTAACATTCCTATATTCCACTGCACCCTCACACATTAGCAATGCTGCAAGTCTCTTTGATGCTTCAGGCTGAAACAAATATTACAGTACAGACTTGCAGAATGCCCACAATATCAAATCTCTAACACCATGGGCCAGATTGCGCGACCTAATCCCAACTCTTGGGAGTCTCTAGCCTCCATCTCATCCACTCAAGTTTCCTACCTCCTTCTTGGTCACTCCTGGGCTTCCAATCAACCCAACCAATTCCAGACTCACTCAATTCTACAGGAGGTCCCACAGACCAAACAAATCACATCCCTGGATTGGAGTGATGAACTGCTGGAACTTGATTTAATGGCATGATCTAAATATTTACCAAAAAAGGCATAATAAGTATTTACATAGGTCAAACCATTTCTGCTCCTCTTCCCAGAAATCAATCTGCCTACTGACTTTTGTTTGCTCTTAGTAGAAATACTACTTTTGACAATTTTGTCAGCCGTGTCATAGAGCACAGGAGCAGGCCCTTCAGCTCATCATGTCCATGCTGACTTTTTGCCACCTACACTAATAGCATTTGTCTGCATCCTTCTATGCCTTGCCTATTTAAGTGTCCTCAACTCAACCAGTTTTTATTTTTGAATTGCATAATTTAGGCACAACCTTTCCTAAAGGTAAAAAAGGCAAAAACACAGATTTAATAAAATCCATGCAGGAATAAGTCGTGCTATTTGGTTACCACTTTCAAATACCAGAACTGCAACACCCAAGTTCGGATTGCTGGCAGCACAACTATAAAGTCACAACAGGCTGGAGTTCTGTCCTTGAGTGGTACTGCTTTGCTTCATGAAGCAAGATGACAAAAGAGACTGCAGATGTTGGGAATTGGAAACAAAATGCTGGAATAACTCAGAGGGTCAAGCTGTCTGTGGAGGCAAAAGATGCGTTAACATTTTGGGTTGAGATCCTACCTCACGACTGAAAGGGAAGAGGAAAAGTCACCAGTATACTGTAGTATGGGGGTGGAGTCAGGAGGGTGAGATAGAGGCTGCTAGGAGGAACTAGGGGCCCATCTCCATCTGGTTCCACCTATCAGTATCTATCCACATTTTCCTTTGTATTGCTATAAACTAGCAATCTTTCCTCTTCCCTCTCAGTCTTGATGTAAGGTCTCAACCTGAAATGTCAACTTACAACTTCCACCCCCACAGAGTTCATTGAGCATGAACCTGCTCTGAATTCTCAGGAAACCTGCATTCCCCCACCAACCCCTACAGGCTGTTGTCAGCGAGCTCAGAGTGTCCAGACCTTCAAAGCTGAACCTCCACAACCTGCAGCCATCTTCACTGAAGGCCACCACCCACCCACTCCATGGCCACTAAGGTCACACTACATACAACATTCAATGGGTGCAGAAACCTGCTTGGTGAGATTTTACACTTTCAAGCAAAGTATGATTTTGAGCTGCTCAGGAACATTCACATAGTGGAGACTTTTATTTTTGAACTGTGATTGAAACAGTGATGTGGTCAACAATAGAGGGAGCCAAAGAGATGGGGGAACTAGTATCATGGTTAATGGTGTCTCATACAAATCACTTCAAGTACAATCCATCTCCCCTCTTTTGCTCTGTGCTCCTGAGCTGGAGAGGGAGTGCAACAAGGTGTAGACCATCACAAACCTTGGGACCCACTCAGCCAAATATTATAGGACTCATGCAGGCAGCATTATTCAGGCAGTAGTCTTCTCTTTCAGATGTCTTAGGGGAGGATAGCATCAATGAAACTCTGGTACACATTGGCAGCATGGGTAAGCAGCCATATCATCAGTGCAGCAACAGTTACACAATCACCCATGAGATAGTGAGCATTGAGCTGTATGATACACTTCCTCTGCTCACAGATCAACTGAGGGAGAGGAATCTTTTTTGGATTGGTACGAGTTGGCATGCAGTTCCCCCACAGAATTGCACCTGTGGTCAAGGGCTGCTGCATTATGAGGAAAATCAACAATCCCAGCAAGCCCAATGTCAACGCTCTGTTTATGCATCTCTGGAAAGGAGAACAAAATGAAGGGTTTTGACCAAAATGTCAACTGCCCATCCCCACCCCCCACAAATGCTGCCTGACCCACTGAGTTCCTCCAGCATCTTGTTTGATGTTCCAATTTCCAGTATCTGCAGTCACATGTCTTCACAACAAAATAGTTTTGCTCTCTTAACAGAGTGCCTCAGTGTCCCCCTTAAAAAAAATTAGTAGATGGCAAACCATGAGATGTCACAAATAAATTCTAGTTCTAGCCTGGAAGGAGGCATGTGCATAAATGCACGTTGCCATTCAGTTTACCAACAAATGTAATACTTGCCTTGTCCTGCTAAGCATCAATCTGCAGTTGGAGCAGCTGGCAGATTTGAATGAAAGAATCCTTACTGGAAGAAAAATCCCCTGTACTTTGCTCCTTACCCAGATGAAATAGGCTCCTCCAACTCTATCCCCTGTAGTTTTCCCCACATCCATCATGCTGACACTAGTGACCTTGTCATCAGCTGTCCTGTCCCAAAGCTTTGGAATTCCCTCCAGACTCAATGAGGCAATAAAACTTCCCTTGAATGGTCCCAATACCAACATTGAGTAAATTACCCTTCACATATGCACATTTTTAAGACCAATATAACCGGTTCCTGTTTATGATCACTATGGGCATGAAATTGGCATATTAAGAAGAGTTACCTTACACTGTCAGTGCAGACAGGGTGTTTCCTCCTAGGGATAACCAGGGGAATTTTGTTTTAAATTAAGGAACCAGCAAATTTCCAATAATAAAATGAACTACATTATCTCAATTAGGGCAAATGCTCTTTGATGAGCTACACTTGAAATATCTGTTCATTTAAAGACACGAACAGAAGTTATGCAGCACCTCTTAGAATTGTGCACAAAAATACAAGTTAATTGTCAAAACTGTGAGTGAGTGGAAGTCAGATAAATCAGTGTTATTTTAAAACACAAAATGAGACACAGAGGCAGACAGAGAGGGGACTGGATGTCAAATTTAACCATTTGGCTGGATAACCTACATTTTCCACAAATGAACGCATGTAATAAAGCTGACATTGAGATTCCAATTCCTCTCTCAACCAATCCCAATGAGTAATAGCTTGACAATTACAAAGACAGGATCTCTTCATCATAGTCATAAGTGCAACAGTTTTGTCCATTGAGGTCTAGTTTTGAATAGCTCATTTTTGACTGTTTCATGCTGTTTAATGTATTCAGGCACACTCAGAACAATCCCTAGCAACAAAATGCTGCAGTATAATTCCTTGATCTACACCTCAGCACTGATGAAGTTGTCACACTCACTTGAGAAGATGTGAGAAATAGGAGTACTGCCTTATGGGACACTGTTGAGCACTTGAAGCCAAACCAAGTATCGGGAGAAAATGGAAAGGGATGACACATCATATCTTTGTCACAACTAAACTTGGAATACTAGAAGGCCACAGGAAGTGGGAAACCCATTTTCTGATTGTCACATCCATTTGTCAGTCCAACTCACGTTTTCAGATGCCAACTAACCACCTGAATATTCTTTGCCTTTGACAATGATAACTTCAACCTTGCTGGTTACAAACATTTTGAATAGGAGTTGAGCAGCGACAACGTCACCTATGGAAGCTACAGAAATACACAGCAAAATACTGCCAGGAAACCTCCTGCACCAATATAAATCAAATTATCAGTTCTGTCAAGTGGTCACCAGCCAAATTCAAATGGAGTTTGATACAAGCATGCTAGTCACACTTTAATAAAATGATACAGGTCCTCCACAGGTTATGACAGGTTCCATGCCTGAGAACTGTTTGTAACCTGAACAGTTCACAAGTCAGAAATACAGCCGCCCAGTAATATATTTAAATAAAAACATAGGCCAACCAAGGGTGAGGTTTAGTTAAACCAGGGCATTTAACTCAACCATTCAGATACTGTCGAGAACAAGTTCCCACACAGCCTGCAGCCCCCCAGCAGCTAGCAAATCCCACTGGTCTCCCAAATGTTCATCTGTATGTGTGGGCTGTACATAAGTTAGGCATTCATAACCTGGGGAGGACCTGCATGAATATTCTAAAATAATGCAAAAACCTTGGCTAAAGTGGCCAAAAAAAAACCACTAAAAACCCAAAAAACAGTCACATGATACTGGGAGCCAAGCAAACATTCCACAGCAGCAACCTGGTTCCAAATACAGACACTGACCCCATCAGCTGCTGGTGCACCCAGCAGGAAATGAATGTCCAGCAGTCAAACTTCTCCAAAGCCTTGGAGTGGTTTTGTTGATCCAAATTAAGTATGCCGCAAGCACTCTATAATATGAAACACGTTCCACTTTTGCTTTGACAGTGTCTCAAGAATCATGTCTCAATTCACGAATAAAGGCTTTTCATTTGCAGAAGTGTTCACAGGCACTTCTATGGGAGTACAGCAATATTCTGGTTGCATTGTTCGGTGGAACACTGAAAATTTCTGCTTGTAATTTTGATGTATGCGCATTTCCACCTCCTTTCTTTTGACCATTCCACTCTTCAGTATCACTGAGTGGCACAGAGACTATATTACTACATAATCAAATCACATTACTCCTCTGGGTCTAGTATCAAACCCTTTCAAACAGAGTTTGTTTTGTTACTTCTAAAGTAATCCATTTTCTATTTAAAAACAAAAATGTTTCTCAGGTCTTTGTGTAACAATGGAAAAATTAGAACTCCAAGAGGAGATTTCATTTAAGTGTTTTGCCCCATTTTCACTCCCTCATTCTTTTCCTCTCAGTCACAGTATCTTGCAAAATACTGAGGACATGACATTGGTATTGGACCCCAGAGAGTGACAAATGACCCTCAAGTGGTTGGGAGGAAAGATGCACTGAGATATCAATGGAAATAGGTTGCCAAAAATTGGTTGGCTGAAGCATTACAATTTGATGTGCCACACTTACACTAACAACTGGCTGTAAATGGAAGAAATATTGCAACTTTGAACAAATCAAAAAATCAGTATGTTAGAGTAATTCCTATTAATCACAAAACATTATTACCTCTGCATCCTGTAAGACACCATTTTTAGGACATCCCAGCTCAGGGCACGTGACCGTAGATCCACAACCTTCTCTGATCATCAGTTCCACATATTGTGTCAAACACTAATATGAGTCAAACATGATGAGAAAAAAAATGTATGTTGGTTACTTGGTATTGACATGTCTGCTATATTTATTACATCAGCAAACCTTAGGTTTCACTCCTCTTCAAGATGTTAGATTCTAAGTGAATATGAATATTCTGTGTTGCTGCAATCAATGCTATTGGCAAAGCATAAATTTCAGCTCATAATTCCATCCATACAACATTTTTACTGAATGCCAAAAATGCCATGTCAGTTATATGTGTTACCTTGTGATTTGAGATAGTCTAAAATATGGCTTCGTGAACAGATTGTAAATGATGCTTCCAAGGGCTTGGAATCAAATTAAGGGTTCAGAAGAGTAAACCAGATTTATTCAGTATTCTGCGCAAATGTTAACAGAACCACTGCCTTTTTTTTTTATACATTCAAGATGCCCGGAGAGAGATCATTTCTGATATTAATGGCCCTAGTCAAGTGAGATCTTTCTCTATTTGTGTTTCTTGGCCTGCTGCTGTGTTTTCCAGACAGACGCTGGCGACTTCCAAACATCCCTGGCAAGGATGAATATGTCTGAGATGTAGGTTCAGAAAGGGCAGAAATTTTAGATTTGATCAAAAGAAGGGAGTACACTATTCAGTCCTTGAAACTGCTCTGCCAGTCAATCTGATAACATTTTGTCTATACTGCACTCCCTTTGCCCGCTGTAAGTCCATACCTCTCAATGTCTTTACAAAACAGAAATCTAAAGATTGCAATCTTGAAATTTCCAAATATTCAAGTATCCAGAGAATTTTGGGGAAAAGATTTCTCTACGGAAAAAGTGCTCTGTGTCTTCATTCCTGAAGAGCTTAACCATGAATTTATGCTTTTCTGAATTCCAGCAAAAATAGCTTCCCTCACTCTATCCCAAAAAAAATCTTTTTAATAGCCTTTGTCTTCAATTAAATCCCCCACTCATCTTCAAATCTTAATGAAATAAAATCAGTAACTCTTGGAAACCAAGTATTATTCTCGTAAATCTACATTCTACTTTCCCCACTGCTAATGCACTGTTAATGATCATTAACAAGTAGTGTGTCTGTCTCGCAGGATCTGTTTAAGAGCAATTATTTTCCTTCAGTGAAATAAAAAGGCAAAAAAAAATATCCTGTTGCTTGTCTTTATTTGGGGAGATCTGTGCACCTGGATAATTAAAGGCAAACCATTGCATTAGAGAGCGAGCAAGCAGACAAGATTATGGGTGTAAAGGGAGGAAACTAAATTAGATTTAAAAATTAATTAGGAAAAACAAATTAGGAGCTAATTTCCACCCCCCCCCCCCCCCCAAGAGATTTTGGAACTGAATTCTGCGGGGGGGGGGGGGTTGGTGGCGGTCACATCAGTTTACCGTGCAATGATCTGGTTATGGACTGGACCTATACAGCTGATTTAATTATCCAATAACTCCAATTTTGTTAAAAAAAACTTAAAACTTTTTACAGTACAGTAACAGGCCCTTCCAGCCCAATGGGTCCACACTGCCCATTTAAACCCATGTTAACCTACTCACACCTCTTTAATAGAACATTAAACATTAATGAGAAGATATATTAGTATGCAGGAACAGGCATGCTTTTTATTAAAAAAGGTAGATGCAATATCAGCAAATTTGAGATAAACTATTGAGTAAAAGCAGCAATGGTAATTAAACTTTGATTGGGAAGAAGATAATCTTCTCTGCACGCTCTCCAATACAACCACATCAAAAGATACTGGGCTCATTTACCTGGAGCATAAAGGGTTGAGGGGTAACCTGACAGTGGTATATAAAATTAGAAGAGGCTTAGATAGAATCCTTTTCTCATAGTAGGGGTATCAAAACAAGAGATCATAGGTTTAAGGCGTGAGGGAATCAGACTCTCATTAAAGTAACTGAAGTTGGTTAAGAGAAGTTGTTTTTTTTTTTTACACACAAAGAGTGGTTGATATTTAGAACGTCACCAGAGGTTGGGGTGGAACTGGATGCAATTACTACATTTAGGCCTCATTTAGACAGGCACTTGAATAGGCAAGGCATTGAAGATATCGACCTAATGTGGGCAAATGGGATGAGTATGGATGGGCAAAATGATGGTGGATGTGGTGGGCTGAAGGTCACGTTTCTGTGCTATACAATTCCATTATCACCCTGTGAGCAGAGGAATACATGCACTCAGGTTGTTTTTACAGCCTCTTGAAGATGCCCCACCATCAAGGATATCTTCAAGAGGCAATGCCTCAAAAAGGCAGCATCAATCATTAAGGACCCTCACCATCTGGGGCATGCCCTCTTCTCATTACTACCTTCAGGGAGGAGGTACAGGAGCCTGAAGACCCACACTTAATGTTTTAGGAACAGCTTCTTCCCTTCCTTCAAATTTCTAAATGGTCCATGAACACTACCATGTTATTCTTCTTTTGCACTGTTTATTTATTTTATAACATAGCAATTTTTATGTCTTGCACTGTACTGCTGCTGCAAAACAACAAATTTCATAACATATGTCAGTGGTAATTAACCTGATTCTGATCGAGATACAGACCATGAAGTAATGATGAGTTTATTTAAAATTCTAAGACATTGGTTGAAACAGCTTGCAGGACTAGGTTCCATGCTAGAGGAAAGATAGAGGTGTAGTTTCACTCAGATACAGCCAGGTAAAAAGAAACACAAAAAGATCCTGAAAATCTTTGACTTCTTCTTCAGAATTACATGTTATTGGATTGACTTGCAATACAATGAATTTGGAAGAGTGCTGGGGAAACATCTTTCCACAGAGATGTATAAAACTTTAGAATTCACTTCCAAAATTCATGACTGAGGCAGAAACAATGTCAATCATCAAATTAAATTGGACAGGGTATAAAGGAAAAAGATTAAAAAGGGACATGGAGAAACTAACTGTGCTTAGAACTACTTGCACAAGAGGAAGATAAATGGATTGGTTGGACTGAAATGCTCAAAAAGATAGCAATTGTTTTCGAAGAGCTCTAGTTTATGGAAGCCAATTATGGCAGCATTGGAATAGTAAAGTTCAGAGACAATAAAACATGGGTCAGGGACTGAGACAGAAAATAGGATATATTCCTGAGGTTTACCATTTGCAGGAAAGCTGCATTTCTCCTAATCAACTGAAATGACAGCAATCTCATTTAGATCTTTGCAATGAGTTCAGTTTCAACAAGCTCATCTCTGTTACAAGTTGTTGAGAACACTCACCAGGGTACAGAAGACACAGCTGCACTGCTCCAGAGTGGTCATTCTATCAGGAGCGTATTCACAAAGGCAAAGCTTGCACATCACCAGTGGCTCAAGAGTCAGCTCACTATCCACCGATAGACCTTTTGCCATCGCCTGATGGGTCTTACTAACCATCTCCATTCTTCTGAGCTAGGGCACTGGATGTGGCCCTGGTACCTGTAATAATTACAACAATCAATAAAGATGCTATCATAACATCAGTTAGATGATTCAGTCAAGACTTTTTTCTCATGCATAATCTCAATCAGTGAATTCCTGTTTTGATAAACTATCAAAGGTTGAGCATTCATTTAAGAGCATCATCATTCACTTCAGCTGCTTCACACTACATCAAAAACATTGACTCAGTGAATCTATTGTTTCTGAACTCTCAGGCAGTGAATATGATAGGTAATAATTCTAAACTATCACCTGACCACTCCATGAACTCACATTTAAACCTAGCTTTTTTTCTCTGGAAAAAAATGTATAAGCACCTATTTGAATCTCCAGACTAAAGTGGTCTCCACAATTATAGCAATGATCTACTCCACAATTGTCACTGTTAGTCAAACCTACAGTACAGCAACCAAACTAGTCAAAGAAATAGGACATGCACATGAGCAAGCTTTACTTGAATTATTTTTCATCAAAATTCTTCTCTTGTAATTCACACCTTTGTTACGATAATTTGCAACACAAGTTCAATCCATTACTTTCATTGGAATAACCTTATTCAAACAAAATTCAAAAAATTGAATTTGGCCAAGTTGTCTTGGAGTAAGAAATGTTAACCCCATTTACAGCTTATAAAACCAATACATTGCAGACCAGTGTTATTAAAAGGTGCATAACGTGCTGCCCTATTGAAGAGGCTTTAAATGTATCCCCTTGCTGCCTTTTTAGGTTAAGGTCCCTTTTTTTGAAGAACACCAAAGAGCCACAACATATTTTACATAACTACCACCATACAAACTAGTTATTTGTACTTGTGGGATCTTGCTGTGCATCTATTCACAGTATACCTTGGAAACAGAGACTACGCTCCAAAGAATATGAAAAATGCCTCAAAAGCTTCAAGGAATAATATACTATTAAATTGCAAGGTTTTATTTCTTGCTATCAATATGCTTTTCTTTTTAAAAAAGTCCCAGTCTTTCCATCATTTGACATCTCACCAACCACGCAACATCAACAGGTCTAAGCAGACAGAAGGGTGTCTGAATTTCCATCCAATGCCACTAAGAGACTTGCCTGAGAACCATGGGATAGCTTCACACTTGGGCTGTGGTCATCACTGGCAAGGCTGGTATCTATTACCCTTCCATAAATGTACTTGGGGTGATGGAACCACTGAAGTTCTTGTGGTGAAGGGACCCATGTAGATCTGTTATGAAGGGACCTTCAGGCTCTATTTCCAACAATAATGAAGAAACTGTCATACAGATTCAAGCCAGGTTAATGTACGGCTTGGAGGAAAACTTGCCAGTAGTGGCACTGAAATCAGAAGTTCACCACCAATTTCTCACACTGCTGAGTGTGAGAAGATTAACACTGGTTTTGAGTTTCATCTAGCTGTGTAGAATGACCACAGATCGTAACAAAGACAAGACTTCTGAAACTGTTCTAAGCAGAATTCAGTATCATTACCATCTGAGAAGCATAATGATCACAACACAAAGGCATTGCAATAAAGTTTTCCAAAGAGACAGTTGGGAAATTGCAAAATCTCTCCCCCCTCACCCCAAAATTAGGTGAAGATGCTCTAATCCTTGTGAGAGTGGTTTTCTACTCTTGGCTCATTGTGACTCATTGGCTAGAGGTGATAAATTTGACATCTGGTACCATTCCAGCAAGCTTTTTTTTTACATTTATCAGTGAGATCCGTGTGATGAGCCAAGCTTCAAATGCTGCAAAAAACGGTCCCCAATATTCATCACTTTAAACAAATGTATAAAATTTAGAACTCCAAGTTTTTACTACTTGGGAATGATGATACATACTATGTTTTCAATAAAGGATTGCACTTCAGAACTCAACCACCACCACAGAAGGACAATGATAGGTGGAATTTGATCAGTTTGAATCAATCAAGCCATCTTTCTTACGTTTTTATTGAATGTCTGTCAGTTGTGTTCACACCAGAATTTGCATTAAAGCATCTCAGTTTGTTCATTCTCAGTTAGCTTCCTATTGATTATATTCACGAGTCTATTATCCCAATTCTTTGCATGTCTGCAGACTGAAAGACATTAGCCCCCATCTTCCACTTGGAATTCCCAGCATTTACCTCCATAACTTTCTGCAAAACACAGAAGCCCCAAACTACACTGGAGCTGCTTGCTGGCTATTTTTCAGTTGCACACCATTACTGGATTCCTCATGGAGAAATTGCCAGTAAACCTTTTCCAGGTTAGACCTGGTGTATGTGTAGTGGCTGCTTTGTGGGCAGTACAGTGGCACAATAAGTGGTGCTGGTGCCACACAGTTCCAGCAACAAGGCCGACTTCTGGTGCCATCTGTACAGAGTTTGCACATTCTCCCTGTGACTGTGTGGGTTTCATCTGGGTGCTCCAATTTCCTCCTATGTCCTCAAGATGTGCTGATAGTGCTGACAGTTAATTGGCTCCTGTAAATTAATCTTTCGTGTTTGGGGGTGCCAGAAGAATCAAGGAGGAGGGGAGTTGATATGTGAGAGCAAGAGCGAGAGTGAGTGAATATGTTAATGGAAATAAGTGGAGTAATGGATCCAATGGGAATGATCCAAGAGCCAGCATAGACTCAAGGGGCTGAATAGCCTGCTACTTCATAGGGTAATGTGAACAAATGAGCATTCAGTTCAATGGAGAAGAATGGTATCAGTTATTAAACATATATTTTTAAATTAGCTTAAATGTATTTAATTGTTTTATCACACTTTGGTGCTTTTTTTAAATACTGATTATTTTTTGAATGTTTGATCTGCATATTGTTTGTTGGCCAGTTCAGCCAACCAGCTGTCAAAGCTTTTCTGTCGGCTTCTGCCACATTATGCTGTTTACAGCTGTAAGGAACACAAGGTCTTGCCAACCATAACCAAGTCAGCTCCGTTCAGGAAGGTACTACCGGACAGTCCACTGCATGCAACTCCAGTGGAACTGGATGGGAAGCAGCTGCCAGGAAATTCCAGGTCAAAAAATATGTTCAACTGGTGCCTACAGCTGGTAATACAGTGATTAAAATATTAATAATTTCCCAATTAGAATCCATGCAATGTTGCACAGCCCACACTTAGGTGAAGTAAAGCACTTTCTACCAGAGTTAAAGCTTCAGGTTTGTCACTCTATAGGAAGCAAATGTTACTTGTCATAAGCAGACACCAGCTTGAACAAGTAGCTTTTGCTTCCTGTCCCAAAAGATGTTTTGAAGTGTTCCAAATACTTTTGAAGTGGAGTCACTATTGTACTACAGGGCACACATCAACAATTTGCACACCAGTCAACCCAACAGAGGATCATCTGAGGAATAATTATTGGACAGGACACCTGGAAGAATGCCTTGCTTCACTTTGAAATGCTGGTCTGGGATTGTACACATCTGAATGGGATAAAAAGGTAAATCCCACACCCAAAAAGTGACACTTGGCTTTTTCATTTTTTTCCTATTTCACTAGATTGGTGCCAAAAAAATGAGACACTAAAAACTGCAACACAGAGCAATAAATGTGCTAAACAGCAAAAACAGCATGCAACACCAGAGGTAAATGATCTCAGAACCAATGGATCAGATTGAAGTTCTGCCGTCCTACCACATGTAATTGAGCAGTGATGGTCAACTATCAGGAGGAGGAGATAGGGCCAAAGACAAAGGTGAAGCATTCACATCATGTGCAGCCAGAAGAGCCAAGGGGATGATCTATCTCAGCTTCCTCCTGAGATCCCCACCATCACAGAAGTCAATCTCCAGGCAATTCAATTCATTGTGCTGGTAAGAAACAGCACTTTGTTTTGCCAACCATATTTCTAACACTTCAACACTTTTCACTTGACCCTAATCCCACCAAACATGTTTAAGCAGCTTCTTGTGTGTGAAGGAAGACAAGGTATTGTCCATGTCACCTAAATAATAATAGTAAAGAATCTTACAATAAATAGGAACAGGAATGATGGAAATATTCATTATACCAGGCAGCAGTGGAAAAAAAAGTTATGTTTCATTAGAACAGTTGAAAGGTCAATGTGAAGGTTAATTGCTTCTCCCCCCATGGAGTCAATGAGACTAGAGTTCTTCGAGCATTTTCTGTTCTTACCAGTGACCTCCAGCATCCATGTGTTTTTCTTTTAATGTTGCAACAATCCTCATTGCAAGCAAGAAATTTTAAGATGCAGTGCAACATTTCTTATGCACAATGCAATCAGCAACAGTGTACATCTGTGGCATTCATTCAGAAATGGCACCATAATCCTTCATGTACATGACTTGCAGCACTGACTCAAACACAGCTGATACTGCTTTTGCAACCCTCCGGGATAAAAATGCACGTCTCAAACAACATGGGACATGAACAGCTGTGCAGACATAACCAAAGTCTGGGTCCCTCCTCCAAAAGAAGACTTTAAAAAAAGCCCAACTCTACCCGAACTGTTGTTCAGGAATCCAGCAGTGGAATGTCATCTGGAACATTCAAGTTTCTGATATTATCCATCTCATTTTCTTTTTGCTGGGTGCCACGCAACCATGGTGATCCAACACCCAAGTACCCAACTCCCTTCATGAGATCCCATTGTCTAGAAACATCACTAGAGGGCCAATGCTCCTTCACATAGTCCAAACATAATTACTGAGCAAACACACCTCAATGCTGCACCTACTACAGAAAGAACAAAACTATTTATCAGTTCGTCACTAAACATCCTCTTCCAAAATCAATGGTCTTGCTTCACGGCAACTAGTAGTTTTAAATTTATCTAAAGAGCACAAAACAAAGATCAGGAGAAGGCCACCTGACCCCTCCAGTCTGCCCAGCCACATCCCCCTCCCCCCACCACCATCCCATTGAATACAATCATGATTGATCTGTCTCAACTGCCCTTCTGTGCATGTTGTTCCCATAGTCCTCCGTTCCCCAATTTTTCAAAAACGTATCCACCTCCACTTTAATTCCTTCTAATGATCTAGCCTCCACAGCCCTCAGATTCACCACCTCCTCAGAGGAAGTTCCTAAACACCCTGGTTTTGAATGACCATCCCCTTATCTTGTAACTTTGTTCCTAAATTCATGTCTCTCCCAATAGGGAAAGATTTCAAATCTATCCCGTCATGCCCACTTAAGAGATATGGAGAATTATTTTTCCTCGCCCACACATGGGGTTGTTAAGTCTTTTGGTGGTAGAAGTAGAATGTGTAACAACCATCAACACCAAAGATAGTAAATACTTGGGAAAAAAGATAGACATGAGGCAATACATGATATCACACTAAGCAGCTACCTCTTGTAAAGAGAAAGCAGAGCGAGGAAACAAATGGTCTATTGCCATATAACGTAATTTATTTGTGTAAAGAATTAATGTACTTAAATATCTGTCTGAAGGAATGTTGGGGGGAAACCCAAATGCACTAAAGCAAGCTTGGAATGAGATTACAAAGAATATTCAAAGCCAACACTTGGAAAAGGAAAGAGGAACTTGTTTTACTCAATGTTCAACTCCACGAGCAACAAGCTGAACAGGGGAGGGGATCATTGCATGAACAGGTGATAGATTGATTACACCAGAAATGATTGTGGAACAAAAGACCAAGGTACTCCATTATTCACTAGAATACCAAATTGGAAGATTACCAAGCTTTTGAAGAGAGCCCTTAAAAATAAGACTTGCAGCATCCCCAGTAAAACATGCTGCTTTCCGAAATAAGAACCAGCAATATTTGCAGAGCAAATATTTGCAGTATTTTACAATGCAATTTTACATGCAATTAATATAACCAACATAATGCTTGTTCAGTGAAATTTCTGTATCAACTCCAAAGGACTAATTTTTGTTCTTAAAGCTTTCTGATGCATTCTCTACAAAAACCCCTTCAGAAGCACCTGGGATCTCACCTCAAACACTGCACAACATTGGTCACCATAGCAGAAACATTATCAATAAAATACAACTGAATGTTATCTGTGCAAACATTCCTTGAAGGAGAAACTTTACCATGAAAATCTGCTTAGAGAAAACCATTTTGGAGGTGGCAAGCAACAGCCAGAAAATACAGTCCAGGTTATCTGGTGCGTGGATTGACCAGGCCACCCTGAACAAACACAGCACTACCCTGGACAGAACCTCTGATCTCCCCACAAGATGCTCTCACAACTGGAAACCATAGGCACAGCCGCCTTCCCTCTCCTCTCCAAGATGGAAACCAGGGCGGGGCACCCAGACAGAGACAGTACACAATCTTCCCCCCCCCCCCCCCCCCCCCCCCCACCACCACCACCACAAACCTCTCCTAGGTGTAGGCACTTGGATGTGTACTCCCCTCCCAGATGGAGGTATTTCCCCCTTCCAAATCTCTTGGCTAGAGCCCATTTAATTAAATGCTTGCTCAGCTACTAAACTACTCTCAGTTGAGAAATGTCCTCAAATCATATTGCATAGACAATAATGTACTGTACATTTAATGGCTTTTTATGTTTGTTTTAAAGACATGCTTGAGGCATTGGCCTCCATTACCCTGGTTCATCAAGTGTCAATGATAATGTTAAATTTAGTCTGTGACCAATGTTTCTGCGCAAACTTCAACCATCAATGACACATTATCCATCATCACCCATATCCATGGTGATCTCAGTGAGATTGTCCTGCTACTGCTTCAACTCTAATTGTTACAAGTCACCAGTATATCTCGTCGCCATTTATCTCCAGTGTGCCATAAGTCTTCATTCTTGCATTTATCTCCTGTTCCTTTTCTTTTTATTGCCCTTGGCATGATTCTCCGTGAGCATGGGGCCAACTTTCCAATGTATAACAAATGGATTTGTCTCTACCCTTCCACTGCTACCCATGACTATTAGCACATTATTAGTCAAGTTATCTAATGTGAAGTTGTAAGTGAGCTAGAACTAGCTACAGCTCAGTTCTGCCAAGAATGACATAATGCAACCTAAACACCTCAAATTCCATGCCCCATTCCTGGGTTCAATGCCCCATTTCCAGATTCCATCCCCCACTCTTGCTGCCACATTTAGTTCATGCCATTTGTGCATGACTGAAGTCAAACTTCATGTGGGATATATCACACTCACAACCCACTTCAACATCCAAAATCATCCCACCACTTCTCTTTCCTGACCACGAGTGTTGAAACCCTGATGCCTTTGGGCAGCACACTGGCACAGCTAGTGATTACTGATTTACAGCTCCAGTGACCAAGTTCAATCCTGACCTCCAGTGCTGTCTATGTGGAGTCTGCATGTTTTCCCTGTGATTGTGTGGGTTTCCTCTGAGTGGAGAGTGTAAAAATGGATACTTGACAATCAGTATGAATTCTGTGGGTCAAAGGGCCCGTTTCCATGCTGTCTCCCTCTAACTCTGCCACTGTCAGGCACAATCCTCTCACCGGCCTCCTAAATCTAACCCTATACAAACTCCAACTCACTCAGTGTCAATCCAATCTTGCTCAACCATTCTGCTCCTTGTTGCCCAGCTGACTCCACTCCTTCAGTACATCAAATTTTTTAAATCTTTGCTGAAAGGTACAAATCCACTACAATCTTGTGAAGCTTGCATGATCATCCTGAGGGGCAAGGGGAAGTCAGAGAAATTCCCTACTGGTTTTCCTGGGGTGGTAATTAAAACATGGGAAGTTACATCATACCCAACTGGACATGCTCTATCTAGTCTTCCCTTTTGCTAAATAACCTCATGCCTCCCATCTAGATAGGAAATTCTCATGTTTTAATTACCACCCCAGGAAAACCAGTAGGGAATTTCTCTGACTTCCCCTTGCCCCTCAGGATGATCATGCAAGCTTCACAAGATTGTAGTCTTGCTCACATCCTTTTACCTAAATATAGTCTGCTTCAAATTCTTTACTTCTTCCATTTATTCCATCAGTGGTGATCAGCAGTGCAACCATTTTGCCCCCATTCTACTAAGTGTCACTATACAAACTTTTTCATCTCGCTAGGTCTCTCGCTTCCACAAACCATTGTGAAAATTAATTCCCATTCCTGCTCAGCTCAGACTGCAGTGAGGCTCTCAGAGATGCTCTGCTGTTCAAATGATTGCACAGGTGACACAACAATGCAAATTTGCTGGTTAATGAGAAGAGGTTTGCATGTAACTTTCCATGAACTTTCATGTTATTAATGTTTACAGAAAGTATCCTAATCTGTGAAATGTCAAATGTTTAAAGGTGGCTCTGTTGCTGGAGGAACTTCCATAGAAAGGCTGAATAAGAATCTACTTTGTAAGCAAGTTGGATCACTATAGCAGCCATTATAGGAGCAGCAGCATGAAATCTCACATCCTGAAGACCTCATTTTAAGCTTAATGAACTGTACCTCCGTGACCAGAAGGCTGTGCAGTCACAGGACAAAATCTCAGGCGAAATGCCAAAACATTACTGACAGGGTGCTACACTGCTGAGGCATTAAGCCAAGACTTGGCCAATAATTATCCCTCAACCAAATCTAGAGCTCCCATTTGCTAGCCACTTTAATTTGCCTCCCCAATCCCACACAGTCCTGTCTGTCCTAGGCCCCTCCAGTGCCAGGGTGAAGCTAAGTGCAAACTAGAGGAACAGCACCTCATTCTACCTGCATAGTCTGCAACCTGACAGCACAAACATTAAATTCTCCATTTTCAGGTAACCTGCTCCCCCTCTGTCTGTTTTCTCTCCTCCTCCTGATTTACTGAGTTCCCCCTGGCCCATTGAATTCCTCCTGCAGTTTGTTTCTTGCTCTAGATCCCAGCATCTGCAGTCTCTTGTGTCTCTATCACACTGTTGTTTGCAGGGCCTTACAGTACAAACTGGTTGCTGTAGTTCCCACATTGCAAATGTGCCTACACTTCCAAAAATCTTATTGGCTACAATGCACTTTGGGACATCCCAAGAGCATGAATAAACAGGATATAAATGCAAGTCTATTTCTCTTTTAATAATCAGAACGCTTGTTGCCCACAGTATGATTTCAATGAAAATGTTGTTTACCAGACTTCAAAAATCCTTTCAGTAACTCTTACTGGAGCCCCTGTAGGTTTTTTCCAGTATAGGTCTAAAGCAAGTGCTATTTAATAAATAAAGCACAACACACAGGGAAATCATTTATAAACATTCAACAGATTTGTTGTTGACTATTGATGTTGATTATTGGTCATTCAGTTTCATAGCAGAGGGTTGGTTGTCTCATATTATGAAACATCAAGATTGTGACCATAAGGTAAAACCCACAAGCGCCAGAAATCTGAAAAGGCATCAGCCTGAAACATTAACTGTTTCTCTCTCCACCTGCTGAGTGTTTCCAGCATTTTTTGGGTTTTATTCAATACCTTGAAATAGTTGAAGCTGAGATCAAACAAGCATTTTCAATGTGTTTCCACAATTGACAAATAGTTAAAATGAGTAAGCGAGGAGTTCACAGAATGATTACAGCAGGGAAAGAGGCCATTCTGCCCATCATCCATACTGGCTCTACAAAAGAACAATCCAGCTAGTCCTTACTCCTAGTCCCTTGTCATAGCCCTGACAATTCTTTCCTTTTAAATACTTCTGCCCCCACTATTCTCCCTGACAGTACCAATGCTTTCTACTCATTGCATAAAAATGGTTTCACACATCACTTTTGATTCTTTTGCCAACTGCCTTCTTTCAATGTTCCCTAGTTCTTGATCCTGCACCAATGAGAACAGTATCTCTCTCTATATACTTTGTCCAAACCTTTGATGGTTTTAAATACACCTCTATCAGATGCCCTCAATCTCTTCCATTAGGAGGAGCTGAAATTCTTTATTTTGATTTTATTTATTTATACAGCACGGTAACAAGCCCTTCTGGCCCAACAAGTCCGCTCCGCCCATGTAAACCAACTGTAAGTCTTTGGAATGTGGGAGGAAACCAGAGCACCTGGAGGAAACCCATACAGACATGGGAAGAACGTACAAACTCCTTACAGACAGCAGCAGGAATTGAATCCCTATTGCTGGCGCTATAATAACATCATGCTAACCACTATGCTACTGTGCCACCCCAAATTCTAATTCCTTACTAATTTAACCAGAAATGGAGGCAAGAACAAGAAACAAGGAAATCACTACACCCTTAAATACGAGAACAGAAGGATTAGTTTCCAGAGAAGTGCCCCAAACCCACTTTGCTGCCTGATGCCCATAACAATTGATTCCAAAGGGAGTTCCAGAATCTAAATCATCCCAGGTTTGAATATGCTCAAAGACTGAGAATCCACAGCCCTCAGTTGGAGAGTTTTAAAGATCCATAGCCCTCTAGACTGGACAAATTTCACCCAATATCAGTCCCAAATAGCCAACCCCACACCGCATAACCAGACCTTTTGGTACAGGAAAAAAATAGCCTCAGCATCTATTTTGTCTAGCTTGCTCAGAACCTTGTATACGTCAGTCGAACTCCAGTGTATATATAGGTCCATCCTACCTAAACTCTCCTATACCATTCACACAGTTTAGGCCCTCACTCCAACATTACAGATGGTTTTCAGATCGGCAGCCTACTAATTCCTGTAATCTCTTCTTTAGCCAATTGTTATATATCCTCTACATTACCCCAAAAAGCCCTCATTACGTGCAATCTTTTGTGTGGCACTTCATCAAACACCTTTGGAAATTCCACTGGCTCTACATGATCATCATGCTTATTACATCCTCTCTGCATACAGTTACCCTTTCATAAACCTATGTTGACTCTGTCTAATCACATTGAGATTTTCTACATGCCCTGGGATATTGCATCCTTCGTAATGCATTCCTGCATTTCCCAGATGACTGATGTTAAGCTACCTTTTGATCAACTGGGACCATCCCCACATCCAGCAAAATTTGAACTATATCAGCAGCTACCACTTTTCAAACTCCAGCGATGAATATAATATCAAGGCCACTTGTGCTTTTAATTCATCTTTCTTGCAAGAAATGCTGCTCTATTAAGTTAAATCCTTTAAATCATTTTCCTTCTTTATACACTGGTGAAGTTACCAGATCTTTGTAGAGAAATTGCTTGAAACCTGGAAAGGCACCTTATGTAATTGGTACATTGCGAGATAACATATGTTCTTGCTCAAGGTTTTATGGCACAGAAAGACCCAAGATACTGTACCCCTATAAAGAGGTCATTGCCCATTCATGAAGCAAAAGGCCATTCCTTAACATCTTCTGCCATTGCAAGAACAGGCAAGTTGTGGTAGGTCCTTGGGGGGCAGGGGTAATTGAGAAAAAAACAGGACCTCAATAGGTTAATTAGGAGCACTGGTCGATCAGGGAAAGAACTAGAAGATTTGTTCTTTTATTCCCCCCACCAAAAAAATCTACAAAATTTGCCATTATAAATACACACACATTTACTGTGAATGCTGACAATCATTCCATTTGTTTAGACAATTTACCTTGTTTCAGCATGGCATCAATTTTTTTGTTCATATACATTCCACGAACTGCAAGTCGGAGGAACTTTTAAAAACATGGGTTCCAGCCCCTCACTGTCCAGTGGCAGGGGACCCTATACTTCAATGATAGCAAAACAAAAAAAAACTGCGGATTCAGGAGTCTGGCACAGAACCAGAAAATGCTGGAAGAACTTGGTTTAAGTTCTTCCAGCAATTTCTCCCTATCATTGCCCTTCTTTGACATTCTCCCCAAGTATGTTAGCATCTGTGGAAAGAGAAACCAGTTACTGTTCGAGGTCAAAGACCTTTCATCAGAACTAAGAGAGAAAACAAGTCAATCTAAGTAACTAAGAAGATGGGGAAAGCCACTGGGTGGAATAAATGGACTATCAGTAACGGGGTACAATGATGTAGCCAATGAATGGACAGTTAAGCTCCTTCATCTATGTAAGGTGTTGCTAACATTGTGAAATCTGAGTGATGCTGCATCATCTGGCCCACTGGGACATGCTGAGCGGGCCAGACAATACAAGTGAAATCGGTGAGGTGGGGGGTGGGGGGGTTGGAATGGGCGGGGGCTGTCCTGATACAAACAGGAAGAAAGAGCAAGTTGAGCAATATTGAGTCCTGAAAGCTGCAGCATCCTGTAAACCTTTGCACCTTCTCAAAGCTTTGACATTCTCCCTGAATACATCAGCCAGGATTAGCAATTCTCCAACCGGGGCATAACTGATGACTTTAAGTCAATATATTCCAGCTTTGTTGTCAATACATGCATTTTTGACCATTCACCTTAACAAATCAAAAGGGTCTAAACAGATACTGAAACTTGCCTTCCTCCCCCAAAAAGCAAGTTCCAGTAAGAGCACAAGCCAATAAAAATTAGTCTCAGTCTTTATTAATGTGCCATTACCATCATCAGATATACTTACATTACTGAACCATTTAGTTTCTCACATTGAGCTCACACCATTATCTTAGCAACCACCCCTATCATTTATTGACACAAATAGTCCCCAAGAAATAATTACTTCCCACAAACACTTGATGAAACTGTTTAAAAAGACTTGTTAACCTATATTTAGGAGAAACTAAATTTGGCAAAAGATTACATTCCTCTGAAACACATTTATATTGAAAACAGTTTGAACCTATTCTCCTACCTACTGTGACCAGAGAGACAAAACACAGCTGTCTTTTATGTATCCCATGCAAAATCACAAATGCTCCCTTTTCATTCTCCAATCGTAGATTATTCTTTCACTTCACTATAAGCATCTCTGCTCTTTATCTTGAATACAGGATGGAGCCTCTGGCCATCAGGACAAACATATGTGCACAGAAGGTTGTCCAAAATGAGTGCCTTGCTCAAGAAACAAAAGCACTCTGCAATCCACAGGAATGATCTTCAGAATACATGTTGCATTTTAGGGAGTAATGAGATAGTGAGATACTCAGATGGAGGCAGTACAGAAACACCTGGGGTTATGTAGTTGTCTTGTAGCCTTACTGTGCTGGCTCTTCATAATTCCAACAAGAATAGTGGCAGAGCAGAGACAAGTGGCCACAAACATCACAGCACTGCAGAGAAGAGGATAACCAGAAAGCAATGGCAATAGCATTGTGAAGAGAAACACTATTGCCATTTGTAGACCATTACTTCCACCATAGTAATCTTCCAATGCACTGCATGACACCAGCCAGGAAGCAGAAAATTACATGTACAGTATTAACTTGCAACCCAGATAATACAAAAAGGAACAGTTTTCCCAAGGCACTGGGGATGACTTCCAGGGCAGGCAAAAGTTCCACCAATATGATGGGCCAATCAGAAATAGTTTCCTGGCAAAGTAAACAGCAAGAGGTTGTGGAGGAAGATGTTCAAGTTGGATGGCATACAGCCAAGGGACGAGGATAGCAGCAATGCAGTAAATTGGTCAAGAGCATGTGCAGGGAGATAAAGTTTAGGACAGATAAAAGACAAGTTACAAAGTGAAGACATCAGCAGAAGAACCTGAAAAAAAACGATAAACGTTAAGGAAGATTATGAACATGTCTGGCTTGTGCTTTTTTCCCCCCAATGTTCATAAATGAATAAAGATAAAGGAACGAGAGGTATTAATTGCAACTGGTGATCTAGAACTAAAAGAATGTCATGTGAAATTGGAAGCCAAGTATTACCAGTTTTAATGTTTTTTCTAAGAAAAATGAAGAGGAAGTTGATGCAACCTTCGTAAAGACTAGTTTGTTACCATTAATAGGAAAAAAAAATTTTTTTAAATGGTGCTCAATAACTCTCTTTTTTGGGTAGTTGCAAGAAAAATACATCCAATTAAGGATGATTACTTAAGTTGTACATGAAATAAGTCTCAGACACTTGTGGTAACCAGCCCTGAAGGCAAAGAAATTAACCCAATCCCCTCCACTCTGCCTAACTTCTAGTGTTGTCACCATATACAGCCTTCTAAAACAAGGAGAAATGACAAGCAGAGGGGTACAAAATACAGATAAAACTCTGATAACAAGGAAAAGCATAGAAAGGAATCAAAATATAAGATTAGAAAGTAAAAATAAGATAAGACTAAGTCAGTGTAAAAGGAAATAAAGTCTTTAGTGAGGAAGACGATAAAAGTAAAATCAAGATGCCAAATCAATTTTAGGGTAACTAATGTAGGCTGCTGGAATTTTGTAAGAGGACATGTAAAATATACTTGAAGAAAAATATTCAAAGAACAACTTTAAAAAAAATTAATGAGACTGTAATTGGAAAAGTACCCTTGCCTGGCTGGTATAAGTTCCAAAATTCTGATAGATTTAGCAAGAGGGAAGCAGAGAGTTCCAAACCATAAATTCTCAGTAGTTCCCAAGAAGTAAAGATAGACAAATGTTGAAACCTACTTTTAAAGAAACAGGCGGTGATGGAGCGAAAAGTGGAGTGAAGCAGAAGATTTCATTTTGGCTTCCCTTTCCCCTAATCTCGCAATGGAAAAAAATGAAAGGATCCAAATAAGGGTTTTAATATTAGGAAAGGGGCAACAGTTGGGAAATTAGAAACAAAATAATGTCAAGATAAATTCTTGGAGCACAAAGGTTTCTTATTACAGATAGCTTCTGAAACAGACCTCTTGTTAAAATGAAACCAGGTAAATGCGCGAAACAAGATACGAGTAATTTGCCAATAAAAAGGATTATGGTAGACAGTTAAAGAGGTGCCACAGATATTGTGAAAATGACCTCCTTTGATGCTGAATTTCTTGCAATACCTGTCAAAGGTACTCTAGTGTCACATGTTTCACCATGAGAGTGGAGGAAGCACTGACCCAGTGTACAGACGACTCGTGTTATGGGAGGGTTGCTTTCCTGGAAAATGGTGTCTATCGTAATTTTCCTTAACGCGAAGCCACATCATCTATGCATACATCAAGAAGCACACGTTGAAAAAAAAAACTAAACTGAGTGGTTAATTATTTACTTCCCCCCACCCAACTCCCACATAAATTCCATAAAAGCGAATTATTTCCATATCTCAAATTTTTGCACAGTGATTTGTGAATTCTGCAAGGGCAAAGTTCTGTAATCCAAAAGGCCATAATGCAGGGGGCACCTGTACTGAACAAGTACAGGGTTGCAGTTACTTTATGGATGTGTACAGTGTCAATAACAATGATTCAATATTGTAACACAATTATTAATTCGTAAAATGTGACACACCTGCTCTTAAGTATTAGAACCCATCTGCTCCCTGGCAGTAGTGATAAACAACAAACCAGTTTTCCTACTTTTGTTTCAGAGTTCAAACATCTAATTTTGCTTCCAGATCTCTGTGCAGGGCACACAAAGGAATCTAAGCCTTTGAAGTTCACTTATTTAAGCCTCCAGTTCCTCAAATTGCTTCCTGATACATCAGCAGTAATAAGTTACATTTGTTTTGCAAGTAGGATGTGCAGCTTACTCAACTGGTTTACAGCAATAATTTTCACATATCAGCCACTATAATACGATCCGATTCATTCGGAGTAAACATAATAAAAACCCAGTTAAAAATCTGACTTGTTTTTCAAAACCTATATTATAAAAGGGATTAAGTGACAGCTTTGAGATACACAGAAGAATTTGTATTCTGACCTGCAGCAACATGAGGCACCAAAATACACTGGACCCCTTGGTTTCGTATCACCCAATTAAACCAGGGATATGCTGTTGCCTCAACTTCAATGACATCAGCATTTATGCTTTACTCTTCTTTCCTAATCTAAATCTATCAACAAAACCCTCTATTCCTGCTTCCTCATATGCTTGTGAAACCTCCCCTTAAATTTGCCTAAGCTACTCTCTGTGGGAGCAAGTTCCACATTATCTTTGGGTAAAAAGTTTCACTGAATTCCCTAAAGGATTTCTTAGTGATGATTTATATCAATCCCTCCACTTATGTTCCTCACCACCAATGAGCACACTCTCACTGTACCCACTCTATAAAACACCATCATTTTGAAGTTTACCCATCAGCCTGCTTTTCTCAAGAGACACAGTCAGTTCATTCTTTCCTGATATGTACACGCTCATTTCTGGTACCAACCTTGTTAAATCTTCTCTGTGCCTCTCCTCTACATGCTTTTCCTAATAAGACAAGATATTTTTATTAGTCACATGTACATCAAAACACACATTGAAATACATCTTTTGCGCAAAGTGTTCTGGGGGCAGCCTGCAAGTGTCACCATGCTTCTGGCGCCAACATAGCATGCCCACAGCTTCCTAACCTGCATGTCTTTGAATGTGGGAGAAAACGAGAGCACCCGGAGGAAGCCCACACAGACACAGGGAGAATGTACAATTTCCTTACAGACAGTGGCCGGAATTGAACCCAGGTCACTGGCGCTGTAATAGCATTATACTAACCACTACACTACTGTGCCTGCCCACATGAGTATACTGTGTATGCAGTTCTTTGTGATCTAACCAAGGTTCCACATGTCTTTAGCACAACTTCCCTACACTTCCATTCTCCCCCTCCAGAAATAAACCCCATTGCTTGGCTTAGTAGCACGGTAGTGTAGCACTTAGTGTTACGCTTTACAGCACCAGCGACCCAGGTTCAATTCTCACCGCTGTCTGTAAGGAGTTTGTACGTTCTCCCCGTGTCTGCATGGGTTTCCTCTGGGTGCTCCGGTTTCCTCCCACATTCCAAAGACCTACAGGTTAGGAAGTTGTGGGCATAGTATGTTGGCGCCAGAAGCGTGGTGACACTTGCGGGCTGTCCCCAGAATACTCTACACAAAAGGATGCATCTCACTGTGTGTTTTGACGTACATGTGACTAATAAAGATATCTTATGTTCCTCTACGCCACCAAGACCCAGACCCTCCAAGAAATAAGTGACCTACCTGGTCTTCCTCCCAAAATGTTCTCACATTTCAGTGTTGAAGTTCATTTGCCAATTATTTCCCTATTCCGAAAGTTCGTTCACATTCTTCATTAATTTGTTGCTATCCTTCTTGTTATCGTATATTCTGGGCCCCATCCCTGCCACCCACTACCCCTGGCTCCTCACCAAACACACACCAATTTGGTATCATCAGCAAGTTTGGATACTGCATCTTGATTCCCGAATTTAAATCACTAATGTAATCACAATGTAAATTGTGAACAGCATTGATCATTGTGGCATACCACTACCCACATGCTTCCACTGTGAATAGTCACTCTTTACTCCCACTCTCTGCTTTGTCCTGAAGCCAGTTAGCAGCCCATTTTGCTACTTGTCCCTGACTCTGCATATTCTCACATTAGTCATTTGTCATTCATATGGAGGAAGACATCAAATAGCTGGTCACCCAAGAAACCATAGCACAACATCAGTCAAGGGAGAAAAAATAAATTAAAAAAAGCATTGGATGAGAAATTTAAAAAGAAAATAAAACAATCTCAGAATTTGAATGTTACTACATCTTCGCCCTAACAATAACCATGAAGGGAGTCTTTGCCAGTGATATTCTTGATGCTGCAATACCAGCAGCAAGGCTCTGATATTTCACTGTTGATAATAACCAAAGATACAAGTCAGGCATGTGGCCAAGTTGTGAATTCTATAGGATCACCAGTGGGATACAGTCAATTAATGACAAAAGATCATTGAGAAACAGGATTCATTCTGTTCGCTATTTTGCGAACAGGTGAGCTCAGTCAGACAGTGCAGACACAGACCCTTCAACCACCATGTCCATGCCAATCATTAAACATACAGTTGCACTAATCCCACTCTAATCCCATTTTATTCTTCCTACAGTCCCATCTACTCCCTCCAGATTCTACCACTCATGTTCATACCAGAGGCACTTTACAGTAGCCAATTTATCAGGATACCTCTGGGACGCAGGACGAAACTGGAGCACCTGGATGAAAACGTGGTCACAGAGAAAACCTGCAAACTCCACACAGATAACAGGGGTCAGAGTTGAACCCGAGTCACTGGAGCTGTGAGATAACAGCTCCCCTTGCTGCACCACTGTGCCACCCGAAAATATCCTACTTTGAAATGGGAATAACAAAGGTTTTGGTTGACATGACTCCTGTTAAGAGGCATCTTGAGATTTTGGTAAGTGAGGAGGGACCTCAGAGTGGGTGAATCCTGAAAATAGCTATCTCTGGGTTGACTTATGAACACCCAACCACCTGCTTTTCTCCACAGATGCTGCCTGGGCTGCTGACTTCCTCCAGCATCATCGTGTTTTTCATCTAGATTCCAGCATCTGCAGCCCTTTGTTTCTCTAGTGTTACTGCTCCGCTGTGAAGTCTCTTCAAGGGTGCCCACTTTGAAGAAGTTTTCTTCCTCTCTTTGATGGAAACTTCATGAGTCCCTCTCTCACTGTTCCACCTCTGTGATCTCCTCTGCTCCCACCCTGCCTCCACCTTTTTGTCCACCTATCACTGCTCTGCTTTACCCTCCTATATATTGGGCTTCCCCTTTTCCTATCTTCAGTCCAGAAGAAGGGTCCTGACCCGAAACGTTGACCACCTGCTATTCTCCATGGATAATGCCTGGCCTGCTGTTTCTCCAGCATCATCATGTTTTTCATCTAGATTCCAGCATCTGCAGTCCTTTCTTTCTCTATCTTGATTCCTGGCCAGGCTGGAAAAGAACTCCAAGAAAAATTACATTTACTCATCTCCATTAAAGAAAAACAAGAAACCCAAATTGTCATTATATCCAGACGACAGATCACTCAATGCTTGCAGTGGGCAGACACACATTAAGTTTATTTTTTTTAAATTAAATCAAGTACAAGGAGGTTTATCACACTACTGTGTATACCACACAAAAAAAATCACTCGCATTCACCTTGAGAAAAGTAGCATTCATAATATACAACATATTCCAGCTTTTCAAAGGAAACTTTGAATTCTGCTCCAGATTACACTATCATAATTTATCTGCGATTTTCTCACTACGTAGAGAGTAACTCAGTATCTTGGTTTAAGCAGTCAAATCGTGATTCCTTTCCCCGTGAACACGTCACCCTGAGCTTTGGTGTCTGCTCCTCTGCAGGGCAGCAGAATGGAGTTTCTATGCAATTGCCCTTGATTTTCATAGGATAGATTCCAACACCGGCAAGAAACAACACCACTCATCCAGCAACATAGAATCATGTAGCAGAGGCAGCCTTTAATTCCATTGTATCTATGCTTTTAAACCTTTCAGGCATTTATCCTATTGTATTTTGAAAGTTACCATCCTTTCAGGCAGTGCACTCCAAATTATAACTTGCTACACACAGAAAATATATGCCTCCACTTTCCTGCATTACAACGATAACCACCCTTTAAAATTACTTCATTGGCTTAAGCAACAGTGTGAAAGGCACAGTTTGATGGCAAGTCTTGTATGGTATTTCTTGCTAATATGATTTGTTTCTCTCTCTTTGTTGCTACCAGGTGAAACTGATGGTGCTCAGGGAAATAATCTTATCTGACATAGGCAGAATTTGGGACAGCTCCCAGCACCATTATTGCCTGATGGTCACACCTCTTGCTGTTGATAATTTGACTTGAGAATTGGTATTGGTAATAATAGTGTGAGTAGTCTTAGGCTACAAGAAGATATTGATGAGTTGGTAAAATGGACAGAGCAATAGCAGATGGAATTTAATCCTGGTAGGTGTGAGGTGATGCACTTTGGGAGGAATAATAAAAGGTAGGACATACACAATGAATGGTAGGGCTCTGGTGAGTATTGAGGAATAGAGGAAACGCTGTACAATCAAAGGATCCCTGAGATGGCAGAATAGACGGTAGATAAGATTAAGACACATGCCTTTGTTAGCAAAAGTATAGAATATAAGTACAGAGAAGTTATGGTATAACTTTATAAAACACTGGTTAAGCACTAGATGAAAAATGATGTGCAGTTCTGATCACTACATTACAGTATGGACATGATAGCATCTGGAGAGGATGCAGGAGATTCACCAAGATATGGCCTGGGGTGGAGTGTTGAGCATTCAGTTAGGAGGAGAAACTGGATAGATTGGGTTTGTTTTCCTTGGAGTGGAAGAGGCTGATAGGGGATCAGTTTCATGTATACAAAATTATGACAGGTAGACGGTAAGAAACTTATCCCCCTGCAAAGGTATATAAAACCAGAGGGCATCGGTTTAAGGCTCGGTGTAAGATGCTTAGGGGGAATCAGAGAAAGAATATTTTCTCCCTGAATGTAGTTGGAATCTGGAACTGTCTTAAGGGAATGCTGGAGGCAGGTAGTCTCATGACATTTAAGAAGTATCTTGATGAGCACTTGAATTGCCAAGGCATACAAGGCCACAGACCAAGTGCTGGAAAATAGGCTTAGTATGTATGAGTACATGATGGTCAATATGGACATGATGGGCTGAATGGCCTTTTCTGTGATGTATGGCTCCACAACCTAGTCATTTTTGTGGACATAAACTTCAGAGGAATGATTAGTAGTCTACTCTGATATGACTGGAAACCCACTCATAGGGACTAGAAACCCTGTCTGCAGCTTCTAAAGATCCTAAGTATGGCCATTCCACATTATCGTTGATCATTTAAAATAGTGAAGCAAGGCTGTTGACCATGATGAGCATTGCTTTTCTTGGGCGTTGCACCACCTCCACCACATTCCTCCTTTTCACAGGCCTCTGCCACTCCCAAACACTCAATAATGGCCTGTCACCAGAAAAACCTTCCACTTTTCCCACTGAATACTAGTTTGAATGCAATTTATCCTCTTTCCCATCATGGGAACATTTTCTAAATGGAGCTGACTTGTGCCGGGTTTTCCAAAGAGTCTGTTTCTGTGCTGGATGACTTCACAACTCTAAAAACAATTGCCAAAAATCCGAATCCCTCCAGCATTTCGTGTTTTAATTTCAGAAGGTCAAGTAGTACTTCTGGTGAGAGAAAAAGTAAACTTTATTTTATTTTTTATTATTTTTATTTACAGCGTGGTAACAGGCCCTTCCGGCCCAACGAGTCCACCCCACCCATTTAAAACCCAATTAACCTACCTGTAGGTCTTTGCAATGTGGGAGGAAACCGGAGCACCCGGAGGGAACCCACGCAGACACGGGAGAACGTATAAACTCCTTACAGACAGCGATAGGAATCGAACCCCGATCGCTAACTCTGTAATAGCATCGCGCTAACCGTTACGCTACCGTGCGTATTTCCAACATTTTTGCTTTTTGTAACTAAATGCATTGTACCCAACCGCGAAATAATGATACACATTTGAGCTCCACTTAGTTGAAAGCCCAATTAGAGGCTTATGAAACCAACTAATCTTCCACATTACATGGGAATGGAGTAACGCCCGTAACCCATCAAAACATTAGCAGCAGGAACTACTGCCATTGCGATATTATTTCACTGATCTTCATAAATCATAGTTCAATGCATTTGAAAAACCCCCAGTTACAATGATCATGAATCAACCCGAGGCATAATCAGTACATTCGTTCTTAAAGTCTGCTGTGGAAAAAACAAAGTTAGTTTCTGATCTCTAATTTTGTTCAGAAACACCAACTACTGTCTACTACGAGTTAACCTGTTTGCAACACACCTTTGGCTTTGAAACAAGTTTGGGTAGACATTGACAGGTTTTTTTAAAACGTTACCATATCAACCAAATAATCCTGGTGTCGGTGAAAGCACTCGGTTTTGCCAACACACTTTCAGTTCGGACTGCGATTACGTGTCATAAAAATTGAACGTTATCAGAGAAACTCCCGTTAAAACCGTGACAATTGTGCGTGAAACAGTCTGATATTTTCAAAAGAAAACAGTCAAAACATTTTACCCCATCAACAAATTCTACGTCCGAGATTTCTCACAAAGACTAAAAGCAAAACTCCTCTAACAGCAACTGTACGGGAGTTTCTGTTAGCCAATCTACCTGATATTTATTTTTTAAACAATGCCTTGAGAAGTAGTAGTGATCAACTTTAAATCTATTTCATTTTCGCATGCATTACCTCTGAACAAGGAGAAATCCAAGCCCAACGAACAGTCAGGGAAAACTGCTTGTCTGTGACTTTAATTCTGGTATGGAAGCCAAACAGTGCCTTGAAGAAACGTACACACAATGCCGCTTTTCAGCTGTTGCAGCTTAGCTACAGACTGCACACAACAGTTCAAACACCACAAGCAACGAGGACAGAGCGTCAACCTTCAGATGGTTTATCCGTATATCTGCAACTTCCTGAAAGACTATTTTGGAGAGCGGAGTGAAGTGGAGGGGCGGGGAGTTCTCGTTTTAAAACCAGCGGACACCACGTCAAACCTGCCTCCACCCACGGGGATGGTGATTTAGCAGGAAGCGGAGCGTAGAACTTCCTTCTGTCAGAAATTTAAATATTGATATTAAGGAGGGCTCATCTTTTCCAAACCATTGCTGAGTACGGCAAAGAGGAAAGATTGCTGCGGGACTGGTACCCTCCTCGACTAAAGCTGATAACAGTTTTAAAAAGTTTTAAAAATGTAATATAAAACTATTCATGAAAGCAAAAGTTTGAAAATAGTAGTGCATTCTGATTAATAAACTTTAAGCAAGGCAGAAATATTCACCGAAACGAAACACGGTATAAACAGCGTATCATCCGGGCAATTTCAATGAGATTTGTTTTTGCCCTATCCATCTCCCCCCAGCGTTTCTTCGATCTAAAATTCACCAGTTTTCTCCCTGATGAAGTGTTTTCAACCTGAAACCGACAGATTTCCATGGATACTGCCTGACTTGCTTTCTGCTTTTATATAAAGAAGCTCTCCGTTCTGGAACAGGGTTGTTTAAGCTAATCGTGTACAGTTCTTTCACTCTGTAGGTCATGCGCCTATCTCTAGCTCTCAGTACAGTTCAACCAATTGGATGTGGGATGAACTGTCCTTCTCAAATTCCCAGGAGGAGGAATCATGGTCCGATTTTCCTCTGTATTTCAACTGGTAAGGGGGGGAGGGAGTGAAGTGGAGTAATTTCCCCATCTCACCATCACCAAATAATTCTTTCAGAGTTTCTTCCTGAAGCAAGATCGGGAGCACAATCCATTAGACCAAATACAATCCAATTAATGGGAAGTGATTGTGGACTAATCCTGTCCTTTGTACCCTGGCAATGACACAATGCCTTTGCCTCGTTCACGTGATCATGGGTGGTGCAGTGGCACAGGAGATGGTACTATTGCCCCACAGCTCCAGGGACCAAAGTTCAACCTTGCTGCCTGTGTGGAGTTTACACGTTCTTCAAATGATGGAGTGGGTTTCCTCCAGATGCTTTGGTTTCCTCCCCCTCTCACCTTAAAGATATGCCCTCTGGTATTTGACATTTCTACTCTGGGGGAAAAAAACTCAGCATTTCTACCCTATTTATACCTCTCAGCCTCCTTTGCTCCAGAGAAAACATTACAAGATCTGTGGCTAGATGTGTGGTGTTCAAGACCAGCGATCCAGAATCCTACAAGAAGTCCAGGTACGACCTACAGAAGGCCATCATGAGAGCAAAAAGGCAATTCCGTGTGAAGTTAGAGACATGGATGCACGACAGCTGTGGCAAGGTTTTCATGCCATTACTTCCTATAAGACAAAACCTAACAGCATAAATGGCAGTGATGCTTCACTCCCTGATAAACTCAAAGACCTTTATGCACACTTTGAAAGGGAGAATAACACTACACCTGTGCGAATCCCCACAGCATCTGGCGACCCTGTGATCTCTGTGTCAGAGGCCGATGTCAGAACAATCTTCAAGAGGGTGAACCCTCGCAAGGCATCAGGTCCCGAGGGTGTACCTGGCTGGCAACTGAAAACCTGTGCCGACCAACTGGCTGGAGTCAGAGGTCAGAGGTTCCCACCTGCTTCAAAAGGGCAGTGATCATACTGGTGCCCAAAAAGAGCAGGGTGAGCTGCCTCAACAACTATCACTGGGTACCACTCACTTCTACTGTGATGAAGTGCTTTGAGAGGTTGGTTATGGCTGGAATTAACTCCTGCCTGAGCAAGGACCTGAACCAGCTGCAATTTGCATACCGTCACAACAGCTCTACAGCGGATGCAATCTCACTGGCTCTCCACTCCGCTTTGGAGCACCTAGACAACAGCAAAACATACATCAGGCTGCTGTTTATCGATTACAGCTCAGCATTCAGCACCATCATCCCCTCAGTATTAACCAACAAGCTTCAAAACCTGGGCCTCTGTACCTCCCTCTGCAGCTGGATTCTCGACTTCCTTATCAGGAGACCACAGTCAGTGCAGATCGGTAACAACATCTCCTCCTCGCTGATAATCAACACAAGCACACCTCAAGGATGTGTACTGAGCCCACTGCTCTACTCTCTCTACACTCATTACTGTGCGGCTAAACACAGCTCAAATGCCATCTATGAATTTGCCAATAGCATCACTGTTGTTGGCAGAATCTCAGATGGCGACGAGGAGGTGTACAGGGGTAAAATAGATCGGTTAGTTGAATGGTGTTGTAACAACTACCTCACACTCAATGTCAACAAGTCCAAGGAATTGATTGTGGACTTCAGGAAGGGGAAGTCAGGAGAACACACACCAGTCCTTATTGAGGGGTCAGCAATGGAAAGGGTGAGCAGCTTCAAGTTCCCGGGCATCAACATCTCGGAGGGTCCATCCCAGGCCCAACACATTCATGCAATCACGAAGAAGACACACCAGCAGCTCTACTTTATTAGGAGTTTGAGGAGATTTGGTATGTTACCAAAGAATTTCTACAGATGTACGGTGGAGAGCATTCTGACTGGGTGCATCACAGCCCGGTATGGAAGCTTCAATGCATAGGATCGCAAGAGGCTGCAGAGGGTTGTAGACTCAGCCAGCTCCATCACAGGCACAACTCTCCCCACCATCAAGGACAGTGCCTCAAGAAGGTGGCATCTGTCACTAGGAACCTCACCATCCGGGAGATGCCCTCTTCTTGTTACTACCATCAGGGAGGAGGCACAGGAGCCTGAAGACCCACACTCAACAATTTAGGAACAGCTTCTTCCCCTCCGCCATCAGATTTCTGAACAGTCCATGAACCCATGAAACCTACTTTGTTATTCCTTTCTTTTGAACTATTTATTTTAAAATTTATAGTAATTTTATGTCTTTACACTGTCCTGCTGCCGCAGAACAACACATTTCATGACAGACAAGTCAGTGATAATAAACCTGATTCTGATTCTGAAGTTTGTTCAACCTCTCATAGCTAATACTCTCCAATCCAGGTGAACCTCTTCTGCATCCTCTCTAAAACCACATCCTTCCTGGGTGTGGCAACAAAACTGCACAGTAAAGGGGGAGAAGGGAGAAAGACCCCACCCACCCCAGTCATTCTCTCTTCTCCCCCTTCCCATCAGGCAGAAGATGATTTACTAGACTCAAACACTAGATGTGTTGTCTTATGAGGAAAATTCAGACAGTCTCAGCTTGTATCTGCTGGAGTTCAGAAGAATGAAAGAGCACATGATTGAAACATATAGGATCCTGAGGGGTTTTGATATGGAGAGGATGTTTTCTCTTGTGGGAGAAACTAGAACAAGGATACACTACTTAAAAATAAAGCATTGCCCATTTAAGAGCAAGATGAGATAACATGTTTTCTCTTAGATGACCATGAGTCTTTGGAATTCTTCCTCAAAGGCAATAGAAGCAGAGCCTTTGAATATTTTTAAGAGAGAGTATGAAAGATTTGTAAAAAACAAAGGGTGGACAGGAATGCAGAGTTCAGGGTACAATCAGATCTGCTGTGGTCTAATTAAATGGTGGAGCAGGCTCAAGCGATGTGTGGCCTACTCCTCCTTGTAATTCATGTTTGTATGTTCTTAACTCTCTGAGCACACTGCATTCCTCCAATTCTAGCCTGCTAGATATCCCAATTTGGTTTGGACAACTATTAGTTGCTATGCCTTCTGCCCTTTAGCCCCTAAATTCTGAAATGCCCTCTCTCCTTTTCCCACTCCCACCAAAATGTCTCTCCTCCTGACCTTTAAGGTGCCCTTTCCATTCTCCTTTCAGAAACATGTCTGTGGAAGGTAATTACCTATCGGTAATAATCTATCAGTAATTTTGCCACTTTGAAAGCACTATATAAAGGAAAGCGGTTGATATTGTAAACTCGAGATGACTGTCCATCTGCTATTGTTGCAGTAAATTGACCTCTTGTTGAATCCTGTCTGGAATCCACAATTTATTGTTAATGGAAGTCAGTTAATTTTAGATTTGGAAATTATGAATCAATTGTTGCTAAACTCGTTTGTGAAGGATGATTACCTTCATAAAAAATGTATGTCAGGGAGAAACAAAGATATTACATTGCTTTTCCCCATGGAAACATCATAGGCAAGGTCCTGGTGCAGGGTCTCAACACAAAATGTTGACTATCCCTCTTCCTTCATAGATGCTGCCTGATCCACTGAGTTCTTCCTGCAGTTTGTTTTTAGCTCCAGATTACAGCATCTGCAGTTTCTTGTGTCTCCACAGGCAAGGAATTGGTCAATTTGTGTCATCAGAATTTACATTTTCCTATTACACTGTTTCACCAGCTTATGTAGCCTCTTCCCACAACAATCCCCAACCACCTACATCTTGTCATGTTTAAACTCATCTATTTATTATATTTAGACACAATAAGTACTTCCGTCGCAGGTTACATGTCAAGTGACACTCTGGCGCTCTATATGATGCATCACCAAATATCATTTGCTCTGAGACCCACCAATTACTTATGAATAATTGCAACAAATCAATCGAGCATAAATTCTCTGCTTCTGGCATAAACATCATCCACTGAGCACACACAGGAAAAGAAGGATGGCACAGAGCAGCTGCCTCACAGCTCCTGGGTTAAATCCTGACCTCAGGTGCTACACTCTGTGTGGAGGTTGCAGGTTCTCCCTGTGAAAATATGTGTTTCCTCTAGGTGTTCTGGGTTCCTCCAACATCCCAAAGATGGTTGAAGGTTGATCTCAAAGGTTGACAGGTTAGTTTGCAGCCAGTGTACAGGTGAGTGGTGGAATCTGGGGGGGCAGGTAAATATAAGAACATAAGAAATAGGAGCAGGAGTAGGCCATCTGGCCTGTCGAGCCTGCTCCACCATTCAATAAGATCATGGCTGATTTGGCCGTGGACTCAGCTCCACCTGCCTGCCTTTTCACCATAACCTTTAATTCCCCTACTATTCAACAATTTATCTAAATGTGTCTTAAATATATTTAATGAGGTAGCCTCTACTGCTTCTCTGGGCAGAGAATTCCACAGATTCACTACTCTCTGGGAAAAGCAGTTCCTCTGCATCTCCATCCTAATTCTACTCCCCTGAATCTTGAGGCTATGTCCCCTAGTTCTAGTCTCACTTACCAGTGGAAACAACTTTCCTGCCTCTATCTTATCTATCCCTTTCATAATTTTATATGTTTCTATAAGATCCTCTCTCAATTCCTAGCAAGTATAGTCCCGGGCGTCTCAATCTCTCCTCATAGGCTAACCCCCTCATCTCCAGAATCAACCTGGTGAACCTTCTCTGCACCATCTCCAAAGCCAGTGTATCTTTTCTCAAGTAAGGAGACCAGAAGTGCACACAGTACTCTAGGTGTAGCCTCACCAGCACCCTGTACAGTTGCAGCATAACCTCCCTGCTCTTAAATTCAATCCCTCTAGCAATGAAGGCCAACGTTCCATTTGCCTTCTTAATAACCTGTTGCACCTGAAAAACAATCTTTTGCGATTCATGCACAAACACTCCAAAGTCCCTCTGCACAACAGTATGCTGCAATCTTTCACCATTTAAATAATAATCTGATTTTCTACTTTTCCTTCTAAAGTGGATGACCTCGCATTTACCAACATTGTACTCCATTGGCCAGAACCTTGCCCACTCACTTAACCTATCTATATCTCTCTGCAGACTCTCCCCATCCTCTGCACAATTTGCTTTTCCACTCAATTTAGTGTCATCAGCAAACTTAGATATGTTACAATCTGTCCCCTCTTCCAAATCGTTACTATATCTTGTGAACAGTTGCGGGCTCAGCATCAACCCCTGTGGCACTCCACTGATGGCCAACCAGAGAAACACCCATTTATCAAAACTCTTTGCCTTCTATTGGTTAACCAATCCTCTATCCACGCTAATACATTACCCCCAACTCCATCCATCCTTATTTTATGGATAGGTCTTTTATGTGGCATTTTATCAAATGCCGTCTGGAAATCCAAGTATACAACATCCACTTGTTCCCGTCTATCCACTGCGCTCATTATATCCTCAAAGAACTCCGGTATGTTTGTTAAACAGGAGCTGCCCTTCCTGAACCCATGCTGTGTCTGCCTGATGGAACTACTTCTATCCTGATGTCTTGCTATTTCTTCCCTAATGATAGCTTCAAGCATTTTCCCAACTACAGACGTTAAGCTAACTGGCCTATAGTTAACTGCCTTCTGTCTGCATCATTTTTTAAATAGTAGCGTGACATTTGCTGTCTTCCAATCTGCCGGGACCTGCCCAGAGTTCAGAGAATTTTGCCTCTACTATAACTTCCGCAATTTCTTATAGTACCCTGGGATGCACTCCATCAGGACCAGGGGACTTGTCTACCTTTAGGCCCTCTAGTTTGCTCAGCAGTACCTCTTTAGTGATAGCAATTATATTGAGGTCTTCACCTCCCATAGCATCCATAACATCTCTCCTTGGCATGTTAGATGTGTCCTCCACTGTGAACACCGACACAATATAGTTATTCAAAACCTCGGCCATTTCCATATTACCTCCCTTCTCATCTTCCAAGGGACCTATGTTCACTTTAGCCATGCTTTTCTGTTTTATATAATTTAAAAAAACTTTACTATCTGTTTTTATATTCTGTGCAAGTTTACTTTCATAATCTATCTTCCCTTTCCTTATTGCTTGCTTACTGGTTCTTTGTTGCTTTTTAAAGTTCTCCCAGTCTTCCAGTTTCCCACTACTCTTGGCAACTTTGTATTCATGAGCTTTTAGTTCGATGCCTTCCTTTATTTCCTTAATTATCTAAAGCTGGGTCTCCCCACCCTTACTGTCCTCATTTTTAACTGGAATATACTTTTGTTGAGCACTGTGAAAAATCTCTTTGAAAGTCTTCCACTGTTCCTCAACTGTCCCACCATATAGCCTGTGTTCCCAGTCTACGTTAGCCAATTCCTCCCTCATCCCATTGTAGTCTCCCTTGTTTAGGCATAACACACTGGTTTAGATTGAATTGTTGCACCCTCCATTTGTATGAGAAATTCATGAGTTGATGGGAATCTGGGGGAATAAAATGGGATTAGTGTAGGATTGGGTGATAGTAAATGGGTGATTGATGATCAGTTGAAGTCCACAATGACAGTGAGGGCTGTCTTTGGTTTTATATCTGTCAATTTTCTGGTGTCAAAGGCACCAAACCAAGACCACTGAAGCAAAATCTGTATCTTATTTGAAACAGACTAGTTTTCTGCAAAGTAAAGAAAATCAGAAAGATAGAATAACTTTGCTGTTTCTAAAAGGAGCATAGTCTGAATTGAAGTTTTGCAGTTCAAAATCATTCGCTGGGTGCCCTACATATAGGAACTAATTTAAAGAAGGCCATAAGGCCATTAGAGTCAAATTACTGCTGCTGAAACAATAACTCTGGGTGGGTAGCACTCAGCGTCTCAGGGCTCCAAGCAAACATTACTCAACATTTTCATTTAATGTGAAAAAATGACTAGTGAAATTGTAAGATTTGATGATTCATAGCATGCATGCAAAAGCAAACACTCCCATTATTCTTGTACCAGTGAAGGATCTGCCCTTTACTCATTACCATGCTATAATTTTAATATTTTCACAAAAAATGAATAATACAAATGATGGGTAAAAAGGCAAACAAGATAGTAGTGCAGCAGTATTGTATTTCAATTACCTTCTGTGTCCTCAACTCTTCCCACTGAAACTGAACATTTCCATTAAAACTGAACAACTCATTTTTCCTTCCTGGCTTCTGGTTAAATGATGATGTAGGTTTCCCTCATTTTCCACAGTACTATATCATTCCAACCCCAACAGAAATTATATTCTGCCCTTATATCCTCACTAATTGCGATCCTATTTTACCTTCATTTCCAAGGTTCCTGAGCCTATTGTCAACTCCCAGATTCATGGCCATCCATCCTGAAACTTATGAATTATTCACTCTGCTTGTGGACATTGCACAATCCCTCCTTTATCCTCAGGCTCTCTGTAGGGTTCAATGCAACAGATGCTGTTCATCTTCCTTCAAAGCACAAAAAGGGTATTCATTCTCTGGGGAACATATTATCGACCTTCAATCAGCCCTAGGGAAATATAATAGCAAATTTCCAATAAATGCAAAAGCACTAGTGCAATAAGTGATACAAGAGACTGCAGATGCTGGAAATCTGAAGCAACACACAAAGGGGCTGGAGGAACTCAGCAGGTCAGGCAGCATCTATGGAGGGAAATGGACAGTTGAGGTTTCAGGTCGAGACCAGTCCAGATGAAGGGTCTCTACCCGAAACATCGACTGTCCATTTCCCTCCATAGGGCAATAATAGAGGGATATTACAATCACCCTAATATATACTAGGATTCAGTCAGTGTAAAAAGTGGGCATAAAATTCTTTAAGTGCAACCTCAGAATGTTTTAGCCAGTATGTAGCAAACCCTTCAAGAGTGGGGGCAGTTCAGGATTTTAGTTTCTCAGAAGGACGCTGGGCAGGTATAAAAAGCATCGGTGGAAGAACAGTCTGTGGGACAGTAGTAATCAAAATTCACTTGGATTTTTAATAGCAACGGAAAAAGCTAAAAATAAAGTAGGAGTTGAATTTCTAAGTCGACATCTAGCCAAATTTACTAGACCAAGAAGTGATTTAGCAAAAATAAATTGAAACTACCACTTCAAATTAAACCAGTCTTAGGATAATGTGAAGCATTAAAGGAAGAGATAAAACCATTCAGAGTACACATGGCCCCACAATGAGAAAAGATAAGTAAGCAGATATAGAGCCCCCTGGATGACAAGGTGGATAAGACAAAAAGGGAAAGCTTATCCCTGACACCAGGAGCAGAAAATGAGAAAGACCGAGGAAAATGCAGGTGAGATTAAAAGGGCAAAGAAAGAAAGAATATGAAAAAAATTCAGCATATAAAATCAAAGAAATGCAAAGATGTTTTTATAAATACATAATGAGCAGGAGAATAACTAGAAAAGAGTAGACACTATTAGGGTAAAAAAGTTATGGATATGGAAGATCTGGATAAAGTTCTTAATGAATACTTTGCGACTGTTTTTACAAAAGACAGAGATGATTTAAATATTGAGGTTGCGCCGCAGGTGTGGAGGAGGTTCACCACGATGTTGCCTAGATTGGAACATCATAGTTATAAGAAACAACTGGATAGGGTGGGTTTGTTTTCTCGGCAGTGAAGGAGGCTGAAGGCAGACTTGATAGAGGTAAATAAAATTATGAATAAATGGGGTAGATGGTAAAAACCATTTTTACATGGTGGGGCTGTCTAAGACGAGGGCAAAGGTGAGTGATAGGAAGTTTAGAAAGGATATGAGGGGGATTGTTTTCACAGAGGGTGCTTGGAATCTGGAATTTGCTGGCTGGAGGTGCTCTCACAACATTTAAGAACCATCTAGACAAGTTTTTAAATCGTCAACATACAGAAGGCAATGGACCTAACGCAGGTAAAAGGGATAAGTGTAGGCAGGGAAAATCGATGGCATAGACATGGTGGGCCAAAAAGCCTCTTTTGTACTGCGTGCAACTCTACGCATCTATAAATATATGTGAAGGTGTTTAGCATCTTTAACAGAGACACAAGAGTTCCGTCTACCACAAAAGCAAGGACCTCCTGGTGGCCAGCCACTTCAATTCCACATCCCATTCCCATACCAACATGTCTATCCATGGCCTCCTCTACTGCCAGGTTGAGGCCAGATGTAGGTTGGAGGAACAACACCTCATATTCCGCCTTGGTAGTGTCCAACCTGATTTCTCTGACTTCTGGTAACCCCTCCCCTCTTTTCTCTCCCCCTTTTGTTCCTCCTTTGTCTTCCCTCATTCCTGAGGCCCCCTTCCCCCTTCTCTTTCCCCATCTCCCACCCTCATGACCTGCCTATCTATTCCCCACCTCCTTTCCTTTATTCCACGGTCCACTGCCCTCTCCTACTGGATTCCTTCTTCTTCAGCCCTTTGCCTCTTCTACTTATCACCTCTCAGCTTCTTACACCCCACCCTCCTACCTTCCTCCTCTCACCTGTACTGACCTATCACCTCCCTGCGCATACTCCTCCCTCTCCCCCGACCTTCTTATTCTGGCTTCTGCCCTTTTCCTTTACAGTCCTGATGAAGGGTCTCGACCCAAAACATTGACTGTTTATTTTTCTTCATAGATGCTGCCTGACCTGCTGAGTTCCTCCAGCATTTTGTGTGTTTAGCATCTTTAAAACAGGATAACTCACCTGACTGAAATATATCCTAGATTGTTAAAAGGAGCAGGGCAGGAAATTGCAGAGGCTCAGGGAATGATTTTACAATCCTCTAAGGTAGTGGTGATTGAAGACTGGAATTGCTAATATTATAATGTTGTTTAAAAAGGGAGGAAAAGATAAACTGATGAATTACAGGCCAGATAATTTCACTGATGGGCAAGTTAGTAGACAGGTCAATCAGCTGGTTAGAAAGGCATCCAGGATGCTTTTTTTTAGCCAAAGGATAGAAAATAAGAACAGAGTGATTAGGTTTGAATTGTATACATCAATAGGTAGGCCACAGTTGGAGCTCTGTGTACAGTCTGACCACAATAGGAAAGATGTAATTGCAACAGAGAGGATGCAGAAGAGATTTAAAGATGTTGCCAGGAGTTAGAGTTGGATCATAAGACATAGGAGTAGAATTAGGCCATTCGGCCCTTTGAGTCTGCTCCACCATTCAGTCATGGCTGATTTATTTTTCCCTCTCAACCCCATTCTCCTGCCTTCTCCCCTAACCTTTAACACCCTTATTAATCAAGAACCTATCAACCTCCACTTTAAATATACCCAGTGACTTGGCCTCCACAGCCGTCTGTGGCAATGAATTTCACAGATTCACCACCCTCTGGCTAAAGAAACTCCTCCTTATCTCTGTTCTAAAGGGACGTCCTTCTATTCTGAGGCTGTGCCCTCTGGTCCGAGATTCTCCCACTACTGGAAACATCCTCTCCACATCCACTCTATACAGGCATTTCAATATTCGGTACGTTTCAATGAGATCCCCCTTCATCCTTCTAAACTCCAGCCCAGAACCATCAAATGCTCCTCATATGTTAACCCTTTCATTCTCAGCATCTGTTGAAACAGAGAAGGCTAATGGGAGAGTTAACTGAGGTGTATGAGCTTCTGGGGGGGTGGGGGGGAGTGGGTGGAGGGAGGCAGGAATAGGAGGACCTATTTCCCCTAGCTGAGGACTTAAAATCAGGGTGGTATAGATTTAAAGTAATTGGTAAAAAAATTAGAGGGGAGATGAGGAAAAATAAAATTTGGGACCAAGAACTCACTGCTGAAAGGGTGGTAGACACAGAAACTCTAATCACACTTAAACTGTGCTTGGATGTGCATGTAAAGAGCCATGATCTATGTGACCAGAGCTAGTGCTAAAAGGTGGTATTAGGTTGAACAGCTCCTTTGAAACTGGTATAGGTGTGATGGACAGAATAGCCTCTTTATGTGTGATAAATTTTAAGTCATTCTATGTAAACCTATGTCCTATTATCCAGCTCCATGGGACTGCTTTTGCTCAATTCTCCCACTATCTAGTCAACCATAGCTATTCTAGTCTGGTTGCAAGTTTCATTCTCTCCCTGCTATCTGTAGCTGTTTTCAAAATGTAGATAACAATCAGTCAATCTACCACCCCACCATCTCTGATAATCGTGCTTTTGAAATCGCAAAGTCTGAAATTTACCATACTTATGCTCATTATCTCTGTAATTGCCTTCACTCCTACAGCCCCTTTATACTTACATTTTCTCTCACTCTGGCCCCTTCTCCAGCCTCCCTCTTTAACCAACTGTTGGTGGCCTTGCTTTCAACTGCATAGGTGCCACTCCCTGAACCTCCTTCTATTAATGCTCTATCAGCCTTCTCCAAGAATCTCCTTGACATCCTTCTTGATTACTCCATCCTTTTATTTGTTTCATTGGTTTGGGATCTATTTTGTTCAAGCTTCTGTGAAGGGCATCAAAGTTGCTAAATAAATGCTAATGGATGTTATGTTAAACGTAGCAAAGGCCTTTTATATAGGTAGAAGACAATTACGTGGTACTTTGCTGCAATGTAACACAACTGCCGAAACCTCTGAGGCAGGGATTAGTTACTAGGGATGAGAGAGGAAAAATGGGATAGTTTTAGATGGGTGTTTCATAGTCGGCATGGACACAGAGGGCTGAAGGGCCTGTTTCTGTGCTGAACAACTCCCATGTGTTCTTGCTCATGAATTTCAACGTTCTCCCCCAGCACCTACACCAGAGCAATTGAAAATATCCGGTGAAGAACATTAAGAGGGTAAATTACCTCCAGACAATAACTTATTTCTTTGAAGTCAACATCAGGCCATACTGGCAGGAGTTTGGACCTAGATTCCTATCAGTCAGTCCCAGGTCTGTGGCTTTTACGTTATTTATAATCTGAAAGCAAACAATTCAAATTATGAGTAGGTAACTCCAATGCTGTTCAGCTTTGATAAGCCTGAAAGTGTGGGAAGATCAGAAAAATTCCTGGCAGTGTAAGGTTTGTGTTTACATGCCAGAAATTTCAATGAAGAATCCATGCAAAGGTTTCATGTTTTTACTGTAGAGCTGTGTTTGAGTGGAAGAGAGGAATTATACAATGCCAAGATTACTTAAGAATGGAATCCATCCAGTATGATAATTACAGCAGTACAAAGAAAAGTAAACAAAAATATACATAATAGTGAATGAAAAATGAGTTTGAAACTGCTGGCCTGATCAAAAAGCATGAGAGAAGATGAATGTCCGTGTAAATGTCTACAGTCAAACTGAGTGCACTGTCCTTGGGTGTGACACAGGAAATGTATGACCTTTTGTGTATGCTTGAGGAAATAAATCACCTATTCTCACCAGATGAGTACTATTTTGGTAACTGGTTGTGTGGCATACTGAAGATTACCCCTCCATTCATACTGAAACACAGGTGGGCAGACAAATCATTTTGTAAAATCTCTTACCAATGCCACTCTTATTTTCAAGAAAGCTTTGACTTTGGGACATTGCTGCTTTTTGAAACAAATGAGAGTCTTTATTTTAATGTTTAATGCATCGCAAAATAATACCAATGGACAGAAGATGTACCACACATACTCTGCCAACTGACACTGAACTAGCATACCTTAAAAAATTTAATCTGCATAAGTGATATTGTTTGAGGAATAAATGATGACCACGAAAACAGATCAAGATCTTCAGCTCATCTTCAAAATAATGGCATTATTTTGAAGATGAACTGAGGATCTTGAATCTAGAAAAAGACACATCCAAGAGCATGGCATTACCTCAGTACTGCACTTATGTGACAGTTTATATATTTGTGTTCAAATATGACTATGTTAGAACCCATGATTTTCTGACTCAGAAGTAGGTATCACCACTGAACTATGATTCACACCAACAGGAACAGCAGAATGTCATTCCTGATATGGGAGTGTTCTCACTTTCTTAGTAAGTGTCTTGTTGCACTAGGAGATAGATACATTGTATATCTCTTTACACATTAATTGGACTCAAATTTGGGGTTACTACTTAACAATGAAATGTCACTCTTCAATCCAGGAAGTGAGCAATTGAAATTGTGGAATTTCAATCCAGATAATAAATTGTTGTTAGAGATTTTTTTAATTATATTTTTCTGCTGTTTTCTTTTGGCTGTCTCAGTCCAATCTTTTTTTCCACATCTTTCATTTCACTTACTGATTTGACTTGTGCATCTGGTTTCCTTTCCATCATTCCTGTTTCCTTCTCCATCCTTAAATCTCCTTGGTTAAGGAGGTACTCTTTTGGCCTCATCCTTCACCAAAATCCCATTTGGCCCATTATGCTTGTTGCTCATGCTGCGCTATCATAGAATCATAGAGTAATACAGCACGGAAACAGGTCCTTTGGCCCAACTTGTCCAAGCCAACCAAGATGCCCATCTAAGTTAGTCCCATTTGTCCATGTTTAGCCCATATCCCTTGAAACATTTCCAATCCATGTACCTGTCTAAGTGTCTTTTAAATGTTATTTTTGCACGTGCCTCAACCACTTCCTCTGGCAGTTCATTCCATATATACACCACCCTCTGTATGAAGAAGTGGTCCCTCAAGTCCCTTGTAAATCTTTCCCCTCTCACCTTAAACATATGCCCTCTAGTTTCTGATTCTATTTCACTTAGAAAAAAAAGACTATATGCATTAAAACTCATAGCCAGTAATTCACGGGGCCAGAAATGCTCCCACTGAGGGTGGAGGTAAAATGGGAAGATGTTCTCTTCCAGCAAATTCTGGCAACTATTGTACTTGAAGAATTATTTACCTTGGAAACTGAGAAAACTGGTATTTGAATGACTGGTTTACATGGCTACCAAAACTGGAAGTTGGAATTAAGAAACATGACCTCACAGCAGCTCTCATGACTCAATATGCACTTTCAGGTTAATTAGTGACTCACAGGAACAAAATTATTCTTCCAATAAACAGAACCACTCATTGCAGACTGATGCAGGGAATGTCCTTTTGGTGGTCTGCTGCATTTTCCCAGAATTTGCCCTGTCTGATGAGATGCTGTCACATAGCTGTATAAACAGCAGGTAAGTTTTCTTTCTTGTCCCATTGTACAATTTCCTGTCAATAAAAATTCTTCACTGATGTGAAACAAGTATACCCAGCATTACTTTATGCACAATTAAATTTCTTTTACATTTAACCCATTTTAGTCCTCAAAATAATTAAATTTTACCACTTTATAAATCTCATTCAGATGCAGTGTTAGACCATACACAAAGTTTAAATAGTGATGTGGATGTATGACAAAACGGCATAATAAATCCTCAAAGAAAGCAATTGTTATTGCGTAAAAAAGTTGTTAGAGTAGGTGTGATGTTGTTTCTTGATCTTCAAATGGATAGGAATCACTGAAAACTTAAAATGAAACAACATATTTGCTATGGCAATAAGCCAAGTCATTATGGAAATAAGTAGAAATAAATGTTACAAGTATGAACAAATCTTAAGTGAAAGTCATGGTTTAAGGATTAGTTTTCATCCCTCAGGTTAGTGGGTATATGGAACAGATTCTCATGAGATGTTGTTCCACTTATCCATTTAACAGAACCTGGTTATAATGAGGAAGTCAGATTCCCTAGTCAACTTCTCCAGCTGCAACACAGCTTATTCTTCATCCTATGTTTACTTCAAGCATACCTACCAAGTTAGACCATCCGTTTCATGAAAATCTTCTAGGAATCAACATTATAGGGAAGAAACACAAAGATAACCAAGCACAACATAAAATGAGATGTGATCTGTGGAAGACAAAAAACGGCTATTAAAAAGTGGCAAAGAAAATTGCCCACCTGTACAGTGCCTTTTACAATCTCAGACAACTAATGAAATACCTTTAAAGTATTGTCACTATTGTAATGCAGGAAGCAAGGCTGTCAATTTATACATTACAAGGTCCCATAAGCTGTTACTCTTCTTCTTATGATGACTCTTGGAGTGACAGATGACTTGTTTTCATTCCAGTTCTGTGGGTTCTGAGGTGGCTGATGAAGCTAATGCAGGACTTGCAGATACAGCAACAGATAGGGTAGGCTTGACAGAGCAGATGGGTGGGTAGTGTAGGAGGTGTTGCACTCCTGCAATTTATGCTGACCTTTCTGTGTGCTCCCAATGAAAGGATTTGATGTTCTCACTGCCATCCTAAACACTCCTTCTCCACTTTGAGCATTCCTGAGTCAGGAATTCCAGGAATCAGTGCAAATGTTACACCCTTTGAAAGAACATCTTGGAAGCATTTACTCTGTCCACCTGATAATATCTTGCTGTGGTGAAATAGAGTGAATCTTTCAAGCATCAGGTATTGAGCAGCCAAACAAACTGTCCTGCCCATCAGACCTAATTGAGCATAATTTATGGCTTTAATGCTCAGGGTGTTGGCCTGGGAAAGGAGACTGACATGGATCACTTAGCTTTCTTGAACAGATTGATGGAGACAGCATTGAGGTAACTCTCCATTGTTTTGAGATGCCTGTTGTAGGTAGTCCATGTCTCAAAAGAGTACTGGTAGACAGGAATCACTACTGCCCAGTAGACTGTGAGCTTTGTGCTAGGTTTGATGTCTTGATCTTTGAACACTCCTTAACTCAGATGGCCAAAGACTGTGCAGTGCACTGAAGTTGATGGTGAGTTTTATCAATGATGCCTGCCTTTCTTGAGATGTAGCTGCCAAGAAATGGGACGTGCTTCATGGTTTCTAAGCTCTTATCATGGACATTTATTGTCAGGGGCAGTGTTGAGCAGTGAGAGCAAGTTCGTAGAGGACTTTGGTTTTGTGGATGAAAATTTAAAACAAAGATGTAGATGTGTGAAATCTGAAACATAAACAAAATGCTGGAAATATTCCAGCAAGTCAAGCAGCATGAAAGGGGAGAGTAAGAATTAATGTTTCAAGTTCAAGACCTTTCTGAAACATTGGCTCTTTTTCTCTTTCTACAGATGCTGCCTGACCTGCAGAGTGTTCACAGCATTTTCTGTTTTTGTGTTGGTTTTGTGAATATTTAATTTAACGCCCATTCTCCCATGTCCTTCAATGAACCTGCTGCAATGACTTGGAACTCACCCTCTGAATGCACGCTTATGCAAGCACCATCTCTGTACCACAGTTGACAACTAAGATTGGAGTAAAATAAAAACAGAAAGTGCTGGAGATTCTCAGCAAGTCAGATAGAACCCTATCCTTACTCTGGATGGGAGGAGTGGGGGTGAGAACAGAAGTCCAGGAAATAGAACAGACAAGGTTGACAGCCCTGTCAACTATAGATGAGGGAAATCCATGGTTAAAAATAAAGGAAGACATCTTAGAAGCACTTATGTGGAGAGTGTCATCATCAACACAGATGTAAGAGAACTGGACAAACTGGGAGAATGGAATGGAGTCCTTACAGGAAGCAGCATTAATACAATTTTCAATGTACCAGAAAATGGGTGAATGAGAGGGCCCAAATAGAACTATTTCATGTACTCTATAAAGAGACAGATATAGCTTGGACCTATATGGGTTCCCACAGCTTGTAACCCTTGATCTAGAGGGGAGGGGAATTAAAGGAGAAGTTGTTTAATGTTCCATGTTTGCGCCGGAGATGTGGCGACACCTGCGGGCTGCCCCCAGAACACTCTACACAAAAGATGCATTTCACTGTGTGTTTTGATGTACATGTGACTAATAAAGATATCTTAACTTATTTTCTGTTTCTATTTCCAGCATGTGAAGTCTCTTGCTTTTTAAGTTGGAGTAACCTTGGTTTTGGAGTGGAGGCAGTGCAGGTTGAACAGTTTCCCATTAGTCCCACAGATTAATCCCACTTCAGAGGGAAGCTTGTTGGAGGTAAGGTGAAGCTTTGCAGTGAGAAAGATGAGGCAATGGTAAAGCTTTGCCAGGCACTAATCTGCATTGGGATTGGATTTGTTGTGGACAGGTTGGTTAAGATCATGGCTTGAATGCCATCATGTAGAATTGAGATAAATGTCCAACACGCCATTTTTGTGAAGGACTGATGGAGTCAAAGGTTTTTATGAGGTCAGAAAAGTCCAGGTCTAGTGGTTGATGCTTCTCTCTTCATTTCTCAGTTGATGCACAGTGAAGATCATGTCCATTGTGCCTCGAGGTGGAGGGAATCCACACTGCAATCTAGAGAGCAATTCTTGGTTCTGGGAGGAGGAAGCTGAGGAGGATCCTGACAATGGGAGCAGAGAGACCCCTCCCAACATCGCCAACCAACCAGTAGCTACCACAATCAGATTTGTCTCCTTTCTAGAAGATGGTCACAACAGCTCCTCTGAGTTGCACTCATGCCAATTATAATCACAGAGAATCTCAAAATGCATTCGACCAATGAAGTAACTTTTAAATATTGTCATCATTGCTGTTAAATTATATGCAGCAAGATCCCACTAGCAGAAATGTGATAATGACCAGATAATCTACTACTTATATTGTTTGAGGGATAAAGGTTGACTGGGACAGCACAGGGAGCTCAAATACTCTTTATCAAAACAGTACGCAGAGATCACTTGCATCCATTAGGCAGGGGCCTTTGTTTAAAGTTCCTTCTCAGAGATGAATATCTGATCTGAAGAACATGTGCCTTAAGGGTTCATTTTTCCAGGGCAAGTCAGGACTGGGGCAAATGAATCTCTGCACAGCAGAATGAACTAATTTTTCAATCTACTCTGATGTCATTGGTTTGCAAAGTCAAGGCAGGTATAGGGCTAGTGAGGAAGTTTGTGCGCTATTTGCCCTTTAAAGAAGCAGTGTTATTAAATCAGCTGTAAATACAATGGATTAAGGCTGTTTACTGTAGCTTGCTTTTTACTCTGTTGTCTGTTGTCAGTAACTAATTTGTGTACAATTTATATTGGTGTTCTGCAGAAGACACCAGAAAGTGGTACAGCAAATTCAGTAGAATATTTGTCACACACAAAGTACCTTTAAAATAGAGTCACTACTGCACTGACTGCCACTGTTAAGTTATGCACTGCAAGATCCCACAAGCAGCAAGGTGACAATTATAGTGAAGCAATAACAGAAAATGCCAGAAATACTGAGCAAGTCGGGCAGTATCAGCAGAAAGAGAAACAGATAATATTTCAGGTTTGAGACCCTTAGTCAGAACTGGGAATTAGAGAAAACAAGTTAATATAAATCAAAAACTGCACATGCTGAAAATCTGAAATAAAAACAGAAAATGATGGGAATACCTTAATGGTAAGGCTGTCAAAAACTAAGCCAATATGATGACAGACAGAAATAGCCAGATAGGTCAGAGTGAGAGTGGGTTAGAGAATTAAAGTGGTACTCCCAACTAAGACACAAAAAATTCTGCCGGCAGGGAGCATCCATGGAGGGAAATAAACAGTCAACGTTTCGGGCTGAGATCCTTCATCAGGACTGGAAAGGAAGAGGGCAGAAGCCAGAATAAGAAGGTGGGGGTAGGGGGAGGAGCACAGGCAGGGGATAGGCGAGTCCAGGTGAGAGGGGGAAGGTAGGTGGGGGGGAGAGAGGAAGAAGATGTAATAAGCTGAGAGGTGGCAGGTAGGAGAGGCAAAGGGCTGAAGAAGGAGGAATTCGGTTGGAGAGGGCAGTGGACCATGGAATAAAGGATGGAGGAGGGGAGGTGAGGAGATGGGCAGGTCATCAAGGTGGGGGAAGGGAGCCATATGAATAAGGGATGACAAAGGAGTGGGGGAAATAAAAAGAAGGGGTGGAGTTACCGGAAGTTAGAGAAATCAGTGTTGAGGCCATCAGGTTGGAGACTCCCAGGGCGGAATATGAGGTGTTGTTCCTCCAACCTGTGTTTGACCTCAACATGGCAGTAGAGGAGACCATGGATAGACACGTCAGTATGGGAGTGGGATGTGGAATCGAAGTGGGTGGCCACCGGGAGATCCTAGTTGTTGCAGCGGATGGAGTGAAGGTGTTCGATGAAGCGGGTCTCACCGATGTACAGGAGGCCACACCAGGAGCACTGGATGCAATAAATGACACCCTTGGACTCACAGGTGAAGCACTGCCTCACCTGGAAGGATTGTCTGGGACCCTGAATGGTGGTGAGGGAGGAGGTGCAGGGACAGATGCGGCACTTGGTGTGGTTGCAGGCATAAGTGCCAGGGGTTTATCAGTGGGGAGGGATGAGTGGACAAGGGAGTTGCAGAGAGAGCAGTCCCTGCAGAAAGTGGAGAGAGGGGGTGAAGGGAAGATGTGCCTGGTGGTAGGATCCCCTTGGAGGTGGTGGAAATTGCAGAGAATGATGTGTTGGATACGGAGGCTAGTGGGGTGGTAGGTGAGGACAAGAGGAACCCTGTCCCTGTTATGTTGGCGGGTGGAGGGGGGGAGGGCAGACGTGTGGGAAGTGGAGGAGATATGAGTAAGGGCAGCATTGATGGTGATGAAAGGGAAATCCCGGTCACTGAAAGGGAGAAAGCCTCATCATGGGAACAGATGTGGTGGAGTCGGAGGAACTGGGAGAAGAGGATGGCATCCTTACAAGTGACAGGGTGGGAAGAGGTGTAGTCAAGGTAACTGTGGGAGTCAGTAGGTTTGCAGAAGATGGTCTGTGGTTAATCTGTCTCTGGAGATGGAGACAGAGAGATCCAGAAAGGGAAGAGAGGTGTTAGAGATGGACCAAGTGAATCTGAGGGCAGGGTGGAAGTTGGAGGCAAAGTTGATGAAATTGACAAGCTCAGCATAGGCGCAGGAAGCAGCCCCAATGCAATCATCAATGTAGCAGAGAAAGAATTGGAGGGCATTACCGGTGTAGGCTTGGAACATGGACTGTTCCATGTTGCCGACAAAGAGGCAGATGTAGCCATGGGCCATGTGAGTGCCCATGGCTACACTTTTGGTTTAGAGAAAGTGGAAGGAGCCGAAAGAAAAGTTGTTAAGGGTGAGTACCAGTTCTGCCAGACAGAGGAGGGTGGTGGTGGAGGGGAACTGGTTGGGTCTGTTATCAAGAAAGAAACGGAGAGCCTTATGGCCTTCCTAATGGGGGATGGAGGTGTACAGAGACTTGATGTCCAAGGTGAAAATGAGGTGGTCAGGGCCAGGGAACTGGAAGTTGTTGAAGTGATAGAGAGCATGCGAAGTGTCACGGACATAGGTAGGAAGGGACTGGACCAATGGGGATAAAATGGAGTCAAGATATGAGGACACAAGTTCAGTGGGGCAGGAGCAGGCAGGAGGATCACTCCCAATTAACTTGTTTCCCTCTTTCCCAGTTCTGATGATGGGTCCCAGACCTGAAACATTCTCAGTATCTCTTTTCACAGATGCTGCATAACTTGCTGACTGTTTTCAGCATTTTGATTCTATTTCAGATTTTCAGCATCTGCAGTTTTTTTTGATTGACAGTTTTAGTAATGTTGGCTTGTGTGCAATTTACATTTTCAACTACTGAAAAGTAGTAAATAAAATTTGGGTGAGCATTTTTAGTTAAGTATTGCTGTGCCTAGATCATGGACACAAAATAAATATTGGGAAGAATCAATGTCAGGTTGCCATCTCTGGTAGCCAGACCCTTCTGATCAGTCTGCAGGCTCCAGTTTGAACAGATGGCTTTCTTATGCAGACCCAATACTTGTGCCTTTCATTTGCTGTAATTCTCAAGCATCCCTTGAAGATATCAACAAAAACAAGCCAATTATTCCAGGACTGGCCACATATCCACTCCATATTATTCACCTACTACGAAGCTGCACCTACTATCAACCTCTTCACCATTACCATAGTCCTTCTAATGGGTAAGTTTGACAGGAAACTAGTGAGAATTGGTCAGAGCCCGACTCATGTCCACTTCTCACCTATTTGTTGCAAATAAGGCCCAACACATGATGTCCATGGGGCCCCAAACACTGGGTTTCAATTGCACAACTGAGTAGTCTTTAGACATTCAGTGAATATGAAGATCTTTTCACTGCTCACTCCACCGTGGTGGTCAGAGCAGAAGAAGTCAGACAAGTTGGTATTGGTATTGGTTTATTATTGTAACTTGTACCGAGATACAGTGAAAAACTTGCCTTGCATACCATTCGTACAGATCAATTCATTACACAGTGCAGATACATTGAGTTAGTACAGAGTGCATTGAAGTAGTATAGGTTAAAAAAAACAATAACAGAGTACAGAGTAAAGTGTCACAGCTACATGTGAGTGAGGTCAAGAGTCCATCTCAACGTATAAGGGAACTGTTCAATAGTCTTATCACAGTGGGATAGAAGCTGTCCTTGACCCTGGTGGTATGTGCCCTCAAGCTCCTGTACCTTCTGCCTGATGGGAGAGGAGAGAAGACAGAATGACCTGTGTGGGTGTGGTCTTTGATTATGCTGGCTGCTTCACCAAGGCAGCAAGAGGTATAGACAGAATCCATGGAGGGGAGGCTGGTTTCTGTGATGCACTGGGCTGTGTCCACAACTCTCTGCAGTTTCTTGCTGTCCTAGGCAGAGCAGTTACCATACCAAGCCATGATGCATCCAGATAGGATGCTTTCTGTGGTGCATCGATAAAAATTGATGAGTGTCAAAGGGGACATGCCAAATTTCTTTAGCCTCCTGAGAAAGTAGAGGTGCTGGTGAGCTTTCTCGGCTGTGGCATCTACATGGTTGGACCAGGACAGGCTATTGGTGATGTTCACTCTCAGGAACTTGAAGCTCTCAACCTCAGCACCGTTGATGTAGACAGGTGCATGTACACCACCCCCTTTCCTGAAGTCAATGACCAGCTCTTTCATTTTGCTGACATTGAGGGAAAGGTTGTTGTCATGACACCATGTCACTAAGCTCCCTATCTCCTTCCTGTACTCCAACTCATCATTATTTGAGATATGGCCCACTATGGTGGTATCATCTGTAAACTTGTAGATGGAGTTGCAGCTGTTACCAATTTTATTCAGAGGCTGCTTTTACTGCAAACTGTACTGGTGTTGGAATTTCCCAAGGAACATTTTACTTGGCAATCAATTAGCAAGGACAAATCCTAAAGGAACAACACAATCAAGTACAAGTTCATCAAGTCAAATCTGGCAGCTACTTTCAATTGACAGTTCTTCAGAATATCTAAACAAAATTTTTAATGTCCCTCACCGTCAATGTTATTTGATCGCTTAACTGTTGTGCCAGGTAAACCATTTAATATTCTGTTCAACTTCCTGTTTGCTTTCAGTTTGCTAACATTTGGTTTCTTGTGGCTTTATAATTGCTCCCTCCCATGTATTTCAATTACTTCATGGCAACAGAAGAAATGAACATTTTAAGAATCTTTAAGAATGTTAACATCAGTTTACCTGAAATGTTCTTTAAAGATTTCTGATCCAGTTAATGGCTTAAAAGCTTGATGCTTCAAGTCTCTGTATTTTGAAAGCAAATTTGACCAGTTTTTATCCATCTTTCCTTTGCCTTCTATTTTGTGGCCTAAATTCATATTCCTACAGCTAAGTATCCTTTTTGCTGCACCATTTCACAAGCAAAGTCTTACTGTGCCTACTTGCTCAATTATTTTATTACAGGTAATTTATAAGCATTAATCATACTTAAAATTAATTCCTAATTACCCACAAACCATAGTTGATATCATATAATCAGCAAAACAACCTAAAAAGGCATGTCCAAACCTGGTAATAGGACAGAGGGATCTGTAGAGAAGAGAGCTCTGTGGAGTGTGGTAAGGCTGAAGCATCAGTTGATTATCAAGTCATGTCTTAAGGGTGAGGTGGTCACTTTTGACTCATAGGAGATCAAGGTTAAGATCGTTGGGAGTGGTACTGTCAGGGATTGAAACATGGTAAGATGAGGTCAGGAGAGGGTCACAATCAGGCCAGTGGTGGGGGGGCTCAAAGTAGAACCACAAAGCCGGATAAGTGACTTAAAATTCACCAGTCTGTAGGTGATTCCAAGTGCAGGATTTTACAGGCTAGGACCTAGTCAGGTTGGCTTCCTTAAGTATTGCTAAAGCTCCAGATTTGGTACTTTTCCCAATAGTGTTCACATTTGTCCAACAATCACAATGCCCATACAATTAACACTCAATTTTCTAAGTTCAGCACCATTTGCCAATCACAATTCTACACCCTCAGCATAGCTATATCTCCCTGCAACAGTCAAGCATGATCTTCAGTCCTGACACTCGTGCATATCTTCTTTTCATCTGCGGTCTTGAAGATTGCTTTCCCGATACCTACTTCTAGGTCAGTGATAAAATGTGATAAACAGCAGTGGTCCTAAAGGCCATCTCTGCTGGATATTATTAATTTCTAAGCAGTTCCAAATCCATCCACAACTGCTTTCTCTCTTTCAGCCAGTCCTCAATCTAGTGAAGCAGGTTGCCACTAATTCCTGTTATTTTGCTCTTGCAGAGAAGCCTCTTTTGAATGACTCTTTTGTGAAGTCTCAGTGACCATGTCTACTACACTGTCCTTACCTCTTATCTTGTTGACCTGTTTTATCCTTATTGTGACTGTGTCAATGGTGTTCACAAGCATTTACTGGCAACTTTGACACCTGGTGCGCCTGGGAACAGGGACTTACAAGCTCTCAACCTCATTCTGTGAGTGCAACTTGCACTGAGGGAGCTCTTCTCTTGCAGTCAGCTGGCTCCCAGTGGAAGACTGCACAGGAGGCATGCTGGAGTAAACATGGTGGCCCTGGGGCAGGAGTCAAATGATTTGGGGGCAACAAAATATCTGTTCCAACACCTCATCATTGAGAAGCCAGTTTGTGAGAGACATAACACATAATAGTCCATTAATATATAGCAATTCTTAATAGCACTTTGAAGTGCTTAGTCACTGTCTACTCAGATGCACAGATCTGTTAGTGATCAATTATATTGACCTTAAATGCATGTCTCATACTTCATGTGCTGGAATAGAATAGACAGATTTCCCCAGCAAGCACTGTAGACCCAGTTTGAAGGTAGAATTCCATTAAATACCTTGAGCAACAAGTCCATTCATAACCTAAGCAACAACTAAACAACAACTTAAATTTACCCTGTGAAACATAAACCTACAGGAAGAACATGCCTATTATTATTGGCACAGTATCATGATAGCACATTAAGTGATGATAATCTAGTTTGCATAATGCAACTCTTTGGGCCTTCAGTTGATGGAGTTTCTCTGAAAGGGCAGACAAAATAAAAACAACAGTAGCTACAGGCATGAAGATCAATGTAGTCACTAGGCAGCCATTAAAACCTCACTTTCATGTAAGGAGTCATATCAAAAGTCCTTACATTATCTTTCAGATAAGGCCTTGTTTGCCTGCAACAAAAATCAGATGAGTTTTAGATACAATTTCTGGTAAATCTGCTTGTTCTAACAGGAATTACAATTTTGTGTCAGATGATAAAATTCCTAGTCATGGTCGTGCTGAACCTTGTGATTGAAACAAAGCACATTCTCAATACATTATCATATCTGCATGTTTTACTCTTTCATAAGATGTGGACATCCTCCAAAGGCAAGCATAGAACAAGTCAGGATTTGATGACAATCTGGTAATTTCATGATTACCAATACTGATTCTAGCTTTTCACTCAAGAATGACTTAATTACAGTACTTTGGATTTAATACCCCAGCTGCAAAGGTGGGTCTCAAAATCCTGGTCAATGGTCTTGGTTTCTAGTTGCCAGACCAATTAAGTAACCACTCGGCTAGCAGTTAACAGCTACCTGCCAATAACTGAGGATAACTTGTACTGGCTCAGCAAGGACAGTACAGTTAAAGGTGACTACTGCCTTTAAATAAACAACTAAATGCTGAAAACACTAAGCGGGCCAGGCAGCTTATGTGGAAGGAGAAAAAGTTATCATCCCAGTTCTGGGACCCTTCATCAGAACTGGGAAAAAGAGATAAACAGCTTAGTTTTCAATAGCAGAGAAGGTGTGGAAGGGATGGTAGTACAAAGGGAAAGTCACTGATAGGGTGAGAACAAGTGCATTTATGGGGGCAGTTAAAATAGCAGATAGGAGCACGTTATGGTTCTTTGACTGTGAAATGTTTTGTTAACAATGAGGCTGTGGGACATGCCCAGTTGACCAGACTATACTAATAGAAAAAGAAAAACTGAGCGAAAACAATGAGGCAAAAATGGCTAGTTCTGATACAGACAGAAAGAAACAGAGTGTTACCTAAAGCAAGAGATGTAGTTATTGAGTCTGGAAGCTGCAATAGGCCCAGAAGGAAGATAAGAAGTTGTTCATAAAATTTGCATTGGGCCTCATTGTAACAGGGCAGGGGGCCACAGACAGGAAGGTCAGAGTGGGAATTGGATGTTGAATTAAAGGTATAGGCAACAGGAAGCTGTGGATTGAATGCATGTACTCTGCAAAGTGATCACCAGTCTGCATTTGATTTCTCCCATGTAGTGGAAGCCACATTGTGGACACTGAATACAGTACTCTAGATTGGAAGTGCAAGTGAACCACTGCTTCACTTGGAACAACTGTTTTTTGGGTCCCAGGATGCTGGGAAGGAAAGAAATGAAAGAACAGGTGTTGCATCTCCTGCTACTGCCCTCATCTGTTAATGTCTCTGATTCACTGCAATATTTAAGTATTTAAGCTTATGGATTGGTCTAAGAGGTAACATCTGGTGTTCAGCATGGCCAACACTTTCATATGTCTGTCCTGGCCAATGTTAACCTCTCAACCAATGCCTAAAACAGATGGAAAATATAAAGAAACCACAGATGCCAGAATTATAAGTAAAAAGTGCTACAACACTCAGCAGGTTAGGCAGCATCCGTGGAAAGGGAATCAAAGTTAACATTATCAGTCTAAGACACTTCGTCAGAACATACTGTAACCAAGCCTAAAACAGATTGTGGGATCATCTTAAAGTTTGTGGGATGTTGATATGTACAAAGGCTTGCTGCTTTTCCTACATTACAACATCAGTGCATTTCAAGAAGTAACTAACTGACTGTGAGTTACTTTGAAACATCCTCATATCATGAAAGATGCTATGTTATTGCAAATCCTCACTTCTTTTCCACTGAATAGCATAGCATGGCTGCCAATTGTCATAGTGCTGCTTTTGCCTTGTACTGAAATTATTGATGGTGACCCTAGGCACCACCTGAAGTCCACCCTAAGTGTTAGTTTCTTTACCAACTTTGCCACCACAATTTTAACTCACCCTAAGGGCAGTGGGCCTACTCTGAATGAATTTCAACTTCTGGCCTCCTTAAGGTAGCCAAGGGTTGACCCTTCCCAGATGCAGCAGCAGTAAATTGGAGTTTGGCAAGTGGGATTGGGAATTTAGGCGTGGCCTAAATTAACTCCTTATATTAATGGGGGTGGAGAAAGCACAGTTTGGAAGAAGGAGGGAGTTCGGGCAAAGGAGGCACAAAGTTTTAGAAATCCATCTTTTCTTTTTTCTGAACACCAAGGAACCAATAAAAATTTAACTTAATTCTCTTCTTGCCCTCTGATAGGCCTGCTCTTGCTGAGGTTTCCCTGATAACAATGGTAGCAAACTCACTAATTTACTGAGGCATGAACAGGTAGAAATTTGCCAGGTACAATTGGAAGATTGATTTAATGACTGTAAACTCATTTTTACAACAGAGCTCTGCACAATATTTTTTAAACAAACCATAGGGAACTGCCTCCTTTATTGGGTCCATTTGTGATAGGTTCTGATGCTTCTCCTAGCTTGGCAGAAACAATAATATTAAAGCAAATACACTGCATATGCTAAAGGTCTGAAAGAGAGAAAAAATGCTGGAATCATTCAGCACAAGAGAAAAACAGAGCTAATGTTTTAGGTTAATGACCTCTCATCAGAACTGGAATAAGTTAGTAATTCAAAAAAAATGTTAAGATGCACTGAAAGGAAGGAGAAGTGGGAAATTTTCACCATGGTATCCAGTCCATCTACATCAGGATCTCCACTGAGAAGGACCCAAACCTGAATCTTTGACCAAAACGGCAAAGCAAGGGCTAGGAGAAGAAACTATTTTTATTCGTTTGTGGCATGTGGGCATCATTGACAAGGTCATTGCTTTCTGCCCATCCATAATTACTCTTGGGAAGAGGGTTGCATGCTGCCTTGAATGACTAGAGCCTTTCAAGTGAAGGTGCACCCACAGTGCCGTTGAGTAGAGAGTTCCAGGATTTACACCCAGTGACGATGAAAGACAAATGATAGGGTTCCAAGCCAGATGGTATGCGACTTGGAGAAGAACCCACAGATTCCCATGTGCATGTTATTCTTGTTCTTCTTGATGATGGAAGTTATTGGTTTGGAAGGTACCATCAGAGTGGCTTAGGGGAGTATGTAAATTTAAGTTATAAGATGGTACTCACTGCAGCCACAGTGCACCAGTGGTAGAGGGAATGAAGATTTATGGAGATAAACTGGGTGCCAATGAATTGAGCTACTTTGTCCTGGATGGTGTTGAGCTTCTTTAATGTTGAAACTGCTCTCATTCAGACAAATGGAAGATGTTCCATTATGCTCCCGAAGTGTGCTTTGCAGCTGGTGGAAAGGCTTCATGCCTATGGTGACCACCCCAAGATGTTAATGGTTGGAGAACTCAGCGACAGTGATGCCATTGAGGGTAGATGGTTAGAACATAGAACACTACAGCACAGTACAGGTCCTTCGGCCCACAATGTTGTGCCAACATTGATTTTCTCCTGCACTTTCTGTTTCTGTTTCAGATTTCCAGCATCTGCAGCTTTTTTTATATCTATTTTCATTCAGTGTAGCAATAAAGTTTGGAAATGGTCGAGGGGCAAAAATTGGAGAAATCGTGCAGGTATCTGGGAGGGTGGTGGGCTGGGGGAGATGATAGAGCCAGGGATAGGGAAGAATACCAAGATATTTAAAAACAATAATAAAGATTTTAAAATGAGTTATTGCTTAATCAAGAGCCTATCTAGGTGGGCAAGTGGAAGTCAGTGCAAGTCAGTCCCCATGCAGCAGAACTTCATTCTAAATCTCAGCATTAATATAGAACAGTACAGCACAGGAACAGGCCCTTTGGCCCAAGATTTCTGTGCCGACCATGATGCCAAATTAAATTAATCCCATCTCCCTGCATGTGATTCAGATCCCTCCATTCCCAGCATGTTCATGTGCCTGCCTAAATGCCTCTTAAACATCAAAATTGTATCTACCTAATCTATACCTCTCATCGTTTTATAAACTTCTATCAAATCACTCCTCAGCCTACAGTGGTCTAGAGAAAATAATCCAAGTTTGTGCAACTTCTTATAAAAATGGTAACTGAAAACAAACATAACTCAGGTCTACGTTGCTTTCATTTATGTACTGTACTGTCTGTTTCTGACAATAAAAACAAGAAGAAATACCAGAAATAATCAGGTCAGGCAGGATCTGTGGGGAAAGAAACATAATTAATGCTTCAGAACTCAGAAAAGTTAGAAATCAAATATCTTTAAATTGGACAGAAAGGGGAGGGTAAAGCAAACAATGGGGATATCTCTGACACAAGTACTGGCAGAGTTGGTTGAGAGAGTTTGAAGGTTTATTGATCATAGCAGATCTGTCTGGGAGAGTTGTAAATTGAAGCTGATGAATTATAACAGAAGAAAAAAATGCTAGCTTTTATTCAGTTGTGTTATATCTCTTTATGTTGCTCAGTGTTATACTTTGTCAGATAACAGTATCAAACATTTGGGGCATTTGTCTGTGTTAGATCTGTCACATAAATACAAATATTTGCAGTTGATGATTTGAAGTTTTTATTGTCAATAAAGCTTTAACAAAAATAATAAATACATAAATAGCAATCATCTAGTTTGGTTCCACAAAACAGAGAGCAACATCTGAAAATAAAAAAACATTGCAGATTATGGAAATATGAAATAAAAACAGAAAATACTGGAAACTCTCAGCTAGTCAGGCAGCATCTGTGGAAGGAGAATCAGAGTTAATGCTTCAGGCCATAGACCAGCTATAAGAATGGGGGAGAAAATGAATAGTTAGTTTTTGGTTGCACATAGGGTGGACAGGATAAAGGATTTATCTCTAATAGGATGACGCCAGGTTTGCCATGGGAACAAGTTGTGGAGGACATTTGATTTATGGGTGAATAGGGCAGTTAGAGAGAGAGAAAATGAACAAAAGCAATGAAATGAGGGCAGTTATGGAGAGAAAACACAAGCAAAGGAATTTAAACGTTGCGAGATGCAGGTCTGCTGGACGTGTCCAGCAGGTCGGACTGGAAATGGGATGGAGAATTAGAGTGCCTGGCAACAGAGAGATCTGAGTTGTCCTGCACACTGAATGCAGGCACTCTACAAAATGGTTACCCAATTTGTATCTGGTTTCTCTAATGTAGAGGAGATACATTATTAACATCAAATGTAGTACACTAAATTGGAAGAAGTGCAAGTGCATTACTGCTTCACTTGGAAGAACTGTTTAGATCTGGTGGGAAAGGAAGTGGTAAAAGGACAGGTGGTTGCGTGGGAAAGTGCCACAGGATGGAGAGTAGTCAATGGGAATGGAAGAGCTGATGAGGGAGTTGAGAAGGGAATGGTCCCTTTGAAATGCTGAAAAGGAAGGGAGGTAGAATCTCATTGAAGCTGGTGGAAATTGTGAAGGATGACCCATTGAATGTGGAGGCTGGTGGGATAGAAGGTGAAGACCAAAGAAAGTCTGCCCTTACTCAGTCCTGGAAGAAAGGGGTGAGAGCAGAGCTGTGGGAATTGGATGAAACGTGGTCAAGGGTTCCATCAGCAAGTATCCAGGATGATGGCAACTATGTAAAAAGTCTTATCATTGGACCAAATAAGCCAGAGGAAATAGGAGAATGGAATGCAGTCCATTCCATTCAGCCTAACCTGCTGGGTATATTCTACAGTTCTGCATTTAGCAACTTTTAAGTTCTTTGTTCGTTTTCTCTCTCTCTCTCTCTCTCTCTCTCTCTCTCTCTCTCTCTCTCATGTTGGAAATAGTTATTGTCTGGCATTTGTATGCCATTGAATGCTACTTACAACTTATCAGCCCATGACTTAATGTTGTCTACATCTGTTCACATGCAAATATGGACTGTTTCATTTTCAATTGAACATTGCTGACTCATCTGTGAACATTCCCGTCATATGATGGAAGGTCACCGATGAAGCAGCTAAAGATTGTTGAACCTAGGGCACAACCCTGTGAAAGTACTACAGTGAGCTCCTGGGAGATTGACCTCTAATAACTTCAATCATCTTTCTTTGTGCAAAGTCCCCATTAATGCCCTCATTTTCCCCTTAATGACTTCATTTTTACCAGGGGTCTTTGATGCCACACTCAGTCAAATGCCGCCTTGATGTCAAGGACAGTCTCCCTCACCTCATAGAGTCATAGAGCAATACAGCACAGATACAGACACTTTGGCCCAACAAGTCCATGATGATCATGGTGCCCACCCACCTAGCCCCAATTTCCTCCACCTGGCCCGTATCCCTCTAAGCCTCTGCATGTACCTATCCAAGTGCTTGTTAAATGATATTATTGTACCTACCTCAACCACTTCCTCTTGTAGCCCGTTCCATATACTCACCATCCTCTGTGTGAAAAAGTTGCCTCTCAAGTCCCTTTTAAATCTTTCCCCTCTCACCCTAAATCTATGCCCCCTAGTTTTGGACTCCCCTACCCTGGGGAAAAGACTGCTACCATCCACTATATCTATGCCCCTCATTATTTTATAAACCTCTTTTATGTCACCCCTCATTCTCCTACACTCCAAGGAATAAAGACCTAGCCTGGACAACCTCTCCCTGCAACTCAGGCCCTCTAGTCCTGGCAACATCCTCATAAATCTTTTCTGCACTCTTTCCAGTTTAACCACATCTTTCCTATAACAGAGTGACCAAAACTGTACACAGTACTCCAAGTGTGGCTTCACCAATGACTTATACAACTGCAACATAATGTCCCAACTCCTATACTCAATGCCCTGACTGATGAAGGCCAGCAAGCTAAATGCATTTTTCACTACCCTGTTTACCTGTGATGCCACTTTCAATGAACTATGCACTTATACTCCTGGGTCCCTCTGTTCCATCACACTCCCTAGTGTCCTACACTGGATTGATTTTCCGAAATGCTTCATCTCACACTTATCTGTATGGAAATCCATTTGCCACTCCTCAGCTCACTTCCCTAACTGATCAAGATCGCCCTGTAATCTATAATAACCTTCTTCACTATCAACACCTCCTAATTTCGTGTCATCCGCAAACTTACTAATCAAGCCTTGTGTATTCACATCCAAATCATTGATATAAATACCAAATAACAAGGGTCCCAACACAAACCCCTGTGACACACCACTAGTCACTGGCCTCCATTCCGAGAAACAACCTTCAACCACCACCCTCTGCTTCTTACCTCCACCTAACTAGCTCTCCCTGAGTTCCATGGAACCTAACCTTCCAGACCAGCCTACCATGCAGGACCTTGTTGAAGGCCTTGCTAAAGTCCATATAGACAACATCCCCCACTACTGTAACCGCTAACATTTTGATTACCTCTTCAAAAAACTCTAAAAGGTTGATCAAGCACAACTTTCCATGAACAAAGCCATGCTGACTCCTCCTAATCAGATGCTGTCTATCCAAATGCTGGTAAATCTTGTTCCTCAGAATTCCCTCCTGTAACTTCCCCACTACTGATGTCATGCTGACCAGCCTGTGGTCCCCTGGTTTGTCCTTGCTACCTTTCTTAAGCAATGGAACACCATTAGTCACCTTCCAGTCCTCTGGAACTTCACCAGTGGCTAATGATGAAGCAAATATCTCTGCAGGGGCCTCCGCAATATCTCCTCTAGCCTCCCACAAAGTCCGAGGATGGACTCGGTCAGGCCCTGGGATTTGGCACAAGCACTGATGGGGTGTGGAGCTTTGTAGTCCTGGTGAAATCCAAACTGAAGATTGGTTTGAGGATTATTAGTGAGTAAGTATTGCTTGATAATTGCACTGACACCTTCCATCCTCATTGTGCTGATAATTGAGAGTAAACATTTTTTTTGAAAGCAATTAAGGACTGTGGATCTGATCTGCAATTTTTTTAATATACAGGACATATCTGGACAGTCTTCCATCTCTTCACTGCTGGATGCCAGTGACTCTACAGCATTGCTGGACAAGTGCGAGTCTTCAGTGCTAATCTGGGATATTATCAGATCCCACAGCCTTTACTGTACTCAGTGCTCTGAGCCATTTCTATATATCACATGAATTGATGAAAAACAATTTTTTCTGAAGAAGGGTCCTGACCCTAAATGTTGACTGCCTGCTTTTCTCCACGGATGCTGCCTGGCCTGCTGAGTTCCTCCAGCATCATCGTGTTTTTCATCTGGATTCCAGCATCTGCAGTCCTTTGTTTCTCCTTTGTATCACATGAATTGAACTGGCTGAACATCTATGATGGTGAGAATCTCATAAGGAAGTAAAAGCGAATCACCCTCCCTCTTGGTAGCTCTGGCTGAAGCTGATTGTAAATACATTCCTTATCTTTGACACCCATTTAGTAGAAAGAGAGCTGAGGTCCAGCAAACAGTTCTTAGGGAGCTAGGAAATAGGTTAAAAACCAGAACCTCAAATGCAGTAATTTCCAAATTGTTACATACCGCATACTAGTGAGTACAGAAAAAGGGAGCAGTTAAATGCATAGCTGTACAGATCATGCAAGGGGGAAGGTTTCAGATTCCTTAGGCAACAAATGATCTGCTGGAGGAACTTAGCAGGTCGAGCAGCATCTGTGGGAGGGGGAAGGAATTGTCAACATTTTGGATCAAAACCTTGAGTCCTGATGCAGGGTTTCGACCTGAGACATCAACAATTCCTTTCTCCCTCCCCCCCCCCCCCCATAGATGCTGTTCCACCCAGAGTTCCTCCGGCAGATTGTTTCTTGCTCCAGATTCCAGCATCTGCGGTCTCTTGTGTCTTCAGATTCCTTGGGGACTGGGATCATTTCTGGGAGATATAGGAGTTCTTCAAGCCAGGTGGGTTGAATCTCAACAGGAACGGGACCAATATCCTCATGGCATGGGCTTGCTCATGATGTAGCAGCGGGCTTCAACCAGCTTGGCAGTGGGAACCTGAGGATGGAGTCAGAAGGGAGAAAAGGTAAAGCTGGAAATAGTAGGTAAGGGTTCAGGAAGGCACTTCAGAAAGAAAAAGAGAAATGAAAAAAAAATGGAGAGCAATGACAAGTAACAATAGCTGGAGCGTATCTGGAAGGAGCAGTGCACGAGAATGCACCAGCATATAGAATCATGGTAAGGAAAAAATAATAAGATAAAATTAAAGGCTCCTTACCTAAATGCATGCAGCATTTGTACCTGATAGATGTGTCAGTGGCACAAATAGAAATAAATGGGTGTGATCTTATAGGCATTATAAAGACATGGTTGCAAAGGGACCAAGGTTAGGAACTGAATATTCAGAGTATTTGACATTATGGAAGGACAGGCAGAAAGTAGGTGGGGTAGCTCTGTTAATAAAGGATAAGATCAATGCAGTGGTGAGAAATTTTATTCACTCAGAAGGTTAAGGTGTAGGATCAGTTTGGGTGGAGATAAGAAAGAGTAAAGGTATGAAGTTACAGGCTATCAGTTACAGGCTGTGAGGACATAGGCTATAATAGCAGCTATACTATAGAACAGAGTATAAATCAAGAAGAGATGAAAAGGTAACAACAGCATTGAAGAATTTCAAATTCAGTTTGAGGCAAGAAACTTGGATCTAAAATTGGTGTCCTAAACTTAAAAGCAATTGTATGAAAACCAAGTTGGCTAAAATGGACTGGGAAAATAGTTTAAAGAGTTACACAGTAGGCCAGCAGTGTAGACATTTAACAAGATATTTCATAAATCTCAGAAAAGGTACATTCCAATAAGAATGAAAGGCTGTACCTGAAAGATGCACCATTCATGTCTAACTAAGGAAGTGAAAAATTAGACGAAAGAAACTAGTTTATTTGAAAGAAATGGCATACAAAGTTGCAAAGATAAGTGCTCAGGAAGGGATTGGAACTTTTTAGAAACCAGCAAAAGATAACTAAAAGAATTATAAAAATTAGGACAATACAGTATAAAAGTAAACTAGCAAATAATATAAAAATAGATAGTAACAGCTTCCACAGGTACACATTAATAGTAGCCACAGTAAATGTTGGTTCCTTTAGAGGGCAAGACTGAGAAAATAATAATGGGAAATAGAGAAGTGGCAGGGACTCTAAATAATTATTTTGGATCATGTAGAAGACAATAAAAACATCCCAACAATAATAGATAATCAAAGGGGCTATAGGGAGGGCGGGAGGAACTTATTCTCCGTCACTAGAAAAGAAGTACTAAGCAAACTGATGGGGGCTTAAAAGCTGACAAGTCCCCTAGAATTGATGGTCTACATTCTTTGGACATAAAGGAAGTGGCTACAAAGATGATGAATGCTTTGGTTGTTATGTAGCTCCTGAAGATGAACACCCTGGAGCATAGTTTTCTGCTTGGGCAGAATTCAGATGCAACTTTGATGTCATCTATTGGCTCTAGCAGTGGGTGTAGATTATTTCCAATAGTTAGCCTTAATTAGATGAGAGCATGGAAGTAGGCTATTCGGCCCCTTGAGCTTTTCCAGGAATTTATTTAGATTGTGACTGATCTATATCGTGATTCCATTTACCTGACATTATTTCATATCAGTTGGTACCCCTTATCAATCGTCATCGTGGCTATCCCTCAAGGTCGAGGATGATGGTCTTCATTCTGTTGATCTACTTATGGAGTCCAATCTTGGCTCTGAAAATTAAGCCCACAGAGTGAAGACGTCTGCGCGTGTATTTGTTTAATGTGTACTTGATGTTGCACTACAAAAAGCACACGATACTTCACAAATCAACCAACTGATTCCAATGGCATGGAAACCACGACAATTAGAGCTGATGGATTTACTGCAGCCTTCGTCCGCCTTCATAGCCATTGAGTTCGAAATAACTTCGTCCGCCTGTTCCGCCGTTGGGGTCTTGGTTGGATTGTTCTTTGTCAGGGACCTCATCATCGACCTTACTGCCATGGGTGACCCTACCAGGAGCAGAGCTCCAGATGGCATCGCTCTCGGGATCTCAGGACCACACAAGCTTCTCCACCATGACAAGGTGACAATCCACAGAGAAGCCCTTATCAATAAAAACCTATCAACATCAGTTTTGAAATTTTCAGTTGACCCAGCATCAACAAAATTTTGGGCAAGGGAGTTCTGAATTTCCACCCTTTGTGTTGAGGAATACCTGCTGACATTGGCCATGAATGGTGTTATTCTAATGTTAGGGTCTGCCCAATTGCTCTATAAATCCCCTACCGGAGCTAATAGTTTCCCTCTGGTTACTGTATCAAATTCTTTTATCATGTTTTTGAGCAGATATATATGAAATAAACAGTGCTATGCAATCTCATTTCAAGCCTTACATCAGGCAGTTGCATAATACATTGAGGAGATACACACTGTATTAGGAAACTATACAATAAATTATATATAGATGAATTATATGATGTATGCGGGGTGTTACATAAAGTTTCATAGGGATGCATGGGTAGGCAGGGAAATAATTCTCGTTAACCAGAAACCCTTGCATCTCCACTATCTTCGGGGCAGTTGAATGCATTTATTTTAACTTTTAGATTACTCAGCAGTACAATTGCCCTGGCATCAATTAGATTTTCTGTTGGGAGGTTTATAAATTTTCTTTAACAACCTTCTTCCCTCTGCCCTAAAGATCTCAACACCTGCATCCAATTTTCAAACTCTCTACCTGCTAGAGTTATGCCAAGTATAACTGCAGGGAAAGACTTTCCATTTTGCTTCTACAGGCAGCCTTCAAAATGATGAAATTAAGGGCCAGCTCTGTAGAACTCTGCCCTGCTGACAGAATTTCATTAGTAACAAACATTGATGCCATGTTGCCATTTGGTAATGGTATGCTATTAATGACAAGACCTCCCTATAATAATGCATCTGGGCAAAAAATCTTTCCGACCTTTTTCATTAAAAAGCATGCCCAATTGAGGGTAAAATTTGTCACATATGGCATGGGCAGAAAGTTACTCCATAGCATTATGTCCATTTTTTAATGAATTTTCGTAGCTAGGCCACTAGCTCATTCTTTAATGCCTTTGAAAAAGTAATGAACTATTTTCCTAAGCTATTTGGTGGAGGAGTTTCAGGATTTTGACTTGGTGAGAATGAAGGAACAGTAATAAATGTCTAAGTTGTGCTAGTTTGTGATTTAGGAGTTAGAAGTTATGATGTTTCCTTACACCTGCTGTCCCTGTTCTTACAGATGTTAGAGTTCCTGGGTTTTAAGATTAACATTAAGATTTCTTTATTAGTCACACGTACTTCGAAACACACAGTGAAATGCAACTTTTGGGTAGAGTGTTCTGGGGCAGCTCGCAAGTGTCGCCATGCTTCCGGTGCCAACATAGCATGCCCACAACTTCCTAACCTGTACGTCTTTGGAATGTGAGAGGAAACTGGAGCAGTCCAAAGAAGCAGTTAAAAAGGTATTCATAATTTTTTTAAAGGAACTCTCTATTAAAGCTGAGGGGGACAGGAATGCTTCCTATCATTACACACTCTGAGCAGCTTACTCATTATCCCATTCTCTGCTGCAATGGGAGCAGAATTAACCTGAACTTCTCTTAGAATTTACCTGAAGCAAGTTTTCTTTACAGCTGTTATTATGCATGCTAAATTGCTTTCAATAACACAAGGTAGTTTAATGATTTTTATTTCATATGTCTTTTTAATATTTAGAAAGGACTTTTGCATTAGTCATAATTAATATAGTACAGAGGCCAACTTATAGAGCAATCCAACTGACCAATAACTTTGCTCCATCCTCCTGGCCTTACAAATTTATTTCTCTAGGTGCCCATGTAGTTTCAATTAGAAATCATTGATTGTTCTCCTTCCACCATGGTCATAGGCAACCTTTGTGGTCATTACCACTCCAGATGAAGGGTCTCAACCCGAAACATCATCTATCCATTTCCCTCCAGAGCTGCTACATGACCCGCTGAGTTCCTCCAGCTTTTTGTGTGTTACTCCATAACAACATTCTTCTTTATATCCCACCTTTATTTCTTACCCAAAACCTTAAATCTATCCTCTAGTCCTTGTATCATCAGCTTTTCTTTGTCCACCTTATCTAAAACAGCCATAATCCTGTGCACCTGCATCAAATCTTCCCTCAAAGTCCTTTGCTCCAAGAATAACTCCAGCTTCTCCAACCTATCCTCAAATCTAATCTCCCTCCAAGTTTGACATCAATGGCAGATTTTGAAAAAAATTTTGAAATTTTTGTATCTAATTCTGATATAAAAACAGTAAATGCTGGAAATACTCAGCAGGTCAGGCTGCATCTGTGGGAAGAGAAACAGAGTTAACGTTTCAGGTCAAAGACCCTTCGTCAGAATGGTGATATCCAAAGCATGCATTTACACGACTATTTGCCACCCTGCAGTCTGTAAAACAACAATTTACTGTGGCTCAAAAAACAAACTGCTGGAGGAACTCAGCAGCTTAGGCAGCATCTGTAGAGGAAAGTGATTAGTCGACCCTTCACCTGGACATTTACCATGGCTCGGTATTTTCTGTCCATAAGCCAATTACTTTATCCAAGCGGTCACTCACTTCAGATCCATAAAGCCCCAATTTCGTTAACCAGCCTTTCACTTGGTACTATGTCACACAATTTTTAAGATACATTTACACAACATCCATTGCATTCCTTTCATCAACCTTCTCTGTTGCTTCAACAGAATATTCACTGAGGTTAGCCTATCAAAATCCACCATTTACTGATACATGCTGGCTCTCCTTAATTAGCTCAAACTTCTCGAAGTGTCAATTATTTTCTTTTCTTGATTGTCATTCCTAAAATCTTGTCCACCAGTGACGCTAAACTGACCAGCCAAGAGTTATTAGGAATGTCCTTATCTCTTTTCTTGAATAATTGTGTCATATTTGCCATCTTCCGATCCTCTGGCAACTCCCCAATATCTAGGAAAGCTTGGAAAATTATTGCCCGCCCCCCACTCCCACCTCTCTCAGCAGTATAGTGTGTAAGCCATCTGGATCAGATGTTTTATCTACTTGATGTAATATCTGATTCAGAACACAAGAGTGATCAAAGCTGTATGCCATGCTATCATATAACCAAATATTATATGTTATATATGACTAATATATCCCTAAATGTGAGTTATTAGGACAGGGATAACCAATGAGCACCATTGATCTAGTCTGAACAAGTTATTAAGCCCACTTAACAGGAATAAGACTGGGAGAATGTCCATGGGAAACAATTTTTTTTTACAATTGTGGAAAAGTTGAAGTGCTTAGAAAAAACATTGGAAAGGTAAAAATTAACAAAAACTGAAACAAACAGTAGGATATTAAAAGTAAATTAACATTCAATCTGTATCATTGCATTTACCTTCTGAAAAAGAAACTAAAAGAAATTTTAAAATAATTAATTGTTAGGTTTTGGAATATCTGCAGTTGCTTCTGTACACACTTCATACAGTTCCTGTTTTCATCTGCAATTCAATTTTCCCTAGTAGATTATCAACATACTTCAGTATTTTTAATAAACCCACAATATCAACTATATTGATACCTGTCCTAATTTGTATTAACTACATGAGCTCTGAATTTTCATTGGGGCTTACTATGTTTACTTTTTGCCTGCAAGGCACTGCAGAGGAATGTCATCTCAGACGAGATTTTCTGGTTCCGTTACTGAGATAGCAGGACACGATCACAGCAAGTCATCTTGTATCTGGGCATCTTGTTATGCAGATTCGGTTTGAAATTCTACTGTGGAACCAGCATGTAAAGCCAATCCCTTTCCTTGTATTGGAGATCAGCCAGCTGCCATTGGCACAGAACAAGAAGGCACTTCAAAGTGTTCTGTGTCTTTCACTAATGTTTCCAATAATCATTGAAGTTGCATATAACCCAGGAACACCCTTGCTAAGCTTGAGATAACAGCACTGTGTGAATCACAGTACACAAATATGGATGTGCATTGATGATCCTAAGTGATAGTATTATTGAAATTGAATTTAATTGTCTACTTATACTTATTTTACTATTTGCTTTGTTATTTGTTATAATTTTTGAAGTCCAAGCATACCCAAAGGTGATCAAAGAGCATTTTCAAAGTCAGACAATGTAAAAACCAATGTAGTTTCAATACAATTTGCTTCACTGGCTATCATGGTATGGAGTAAATTGTCTGATAACACACTTCTGGCACCGTCTCTTGTTCAAGAAAAGAGTTTAGGTAGCCATGTTCATTTTGCAGGGCCATCCTTCTCATAAGGTAGTGGTCTGGGCTGAAGCCACAGGAGAGATTAATGTGGTGTGGTGGGTCAGGAGTCACCATCCCAGGTTTGAAGAAGTTTAGCACTTTGATAGGTTTTCTGGAGTTAATGTGGTCATAAGTGAATAGGTCATGAAATGGGGTAGCAATAATAAACAAAATATTACAAGATAGATCGCATGATTCCAAAGAATGAAAAATGGATCAGAAGCTTGGGAAAGTGGTGGGTTGATCCTTGAAACCATCAGCTGTACAATTTACATTTGTAACAAAGTCCCAGGATTGGGGCTTTCCAGCTCAGGTCATCCAGGCTGTTATTTATTTGGATCACTGTGGTGTATGATATGAGCTTTTTGTTTGTTTGTGGGTGATGGATCAGCAGATTGCAGTGAAGTTGTTATATTATGTTAAGACTTTAGCCACATTTCAATTCAGTGGGTGAGCTTTATGTCACCAAACTGGGGACCTGGCCCAGGTTTCTGGAGTCAAGTCTTCAAATGAAACAGGAGTTGCCACCAACAAATTGTCAGGAGTTGTGGGAGGATCGCAATGATTATTTTCATGAGTCCCCGAGGAAGGATTCTACTCTCTGGGTCCAACAACATTGGCTGGACACTTAGCTTTGGTGGGCCCCTTCAGTTCCATTATTCATGGAGCTGGTCAAAGTGTATACAGCACGTTAGCATCAAACTAAAATTCATATCAGGGCCTTACTTCTATCATCAAGCCTCAATTTCTATATTAAAGAGGCCTATTCCTGAATCACGTGGGAACTTTGGACACCTGGGCACAGTTCCTTTTAGAAATAGTCCCGAGGACATCAATAAGGCTAACAGAATCAATTTTAAGGCCATTGCCACCATGTTAACAGAAGAAAATAGCTGTCAAAATCTAGCAGAGTGTAGGGAGATAAATATTGGAGGATGACAGATCTGTGGAAGTAAAGTACTTCTGGGAGAAATCATTGTCACACTTTTCTCCTTAAACTCAACAAGCTCACATTTCATCATGAGAAAGTAATTCAGGTGGATCTTGAACCCCCTGTTAATTCCCTGCCTGCTTTAATGCTCCTCTTGTGTCTCTCGGCAGCCAGAAATGAATGGTGTTTAAAGGCAAGAAGAAGGAAAGAAGAAAATTAATAGGAAAAAATGAAGAGCAGAGAAATTCTCTTCTCTTATCACATCTATTGGTACTAATAAAAGCCTATTAATCTTAAAAAATCAGCTCTGTTTCTTTCTCCATGGATACAGCCTGACACATTGAAATAATAACTGACATGCTGGAAACATTCAGTTGTAGTGACTACTGGATGTCTGAGTCAACATGATCCCTGGACTAGCTAGATAATTACTGTTTATCAAACAAGTAGTACACCACAGCGATTATGAGGTAATTTACCACACCCCCAGAAGCCTCAATTGTAATTAATTGGCAGCTCTTGAAAAGTACTGTTTCTTTCACGTACCTTTTTACAGTGAAAATACATAATCAAAAATAATAAACTAAGCACTCTACACTTTGTTCTCTGAAATAAGTTTGAAAATGAAATAAAAATTACAGAAATGTTGGAATTCAGTTATTGTTTAACAGTATAATTAAAACTATGACTAAGTCATTACTTTGTTTATAATAGCAGATACATAGAATAATAGAATTGTTATGCCACAGAAAGAGGATATTTAGCCCATTGAGTCAATACCAGTTTCTAGTAGAGCAATCTCATCAGTTCCATTTCCCTTCTCTTTCTCCTGAAAACTCTTCTCTCTCTCAAGCACCCATTAAGTTCCATTTGTTTTCTAATCAACACAGAAGCCAGTCTTCACCAATTTGTTTCATGCTAGGTGATGTCAAGAAATGGCTGAGTGCTCTCCATACAACAAAGACTCTGGAATCAGATAACGTCTGGCTGTAGTAATGAAGATCTGCACTCCAGAACTAGCTGCACCTTTATCCAATCTTTTCTGTACAGTTACAACATTGACAACTACCTAACAATGTGAAAGATTGCCATGTATATCTTGTTCACAAAAAGCTGGACAAATCCAATCCATCAAATTACTGCCCATTCACTCTACTGTCAGTCATCAGCCATGAGATGGAGGTATCATTGACAGTGCTATCAAACAGCAGCTACTCACTAATAACCTATTCACCAATGCCCAGTTTGGTTTTTACCAGGATATTTGGCTCCACAGCTCATAATGGAACAAAGAGCTGGATTCCAGAGATATGAGAGTGACTACCCTCAGCACTAAGACACAAGAGATTCTGCACATGCTGCCTGACCTGCTGAGTTCGTCCAGCATTTTGTGTATGTTACTCTAAACACTAAGGCAGAATTTGACTGAATGTGACATCAATGAGCCCTGGTGAAACTGAACTCAACAGGCATTGAGGTGAAAAACATTTTAATGGTTGAAGTCATACCTTCACACGAAAGTTAGTTGAGCTTGTAGAGGTCAATCATCTCAGCCCCAGGGCATCACTGCAGGAGTTCCTCAGAGCAGTGTCCTTGGTCCATCCATTTTCAGCTGCTTCATTATTGACCTTCCTTCCATCAAAAGGTCAAAAGCAGGGGCATTTGTAGATTATCGCACAATGTTCAATTCCTTTCACAACTCCTCAGCAAATGAAGCAGCCCATGCCTACATGCAGCAACACCTAGACAACATTCAGGTATAAGTTAATAAGTGGCAAGGAATATTCATGTGATAAAAGGTTAAAAAATCCAACAAGAGATGATCTATCCAACTACCTTTGACATTCAATAGGTTTACAATTGTTATAGGATTGCAATCAATAGGATTACAATCAACATCTTGGGGATCACAAGGGACCAGAAACTCCACTGGAACAGCCACATAAACATTGTGGCTACAAGAGCAGGTCAGAGGCAAGACATTCTGTAACAAGCAACTTAGCTACTGACACCCATCTAAAGGCACAAGTCTGGAGTGTAATGGAATACTCACCACTTGCCTGGTTAAGTTCAGATCCATTAACTCCCAAGAAACTTGAAACCATCCAGGACAAAGCAGCCTAATTGATTAGCACCCCATCAGTCCCCTAAGTATTCATTCCCACCTACACTGTGCCTGCCATGTGTACAGCTACAGGGTCCCCTGCAGTTATTCTCCTCAAGCACTCTGACAGCACCTCCCAAAACCATTACTTATACGACTAAAAAGGATAAGAACATTGGGCACATGGGGACACCACCACCTGCAAGTTCTCTCCAAGTTGCACACTGTTCCAATTTGGAAATAAGTCACTAGTCCCTCATCATCAGTGGGTCTAAATCCTGTAAACTCCCTCCCCAACAGCATTGTGCAAGTACCTTCACCTCCAGTTCAAGAAGGCACCACTTTCTCAAGGGCAATTTGGGGATGGGCAGTAAATTCTGACCTTGCTAACAATTCCCAATTCCAAAAAATAGACAAATAAAAATTTATGTAATTAATTACTAATTTCTCAATTACCCAACTTTAAAATTTCATCTATATCTCTATTTACCATCATAACTTCTCAAGTTTGAGCCTGTTAAATTGACAAGCTTTTAACATCTGCTGGCTGGCTCTCCCATATACGTTCTTGATGATCTTATTCCATTAAAATCTCTCTGTACATTCTTTGTGGCCCCTCAGATCCAAACCAAAATCTTTCAGCAAGTTGACTTCATAATCATTGCACAATTACTACAGTTCATGCTATCTTGTTCACCTCCCTGTTAATTTCAACATTAACCCAACCTATTGGAGGACTGAGTTATTGACACTAACTTTGGGACTTTTGTATTAAATGATGAATGCATAAAAATGCCTCAGTTGCTGTCAAATTTTACAGATGGTAGTTTTGTTAATGTTCAGAGGTAACAGAAACATTTTTATAGCAGGGATGTCAAAGGCCATATATCTTAATGGCAGCTTCATTTGATAGCAACAGCAGCAAATGTTAGACACCAGGTGGTGCTCCAACCCTAATTCCAAATGAGCTGCTTTCCTAGTTCTCGTATCCTTGCTGTACAATTACTACCTCAACATCCAGGTAAAATTTACTTCTTCACCTAATTACTAACCTGCACCAACATAGTGGCTGAACAAAAGTAACCAGGGTAGGAATTCCACAGCTGCTAAAAGCATTATATCTTTCACATTATATCCTTCACCACATCCTCCTCCTCAACTGAAGCGCCTGTTTTCCTTAGCATCTGTGCCCAATCCTTACTAATATGCACAGCCGGCCCCATCATTTTTGAAACCCTTCCTCTTAAGTAGTCCCTCAGATCCGAGGATGGCTTGCTTCCACTACGGTCTGAGGTGACTGATGCAGGATCCACAGAATCTGCCACAGGAAGGACAGGTATGGCTTGACCAGGTGAGTGTATTGACTGGGTTTCTGCACAATCCTTCGTTTCTCATGCTCAGTCTCCACATACTCCTGCTGCACTATTCTAAATACCTGCTGCCTTCCCAGATGCCTCTCTACCACTTTGAGCAGTGAAGTGCCTGGGGTTCCCATGAGTCTGTGACGATGTTACATTCAATCAAGGTTTTAAATTATCCTAGAAAGGTTTTCTCCACCCTTCTGGAAATCATTTGATGTGATAGAGTCTGGTTCAAGAGTCTGCTGTCAAGAAACATGACCTGCTCATCAAAACTGGATTAGTGCGACCAGAACCTTGATGTACATGAAGTTGGCCTACGACCAGTTGCTGACATTGGTTCACCTGTGCCGCCAGTGAATTCAGAGGATTTTACAGAGGCATAATTCTGCAGTACTTTGATGTACATTTGGTAAGTTCCCCATGTCTCTTAAGCATACTGGAGGGTAGAGATCATTTTTCTTGCTTTGGTCCCACAGTATTGCTGGAAAAATCAGAACCCATCTTCAATTGGGAATGAAAACTTGTTGACTCTAGTGAGGAAGTAGGCAGATCCAAAAGTGTAAATACTGAACAGAAAGTTTAGCATTAATCCTCTCAAAGTTTGCTCCAATCTTTGTCAAGGAAAAAACGAACAGAACATCTGTGAAGAAAATCTTTCATGGAATCATCCAGAAAATTAATTGTGAAATTGTATTCTTTATACTGTCAGTTCCTTATCCATTGTCCCTCTGCTCTAATTGGTCAGTTCTGGTGAGCTTGAGAAATCCTGTGTTAATTCCCAAAATTGGGGTTAAAGCTACTCTTGAGAAGCAATTAACAAAATTAAATTGCCAGATGGCATCTCCTGCAAGGGATTTCTAGTCCCTGCCTTCACATTTGAATTAAACCCAGACACTGATGGGTTTAAATTTAGATTTGCAAATTTCTAAACTGCCTATTGTTTCAGCAGATTTAACACCCTCCCTAATCTCAGGGGTTAAAGTACTTCTTTTTCCAAAATTCTTTGATTTGTTTGTACTCAGACAAACCTGTCCCTCACTGTCTCATAAAACCCTGTGTATAGAAATGTGTTCTCCAGTGCTTGTGCTAAACAGTAGTGACTCTTTGTTGTATTCTGTTTCCAAAAGTGGGTTGTATTAAATTCAGTGGAATAATGCACATACGTCTGATGTTTGATCTCTCAGTTTACTATGCTAAAATGCATTTTAATTACATCCTTAACATAGTAAAATGTCCCAAGGTACTGTATGGAAGGGTTATCAATGCAAATTTGACACCAAACTATGTAAAAACATATTAAGATGGGTGATTAAAAAAGCTTGGGGTTGTCTATTTTACAGGGCAGAGATGTTTAGGGACAGAATTCCAAAGCATAAAGCTCAGGCAATTGAAGACAATGGCATAGCAGTGAAAGTCAGGTTTGAAAAAGAGACTGGAATTGCAAGATCACACAAATTTTGGAGGATTGTATTATGAACTATTACTAATTAAGGTGTGAGGGGGGTAAGTTCAAAGGAGATGTGCAGGTGTTGTGTGAAATCGTTCTTTGTTGTCTTAAGGATCAAGGACTCTGGACATGAGCTTTGTAGACCAAAACTAGTTTAATCACAAAGGCAAACGCAGGACAGAATGGATGGGAACAGACACACACTCACTCACATGCAGGATACCACGAACATGAGAGGGGATCGCAACAGGGGTAAAATACACTCACACACACACACTGATACAACCAAGCACACAATAACAATGTACAGCTTCAGGATATAACACTTCAATGCCTGTCCCACACTAGCATTGGCTCTAATACTACCCGGGGTCTGAGTGGGACGCTCCCAGACCACGTGGTGATGCACTCTTACCAGTGATCTCTGCAGCGTTGTCTCACTACTCCTGGGGTCGTCAAAGGAGGAAGGGCTAGTGGATGCAGCCCTTTTTATTGTGCTAGGAGGCTGGGTGAAGCCTCACTGTTGTGATTTAAACAAGCCAATGGTGTGGGAGTCAAAGACAAAGGTTCCTGCCACAGCCAATGGTCAGGCAGGTTCAGAGACAAAGGGTACCGGTCAGGCAAGTTGAGAGTGGTCAGGCAAGTTCAGAGGCAAAAGGTACTCCCACACCTGAGGGGTGGGTGGAGCCGCACCTTGATTGACAGTAGTATCACTTCCAATCAGAGGAGCAATGCTGTCCTCTGGTCAGCGGGGGTCAGTGTCGTTACTGTCATGTGACAGCCATGTGGATTTCTCACAACAGCGGGGCAAGTTTTCTTTACACAGAGAGTGGTGTGTGTGTGGAATACACTGCCGGGGGTGGTGGTGGAGGCAAATTAGATAGAGGTGTTTAAGAGGCTCTTAGATAGGCACATGAATGCGCAGAGAATGGAGAGATGTGGAAATTGTGTAGGCAGAAGGGATTAGTTTAGTTAGGCATTTAATTACTAGTTTAATTAGTTCGGCACAACATCGTGGACTGTAGGGCCTGTTCCTGTGCTGTACTGTTCTATGTACTAATTGCTTATAGGATGAAAATGGCTCATTTGGCCAAAAAGGATCATACCATTGTTGCACTCCAAAACCCATCTAACCTGACCAATTTATCTTTCTATTTATCTCCCATGAATTCATCTAGTTTCCTCAAATGCACTTATGTTATTCACCTCAGCTATTCATTGTGATACATCTCAAATTCCAATCTTTCTTTGGGTACAGAAATTTCTCCAGAATTCCCTATTGAATTTATTGGTGATTATTTTATATTTATGGCCCAAGTCTTGGTCTTATCAATGCCAGCCTTATCAAACCATTGCATAATCCTAAAGACTTCTGTCAGAACACCCATCAGTTTCTTTTCTGAAGAAGAGTTGCAGCTTATTCAATTTTTCGTCATAGATGTAAGCTCCATTATGTGACATTCTCCTTTATGTGCCCTGTATCCATTATACCAGAACTGTTCACAGTACTTTAAGTCTGGTCTAGCCAAAATTTTACACAAGTTTTACATAACTTCTGTTTTTCAGTTCTGTCCTTCTAAATATGTTTTCTTTGTGATCTTATTAAACTGGTGATTTGCATATCTATACCTCCAGATCTCTCTGTTCCTACACCCAATTTAGATGCTTAATTGCCAAGTAAATATGTTGATTCCTTACTCCTTCAGCCAAAATATATATTTTTTGTTCATGTTGAAATTTTTTGTCAAGTGCACACACAATCTGCAAGATTTTTAATATCGTCATGTGTTTTGTCACAGTCCTTTGGATCCATAAATTTGAAATTGTACCTCCAAATCCCAAGCCAAATTTGTTTAGTTACATAGTTAGATAGTTACATAGTTGTTTAGTCAGATGTTTAGCGGCACGGTAGAGTAGTGGTTAGCACGACGCTATTACAGCGCCAGTGATCGGGGTTCGATTCCTGTCACTGTCTGTAAGGAGTTTGTACGTTCTCCCGTGTCTGTGTGGGTTTCCTCCGGGTGCTCCGGTTTCCTCCCACATTGCAAAGGCGTACGGGTAGGTTAATTTGGGTTTAAAATGGGCGGTGCGGACTCATTGGGCCGAAAGGGCCTGTTACCACACTGTAAGTAAGATTTAAATTTAATAGTGAACATCAATACTGTGGAACACCACTTACTGCTATTTGCCTTTAATACTCTTTTGTATCTATTAATGTTACATCTTAAAAGAACTCATTAATAAAGATACGTCTGCACTTTACTAACTTTTTAATTTCAATATATTTACCTACTAAATCTTTAGTAGGTAAATATATTGGCTCTATAATCCTTCATACCACTGCTCTATAATTGTTATTGCTTGGATGTTCCTCTACATTTACTTCTTTGGTTATGGTTCATTTCCCATTACTAAAATCAGCAGTGGTCTCCTTATCAGTGGACATTTACATATTGAATTAAGGGAAAAATTTAGATTAAAAAATTGTTTGATGTACCCATTTTACTCCTGCCTGCCAGTTTATTTTGGGATTCTTATTCTATGTTACTTACTCATCTTACATGAGTCAATGGGGGTGGCAGAGGTCATAGATCTAGGGAGGGCTAGACCATATTGGGATTTGAGCACAAGGGTTGGTTTTTAAATCTGAGACATAACTGAATAGAAGATCAATGAAATCAACAGACTTGGGGTTACAGGTGAATGGAACTTATGGCGAAAAAGACAGCAGAGTTATGAACGAGCTCCAATATACAGAGGATGCAACGTGGAGAATTTTGGAATAAAAACCAGGGTGCAGGCTTTTATAGAAAATAAGCTGCCTTGGTGATAAACAGTAAATGAGGTTGGAAACTCAGCTCAACAGCTGGAGTACCATGATTGAAAACAGTCTGACACAGTTTCAAACAGTGGCTGTAGGAAGAGATGATGAATGACAAGGGTATAGAGTTTATAGTGGCCACTGAAGATTTTGCACATCCCCATCATTTAACAGAATTACATTTCAACTCATTTACCACTTGATTGGCAACATGACAAACAGAGGCTCAAGAGGTGGAGCCAAGTGTTATACATATTACACATGGAACCTCAGATCCAGGTTCTGATGTTGTTGCCAGGGTCAGCGGGCTCAGGAACAGCTACTTTGCCACAACCATCAGGTTCTTGAACCGAACTGCACAACCCTAACCCTACCTCAGCAGTGGAACGTTGCGGACCACCTCTTGCACTATCATAAACTTGTCTCTGATTGTGCAAAAACAAGACCTTAATGCACAAAAAAGACCCAGTCTTTTTCTCTCTCTCTTTTCACTGTCTCGTATAATTTATATTCTGTAAGTAGTCTGTATTTATGTGCCTATGATGCTGTTGCAAGTAAGTTTTTCATTGTACCTCACCTTCCTTGTGCATGTGACAATAAACTGGACTTGACTGATGAAAAAAGGATGGACGAAGGTTTTAGCAGATGTCTTCCTTACATCCAAGCTGCAGATATCTGAAATAAAAACAGAAAATGCTGGAACCAGCATGTGGAGAGAGAGAGAGAAACAGCATGTAGAGTTGAAGACCCTACGTTCTGACACAAACCGCCACTTTTCTCCCCATCTGTACTAACCCAATGTAGCTGCATTGTGTAATGAATTGACCTGTACGATTGGTACGCACGACAAGTTTTTCACTGTACCTCGGTACATGTGACAATAATAGACCAATATCAATACCAGATGCCGCTGAGTATTTGCAGCGTTTCCTGTTGTGCAAACAACATGTTAAAACTCTAAAAACATATATAATTTTTGTTCTACAGAATTGCTGTGACCTAGAAGGAGGCAATTCGGCCCATTGAGTTGATACTAGCGGGCCCAGGTACCGTCAGCGCCGCGCTGTCTCGCCGCTCCCGCCCAGTTGCTAAGAGCGCCTCGGCACACCGCCTCCTTCCCCGTTTGGATTGGCTGCTGCTTTGCCGCGTGCGCCACAACTGCCATTTTGAATCGAGCTGCTGGTGGCGCGCTCTTTCACTGCCTGCTGCCCCGGAGGGAAAGCACTTGGTGGTTGCGGGCCCGCCTCGCCCCCGTGGAGCGCAGGTAAGCCCCGCGACATCTTGTGTCTTCTGGCTCCCGGCTCCCGTCCTTCGGCAGGCTGGGGGAGTTGGCGAGAGAGAAAAGTCCTGCCGGGGGCGAGAAGGAGTCAGGGCGCTGCGGCCTTCCGGAGCAGGCCGTTGCGGGTGGATTTCCACCCGCTCTGGGAACGGGCTCTGGCCGGTCCCCTTTCTCGGGAGGAGGAGGGAGGGGGGAAATAATGCCGTCTGCATTCCCTCGCAGGGAGGTGGATCAAGCTGGCGCTGGGTAGCCGCGCCTCCTCGCTAGGCTTTGCCCACAGTTACTTCCTCCTGCATCAGTTATAAACAGGGCATCTTTCAAGGCCGTCGTGCATTAAGTTACAACGCTGGTAAAAAGCCACGGTAAAGAAGTAGGGATTCAGCCCTCCGAGCCCGTCCTCCATTCGTCAAGATCACGGCTGATCCAACTTTGCTCCATTTTCCTGCATTATCCTTGCTTCTCTTAATAGTCCATAATCTGTTGACTTTACTTTGAATGGACTGTGGTTGGTCCTCCACAGTCTACCGGGGAAGAGAATTCCAAAGATCACTCATTGTTTAAGGGAGGAAGTTTCTCCTCGTCTAAGTCGTGACTGTCTCAGAACATCTAAGCGAGGCGAAATGGCCACCGTGCGTATACCCTGTCCGGTCCTGTAAGAATGTTGTAGGTTTCAATGTGATTACCTTGCCTTCCAAACTCTATAGAATGCAAGCCTCGTGAATATAATCCCTCCTCGTAAGGCAAACCCACTGAGCTCATTCTCTCCATTTCTCCCTCTGGCTGCTGTTGTTTCTCTGCGCGAAGTGCTGCATTTTTTTTCTCGTTCTCGTATTTCCTGCCATTATAAATTGCCGTGCAATGAAGTCTTTGAGTATGGTACTGAAGGAGTTAATATCTACAAGAAGCACCGGATGTAAAACTCGAGCTTTATTCCTCAGGGAAGAGTGGAAAATTAAATTGTTACAAAACATGGTACATATTATATCAATATTCTGCTTGTTAATGTTTTTTTTAAATAGTAATTGGCATTCTCTGAACATGCTAACACTTGAAAGTAAATTCCAGTGCTGTCTTGATTGAACTGTTGGACTAATACCATCGTATTTTTGGGCTCCTTGAGAGCACAGTAAATGGGAACATTTTTATTTTCCTTCAAGAAAGGAAACGCATCCTGACCACAATTAGAATAAATATTTAGATTTTTCAATCACTAGATATTCTTCCAATCCCACCTTCTGTATGTATGATTTGAAGTTCAAATGAGGGGAGATGGTTTTCATGATCACATTCCATTCAGTAATGCTCGCTTCTGCTTTTTGTGGGTTTTCATTTTCTGGTCATTATTCAAGCATAGAAACTTAATGCTATGATAATATGTGAGGAAAGTGACATCTGGCATGACCGCAAAGGTTTACAAATTCAATTTCAGAGGTTTTATTGCATTTTGCTATAATATCGCATGCTGGTTTTAAAACTTGCTAAGGAGAGCTGTGGAAATAGTTTGTATTCGGTGGCTTCTGGTCCATGCTAATTGAGATATTAGACATATTCTTAGCAAGTTATTTAAAAACAAAATGCAGAGCCTGTAATGTTAACATTCTTGGCTGACTAAAGGGTAATACATGTGTTCTTTAAACTTGGCCTGTAAGATCAGATGCACTGCACAACTGGTAAGAGGAGTGCAGATCAAGAAAGGAGACCAAATGGCACAATGTTTACTTTATTATCTGTGGTGTGTTGTACAACGGCACTAACCACTTGTTCTATTATGTCATTGGTGCAAGACTGATGATTTGAAAGAAATCATTATAGAGTCTTTTGCGGCTGAATATGTTCTGAAGCACTTAAAACCATTTAAGTCTGAACTGTAGTTACTGCTGTCGGACCTTGGTAGATAACTTCTGCACAGTAAGGTTCCACAAACGGCAAAGAGATCATTACTAATTTTTCCTGCAGACGTGACTATTGGTTGAGGCACAGGAGAACTCTCCAGCTTTTCTAGGATTTTTTTTGCATCCATGTGCAAAGCAGACTGAAATGCAATTTTAATGTTTTGCTTAAAGGCCACATTTCTGCATCATTCCTTCTAGTTTTAGTCTGGAACTGTTGCCTATGTTTTGTCCTTGAGTGGGTTTTAGACTCACAACTTTGAACTCTTAAGTATTGCCACTGGTTGTACTCTTCAACCTTTCCTCCGATTCTGGTTGATTGATAAGTACCAGGTGATTAGACTGGATGCCAACAAAGTAGCAATGCAAATCTGTAGTACAGTTGCCTGGTGTGATTTTTTTAAAATGTATCTGACTAGGATAAATCTTTAATGAATGCATATTTTACCTGACTTTGGTAGTAAATTTGTAAATGATCATTCCTTAAAGGCAATTGAAATGCAATATATTTTCTGTTTTTTTTGTTTCAGTGTAAGTATACAACTGCATCTGATGAGAACAAAACAGGATTAACATATCAGGTTAATGACGTTTCATCCGGACTAAAACTTAAAATGTGTTTGATTTCTAAATTGCAGAGATGGCAAAGGGTGGAGAGAAGAAATAGAATATCAATGATAGGGATCAAGAGAGACTGAACACAAGTTGTGAGTGTGCTTGCTGAGAGGATGTGGTGAACGTGAAATAATCACATATTGATCTGCCTGGAGGAGATGTAAATAAGAAATAAAAAAGAAATAGCAGTATATTAATGAAAACACAAGAAGGAACGAGAAAGAAAAACACTGGAACTAATTCTACCGTATTTAATAGGGCTGTGACCACACCTGTACCATTTCCTGCACCAGAATGCTAGAAAGGTGAAAAAGTGACCAGTGGAAGCAGTTTTGGGGGATAATCTATTGGACGTGGAGATTGGAAGATGAGGGAGAGAGGAATGCTTTCCTTGCTCTGGTTGAGGGAACTTGAGACCGAAGTGTAGGGAAAATGGAAAAGCTGTCATCTATATCCTTAACTGGTGAAGGAGAAACTTCACTGTTAAAGAAAAAGGAAGACATTTTGGAAGCATTGATGCAGAAGATGTAATCATCAGAATAGGTGTAACAGAGTCAGAGAAAGTGGAATGAAATCTTGTATCTTAGATAAGATAAGATATCTTTATCAGTCACATGTACATCGAAACACAGTGAAATGCATCTTTTGCGTAGAGTGTTCTGGGGGCAGCTCGCAGGTGTCGCCACGCTTCTGGCGCCAACATAGCATGCCCACAACTTCCTAACCCGTGTGTCTTTGGAATGTGGGAGGAAACCCATTCTTAGCATTCCAGCATTCTGTCATTCAGAATAAGGAAAGTGTTTGCCATGTCCACATTCAACAGTTTATCTTTGGGACTTCTGTCTTCAGTGTAATGTCATTATGGTCACATTTCTCTCTCCACTTATCAACATCCCAAAGGGACCTGTTCCTCTGTGGTCCTCTAGTTCATTCTTCCATCTTCAGCAATGGCCGCTCTTGCTGCCTTTTACAATGCTAAGTCTGTCTTTTGACCTTCCTAAGGTTCAGATCCTTTGTTCCCTGCAACTACAACTTTTCTGTTCTAATGACAGGTCATGGAGCTGAAGTGGTAACAAGATTTTTATTTCCTTTCTCTGTACAGATGCTTCCTGACCTGATGAAGTTTTCTAACATTTTATTTTCATTTCAGATTTCCAACACCTTTAGTTCTTTTGCTTTTCTGTTGGTGTTCAATTGCTTAAATAAAGCTAAACCATGAACTAAAAACTAAATTTGGGTAGTGCAAAATAAATGAGCACAAGAAGGAAAGTCCAAGGCCAAGTCTTCCAAGATTCTCAGTGATATTATGCAAGACTTTTATTGTGCTTGTGTGAATGCAACTTTAAACTATTTCAGTCCTTGTAATGTTGCTGTTTCAAGAAGTTACAACAAACTGTCTTCGACCTGATACCTTAACTCTGTTTCTCTTTCCACAGATGCTGTCTGATCTGAGTGTTCTAGCATTTTCTGTTTTTATTCTGTGATAGGAATGGGTGCAGAATTCTGGGATTTTAATTGTGGTGCAGTTGTTTTCAATGTATTGCTGCTTTTGTTCTTGGGGATGGGGCTTTATTGTGTTGACAACACCAGCTTGTGTGAGTTTATGCCATTACTGCATCCTGTAGCTAGTCCTTGTGTCTGGCACAGTTTCATAGTAGTGTAAGGTGTCAGGAGTTCTAACAGGACAGGCTGTTTCACTTTTGCTTCAGATGCTGCTATCTGGGTGATTATTCATTTACACCCCACGCATAATTTTCTTGAAGGAATTTGATAGGTCAGGAAATGGACTATAAAAGAATATCTAGCCTGTATACAACATAACCAGCTAGTGTTGATTATAGTTTTGGGTAAATAGGGTGTCTAGTATATTGGTGCTTAGGGATTGTGCTGCAGAAGGTCAGGTGAAATGGCTGACCACCTTTGTCAGAAGATGGCTGTTAGTTTTCACAGATCATCTGAAGTTTGGGTCATCAATTAGGTCTTGCTTAGGCGAATGTGAAAGTTGCATTGTTAATGAAACTAGACTTTTTGAAACCATCAGCACTGGTTCCATTACTGATTTCCTGTCACAGCCCAAATGCATTCACCTAATTCAATATTTTTCTAAGAATATTTTCCTGTGAATCTTCTGTAATGATGCTGAGCAATTATTTCCTCTACCTTAGCTGTTGTGCTCCAAAGTATTTTGGGAGTCCAGCAAGATCTCTGTTTGACCTCCTCTACATTCATAGGCAGGTATTTGGTGACAGATTGTGTAAAAATGCATTTTGATGCCCCTCTTTTCTTCAGTCTCTGCTCATAATTTCTCCATTGCCTCAGCAGCCAGATTGCTTGCTGACTTACAGTGAGATATCTGCAGCTGAGTGTTGGTCCCAACTCAAAATGTTTGTCTTCAGCACCAACTTTGTTCATTGTCCTAATCTTGATATATAAGGGCCACTACAGTCTCATCCATCTCTCCTGCCCAGTTGATTACGGACTGCCCTTTGGATTTGTGGACCACCCATGGGCTACTCAAGAGGATGCTACTTGGTCACTCCTGCCACATCCAGCAGCATATGCACCTTCCAAGGTTTGAGAAACCTGACTGCCAGCCATAAATCTCCCATTACAGAATTTCTCCCTTTTTTTTGGCCTAAGATCGGATGTGTTCGATATGTGCTATAGTTTGGGGAGCATTGTTATTGTGCTTCAGCCCTTGTAGGTCTGTTTGCTCCTCCCAGTTTTGACTGCTTGTGTATTACCCATGTTAATTGTTTTTTTTTACCTGACAGGACCTTAAACTATGAAATTCCCTCCGAGTTTGTCTGCCTCTACTTCTCCTTTTAAGATGTTCCTACAATCTACATTGATGAAATCTTGGGTTATCTGTCCTGATTAGCTTTGAAATATTGTTTGTGATTACAGATCTGTGTAAATATAAGTTGTTACTTTGTAAAAGGTCCTAATATTAGAGGATTTCTTGATGGATATGTGCCCCTGTTATCATTCCATACTTTTAAACTATTCCCTGTTAGATATAACCTTAATCTTCATGGGAATGCAGGAACCAGGACTTGGAAGATTACATGCATATGTTTACAAGGCTTTTTTTTAAACTTGGAGCCTTACAGGTCTACATAGTACAAAAGAAAGGAAATTATCCCACATCTTCTCTACACTGCCTATAGATCACTATTTAGGCCTCTCTTCAGCTTGCATACCTGGTGAGTTACAGCACACTATGTTCAAGCTCAGGTGGTGGAAAGCCTTTAAAGACATGTTGTGCATGGTCCCACACCAGCTAGATATGGCCTAGTGTAAACAGTTCTGGAATTCTGTACTCCAGAATGCAGTGAATGCTGACTCATAAAGAATCTAACTCGGTCTTGAAGGACAGTGGGTATTGGGCAGGATATCAGATCGGTTATACGGCCTACTAATGTTCCTGCTCTGTAAATAGGTTTTTTAAAAATCAACCTAGTTATTAGGGAGCTTGGGGTTGCATTATTTTAAGCAGATTGTTTTCTAGTCCTAATGCATTTTTATCAAAATGCTAATATCAGCTATGTAATTACTAATGAGCATGTTCTTTTTAATTGATATTCTGTCATAGAAGTAGTTGTAAAGATGGCTACACCTGAGAAAGGGGGAAAGGCTGAAGGAACAAAGAAGAGAAATAAGCCTGACAAGTCTTCCACAAAAATAGAAGAAGAAAAACTGGAAAGTGAAGAGGAAGAGGAGGAAAGAGGTAGAGTACAAATCAGTTCCTTTTTAATTTAAAAAAATTTAAGTCTAACATCATTTACAAGGATACCAATTTAATGTTGCAGTTGGATTACTGGAAAGAAGCCCTATCGTAGAGGGAAAAAGGGAAAAGAAAAAGGTGGAAAGACTGACTTTACAAGTGACACCATCTGCAAAAGAGACATTTAGTATTCCTGAAGGTAAACATTCTAAAGTTTTGTGGTCATAATTGCTAGGTTTTAATGTCGTAATTGATTTTTGTTTTGTGTGTGGGGGAAACAAAAATGTGGCAAAACTTGAGTGGTTTGGATAGATCGCAAAGAACTCATAAGGTCTGTGGAAGGAATGGGGATGATTTGCTGTGAAGTTTTTGTCTCGTGGCACTCTGTTCTTGGGTGAAGCATGTGCCATGGAAGGAGAGGACCATATTCCATCATATTTTTACTGCAAAAGCTGAATTTTAAAGGAAAAGTAAGTTGATATACAATTAACAAAGTCTTTGAAATGCCTAAGGAAAGAATGTATCATGAAAGCCATTGGTTGGTTAGTTCTCTTCTCACTAAATCTATGCAGGGTTTTTTTATATAAGTAATGGATGATTGAATTTATTTTGACCAGGCTCTTAAAGGAGGGTTTGTTTTTTAAAAAAAAATTAATGTCAATGGACTTTTAATTGTCCAACTTTCAAGTTTGTATTTGTACAGGAACTCCAACTCACCTGGATGTGTTCAACATGTTTTACAGATGTAAGATTTCTGCTGCCTTAAAAATTTTGAATATTTGCTGGGGAACAGAACTGAAAGCAAGTTGCCCACTTGTGTATCTCATTCAAATGTCAGTTATAGAGCCATAGAGAGATGCAGCATGGAAAGAGGCCCTTTGGCCCACCAGTCTGTATCGACCATCCATTTACACTAATCCTACACTGATCCAAGTTATTTTTAATTCTCTGATCAACTCCTCCCAGATGTTACCACTAACTTGTGCACTTCAATGTCCAATTAATCTATCAACCTGCACATCCTTGGAATGTGCGAGGAAGCCAAAGAACCCAGAAGTGATTCTTATAAATTATGAAGATGATCATGTTGGTCAACCAAGTGTGGCACACATCCAAAACTGATCCTCATCCAGTGTTCACAGGATGATTTCAGCTGGAGTCACCAGATTGCATGAAGAAAGGAACCCCAGTCATTTTTTCCCTCCCTGCTCCTATCTCCTGATGTCTTCTTTTGGTATGTTGCTGAGATGCTTGATATGCTAATGATGTGCTAATTTGGTTAGGTAATGTACTGGAAAGATGTTTTATGTGGAAGATGGACCTGTTGGTCCTGATTCTGTAGTGTAAATTTAATGTAATTCTATTTTAGAAGCCCTCCCTACTATCTTAGTTGATTATCTAATTTAGCAAGCTTTGGAAGATTTAAGTTGTTGAAGATAAAGGTGTACATAACCTAGATTCTCTTTAACTTAACCAGTTGAGGTATTTTTTAAAATCTTGATTGGATAACTCATGGAAATTTGTCTTGGAGCAATTGTGTGTAATATTAAAATGGTGTAAAACATTAATGAATTATGATATTGTTTTGATAGGTAGAGGCACAAGGCTGGGAGAAATTGAGAGGATACAGTATTTCATGGGCAAAACTAAGGCTGAAGATCTCAAAACTCTGCACAAAATCTTATACAATAGGCCAGGTTCGGTAAGATGCTGAAAATCTGTTTGAGATCGATCATTTTAATAGACTGTTTCCATGCTGTATGACTCCAAGACTCTTCTTAACAAAAAATGAAAACAGTTTAATAGCTTATTTTATGAAGAGTCCCATGCTTAAAATTGTTTTTCTGCATGGGAACTCAATTGAGATGCAGCCTTTGCACTAGACCAAAATAAAGATTTTTATTTTGTCCGTGGAATTTTCTGGTGACCCTGGAGGGGGGCATTCCTTCAGAAGCACAAATCATGAGCTGGTGTTATGTATGTATATAACCCATAAGTAGTGATGTTCAGAGATGACCCACAACATTACAGTCAATGTGGTCTGCTCTTTGCATAAACTGACACGCACACACTTCCAAAAGGGATTTTAGTCCTCTCCTGATTGCAATAGAGTTAAGGTCAGTGCTCATGAAGTCCAGATCAAGTATTAAAATCTGTATATTCTATTTCTTCACTGAGTTACTCATTAAATGCAAGTACTTAAATATATCATTTTTACAATGGGGAGGTATGATGCTTTTTTTTGTATACCCTAATCTAGTCAGTATGTTCTGAAATTTATTTTAAATTTTATTAATGAGTTTTTCATCCTTGATGCTTTTCAGCTTCCCACATTGAAGAAAAACATTCGTCTCTTCACTGGATTCTCATTTGAAAGTGGTAGTGACCAGCACAAGAAAAAAGAAGAGGTATTGAAAAAGTGAGTGACCAAATATTCAATTTTCCCATTGCGTACTATTAAGAGGAGAAATTTCAAAATGGAGTACTCTGGATAAGAATATTTGAAAACGCAGTTACCTTGATCCCAGAAAATAATTAGGATTAAAGTAATTGGACATGTACTTAGTCTGAATTAAATTTGTCGTTTGGGTGCAAGTAATATGGAAATATAGTTCTTCCTTAATGCGTGTTTCCATGACACAAATTGGGTACAATGCAATTGATGGCTATGGAAGCACTATTTACATTACATGGGCCGAATTGGTTGTAATGCGATTTAGATTAGGAACTGGAGAACCACTTAAGAGAGATTTTGGAAATTGACAAGCAGGACAAAAAACTGCTTGGGGGGAGGGGGGTGAAGTCTTGTGTTTGGGGGATGTGGATGATTTATTTATGTGTAACCTCCTCACAGTAATCAGACACCATTGTCTCTTAGGAACACAGGCTACTAGTTTGACCATGGGAGGCCATTGGAAATTGATGTAATTGCTTCTATCCTCTGTTCCATACTTCCATACTCTGTTAAACAATGTTACATGGAATTTAGTATTTTTAGCTTGAAGTAACAAAATAAATTTATAGTTATTTAAAACATCTCAAATCCTGCAGGAAAAATGACTTTAATTGCGTGTCTGAAACTCTACCTCCCAACCCCTTTTTCTCATTGACACAATTATTTTTATAATGTGATTTTCTATAATGCAAGGTTTCTTAGGAGCGCAACTAGCTGAGATGGTTGATGCATTGGTTTCAATTTTCCAAAATTTCTGAGATTTGGGGAAGATTTCATCAAATTAGAAAATAGCAAATATAACTATTATTTAAAAAAGATAGGGAGACCAAGCAGGAAACTGCAGACCAAAAAATAGTCATAATATTCTGACAGTCACCATGTTTTTTTTTGAAAGGGAAATCCTGTTTGATCAATTTACTGGAGTTCTTTGCAGAAGTGATGTGTGTTGTGGAGGGGAAAAAAGAGAATCAGTAGATGAACTAGAATTTCCAGAAGGCATTTGATAGGTGCCACATCATAGTTTTTTCCACAAATCAAAGCTCCTGGAGTAGGAGGTAACATTAGTGTCGGTAGAAGACCATTGATCTAACAGGAAATGGAGCAGACATAAACAGTTTTTCTAGTTGGGTGTGCTATAGGAATCAGTGCTGCGATTTCTTGCAGTTTATGTAAATTGTTTGGATGAAGGCACTAAAGGCATCGTTACAAAATTTGAAATTACATTTGAAATATTGATTAGATTAAAAATTGATTGTCTGGTATCTGATTGTTTGGAAATCCTGATGGTCTGGCTTCTGGCTCACTCGCTAGTTTGGAATGTGAACCAGAGGTCCGCAGTGCAAGCAGGGAGTGTAGCTGGGGTTTTGATTCGGGCAAGGTGCGCAGCCAGAGCCAAGGTTGATGTTTGAATACCAGGGATCAGGAATGTGGTTAAAATTTGCAGCTAGAGCTGGGGTGCTTGCATCTTTCTTGCTCCATTTCAACTCATTGGATTCACTGGAAAATTTATTATACCACTGTGTAACATGTAAGAATTTTTTTTTAAGTATGCTTGGGTATTAGCAGGTAACATCCAATAATCCAGAAAATCTGCTAATTGAGCATCAAAGTTCCAAGATCAGAGCAAAGTCATTTTTTTCTTGTTTTAGTGTAAAGCCTTACAAGCAGCATACTTTTATTTCAAATGCCTTGTCACCATATTTCATGAACGACTTTATAAAAATGTGCCCAGAATTAGTTTAAAAAGATTTTAAATGTCTTTATCAGAGGTAATTGCCCTTTGGAGCCAGCTTTGCCTTGCAGGATGATTGTCGAATGTGGCAGGTCAGCTCATCTGGCCTTCCACATCCAGACAAAGTATAGGCAAGAAGGGTCCATGGCTCAATGACTGCCTATAAGTCACTGACAAAACCTTCACCTCTGACAATGGGACAAGATGCTACATTAAGGTACTTGAAGATGCTCTGTTTTTATGAAAACATGTATGCTTTTTAATGTTTGTACTGTTCTATTGATATTTTCTGTTTGTTCCCCATAATTTTAGGAATCCAATTTCAGTATTGAAGGTGATTTGTACTGTCCTGGATCTGGAAAGAAAGGGCACTAAAGATGAAATTGTATCAAAAATTTTGAACTTCTTGATGAGACCCAAAGCATCTGGGAAGGTAGATGTGGTGAAATCTGAGTTGCTTGTTTGGAATAAGGCAAAACTCACTATGCAATTTACACCTCAGTAACAGGATATCATTTTAATTGCAACAGCTAAACAGTTCAAGAAGGGCAGCAGGGATTAGCTATTAAGTCTGATGTATGTAGTATGGAAATTATTAGGAAAGGGATGGGATTAATCTACATTTGGAAAATTGGGGATTAATCAAAAATAGTCAGCTTGGTTTTATTTGGGGAAAGATCCTATCTGACCAATTTGATTGGATATTTTGAAGAGATGGTTAAATGTATTAATGAGGGCACTGAGTCTACATGGACTTTAATAAAGCCTTTGACAAAGTTCTAGATGGGAAATTGGTCCAAAAACTTAGCCCATGGGATCCAAGGCAAACTGGATCTAAATTGGTTTGGTAATGGAAAACACTGGAGGATTGTTTTAGTGATTGGAAGCTTATGACCAGTGGTGTACCACAGGGGTCGGTGCTGGACCCTCGTTGTATTAATGATTTGGATGCTAATGCAGGAGGTAAGGTTAGTAAGTTTGTAGTTAGGATGAAAATTGATGGTGGTGTTAGGTGGATAATTCTAGACTACAGGATGATATTGATCAGTTGGGCAGAGCAATGGCAGGTGGAATTTAATCCTGATAAGTGATCAGTAGGACATGCACAATGAATGATTGGGCCCTAGGGAGTATTAAGCGGCCTTAGTGTACAAGTCCATGGATCCATTAAGGCAACCGTGCAGGTAAGTAAGGTGGTGAAGAAAGCATACAAGATAGTTGACTTCATTAGCCAGAGCAGAGAAGTTGTGGTATAACCTTATGAAATATAGGATTCCAGCTGTGCTCTAACCAGTGCGCATTTCTGGTTTCTGGATTAGAGGATGGGCATGATTGCACTGGAGGGGTTGCAGAGGAGATTTTCCAGGATGTTGCCTGGAATGGAGTGTTTCATTTCGGAGAGGCTGGATAGCATGGAGTGGAGATGGCTGAAGGAGGACCTGACAGAAGTGTGCAGAACTGAAGGGTATAGATGGGATAGATAGATAGTAGGAACATTTCCTCATAGGTCAAAAATTAGAGGACTTGAGATTTGAAGTAAGAATTTTGGAGGAGATGTGAGGAATTTTTTTTTGCCTGGTTAGAATCTGGAATGTATTGCATGAGGGGGTGGTAGGGATAGGTACTCTCACAACATTTTGAGAAGGACCTAGGCAAGTACTTGAATCACTGAGACATAGAAGGCTATGGACCAATTGTTGGTAAATGGGATCAATATAGATGGGTGTTTGAAGGGCAGAATGGGTATGATGGGCTGAAAGGCCTGTTTCCTTGTTATGTGACTCTGATAACTTGATATTTATTTATAAGCAAAGATAAAGACATCAAAAATGTGCTTATAATTAGGTTTACTTCAAGTTTCTGCTAAAATCCATTTATGTAATCACAAGCAAAATCTCTGAACCAGAACAAATAGGCAGCATAATTGAATAAAATTAATACATGCCTTAACAACTAGTTAGTCAAACTACTTTGCAGATCGCAGGTATGATGATTCAATTAATCCTTTAACAGATTTATTTTGTATTTAACTATATTTGCAGTCACTACCAAAGCCTAAGAAAAAGCGTCAAAAGGGTGGAAAGAAAGAAAGTTCAGGGTCCAAGAAGAAATCCAAGGCTTTAGAAGAGATTCTTACAGATGAATCCAGCAGTGAGGAAGAAAAGAAAGAACAGGAAAAATCTTCACATGAAAGTGATATGGAAGAAGCAGCAGAGGTTTGTAATTATCATTCTTGAAAGTGCTGTAGATTTTTTTTCCTTTTCAGGAATTAACTAGTTATTTTTAAGGTCTATACTGGTCTGTAATTGTAAGAGTGAGAGAGGACTTGATTGAGAGTAGACGCAGAGTCCAGTTGGAATTTCATAGGGACTTTGGGCTATAAAGTCATGAACTGTCTTGGGTGCTTTTGAAGGGTTAGTGGGAAGAGGGTAAACAGAAATCTGTGATTTGGAGATGTATTACATGCAATGTCTGTTTTCATTTGGTATTCACTACATAATTCTTGGATCTCTGTCCCGGTAATTTTGATAGTCCATTTAATAACTGATGATCAGGTTCTTGTTGCTACAATTGTCAACATCAAAAATATTTTCTACTCATTAGTATTTATATCTGCCAGTTATTGATTCACTGACCTAGAAGGTGCAAATCACGCTGAATCTGGGTGCACTGCACTTCATTCCTTACTCAAGGGATTTCAAGTATATGGACATCAGAGAGAAAGTTTTATGAAGCTTTTATTCCTACAGTGCAGGTGACCTGTAATCTAATGCCATGGTGTCAGTTACACACAAATGAAAATTTAAACATGGTGTCTGGTGAAGTCCAAGTGATGACATATTGATGTGGTTCCATTTTAATAGATTTCATGGGAAAATTGAATTGTCTGCAGTTTTCTTTCTATGGTTAAAAGTCGTTCATTACTAAATGTTGGTGATTCTTCAGTCCTATTGATTTGTCCTTTTCAGTTATCAAGAAGAATGGGCAATTATTAGGTGATTGGAAGCAGTTAGACAAATCAAGATTGCTTTGGGAGAGTAAACACAATTATAAATCTGAAGTAAAGTTTTAAGGTGTATAATCATGCTAACAGTGTACTGAACAGTAGGTGATCATGATAAACCATATAGAAAGCAAATCCAGACTATTAACTTGATAAATCAAGACCTGAGGGTACAGTTACAAGATGTGAAAGCCAAATAGATTGATGTTAGATCTTGTCAAATAATCGGCATTGCAACTTTATAGAAATGATACTACATAAAGTGACTTTTGGGCAAGTTAGTGGAAAGAAGATTTCAAGCTGTTAAATGAAGTAATTGGGACTAGGTCTAGTGGAATTCCTTATTTATCCCTAAGCAGTTGTTCAGGGTCAAGGATGACTTGCCAACACAGTGTAGAAGAAGCCTGTGCATGAATTCTTTTAATGTAATGGTTGCAACATACTAGTTACCACATAGTCATGACAGAACAATGTCTTGGTCCAAAGGAATTTGGAGAACTTCATGCTCTGGTGTGGGCATTTACTTTTTTGCATTCTACCCACGTACAGATGTCTATCCACACAGTCATCCACAAAACACATTCCCATACTATGCTTTCCACATTTTTAACCCCACCCCCCACCCCCGAGACCCCATCTTGCTTCTCCGCATTCCCTCTCAATCCAGCCTCGTTCACATGGTAATACTAATTTTTCCTTTAATTTTGATACTTAAAAAAAACCACTGGAACAATTACTGGATGACCTTGATTCATAATTTACATAAGGAATAAATAAGATGGTATTTGAATTGCATTGCATTCTACATAGTATGTTGTGTTAGAATTGTATCGCTGTTTACTGAAAGTAGTTAATTTCTCTAATTAATGTTGATTAAGGGACATCTATAATCTGAATTTTTTTTTTGCAGTCTTCTATAATTCCGTTGATTTTGAGCAATGATTGGTCGTCTTTAATTGGGACGGGTTCCTTGGCTTCATACAGTTTTTGGAAATCACTTTGTTGTAACCCTAAAGCATACCACAGAGTGGCATTGAATATTTTGGGAGTGTTGAGAATGTCTTTTTTTTCTCCAGCCACCAAAGAAAGTGACAAAAAAAGAGAAAGCCACAACAAAAGCTGTGCCTAAAGGCAAGAAGGGACAAAATACTAAAATAACAAACGTGAAAAAGGCTGACAGTAGCACTGCAAAAAAACCTGCAGCTCCTGCCAAGAAGGGTAAGTACTTAAGTAACTCATTTGTGAGATTAACAAATGACCGATTAACAGATACATTATGTTTGAGAGGGGACTGTTAGCTTGTTTGGGAAAAATTCCCTTGCTTTGTTTTACTCGCATCCTCAAAATAAGTTTAAATTACTAAGGTAAGATGTGCAGTTTTGTATAATTGCTCTGACTACCTTCAGTCATTGATTTTTGTTTTTATGCTCCTCTGTCCATCTTTTATTCCTCTAAACTATTCAAAAAAAAAAATCTTTTTCTAAAACTGATAAAATTTAATACAGAAGCTAAACAAAGAATTCTCTTAACTGAATGTTATTGAGACTTAGTAGCACAGTTTGCATTCTCCCTAGTTTGCATTCGGTGCTGGCACCAGGCTTATGGTAGTTTAGATGCAAAGTAGTCCTGACCTGAAAGAGGATATGTCCTGTACCAATAAATATACCAATAAGTATACCAATTGTATAATTTTCCTTGGATTCATTGCATTTGTTTGCTTAATGATGAACAGTGCTTCCACTAAGAACTGAAAAGAAACTGCCTAGTATGCTTGCAGATGACAGGTTTTTCATCTCCAAGGATGACATGCAATTTGTAAGGACAGTATTATAACTTCCTGTACCACTTGGTTCCTATTTCATGTAATTTTGTTCCCTACATTTGGGAAATGGCATTATAAAGGTAGCTTTGACTGAGAAGCTAGGCATGAGTTAGTAAACATTTTTCTTAAGTTGCATTTTAACAAAGGCCAAAATGTTAGGGGAATAAATTTTTTTCTTTGCTTGTGTTAGGATAAGATTTGCAGCATTTTCCTGGGGTTATCATATTTAAATAGAGATTTGAGGCATCATTGTATGGACATTGTGCTGTACCCAAGGATCCTGGTTCCAGTAACAGAACCACAAAATTGAGAACAGTGTGGAGATGAAATGCTTTTACTGATCTTATCAGTTGCCTTTTTAAAATTACATGCATTTGAATATTGTCATATTTTAGAAGACAGTTATGGTGTAAATTTTCTGTAATGCCCCTTTGGTAAGAATTGATACTATCAGCCTGAAGTTGTAATGCACAGGATTGTGCACTTTTCCACTATCCCAATGGTGCAGAAAATGGAATATTCAAGTTTACTTAGGAAAGATCTTCTATTGATGTAAAAACTTTGAAATCAAATTCATGACCTGCTATATTCCTTAATATGACTGACATGGAGTGGAGTAAAATTGTTCCATTCTTTTAATCTGTTCAGGAGCAATATTTTTGGATAGGTATTGTGCTCTCTTAAGTAACTTTGCATATAAAAATTGAACACCAAGTCTGTGTACACAAACTATTGTGCTGTCATAACTTGATTACTATTAGAGATGTCCATTTGAATACAGACTGGAAATTCAAACTCGGGTTGCATATAGTTCTTAGCATAATATTTGCATTTAGAGAGATGTAGCTTGCTGAAGTAGTTCTTTGAAGTAATCTTAGCTTTTCAGTGGTCAGTTATACAGTGAGAATAGCAAATCTCAGTTTGCTATTGTAATAATGAAAAAGGGGAGCTTTGTCAATCTCAGCTGGTGAATGTTGTAAAAGATATTGGCATGAAGAAAGAAAATGATTGACATTCTAAAGGAGATGTTTTGACACTCTGCACATGGTATTTAAAAAGATCCATTTTACAGAAACCTAATAGTGCATTTTTGGCTAATCTGGTGTTCATTTTCTCTCCTTGTACTCATATTTTCCATATGCATTATGGTTTGTACTTAAATACTAGGATGGCCTGACATGACACCTTTTGAGTGCAATCAATTCTGCTAGTGAATCCAGTCATAAGCTCCCCTGCATCATGTGCCCTTCTGCCCCATCCCACATTCCAAAGCCTTCTCAAAATTTTGAATCTTGTTAATTTTGCCCAATACTGGAAGATAAGTTGCCTGGCAGATGTACAGCAAGTGCAGTTATGTTTAGCAATATTTTATCAATCTAAAGTATTATTGTGTTTAGAGACTTGTTTGAAACTTCATTACATCTTGTTACTGTTCATCAGAAAGTGAATCGGAAGATGGTTCAGATGATGAACCATTGATTAAGAAACTGAAGAAACCACCTACAGATGAAGAAATAAAGAAAACAGTCATGAACTTGTTGGCTGATGCAAATTTGGAAGAAGTCACAATGAAACAAATCTGCAAAAAGGTGGATGTTTCTTTAGTGCTTATGCAACTCGTTTGAATGGTCTGAATTTGTTAGTTCATTATTGCAAGAATGTTTAGATTAGTATTAAAGAAAGATTGGAGTGTTTTCTAAAATTATAACAGAACACTTGGAATTTCAGAATAGTAACATCTCAGAAATTGAAAGAGGGATGGGAAGAAAATGGGAAAATTACAATGATACTGAGGAAATTGTTGTGTTTTTTAAGTCCTGGTGGACTTGATTCTAAGGTAGTAAAGTAAGTGGCTAGTGAGAAAGTTAATCCAACGGTTTTTAATCTTCCAAAATTCCCTAGATTAAGAAGTTTCCATTAGATTGGAAAATAGCAAATGTAACTCTGTTATTCAAAGAAAAGTGTCATAGCATGAAGCTATAGAATATAAGAAAGTTATAACAGGGGACTTGAGGAATAAAACTTTGTTGAATTTTTCTTATTTCCTTACAACATAGAGGCCACTTTGGCCTATACTGGCTTGGAGGACAATCCTACTTGCCCACTAATTTTGTTGGGCTGCTTTGAGGAAGCAATGCATGGTGGGAATGAGGGTGGGGTAGGGGTTTACTGGTAGGTGTACTAAGATTTCCCAAAGGTATTTACTAAGGTGCTGCATCAAAGGTTATTGTGGAAAATAAAAACTCCTGATGTAGGCATTGACAGAACACTAGCTGACCAACAGGAAACAGTAGGCAGAAATGCGGCTTTGTCTAGTTGGAAAGATTTAACTAATGGTGTGCCACAGATTGGTGCTGGAGTCTCTGCTTTTTACATTTTTGTATAAATGTTTGGATGAAAGGAACAAAGGTATGGTTGCTAAATTTGCTTAAGACCAACAGATAAGTTGTGATGAAGTCATGAGGAGACTACAAAGAGATACAGCAGGTGGGTTATGATTTGCAAAAGTCTAGAATGCAGGTACAGCAAGAAATTGGGGAAACAGTCTTGTTATTGCTCAGGAATTGAATACAAAAATAGTGAGGTTATACTCCAGTTATAAAGGGCATTGGTGAGGTTCCTTATTAAATCTAAGTATTGCTCCCATCACTAAACATGTACGTAATGTACAATGTTATGTATATCTACATGGGCAGGAGTAGGTAGCCTTGCGTAGAAGTTAGAGAACCTAGAACTAAGAATTGGTGTTTAAAACAGATGAGGTAAATTTTCTGAAGATCATGAATGGTGGCAGAAGTCTGTGAAACCTTTTAATGCAAAGTTAATCAACCATGATTTGATTAAGTGGCAGAGAATATTTGAGGAGAGAGTGACCCACACCTGCCCTTGTACATTGGTACACAGATACATATTTGGTGATGGAGCAATACCTAGATTTAATAAGGAACTACTGTGGTTCCCAGGGAGCAACCAAGCAGTGTGTAGGCAAGAACCACAGGGCAAATCTGTGCATATTTTTTTCCATTTGCTAAAACTATATGGAAATTGATACTGTGATTTGATCTGGGCAGGAGAAATAATCATGCATAAACAAGGCAGGTTCAGTGCATGTTCACTAAATTGCAAGTAGCTGAATAGTACCCTCACCTCAATATATTGAATTCCTTTTCTAAAAAAAGTGTTTTATTTCCTGTAATAAAGCTTCTAGTATTGTTCTTTATCATTAGTTTAATTTCCTTTAGGTGTTTGCTGTCTATCCAGACTATGACCTCTCTGACAAAAAAGATTTTGTCAAGAACACTGTGAAAGCGGTAGGTATTCATTATTCCAAGTATTTAATCTTGATTTGTAAATCAAAACTTTAAAGTTGGGTTGCAGGGAGAAAGTTGTAAGGAACTGATCAAAGTAAAATTAAGTCTAAAATCAAAATAGTCAATACTGGAAATCAAAATAAGACGTTAAAATGCTCAAGAAATCAGGCAGACCTATAGGGAGAAAACAGTTAACATTTTAGGTTGATATTTTTTTTAAACAGAACCTAGGAAAAAGTAGGGAATTATTCTACTAGTTCTAGCATCTACAGTATATTGATTTTGTACTATTAATGCAGTGTGTTTTCTTAAAAATACTTAATACGGAGGATGCTATTTGTCTCATCAAGTCTAGTCCATAAATTGCTCCCTGGAGATCAGCTCCATCAGTATCATTCCCCCTCTAATCAATTATTTTCCTTCAGCCCTGTAACTTGCTCTCCCATACCCATCAACTCTGGACTCTTTTTTGCCATTTACCTACACTAAGGAATAAATTGCAATATGCATAAACTCCACAAATGTATCTTTGGAACATGGGAAGAACTGGTGTGATGCTCTGCTGTACTTTCTAGTTAGCATGGTTTGAGATGGGTAGTAGTTTGATGGGAATGAGGAGTAAAGGGGTCTAATGGGTAATAATGATGCTTGCATGTTCTTGAAGATCCATGTAAGAGCAAGGGCTTGCATATTACAGTCAAATTTATGCCAGATGATGGCTCTGAACATAACTCTTTGATGATAACAATAAGAAGAATGGGGAGAAACGGCATGAGGATAAGGGAGAATGTTTAATTAATTGGCTCATTTAAGCCTTGTATAAATCAAAGATCCCTCAAAGCAGTGGTAATGGAATGCTTTTAATGCTATTAGGGGCTCTCCATTAGTGTCAAATAATTGGGGGCGGGGGGGGGGGGGGGGGAGTGTACAGGCATGCACATCCATGCCATTGTTGGGTGACTAAATTGATGCTGTCAATGATATTCTAAATTTTACTTTTCAGTGGATTTCATGATGAAATGGTCCTGGTTCAAAGAAATCAGCAAAGTGATAAGATGGCATTGCTACCATATTCCCTGTCGATTGAGAAATTGAATTACACCAGCACAAATAAGAATGCATTTCTTTAAGCGGGGATTGATGTAGACTATCTTATGCCAATATCAATCGACCATCTTTCAAACTAGATTTGGCTTCTTTAGCTATAGATCTGCCTTTTAAGACTTGAACTTTTATCTGTTAAATTTTCTAGCAGTGTACTAGTTTTTTTAAACCTGTTTATGAACTGTAAATTTGAATGAGTTGTGAATAAATTACCCAATAAGTTCCTTATGGTTAAGCATGTGTTATTTCTCACTAGCTAGAGTCTAGCTGAATGAATTGGAAAAGTAGCTGCTCTTCCTGAGCTTGAAGTTGGAACACAGTTGCATGTACTGTTAAAGCAATTTAATTTTTATCTTTGCCTTTGATTTGATCTTTCTGTATTTAAATGTTTTCAAAGCAAGGCTATGGTTTTAATTTTGTAAAAGGGGAAGGTTTTAGAGATGCAGAATATGTACATCTGTAATTTGAGTTCTTTGTAGAACTTGTTTTGACTATTACATGCCCCAGCTTGAAGATGAAATAAAAAAATGCAAGGAGACAGTTCAGACTTCTTTTAAATTCTTTTATAAAGAGTATGACCAACTTACAGAATCTTTCCAAATGGAAAGAACATCCATCTTGTTGCGAACTCATTCGATCATTATACACCTGTTCAGAATAGTTAAATTTACCTGATACAATGGGAGTCCTCTTAATATCAATTCTTGATATTCAGCATTGGTGTTTTAATCTAATCAGAATTGAGCAACTTCAGAACAAAACTAGGAATTTTGTACTGGAAAACAAACAGCTTCAATTTAGGAAAGCTTTGTTACCATTATGCAAACCAGAATTATAGGTCAGATATTGCATACAATATTGCAGTGGTACAGTATAGCATGCTAAAACTGAAATTTTGGATCAGGTTGCTGAAGAACAAGTTTGTGAGGTAATTTCAAATTACAAATGAGTTTTCAATCTAGTAATTAACTGGTGGAATGAGGAAGGCTGAGAATGCAGTACCTGAGATTGTTTATAGTTTAAATTACCCCAAAGGCAAACTGGCATTATAGCTCAACCATTTGTAGATAGTATAGACACAAAGGAGGCAATTCCACCAAAATGAAACATTTACATCAATATATACAAGCCTTACATTTGTAGATCTACAAAATCTCACTATAAATAAAATCAAAGATTTAGTTTTGGCAGTGAAAGAATTGTACTTGTCATCTCAGTACATTTTACAAGCAATAGATTAATAGCACTCAAGTTGACTAGAAGTAAAAGGCAGTGTTATTTGCACATTTTTAAACTGACATGAGTTTTAACAACAGTAACTAGATGGATTTTGGACTGTAAAATGCAAGTTGCATCTTCATTTTCCTGTTGTAAAGCATAGATGTGAAGATGTTAGCTCAGTTTCTGAAGTAACAAAACTGCTGCCTAGCACCATTTTAAAAACACTAATGATTATCCAAACTGAACATTTTGCACACTGTTTACTTGACTGAGCTAATTATATCCTGGTTATAAGTGCACATTGTTTTGCTTATCACTGCAAACAATTAACTAAAGTTTCAAGAAAATCATTGACACCAGGATAGAAATTAGATTTGCTGCAAAAAAAAAAGCAATCCTTGTTATATTTCCAAACCTTTTGGTTACCCTTGCAGCAACTATTAATGGATTGCTAGAATCCAATATTAGTAATTCTGCAAAAATAACTGAATAGTTCAAATTTTACAAATCCTGGCTTCTCTTTAGCCATACAATCTCATTAACATTTAAGTGTTATGAAAGCTATTCAGTATTTTTTGTATTCTTTTGAACTGATGCTTATGTTTCATGACTTGGTTAAAAGGTTCTAAGTTGTGGGTTTATTGCCTTTATTTATAATGTAAATAGTTGCTGAAAATTTAACCAATTTTTGTACTCTATTTGAATGTTTTAATCAGTTTTCATTCTTGGTCTGCAACTCTTCATCCTTGAAGTTAAAGCACAGGAACTTACCATTACAGAATTTAGCAGCATTTTTTTTAAACAAGAGCAGTACCTTCCACATACAGCATTTTCAATCAATCCCATATACAAAACATCTTTTACAATGCAGCAATTTTACTAGCTTCTCTGACTCCACTGAGGTACGCCCCTGTAACAGTTTGTGGAAAGTGTCGATTTGTTGCCTGTTTTAAAAAAAAATTTAAAATCAGGATTTCTATATTAGTATTCTGGTAAACTTTTAAACTAATAGTGATCAAAAACAATCAGGAGTGAAGTTTGTACTTCAGGGCAAGACCAGCCCTTCATATAGCCATTGGCATATTTCTAAACATCAATTATTTCAAAAAGCTAGTCATCAAAATCAGAACTAATAACTAGATAAAGGAGCATCTGAAGAGAAATTGTACAGACAAAGGAAAAATTAGGTACAATGATCCTTAAAGTTCTCAGTTTTGATTTGATGAGAATTCTTTTCAGTGACAATACTGAGTGCTTGCTGCATCTAAGGTTTTATGTACAGTTTAAGGAAATGATTACACCATTGAACCTAGGTAGATCGATCTTAAGGTGTTACACTTCAGATATGCATAGCTTTAAAACAAAATGATCAGCTGCCATAGATTGCTCAATGCTGATATTTGGGGAATGCACTTAAGAAAATGGTTACATGTTAAGCATAAACAGAGGGAAAATAGTCCATATACTTTGGTTAAATGAATCTAGATTTTTCACTTGCTGGGTTATAGTATTGATATTATATCCAGTGCATTGAAATTAAGATTGACAATACAATATACAAGTTTAAATATTTAAAGGTGTTTTGGAGGAAAAAAATTAAATCAAATTTACCACCATTTTGCTTAATGGTTCTACTATCTGGTTATTACTGAACTAGTTTAACAGTACCTTTTTAATTTGTTTGCTGAAGACCATTGTTACTTTTAAAGGACAATTTTATGTGCTAAGGAATATAGTAACATGGTTGATCTAGAATAGACTAAATACATGTCTGGTGGTATACAAGGAACAAGTCTCTAATCTTCATATGTCTGGAAAATTAAAGATTGCCTTTTTCCATGGCCTGATTTTAATTTTGAACATTGCCTGGTTAACATACATCACAAGTGGAAGATTTTGTACACCAATTCTGAGTATTTGGATTTTATAGTCAATCAGCAAGTTAGTAATTGTATGGAATGTAGAAGTTCCTTGGGAGAAACGTTTTGTTAGCATAACAAAATTGATAGCTAATATTCATTTTTCTGTAACTTTTTGATGTCCTTGATCATCTGAATTGGTCACTTTTGATATTTGTTAAGCACATGGGGTTTGTATCTTAGTGATAATAAATCACAAGGAAACAAAATAGGTAAGTGGATTTATTTAACATCTTCCTTCATGAATCAATTTTTAGACACCTTCTCAGAGCAACTGGAAATGAGCAATTATACATTTTTAAAAAAACCAATCCCATGCTGAATCTACTTACCTCACCAGCAAAAAAAACTTTTCCTTGTATATCTTCAGCAATTATATCATAAGCTTCACCACTTCCGCCTGCCTTTATAAAGCTGTAAGCCATTTGTGTCCAAGGGTCCTTGTTCCACTGTGTAACAAAGTATCTGATTGGATCTGGAACTTCCTGTGGGGATGGTTAATAAATGTACAATTAATAGTTGCATGTTCTTGCAACATTGGGTCTATGCTGCCTTCCAGGGGAACAATTGGATTCATCCCATTCTCCCTGCAATTAATTTCTTATGTATGTCCATCTATTTTGCCATTAACCTGCAAAGGATACCTTACAGTAGTCAACTAACTGAACAGCAAGTCTTCGGGGTGTGGGAAGAAACAGGAGGACTCAAAGTCAAGATTTAACCTGACTCCCAAGTCCCTGGAACTAAGGCAATAGCACCAACTGCTCCTTCACCATGTCACCCCAATTCCATGGTGCATTTGAACATTGTCTGCTCTCTTATGATTTTTCAGCAATTAAATACAAAATTTGTTGTTCATACTCAAATACATCAAAAGTTGGAATTTCAAAAAGAAACTTATTTTTAAAGCCTTTTGTGGAGTGAATTTGAATGAACCACTTCCATATTTTGGACAAATAGGATTGGTATAACTAAATACACAGCTATAATTTGGGTACAACATCTGAGCTTTTGAATAGCACTCAATTTATATTGCCATACCAGATAAGCTCCAGGATCATTTTAATTAGAATCAGCACTGGTTCCAATAATGTGATCAACTGACAGTAATAATAAAATTAGAAGACAATCACTTCTTGTGGATCTTTCCCTTGTTTCATTTTTAAAAGCAATTCTCATGTCTTAGTTCACTCAAATTTTCCTGTACCTTTATCAGTTCTGTAACATGTAAACTCCATTTTTGGGGAAAGGCTGTAAGGTTGGTTTACCCCCACCCAGAACTGGTCATATACTAATTTGCACAAAGTTCTGGTCATCCATCACCTACATTTGCTAATCTATTACTAGTTGAGATCTGGTAATACCTATATTCTAAAATTATCACACGTTTTCAAATCCCTCTTTTCCTTACACTTCCCCATTGCTAACCACTACATACCATCACTCAAAGATCTAACTTTCTCTATTCCCACCTTGATGAGCAGCTCTGCCTCTATCACCCTTCCAAATCTCTGCTGACTTTCCATGGTTAAACTGTGCTTTTCTAAATGAAGATTCACACTGTCAGAATGGAATTCAATAATTTGCTCAGCACTACTGTCAAATTAAGTAGTGGTAATAAAATGGTTTATCCTTTCTTTCCCCTTTTGAAGCAAAGGTGCAATGCTAGCAGTCTTCCAACACTCTCATACCACTCCTGAAGCCACAGATGATTAAAAAATTGTCAGTGCCTCAGCTTGCTTCTTTCAATAGCCTGTGATACATTTCATCTGTGCCTATTTATCCACTTTAAGATGGTTCATTTCCCCCCCACCCACTACACTGATCCCATTCAATATTTCAAAGTCTTAATACAGCATCAGCACCAATCCTGTTTTCATAAAGACATTCACAAAATACTTATTCAGAACCTTGTCCACATCTTCCACCTTCACAGAGTTTTGTATATCCCTAATTGGTCCTACTCATGCCTTGGTTATCCTTTATGGACACACAAAACCTCAAGATGTTGATTTTCTTGTACACATTTTTTTTCCCCATACTCTTTGCTTTTGTAATTTCCCTCCTACAATTGCAATATTAAGCTCTCAATGTCCAACAAACTTCCCTTTCTTGATTCTTCATATTCTCTACATCTCATCATCCAGGGAGTTCCAAATTTGGTAGTATCACCCTCTCTTTGCAAGAACTCAGAACTTGAATCTCCTTCATATGCATCTCCTGCTGCTCAGAGACTGGTTTATCCTAGAGTAGCTGTTTCCACTCCACCTTTACCAAATCATGTGTTTTGTAAAATTGACTATATTCTAATTTAGAACCTTTACTCCACAATTATAATAAATTAACCCAATTATGATCTCCACCACAAAAATGCTCTTCCAACAATGCTACATCCACCTGTCCAATTTCATTCCCGAAGCTAAACGCAGAATTGCCACCCCTCAAGAGTTGTACAATATAGAAACAGGCCTTTGGCCTACCATGTCCATTCCAACTTTTTTGCCCATCTCCACTAATCCCATTTGCCTGCAATAGGACTGTTTCCTTCCAGGCCTTGTCTATTTAAGTGCATGTTAAAATGCTTCTATTGGGCTTGCTACTTATTGGAATTCAGTGCGCTGTACATCTTTTCCACTAGACCAACAGACTTTGTAGACCAGTTAATATTTGGGCAATTCAAACCTCTCACTATTAGCACCTTTGAGCTTTTGAACACCCCTGAAATTTGCCTACAAATTTACTCCTCTATTTCCTATATCTTTCATAGTGTGCTCCCAATGCAAATATGTTTTTTTTGTTATTTAGTTCAACACATATAGCCTCATTTGATAATCCTTCTGATAAATCATCTCTTCACAAAGCTGAGATTACTTCATTAAATAACATTGCGACCTCCCTCCTTTTCTATCCTATCCAAAAACCACATATCAGGAATGTTGCCTTCCAGACCTACCCCATTAAGCTACATTTAATAATAGCTAATATAATCAAACACGTTGATACAATCACAAAGAAGGCACGCCAGCATCACTAGGAGTTTGAGGAGATTTAATATGTCAAAGACTTGCAAATTTCTATAGATGTACAGTGGAGAGTATCCTGACAGGTTGTATCACAGCCTGGTATGAAGGCTCCAATGCACAGGATTGCAAGAGGCTGCAAAGGGTTGTAGAGTCAGCCAGCTCCATCACAGGCACAGCCCTCCCCACCATCAAGGACATCTTCAGGAGGCATTGCCTCAAGAAGGCAGCATCCATCACTAAGGACCCTCACCATCCAGGGCTTGCCCTCTTCTCGTTACTACCGTTGGGGAGGAGGTACAGGAGCCTGAATACCCACAATCAATGATTGAGGAACAGCTTCTTCCCCTCTGCCATCAGATTTCTGAATGCTCCATGAACACTACTTCATTATTCCTTTTTCACTATTTATTTTGTAATTTACAGTAATTTTTGTCTTTGCACTGTACTGCTGCCACAAAACAACACATTTCACAACATACAAGTCAGTGATAATAAACTTGATTCTGATTCTTCCATGGGTGTTGGTGCCCTCAATTTAGCTGCATGATTTCCTATACTTCTTGCAAGTATATTCTGTTAAACAAGGTCACAGATTTATTTTTATTTTCTAACCTGCTTTTAAGCTCCCTCACTAATTTTCTACCTTCCATTTCTAGTTCTGCTTTTCTCCCTTCTGAATTTAAGTTCACCTTCCCATCCCCACTCTGCTAAATTTAACCCCCCACCCCAACGAGCACCAGCAAACCAATTTGCCAGGATATTGAACCCAGTCTCTATGAGGTGCAATTCCCCTGGCCTGTAAAGATTGCACCTTCCCCATAATTGATCCCGTTGCCCCAGGAATCTGAAACACTCCCTTCAACATCATCTCTCTAGCAATTTATTTACCTATCCTATTTCTATACTCACCAGCACGTGGTTCCAGGAGTAATCTGGAATTATTAGCTGAAATCCTACTTAAACTCTTCAAAGTCTACCTGCAGAACTTCCCTTTTATCCACCCATGTCATTGGGTTTTTTTTTGTACCAATTTCTGACTGTTCATTCTCCCCCTCCAGACTACGCTGCAGGTTTGCAGATATGTCGACACAAGCACCAGTGACGCAACAGACAACCCTGGAATTATGTCTGTACTGCAGAAAAGCATGTCTGTGCCCCTAACTAAAGAAACCCCCAACAACTATTGACTGCTCCTCCCTCCCTGTACCTGAGCCTCCCATGGTCTTAGCTCTGGTTGTACTACCCAGTTGAACCCTTTGATGAACCCTTCATCAACTTTCCACACAGATGCCTTATTATAGAGCAGGATAACTTTCAACATCTCCCAAGCCATCTGATTGTTCTTTTTATGTCTGTCTGGCAGTGACCCAATCCCTGACCACACTCCCAAGGTGCAAGGTGACCATTTCACGAAACACAGCATCTTCAAGACATTCAGTGAATCAGCTGTTGCTCAAGCTCCAAAATCCAGAGCTCAAGCGCTCCAGCTGATGACACTTCCCGTACCTTTGGTTGGTCACAGTAAATGTTCTGGAGTTCCCACAGGGGACAGGATGTGCTTTTCGTGGGTCTGAGCTTCCCTGCTGTCTCTAATTATCAGATTAGCTCTTTAAGCAGAAACCACAAAAGTACCTGTTCCTCCCACTGTACCAAAATTCCAAGTTTCATTCATTAGCACTCCATAAAACTGGGCTCCATGCTACCTATGTGCATTAGCAAAACCCTCCTGCATTGCAGGAGGGAAGGGACCAGAGCAAGGTCAGGACGAAACTGTTTTGCATGGTATAACTAGATTCCAGTTGGAGCAAGACAATTGCAGGTGCTGAAAATCAAATAAAATCAGAAAACTGGAAGCACTCAGTAGGTCAAGCAGCATCAATGGGGAGAGAAACTGATTCAACATTTACCATCAAGGACCCTTAATCAGAACCAAAAATATGAGAAGGTGGAGAGAACAGAAGGTAAATCTGTGCTAAGGTGCAGACTAAAGTTGACAAGGTACAATTGCTTCAAAACCTGGCAGGTGGACTAAAATGATTCAGAAACAATTTGAAACAGGAAGGTACAGTTATATCTGTGGAGGGGAAAAGGATTTAACTGAAAATGTTAAACTGAATATTAATTTTGTGACAATGTTAAGACAATGTGAAGATAATTATGGGGGATTTTAACATGAAGGTGGACTGGGAAATCCAGAATGGCGGTAGTACTCAGGAGAGGGAGTTTGTGGAATGTCTAAGGGATGTTTTTCTAGAGCAACTTGTTGAAGATCCCACCAGGGGATCGGCTGTTTTGGATTGGGTGCTGTGTAATGAACCGGAGGTGATTAGGGAACTAAAGGTAAAGGAACCACTGGGAACCAGTGATCACAATATGATTGAGTTCAGTTTCAAGTTTGAGAAGGAGAAGCTGATGATTGGTGTATCGATATTTCAGTGGAACAAAGGAAATTACAATGGCATGAGAGAGGAGTTGGCCCTAATTGATTGGAAGAGTAAGCTGGCTGGAGGGACGGCAGAGGAGAAATGGAAGGAATTTCTACAGGAAATAAGGAAATTGCAGGATAGATATATTCCAAGAAAAAAGGTTTTGAATGGAAAAAAGGCACAAATGTGGATAACGAGAGAGGTGAAGGCTTAACTAAAAGCAAAAGGGGCGGCGTACAAAGAAGCAAAAATTAGTGGGAAAACAGAAGACTGGGAAGCTTTTAAAAACCTGCAGAGAGAAACTAAGAAGGTCATTAGGAAAGAAAAGATGAATTATGAAAGGAAGTTGGCGGATAACATTCGAAAGGATACCAAGAGTTTTTTTTAAATACATAAGGTGTAAAAGAGAGACACGGGTTGATATAGGACCAGTTGATAACGGTGCAGGAGCTATTATAATGGACGACAGAGAGATGGCAGAGGAATTGAATGAATATTTTGCATCGGTCTTCACCGTGGAGGACATCAGCAATGTGCCGGTTAGTCAGGAGTCTCACGAAATGGAATTGAGTTCAGTTAAGATTACTAGGGAGAAGGTGCTAGGAAAACTAAATGGGCTAAAGACTGATAAGTCTCCCGGACAGGATGAGATGCATCCACAGGTTCTGAAGGAGGTGGCTTTAGAGATAGCGGAGGCATTGGCGATAATTTTCCAGAAATCGATAGATTCCGGCGTGGTTCCGGAGGACTGGAGGGTCGCAAATGTAGTTCCATTGTATAAGAAAGGTGGGAGGCAGCATAAAGGAAATTACAGACCTATTAGTCTGACGTCAGTGGTGGGAAAGTTATTGGAATCTATCCTCAAGGATGGGGTTACGGAATACCTAGAGGCGCAAGGCAAGATAGGTCCTAGCCAACATGGTTTTGTGAAGGGAAGATCCTGCCTGACCAACCTATTGGAGTTTTTTGAAGAAATCACAGGTAGGGTAGATAAGGGAGATGCAGTAGATGTTGTGTATTTAGACTTTCAAAAGGCCTTTGATAAGGTGCCTCACAAGAGACTGATTAATAAGATGAGAGGTCATGGAATTACGGGTAGGATAACAGAATGGGTGGAGCATTGGCTGGTTGACAGGAAGCAAAGAGTGGAAATAAAAGGATCTCGTTCTGGTTGGTTACCAGTTACTAGTGGTGTGCCGCAGGGGTCGGTGTTGGGACCGCTCCTTTTTACCTTGTACATTAACGATTTGGATGATGGAATAAATGGTTTCATGGCTAAGTTTGCGGATGACACCAAGATAGGGGGAGGAGTAGGGAGTATTGAAGAGATAGGAAGGTTGCAGAGGGACCTAGACAGTTTAGGAGAATGGGCAAGGAAATAGCAGACGAGATTCAATGTAGAGAAATGTGCAGTTGTACACTTTGGAAGCAGAAATAAGCGGGCAGATTATTATCTAGGAGGAGAGAAAATCCAAAGCACGGAAGTACAAAGGGACTTGGGGGTACTCGTGCAGGATACCTTAAGGGTTAACCACCAGGTCGGATCGGTGGTAAAGAAAGCGAGTGCTATGTTGGCATTCATTTCGAGAGGTATAGTGTATAAAAGTAAGGAAGTGTTGATGAGGCTCTACGGGGCACTAGTGAGGCCTCATTTGGAATATTGTGCGCAGTTTTGGGCCCCACATCTTAGGAAGGATGTGTTGACGTTGGAGAGGGTTCAGAGGAGATTTACGAGGATGATTCCAGGAATGAAAGGGCTTACGTATGAGGAGCGTTTGTCGGCTCTTGGACTGTACTCGCTGGAGTACAGAAGAATGAGAGGGGACCTCATAGCGACATTTAAAATATTGATAGGAAAGGACAGAGTAAATGTGGCTAGGCTGTTTCCCTTGGTGGGTGAGTCCAGGACCAGAGGGCACAATCTTAGAATTAGAGGGTACAGTTTCAAAACAGAGATGAGGAAAAATTTCTTTAGCCAGAGGGTGGTGAATTTGTGGAACTCCTTGCCACGTACAGCAGTGGAGGCCAGATCAGTGGGGGCGTTCAAGGAGGAGATAGATAGATATCTAAATAGTCAGGATATCAAGGGATATGGGGATAAAGCCGGAAATTGGGATTAGAAGTTTTTTTTTATTCCCCCATTCCCCATTTCTATTTCCCTTTCCTTGGAGCAGACTCGATGGGCCGAATGGCCTGCTTCTGCTCCCTTGTCTTGTGATCTTGTGAAGTGTTATTAAATAGTAACATTGTGGGCTGAATGGTATTCTAAGATTGGATGACTGCTTTGCGGAATACTTTTATTCGGTTAATGATGGCAATCTCATATTTTATTTTTCCATCCCATTCCCACTCTGACACTTCTGTCTTCAGCTCCTAGCTGAGAAACAAAATTAATTTCTGTGAAAAAAGAACATGCCAAAACAAAGAATCTATCTGGAAAATCCTGCTTGCAGATTGAGGGAAGGACCCAACAAGGTGAAATGCAAGTGAGAAAGTGTCAATTACTTTGTTTAAAGTATGGAAAAGCAGAATTTCTTTCAAAAACATTGAAAGACACAAGAAAGGAGAAGGCAGTGCAGCTCCCCAGTCTGCTCCTCCATTCAATGTGACATGGCTGATATTCTACCTCAACAATATTTTCCTACATTCTCCACATAAACCTTGATTTCTTTAATATCCAGAAATCTATCAAACTGCTTTGAATGCAATCATTGACAGAGCTTCCTCAGCCCTCCGGAGAAGGCAATTCCAAAGATTTCTCACTCAGAATGAAGAAATTTCTTCTCATTTTGGTCCTACCTCATGTTCAGACTACGATTCCTACATCCTTGCCATATCTCACCTTAGGAGTCCTCTAAGATTGTTTCAACAAGGTCACATCTCGTTCTTCCAAACTCCAAAGAAAGAGGCCTAACCTACTCAATCTCTCCTCATATAATAGATTTGCCATTCCAGGAAACAGATCGATGAAACTTTGCTGCACCCCTTTTATAGGAAGTATATTCTTTTCTAGGAAAGACCACCAAAATTATACATAAAAGTCCAGGAGAGGTTACATCAAGGCCCAATATAATTATACTTTACTATTGCACTCAATTCCTCTAGCAATAAAGACCAACAAACCATTTACCCTCCTAACTGCCTGCGGCAGCTGCATGCTAACTTCAGTGACTCGTGTGCAAGGACACGCTGACTCCTTTGAACATAAACATTTCCCAGTCTCTCTTTTCTTCACATGTGAATGACCTCACATTTTTCCCCCACATCTACTACGTTGCTGTCGATTCCTCAGTTTGAAGCCTCTTTGCATCCTTATCACTATGTACATTCGTATTTAGTTTTGTGTCATTGACAAACTTGGAAACAATACATTTTGACCTTTCAGTCAAATCATTGATATAGATTGTGAATAGTTGTTGCCCAGTGATCTTTATGTAATCGCAAGTCACAGCCCACAAATCCAAGGACTCACATTTTACCCACTTTGTTCTCTATCTGTTAAGCAACAATTAACTGACAATCATCGTCTCTGCCTCAATTGTACATAAAATTCAACATACCCTAACAATACGAGAGACTCTCGGCAGAGATCCTCACATGCTTATATCAATCAAATAAAGACTTTCTAAGTGGTGCTTAATCCATACCATTTCTGATCAGACAGTTTATAGCAACAGATTTCCTTTAAGAAGAAAACACTACAAAGTCTCCTATGGGGAAAAAAAAATGCAACGTCCTCAACAACTGCAGGAAGCTGTTGACCTGCTCAAATCTCTATTATGTGAACATGCAGAGGCTGGGTGCAAGCAGAAGGAGCAGACAACATCCCACACAACACTGTTCAGCACACCTACCCCACATGTGCCAGAATCTGCAGGGTCATTTACAGAGCCCACAGAAATGGAATGGAAGTGAGCTTGACTGATAGACTGTCTATGAACTAAAGTTCTAACTATAGTGAAAAGGGAATCCACTGTTAACATATCTAACCCCACTGCACATGGCATCAGTGATGTAATACTGCCTTTCCTTTATTCTAGCAAACTGGGTACAATGCAATTGTGATATTTTCTTTATGAATGCACCAAGTTATTTTGGGGGGGGGGGGTGGAATTAGGTTGCAGAGGTGTGGAGAAAGGTTGGGGTGCAGAATGCTATAATGAGAACACAAGTAGAGATTTGGCTCACACACTTTAGGCACTATCCAGGCATTAACAATTTACCCCAGAGAAAGTTTGTGTACTTGATTATTGGTGAAAAAGTTATTTGAAATTTGCATTCCTCACCTGTTCTTTAAAAAGTTCTCTGAGGACATTCATGCATAGTTCAGTCACTTGTTCCTCTTGCATATCCCGTATTACAGCCACTGCATCTCCACTGATCACTGACATCAGGACACAATGTTTGCCCTGAAAAAGTTTAATTGGAATAAATGCAAAAATAATTCACAATATGCTAACAAAGGAAAGTAATTCCAAAAGAATGGATTCTTGAAGAACAGAAGAATTCAGACAGCACTGAAAATTTATTCCATTTTCATGGCCTAATTTGTACTCTCATAAACCCCATTTAACCAATGCATTCAGATATTTATTCGCAATTATCAGGCCCAGAAGAGTCGAAAACAGGTGAAATTACACCACTTAAGTTACACAAACTTTTTGGACTGATGTGCATATTATTTGCATCTAGCATAATATTGAATCCCTTAAGACCAGAATACTTGCTGAGACTGATTCTAATCCTCACGCTATACTTTGGCTATGAGCTGACTGTCTAGAAATCAAGGCAGAATTTCTCTACCACACATCACCCAGGCTGCAATATCCCACAAGTAGAAATACAGAAGGCTTTACAGGAAAATAACCCTTGGTTAAAGCTGCCTGGAAAACTTGCAGTATGTTTCCAGCTTCCTCGACCTTATAGAGTCATAGAGCAATACAGTACAGAAGCAGGCCCTTCAGCCCATCTAGTCCATGCTGCCTCGTCCCATCTACCTGCACCCGGACCATAGCCCTCTATACCTCTCTCATTCATGCACCTATCCGAACTTTTCTTAAATGTTACAATTCAACCCGCATCTACCACTTCCGCTGGCAGCTCAATCCACACTCGCACCACCCTCTGAGTTAAGTAGTTCCCCCTCTGATTCCCTTTAAATATTTCACCTTTCACCTTAAACCTATGACCTCTAGTTCTAGTCTCACCTATCCTGAGGGGAAAAAGCCTGCATGCATTCACCCCATCTATATGCCTCACAATTTTGTATACTTATATAAGATCTCCCCTCATTCTCTTGCGCTCCAGAGAATAAAGTCCTAATCTATTCAACTTATTCCTATAACTCAGGTCCTCAAGTCCCGGTAACATCCATGTGAATTTTCTCTGCACTCTTTCAAGTTTATTGATATGTTTCCTGTCAGTAGGTGACCAGAACTGCACACAATACTCTAAATTTGGCCTCACCAATGTCTTATACAACTTCAACATAACATCCCAACTCATGTACTAAATGCTTTGATTTATGAAGGCCAAAGTGCCAGAAGTTCTCTTTATGACCCTATCTACCTATGACGCCACTTTCAAGGAAGTATGGATCTGTATTCCCAGGTCCCTTAGTTCCACTGCACACCTCAGTCCCCTAGCATTCACTGTGTAGGTCTTACCCTGGTTTATCCTCCCAAAGTGCATCACCTCACACTTGTCTCCATTAAATTCTATCTGCCATTTTTCAGCCCATTTCCCCAGCTGGTCCAGATCACTGATAGCCTTCCTCGCTGTCCACTATGTCCCCAATCCTGGTGTCATCTGCAAATTTGCTGATCCAGTTTACCACATTATCATCTAAGTCATTACTATACATGATAAACAACAATGGACCCAGCACCAATCTCTGATTCACAGGCCTCCAATCGGAGAGACAACCTTGATAAAGGGTGGAAGAGACTTGAGTGAAAAGTGAACAGGGACCTCTTCATCAGTGGCCTTGTAGAGAGATACAGCATGAAACAGTCCCTTCACCCACCAAGTTTATACCAACCATTATTATACCAATCTTATCCAGCTCCTTTTACTCTCCCTACATTCTCACCAAGTTCCCCAGATTCTATCACTACACAGTAAGGGAAATTCATAGTTGCCAATTAACCTACCAAACCACACATTTTTGGGAAACCAGTGCACCCACAGAAAACACACATGGTCACAGGGAAGAATGCAGTTAGGCAAGATTCCGAATTGGGGGCGTTCAGTCATGATCCTGTGGATGGTAGCTTGGTACCATTGGCTCCTCAGCCAAGCACATATACCAAATGTCGTGATTGAATATCAGGATCGAATCCGGGTCGTTGGAATTGAGGCAGCAACTTTACTAGCTACACCAATTCTGGAGCTGAAAAATCTCTAAAATAAATCTCAATCACTTGGCGGTAAGATACAAGGATAAATTTGGGAATCGATTATATCATGGCAAATAAATCACAAAGTAATAGCATTAAGAGTTACATTTTTTTATGACTCATGTTGTAATTATTAATTCTTATATTTGACAATTATGCAAAAAAGGAACTACATCCCTCCCTGTACCGAAATGAATATAATGTAGCGGTTGCTACCGCGGAATAAAACAAGACTCTACTCGGAGGATTGCCAAACAGAACTGGTTTATTTTTCCACCTTGCGTGGGCCCTTTAAGGGAGAATCTTCCCGCCCAAAACAACCGGCAATGACGTAAGTCCTACGTCATCAGGACTTTCCCGCGCGCGGGTTCTCCCCGTCGCTCGGAAAGACGAGGCCCGCCGCCATCTTGGGCCTCGTCGCTCCGACGCCGCTCGACCCGACTGCCGAGCCGGTTCGCCCGACTAGACGGTGAGTCGCCACACAACCACCCCCCAGAACCGGCGAGACAGTCCCCAAGGTCCGTGGGCTGTGCCAGCTGCCGCTTAGGGGGGCGGCCTCTGCGTCGCAGCGTGGCAACCTCAACAGGCTGTTGCAGATCCAAGTGGGCCGGTTTGAGGCGGTCCGCCGTGAAAACCTGTTCCCTGCCTCCAATGTCCAAAATAAAGGTGGATCCGTTATTCCGTATGACTCGGAACGGTCCCTCATATGGTCGTTGCAATGGCGCCCGAGGTGTGCCCCTGTGAACGAAAACAAACTTACAGTCCCGTAGTTCCTTGGGCTGGCAGGATGGGGCTTGACTGTGCCGTGAGGTGGGAATCGGGGCCAAGGCGCCAAGCTTCTCGCGCAGTCTTTGTAGGACTGCTGGGAGTTGTTCCCCTTGGTCCCGAAGGGCAGGTATGAAATCCCCGGGGACAACTAGTGGCGCCCCGTATACAAGCTCAGCTGACGAAGTGCGGAGGTCTTCTTTGGGGGCAGTGCGTATGCCGAGCAGGACCCAAGGCAGCTCGTCAACCCAGTTAGGACCCTTCAGGCGGGCCATCAAGGCCGATTTCAGATGGCGGTGAAAACGTTCCACCAACCCGTTTGATTGAGGATGGTAGGCCGTGGTGGTGTGCAGCTGCGTCCCTAGCAGGTTCGCTAATGCAGCCCAGAGACTGGAAGTGAATTGGGTGCCTCTGTCTGAAGTGATGTGGGCCGGAATGCCAAAACGTGAGACCCAAGTTGTGAGCAGCGCCCGGGCGCAGCAATCAGTTGTGATGTCAGTCAGGGGGGTTGCCTCAGGCCACCTCGTGAACCGGTCCATGATGGTAAGGAGGTACCGGGCTCCTCTTGAAACCGGCAGAGGGCCCACGAGGTCGACGTGTATGTGGTCGAACCTCCTACGGGTAGGCTCGAACTGCTGTGGTGGGACCTTGGTGCGTCGCTGGATTTTTGACGTCTGGCAGTGCGGACAAGTCCTGGCCCACTCACTGACCTGCTTGCGCAGGCCATGCCAGACAAACTTGCTGGCGACCAGTCGGACAGTAGATCTGATGGACGGGTGCGCCAACCCATGTACCGAGTCAAAAACGCGTCTCCGCCAGGCTGCAGGGACTATAGGGCGGGGCTGACCAGTCGCAACGTCGCAAAGTAGGGTCCGCTGACCTGGACCAACCAAGAAATCTCAGAGCTGCAGACCCGAGACTGCGGTTCTGTAGCTGGGCAGTTCGTCGTCGGCTTGCTGTGCGTCAGCTAGGGCCGTGTAGTCGACACCCAAGGATAGGTTGTGGATGGTTGGTCTGGAAAGTGCATCAGCAACGACATTATCCTTTCCGGAGACATGTTGGATGTCAGTTGTGAACTCGGAAAGGTAGGATAAATGTCTCTGCTGACGAGCTGACCAGGGATCAGAGACTTTGGAGAAGGCAAAGGACAGAGGCTTATGATCGGTGAAAGCGGTGAAAGGCCTGCCTTCTAGAAAGTATCAGAAATACCGGACCGCCAGATACAGCGCTAGAAGTTCCCGATCAAAAGCGCTGTACTTCAGTTCGGGCGGTCTAAGGGGCTTGCTGAAAAATGCCAAGGGTTGCCAGCGGCCTTCGAGTAGCTGTTCCAGTACCCCACCCACCGCGGTGTTGGACGCGTCTACCGTGAGGGCAGTCAGGACGTCAGTCCTGGGGTGTACCAGCATCGTGGCGTCTGCCAGGGCGTCTTTGGCCTTAACGAAAGCAGCCGCAGCCTCGTCAGTCCAGGTGATGTCCTTGCCCTTACCAGCCAGCAGTGAGAACAGAGGGCGCATGATACGGGCTGCTGCAGGGATGAAACGATGGTAAAAGTTGACCATCCCAAGGAATTCCTGTAGGTCTTTGACTGTGTTGGGGCAGGGAAAATGGCGGATAGCATCCACCTTGGCGGGTAGGGGTGTTGCCCCATCGCTGGTGATTTTGTGGCCGAGGAAATCGATAGAGTCAAGTCCGAATTGGCACTTGGACGGGTTGATCGTGAGGCCGAAATCGCGGAGGCGGGAATACAGCTGGCGGAGGTGGGAAAGGTGTTCCTGGCGGTTACGGCTGGCGATCAGTATGTCGTCCAAGTAAATGAACACGAAGTCCAGGTCTCGGCCTACCGCGTCCATCAGCCGCTGGAAGGTCTGCGCGGCGTTCTTAAGGCCGAACGGCATCCGAAGGAATTCGAACAGGCCGAATGGGGTGATAATCGCAGTTTTGGGGACGTCATCCGGATGGACCGGGATTTGGTGGTATCCCCTAACGAGGTCCACTTTGGAAAAGATGCGGGCCCCGTGTAAGTTCGCTGCGAAGTCCTGGATGTGAGGGATGGGATAGCGGTCCGGGGTGGTGGCGTCATTCAGCCTGCGGTAGTCGTCGCAGGGCCTCCACCCTCCGGTGGCTTTGGGGACCATGTGCAGGGGGGAGGCCCAGGGGCTGTCTGACCTGCGAACAATCCCCAGCTCCTCCATGTGACGGAACTCTTCCTTTGCCAGGCGGAGCTTGTCTGGAGGTAATCGTCGTGCTCGGGCATGAAGGGGTGGCCCTGTGGTAATGATGTGGTGTCATACCCCGTGTGTGGGCGTAGAATTTGTAAACAAAGGTGCCAAAATTGATGGGAATTCGGCTAGGAGCTTGGCGAAATCGTCGCCAGAAAGGGAAATGGAGTCCAGGCGCGGGGCTGGTGGGCTGATTTCTCCCAGGGGATAGGTCCGGAGAGTGCTAGAGTGGACTAACCGCTTCCTTCGCAGGTCGACTAACAGGTTGTGGGCCCGAAGGAAATCAGCTCCTAGGAGTGGTCGGGCGACGATGGCAAGGGTAAAGGTCCAGGTAAAACGGCTGCCGCCAAAGTGTAATTGAAGCGTACGGGTGCCAAAAGACCGTATCGTTGTACCGTTGGCGGCATTGAGTAGAGGACCTGGTGGCCTGTCACGAGTGTCGCGGCCTGTCGGGGGCAAAATACTGACCTCCGCTCCAGTATCAACGAGGAAACGCTGTCCAGATTTCTTGTCCTGAACGAAGAGGAGGCTCTGTCGGCGGCCAGCCACCGTAGCCATCAGCGGCGGCTGGCCCTGGCGTTTCCCTGAAACTTGCAGGGTGGGCGGCATCGACGGGCCTCCGCACCCCACCTCTGGTGGTAGAAGCACAGCTGGTCACCCGTGTCGTCGTCTGCGTTCCTGGGGCGTGGCTGCTCGGTTGCTGGGGCCGGGCGAGGCGGGCGTTGGGCTCGCGGCCTGGTGATTTGACTGACGGACGAACCGCTCTCGCGCTTGGCCCTCCACAGGACATCTGCCCGGGCGGCCACCTCACGGGGGTTGCTGAAGTCGGCGTCAGCTAACAACAAGTGGATGTCATCGGGGAGCTGTTCGAGGAAGGCCTGTTCGAACATCAGGCATGGCTTGTGTCCCTCGGCCAATGCCAGCATCTCATTCATTAGGGCGGATGGGGATCTGTCCCCCGGGCCATCCAGATGAAGCAGGCGGGCGGGGCGCTCACGACAGGAGAGGCCGAAGGTCCGGATCAAAAGGTCTTTGAAAGCCGGGTACTTATCTTCCTCCGGAGGCGACTGGATGAAGTCTCCAACCTGGGCGGCTGTCTCCTGGTCCAGAGAGCTAACCACATGGTAGTACTTCGTGGAGTCGGAGGTGATCTGCCGAAGGTGGAATTGCACTTCAGCCTGTGTAAACCAGACGCTGGGCCGAAGTGTCCAAAAGGTGGGCAGCTTGAGGGCCACTGCGTTGGCTGCTGCGCTGTCGTCCATTTCGCGGGTCCAAAAGCCGTTTGGACCGTCGGGGTCACCAATGTAGCGGTTGCTACCGCGGAATAAAACAAGACTCTACTCGGAGGATTGCCAAACAGAACTGGTTTATTTTCCCGCCTTGCGCGGGCCCTTTAAGGGAGAATCTTCCCGCCCAAAGCAACCGGCAATGACGTAAGTCCTACGTCATCAGGACTTTCCCGCGCGCAGGTTCTCCCCGTCGCTCGGAAAGACGAGGCCCGCCGCCATCTTGGGCCTCGTCGCTCCGACGCCGCTCGACCCGACTGCCGAGCCGGTTCGCCCAACTAGACGGTGAGTCACCACAATAAGCAAAATTCCTGTATACATCAGCTATTTCACTCTCACTGTCAGTTCAGAATTCATCAATAAGATTTAGTCACTGACAATGCTACACCATCTATGTTATCTTTTCTGCAATATTATCTTGCCCACTAATTAGGTTTGGTGGGCCAGTTACATTATGTTTGCTTAAAAATTGAGAGGAAATCAATTTTCTTTCAAAAGGTTACAATTTATATTTGGTTTTCTTTCCCTTATTATTTACATTATCAATGCTGTAATTTTTATTTTCTTCTTATATGTAGGTTTAAGTGATTAGCCAATACATTAAACACAATTAATCATTAGAAGCAAGACTAATTCACTTACTTGTGGATCCATATCATAGAATACACCAAAAAGTCCACGTTTGTCAGGACTGGGAGGAATATGACCGAAGAAGTCTGCTCCCTGTATTTTCTTCTCCCAGAATTTATATGGAAACTGTAAGGCAATCTAAATGATCAAAAGTGCATGAGTTTAGAGGACTAAACACTTTCAGAATGACTGTAACTCATTTTTAGGAAGGGAGACGATTTAACTTTCAACAAAACAATCACGGATCATAAATGTATTTTAGTACAAAATCCAAACTGAACACTGTTCTAAAAGTACACAATTCTACATGTCTTCACTCAGTGGCTCAATTAGAATGCGGATTAAAGAGAATTATTATGAAAACATCTCAATGCATTCTTTGCAAAGCTGTCTGCCACAACCAGTGTCACATTCAATAATGTCTTTTCACACTACAATTTTTTTTAAACATCAAGATGTTGATTCTCCCATTCTTTAAGCTATCTGTTGGTCCAATTAAGCAATAGGTACTTGCGACCTTATGTTAACTGTACTTATCATGCCACAGGCATTTACTTCCATGTGTCCAAGCCCATCATAGACTGCCTCCATTTTGCCCATTTTATATCTTTCCTATTCCTCAACTATTCTTCACTTCAAAGCTATTTACTTCTCAACAGTTCTCTCTATGCACCATGTTTCCTCTAATGCCCCATTCTAGTTCCCATCCCTTGAAAACTAGCTTAAGCCCCCTGCAAAGTTTGAGTTCACTTTCTTATGAAAATATAATTAAATCAGATCAAATATGGTGGGGGGAAAAACTAATGACCATGGATAAGTACATGGAGGGGACGGGCTTGGAGGGTTACTGGGACTAGCAGGGAGGATGCTGTGGTCGATATGGACCAGTTGGGCCAAAGGGCCTGCTTCTGTGTTGTATTACTCTGACTCTATAAAGTAGGACTGGGCCATACCAGCACTCAAGCTCGTTCTGATAGTCAGCAAGATCATGACTGGTCCAGTACTCAAGACTACTTACCCACCCAATTCTCAATTCCTTCCACTCCTTTAGTGTCCGAAAATGTTTGGATCTCAGGTTTGAATTACTTCTTGAAGTACAGCCCTGCCCACCTTGAACACATTAGATCATGCACCAGAGGAACAAAGAGTCTTAAATCAGGTTAACCTGGGGAAGTTTATCATACTATTCTTGTACTCACTAACCTATGGCATTGTGTAGTCAGGATGTCACAACATTTGGGATCCTCTTTAACTTTCCTCACTTCCTGAAATTCTCAATGCACAATCCTTCTCTTTCCTACGTCATTGGTTCTCATGTGGATAACTTGTGGCTGTTCCCTTACAATACTCAGAACATTCTTTACTTCTGTTACTGAACATCCTTCACTCTAATTGAAGTTCTGAGAGCCGGGAGGCAGAGTAGCAGTGGGAAACTTAAAAAGGACCCTTTCTGATTGGCAAAAAGAACTTTGCCGAAAAGCACTTCTGATTGGCTAATTGTGAGACACATCAGCCAATAAAAGGAAAGCAAGCTCTAGCAGAGCAGCCAGTGTTTGAGTGGGTCAGTAAAGAGGCTTTGGTGAGCAGAGGTGCCGGTAAGGTTCTTTGAATTTCCTTTTCAGTCTTGTAGCATTCAGGATGGCAGTGGTATGCTCCTCCTGCAGAATGTGGGAGATCAGGGAGACTTCCAGTGTCCCTAAGGACTACATTTGCAGGAAGTTTCCAGCTGCAGCTCCTGACTGACCAGGTAAAGGACCTGTAGTTGGAGCTGGATGCACTTAGGATCACCTGAGATACTGAGAGTATCATTAGAAAGGAGGTGGTCACACCAAACATACAGGCAGAAACTAGTTGAGTAACCACAAAGAAAAGAAAAGGGAGTAGGAAGAGTGTGCAGGATTCCCCTGTAACCATTTCCCTTGAAAACAAATACAGGTCTGTGGCACCAGGACTGTTTTGGAGGCTCAGCAGGGAAGGGTGAAGGCAGACAGGACTCTAGTGATAAGGGATTCCATAGTTAGGGGGTGGACAGGAAACTCTGTGGCCACAGAAAGGACTCTGGAAATGGTGTGTCCAGGGTCTAGGAAGTCTCTGAGCAGCTGCAGAACATTCTCAAGGGGGAGGACGAGCAGCCAGAAGTTGTTGTGTATGTTGGCTCAAATGACATAGGTAGAGAAAGGAGTGAGGTCCTGCAGAGTGAATATGAGGAAGTTAAAAAGCAGGACGTTGAGGGTAGTAATCTCTGGATTACTTCCAGTACCATGTGCTAGTGAGGGTAAGAATAGGAGGATATGTCAAATGAATGTGTGGCTGGAAAAAAAGTGGTATGGGGGCAGGGATTCAAAATTTTGGACCATTGGGATCTCTTCTGGGGCAGAGGTGACCTGTACGTGAAGCAGGTGACACCCGAACTGGAGGGGGACCAATATCCTGGCAGGCAGATTTGCTAGTGCTACTAGAGTGGGTTTAAACTAGATTGGCAGTGGGGTGGGATCCCATGCATCAGGGAGGCAAATGAGAGGCTGGAAAGTGATGCAGAAGTCAGTGACACCAAGTTGAATATGCATGACAGACAGGGGAATGGTGGGAAGTGAGGAAAGCCTATTGGATTAAATGCATTTATTTCAATACAAGAGGTCTGACGGGTAAGGCAGATGAATTTAAGGGCTTGGATAGCTATGTGGGACTAGGACATAATAGCCATTATGGAAACATGGCTAAGGGAGGGACAGCACTGGCAGCTTAATGTTCTGGGGCACAGGTGCTCTAGGTGGGATAAAGGCAGAGGAAAGAGGAGGGGGTATTGCATTTTTGCTTAAGGGAGATTTCATAGCAGTAGTCAGATGAAATTACTGAATGATCATCCAGTGAGGCTTTATGGGTGGAGGTGAGAAATAAGGGGATGATCACATTGTTGGAATTGTACTACAGGCCCCAGAACAGTCAACAGTAATTAGAATAACAAATATTCAGGGAGATTGTGGAGTTGGAAGAATAGGGTTGTCATAGGAGGGGATTTTAACTTTCCTAACATAGACTAGGACTGCCATACTATTAACGGCTTAGATGGGGTGGAATTTGTTCAGTGCATTCAAGAAGGTTTCCTTGGGCAATACATAGAAGGCACTACTAGGGAAAAAGCAAAGCTCAACCCCCTCTTGGGTAATAGAGTGGGGCAAGTGACTTGGGTGACAGTGAGGGAGCACTTTAGGACCAGTGACCATAGTTCTTAGTTTTTAAATAGTTATGGAAAGGGACAGAACTGGTTCACAGGTTCAAGTTCTAAACTGGGGCAAAGCAAATTTTGACAGTACAAGACAGGAGCTTGCAAAGATTGATTGGAGTAGGTTGTTTGTGGGCAAAGGGTCAACAGGCAAGTGGGAGGCTTTTAAAGGTGAGATAGTGAGAGCTCAAGGTCTGCATGTTCCTGTTAGAGTGAAGGGCAAAGCTGGTAGGAGTAGGAGAATCCTGGATGATGGCTATTGAAGCCCTGGTCAGGAAAGAGGTGGCATAGGTCAGGTACAGGAAGCTGGGATCAACCAAATCCTTGGAGAATAGGGGATGCAGGAGTGTACTCAAGAAAGAAATCATGAGGGCAAAAAGGGAGCATGAGATAGCTCTGGCAGAGAAGATTAAGGAAAATCCAAAGGAGATTTTAAGTATATTAAAAGAAAAAGAGTAACTAGAGAGAGAATAGGGCCCCTCAAAGACCAAAGAGGGCATCTTTTTGTGGAACCACAGGAGATGGGCAAGGTCCTTAATGAATATTTCTCCACTGTTTTTACTGTAGAGAAAGACATGAAGACTTCTGAACTAGGAAAAGTAAATGGGGAGGGCTTGGGAATAGTCTGCATTACAATAGAGGTGGTGCTGGATGTCTGAAAGGTATGAAGGTAGACAAATATCCAGGGCCTGACCAGGTCTATCCAAGAACAATGTGGGAGGGTAGAGAAGAAATTGTTGGAGCCCTGGCTGAGATATTAGCATCTTTGCTAGCCACAGGTGTGGTGCCAGTAGACTGGAGGGTAGCAAATGTTTGCCTTTATTTAAGAAGGTGACAAAAAAACCTGGGAACTATAGACCAATAAGTCTAATATCTATGGTAGTCAAGTTACTGGGGAGTGCTGTAGGACAGAGGGACCTTGGAGTTCAAGTACATGGTTCACAGAAAGTGAAGTCACAGGTCGACAGGGTGGTGAAGGCGGCTTTTGGCACACTGGCTTTCATAAGTCAGGGCATTGAGTATAAAAGTTGGGAGGTGATGGTATGGTTGTACAGGACACTGGTGAGGCTGCACTTGGAGTTTTGTGTTCAGTTTTGATTGCCCTGCTATAGGAAAGATGCTATTAAGCTGCAAAAAGCAAAGATTTACAAGGATGTTGCCAGGACTTGGACTGAGTTATAGGGAGAGGTTGGACAGGCTAGGACTTTATTCCTTGGAGTGTAGGAGACTGAAGTGATCTTAGAGGTGTATAAAATCATGAGGGGACATGGATAAAAGACAGTACATTCACCCTATCTAAGGTTGGGGAATCAAGAACTAGAGGGCATAGATTTAAGGTGAGGTGGAAGATTTAATAGGAACTTGAAGGGCAACATTTTTTTTTAAAAACAAAGGGTGGTATCTGTGGTATGAACTGCCAGAGGAAGTGGTTGAGGGAGGTACAATAACAGCTTTTAAAAGACAGTTGGACAGGTACATGAATTAGAAAGATTTAGAAGATTGAGCCAAACACTGGCAAATAGGACTAATGTGGATGGGGCATCTTGGTCAACATGGGGCAGTTGGGCTAAAGGATCTGTTTCCATGCTGTAGAACACTATTATATTAGAGCAGCAACACGCCATATCAATTAAAGGCAACAGCTGTAAAAGACATCTCTATCAAATCCTCTTCGATCACTGCATTTCTACAGTTGCCCCTCCCTGCCAAACCTAGTGTGTGGAGTTAGCTGCGACAATGTTACTGAAGTATTCCAGAATGAACTCAAAGATGCTCCTGCACTCATTGATATTAAGTACTGAAAAACAATTTGAAAGTGTCACAGGCCCAGAGGATTCCTACACTACCAGCTTCTTCCTTCCCTGCTGGAGTTTTATCCATTTTCTGTTCTCCTGCACACACTGCAGCTATAGGTTAATCAGCTCCTAGAACAGTGGTTTCAGCCACTGAATGTAGAACTCTAAGCTTTCATTCATGCAACTGGCAGCGGTTCCTACACACTCAGTTATCCAAGAGGTATTACAGAATTTACTATACAATAGATCCTTCAGCCAATCATATTCACACCAAACAAGAGTGCACTATTTGGAGTCAGCCCATTTCCCAGTTCTCAATCCTTAACCCTTCAGGCTGCAATACCAGTCCAGGTTACATCTATGGTTGAATGCAGGGCTATCATTCAACCATGGCTCAGAAACTCTGTAGGACTTTCTCCCACCAGGAATATTGTAAATCGGTTTCTCCACTTTCTCAGGAAAAAGAAAGCAGAAATTGAAACAGCTCAATTGACAACTTAAAAGTGCAAGCCTACCACCTGGTAGCTTCAGTGTCAGCCAAACAAGATGGCAAGACAACAGTCCTCAAATGGACAGATAACTTCTGAATGTAACAATGATGGGCCTTATGATGTCTTCTCTAATTACATATAAACACAGTCAAACCAGTCAAAAATTATACCTCAACATTACAATTCACAAAAGCAAGGAAATAGCTTGCAATTAGTTCCAAGTTCACACTTTCTTCAGTTATTTCTTAGTTAAACTGAATTTGATTAAACAGTAAGCTGAGCTTTTAAGTAACTGAAAACACTCAGCTTAGTTTCAGCTTAATTAAATGTCAAATTTTTTCCCATTTGTTTATCTGCACAGAAGTAATCTGTCTAACTTGGCAACAATACCAGATTTAATCAGACTGTAATTACCTTTTCAATTACCCCTTGGCCGAGACTGTTGATGGCTTTAATTTTCCTTTCAGATAGATGTGGATAAAATTGAATAGTGTTTTTCTGAAGTAAAGTTAAAGGAACAGTAACCAAAACCTGCAAGAGACCAACAATTATCAATGAATTGCTTGGAACACAGTATGCCATTAAAAGGCATTTAAGACACATTCTAACAGATTGAAAGATTCTGATTTCAAAGATTAATATTCCTTTTCAAACCACTTGCACAAACCACACTTTGGTCTGAGGTCTGATGTGTATTCTGAGAAGCAAATCTCAAATAAACTCCTCAAAAACTAAATGGTGTTTGGGATGAAACTCAAAAGGTAGAGAATTCTCAAGCCTCAGGTTTGCTACCAAAATGTGTACCTTGCTTTCTTCCTCTAAAATCAAAAATTGATCTGCCTGGTGTTCTTTCTTTACACTCAGAGATCTTTACAATTTTGATAAGGTGATGTTTTCCACTTCGGGGGAAACCAAACACGAGGGCTACAAATGCAATACAATCACAAATGAATTCAGGAGGGGAATTTATGAGAAGCAGTTGCACCAGAGCCTGGTTAGATTCAAGCCAAGTGGCTCAGAAGGCTACTGAGTGGAAGGATGCCGAAACATGCCTTGGCCTTCTAGACCAGCATCATTACACAATACCATGCCACCCCACTGATTCATTTCCAAGGATACAAGTTAGGATGATTATTTATTTGCCTCTAACGTGGTGAAATAACATTCTATGGACTACTGAAATTTTATAACAGATGTATTTTCCCTCTTTCCATACATTATTCAAAGTTTCTCCACTACCACAGTAGTAATACATGTTTCCATATTTATGTTAAGGCATGCACAGAACTTCATTATATAATATGCTGGGAAATTTACCTTCTGTGTTGTCCATAATGTTCCGTTAGCTGTTCCAATACAAATATCATCACCCGAGTAGTCAATGGACACTACCTATGAAAATAAAAAAAATTAACAGACTTTTATAATCAACTGAAATGCTTATTTGCTTCCACTTGAAATGAGAGATATTTTAAAATCAACTTTGATCTTGAAGTACCAAAGCAAAAAAACATACGAATAAAAGTAAAAAAAAATCTAAGTTTAACATCCTGTGTTGCATCACCTACCCCTATAATTAGTAAACAGTTCAGTTCTTTTAATGCTGTTGTTTTTTGTTTGATCTAATGCAGTTGAATTACATGCCAGCGTTAAAAACATGAAGCTGTTTAATCCTCCCTCTCATCAAGGGGACTGGAGAGGTGAAAAATTACAACCTTATTTTAAAGTGGATAATTCTGGCCATTCACATTATCGTTGATGGCCAAGCTGTTGGAAACATTCTGGGAGAATATCAACAAGCATTTGCACAACTAAAAAGGAAAGCTAACATGGATATACATACTAAGACACCAATTCAATTGCACTGAGATAACAATTTTAAATTGAAGCAACTTTTGATCTTTCAACATTACACAAGTCTTAGTCTTATTAATCACTAAATAAAAGATCCAAAGTAAAATTTCACAGCATGACCTGGGACATTCTACCCACTCAAGTTGTAGAGATCAGCCATTGTTGACATTTAAAAATTACTTGCTCTTATGAATGTTAATAATATTCTTTTATTATATTTTAACAGAGCAAGGAACAACTCTGATGAAACCAACACCAAAGAAGAGTAAGCAATCATGTATTTAGTATGTACATCATGTTGTTAGCATCATTACTGCATTGCATTGCTCTAGATTTTTCAGGCTCAATTTTTCTTTTAAAAAACAAAGACTCTATATATGATCCTAAACTTACTGGTGTATTGAGTCGTATGTCCAGACCATCACCTAGTTTATTGATGACAGACGAGTAACCTGATGTGAAGAGTGTATGATCACCTGCAAATTGGGCAAAAAACTCATTGTGGTCCCAGGAACGAGCAGACACCTACAGTACAAAATAAAAACAAGTAATTACAAGTAGAAAGATATTGGTACATCTAACTGCATCTTAATGAGAGAAAGTGGTAACATAGCTCTAGTATCAATGCCTTTTCCTTAACCTTTGACAAGCAAGCAATTAATAACTCTCTCCCTACTTAATCCTCAATGCAAGGAGTGTCATGATCGAGAAAATTGCTCCAAGCTCTTCAAAGACACACGTTAGACATAATAAAAACCTTAGAAAATGTCTTGTAACTCAATTAGGTCTTCCTGCAAACAGATAAATAGTCCCCAGCAACTTTCCCAGCACGATGATAAAGCTTGATTGAATGAATCACTTATCTTTTTGCTTTATATTTGTTGAGCCAAAGACATGAAGCTCTGTTCTAAACAACAAACAAAACCATCTCCTGGCACAGTGCTGGTAACTGAAATTATAGAAAAGGGGATGCAGTCTGCTACTGAAGGTGATATACAGTTCGGTTATTCCAAATGTTACCAGATTCCAGTCTTGCAGCAAATCTCTAATCTTATTCAATCCTAATGCTTCTCTTCCTCCTTTCCAACTACTCTCAATGTTCAAATATGCTATTGCCACTTTATCCACGTCATATTCAATAGTCCAAATAAGATTTAAGCAAACCAGCTACCGTTACTGAAGTAGGTACAGCTCCCCATGATTCCAACACTCTAAAGAATGATCCACTTGCTCTCAGGGTTAACATTCTTTCCTCCTAAATATATCAATATTCTCAATGATCACTGCAAATACTAGAACCATATGCCCACAACTTGTTTGCTGGTCAGTGTAACAACTCTCCTAATATCTAGTTAACATTAAATAATCTTCCAGTTTTAAGGGAGACATCAGAATTACATTAGCTTTCATGTCAAATAACAAAACAATGCCTTCCCTAAGATCAGCATTATTCAATACAGATCATATTTTTTGACAATATTTAGAATATTTGTAACAGTTAGTTTCTTACCTGTTGCAAATTACTACCACAGGCATATTCAAGATTACCAAGATGAAACTGTAGCACTTTGGCTTCTATATCACTGAACTGGACGCCAGATTCTTGGCTAAAAGTTTTGTAGATCTCTTCAATCTTTTCTGCATGCAGAAAACTTGCCATTAGTCACAACACATCTCAGATTCCTTCACGGGGTTAATTTGGAATACAACAGTAAGCTATTTCCAGTGACCAGACCAGTGCATAAACAACAAACGGAATGCTTGTTTTTCTTGCCCCAAAATCTGAATAACAACGAAACTCAACATTTTCCATTCAACTTGGAGAAAACGGTTTAAGAACAACAAGTACTTATGCTTGGCAATAAATGACTCGGAGTTCAAATCAATATTTTGAATGATTAGACCACAACATTATCATGTTGAGTGGGAAAAGAAGCAAGAGTTCAGACCATGTTTCAGTCAAGTTTCCTGTTCTGACATGAGAGAAGGGAAAGATATGTAGGCACAAACATTCACATTACTGCAGTACACCGTTGTTGGGGTGGGGGTTGCACATGTTTCATGAAAAAGACGTTGATGAAGCCATTATCCAACTTTAAGCCTCTAGTTCAGAAAGCAATATTCATCTTCCCAATATGCAGAGACCTTAAACTTAATTCAAATCATGCATCACCACCACTGGCAGGAGATGCACAACATGGTTACCTTAACAAGGACTGTCACAAGAATTTATGTTCTGGAAGATAGAGGTCAGGAAATCAGCACAGAAGCAGGACGTTTGTGCCAAATATTCAATAAATACAAGGGGAGGATATATTCCCTGACCAATGATTCTCCACCCTCCAAATCTGCTGTTCTGAAGACTACACATCACATCTATCAGCTTGTATAATTTCTTGTTCATTGCAAAAATCTTGAGAAAACAGCTACTCCTTGTTCCTGCAAGATAGAAGTGGTAATAGCCACTTCCGCAGAACGAGAAAATGTTAGAAATAATTTGTTTTAAATTTTCAGTATCTGCATGATTTTGCATTTGGATTATGAAGCCAGAGGAACAGAATTCTTTATGATAGGAGGCAGGATGCAACAAATGCACAGTACAAGTTCTTGGGTATGCAAGTGAAGAATGTTCAACTTCCTACAGTACGAGGAAGAATTAAATTTAAATATAAATTATTTTGTGCAAACTAAGGGCTGAGACACAAAGGCCAGTTACAAACGTCTAACGTGAATTATTTCACTTTATAACATAAGGAAAAAATGTTCTTATAATTATTATTTTTAGGCTTCTCCATTTTTCATCCTTTACAATACAAACTAAAATTTGTCAAACTTACTAAATGATTATATGAACTTAAATAATAGATGACTTCAAAGCAAATAGCATGGCATAATGACATGCTTACTTTTCCTTTTGCTGGTCCTTCCAAGACCTAATACTAATAAGTTCTTTGCATGCAAATTACATTAAATGAAATCCTAGATGATGTAACACACCTCCAAGAGGAACATCTTGAAATTGCTTCTTGTCCTTCCTCCACTCCGCCACAACATCCAGCATGGCATTGAAATGAAAGTCAATGGACTTGTCAATGGCAGGGTCAACCACCTTTCCACCTTCTTCTATCAGGTCACATCTATCCCCCAGTCTGTGCATCTTGCTTCCAAGCTGCATAAAAATTATTTCAGAAGAGTTGAACAATGCTTACACAAAATAGTTTTACTTTGTAATGTAACAATTAAAATTTCTGCTCATATGATAAGTGATGTAACAATCATCTTTAACAATATGACAGCAGTTGAATATATTTTATATGTTTACATAATAATACAATCCATTGTTATTGAAATGTTTAGTTATTGCAAAGTGTTTTGCCAGAATATTGCCAGTTGCAGACAGTTTCTTTGTCTGTTCATGAATTAGTGGCAAGGTGCTATGGAGATTGGTTTGGGGGGTGGGGGGGGGGGGGAGGGGAGGGTGCAGGTGGATAGGGGAGTGCGCAGGTGGATAGGGGAGTGCAGGAGAAAAGGAGGAGGAGGAAATTAAAGCTGTATTTCATTCACAAAATAGCCAACATGACAACTTTGGAGGGGAAAGGGGAAGAGGCTAGTCAAACAATATAATATCCAGACTCATTCATATGTAGTCCCAGGATTAATCTTTAACTTAATAACTACTTTAATACACATAACCTGATAGGAATATTCAATGGTATAAAGAATAAAAAGATAATGCCACTTATTTGACTGTCAAAAGTTTTTATTTTAAAGTCCTAAAAAGATCCTAAACCAGCACACATTTGCTTATTTTCTTTCGGAGGGGGCAGAATGAGGTGGCATTAGTGTAATGTAACAAAATTGTTATAAGGCTGGTAGTAAACTAAACCACATTTCAAAACCTTCACTTTATAGTGACTTAGTGAAGGCTTGTTGTAATGGTATAAAATTCTTAAACTGTATACATTTAGCACATAATGAACAATGTAGTCTCAATATTACTGCTATAACATAGAAACCCACTTGCTCACACATTAGTGCTATGGGATTGTTAATGCAGCCGTTAACAATTTGTGCTCCTTTTCCCACTGTCACACCAAGAGAGTGGTCATCCCACACACGTCCACCAATCCGATCTCTGGCTTCTAGCACCATCACCTGAAGTGAAAAGAGGGGAGAAAAAAAAACAAATCAAAAGAAACTAAAAAATCATTGACCACTTGATATTTTCACTTTACAAATACTGGTGGTCATTCATCAGATATCTGAAAACTACTCAAGTCCTCTTAACTCTAATCATTAGGTGGTTAATCAACTTAACTGACCAACAAAAAAAAGAGACTGCAGACTGAGCAAAAGTTAGTCAAAATTAGATGACCATAAGAATATGTCATGTATCATATGCTGGGTAGTCTGATTCTGATTTTAATACCTAAACACTAAACAATATTTCAGGAACTAGAAAAGCATTTTTACTAAAGCAATTGTTAAAAGGAGTAACTCTTGTAAAATATTTTCCCCCAAGTATTTATTAAAATTGACAATGAGATTTCTTTCAATAACTCACCACGTGACTGGCTTCCTAATCAAGGCTGACATCTTTGCAACATTTCCAAGGCTAGGTGTTAAAAAAGAAAGTTGAAAGCCATGATTAAGCAAAGAGATATTAGTTTCAACGTCCAGCCTCAGAAATACAGCAAAGATAGCAGCCTAACCAGCCTGCACCACGTGAAGTATTCTTTAATACTAGTCACATATTTTTATAAAGTGATGTATAAGTATATTTTTTTCACCAAGAGTATAGTACTCCCAATATTTCAGGTGGATAAAGTAATGAGTCACAGGGCCACATAAACCAAAAGTTCTGTCTTTGAACCCATTACCAGCAGTTGTCCCTCAACAGTCGCAGCAATAAATGACTAAGCTGCTCCTAGGTTGCAGTAGAAAATTTGGGTTCCCATTCATTGTTTTAATTAGCAACACTTGTTTGCGACTTTCTTGCACAAAAATAATACATCAACAAAATGCCAGATTAATGTTACATAACCATCCCAAAGTGAAGGCTTATAATCAATTATTAACATTTGGTACCTTTTGTCTACCAAAATATCTACTGAGTGATAGTGTTTTAAAGTTGCATCTCAATTCACTAACAGCTCAGCTGGGTAAAGTGATAGAAAATTTATTATGAATTGTCATCAATCTGAAATATTCACTCTTGTTCCTCTCTCCAGAATTGCTGTCTGACCTGCTGATGTTTCAAATATCTTCTGTATCCATTTCAAATTTCCAACATCTACAGTGTTTTACCTTTGATTATAATTGATTTTGGAAGGTCTTACCAAAGAGCAAACACTTCCCTATTTTTTCCATGAAAGAACTCTATATAGAGCAGTTATTGGTGCCATAGGTGGAAAGGGATAGCTGCTTCCTTCTCTTTGGCTCATTTGATTATGATAAGTAGGCGAGAAAACAATCTTTTGATTCCCATAGCACAGCCTGAACAAATGCACACTGACCACTGCAGAAATTTCTGCAAGCTACTCTTAAGTAACTGGCAAATTCTAAAAATATAGTAATAGAAGTAGATTAGTCAGACATGACAGTCACTTCCAGCCTGGTCAACCTTGCAAAAGTATGGAAAATTGTATCTAATTTGAAAAAGACTGGTTAAACAACATCCTGACAACCACACTCACAGAATCACATCTTCCAAACAACATTACCGTCCCTCGCTATATCCCACCTCACCAGAAATACCAGAGTGAGGCATCCTGTTACGGAGGTCAGAAAGAAGCATCCCTGGGAGTGAAGATCTCAATGAAGTCTAAACATGTTGGGTCAAACACAGCTGCTGATTACCACCTACCAACCCACCCTCAGTTGCCGAACTAACACTAACTTTAGGAAGGGCATTTTGGACAGGGACATGCAAGTCCATCATTAAAAGTATCATCCAACCAGGTGAAATTATAAATTATGTAACAGCTAAACTGAGTCTGTGGCAGGTGGTTGCTGAACCGACAAGGAATAAACCTATTTTAACTGATCCTCACTAATTGGCCTGCCACATATGCATCTGCCCACAGCAGTACTGAAGGGAACAAGCATCTCAATCTTTGTAGATAGAAAGTTATCTTCACAATAAGGACACCCAACATTATGTTTTGAGCACTATAATCATGTTAGAAAGGAAAGACATAGAACATATCTGGGAGTTCAATGCTGGGCATTCAAGTCCCCAAGGCCATAAACAGCAGCAAAATAGAATTCCATAACAATTAATAACTATCTTGTCCAGCATATCACTATTACACAGTCAACATAAGAAATAGGAGCAGGAGTAGGCAATCTGCCCTATTGAGCCTGCTCCACCATTCAATAAGATTATGGCCGATCTGGCCATGAACTCAGACCCACTTACCTGCCTTTACCCCATAACCCTTAATTCCCCTACAATGCAAAAATCTATCTGTGTCTTAAATATATCTAATGTGGTAGCCTTTACTGCTTCTCTGGGTGGAGAATTTCACAGATTCACTACTCTTTGGGAAGCAGTTTCTCCTTATCTCTGTCCTAAATCTGTTCCCCTGGTTCTTGAGGCCATGTCCCTAGTTCTAGTCTCACCTACCAGTGGAAACAACCTTCATGCCTCTATTGTATCTATCCCTTTCATAATTTTATATGTTTTTATAAGATCCCCTCTCATTCTTCTGAATTCCAGCGAGTATAGTCCGAGGCAACTCAATCTTTCCTCATAAGCTAACCCCCTCATCTCTGGAATCAACCTGGTGAACCTCCTCTGCACGCCTCCAAAGCCAGTATATCTTTCCTCAAATAAGGAGACCAGAACCGCATGCAGTACTCCAGGTGTGGCCTCACCAGTACCCTGTAAAGTTGCAGCACAACCTCCCTGCTCTTAAATTCCTCTAGCAATGAAGGCCAAAGTTCCATTTTCCTTCTTGATAACCTGTTGCACCTGCAAACCAACCTTTTGCGATTCATGCAAAAGCCTTCCCGAGTCCCTCTGCACCACAGCATGCTGCAATCCTTCACCATTTAAATAATAATCTGATCTTCTATTTTTCCTTCTAAAGTGGATGATCTCACATTTACCAGCATTGTACTCCATCTGCCAGACCCTTGCCCATTCACTTAACCTATCTATCTCTCTCTGCAGAATTTGCTTTTCCACTCAATTTAGTGTCATCTGCAAACTTAGATACGCTACCCTTGGTCCCCTCTTCCAAATCATTAATGCATATCGTGAACAGTTGCAGGACCGACCCCTGCAGTACCCTGCTCACCACTGATTGCCAACCAGAGAAACACCCACTTATACCAACTCTCTGCCTTCTATTAATTAACCAATCGTCCATCCATGCTAATACATTACCCCCAACTCCAACCATCCTTGGTGTAGCAGTTAGCCTAACGCTATTACAGCAAGAGCAACTCGGGTTGAATTCCGGCCACTGTCTGTAAGGAGTTTGTACTTTCTCCCTGTGTCTGCGTGGGTTTCCTCCAGGTGCTCCAGTTTCCTCCCACATTCTAGAGACGTACGGGTTAGGAAGTTGTGGGCATGCTATGTTGGCACCAGAAGCATGGCGACACTTGTGGGCTGCCCCCAGAACACTCTATGCAAAAGATGTATTTCACTGTGTTTCGATGTACATGTGACTAATGATATCTTATCTTATGGATAAGTCTTTTATGCAGCACCTTATTGAATGCCTTCTGGAAATCCAAGTATACAACATCCACCTGTTCCCCTCTATCCACTGTGTTCATTACATCCTCAAAAGAACTCCAGTAACTTTGTCAAACAGGACCTGCCCTTTCTGAATCCATGCTGTGTCTGCCTGATGGAACCATTTCTATCCAGATGTCTCCCTATTTCATCCTTAATGATAGCTTCAAGCATTTTCCTGACTACAGATGTTAAGCTAACTGACCTATAGCTACCTACTTTTTGCTTACATCCCTTTTTAAACAGTGGCATGACATTCGCTGTCTTCCAATCTGCTAGGACCTGTCCAGAGAATTTTGGTAAATTATCACAAATGCCTCTACTATAACTTACGCCATTTCTTTCAGTATGCTGGGATGTATCCCATCAGGACCAGGGGACTTGTCTACATTTAGGCTCACTAGTCTGCTCATCACTACCTCTTTAGTGACAGCAATTGTATTGAGGTCCTCACCACCCATCGCATCTATAACATCTCTCTTTGGCACGTTAGATGTGTCCTTCACAGTGATAACTGACACAAAATAGTCGTTCAAGGCCTCGGGCATTTCCACATTACCCAATATTAATTCCCCCTTCTCATCTTCCAAGGGACCTACGTTCACTTTAGCCGCTTTATATTATAAAATCTTCTACTGTCTGTTTTTATATTCTGTGCTAGTTTACATTCATAATCTATCTTCCCTTTCCTTATTGCTTGCTTAGTGGTTCTTTGTTGCTTTTTAAAAAGTTTTCCCAATCTTCCAGTTTCCCACTACTCTTGGTGACTTTGTATGCATGAGATTTTAGCTTGATGCCTTCTTTTATTTCCTTAGTTATCCAAGGCGGGCTCTCCCCACCCTTACTGTCCTTGCTTTTAACTGGAATACACTTTTGTTGAGCACCGTGAAAAATCTCTTTGAAAGTCTTCCGCTGTTCCTCAAATGTCCGACCACATAGCCTGTGTTTCCAGTCTATGCTAGCCAACTCCTTCCTCATTCCATTGTAGTCTCCCTTGTTTAGGCATAGTACACTGGTTTTAGATTGAACTATTGCACCCTCCATTTGCATGAGAAATTCAATCATACTATGATCACCCTTTCCAAGAGGATCCCTAACTACAAGATCGCATTTTCCCTTGCATCCAGATACACTGAAGAGTTAGAAGGGGATGTCAGGAACAGTATCAAATATGTTTAAAAATGAGGTTCTAAACTGACGAAGCTGCAATATGGAACATGTGTGCAAAGTACTGAAAGCAACATACAAAAGGCATAACTAATGCTGCTGCATGACTACACCCAAGCTCCACATCTAGCTAACTGCAGGCATAAATAGTGGAGGACAATTAAGCAATTAAAGCTTCAAGAACATTCCTGACATCAACACTGATAAAGCCCAGCATCTATTTACAATGATATTGCTCAGTTGTTGTTGTGGTCCCATAGTTTCTTCTGGATCCAATGCTCTCAGGTATTTCATGAGTGAATTGAACCGACTGAGGATTGGCTTCTGCCATGGTGGTCTTCACAAGGTGGCTGATCTGGATTATCAATGCAACAATTCTAGACGAAGATGGCTGCAAACACTTCAGCCTGCTCTTTGAAATAGTTTCAATATTTGTTGCGAGTGCAGTGTCCAAAAGCATTGATGACTGAATGTGGCAGGACTGCAGAACTTTAATCAATGACTGTGAGATTACTTAGTTATGCCTGTTGCACGTTGCTTTCATTCTTTAACATTGATGAAGTCCTGTGTTGTCACTTCAAGCTTAAGTATGACTGGTGGTACTCCCCACATGTTCTTCTATACTCAAACTTGAGCTGCATTTCAGTGAAAATCAATACTTTCAAGGAGGTATCAGTGCAAATGTCAAAACTTAATACTTTATGTAGAAACTTAATGCTTCATCTGTAGAAAGTTAAGCCAGACCACTGAGGCAGGCAACTTCAAGATTTCATATGCACCAAATTTTTTCCCCCCCCCCAAACACAGCCTGGTTTAATTAACACAAAGTAGGCCTATTTCGGAAATATGATTTTGCCAGTTGGTAAAACAATATATTTGTGATCAACATTTAATTGAAATTTTAAAAAGCTGTTTTACCTTAATTCCAAAGTTCTGCAGCTGTCGTGCAGCTGCTAAGCCTGCAACACCAGCACCAATAACAACAACATTTTTCTGCAAAAAAAGAAAAAGATTATGCACCTTAACTGATAATCAGCTGTCAATTCTTCTTAACTTTAAATACCCAAACAGTCAAATTGAACACATTCTCTCAGTAAGTTAGCATCCAGAGACAAACAGCAAATAATTTTTTAATGATATTTGAAGCCTTAGTATTAATCAGTTAGAAAAATCCACATCAACTCAGAAGATGGACTATTTTCCTTCAATCCCTAATCTTACGTTTAAAACAAAACTCTATGAAGACCGAACAGAAGACATGAACAGTCCAACCTTATGGTAACAGCTGGGCAGGAGAGGATGGTCAGGATTGATTGTCAGGACCCCAGTATTAACTAAGCCCTTTCTTGTAACAAAATGCAAGATCTTCTCCACTTCCATCACACAACGAATACGAACAAGTCCTCGAACAACTATGTGGTTTGCACATTTTTGAGGGGTGAGAACCTCCTGCAAATGAAAGACAAAGGAAATTATATTGCAGCAAGGTTAAACAGTAGATAGGAGTAAGCTACTTGATCAATTGATCAAATTATTTCATCAACAGCTCTTCTGAATTCAAATTTCTAGCCATTTCTCTGTATTCTTTAGTATCTGTGCTTACTTTTCTATCATTGCAGTTGTAACCTCAATACAGTATTATTAACCCTGTCAAGTTTTCACTACCAAATATAAATAAGCAATATACAAATGGTTTTCAGTGAAGGTCAGGAAAGTAATACAATTATTTCACAAGCATTCACTGGGAAATCACAAAGGCAGCTCAAAAGCATTTTATAAATTTAGACAGGTAACATGCAAAGAATAAATCTGACACCCAAGGGATGGTGACAAGAAAGTGATATTTAACACAATCTGGGATTCAGCACAAACAAGGAACACTACTCTTCAATTTGAAGAGGCAAAGTTAGAAATGAGGGCAAGTGTGCTAAAAACTAAAGAGGTTCAATATAAATCAATCTCCCCGCCCCCCAAATGGATATCATTTGGCCAAGAAAATTAGGGAGAAAACATGAGACAAAATGCTGATCACCAGAAGTCAATGAATACTGAATATTCTTGCTGAATAAGCCAATGTAGTACAAACACAGAAAAAGCTAGGGATACTCAGCAGGTTAGGAGGCATCAGTGCAGAGAGAAACAGAGTTAACTTTTCAGGTCAATGACCCTTCATCAGAACTGGAAAAGTACAAAAAAAATGTATTTTAAGCTGTGAAGACAGTGGAGAAAACAAAGGGAATGTCTGCAATAGGATGGCAACCAATACTGTCCAATTGAAACAATTTCTCTTGGTGCCAACTGCAAGAGGGAAATTAATACATGTTAATCATAGCTGATCTGTCTGAGGAAGTGTAAATGGAGGAAGAACAATGAGAGCAGTTAGAGAATTAAAAACACATGGAACTGCGTGATGCAGAACACAGCAGCTGCTGGAAATTCAAGATAAAAGAGAAAGCTGGAAGCACTCAGAACATCAGGTAGCATCTATGGACAGAGAAAAAAAGAGTTAACATTGCAGGTAGATGATCTAGCATCAGAAATAAAAACAGAAAATGCTGGAAAACACTCAAGTCAGACAGTTTCCATGCAAAGAGAAGAGTTAATACTCCAGGTTGAAGACTGTCAACATCATCTGTTTCGTTTCTCATTTCCAAGATCTGCATTTGCTTTTCAAGCCAACACAGTACCCAATTTTACAAAGAATGAAAAATACAGATGTAGATGCAGACTTATTATTAGCAAGAAAAAGGATTCAACTTTGTTGTTTAGACTAACCCCCCCAAAATAGACCAGTGTCATTTCCTTCCTCCTTTATTCATAAATCAGTATTAGTATGATTGCTGATTACTGTCAACTGAAGCAATCTCAGTTACCCATATAATTCCCTTCTCGGTTAACAAATATCAAGTGGGGACCAAGAAGCAAATGGACATATTCAACTGCTAGTGTTTTCAAATATTTTTAACAAAACTACATGACATTATTAGACACAAGAGATTTTGCAGATGCTGGAATCTGGAGTAACACACACAAAATGCTGGAGGAACATGACATTATTAACCATTTTCAGACTTTCTGATACTGAGCACAAGAGAACAAAGGGGAACAGAGAAAACAAAAAAGTTTGCAATTTATACAGTATTTTAAATATTAACACCTAATTGAAGATCATCCTGCAGTGGTTCGGATGCCTTCAAAGACACTCTTGAATATAAATTACAAACTCAGTGAATCTACCAGCTACAGAACTCATTTTCGCTGTTCCAGTCACAAAACCCAACATTAACCAAAGAACAAAAAAAAGAGGAACTTTTCTGTCTTTGGCCAGATGTGGTGGCCCTCTTTTAGGTTTGCATCTTTATCTTGAAATACATGATCTAAATGGTATACGGATACTCACTAATATTCTGAGGAAGTGCCAGATGGTTACAAAAGGGGACATGAATTATATTTACTAATACAAAAACTAATTTCTACACTGAAATTCAAAACACAACTACAGAGAGAGCAATTTTCTGAGTAGATTTCTTTGGCTCTACTAGTAATTATACTTTGATATTTGCTCAGTTAGGGAACTGGAGAACACGTTGCCCTTCATGTAGATTGCTATCGCATAGTAAATTAATAAAACAAGTTCACCTAATTTTAGTTTATATGCCTTGTGTGTCTATTAATATTATCTTCTTTTAATCAGTCTAGAAAGTAGTTTATGCAACTCCCTACGTGCATCACATTGTTCAGAATCAGAGGGTAACAATTAGACATAAATGGCACTGAATGAAGTGGATGTGAAATAAAACGTCAAATGGCCAGAAGTAACATCTCCGAGTGATACAAATGTGAACAATCCTTTTCTGCTCCAACAGATGACTTACAATGCGACCTGAAGATAATGTGCTTCTTATTCAATGGTTCTAAGCCTCGTGTATAGCATAACCTTGTGTAAGAGAGTCTCATCTGTGAAACCATACCTCAGGACATATGGGTAACATCAGGAAATAAAGGATTGAGTGAGAAAAACAGCAAGAGAAAGTGAAAGGAAGGGGTGGGTGGGTGGGCAGGCGCTCACAAAGTGAAATCTAACAATGTTATTCACACAAGGCTTACTTTGCAATTAATGTTCCAAAGAGCCAAAATTAGATTTCGCAATGCTAAGTACATTGTAGGATCCCGGGAATATTCAGGGAATTCATACAACTCATCCAGTTCCATCACATCTGGCCTCACACAAAGGGCCTTCCCACACTCATTGGGTTGATAGAAAGGTTGGAAGTAAGGACTCATTCCTGCAACTGACCACAACAAATTCAAAGTTAGTCCAATTTATTAATCAGGTACATGTGTAATTTAAACAATTCTTTTTCCCTACACTGCTATAATGAATAATCAGAGACAACAGGCAACAGACACTTCAAAACTGAATACAATTTGGAGTAGGATTCAAAATATGAAGAGTTTCATAATTAAATTCAGATTAGCAGATCTGCTTAACATTGTTTTCCATTATCAATGAATGCAATGCATCTTAATAAAACATTAGATCAAAAAATACATGTAGATTAGTATACATTCATGCAATCAACGTTAATTTTCAATCACATCCCTCGCACAAACATTTGTTTGGGATAACTGTCCTAGATAACTGTCTCTTCTCAATCCTACACAATCTATTAACTATTCTCCAACACATGCTCGTGCTTTGTCCGTTTCCCATTTATTACTTTGTGTTGTAAATTACATATCCAATGCACTCTTTCAATTCTCGACATCTCTCTTTTTCCTATCTTTGTTCTTTCAGTCATCATGGAATTCAAAAGCCAACTGTTTCGAAAGCTGAAATAACATTATTCCCCCTTCCATCTCCCCAAGAGGAGATATAGCGTAATAACTTGAATCACAATAGCAGCTCAAAAATGAAAACATTTACAACATTAGAACAATTGGTGATGAATTTTGGGAGAGTTATGGGGTTAAGACACACCAAACCTAAAGAGTTCTACACTTTTTTTTTTGAAAATGCCTGTTTTCAAACACTGCACCAGAAACTAATGTAGAACAGTACAGCACAGAAACAGGCCACTTGGCCCACAATCTTGTGCCAAACCAATTACATTAGTATTAACTACCCAACTAAACTAATCCCCTCTGCCTACACAATGTCCATATCCTACCACTTCCCTCACATTCATGTGCCTATTCAAGAGCTTCTTGAATGCCCCTATTGTATTTGCCTCCACCACCACCCCAGGCAATGCATTCCAAGCATCCACTACTCTCTGTGTTAAAACTTGTCTGCACATCTCCTTTGAACTTTTCCCCCCCTCTCACCTTAAATGCATGCCCTCTGGTATTAGACATTTCAACCCTGGGGAAAAGATACTGGCTGTCTACTGTATCTATGCCTCTCATAATCTTATAAACCTCTTAGGTCCATTTGGGTAGAACTTCTACCAGATCTCTCCTCAGCCTCCACCACTCCAGAGAAAACAACCCAAGGTTCTCCAGCCTATCCTCATAACACATGCCCTCTAATCCAGGCAGCATCTTGGTAAATCTCTTCTGCACCCTCTCCAAAGCCTTGACATCCTTCCTATAATGGGGCGACCAGAACTGAATGCAACATTCCAGATGCGGCCTAACTAAAGTTTTATGAAGCTGCAGCATAACTTCCTGACTCTTGAACTCAATGCCTCAACTAATGAAGGCAAGCATGCCATATGCCTTCTTTACCACCCTATCAACCTGTGTAGCCACTTTCAGAGAGCTATGAACTTGGACCCCGAGATCCCTCTGCTCATCAAAACCGTTAAGGGTCTGTTTCTTTACATTCGATCTCCCAAGGTGCAACACTTCACAGTTGGCCGGGTCGATCTCCATCTGCCATTTCTCCGCCCATATCCGCAACTGATCTATATCTTGCTGTATCCTTTGCCAGTCTTCTACACTATCCACAACACCACCTGTCTTTGTATCATCTGCAAATTTACTAACCCACCCATGTACATTTTCATCCAAGTCATTTATATACATCACAAAAGTTGTCGAACACCTTACTAAAAATCCATGAAGACAACACCCAGTGCTCTACCTTCATCAATCGCTGTCATCACAGAACTCAATCAAGTTAGTAAGGCATGACTTGCCCTGCACAAAGCCATACTGACTGTCCCTAATTAGGTTATAGTTTTCCAAATGCTCATAAATCCTATCCCTAAGTATCCTCTCCAATAACTTCCCTACCACTGATGTGAGACTCACCGGTCTATAGTAACCAGGATTATCAGTTTCCCTTCCTGAATAATGGAATAACATCAGCTACTCGCTGATCCTCCGGGACCTCGCCTGTGGCTAGAGAGGATATGAAGTATTGATTAAAGCCCCAGCAATCTCATCTCTTGCCTCTCTCAGTAACCTGGGGTATATCCCATCAGGCCCTGGGGACATCCACCTTAATGCTCTTTGAGAGACCTGACACTACCACCTCCTTTATCTCAAAATGCCCTAGCATATTAGCATGCTCCACACTGATCTTCCTATCCTCCACATCCTTCTCCTTAGGAAATACTGATGCAAAGTACTCATTAAGGACCTCACCACCTCCTTCGCTTCCAAGCACATCTTCCCTCCTTCATCCTTGAATGGTCCTACCCTCTCCCTAGTTATCCTCTTGCTCTTGACATATGTAATAGAATGCCTGGGATACTCTTTAAACCTACTCGCCAAAGACTTTTCATGGTCCCTCCTGGCTTTCCTAATTCCCTTCTTGAGTTTCTTTCTGGCCTCTTTTATAATCCTCAAGTGCTCCATTTGATCCTAGCTTTCTAAGCTTTACATATTTTTCCTTTTTCTTCTTGACTAAATTCACCACCTCTCTCAACATCTAAGGTTCTCTTACCCTGCTATTCCTGTCCTTCCTTCTTACTGGAACGTATCTGTCCTGTACTCTGTGCAGTTGGTCTTTAAACATCCTCCAACATGTCAGATGTGGACTTGCCCTAAAACAGCTGTTCCCAATTAATTCTCCCTAGTTCCTGCCTAATGCTCCCGTAATTTGCCCTGCTCCAATTTAATACTCTCCCACAAGGTCCATACTTAACCTTACCTATAACTATCTTAAAACTTAAGAAGTTGTGGTCACTGTTCCATAACTGTTCTCCTACCAAAAGGTCAGTCACCTGCCTAGGCTCATTACCCAACACTAGGTCTAGAATGGCCCCTCCTCTCATTGGACATATTGATTTAAGAAACCCTCCTGGATGTACCTAACAAATTCTGCCCCGTCTAAACATCTTACACTAAGGAAGTCCCAGTTTATATCAGGGAAGTTGAAGTCCACCATGACAACAACCCTATTAGTTTTACACCTTTCCAGAATCTGCCTGCACATCTGTTCCTCAATGCCCCAGTAGCCATCAGGGGGGTCTGTAGTATAATCCTATCAGTGACTGCACCTTTCTTATTTTTGAGTTCTACCCATATAGACTCAGTGGACGAGCCCTCCATTATGTGCCCTCTGATTGCAGCTGTGATATTGTCCCCGATTAGTAGTGCAACCCACTCCCTTTTAGCTCCCTCTCTATCTTTTCAAAAAGATCGAAACCCTGGAACATTGAGCACCCCATTCTTGTCCTTCTCTCAACCAAGCCTCTGTCATGGCCACAACATCATAGTTCCATGTACTGATTCATGCTCTAAGTTCATCACCCTCATCCATAATACTCCTAGCATTCAAATATACACACACTTCAAACTGCCCATCCCATCATTACTATTACTTTGTTCCTGCCTGTTTTTTCTGGCCCTGACATCTACATTCCTCTCAATCCCTCCACTTTCTGACCCTGTGCTCTGATTCCCATCCCCCTGCCAAACTAGTTTAAACCCTCCTGAGTAGCACAAATGAACCTCCCAGCTAGGATATTGATTCCCCTCCAATTGATGTGCAACCCGTCCTTCTTGTACAGGTCACCCCTGCCCCAGAAGAGGTTCCAGTGATCCAAGAACCTGAAATCTCATCCCCTGCACCAGTACCTCAGCCATTCATTCAGCTGTTCTATTAGTCATATTCCTGCCCTGACATGGCGCCAGGAGTAATCCAGAGATTACTACCTTGGAGGTCCTGCTCTTCATCCTCTTTCCTAACTCCCTATACTCACCACACAGGATCTCTTCCCCTTTTCTACCTATGTCATTAGTGCCAACGTACACTAGTACCTCTGGCTGCTCTCCCTCCCCCTTGAGGATATTCTGCAGTCACTCCGAGACATCCTTGACCCTAGCACCTAGGAGGCAACACACCATTCTGGTGGCTCTTTCATGGCCACAGAATCTCCTGCCTGACCCCCTAACTATCGAGTCTCCTATCACTATTGCTCTACTTGACTTTACTTTTCCCTGCTGAGCCACAGAGCTGGCCACAGTGCCACTGACCTGGCTGTTGCTGCTGTGCCCTGATAGGTCATCCCCCCCCCACCCCCACCACCAGTATCCAAAGGGGTATACTTGTTGCTGAGGGGTATGGCCACAGGGGAACCCTGCACTGATTGCTTACACCCCTTACTTCTCTTGGTAGTCACCCATCTAACTGAAGCCTGTACCCTGGGTGTGACCACCTCAGTAAAAGTTTCATCTATGAGGTTTTCAGCATCCCGGATGGTCCTAAGTACATACAACTCCAGCTCCATTTCCTTAACCTGGTCAGTCAGGAGCTGCAACTGGGTGCACTTCCAGTAGATGTAGTCATCAGGGAGACTGTGAGGTTCCCTGATACCCCACATCTTACAGGAGGAGCATTCCACTACCCTAACTGCCATCCTGCCTTTACTGACTAAGGATTTACAGACAACAAAATAAAGGTCTTACCTGTTTTTACCTGTGCCTTCTTACTGAAACCCTTCTTTTTAAAGAGCTGCTCACACTCCCCCACATAGGTCACATACTCAGCCTCTTTTCATGGAAGTCTCTTGAGTCGAAGCCTCTTGAGCCAAAGCCTCAGTCCCCCACTCTAACACTGAGTCACTCCAAAATGGCCACTCCACTTAACCCTAGTTTCTTTTTATTGGCTGCTGCCAATTAGCTAATTATTACTAACAATATGCAGTGTGCCTCTTTAAGGGTCCTGCTCACTGAAAATGAACACGAAGCACAGAGACTCACCTCTTTTGAAAAATCCCACCTCTCATCCCAAGCCCCAGCTCCCACTCTATGATATGATTCACACAAAGTCAAGATCTATGAAAGAAGATTTGGCTTACATTATCAGCATCTAGTTTAATTAACAACTTACCAGGTGACTGAACACTGCTTTTGCCATGCTCTGATGAATTCATCTTCAGGCTGGAGTACTCATTGTGGAAACGGTTAGTGTTGACACAGGAGGGACTCATGCCCACACAGTCTGGATAGTAAGCACCAAGAAAGGGGGCAGCTGGGCTGTCCTTCAGTAGTGGAGGCACAATAAGCATGGAGTACCACTTGCTATCTCCAACTTCACCCACTCGCTGAAAAATTATGAGATTTCATTTGTCTGTATGGATGGATCAACTTTTAGGAAACAAGTAATGGAGCCATAAACATCCATTATTTGAAGAAGTTCAAGAGACAATAATCATGAATTTACTTTAAATATATTTATTATACAGAGTTTCCAATATTTAAATGTAGAACTTACACTATTAAGTTTGAGCAATTTAGTACAGAGTGACTGGAACATCAAAAGAGCTCAAGAACTTGACATTTGCATTACTCATACTTGACTGACATGCACAATGATTCTTTGTTTCAATGGAATTTTTGTCATGAGAGCCAAGAAATTGAATCACATTACATTGACCTTTTCAACACTGTGTATGAAAGTCAATATTTCCCCAAAGTACAGAAATATTATTTTATTTTTCAGGTTTAAATGCACTATTAGATTCAATCACACCTTACGTTTTACTTGCGTGAATCAACAGTTTTGCACATCAGACATGCATGTAGTGATGATATTTCCAGTGCAACATTCACTTAAAGCAATGCTAGGAGAAATTAGGACACACTGATCCAAAGCAGTTCAGTGGTTGGGCACTCTTTTGCTCTGTTTTAAAATGAAGGTCTTCTCAGGGAATCAGTTTCAGTAGGCTCATTCGTGCTATTTACCCACTGGCTCTCATTAGCAAACATCTCTCCTATGCCAAACAAAGGATATCAACAAACAACCTCCTAAACTTTTATCTCTTGCCCAAAATCCTTCTTCACATTTGCATTAACTGATCTCCGCCCATCAATCACATCGGGCACAACAGCATTCCCTCAGCCCATACCACCCATCCACCCACCCTCCTCCACAATTCATTATCAAATCTCACCTCCTCACATAAGGATCATCCCATCCATGCACCAATCCTCCCATCCAATGCTCCCTGATATGATGTCCACATGCTTGTATCAGGCTCAATGGGAATGCCTGGGAAGTAGTTGGTGCGGTAGTAGCCCAGGAAAGAAAGAATTTCACAGAGAGAGAACAGAGGAGCAAAAAGTAAAACCTTTCATTTTGAGCCCTGCCCAGAATTTTCTTAGTTTGTTCAGTGTGCAGGTTCATTTAGGATCATGAAAGGCAGCAAGTGAAAAAAGTCATTAGGTTACAAAACTAATGTCTGTATTAACGTTTTGCAGATTTACCATTAAAAAGTTTCTCAAATCAGATGCACCACCATTCCATGGTAAGCGATGTGATCATCCCCAATAAAATCTAGATGTAATCAACATATTCTGTTCTTAATGATCAATTCTGCTCTAATTTAGTTCATCAGTGTCTAATCATTCCCATTACCAAAAGATTTGAGTATTCTTATGTAAAAAAATAACTGCAGATGCTGGAAATCTGAAATAAAAATGACAAAATTCTAGAAAAACTTAGGTTAGGCAGCATCTGTGGAAAAAGGTACAATTAATGTTTCAGATCGAAGACCCTTCATCAGAACTGAGAAAGAAAATTAGTTTTGGGAGAAAGCAATGAGTAGAACAAAGGGAACATCTGTGACAAGGTGAAACCACTGAGGGTGAACAAGATACAAAGGACAGACAGAAATCATGCTGGAAAGCACAGGAGAACTTTGAGGTTAGCCTTCCTAGCAGAGAAGTGGCAGTGAATTTAACAGTAAATAAAAATCAAAACAAGAAGTGGAAAACAGAAAATCCTCAAAAAACTCAGTAGGTAAGGCCAAGTGGAAACATTAACTGTTTAATTTGGCGTTATTGTGGATAGTGATGAAGGTTATCAAAGGAATCAACAGGATATAGATCAGTTGGAAATTTGGGCAGAAAAACGGAAGATCGAACCTAATCTGGACAAGTGTGATGTGTTGCACTTTAGGAGGTGAAATACAAGAGGAAAATATGCAGTAAATGGCAGAATCCCTAACAGCATTGATGTACAGAGGGATCTTAGGATCCAGGTCCATACCTCCCAGAAAGTAGATTGGGTGGTAAAGGCAGCATACAACATACTTGCCTTCATTGGTCAGGATGTTGAGTATAAAAGTCAGGAACATTTAAGAGGCTCGGCCACATTTGGAGTATTGTGTGCAGTTCTGGTCACATTTCAGGAAGGATGTGGAGGCTTAGGAGAGGGTGCAGGAAAGGTTCACCACTAAACTTTCCCACTGCATCTTGGTACACATGGCAATACTCAACCAATTCCAATATTGTCTGAATTGAAGAGTATAAGCTACAAGGAGACATTGCACAATCTTGGACTGTTTTCTCTTGAGCGTCAAAGGCCAAGGGGCAACCTGACACAAGCATATAAAATTATGAGAGGCATAGATAAGGCAGATAGCCAGGAAAAGTGGTGCAAGCAGATACGACAGCAATATTTAAGAGGCATTTACACAGGCACATGAACAGGCAGGGAATGGAAGAATATACACCATGTATAGGCAGATGGGATTAGTTTAAATTGTCATCATGGTCAGCACAGACGTCACAGGCCAAAGGGCGTATTCCTGTGCTGTACTGCTCTATGTTATATTGTATGTTCCTCTTTCCAAAGGTGCTCAAGATTTCTGTCTGTCCATTTTGTCCGTTCACTCAGTGATTTCACCCTATAACAGACATTCTTTGCTCTCCCCCTACCTTCTCTACCACTTAGACTAACTTGCTTTTCTCTTTCTCAGTTCTGATGAAGGGTTTCAGACTTGAAACATTAAATGATTGTGTTTCCACAGATGCTGTCTGACCACCTGAGTTTTTCCAGTATCTTCTGTTTTTATTGATTATACCAGTGCTCTGTGGAGAGCCTCACATCTCCAATCCTATATAAAGTTATCCAAAATTTTGCTGACCTTCTTCACTGAATTCTGCTCACCCACACTTCCATTATCCTCACTCACCAAAATAAGCACCTTGTCTTGCACTCATTTTCAAAATTCTCATTGTCTTCAAATCTCTCCAAATCCTTACTCTCCATATCCCTAGAGTTTTCTTTCCTTTTACAGCCCTTCATGATCATGGTGCTTCCCAAATCTGGTGTACATCTCCAATTTTAATCTATTATTAGTAAGCCATGCTTTCATCTATTTAGAGACAAAGATCTAGAACTTCCTCCCTAAAACACTCTGCTATTCTTACTTTCATTCTTTATAAAGCTATTACTTTAACAAAGCTGTTGACAACAGATGTGTTGCCTGTTCCAATGTCTTTTTGTGGTTCAGTGACAAATTCTAAGTGCTAATGCTCTTGCAAGGCACCTTTGGCAAATTTCACTGTGTTAAAACCACGATATAATGCAACATGTTGTAGTTTGTTTCTTGGTGATACAAAGCTCCTGGGTTCAGTCATTAATACTTACCATATCTTCGGCCAAAGAGCAGGGATCTGTATTTTCACTCTGGTGGAAACAAAAGACAACAAATTTTCTCTTTGAACACAGGGATTCAAAAAACAAAACCAGAAGTAGCATAAATGATTTCTTGGACATTCAGTAAAATGATACGTGACCATGTGCTTCATGTCCACATTCCCATTTGATCACCATATTCTCCAACAACATTTCCCCAACCTACACACCATCCTTCACCTTTTTGCCCATTTGCTCAACTTATCCATATCCCTCTGCTGACTAAATCCTCCTCAACTTCCTACCTACCACTGTATTACCACCAAACTTGGATGAGTTGCACAATACCATAAAATAAATTCCAAATGCCCCAGGGGCCTGTACACATCTCTGAGACAACCCATTGGGAGTGATCTGCTAACCAAAAAGGAACTCATTTTATCTACTTCCCTCATGGGAGGCTCATCTGGAAAATTAAGATGCATGGGATCCACGTGAATTGGCCATCTGGATTCAGATTTGACTTGCCCATAGAAGACAGGATAGTGGTCGATGGGACTTATTCTGGCTGGAAGTCCATGACTAGTGGTGTTCCACATGGATCTGCTGTTTCTGATATATATAAATGAGCTGCATGAAAATGTAGATGGGTGGGTTAGTAAGTTCACAGATGATACAAAGATTGGTGCTGTTGGGGATAGTGTAGAAGATTACCAAAGGATACAGTAAGATATACAGTAGATCAGTTGTAGATATGGGCAAAGAAATGGCAGGTGGAGTTGAATCTGGCCAAATGTGAGGTGTTGCTCTTTGGGAAATCAAGTGTAAAGGGACAATATACTGTTAATGGATAGTTACTGTCAACCCTTAACAGTGTTGATGTGCAGAGGAATCTTGGGGTCCAAGTCATAGCTCCCTGAAAGTGGCTGCACAGATCGATAGGGTGGTAAAGGTGGTATATGGCATGCTTGCCTTTATTAGTTGAGGCATTGAGTTCAAGAGTCTGGAAATGACGTTGCAGCTTTATAAAACTCTAGTTGGGCTGCATCTGGAGTATTGCATTCAATGCTGGTTGCCCCATTATAGGAAGGATGTGGAGGCTTTGGAGAGGGCACAGAAGAGATTTACCAGGATGCTGCCTGGATTAGAGGGCATATGTTATAAAGGAGGTTTGATAAACTTGGATTGTTTTCTATGGAGCATTGAGGCTGAGGGGAGACCGGATAGAGGTTGCTGAGAGGCATAAATAGAGTACACAGCTGGTATCTATATCCCAGGGTCGAAATGTCTAGTACTAGAGGACATTTAAGGTGAGAAGGGTTAAGTTTAAAAGAGATGTGCTGGGCAAGATTTTTTTTAAAAAAAACAGAGTGGTGGGTGCCTGGGAAGCGCTGCCAGGGGTGGTGGAGGAGGCAGATATGATAGAGGCATTTAAGAGGCTCCTAGATAGGCATATGAATGTGCAGGGAATGGAGGGATATGGACATTATGTAGACGGAAAGGATTAGTTTAGTTAGGCATTTAATTATTAGATTAATTAGTTTGGCACAACATTGTGGGCTGAAGCGCCTGTACTTGTGCTACTGTTCTATGTTCAATTTGTCCCCTGCTTTGTCCTTTATTAAATCCTCTAGCCATGCTAAAGTTTTATCTTTAATCCATGAACCTTTATTTTAAGGAAAACCCATTTAAATGATACATTATCAAATGCCTTTTAAAAATACAGATATTATGCATCCATTTTATCTACCCAGCTCGTTAGATCCTTGAAAAATATTAGACGTGTCAGATAGGATACACCCTGAAAAACCACATTAACTAGAACCAAATTGCATTACATTCTGCCAAAGCGTAGTTACCATGCCCTTAAAAATGGAGTCTGGTATTTTGGTGATAACTGATATCAGACCAACTGGTCTATGACTCCCCATCTTCTCTCTCTGTTAAATAGAGATGTTAAATTACAAGGTAAATGCAGTGTATTAGCCATACGCATCCATCATCTTTCCCCCCACCCCCTCTCATTGTTTACCAATCCAAATCAAAATTAATGGCAGGCAATCCAATCCTAGTACAACATTATAATGAATGTAGTCTCTCTGTAGACAAGCATCTGCCTACAATCAATGCCTTCTCACAAGGATACTTGTAATAAGCCAAGATAACCAACAACCAATGTACAGCTCAATGTCCCATTTAATGATGAACCCACTCAATTGTCAATTTTAAAACAAGAGATGGAATTTATAGAAAGCATAAAATTCAAGCAAATATAAATTGATTACAATTTTATACATTCAATTTATCTCATTAAATATTTAGGCTATTTCATCTATACTAGAGGGCAGTTATTAAAATGTGGAAGCCAGCATGAAACTCAAACTACAATAGCAAAAATCCTGAATAACTACTTTCATAGAACAATACAGCACAATACAGGCCCTTCGGCCCACCATGTTGTGCTGACCTTCAAACCACGCCTAAGACTATCTAACCCCTTCCTCCCACATATCCCATATATTTTAAATTCCTTCATATGCTTATCTAAATCTCTTGAACTTGACCAACATATCAGCCTCCGCCACCACCCCAGGCAGCGCATTCCATGCACCAACCACTCTCTGGGTGAAAAATCTCCCTCTGACATCTCCCTTGAACTTCCCACCCATTACCTTAAAGCCATGCCCTCTTGTATTGAGCGTCGGTGCCCTGGGAAAGAGGCGCTGGCTGTCCACTCTATCTATTCCTCTTAATATTTTGTATACCACTATCATGTCTCCTCTCATCCTCCTTCTCTCCAATGAGTAAAGCCCTAGCTCCCTTAGTCTCTCCTCATAATCCATACTCTCCAGTCCAGGCAGCATCCTGGTAAATCTCCTCTGCACCCTTTCCAACGCCTCCACATCCTTCCTATAATGAGACGACCAGAATTGGACACAGTACTCCAAGTGTGGTCTAACCAGAGTTTTGTAGAGCTGCATCATTATCTCGCGGCTCTTAAACTCGATCCCACGATTTATGAAAGTTAACACCCCATAAGCTTTCTTAACTACCCTATCCACCTGTGAGGCAACTTTCAGTAATCTGTGGATATGAACCCCCAGATCCCTCTGCTCCTCCACACTACCCAGAATCCTGCCTCTACTCTGCCTTGGAGTTAGTCCTTCCAAAGTCCTTTCTGCAATTACTCACTCACAAGGCAAGAGCAACACTCTGTTTGAAAAGTTAATCCAGGCCAAGTTAATGATTAAGATGGAAACCTTATTCATATGATAAAAGTGTTAAAAGCCACTAAGTTACCAAAGGTAAACATTAAGAACAAAAACAGAAACACTGGAAAAACTCAGCCAGTCAAGCAGCATCAATGGAAAAAGAAACCAGTTAACATTTTGTATCAATGACCTTTCCTCAGAACAGACTTTTCCATGAAACAGAAGAAAATTTGAGATGCACGAGAATGGATACGTGACTGGGTATCGGAAAAACAGAAATGGATAGGAAAACATACATTCATTTATAAGAAAGAAAAATTAGCTTCAGGCAACCAAATAAATGACTTTTCCTTTCATAATAAGAAAATAATGGAATTAATCGGTTGTAATATTTTAAGAAAGGATACTGTATATATCATTTGGCATAGGGGCAGGATTTTGGTTAAATCACTTCAATTTTTTTTTAAGAAAATGTCAGCCTAAATGGATTATGATAAGTTCTACTACATATCTACTTAGATTTCTGGAAGGGTTTGACAAAGATTGTTGTGAATGATACTCATTACGTTTAAATAAAATGAAGATTCAGGCTGAAAACAGGGTACAGGTGAGAAAGTAGTTGATTGTTTGTAAAGATTACATGAAATTAAGTAAGTTCTGAATTTAATGTCCAGAGAAGTGTGTTGGACCACCACTGTTTTCAATTAACATGGTTGAGTTGGACTCAGAATTGGAATACAAATTTAATTTTCAGGTGGAACAAAAAGGGTCTTAGCAAACTCAATGTCCAAATTGCTCAAGCAATTCACAGCAATGATCAAAGCAGCCAAAATGTTAAATATGTCCAGTTCCCGTGATATTACAGTCAAATTGTACAGTGCTTCGGTCAAACCACACATGGAGAAATGTATTGAGATTTACTCATCTCGGGACAAAGAAGACATTCAAACTCAAAAGGCTGTGTAAAAAAAAAAAGAAAACACAGCAGATCGGTAGTTTTAAAAAGGTCTTAACCATGAGGAAGAATGCAGTAAACTGAACTCTTAAGTCTGTTTACCTCTGAAGTGTTCCCAAGAGTGTCTCTCTCCTCCCTTAATACACTTGAAACCCATCCCTTTGATCAAGTTTTTGGTCTTCTGTCCTAATATTTCTTTATGTGTTAAACTGTATGTCATGCTGTTCTTGAGGTATTTTACTACATTTTATGTACCAAACAAATGCCAGTTGATGTTGAATGGAGAACTCAAATGTAATCTTATAAGAATTAAAAAGCCAATCTGAAAACATGCATAAATAGCAAGAGCAGAGCAACATTTTGCATGTTTATGTAATAGACAACAAACTTGGGAATCAAAATGCTAAGTTCCTTGCCTGACAAAGAGATCAATATATTAAACACACTCCTGGATAGAACGTAGGCATCATTTTTAAAATCACCTAGATATTTCAGTGAAAGGACTCAAAAGGTTCTGACTTCTAAATGAAGCTCTGAATAAAGCTGAGTATCTTACTAAATGGTATGATACTTCAATACAGCTACAAGATAGATTTTGAAATACTGTTTATCAACATATTTAATGACACATATTACTCTTCACCTTAACTGTAGTATGAGTTTTCATGCCACAACGATATGTTTTTGCTGATGTTGCAGTCATCTGGATATCCCTTGTTAATTGACGCCATTTTGCACAATCAGGTTTTGTACATTGTACCTGTTACAAACAATCAATTACATTGGCATTAATTGGTACAGAAACATTAATGTATAGTTTATTTAAGGGTATTAATTTGCTTAACATCATCACAACTAAATAGCTCAACTGAACATTACAAATGTATGAAATCTTCCATTTTAGGGGACAAGAGAAAAGAAAAGGCCATGGACTAGTCACAATAGCTGGTACAGTGATAGACTTCAATCTATTTAAACAAATAAATTTGGCAATAACCAAAAGTTCTAAAGCCCTCTTATGATGTCCTGGAAAACTATGCCCTTAGGTTTCTCTTTCTCCCTATTAAGTGATGCAAATATTACTAATTTGTTTATTTTTCTATAACTGAAATTCTTAATTCCAATGGGAAGAGATATCTTAACTTTATTTCTACAGCAATAAAATATTATAAAGGTATGGATCAATCTTTTTCACTTAGCCAAGGATATGCTTCAGAAGTTATCCCAAGCAAAAGTAGCTCACTTTCATGGATTAATTCTGCAGCTTTACCCAGGCTTAGGTTACAATGAAATTGTTAAAAGTGTGTAATTTTTTTTGTATACCCTTGTACAATCTTGGAATCAGAATATAAATGTGAATATTTGCTTTTATTTGTTGAACTTACCCAGAAAGGAACCAACTGATCAGACATGAATGCTTTCAGGCTTGGCTCACTTTTACCATTGCTGGTCCAAATTCTTTTCCAGGTAGCATATTTTTCATATCCATCTTTGTGGCTAAGGAAAATGTAACAATAAACAAAACAACATGCATTAGGAAAATTTCTACGTCGTTGAAAATATGAATGGGATACAGTGAAATTCTGATAACCCACTATTGGTCAGAAATCCAGAGGATTCAGCATGGAGCTCACCAGAGTCTTGTTTCCCCATGTTCCCTTCAAACACACCAGGGCCTTGTATCCCATGCTCCTTTTAAACTCACTAGGATCATTGGAAAATCAATCATACTACAATTAATCGAAAATCAATCAATGCAAAAAAATTGAATTCAAAAGTACGATGGGGCAATAATAGAGTAACATCCAATGTCCAGAAAATCAGCCTATCCAACACTGCCAAAGATGGGTGCTGGATTATCAGCATTTTACTGCACTTTGAAGACACAAGAGAGTGCTGATGCTGGAACCTGGAGCAAAAAAAAACAAACTGCTGAAGGAAATCAGCTGGTCGAGCAGCATCCGTGGAGGCAAAAGGGATAGTGGACATTTCAGGTTGAAACCCTGCATCAGACCTGATATCCTCTACATTCTTGTATTTTTACAAATCAAGCATCCAATTTGTTTTCTTAATCCAGTGACCACTACATGAAGAAAACAAAACTAAGGCTCCAATTTAAGTAGAATTACTCATGTATTTTGTCAAATAACAGGTGGCAACATTCTACAACATATAAATGCAAGCCATGTCACTTGAGCACCATGAATTTCTTCAACATGGAAATGAGATACAAAGATGCTTCACAGAATGAGGAAGAGAATGTGCCTATACAAAGGAAGAAAGGTTGGGGTGGGGAATGGGTGGTGGCCAAAGGTTTGATTAACAATAGCTTTCTTTTCATGGAAAAAAAGGTTAAAATGTGATAGATAAAGGAACAGGCACAAAGGTTATAGGGAAGAATTCAACAATATAGGGAAGACTTCAGGTAATTACCAATGGTGTGATATGATAAGGACATTCATGAGGTGGTTGGAGACAAAGCAATATGGGAGCAAAGGATAATGTAAGTTAGAAATATAGAACTGTGTTACAACTACGCAACAAGATTTAAAAGAAAAGAATATAGACAGAGGTATGGGACAAATGGATGACATAAAATACAAGAATTTTGGATGAGCTTGTTGAAGATACAAGATACAAAAGTAACAAGTCATGTATTGTAGTGATCAAGTATGAAGATGGCCAAATGTCTTCAGGGTTCACCAATATGTGGAATAGAGGCACAGATAGTCCATCTACAGAGAAATGCACGGTAAGAAATTTTGAAACTCAGGTTGAAAGTCAAATACAGCATACCAAATCATCTGTGAACATCGTTGAGGAGTATGTTAACATCCTTGTCCAAAATCCATACATGCTCGCTTGAACAGCAATTGGAAATAATAATCCTGGCTACTACTTCCCACCACGTCAAGAAATCCTAATGCCATTTGTGGAATTTTGATTGTCAACTCATCTCATTAGCACAGATCAAAGACAAAACCCCTTATCACCACTTTATTAAAATTTCTGACTATGTAACATATGAGTGATTCTTCTTTCTCTGAGCTATCATTTTGCACAGTGGCCTGGAAAGGAGGAGGAACTGCCATTGAGGGGAGACCATATTACAGGTCCTTCATGATACTTAACAGATGAAATATACTGTGCAAAAACATCACCCTATCACAAGCCCCCAAATGAAAACGTAACACATCTTTCCAACCATGCAGCACAATTCATAAAGTTGTTTAAAATGTTAAGCACCACCGTGAAACAAAGCAGAAATACCATAGCAGATTTTTAAAAAAACTACCAGACTATCAAAACGTTCCATCAATAAATTTCAACAGATTTCAGGTTCTGTTGTTGCCACATTACAAAAATATGAAGAGCAAACAGTCAAAATTACAGGAATATGTCACTTCACAATAATATCCGTCACCAAAATATGGGAAAAAGCTGACCATGGACTGTTTCTAGAATTTCTTACATTACATGCAATATATTAAATGTTAGTTTATCAGTAGGAAATGGAGTTTTGCTTTGCAATAATTGAAGCACCTAAAATCTTGAAAATACATTTACATTTCACATTTCTATTTGTTCCACATCAGGCTCTGTTTTATTGCCAAGAAAGTCCAGCATATTGCACCAAGTTCCTTGCACAGCTGCAAGTAGCCTGAACAGATGTCTATTTTCAAATGAGTGTTTGGAAAACATTGAATTTGAAACTGGGTGCCACCAGAATAGTTAAGAGAAAAAATATAACATTTTGTCATTCCATTCAAGATACTTAAAAACAGGATTACCTGAAAGTCTCTCAAAGGTATGATAAGCATTTCAAAAAAAAGAGATAATTCAAAATAAAACAAAACCTTCAGAAATTTACCTGCGATAACAATGGTCAAAGCATTCATTGCAGAAATGTTCCCCACAAGATAAATGGTACCAGCGTGACGTGTAGCCATTTTTTGCACACCTAAAAATGCCAAAAGATATATAGCAGTTACATTTCCAAATTTCCAATCCAATAAATGTTCAAAGTTTGCAAACTTTAGATGACAAATATAATCTCATACTATTATAAAATGTACGGAGAAATCCCTATCCGCATGCCAATAATACACCATTACAAATGGAGAATACTCAACAACACACAATCATTAAGGCAGTAAATTACACCAAAGCACTCAACAGAAGATAATCAGACTGAAAGTGGCACCAAGGCAATAGCCTCTTACAAAGGAGACAAAAGGGATTATGAACAAAAGCTTAAAAGAAAGTCAAATTTTAATGAAGGCCTTAAAAAAAAGGAAGGAAATTCCAGAACTTGGTGCCTAACAAGCTGAAGGAACATATGACTATGTGTAACAAAGGAAGCTGGGAAATAACACACCCAAAAGAGTAGAGCAAAGTTCTCAGTTGTAGGGTGGAATGGACTATATAGGTAAGGAGGGTCAAGAGCAAAATGATAAGAATTTTAAATTAGCCCCAGTGGTAGATGAAGAGCCAATGCATAGTACAGATGGGTGAACAAAACTTGGTAAGGTGTTGGACATGATCATCACGGCATGTTTACGGAGGTGGAAAACTGGAGACCACCCAGGAGAACATTAGGAAAGTTAAATCGTGAAGTTAAGGCATGGATAAATTAGGCAATAGTTAAAAGATAAAATAGCAATCTTAAGCTCAGCATTTAGCCAAGCAGTTTTGCCAGTATTGTTAACAGGTTGGTTCAGCTGGAATAACCAAGTAATCTGACTGTGGAGTGGCAAGGAAATGAAAATTGTGATAGGGCTTAAGACATTTGCATAAAAGGATGGTTAACTTTTGAGTTTGATCCAGCACACATTTCAAATGAGTTTTAATTAAGCATGTATCTGCAAATTAAAGTAATATATTGATTTGTAGGAGGAGGAAGTGGAATAACATTACTGAATGACTGAAGAACTTTAGAGGGGCATGGTGGTGCAGCGAGTGGAGCTGCTGCGTCACAGTTCCAATGACCTGGGTTTAATCATGAACTCCAGTGCTGTCTGTGTGGAATTTGCATATTTTATCTGCAACTGCATGGGTTTTCTCTCACATCCCAAAAATGTATGTTAATTGTACTCTGTAACTTTCCCCAGTGTGTATGTTGATGGTGTAATTACGGAGGGGGGTGGGGGAGGGGTGCAAGCTGTAATCTCTTCATACATCACGAAGCCCAGTTCTTTAATTTTTTGGGGGATATGGGCAACACCGACTTGGCCAACATTTACTGTCCATCTATAACTGGCATGAGAAGGTGGTGACAACAAGTCTCTTTCTCAAACTGCTGCAGTCTTTCTGGCAAAGGTACTCCCAGAATGCTGCCCATGGGGGTTTCCAGGATTGAAACCCAGTAGCAATGAGGGAGCTGCAACATATGTCAGGATGGTGTGAAATTTGGGAAGGGACTTGCACATGGTGGTGTTCACCTTAACCACCTTAGTGATAGAGGTCATGGCTTAGGAAGAGCTGTTTGAATAGCCTGGGTGAGTAACTGCAGTGCCTGTTATTGAGGGTACATACTGAAACCACTGTGTGCCAGTAGTGGAGGAAATATATGTTGAAGATGCTGGATGGGGCAGCAATCAAGCCGGCTGCTTTGATCTGGATGGTGGCAAGATTTTCAGGTGATGTTGACTCTGCACTCATCTAGGCAAGTGGAAAGTATTCCATGGTACTGTGGTGGTTTGATGACAAAGGCTTGGATACTGATTCAGGAACTACAATGTTTTAGAATAGGCTAGCAGAAAAAAAATATTCTTTCCACTCAATCAACAAGAACTTAGTATTTCTTAGCAGTCTTCAACTTAACAATATTTAGAGCAAAAATCACAAAGAATGGAAGTTCCACATGATGTAAACAAAGAAAACAAAACGTGTTTACGTCAAAGAAAGGAATTTTCAAAATGGTTACTAAGAAACTTTTAAAAATTCAATTTACATTTCAGATTTTCACTTTATGACTTAAAAAGGTAACAGAACCATAAGTCCTACCTTAACATACAACACCCTCAGAAAATGCAAACAACACTTATAATGCTAATTGTAATTTTTTTCCCCCCAGTCCTGGATTTACTATCACCTGGTAAGGTAATCAGATGATAGCATTTGATCTCTGTTAGTTTAAAATAAAAACATAATTCCACTGACATAAATAATAAATTGTCATTTATTAAAAGTTCAAAATCTGTAAATTCCTTTTCCTGAACCTTTAAATTAGAGTTACCAGCATATTACTATTCAAGGAGCAGCAATACAACAGATCTTTTTTAAACTTTTGAGGGTGATGCCACTACTTCATTATTCTTGGTATCTTTTCATCCTCGGTGCTGTCTGTGTGGAGTTTGCATGTGAGTTTCTATTGGGCATTCTGGCTTCTTCTCACATCCCAAAAACTTGCTGGTACTACTCTTAATTTATCCCTTTGTGTAATTAAGTGGCAAATGAATCAAAAGCTGATGGGCATATGGGAGAGAATAATTTAGAGGGACACAAGAAAGTAATGTGAGACAAATGGGATTGCTCTTTTAGGAGTCAATATGAACCTCATGAGCTGCGTGGCCTCTTTCTGTATTATAATAAGTAACAAAGTGTCCTTGCGATAAACTTATAGAATCAATTTGACTTGCCTTTCTGCAGCACTTGCGAAGCAAACAGGGTGTGTTGCAGTGCAGCCAGCTTTTTCACATTTCCTATATTTCTTTTCACAACCTTCTTCCTCTTCCTCAGTTTCAAAAGTTTTCTTTTTGACCTTTATCACATCCCCAATAAAGGCAAAATGAATTTATATTAATGGATTGCAGCATTATCACAATAGTTTCACAAAATCACTCACCATGGTATTATTTTAAAAAATGATAAATTTAACTATTACAATCTGGAGTACAATGCAAAAAGTATTAAGATACATCAAATGCTAAGTTTTCTATAGCCATCTTTAAAATAATATGGAATGTAAACCATATGTACCATTAGTGGCATATCACTTACTACAGCTCACATCCATCTGCAAAGCTGCAATGACATCCATCTTGCATCTTCCCAAGGCTGGGGATTGCAAATAGAACAATGGGAAATGGTATCTTCAATAGAAAACAAAGCAAAATTCTGTGCAAATACAACAAATTCTTAAGAGGATATTTGCAGCCTTGCAGGACCACAGTGATCATCTTGCACTGCACATCAAAATATTCCAACTTAAAATATGCATTATTCCCTCATTTCTTCAGAGGTTGCTTTATTCTTGAAACATTCTTTAATTTAATATTAATTTTAGTAGTTAAATCCCCTAAAATTTTTAAGTTATAGCAGTCACCTATAGTTGTGCACATCACCTTTTTAAACAAAGCTTTGTAGCGTTGTATTAACACAAAAGGCAAATTGGCATTCACCTTAATTCAAATCTTTTAAAATCTCTGAGGTAACAGAATGAATTAAATTGAAAGCTGCAACAGATATTGGTTTCAATAGCTCTGTACAACACCTGTCTTCCAGATGATCTCAAGGGGGGATTGTTATCCATTGAAGTTTCAAGAATAGCTGGCCTTTTCTTTGCTCGCATTCGCCCACTTATGCCACCCAAGGCATCTGCAAATAATCAACATACAAAACACACATGAAATGAAATATTCATCCTTGAATATACTTTAGAAAACTAAATAGAACGACACAAACCTCCATTCACCAATTGTACAATTATTGTTTATTAAATGAGTGTTATCATTTTGAATCTGGTTACAAAGCAAGCTGAAGTGTAATAATCCTCAAATGTTTTTGATGTGACTCAACAAAGAAATTTGGGGAAAAAGACTTTATGCAACATTGCTGGAGAAGAACTGAAGTAATAATTAAACTGAAAGGAAAATCAAACACTTAAAAAAGATTTTTAAAAAAATTGTAGTCATACATGAAGAGCAGAATTTATTCCCATTTTTCAGAAAACATTACACAAAGGCATCAGCGAGACATTACAACATTTTGCATTTGTTGAAACTGAAGTGCAATTGCATTTGCAGCAAGGACAAAGGTAACCATACTGAATAAATATCTCTGGTTTACAGGATTTGCCTCCACTTTGCCAACTCCTAATTAGGATTCCAATTTAAAAATCAGGAAACCACTTAACAGTACCTTCTTGAGTAATAAGTATCTGAAAATGGCAGCAAGGACTTTATTCCAAAGCCATCAATCCCACCTGGCCGAACACCAGTAAACCATACGACATCCCAAAGCACCTCACAGAAGTTACTCAAAGAAATGACTACAAGCTAATAGGAACTTGGTCAAATGTCAAAAATCTTATAAAAAAAAGATATAGACAGACTAGGAAATTCCAAGATTATGAATTCTCCATCAGAAGGCAAGGCCATGAATCATTAGGAAAATGGTCTACAGAGTTTACTTGAGGTTAGGATTTAAGAATGCAGAGCCTTCAGGGGTCATGGTGCTGAAGGAAGTTAATAGGAGTGAGTGACAAGGATGTGGAGGGACTTCAGAGATTGATAATTTAAATCTGAAAGGTTAGCAGGCAAAGTACCAACATAGGCAAATACCAATGTACAACGTAGGACCAACGTATGAGCTCAAGTGATGGGTGTAGTGTACAGGATCTAATCAGCAACTTTTGGATGACCTCAGATTTATGGAAGCTAGAAAATTGAATGGCAGGTAGTAAAATATTAAAGTAATCAAACAAAAGTAATAAAAGCATGGGTAAATATTTCAACAACATATCTTGAGGCAGCACAGAAACATTATAAAAATAATTCAGATATATGGCCTTAAGTTAAATGTAACAATAGAAGCTCAACCCTGGATCAATCAGCTGGCAAGGTTGCTAAGCTTCAGATTCATTTTGAGATGGTGACCAGGGAAGGGAATTAATGATTATGGAACAGTTTGTCATTGGGAAAATAAACAGCTCACTCATGTTTACTGCTGGACAAGCAGCTTGACAACAGAGTGTGAAGAGGTCCAGAAGGGTTTTTGAGAGGAAGAACAGAATAACTTCTGTAGATTTATGGAATCTTTGAATGATAATGGATAAAGGGCATGTCATACATTCAGTAATGCTGCAAATAAGCACCATTTTAAATGCTTCCACCAAACAGTCACGTAATCTTCCATCCCTGTCAAAAACATGTCAGGCTAATTCCGGGGCCTTGTAAAAAAAGTTCTTGTCTATATCACGGCACTCACAAAGGCAATCTAAAAGCCTGGAATACAACAGTAACCATCAGATGCCTCACCCACAATTACATTTACCATGTAATTAGACCAGGCATTGCCAGAAACTTGGCCGTCTTCATTTTATATAAACATTTAGTACTGCACAAGCAGGCAATTTATTCTAAAATGATCAACAACGTTTTTGTTTTCAAAAAAAGACAGCAAGTGAGGTTGAACTAGAAGTTCAGCAGCAGCTATAAAAGCACATTACACTGGCATTGTGCAGGGCGATGTCTATTGCACATGCCTGTTTTGTGCAAGGCATTCTGGCAATAACAGTATCTCACACTGCTGGCCAAGGGAGGGTCCGACTTAGAGTCTGGGGATGGTGTGAGAAAGGGATGGGCAACTGAGGGTCAGTGCACAATTTGGGCCCAAAGTATACCTGCAGCAACCTCTCCTTTGGTTGCTAACATCAAGGTTCTAAAAGACTTATCTGTGATGAGATCAAAAACTCAGACTTTCCAGATAACACTGGTCTGCAACTCTCCAGTTAAGACCATTTTCTGTATGGCTGGCCTACTCCATTCATGGACAGCAGATCAGCAAATGATTTCTATGCAAGCAACATCAAAATATGCGTTAAGCACCTTTTGATATTACCCTGTATGCCTGACAGCCTCTGGGACTGTGCTCAAACAGAGAAACTGCAGCAATTTGGAGCAACCTTTGCACAAGGGGCCTGATCATTTCAGCTAGTGCACAAAAATTGAGCTTCACAAAAGAATTTCTGATCCAGTGTGAGAGAATAAAACAGGAATCTAGGCAAGTTATTGCAAGAGTTCGTGAATGAGAATGAATAAGAGCAATTCAATTCCTTTAAGTGAATACAAGCTTGTCAGTGAGTGAGCTTAAAAGAATGCATCCAAATTACTGATCTAACATTACGAGTTGTTGTCATCTCAGAGACATGCAGTAATTTGCAGCAGACTCCAAACTTGATACTTGTCACGTAGCAATAAAGAAAACAACCATTGTTTTACATCATGTTCAACCACTCATCATCATCGTGCTCACTAGTGAATGTGTATATTTGATCACAGAAACAAGGGTTGCAGTTTTCTTAAGTGTCACAAACTATTCGTCACCACAGTGCAGGAACCACTTCTGTTTGGTTTCAATATAGTTTTATGGTATTGACTGCGAGCCTTTTATGTGCTCTAACACCAAAATCTGATTCCTGCTCAACAGTTATGAGTTTGGAAACCTGCATTTTTTTTCTCTATCATTGAGTTAAGGTGCTGCAAGTCCAAAATATAAATGTGAACACTCAACAGTTTCAGACTGCATCTTTGTAAAGAGGGACCAAATTAATCATTTGCTTCAATTGCCTGCATGAGAAGAGGGTAAAAAAAATTAAACATAGTTCATCAGATCGTAAGCAAATACACAGCTACGAAAAATAGGCTCAAGCACAAAATTCATTGATGAAGAACCTTTGCCTGTTTATATTGGCTGAAGTTTGAGAAGTTTCACAAATATAACATCCTTGTGTTGTAGACTTCAACATAGTGAAGCATCTACTGTGGATGGACAGAAGCATTATCTAACAAAAAAAAAGGGCCCAAGGAATATTAGAGTTGATGACAAAAATGTTGAAAGAGCTCCTTGGGGGAGGGGGAGGGAATTAGAGAGCTTAGATAGTTGAAGGCATGGCCACCAATGGCGAGTTAAATACTTATATGATCAAACAGCCAGAAAGATTGAAAGATTGCAAGGCTAGAACTTAGCGCAATTCTAATTTATTTGAGATAAATCCTCAAATTTATTTTGGAATTAAATGTACACTCCACACCATGTGAGAAAGTATAAAAGTTGTGGCACAATTATGCTAACAAAGCTAATATACAGCCAAGTAATAGGAACTGTGTGTCAATTTTGTTCCCTCCATAAGAACAACTGTCCAAATAATACAAACTGAGATCAGGGAAGCCAACCAGCAATTTGGGAATATTTTCAGTTGCATGCACCCAAGTTTTTTTTTAAAAAATGTACAACAAATAACATGTGCATCACCAGTAAAACTGTATAATTATAAACTTAATATTTTAATATTTAAAATAACAAATGCTTTACAATAAAAGTCAGATATGTAAACTAATTATGATTAATCATTAAACATGCATCTTCTTCCAATAAATTAAATGAACTGGAAGTTATAAGTAGACTAGTTGCTGAATTGAGTGTGTTAGTAATTGCATTGTTCTATGAAAAAAGGTTTTTTTCTTACTGCAGAGTCAAAATAATGAGAAAAGGATGGTAATTCTCTGGAACATTATGTAAAAATTCCAGGTCAACATACCTTTGGAAGTTCTACCTCTTCTTTCAATCACCTCCCCACTCTTCATTCCCTAGTGCGAGAAAGACTGCCACAAATTCAGCAGCTCTACGTTGCTGCTATCAGCCATAATACAAAAATCAGCTGCATTTCACCCTAGCAGATACAGGGGCTCCCCAGGTTATGGAAGACCTGATTTATGGAAATGCATCTTTATGCAAATTTCCCATAAGTTTTTAAAAGAAGTTTTTTCTTAGATAGGAAGTTATTTACAGAAATGCAAACATCTTCCGGAAATTTGGAATGGGGTAGCAACTAGTTAATTCAAAAACTGACCAGTCTTAAAAAAACTGTTTACATGTAACCTCCCTGCAGTAATCAAACAGATACATTGTCTTTGATAACAGAAGCTGCTGGTTCTCAGCAGGAGGCTACACAAGAGATTTGCTTAGGAAGTTGACATGGAAATCTCTTCTATTGACACACAAAATACTTCATCAAACAATGTAATATCCATTGACACTTTAAGGCCATCAAAAGTAGCCATTGGATCTGGGATATTCTGATTCTGTACCATTGTAACTGCACAGAGGAAGACAATAAATAAATGTAATCAACTTCCACTGAAATTGTTTTTGAATTACTGAAATATTAGTTTACAGAGCGTTCTCAAGAGTAGAACCCTTATGTAACCCAGGACTGCCTGCGTAGGCAATTTAAAAATGCAATTGAAGAATGAAACTTGTTTTAAAGTTTAAAAAGTACTCTACTCAGAACTTGTAATGTGTACCAAGCTGTTTAAAAAAATTACACAAGGAGTTAGGATTTGTACATCTATTTTTATTGCAGCTGTCCTCCAACAATCTAAAATTGTACCATCATGAAATAAATAGGTTTCACTTCAATTATGTTAATTCAGTAAAGCTTAGCTATTTTTCCTAAGCTCAAAGCTATAATCACATCAGCAGCTTGAGAGATAAATTGGAGCTTCATACAATTTTGGGCAAATAATAAAAATTTGGATATTTACAACCAGTTGGAATAATTGATAAACATGAATTCAGTCAGCTGTCAAAGTCTTTAAGGGCATTTCACAGGCAGGGTTTTCTCACAATACACTGGAAGCCCTGCTGCCATTCAGTCCACACATCTGGAGTCCAGGACAACTGAGTCAATGAGATTGACCTGGCACATCTGGACAAAGTCAGTCTGGGCATGGGTGCTGGGATTGCAATTTAGCTTTTAAGTTTAGAAATTCATCCACAGCCTCTCATGCAAAACAAAGACGCAAAGTGGGTGTGCACTGTATTCCAATTCTGAAATTTGATTCAATTGAAGACAACCGAATCAAATTTTGGAAGCATAGCACAGTGCACTGCCACTGCATTAAATGTGTAACATACTAGCAATCAATTCAGGTTGAATTTCTATCCAGCAAATTTATTGACATTGACATTTTTCAAAACAGTCCATTTATAAGGAGCTAAAATTAAATGATTGTTATCTGCAGCTAATTTTAGTTAGAATTCTAAAGAGCTCACAAATTGTACACTCATTCTTTAAACTGACCAACAGAACTCTTATGAATACTGCCACAGATTTTGTGGTTATAGTTATATTAAACTTGTTGTTACATCATGAAAGCGATAAAAGTCTAAGGATTTATATGTATACACAATTTAAAAATAAAAATCCTGAAGCTATTATCAGTGATTCAGGCCTCCCTCAAAGGCATTGCTTTTTCATCTACCTTCTCTCTGGTGGAATCAAGGAGAACCAGTTGTACATTGACCTTTGCTGCATGTGGTTGAAGTAAATTTTTAGTGGTGCACTAAATCATATTTATCATTCAGCATTTTCCCTGACCCTAAAAATATGTAGGTATGAGTATTTTGGTTCTCGTAAATATTTCAATATAATGATTATTAATTTAAAATTTATGGATTATCTCAATTATGCCCAAGTTCCAATCTTGATTTAACATTCAAATGATTAAAATGTAATTTTAAAATGTTTGCTGTTTGTAAGATGCTCAACGTGCTTGACATCAGAGCTGCTGGATGCCAGGAATCCCTTCCAATTGATATCTGAAAGGAACCAATATCAGAGATGGAGAAGCACATGTCAGTAATCACTAGATTTATTTGGGCAGCTTTCTCCACTGTCAGGACAAGAACTGTTGTTTCACCACTAATCCAAAAAATGACCCCACCTTGTTGTTTCAACTTAAGATATTTTGCCAAAAGATTTATCTTTATAAGCTCTGGCTCAAGGTTTGTTGTTACGTATATCCTGAAAGGAAATTATTGTTTCATTTTAAAAAGTCACACTCAGTGAATGCATTTAATGCACACATCAGTGGCATTATTTAAGTTTGCAGAAAAGGTGTGAAATTGAGTTAAGTGTGGGAAATTGACCTTTTATGAGATTATTGCAAATAGTCTCCATTTTGTGGCATGTGGCAAAGGAATGGCATCTGCCATTCATCGTGCTTGAACATGTAGATTTGAGAGACAACTTAAGATTATTTGCCATTCTGTTTTGCACAGTGCACAGAGGAAATCATTGGCTTATGAGTGGAACAAAAAGTGTAGCTCTTCTATCAGATTGCAAAATTCTCAGGTGAAACAAGCAGTCTAAAGAGGTAGGTATGAATCAAAATGTTTAAAACATAAATGATGGACTAAGCAAAATAACGAGGAAATGTAAAATTTCAGGGCAATAGGTTAATAGCCAATAAATACTATCCTTGTATTTGCATGGTCCTAAAAATTAAAGGCCTCAAGGCTCTTTAATGGAGATTTATCAAACAAAATATTCAAAAGCAGCAATACATTAAGTCAGATGGACAAATATAGGTAATGTTTTGAAAGGAAAAAATGGTGTCCTGGAGAAATTTAGTGAGGGAATTCCAGAGTTAGGGCCATGGCTGCTGATGCTGCAGCTGCCAATAGTGAAACAGATAAAACTGAGGATTTTCAAGAGACTAGATACGTAGTGTAGGTATTAAAAGATGGGGAAGGCCCGTAGAAATTTGAAAAAAAGGATTTAAAAAAATATATAGACACACTAACTTGCATACTTTGCAACTATGTTGCAACTTTACATCTTCACTCTGTTTACTAAAATATTCAAGTTCAAAGGACATGGGAAGAATAGCGTAAATCAGACAGAACTTCCCAATTTCTAAACTTCACCAGACGCAGATGTGGCTAGTATTTGCTGTCCAATTTATCTCATTATAATGCAGAGCACCTATGATGGGTGCTGTTAATCCTTTCACAAAATCCATGCCTTTACAGGTATTTGGATGACATAATTCCTCCACAATTTCCTCTTCCTTTAGCTTCATTCAAGGATCCCTATTTTATAATTACAGAAAAGCAACTCACCAGAAATATCTGGAACAACAAATCAATTTTTTACAAAAATTGACAGTCAATACTGCAATATATATTAAACCCTTCCAATAAAGCACAATTGCCAAAAAGGGATACAAGTTGATATACAAGAGATGGTGTTATTCTACTGCACACAACTTAATTTTCCTGATTGAGCAAGGTTAAATTGTCCCAATTATTGGGAAGCTTAATGCATGTAGTTTCTACAGATATTTTTAAACAAAACCGGCATAAATAAAAAACAAAATGTCAATTATTTCCCACGATTTCTATCATTCGCTTAGTTTACAGAAAAAAAATTAACTGAATAACAACATCAGACAGGACACTAAACTTTCTAACGCTTAAAACGATTTTATATTTCTTCCAAGACTCTAAAAGTACAATACATTAAATTTGGGAGAAAAGGCTATTACGTCGAAATTAATCAATTGTCAAAAGTAACTTCCTACCCACTAATACTAACGACAATTATTTATGATGAGTTGTCTTCAGTTTCCTCCGTATTTGCATCTGTCACCACCAAAGAGGTTTTTTGCCCAAAACCTTTCCATTGTTGCTGTTAAATACCTTCCACACAACAATGACTCAAAAACAAAAGCATGTATGCGGAGTATTACGATCAGATTACAGCCGCCACATTAAAGTACCGCCAGAAGAAAATAACCTTTGAAGAAAGCAATGGAGAAAGTCTCCATTAAATTATAGCAAATGCCGATTCAAGACAATAGGAACGGCTGGTCAATGTCAAGAAAAGCAATCACCCACCTCGTTAACATTGACCTTGCCTTGTTGGTGATAACAGCGTAGCTTCAACCCTCCTCGGCGCTCAGACAGGGCAGCTCAGGGACTCTAATGCCTGAACCCAAGGCCGGTGATTACAGATCCTCACAGACGGTGCTAGAGGGGAGGGCGAACGACAGCCAAAGAGGCCGGCCCCGGCAATGGGCCCGGTAACTACAAGGTTGGTAGAGGGAACGGGCGGCGGGCGAAACCCAGCTGCCCTATTTTGTTTTAATTGTCGGCCACTCACCCGCTTAAAATGGACGAGAAGGGGGCAGCTGAACTCACGGCGTCTACTCGGCACTCACCTGTGTCTGAATAATACATGGTGGCGCGGCTCCTGCCTGCCGTCCCTCTCTCCCTCCGGTCCCCTCCGCCGATCACCACTCGGCTCCGCCCCCTCTGTTCTGTCTCCCTCTCCAGGTCCCAGCTGGCTCATCCGTGCGCGCGCATCCCTGCCTAGCGCTCGCGCTCTCGTCCCCGGCCAGCGCGCGCGCCCCCTCGTTCCCCCTCCCCCGCTGCCGCGAACCAGCTCGAGATCAGGTTCGCGCGCACGTCCGCCACGCCAGCTCAGACTCGCTCTCCGTGCGCATGCGTCACTCTTACTCTTACACATACTACGTTCAGGAACGCGCCTCGCCCAGCCCAGCCCAGCCCAGCCCAGGCCCCGCCCCCTCTCCCTCTCCCTCCCCCTCCTCCCACTCCTCCCACGAGCTGAAGGCTCGGGCGATTCGCGCGCATGCGCGCATTCCACGCTTCCCCCCCCCCACCCCCTCCTCATTTAACGATCGATTTGAATCAGCCGGATGTCGCGCGCTCGCTGCCTGGGGTGGGGCGGGGCGGCGAGGCGAGGCGAGGCGAGGCGAGGCGGACGGTCAGACGGACAGCGAGTGAGTTTGATTTCCTATTTTCCGTTGCTTCCCGCTGCGAGTTTCAGGTTGCGGGTGCGGGTTTCACCTGCCTGGGTGGGATTTCGCCCGTGACCTCTGATGGCCTGCCCCTGCTCGGGGGGCGGGCTGCATGACGCACACTTCGTAGCGATGTGGGGCGCCCGCAATGTCTTGCCAAAATAAACTGACTCTCTGCGGGTTTCTTAACTGAAACTGCTCCTGAGCCGCTCAGTTTGGTGCCAGTGCTCCTCCTGCTGTCAGTACTGTCTGCCTACGGTTCAGCCTCGTCACTTCGAAACTCCCAGCGATACGTTGTAGCTCAAGGTCTTTGGTGAACTTGCCTACTGCTTGGCACGGAGCCTGGAAGAGGCAACGCTGTATCCACTTGGAGCCGGCATTTGATTGCCTCGAGGTGCTGTGATTCATAAAGTTTTGTGGCGCAGGAGCAATTCATGTTTGTGCTGGTTGAAGCAAAAACTGGAGATACAAAAACTGCAGATGCTGGAATCTGGAGCGAAAAAAACCAAAATGCTGGAGGGAAATGGTCCTGAAACGTCAACTGTCCATTTCCCGCCATCGATGCTGCCTCGCCCGCTGAGTTAACAGAGAACATTACAGTACAAAACAGGCCCTTCGGCCCACGATGTTGTGCCAACATTTTATCCTGCTTTAAGATCTATCCAACCCTTTCCTCCCACATAGCCCTCTCTTTTTCTGTCATTCGTGTGCCTACCTGTCTCTTACAGGTAGGCACACCTCTGCCGGCAGTGTGTTCCATGCATCCACCACTCCCTATGTAACAAAAAACATCCTTTATACCTTCCTCCAATCACTTTAAAATGATGTCCCCTTGTGTTAGCCATTTTTACCCTGGGGAAAAGTCTCTGATTGTCCACTTGATGTATGCCTCTCATCATCTTGTATACCTCTATCAAGTCACCTCTCATCCTCCTCTCCAAAGAGAAAAGCCCTAGCTCACTCAACCTATCCTCGTAAGACATGCTCTCTAATCCAAGCAGCATCCTGGTAAATCTCCTCTGCACCCTCTCTAAAGCTTCCACATCCTTCCCATAATAGGTGACCAGAACTGAACACAATACCCCAAGTGTGGTCTAACCAGAGTTCTATAGAGCTGCATCGCAGCTCTTGAACGCAATACCCCAACTAATGAAGGCCAACACACCATATGCCTTCTTAATAATCCTATCAACCTGCACGGCAACCTTGAGGGATCTATGGACCTGGACCCTAAGATCCCTTTGTTCCTCCACACTGCTGAGAGTCCTGCCGTTAATCTTGTATTCTGCCTTAAAGTTCGATCTTCCAAAGTGTATCACTTCACACTTTTCTGTGTTGAACTCCATGTGCCACTTCTCAGGTCTGCATCCTATCAATGTCCTGTTGTAATCTACAGCAACCTTCTTCATTATCCACAACCTCCAGCACTTTTTTTTAATTTGAAGCAAAAACTTACATTTAATTTCACATTCCAGATTAGTGTTTGCAGCCTTGCAGTTCCTTGCACTTCATGTGCTGAGGGCTTCTGGTTTTACCAAACTCCAGGTGTAAATAAAAATTCTCATCATCCTTGCAATCCTTCCGCCAACTAGTTTAAATCTGGTCATTGCCTTCTCCGCTAAGAGAAATCTGTCTTTTCCATTCTCTCCAGACAAAATTTTATGTAGCTCCATTAAATGAGGTTGTGTTCCTGACTCAGGATCCCCACTGTACCAATCATAAAAGACCCACTGACACATACACTTTGCCTTCTGACAGTAACTTAATTTTTTTATCTCGTTTCCAATCTCACAGTTCCCAAAGACTATTGCTGAGTCTTATCATTATGTGATCCTGTCAAAAACCTTGATACAAGTTCACATAAACCATATCAACATCACCAGTTTGTTCATCCCTCCTTGTTAACACTTGGCTGATTTATTTAATAAATCCATTCAGACTGTCCTTGATCAATCCATATTTTTCTAACTGGAAATTAATGCTGACTTTCCCAGAAATTTAACTTGCCTATTTCTATAAATCTTGATCACATTTATATTTACTTAGGGTTTTTTTTTAGGGAAATATCTTGTATTTATATGGTGCATTTCTCAAAGCTAAAAGTCCCAAACAGCCTCTCGGGTGCATTGTCAAAAAGTTATTGCCACTGCATTATGTTGTGTGCTATTGATGGAGAAGTACAATGTGGGATGCTGTAAGGGAAAAAAGATGGATTAAAGGGCCAAGAGATTTGGACTGAGAGCCTGAGTTTGGAGCTTTAGCAGCTGCAGGTATAGTGCCATTGGTGAACAGTCAAATTGAGAGGGATCAAGAAACCAGAGCTGGAGATACCCTGGAGGATTGTGTTGTTTAATCAGGATGTCAGCTAGCAAGCACTTGCGACGCTGAGAGAATTGAACTTGGATTCAGATATAGACATTAGAATTTTGGATGAACTCAAGTTTAGAGGGTCGAACAAGAGAGATTGGCTGGGAATCTATTGAAATAGTCAACACAGATGACTTTCAGCATGCCCAATGGCTATGCAAGTCATGCATAGAGGACGGAGAAAATTTTGAAAGGACAATTTGACGAGTTGCTCTCACAAATCCAACTATTTTTATTCAACTGGTCAAAACAAAGTTCATCATGAGATAAAAAATTGTAAATAATCACTGTTTTAATTACACTGTTAAACAATAAAACTGTAGTAATATTTTTGAATGTTTTACCTCTTATAACCACTAATGTTGCAGTTTCAAATTGCTTTTCTTGTGGCTCCCATCATGTTTCCTCTCCATCACCCTGTAACCATCTACAATCCTACAACCCTCAGCTCTGTATTCCACCAAATTCCAGCCTCTTGTACACCCCAATTTCTCATGCCTCCCACCATCAGTGACCATGTAATCCATTATCAACTAGCTTGTTTACACTTGGTGGTAAGCTCGCACAGAAGGAAAGAAGGTTGATCGAGATGAGATACCACAAGGGGTAACTGACATTTGCCAGCAACAAAACTGCTGTGATATGCAACCAATGAGGCATCTGGTGACTCACTAGATCACCTTTCCCGACTGCAGCATCTTTGTGACTGAGAGACCTTTGTTTTTAGATAAAACCCTACTTTCACATTTTCTTTCCCCTCCTCCCAATCTTTTTTTGTGGCCTCAGCAAATAGGCTTCAACTTTTCCCCTGCCTGATATCTGTCTTAGCTCTTTGATATAGTTTTTAATATTACAAAATCACTATTTAGACATGTATCCCAAGCAATTAAATGAAATTTTCACAATTACAATGGGATTCTGCATGAAACACAGAATTGAAACTGTTATGCAACTGCTTGGTGGGTAAGAGTTAAACCACACAGACATGTGTTCCTTGCATTGCTGCATCTGCTAGGCTGCTGGTTCTAAATGTGATCAGCTTTGACTAAGCAACACAATGGCATGCACAGCATTGCTGGGTAGCTCCAATGATACAGGTTCGATCCAGTTTCTAGGATGTTTTCTCTGTGGATTTTTCATGTTTGCCCAGTGACAACATGGGTTTCCCCTGAGTACTCTGGTTTCCTCTCACTTTCCAAAGACGTGCTGGTTGGTAGATTAGTTGGCTACCAGTGTATGTGAGCAGCAGGAGCATTGGGAAGTTGATGTGTATGTCAGCAACAGGCGAGGAGGAGGAGCAGCAGCAACAGTTTAAAAGGGAAAAGTCCAAGTAAGAGAGTGGGTTTTTTTCCTATCAGCAGGCCTAGCAGCAAGAAGGAGCGGCAGCTGTGTCAGTTTAAAAAGATAGGGTTCAGGTAAGAGAGTGAGCTCTGCCGAACCTACCAACAGGCATAACAGCAAGGAGGAGGAGCCATGACTGTTTAAAAGCAGGGATCCAGTAAGAGCTTGTTTTTTCTAATCTACTGGCAGGCATGGCAGAAAGAAGGATGTATAGAAGCAACTATTCAAAAAGGCAGGGTCCATGTAAAGAAAGTTTTTTTTTCTAACTGGCAGCATATAAAAGGGAGGTGAGCTCCAGCAGGAGTGGCCAGTTTGGGGGGGGGGGGGGGGGGGGGGGGGGATCTGTCATGGTCAAAGTGCTGCTGCTGAGATTAAAGTGTGGGCTTTGGTGACCAGAGTGGGTAGTGACAAGGTCAGGATTTCTTTTTCTCCATCTTAATGTCTTAGTCAAAAGCTTATGGAAGCTAGAGCAGTGGTATGTTTCACTGCACGATGTTGGAGATTGGCAACATTTCCAGTGTCCTTGATGACTATACCTGCAGGAAGTGTCTAGCTGCAGCTCCTGGCAGACTGCCTAGAGCAGGTGGAGCTGTGGATGGAGTGGCAAGAGCATTCAGTATGCAGAAAATGTAGAAGGCAGTATGTTTAGTGAGCTGGTCACTCCACAGGTACAGAGGGTTGTTTTTGTGATTGGATGCCTGTAACTAGTGGTGTCCCACAAGGATTGGTGCTGGCACCCTTGCTGTTTGAATGACTTGAATGTGGATATGGGAGGCAAGATCAGTCAGTTTGCAGATGACGTGAAGATTGGCAAAGTTGTTGATAGGGTGGAAGGTAGTCTTTGGCTGCAGGGATATCAGTGTGTTGATGAAATGGATTTTAAAATGGCAGGTGGAGTTTAATCTAGACAAATGTGAGGTGGTGCATTTTGGCAGTACTAATGAGGCTAGGGCATATGCAGTGAATGGTAGGGTCTTAGAAAACATTGAGGAGTAGAGGGACCTTGCACGACAAGTTCATAGATCCTTGAAGGTGGCAGTGTACATAATAGATCTGCTTGTTGGGAAGGCAAATGGAATAATGGCCTTTTATTAGTTGGGTCATTGAATACAGATGCAGGGAGGTTAAAACTGGAGAAGCTAAATCTGTTCTCCCTGAAGCAGAGGAGGTTGGAAGTGGACATGATGAGGTGTATAAAATTGTGAGGGATATAGAAAAACTAGGCACCAGGAAGCTCTTCCCTTATGCGAGCCTGATAAACCTAGAGGACATATATTTAGGGTAAGGGGTAAGAGGGGCTATGAGGGGGACCTTCTTCACCCAGAGAGTAGTAAGTACCTGAAATGCACTGACAGAGAGTGGTTGAAGCTGGTTTGCTGACAGCATTTAAGAAATGTGTAGATGAACATTTGAATCACTTGAACATAGAAAGCTATGGACCAAGGGCTGAGAGATGGGATTAATAGGGAAGGTGCCCACTAGTCAGTGTGGACAAGTTGGGCGAGTAGTCTGGTTCCATGCTATACAATTCTATAATGCCTGATTCGGACTATCTGAGAGAGAATAGGTAACATGGAAATAAGTAGGGAAGTGGCATTGATGGATATGCCCTGAAAGCTCATAGACTACTTCTTTCTTTTTCAATCTTTTTATTAGTTTTCAAATTAATACAGATTAATGTATCAATGTTTATACATGTAATACAAAGAGATCGGGAGAACAATCGTGACGTGGATAATCATAAAGAACAATAAAGTATATAAAAAAACTGTAAATCCAACGATCTGTTAGTGAATGAATATAATATAAAATAAAAAGATTTATTATAAAATATAAAAGAAAAAAATCCCCAAAACAATAAGAAAAATTATAAACAATATATCAAACCAAACTAAGCTAAAGAAAAAATTTTTTAAAAAACAGGGAAAAAAAAACTGGACTAAAATTTCTCAATAGAAACAGAGCAATATTATGTCGTCAACTCCATTCCTCTAAATTGAAAGGTTATTACTCACATAGACTTGATGGGCTGAGTGACCTCTTATGTTGTAAGAAAATACAACAATTATGAAATATGGAAATATTTGGTTAAGATCCAATTTTGAGGCAGTCTGAGCAGCTTATTTTAAATGTTCAGTCTAAGCTGTCTTTGTTTCTGTCTTGCTGTATGATTGACACATTTAAAAATAATCCATTTACTTGTATTCATGTTAATTATATATGTTACAGTAATTAACTTGCAGCACTAATTTTTGGGAAAGTAACATCAAAACTGAAATTGTATATATTTTGTTTAAAACTCTGATATTTAAAAACATCCAAAAGCTTTCAAACATTATTAAAAATTAATCACAACCCTAAATTTAAGAACATCAATTTCTCTAACTTCCAGTAACCACTTCCCTCTGTCCCTTTTTTCCTTATACCACTGGCTCCCATCACCCCATCTTTCTCCTCCCCATCCTCTTGCTCTGCCCATCACTCTCACATTCCTCCCACCAGTTCTCCTCCTTACCCCCTTCCCTGTATTCCATGGTCCACTGTCCTATTAGATTCCATCTGCTTCCACCCTTTGTTGCATCCACCCTTTGTTACTTCCACCTATCACCTCCTAGCTTCTTGTATCATTCCCACTTTCCCCCCTCTCTCACCTGCCTATCAGCCCTCTCACTTGGATCTACCTTTCATCTGCCAGTTCTTGCTCCACCCCTTCCCCCCCCCCCCCCCACCTTTTTCTACTGGCTCTCTCCCCTCTTTCTTTCCAGTCCTGATGAAGGGTCTTGACCCGAAATGTCGACTGTCCATTTCCCTCCACAAATCCACTGAGTTCCTTCAGTTCCTTTGTGTGTTGCCCCTGAATTTCAAGTATTTCTTTGATTGAAATAAGAAAGCAGCAGTGAAAATTCATAAAATTTTTGCTTTCTTAAAATGAAGATTTTTTTTCCCCTTCAGATAAAATTCTGGTTTTTGTGTGATATCATCATCATATTTGTTTTCCTGAAGCAGTCATGAGTACTGGAGTAGATATACCAAAGGGAATGAAGTTGAACAAATATGGAGAGTTAGAAAACCTTGAATTGACTGTGGAATACTGGATTGCACGTTGGGAGAAGAAACATATTGGTTTTCATAAGGATGAGGTTCACAGGTGAGAGTGTATTTTCATTTCCAGACTACAAGTTTTTCAAATTAGGTTTTCATATTAAGGATTTCATTTTTCATTTTCCACATGATGTGCATTTATTAGCAGTTTGATAAGTTCTTCTTTGAGGTCTAGCCAGTTGTTCCTGCGTGACATGGTTATGTTGTTTATCTTAAAAGCCATTCACAAGGGATGAGGAGAGCAAGGTGGCATAAGATGAACTGATACATTCACAGAGTAAAATTATCCAAATACCATCTGTTGTTACTGCATGAGCAGGTATTGGGTGTTGTAGTGGGTTTATTTTACATTTATTATGCGTCTTAGTCCTCGTTTCTGCAAAGGAGTTTCTGTTCTTGATACATTCTATTTATGGGTAGAACATTGTCCCTAAAGTACTTTATGATTCTATAGCCATCACATGTTCTTAATCATCATTTTTCATTTCACTATAATCTTTTTTGACATTTTTATCATGATTTGAAATATTAAACTAATTTCAACATCTGGAAATACTCTGGAATAATTCTAGCCTTGATATCAAGTATTTGTGCATTTTAAAAATTGTATCCACGCAGACAATTCTCTGGGTAATTATGAAAGCTAGCATTGAGTTATTAAGAACAGTTGTGCCTGCAGTAATAATAATCTGGTATTAGAGTCAACAGAAAAGAATTCCATTAATAGGGAAGCATCCAGTCCAGAATTTCCTGGCACAGGCAAGTTGTTCCCATTTGCTGTCCTCTAACCCACTATGTCTATATTACCTTTACTTTCCTCAACAATTAAAAATTGGGACCTTGATATTCACATGAACTTGCCACACCCAGGAAATTCTGGACCAGTTTGTTACTCACCGGAAGGCTTCATGTGGAACTATGGGTGTTTCTCAGGAATATCTGGGCTATTATATATTGCTACATATGCTTCAGGCCAACAGTGTTCCAGTTTGTTTCAACTGGGACAGTAATAGTTCAGGATTTTGACTCCTTGATTTGGAAATCAGTTTTGATTAATTTTACTGTTGGTATCAGGTTTAGTAAATTCAATTTATTGGCAATTATTTCATAGAATACACTTTTAAGATAATGGTGGGATTATGTTGAAATAACTTTATTCATGAAGTGCCAGTGGAGAAGGGAAAGTCGGGTCAGTTTACAGGAACTTGCACATAAAGATAATAGTAAGTTTAATTTGCAGCTTAGCTAGAAAAAGATCATTGGCTTCCAGTACAGTTTGACCTGAACAGAATCTCTAACCATTTGTGGTTTGCTCATTGAGAAAGTGAGATTAACAAGAATAACGTGGCATATTTGATTTGAACATACAAAATAACATGCCTGAGGGCCTGCGTCTCAGTCTTTCAATAAGACTATGGTTGATCCTGTGCATTTTTCCACTGATCCTAATATCCACATTCCCTCAGTTCAAAAATTATTTGATCCTGACCTTGACTTGTTCTGTAACTCCAGCATTACAGCCCTTGACTTGAGAATTCTTAAGATTTACAACCCGTTGCTAAAATAAATACCTTCTTCTAAATAACTCTTCCTTTAGCCTGAGGCTGTGCCCCGTAGCTCTAGGCTCCAAGCTAGAGGAAACTATTTCCTGCAACTGCACTGTCAGTCCCTCAGAAGATGTCTTAAGAAGATCACTTCTCATTCTTCTGAACTCCAATGAATTTAGGTTGCTCTTTCCCATTCTCTTCACAGACAAATCCCCTTATTCTATGACTGTGAATGTACAGTGCACCAACTCTTAGGCGAGTACATCTTTTTGTGGGTATGGAAACTTCTACGAACAGCTCCACGTTAGCAAAGAACATCATGAAAGAGACTGAATTTAAGAAATTGATAAACAGCATGCAAAATAAACATACTTGTTAATCTACCATTGGATTTATTTGACCAAAAAGTTCAATGGCCTGACTATCAGAAGATATGAGCAATATACAGCAGTATGATAAAATGAGGGCTGTTGTTCTGACTTAATGGTCACATTGTGATACAGTGAGATATTGTATTGTCTGGATTAAATATAATATTTTCTGGAAAAATGGAGCAGAGGTATGGGGGAGACTTGGGTGGCTCACCTTGTTTGAATACTCACCCCTAAAATGGGTGCCACAGTTGAGAGTGGAATGCTGAGGCCAGGGAAGATTGAAAATGCAGCCTATAAGTATTGTGTGAATTGGAAGCAGATTAAGAGTTGACATGCACCAGCTTTCTATGATTGATTAACCTGCAGTTGAACACTATCTAATCTTTGGAATGAAGGGCAGCTTTTATTTTACTGTAGCCCTTGAATTTCTGGTACTTATTGGTTGACTTCATTGAGGAGGGAGAGAAGTGCATCTTGAAGATTTTATTTATTGTATGGTTCATAGCAGCAAGATAGGAATTGCCAGAAAATGGAAGACCAAGGTCCTCCTAGTTGTCTATTTACGACCCTGATAATTATACAAAACAACAATACTGGAATTGATGATTGATTTTTGAGTTAATCATTACTAATTAGTCTGCTGCAAACTCTGACAAGGGCCAATGAAAGAGTTTGAAACCATAGTTTCAAAGTCTCTTCTCTTGAGCATACGCACAATCCCAATCTGTGAGAAATCTGGTTAATTTGTTCAAGAATGAATCAGTACCTTCATTATCACACTCAATAGATTTAGTAGAAAAATCTATAGTTGCAAACAACCTTGTTCCACAAATTATTAAAACTTCATGAACATATTGACTTGACCAAGTGTGCACTCAAAATTTGATTAGTATGATCAGGAAAAATAAATTTTTGTGTATTTCATCTTACTACAACATCCATGTGATAGGTGTACCAGTTATTGATTTGACATGGTGAGCTGTGACTGTTGGTAACTTGCACAATGGCAATACATTACTGTTTGTTTTGTTTTAAACTGTGTCAGAAATGTATAATGAACCTTTTCCTGCCTGACTGGAGTATTTATATGGAATCATTATCCAGATTGTCATTCTGTAGGCTACCATTTTCTGAGATTTTAGCATTCCATTTATGGCCTTTTGCACATCCCATAATCTAACTATTATTGGTGGCTGTTGTTCCACTCCCTAAATCTCTCTACTTCTTTCACTTTATGCTATACTTTGCTTCTGCAAAGCACCATGAAATATTTTGCAATGATGAAGGTGCTATACAAAAGATTTTTTTTCATTGAGATTTATACAATCTAAGGCTCCAAAAAGAAAAAAAATATAAGGAGAATTATTTACTCAGTTCATGATTAATTGAACAGAGTGTTCAATTCAGCCTAAATAGAATAGAATATTGGATTGCCACCTGATCGTTGAAAATGTTATTTCTCTTTTTTTTGCTTGTGCTTTATTTGATTCCACTGATTTCCTCTAACTGCTCATTTCCAATCCTGCTTTGCATACTGTCTTTCTTCAAACTCAAGACCCTCAGGACCATCATGCTTTGGTGAATTTTATTGACTGGAAGTATGAATTCACTGAACCCGATCATCAAGTTCTTAATTTGAATGGCTTTATTAAGCTCTGTGTTTTAAAATATAATATTAATGCTCTATTTTGTGTTCTGAATTGGAAGCAATTATCAGTAGGTATTTGTTTCTTAACTGATTGTATTTTTGTAGATTGTTGCAAAAACACCTGGATGCCATTCTAAATGGAAGGAAGCAAATCAGCATTTTTCTTCCACTTTGTGGAAAATCATTAGATATAAAATGGTGAGTAAATTCATGTTCAAGAATTACATTTTAGCTTGTTTGGTCATTGGTTATTCCAGGGTATATGTTACAAAATCAGAAGTGTTCCCTGACTGGCTGAAGTGAGGGGAACATTTGAGATCTAATGTTGATCTTCGTTTGAAACTGGGAAATGTTGCCATTCTAACCAATAAGTCTAAATTTGTAGCAGAGGCTAAATTGGGAAGCTCAATAAATTGTGTAAATGTGAGCAGGAAACAACAAATCCAAAGCAGGAGAACCAGCAGCTGAAAATTTGTATATAGTGATGAATCTGAGCACAATTTGAATGTGGAACACTGAAGAAATTTAGAAGTAGTGATGGCAACACCAGCCCCACCCCCAATATATTATGCAGCCAGGATTAGTGGGTAAATCAGAGTTCAGTTTCTTATGCACTTTATGGCTTAATATCTTGCTATTTAATAAAGATCCAAGATATGCTGAGAATGCAGTTTCTTGTAGTTACTGGACAGAGACTATCCCAGATTCCCATGTGCTGGAAATATTTCTGCCATCAATTACTCTGGTTTAAGCTACAGTGTGAAGCAGGGATATTCTGAAAGATCAGAGGGGATGAATTTATGAAATGCTTTTTATGAAATTGTCAAGTTCCTGCTTTAAAATGTTATTGCCCAACTGGTAAATTGGTTTATTATTGTCACATGTACCAAGGTACAGTGAAAAACTTGTAATGAATTGATTTATATGAGCGGTATGCAAGACAACACTGCATTGAGGTACTACAAGGTAAAACAATAACAGTTGACACAATGACATCCCAGAAGAAAGCACTGGCTGAGAAAAAGGAGAATTTTTAACTGTCAGATCTAACTGCAGAACTGGGGAAAGATTGAGAAAGAGTTCCTGCAGAAATTCAGCTTGATGAGCAAGTATTTTGTGTTTGCTACCTGCAAGAATAAGGAAACAGGCTATAGAGAGGAAATTATCATGGTTGTGAATGCTGTCTAAAGTAGAATGGGTGCGAAAGAGCAGGTAATGATAGGGAATCCCATAATAAAGGGCTTAGAGACTTCATTCAGAAATGAGAGCCTTGAATGGTGTATTTCCCATCCTGTGTCAGAATAAGAGATTTCCATTAGCAATTGTAGAGGAATTTGGAAAGGAAGGGGAAAAATCTGGTTGACAAAATTCATATCAGAACAAACAATATCATTAAAAACATTTGAATAAGGATCAGGAGTTTTGGCCTCACAATTCACCTCGTTATGACCTTGCACCTTATTGTCTAACTGCACTGCACTTTCTCTGTAACTGTAACACTTTATTCTGCACTCTGTTATTGTTTCACCTTGTTCTACCTCAATGCATTGGTGTAATGAATTGATCTGTATGAATGGTATGCAAGACAAATTTTTCACTGTATCTTGGTACATGTGACAATAAATCAATTTACCGGTTGGACAATAACATTTTAAAGCAGGAACTTGACAATTTCAGCATTAGTTGCCTGTGCTTTATGCAGGTTGCCATAGAAACACATCAAGCATGTAAATTATCATGTAGCTAGAAGGGCTAGTGTAAGAAAGAGGGAGATGATGAAAATATTTGTGAAAAATGAGATATTCAAAAAAAAATCAAGCTCATGGGGATTTCAAATGCTTTAAAATTAATTGGTAAAAAGATTAGGGTGAGGAGGATAAAGAAATAACCCAGTATGTCAGAAGCCTGACAAGTATGTGTAATGAGCAATAAATCACTCCGTAGAAGGGAAGTAAAAGTAGAGGAAAGGCAAGGCATGGAAAACCATTTGATGCAGTATATCTGGAATCCCATTCCCATCTTTACTTTCAATTTCTTTTTATTTTTATGGCCCTGATATGAAATTAAGGTAATAATTGAGAAGGGCACAAATATAAAGACCAGGAGAATGGGGGAAATAGAATGAGCAATGGTATTGGCAAACAATGAATGGATAACATTTAGAGTAGAGTTTAGAGTGTGAGGAGTGGAGCAGGATGGGAGAATGGAAATACACTTTGTGGGGGAGAAAAGATCAACTGAATGCTTGTGAGGGACGACGAATTAAAAATTAAATTAAAGCAAGAGATCCAGTAAGTATGCGACAGGAGAGGGAATGACAAAGGAGAATGTGGGAAGATTAAATAATTAAAAGAACTAGTTGAAGGATTTAGGAACATTGAAATTAGAAAACATAAAGAAAATATTCCTCAAACAAGACTCTAAAGAAGGGAGGTGAAATGGAAATCTAGTCATACTACATCCATTGACTTCTTTCCTCCTCTTATCAACTCTGCTAGTTACATCCTCAGAAAAAAAAATTGCTGAATTAGTCAAGCATGATTTTGCTTTTATCAAACCATTTTGGCTGTGCATAGTGTTAAAATAGTTTTCTATAGGATCTGTTGTAATATCCTAAATAATAGTTTCCAGTATTTTGCCAAGATCAGATTTTATCTAAGCTGGTCTGTAATTCCCAATTTCTTTCTTTTCTTAAAGTGTTAACCTTTTTCAGCTAACCACAGATTAATAATGTTTCCCATCAAGTTTTTAATTCTCAGTGGACTGTACATTTTGTTGAGAATTATTGAATTGCTCTTAAATTGCCATTATTAATATAGTGGCAACATTTAAGAAAAATGCTAAATCACCCTTGAATTTGCTTGTTTTTTTTTTCAAGTTTAACACTCTGGTTTCCAATGGAATCAATCCCTTTGTGAGCTGCAATTTTTTATGCACTGTGATCACTTTTTCCTACAGGATCACTTGCCATGAGATTACAAATCAAATTCAATTCATTACATAAGACATGACCTAAAATATCAAGTTTTCTCATTAGTTCCATAACACCTTTTCCAGTAATCTGCTGCATTGCATTCTATAACATGAAATAATCCTCCAAATTGTTTGTTTTATTTATTGGATTTGCTGAGTTTAATTGAAGATGAAAGTCTTCCTGAGTTATTTTTACTCCCTTTATAACAAGATAGCCAAATTTGAGCCTTGGTGGAACCTTTGCCATGGATGTTTAATTTCTGTTGTGGAAGTAAATTAAGGGTTGCAGACATTGAACATATTTTATTGCGCAACTGCAATATCAAATAAAAGGAGGGGCTGGAGGAAAATTGTTCCAGACACAGTCTCTTAGACTCTTAACATTTTTTTCAAGCCTCAATAACAATGCATTTAAGATCAATTACCCCAAGGCACTTCAGAGGAGCATTATAAAAACAAAATAAATTGATGGGAGTAAAAACAGAAAATGCTGTAAACACTCAGGAGATCAGGCAACATCTGTGGAAAGGAAAACAGTTAATGTTCTAACTGCTACTCCAGTTGCTATATTTTGAGGTGAAATCAGTGATATGTTATTATTCCGTCTGTTATTATTCCATATTATTTAGTCTCGTGTATCAAAAATATTCATTTTTTTCTACTCAACATTCCACCATCTTCTCTGCAACTGAAAACTAACTTGCTTTCTCTCATTCGCAGTTCTGATGAAGGGTTTCAGACCAGAAATGTTAACTTTTTCTTTCCACAGATGCTGCCTGACCTGCTAATTGTTTCCAGCATTTTCTGTTTTTATTTCAGATTTCCAACATGTGACTTTCATGAGTTGTTAGGTGTCTGAGCCAAAACCTGCATGCAAATGGATACAAGGAAATTTGAATGATAGAGCCCTGTTGTGAAACAAAAGTAAGCATCTGTAATCAATGTTTTTATTAGACTAAATAGAGAATTATTGATTTCTGTTTTATCAGTGAAACAGATGAACTTGTCACTTCATTGCTCTTTGTAGATCTTTGCTTATTGTAAATTAGCTGATATTTTACCCCACATATCTGTGATTTCACCTCAAAAGTATTTTGGTGGATTCTTGAGGACACTATGTACATAAATAAAGTTTGGGTTTTTTAGATAAAGTTATGCCTCTTCATATCATGCCTCTTCATATCATTAATTGTCTCTAGGCTTCATGACCAAGGACACAATGTTGTTGGTGTGGAAGCTTCTGAAGTAGCAATAGAAGAATTCTTCACAGAGCAAAATCTGGCCTATACTCGGGAGCCTGTACCAGAAATGCCAGGTGCAGAAGTATTTAAGGTTAGGTTAATTCTCTTCTTGTATATTTCATCTTACCAAAAATGTATTAAGGTTAGTTATTTTATCTCAGGGAAGTAATAACATGGATCTATAATCTGTTAATTTTTTTTGTAATATTATGTTGCTAAACATTTCTGCAAGTCGGTATCAGATTAAATATAGAAGTTCTGAACTACTGGGTGAGCTCTGTTATTTATTACCTGGCAGCATTCTGCTGCTAGTGCCTGCATGGAAGTCAACAATGGAGCAGGAACTCACTGAGATTCCTCAGAATTGACAGTGGATCTCAGATCAAGATCAATGAAGCTCCAGCTGCAAAGAAGAAAGTCAGTGTCATTTTTGCCTGAGGTTTGTGAGGTGGCCTTGTGAACCTCTGGTAGCAAAATAAAATAGTTGGCAAAGACTGATGGTCGGTACTACTGGTTGCTATGTTTTCAACATCAGATAAGCTCTGTGGCAACAAGATATGGATTGTATAATGTAGGCTGAAGTTGCAGTATTTCTAGGGCTGTCTGGCCGTATGTGAAGATTTTTTTTTTGTTTTTGCCAACTTTCTCCACTATTTTTCCCCACCATGGCTGCTGATTTGTTTAATTTCACTGTTTGCTCTAAATATAAAGTGATTAAATTTGGGGGATTGTGATTGAATCAAATATTGCAATGTATAACTTAATTTCTGTAACATGTTGTATGTTCCCATTGTTTGAGAGGAATAAGCAGCTGAACTCCGTGTACTTTTGTTTACAAAAACAGCATTGCTTGCTTAATTTTATTGTATTTCTGTTTTCATACTATTTTATTTTTGCTTTAGTTTAACACTTGTTTGGTTTTAGCTTTCAGGATTTTATGACTAACAATGTTTGTAGCAATAATGTATGGACTTTGTAGCAACTGTGTGATTTTGCTGGATTACAATTCATAACCTTTTGGTATCAATTTGTCAGCGATACTATTTCTGCGATAAGACAATGCATTTTGCAACATCCACTGCTAAAAGTGGAAACTCCATTAGTTAAGTAGCAAAAAGCTAAACAAAATATACTGTAATTACTCTTTATATAAAAAAAAAATTTCAGTCCACATAAAGGCATGTACGTCATGAAATCTGTGCGGTAGGACTATGTTGAGAACTGTTAGTAATATTACAACATTTAACATTAAGATTTATAACTTTATTTCATTCCATCCACCAAGATACAGAATGATTTAGTTGTAAAGGGATGTATTAACTTGCAGAATTTTGATACTTATGATGAGTAAGATACTAAAATTATATTTTTGTACAGTTTATTTTTTTAAAATGTCTTATGGTCCAAGGAACCCCGTCTTTAGACATATTCTGCCAATTTTAAATGGCCCAATAATTTGAAATAAGTCATCCTTTAGGAGTGTATTACCTGCGTAGGAGACAGGTGAGGGGACTAGAGAGAAGGGAATAATTTACACCAATTATTGTATTTAAGCCTTGTATTTAATTCTTTTTGACAATGGGGGGGTGGGGTGGGGGAGGTCAGTATTTTCACCCAAAGAAAGGCATATACTTATCAGGCTCTTCTTCTGATCAAAATACAGCTGGGGGGAGAAGAAAGCTTAATTTCCTTTTGTGTTTTTATTCCAGAGTTCTGATGGACGCATTTCCTTGTATAACTGATATATTTAATTTCTCAAGGTGAGGTCTAAATTGATTCATAGAGTTGTCTAGCATAGAGATGGGCCCTTCAACCCACCAATCTGTGCTGAACTTTTTGCCCTACTAAACTAATTCCATTTACCCACTTTAGGTCCTTATCTTTCTATGCCTTGCCTATTCAAGTGACTAAGTGTCTCTTAAACATAGTGATCATATCTGACTCCACCGCCTCCTCTGGCAGATATCAACCACTCTGTGTAAAAACAAAAATTTCCCTTTAAAACTCCTTCCTCTCTATACCCTCTTGATACTCCTACCATGGGAAATAGATTCTGACTACCCTCTCTGTGCCCTTTATAATTTTATATACTTCTATCAGGTCACCCCTCAGCCTTCCTCACTCCAGGGAAAACAAATCCATGCTATCCAATTTCTTCCCCATAACTAAAGTTCCCATATCCAAGCAAAATCGTGCTGCATCTCCTCTACACTCTGTCCTATGTAATCACATCTTTCCTATCATGTGGTAACTTGAACTGCACATAATACTCCAAGTATGGTCTAACCAGCATTTATAAAGTTGCAATATAACATCCCAGCTCTTATATGCTATGCCCCGTCCTATGAGGACAATATGTCATATGCTGACTTCACCACGGTATTAACCTGTGTTGCCACTTTCAGGGAACTATGAACTTTGACCCCTTGGTCTCGCTGTTCAGCAACATTCCTTAGTGTCCTACTAATTGTACATGTCCTACAGTATTTATTGTTTTTGCATAGTTAGAAATTGATTTTATAATGTCAGTGCCACATTTTGTCTGCTTGTTCTGTTCCAAGATTGTCAAACACTTGTGCATTTTTGTTTCTGATGTATAGTTTGATTGCTGGAAAATTTGATGGGATCTGGGACAGTAATTCTTTGGTAGCTATCAACCCACCTGACCAACAACGGTGAGTAATTCTTTGCTGTCTTAGGAAGAATTAGCATTCAGTTGAAACATCAGGAATAAACAAAAAACATTATTTCAATTTTTTGTGGGGGGAAAAAAATTAGTTTTTTGAACATGATTCATGCTTGTAATTGCATAATGGATCTCCCACACTTAAGTGAACCTGAGAGTTTGTGATTAGCTAGCTCCCTCAACTATTAGCTATTAACCCCTGATTTACATTTGGTTTAGAATGCAAATATGCAGTGCCTTCTAAAGGCTGTATTCTGAAGGAATGCATTTGGCATCTCCAAGCCATAACTGAGATCAGAAATTGTAGGTGCTGGATGAGCAGACTTCCATCCTTCTTGTATTGTGGTATACGTTATTAGCACTAAGTAGCCCACAGAATGCAGTATATTACATTACAGATAGTATATTTTTTAAATACTTGTTTAATAAAAATGAAAATATACTGAATAATATAATGGTCAAGCAAAATACTATTGATGTGGGAAATCTGTAATGAAGGTAGAAAATGCTGGCAAAACATAGCAAATTAGGATCAGTGGGAGAGAGTCAAAGTTGATGTTTTAGGCCAGTTCTTGTCCAAAAGATGGCATCTTTCACAATAGAACAGTCAATGCTTAAACATGAATAATGTTCCCTTTCCTGCCCCAGTATAACAACTAAGCGAGGCAATAAAGTTAAATGTACAGCATGTGAAAATACTATGATTAATTTAAAAAATTTCATTGAACAATAAAAGAGCAAAGCAAATCTGAAAGTGAATTAAAAACTAAGTAAGGAAGACTATTTACTAAATGAAATTGCATTCATTGAACTCATTCTGAAAATTATTTTAGTTATGTCAAGTTTATGATCACACTTATGGCTGAAGGATGCTGCTACCTTCTTGATTCTTACACATTCAACCAAAGCCAAAGTATTGGTAAGTTATTTATTGTTCTACTCCTGTTCTAGTTGAGTTTTAAGATATGAAGAATAACATGCATTTACATGGGTTTCTACAAAATAATAAAAACTTCTTGTAGTACAGTTAAGCCCACTGGAGAAAGTTAGAAAAGTACAGTAAAACTGATAATCTGGCACCCTTGGGACTTTAATACTCCTGTTAATACACCAATGCACTTTTAATTCACTTTTTTGAATTAAAAGTTAGAGTAGTGTAATAAATTTTTAAGTGAACCAAGTGAGTTTAAAGGGAGCACAGGAAATGGAACCCCAGTGAGTTTGAAAGTGACTCTGGGAAACGGGGCCGTGTGAGTTTAAAGGGAACATAGCCCAGTGTTTAAAAGAAGCAGTGAGTTTAAAAGGAGTGTGTGAATGGAGCCCTGGTGAGTTTAAAGGGATCTTGGGAACAAAGCTCTGGTGAATTTCAAAGTACGCAGGAAAAGGGACCCAATGAGTTTAAAGAGAGGATGGGAATGACACCCTGGTGTGTTTAATAGGAGTGTGGAACTGTGAGCTGACATGGAGTGTGGGGATGGGGTACCAGGGAGTTTAAAATGAGCACAGATTGGAGGACCTAATGAATTTAAAGGGAGTTCAGGAACCAGGGTCCCAGTAGTTTAAAGGAGTGTGGGAAACGGGGCCTAGTGAGTTTAAAGGGAATGTGGGAAACAAAACCAGGTGGACCAAATGCTGAACCATCAATGACTTTCACAATAGTATCCTCCAGTAATAACTAAGGTCCTATGTAATTTGCTGAATGAACTTCAAAATATTCCATCTGAGCTGCAGATATGGTGACAAATTTGTTGTGATAATTTGCAAAAGTCAATGGATGTATTTACTTCTGGAGTGGGATCAGAGAGTAAGAAGCTGAAAGTACATGCATATTTTTATACATTTTTCAAACATATAACTCATGCCATTCAATCATATATGTGAAGTGTTTAATGTAAGTAACTATTTTTGTCTTTTCCTATATGCATCCCGTGGTGCACTGCTCCAATCCTGCGATGTGACTTGTTTGTTTTGTGGAGTCTGCTGCACAATTGGATGAGTCTTGGGTGTGGGATTGTTTGGGTGCAGAGTGAGCTGTAGGAGGGAGGTTAGAAATACTGACTGCAGCTGAGATGAAGGTGAAAGATCCCAGAGGCATGAGCTAGTTGATGATTCAGTCTATGGCAGTAGAGGCCTGATATTGTAGCATCTGCAATATTGTAATTTAGCTAGGGCCTTGGTGATAACTGTTATACAATTAAGGGTGGCATGGTGATGCAGCTGGTATAGTTGCAGCCTCGCAGCTCCAGTGATCTAGGTTGAATCCTGACCTCAAGTTGACTGTGTGTTTTCCTTATGATTGTGCAGGTTTCCTCCAAAATCTCCTGTTTCCTTTTGTATCCCAAAAATGTGTGAGTTGGTAGGTTAATTGGCCACTGTAAAATCCCTCTAGTGTGTAGATGAGTGATAAAATCTGGAAGTTGATGGGAATGTCAGAAGGATAAAATGGGGTAGGGTGGAATTAGTGTAGATATGGGTGCTTAATGGTTGGCATGGGCTCAGTGGGTTGTTGGACTTGTTTCCATGCTGTATCCCTCTGATTCTATGAGTATGACAATAGCATATTTCCACATGTCTATTTGTGCCATCAGGTTATCCATCTAATATAATAAACTCTTTGCAATGATGTATATAACATTTAAACACAGTCAGACTTGTTAGTTTTCTGATTTCCAGTTCTTGTCTTCTATCTCTTCTGAATTTGTCCTCTGGTTCTTTCTGCATTGTTAAACTATATTCACTCCAATAGCAATAGAAAAGCTCTGTGTAACTATTAGTCTGAGCCCTGCTGAGACTTGTACAGGCCCCACTTCCATTGTAGTGGATCCCAATGCTCTAGGAAATGTCCTAATGTCTCAGTCTGTCCACTCATGGATTTATCTGCACTCTTCCAGTTTTCACGTTGTTCCAACAAAGTCCATTGTAAGTTCATGGAGCAACATCTTCTGAGTTGGCATGCCTTGGCCCTTGGGGCTCAATACTGAGTTTTAGATAACCAGACTTTCCTCATTCTCGCATCAGAACTAGCATTTATGTGAGAATTGGCTGGTTCTGGTGTAAGAGCAAGAAATGCTGGGGGTGCTTAGCAGTTCAGGTAACATCTGTGGGGATTGTTGAGGGAGGATTGGCAGTTTGAGTACATGACCTCTCATTGTGGGTAGTTGTCAGCCTAGGGCTTATAAGATCGATCACCTTTCAACAGGATATCTGTGGTCATTGTATGTGATATTGCAGTGTATTGCAATATTAGACTACTGTTGTATAGTACATAAGTGTCAGTAAATTTGGAATACACAAGTTCTGAAGTTTCTGATAGCTGTTCACTTTCTGAATGTCCAATACCACTGGAGCCTAATGAATTGCTTCTATTCCCTCATCTAGCTAAGCGAGAAGGTGGCTTAACCAGCCATCAGTTTAATTTTCCCCAATTTTTTAATGGGTGTGGCTTATATTTGTAGATGGAAAGCCATTTTGCAAAGCAGGGCCTCTCACTGAGATTGAAGCTGACATCAAGAATGTTGCTGCTGGGAGATCAGTGAAAGTTAAATGGGTGGATTGGCAGCAAATACAACAGACTCTTCAATGGAAGGAAATTCTGGGACATCATTTTCCTTTAACTTATAGAACTTCTGTGCGTTGTCAGTCTGAATTACATTAAGTAAAAATACTGCATCTGGGACAGTTGTTAGTTCTAGACTCTGTGCACTTACTAAACAAAAAGGATAAGAGATTTCAAATCGAAAAAGATACAGTCTACAACTTCTAAGCCTTTGAGAAAGAAAACTTAAAAAATGAAGCCAACAGCCTACATGTAAGGATGTCAACACAAGTCAATTAATTCTTGATCAATGATTGATAATGGCTCTGGAAGTCACTTTGCACTGCCCGCCAATGAATTAAAAGGAATAAAACTTCATTACAATAAAATTCTTAAAGCTCTTCCTCTCCAGAGGTTGAGCTTTGCTATGGTACTTGGAGAATTTCTTTTACCCACATCTTTTCAGCCCAAGAAAGTTGGTTGTTTATTTGTGTACAGGTCTGTAAATTATTTATATATTAACATTTTTGTCACTAACTTTAAATCAATAACAGAATGAAATGTTGGTTTGCTTTTGCAGGCCCACCATTTTCTGTCCCTAAAGATAAAATTGGGGACCTGTATGGTGAGTTTTTAATCTACTTTATTAAGAATTTTCATAAATAAAAGAATCTTAAAATGCATGTAGTTTCACACATTATTGATGTAAAATTGTGATAATTCCTGTGGAAATCATTCTGGATGATAGGTTTTAAAATGCTCCCAGGAAAATACTGCTAGAATTGGTGCTGTAACAGACCTTTAAGGCTTTGCACTACATCATATTCTGCATAGATTGAGCTAGCACCCAGTCAGGCAGTCAATTTTCACCAGTACAGCTCATTTCCAAGAAATTCTGGTACTTTTGCCTTGATTGCAATTACTACTTATTCCATTATTAGTCCATTATTATATATTGTTTCAGTGCAGCCAGGAGTGAAACTTAATTGTAGAAAGAAATTGCTTCTATTTCCTCATAAATTGATAGAAGATGAGAACAAAGAGAAAAACTGGTTAAGATAATTTTAATAGATGCTTGATAACTGTGTCTATGTTATTTAAAACCTTTTATTTGCAGGTTTCACATCCACAGTTCTCACTATCTTTAAGATTTTGTTTTATGTTAATAGTGTTTTGTCTTTATAATCTTCCTTTGTCCTACATCACTCCAAGATTGCTTTGCTGCTTTAATTCTGATGCTCCATTGTACCTAAATTTTATACTCCTGTGTTAGTAGCTGTGGTGTCAGCTGCCAAGACCCCAGAAATTCCCTCCCTTGACCACTCCACCCCCCTCCCTCTTTCTTCCTGTTAGGACTCTACATAAAACCTGACTCTTCGAATAATCTTTTGCTCATCTGCCCCAGCATCTCTTTCCAAGTCTTTTGTTGAATTATTCATCTATAGGTTGTTTTCTGGTACTTCATGTGAATAACCTTTCACATTTGTATTTTAACAAATTGAACCTTGTTTTAAAAAAAAAACTGCCACTTTGAATTTAGCTCTGTGTACTTATTTTTGGGTACTTTACAGGCCAATCATGCAACATTCAGTTGATAGAATCATTGGATGCTTTGACTGAACGTCAGATTTCATGGGGACTGGATTCCTTCATTCAAGAAATCTATCTAATTACACTGAAGACCAATACACAGTCCTGATCCTTCATGCAAGGTTTGGAAACAGCAGGTGCTGGAAATCTGAAATGAAACCAGAAAATGTTGGGAAAACTCAGCAGGTCAGATAGCACATGTGGAAAGAGAAAAGGAGTTAACATTTTCAGTCAAGCACCTATCATTAGAACTCTGAACTTGTGATGAAGAGTTTTAAACCTGAAATATTAACTGTTCCTTTTGCCATGTATAGTATGCATTCTGATCTGTTTTTTTCCAGTATTTTCTTCATGAAAGGACACAAGGTACATAAACTTTATCATTAATTTTGCAAAACGCAAGTGAATCTAATTAAGGTAATCAAAACATCGGACTGTTAATCGTTTTGTAGCAGGACTTGTATAAATATTCTGTTCTGTTTTTAAGGGTCTACACACATCAAATATAGATTTAGGCAGTACTGCATTCATTATTGCAAATAGTTCTCCATCACCCTCCTTTTCAAACACCTTTTGCTCACTTTCTCTTAACCCAATCTTGACCCTCTATACCCTTGCAAACCCTCACCCCAAATCCAACTAAGTTTTCTTATACTTCAGCTTCCCAGATCTGTGCCCTTCCTTCCTATAATTGTGTTTGAAACTCTACAAGTGGGGATACTTCCGCATCAAGTACCAGAAAAATCCAAATCAGAATTGAAAAGGCATCAGTTTTGACTTTTTCCATGCAATATTATTACATCCCATATATAAAATTTCCAGCACAGAAACAACCATTCAGTCTTGATGTTCATGTTCCATTTGAGCCTCAATCACTCTATTCTCATCAAACCCCATCACCATAGCTTTGTGTTACTCTCTACCACGTATACTTAAATAGCTTTCCGTGCTTGCATTCCATTTCTCTGCAGCATCAGTATGATTGACTGTAGCAAGGGTGTTTTCAAGGGCACACCTCTTATTTACCTGCTCAATGGGATTGCTGATGTACACCATTTATTGAGTTATTCCCAGAACATTTCCATCATTGGCATCCCTTCTGCACTGTGTACTCTTACTTGAAGTGTGAATGGCCATTGCTGTTTAAATTACTTCCTGCCTTTTAGGAAACATCATGACATGAGGCCAACTGCCATGTCTCAATGACACAATTTTTCCTCTATAGCACTGCTTTGAAACTTCTCTGCTGCCTCTTCTTAAATATCAAACTGTTCAATATTCAGATGTCAGTTATCCCTAGCACAGAAGACCAAAGCCATGGTCTTCAGTGTTGACCCAAATTCTTACTGATATCAATTCCACCCCCCTCACTGTCTCTAAACCAGCTTGTTCATAACCTCGACATTTTTTGTCTCCACTTGTACCTTCTTCACCCTGACCACCCATTTGTATGTTTCTGATATTACCTAAACTCATCTGCTGCTTAAGTCCTCTTTCAAGCATGACTATTCTAATAGTATCCTGGTCCATCTGTAAAAGCTCATTTTCAACTCTGATGCCAATATCTGTTGCCAAATCCTAGTCATCTATAACCTTGCCTCCTTTAAGTTGGCTTCCACTTTCCCAACATCTCATTTAATATTATTATCCTTGTGTTTCAGTCCCTTTCATGGTTTCAACTTCCTTCTGTGACCTAAAGTTACCATCACCCATCTCTTTCCATTTATAAGCCCCAATACCTCCCAAATTGTACATCTTTTCATCATCAGCTGACTGTACCCCCCTATGACCCACCATAGCTCCTACACTCCACATTGTTTAAAAAGTTCCACCCCTTAAATTACCACCCTAAATCCGTCCTATTTCCAGTTCTGGCTCTAAATGCAGTTTTTCTCTGTGTACAACTATGAAATGTTGACAACTGTGTTACCAGTGTCCCATCAGATGCCAGTGGAAAAACAATTCTAAAAAACTTTGCTAATTCCTTGCCATGTTTTAACCTGTGCTGTTTATTAGATTACTGCCTTTTCATTGAAAAATGGAAGAACCTACAATTATGTGCATAGAAAGAAACGTGCTTGAGAATTTAGTGTGATGCTGGACTAGGTTATGAACACTGGTTTCTTAGACTAGGCTTGTGTTCCCCTGCACAGGAGAAGTAGGGAATGGCAGAATTCAGGTTTTTAAAATAATGTATTTCAATTTGAGTAGGTAACAGAATGTGATCTTAAAATTAGACCCAAGCCATTCAGAAGTATCATGAAGCATTTCTTTGAATAATCAATAGAAATCTTAAAATCACTCAGCCAGAAGTCTGTGGACACTGAGTGAATATAAACAAAAATCTTCCATTTTTTTTAAAGCTTTTCATAAGTAATGGTATCACTGGATATGGCTCTGAGGTGTAAATTGTGTTGTTGTGCAGATCAAGTATAAGCCAAGTGCAAGGGGGCAAGAGGCACAGTTTTGTTCCAATGCATTTTTTTTTACCCTTGTATCTTTAAATCAATCGTGCATGGATTGAGAACCATTGAGTTCTCATGATGAATGTCATAACCAGAGCTTAAATCAACAGATCACCATTGCACTACTTTTTAAGTTGATCAAAATCAGATATTCAGAAGAGTGCATTGTAATGATTTAAAAATCACTTTTGGAAATTTCTGGTCATTTTTAGATTGAGAGGTTGAAAATTATATCAATGCAAACTGATATCCAGACAGTCTACATGTATGCAAGTCAGAATTTAATAACATTTAATAACATTGTAGATCTTAGGAGTATAGAGATAATAAAATGTATAACAATTATTATTGTACATTTAATCATTATTATTCAATAGTCAAGGTACAAAGTGTGTAGGATTTTCTTGGCTCCCATGGTCAACTTGATGAGCAAGGACCATCTATATATACCATTGCAAGTCTCACGTGGTGGCATCTCACCAAAGATGGCAGCAAAAACTGAAAATTATACATCAAACGTGGAGGCTGGTTGGGTGGAAAGATATCTCGAGGGGAGCCGTATCATTGCTCCAGCTGGGCAGAAAGAGGGGTGAGAGTAGGAGTGCAGGAAATGCTGTCTGCTAACCTTGGTAAAAGAATTAAAGAAAAAGGAAATCTCATGCCACTGGATTAATGAGTCTGATCATAAGAACCTTTAAGCACAGGGACAGGAACAAGTGGGAGAAAGGATTTCTAGCATCTGCAGGTTTTTTTTGTTTTGTATCATTTTTCCAATGCAACTTTGTTTCTTGTGTTTCGTTGACGAAATCACACAGGAGGATGGCTTGGTTGCCATTCGCGGTCACGGTACCGCTCTGTCCCTTTCCTAGAGGCTGAACGCTGTCTGCCCTGTGGGATCCGTGCCCATGCGAGGACGTCAGGGAATGGGGAGGGCCGCCGATGGAGAGTCCGGCTGCGGCGTTCACCGAGCCAATGTCCCTGCATACCGCTCGCAGCCTGGTGCGGGACATCAGGGTCAATGTGCTAGAGTGCAAAGTCTGCTTCGAGTACTACGGCGACAGTGCGGCGCACCGACCCTGCGTGCTGCCGTGCGGGCACGCCGTGTGCCGCCATTGCGCCCGGGCACTGGCCCGGGCCGGGGAACTACAGTGTCCGTTCTGTCGGCGCTGCGGGCCGCCGTCGCTGGTCGCCGACTGCCTGCCCCTGCTGCAGCTCGCGGAGCTGCTGGGCCCGGAGCATGAGAGTGGCGGCGGCAACGGGCCATATTCCCTCTCACAGCCCCGGCTGACGGCAGTATATGGGGGCTGGGGCCAGTTACTCAACCCCAGGGCGCTGGCCGTGTGCTCCGGGCTGCTGGCGGTGGCTAATGACGGCTCCCGGCCGGTGCGGCTGTGGGATCGCGGCGGGCGCTGGCTGGACGCCGAGACCGCGGGCCTGGTGTACCCGCTGGGCGTGGCGCTGGCCGGCGGTGGGCGGCTGCTGGTGGTGACGGACGGCGGCGACTTGTCGCTCAAAGTGTTCGCTCTGGGGGACGGCCGGAGCCCGGCGGCCGTCCGGGGCGGCTTCGGCCTCCCGTGGGGGGTGGCCGCTGGTCCAGGCACCGGCCAGGTGGCGCTGACGGACGCTGGGCGAGGCTCCTTGCTGCTGCTGAGCCTGCGGCTGCCCGGCGGCGCACTACTGGGCACCGAGAGCGTGTGCGAGGGGCTGCGCTGCCCCCGGGAGGTGGCCGTGTGCCCGCGGCACGGCTGCATCCACGTGGTGGAGCACCTTTTGCCGCCGGGATCCGCCGCCGTTCGCCTCAAGACCTTCAACAGCCGCTGCCAACTGATCCGCCAGCTTGACAGCACCGGCTTCAGCCCGGCCGCCCGCATCCCCGCCGGACTCTCCGCCATCGCCGTGGACGGCGAGGGCAACGTGCTGATCGCCGACGGGCTGGGTGGCACGGTGGGTCGTATAGGTGTTCCTGGAGCCCAGGTGTACAGCATCCTCGTGGACCGGGGGCTGATCCGCCCAGCGGGGCTGGCGTGCACCGCAGACGGCGAGCTGATGGTGCTGGACGGCGGAGACCACACGTGGAAGGTGTACGCCGCTCTCGATCTCCCCACGCCTCCCGCTGGAGAGCTGCCCTGACGATATCCCGCCTTCGCTGTATTTATTGTTGTATTTATTATTACCATGTATACCGTTTACTCTGTGGAGCTTCACGTAAGCAAGGAATTTCGTTACACCCTGGTGCATATGACAATAATCTAATCTGAATCTGCAGCCCGGTGCTATCGAACCGAATTTTGACTGCTGTAAAATTTTCTTATGAACTGGAACACTTTAATTTATTTGAATTGTGGTGCATCTATCTGTAATGCCATTCAAGAAACCTTTAAGATACAACAAAGGAATCTAGGTTTTGACTTGACACTTTGCAGAGATGTAAGCAGCATTATTTATGAGAATGTCATGCAGTTGCACATTTAAAGAAATAAAATAACTTTGGTGTGAGTCTAGCGTCAGTGTTGGGGTGGGTGGGGAACTTGAACGTTATAAAGTAAAGCCCAGTCGAGCGTTGTTCTACTATATCAGCTATAACGCCAGTGACTTACTTATTGTGCATGCAGTATTTCTAACGAAAGGTTAATTTGAATGATCTATTTACATCGTCGCTACTTAGAACATTCTTGTATTTACTCCATTTTTTCTCAACTGAAGTTTACATTTAACAAAGAAGGAACGGATTTGTCAGAATACAAATTTCTGTAAAGCCAATTTAATAACTTCTCAACCATAGTCATTGCCGTATAGGCATACAAGCCAATTTACCCAAATCAAGATCCTAGAACTTGCAGACAAATGAATAAGAAGACTCCTGTTTTGGGGTTTGAGTGGTGAATGGTAAGGACATAAGTAGAACACTTTGAAAAGTTCCATAATATCTTGTGCAGGCAGACCGTGGAGCAGTCTCATTTGAAAGAGTGTGTCTGAGACAATGCAGCATTCCCTGTATGTCAAACTAGGTCATACACTCAGATTCACACTGGGGTATTGCAGCCACAGTGTCCTAATCTGAAGGCAAGAGCACTGTCAGTTGAACCAAACTGCCACAGATGATGTCAGTCTTTTGAGTATCTCGTCCCCTAGGAGACTGCAATTGGCGGAGTTTGGTTCAATGTCTTCAGATATTTGATTTTGGAGAACCTCTCAATTGAGTCCCAAGTAGTGACTGGATGGCAAACATTTTTCCCTGCTTCAGTTGGCATAATGTTTATTTAGCTTATGTTGGGAATTTTGGACAACTTTAAAGCTGAACAATGAAATTGGGGTGAACCATTGGCTAGGTGTCCATAACCCTGTACTTTATATTCAGATTAGTGGGTTTATCATCTCCTCCACACCTGAAAGTATTCACCCAGAGATCAGTTCTCTAGACCAGTGGTTTTCAATCTTTTTCATGCTGTAGACCCCCAGAACATGTCCTTGTTAGATGGTCGACCCCCAAAGCCCACAAAATCAAACAATCGATAATTCATGCATACAACACTTAAATTACTGCACATGGGCCCTATTGAAATAATGACTATTTCAATCACTGATAATTACCAGTGGTGTCTTTCAGTGTTCAGTTCAATGTGACGGTTGTGCCTGTTTTGCAGTGCAGTGTTTATCCAAACGTGGTGGTATGTGGGACAAACATACACGTGTCATTCTCAATATTCAGTCTTGATCTGTATTTGGTTTTCATGGCAGTGACTGCAGAAAATGCTATTTCACACAAGTAAGTGGTTGCAAATGGTAACAGAACATTGACGGCTTTGCCGGACAGCAGTGGATACTCCTGGGAACATGCTATCCAGAACGACAACAGTGACATTCGGTTGAACTGCAAGCGCAAAGTCCTGTCAGATGACAGTTTAGCCAATTCTTCTTGTTCACATCCAGTTAAATCAGTCAGCATGCATTCAGAGGGATTTCGAATCCAATCAAACATGCTCGTGTCATCGTTGTCGAAATACTCATAGAAATAATGTGACAGCTGTTGAATATGGTTCAAAACGGTGCTCGCAATGGCTTCTGTCTTAGTCTCGTTCACTGTCAGAAAGTCAGCCAGCAATGGAAACATATCATAGATGCCTTGCTCGCCCCTTCCCTTCCAGATATGGAATTTTTTCTGGAAGGCATTGATTTTGTCATGCGTTTTCAGAACATTTGAGCCAGGTCCTTGCAATGATAGATTTAAGCTGTTCAAAATGTTGAAAATATCTGCAAGATAAACTAATCTGGCAACCCATGTCTCATCTGTTAAGAACTGTGCCAATGATCCATTATGCTCATTTAGAAAAATGAGCAGTTCATCTCACAATTCATATACACCCTGCACAACGCGGCCTCATGACAGCCATCTGACTTCTCTACGTAGCAACAAATGCTTATGCTCGGCTTCCATTTCACGGCATATGTTTTCAAACAAACGATGATTGAGTGGCCTGGCTTTGATAAAGTTAACGATTTTAATGCACGTGGAAAACACATCCGCAAGATTTTCATCCATATCCTTTGCAGCCAAAGCCTCACGGTGAATCATGCAGTGGATTGCTGCTACATGTGGAGCTACTTCTTTCACTCATGCGACTAGACCCGACTTCCCTCCCGTCATTGCGGCAGCACCATCCATGCATACTCCAATACACTGTGTCCACGCCGATATCGATTGTACAAAAAAAGTGTCAAGCACACGGAAAAGTTCTTCACCGGTTGTATGCCCTGGGAGCGCCTTGCAAAACAAAAAGTCTTCCAAAGCCTCTCCTTCCCAGCAATATCGAACATAAACCAACAACTGCGCAGCACTGGCAACATCAGTACCTTCATTGAGCTGAATCGCAAATCTGATTTGCTGAAGACGTGCTATCAGCTGGCTCTGTATATATTCCACCATATTGCCAATTCTTCTGCTTACTGTGTTATCAGACAGTGGAATGGCTTTCAGTTTTTGACTGAATTCTTTTCCCAGTACAACTTCGCACATATCTACTGCTGCAGGCAGTATAAGCTCTTCTCCAATTGTGTGAGGCTTACTGGAATGTGCTATTCGTAATGCTACCAAATATGATGCGCGATGAGCCTTCTCATTTACAGTGGCGCAGGCTGTCATTTTGCCTTTCTGCTTGAGGTACAGCTCCTTTTGCTGCTCAAAATATTCCTTTGGCTTACTGGCAATATCTGGATGTACTGTTGTTAAATGATGCTTCAATTTCGCTGGTTTCATTGCATCGTTGGACAGTGTTTGCAAACACACAACACAGAGAGGTTGGTCCACATTTGTCCCCAATGCGATGAAGCCATATGAAATGTATTCTGGATCGTACTTGTGTTGTTTTCTCTTGCGGTCACCCTTATCCCCTTCGTCATCAGAATCTTCCGGTTTCTGGTCAGCTTTTCTCTTCAGAAATTTCTCCTTACTCAGCAATACACACTGGACAGTTTAATTACTATTACTGATAAATAAAATTATCAAAACTAATCTTAAATTTACATGCTTGCGCACTTTTCATTTAACAGTGACGTCACTGTGGCGTAAATGCACGGTAAGTAAGCAATATTATTAAGGCACACCAACAACGTCACTCAGTCTCGCTAACACTACAGTGCATAACAGAATAGTAGTGAGTAGTGAACACTACTGACTACTCTGACTACACAAATCGAATATTAAGCGGCAGCTTACCAGAAGGGAACACAGTCTAAGTCTCTAAGATTGTCGCCTATAACAGATAGAATAGATATGGCCGATTTTCTGAATAGTGGAAAACTGGAGCAAGCAAGTAAGCTATGTCTTTGTAACAGGTCGCCTTTCCATTTTTTTCTTGGCTTGCTCGCGTACCCCCTGGAAACCCGCCGTGGACCCCTGGGGGTCCACGGACCACAAGTTGAAAACCTCTGCTCTAGACCAATGCACTACATTGACAGCCCAGAATGGATGCTAAAGGCAACCTAAAAGCAAAACACTGCATATTCTGGAAATCTAAAGATAGAAAATCCTCACCAGATCAGGCAGTATCTGTATAGAGAGAAAGAGATTTAACTTTTCAGGTTGATGACATTTTATCAGAATTGAGAAAAATTAGAAAGGTAACATTTCAAGTTGGAGAGAAAGGGAAAGGGCTTGAGGGAAAAAAAGGGAAAGCCTGTGATTTAGTGGAGAATAGGAAAAACTGAGTCACACGTAGTAGTGGAGTCAGATGAGAGAGGGTTTGGATGTGTTTATGATGTGAATAAGAAAGGACAAATCTAAAATACCAAAAAAGGAGAAGCAGTTTTAAAAAAACTGAATGCTGGGTATTTTAAATATAAGTCAGGATTGGTGGATTATCTGAAGTAGTTTAATTTGAAGCTGGGTTCTGAATGTGCCAGTTCAGAAAATGAGGTGCTGTTCCTCTAGCTTGTCTTGAGTTTCATTGGAATAACGTGGACAACCACAGACAAAGAGGTCAGGGTGAGAATCAAATGGAGAATTATAATAACACAGACCAAAACTGGGGACTGGTTCTGTTGCTTAACTTCAGGGCACTGGCAGTCAGCTGGAGCTTGGGAGTGCTGGATGTGACTCACAATGGCCAGCAGATGGTGCAGCTGTGGCTAATTTTCATAAACACCCATTCTCATTTACAACATTCCTGGAATTAAGCAGAGCAGTTAAATATTTCAGGCAATTTTTGATTGCATGCCAGGGTTAAATGGAGCAAATAATGAGTGAGAGTTATTGTTTATTTGGATATTTAGATGAATTTGTAGAGATTCAGATGCAGCATACAGGATCGTGTAAACTTGGCTTTGGCCACACCGATTTGAGGACATTCAGAGATTCCTGTAAAGAATTATAGTGAGCAACAATTGTTGCTGTGATAGTCATCTTCATCGAAAGGGAAATGTGACAAAAATGTCCATTTCCTCCTTGTTATTCATGCTTTTGTTTGAGGATCTTGGAATTTCAGGCATGTCTGCTGGATTTTCATTTGGCTGGAAACAGCCTGGTAATTAAGTGGAGTAAGCAGGATAGCATTTAAACACAAAGATTGAGGATGCAGATTCAATCTTTGATCCCTACTCTTCAGTATTCTTATTTGGAGACAGGCTAAATTACAAGCATTCACAAAAACTAGCATTGTATTCCCTGGAATTTGGATTTGGGAATGAATTTATTGAAGTTTTCAAGATATTAAGGAGAATTGATAGGGTGAACAATGAGCAACTTCTGCTGTTTGGGAAATTTGCAACTAGTGCAGAGCCAAAAATTAAAGCTGGGCTTTTCAAGAGTGAGGTAAACATGAGTCTGGAGACTTGGGTTAACCAAAGATATTAAAGAATATGGAGTTTGGTCACAGGTCATCAATGATTTCCTCAAATGGCAAAAGGGTTTTGAGGTATGGAAAGACCTACTCCTATTTGCTGTATTCGATGACTATAGGTGCACAGTGCAGAACATTATCAAGGTTGAAAAGATAAAACAGAGGTTTTTAGAACTATTGACATTCCCATCATGATCCATCAAGGTGAATTCAAGCTCATGCCTTAAAAATCTAAAGAATGCATTAACATATGATCAAGAGGTAAGTACCAGAATTTTGGGGTCTGCAGATGAAAGAGCTAGAATGTGTCATTGTGTGATAATTTTTGAATTAAACACAATAAAGGTATTGTGATAAGAAAGACCTTGATATCTTCTAATTTAGAAAGGTCAAGAGAGCGAGATTTAAAACAAATCAATTGTATCATAAAGCATGAAAATTAATAGTGTTAAAGGCAAGACAAATTTCAGATACCAAGTGTATTGTATCTTGTCAAGGAGTACAAAAATGCCTCAAGAAGTTGTCCAGGCTTTATATGAAGAGTTATGATTTGCTGAGAAGAAGTGATTGTCTCCAGAGTGAACTATGCTTCTTGCAGGCAATTTCATCAATGAAGAAATAGTGAAAATTTTGTGGAGGACATAGCCTGGCAGTGAGGAAGAATTATTTGATATCATAAAAGCAAATAAACAGATAATATAAGTAGGTTTAATGTGTGAAGAATGTGAAAAAAAGTACCTTTGACGATTTGAAACAAACTAGATTTTCATTGCAGCAAGAGAAGCATGGATATTCCTGGATATTCAATTTGAAACAAGTAGTTGAGTGTAAATGTAATTTTTGGGACAGGGCTGGGTAAGGTTTCATGATGAATATAAAAGGTGATTGTGTGATTATTGTGAAGAAGAAAGAAAATGTAAGTGAATACTGAGTTCTCAGGAACTCCAGTATAAATGGAAAATTTATCACTTCAAACAGTTTGAATAATTTGAAAGTAAACTTGATATAGCTCTGAATAACTTTGGTGAAAAGGCAACCAGCTTTGAACTACATTGTGTAAGACGTAATCTGAAAAAGCATTTGACTAATAAGCCAAAGACAAATTTTACATGGAAATGTTGGAGAACAGAATTAAAGAGACATGTAATGTAGGAGCAAAGTCACCACAGGTTGCTGGCCACATCAAATCCACACTGGAAATAACATAGACTCGAGTTTTTGGAGTAAAGGAAACATTGAGACAAAACACTAATTTCCATAGCTTTGGAAAAAATACAGATGTAGGACAGTAAGAATTGTTTAAGTATTTCACATTTTACAAATAGTGTGAATACAAGTGACTTTCCAAGAAAGAAAGCTGAGAGAAAGGGAAGTTAAACAGACTGTGTAGGATAGAGGTGGTAACTGCACATATTAAATAATGCCCATTGAACATCATGTGTTTTCTTAGATTTTAACTGTTTATGGTTGAATGATAATGTAAGATAAAATGACCTGACTTATCCCTACTGCCCTTCTTGAACAGCAAGGCCGAAGAAGATTTGAAAGTTTATGACTGAGTCCCAACAATCTCCTCACTTAGCAGCCTGGGATACATCTCGTTCAGATCCTGGGAATTTGTCTACCTTTAAGTCTTCTTGAACATCTAATACCTTTTCCTTTTCATGTAACTTGTTCTAGAATTCCACCATTCCCATCCCTGAACTTTCCAACTACAATGCTCTTTTCCATAGTATAGATGAGAAGTATTCATTTAATAACCTCCCAAGCATCCTTTATTTACAGATTGCTACTATGGTCTCTATTGGGCCCTACTCTTTCCCTGGTAACTCTCTTGCCCGTAATATACTCACAAAGTACTTGGGGATTTCCCTTAATCTTATCCACCAGTGCTATTTTTGCCCCCTCTTAGCCTTCCTAACTTTTAAGTATTGCTCTACACTTGCGATATAGCTGCATGGTCTCACCTGTTTTCAGTTCTCTATATCTTTTTTACATTTATCCAACTTGGGATACATCTCATTCAGATCCTGGGAATTTATCTACCTTTAAGTCCTCTAGAACATCTAATACCTTTTCCTTTTCATGTAATTTGTTCTAGAATTCCACCATTCCCATCCCTGAACTTTCCAACTACAATGCTCTTTTCCATAGTATAGATAAGTATTCATTTAATACCTCCCAAACATCCTTTATTTACAGATTGCTACTTTGGTCCCTATTGGGATATCCCTTGGAGTCCAGATTTGGCCTTACCTTTCACCCTTACAGGAACATTGTTGGCCCTCAACTGTCATTAGTTCATTTTTGCTTGACGCTCATTGGTCACATATAAACATATATTCTGTTCAGAGTCCACTTTTGCTAGTTCCTATGTTATCATGTTGAAATCAACCTACTCCAGTTCAGGACCTTATCCTTTGACCCATCCTTAACGTTCTCCATTCCAACCTTAAAACTGGTCACTATCTCTGAAAAGCTCTCCCTCTGACATTTCCTTCATTTGCCTGGCTACATTCTCAATGATTAGTTCCAGCCCTTCTCCTTCGCTAGAAGTACCATTTATGTACTGGCTCAAATACCTCTCCTGGATGCCCTTTAAAAATATGTCCTTTCTAAGCCTTTCACACTAAGGCAACCCCAGTTAATAATTGGTAATTGAAATCTTCTACCACTATTACTATTATTTTTACTGTTCTCTATGATTTGCCTGTGTGTCTTTTCCCACTGTTTGTTTGGAGGTCTGTAGTATACCCTCAGTGATTGCTCCTTTTTGTTGTCCACCAGGTGTATTTGGGTATGTATCTTGTTTCAAGCAGGAACTAACTCCCAAAACCTCATGGGGACCTTCAGACACTAGTTTATAGAAGTTTATCCTCTTCTTGTAGACACCATGGCCTTTGTGAAACTGCATCTCTCTGCTCTTTGCTATCCCATGGAGCAACACATCTATAAGCAGCAATCCATTGCAGTTGCTGATGGCTACTTTTGTTTGCATTGAAGATCTAACATAAAGCATCATTTGCCCTTAGGTTCTGTACTTCCTGCAATCTTCACCTTCTGATCCTATTACCCTGTAGGCGACAGCTTGGTTTTGGTCCTGTGGCTGAACTTATTTGCCCTCATTTGAGGTATAATTTATTTCTGGGGATCTGGAGGTCACTGGGAAGCCCAGCATTTATTGTCCATTCCCAATTGTCCCTTAAGTGGCTTGCTACGCCAATTAAGAGTCAACAACATGAGTGCGTCTGGAGTCATATATTGACCAGATGACGTGAGAATGGCAGATTTCCTTCTCTGAGGGACACGAGTGAACCAGCTGTGTTTTTGCAACAATTCAGTAGTTTTGTAGTCGTCATTACTAATGACCAATATTTTAAAAAATCCAGATTATTGACTGAATTTAAATCCTACAGCTGCCATATGGGAATTGAACTCTGGTTGTCAATCCAGGTCTCTACAAGTCCAGAAATTTAACCACAGAACCACCACTGTATATACAGTAAGCTAATGGAAGCTGCAGCCATGCTGATCTGACAGATCAAAGCTTCAAAATTCAGAACAATCCTCCAATAAACCATTTCACACAAGTGGAATGGAAAACAGCAGTGTGTAGTAAGCACAAAGGCATTTTTTCTTTGCCAAGGTCCAAACTCCTCGATATCTCCTTTTGTCTCCACTATAGATTTCCAGAAAACTGAGAGATCCTTAAATAGTGAATCCATGTTAACATTGCCCTAAATGGCAACGTGCTCCACCTGAAGGGTGTGTACCCACAGAATGAAATACTGCAATGAAATGTAGTCAATAAGTTGGAAATTGTTTCCCGACACACTCAGCACCCAAACACTACCAACTCCCAATCTCATGCACTCCAGAGATTAAAATTAATCCTAAAAATGTTCTTACCAGAACTTAAGGTAGACCATCAAGAAAATGACACTAAAAACTTTCAAATTGTTACAGGAGAGTGGCAGGCGCGGTAGTGTAGCGGTTAGTGTAACGCTATTACAGTGCCAGTGACCCGAGTTCAATTCCGGCTGCTGTCTGTAAGGAGTTTGTACATTCTCCCTGTGTCTGCGTGGGTTTCCTCCCACATTCCAAAGACGTGTGGGTTAGGAAATTGTGGGCTGCCCCCTAGAACACTCTACATAAAAGAGGTATTTCACTGTGTGTTTCGATGTACATGTGACTAATAAAGATATCTTATAAAGAGACCCTCCTCCTTGAAACCTGGTTCCAGGTGTTACAAGTCGGGGAGAGTAAAATAGATATTATCCTTCCATTCCTGCCATTGACCACTTTACACTGTATCACAATAAGAAGCAGGTGCCTAGTAAACCATTTATGCTGATCATGAAGTGATCTCCCTACATTCAGGAAATTAAAAGTAAAGAAACAAAGCAAATCACAAACCAATTACATTGTGCTAACGTGTCTTATTTATTTTGTTAGAGCAAATATACTTCAACCCTATTTATACAGCAAACCCTCAAAACATTGCATGACCCAGAATGCATGTGATCCTTCACTTGAGAGTTTATTATTGGGGCTCCTGAGTCTCAGCTTGTACAGTGGATTTTGGCTCCCTCTAGGGAAATGTCAGATTTGGCTTCTGTGTTGAGGCAACTCATTATGTTTCAAGCCTAACCCAATTACAAACCAGACTTAAAGTGATGCTAACATGAAAACAAACTTAAACATGGATCATCTGGTTCAAGTTTAAACACACAAAGTACTTCAGTAATCCCAATAAACTGTTCACTTTATCAACATCATTTGTGATACATGGCACTCTTCTAACCCGATCCATAGTCTTACACTTCCGCTAGAGGGCAGTCTAGGCTCATGGGTAGCATTCATTCCTCTGAGTCAGAGTATCATGTGCTTTCCCCATTGGGAAACATGGAGGTGGAAGATAAAACAAAGCACAGCAGTTAGCTGTTTGGCATTAAGTAAATTTCAGGACTGTTCCACAGTCTTGAGAATGTAGTCCTTTTACGGATTTCAGTGTTGCACTAAGGGAATGCTGTACCTGCTGACTTTTTCCTTTTGGCCAAGATGTTGAACTGGGGTCCCATCTGTTCTCCAGTGGATGTAAAAGGTATCTTAGGGTTTTTAAAGAAAGATGGAGCGAGGTTGCCACATGTCTTGGTGAACATTTATCCGTAACCAATCTTCTAGTTATTTTTCTCTTTGGTATTTGTGGGATCTTGCTGTGTGCAAGTTGGCCGTTTTTTTCCTCACATTACTTATTATGACACACAAGGACGCCATACAGCCCATCGGGTGGTTGCCAGTTTTCAGCAGAGCAATCCCACCCATTCCTTATCTCCCTGTACTTCTGGAACTTATTCTCTCACACATGCCCCTGACTCCCCTTAATTCATTTTGCCATTTAACTACCCCAAGGGGTAATTTACACTAGCCCTGTGACAAACAAGGCAACGTAGCACAAACTCTGCACAGGATTGAACGCCGTTCCCTGGAACTGAAGTAGCAGTAATTGTTGCACTACATTGATGATGTTTCAAATGACTGAAGTCCGTTGGAACATTGTAAATAAATGCTATATAAAGCCAGGCATCTCATTAATGTTTACGTGAACAATGCTTTACCTCATCTTTCAGCGGTTTATCGTCCATGAGACCTTGACTGTTGATATTAATGGACTGTTTGAGTATGTAATTTTTCTACATATTTTCACATTGTATCATAAATGTATAAGTTCCCGACATTCAAAGCACATCACAGATTAACAGTGATGAGTCAATTAAATGTTGTCCTGAAGCCTCTTGCGCAGAATTGACATTGGACATAATGTGAAGCGATCTGATCAAGACTATTGGTTCCTCATTACTCCAATTGGTCATCTGTGCCAAACTAAAGTCAATTGGGAAGTTAACATCATGGCCAGCAGCCAACTGATTTGCCTTCATAGAGGAATTACAAAGCCAACAGTCTTCAGATACTGTCAGACAGAACATGTCCATAAACAGCAGTATATCATCGATACTGACTTTGTTAATTTGTTCCATTCACTGAGTACCAAAGATTTGGATATCCAGTTCAAATGCACAGTGAAAGCCTTTATTGTTTTATGTCTCACATGTTCAGCTTTATGTGAAAGGCTTCACTATGCTTTAAGAAGTTAACACTTCGGCTGGATGGAATGTCTTCTATTTGGCTTCCAGCTTTTTTCACAATTACCACATCATATGTTTCTGTAAGGTTCAGTCAGTGCACCATTTTCTTAGATAAGGAAACTATTTTGTCAATGTTTTCTTGAAGCCTGAAATTTGAACAAACAGCATCACCACCAACATTGACCGAAGCCTTGTGAGTTACTGTATACTCACTTACAGTTATTGGCAACATTAACGGTTTCACATGATTGTAATTCATGTAAATCTTATTTTTTGTCTTGCTAAGTGTTCTGTGCTGATTTTGTCAACTCCCTTCCTCTCTTGGAAGGCTTCCAGTACCTTGCTCAAGTGGTCATTATTTACATGCATGCCTTGAAAATAAATCCCAGCAGACGATTTGACTCTGATATCTTTCCTAAATTACCATTGTTGTTCTGCCATTGTTGACAAAAACATTTCTTCTAAAAAAGATCACTGGATAGCAATTAGGAGCCAGGAACCTTCTTTCTAACTCAGAGACATTGCAACAAATTATAAAAGAGCTATGATGAAATGTTTAACTTCTATTATTAAAAGCAATTTAATTCCTGGTCTGTACAGAGTTAGATAACTAGTTTTGCCTTCAGGCCACACCTTTTGAACTTGGGAATTGAAAGGTTCCTAGGGTACCAATTCCTGAACACCATCCAACAACCCTGCCAGAAAATGCATGTGATCTAATGTCAGCCAAACATAGGATAAGGATCACCATAATGGCCAATGGTTCACCAGCCATCAGATATTCACTGTCAAGACTCACACATGACTTACACCCAATGAACAAATAGCAGCAGGCAACCCACATCTGTAGTCAACAAAGACTGCTGTCTTTAAGGGAAGATGGGAAAAAATAACTAAAATATAAATTTTAGCCCTTTTGTCTTCATTCATTCTCCAAGTGAGTTATCAGAGGGGCACCTATTCTATCCTTTCACAAATATGTAGAGAGAGAAAACTTCCCTAGTTTTCTCTCTCTGCCTCTGAATAATCACCTGGCTTCCCCATTGTATGCTCCTACTGTGTGAATAATTTGACAACTCCATATTTGATGAGGACCAACATCTTACCTGCATGTGGTGCAATGTGTTAAATTGGCAGTGTGCCACCCATTATCCTTTCAAGGCCATGGATCTTCATGCCTTATTGCACCTGTGCCAATTCACAGGTTTGAAATTCTATGGCAAATCATTTTAATATTTTCTGTCATAGGTTATGATTGTATGTTTCAGTGTAAGTTCTATCACTGCCCATGCTACATGAGATACACCAAGAAAACATAAAATCAAACTCCTTTTGGTACTCAAAAGCTCATCATTAGGAGCTGCAAACCATAACTCATGCACAATATTCTGAAATCTGGCATGAACTCCATCAGCCAGATGTCAGTAATATGAGTTTAATTTTACCTTTGCCTCCCTATATGTAATATGTGTTTGAGACACATGAAGTATGATAGCACAATGATTATGTTACTGGGTTAATAATCTGTAGGTGTTCATTTTTCATTATGGCAATTTGAGAATTTGAACTCAAACTTAAAAATGTAGAAAGAAAAAGCTGTTTTCATAAAGCACAAGTGAAGCTGTTGGAGTTGTTAACAGCCAGTTGCTTTCATAGTGTCTTTTACACAGGGAAATCATTTGTTCTTACTGGAGCTGGCCCATATGTGAATCCAGTCCCAGAATCTTAATCGTTCTCTGAATACTGAACTTTAAAATTGTTATGTTGCCTGAGTCATTAACTCCATTTTGGAGGAGCTATCCTCTAGAACGTCCTCATTGGCTCAATCAGATTTACTCTCTGATCCATCAGATGTTGAATGGAAAAAGGGAGAAATGTTCTCCCATTCCATGAGATCGTGATTCATCTGTATTCTAACTCCATTCATGTATCTTAACTCAATATCCCATAATATCCTTGGCTGGCAAAAAGTTATTAATCTGAGATTACTTGCCACATTTGGCTGCAATATCAATATTGAATGCACATCAAAATTAATGTAAGTTATAGGACATCTCAGGGATGTGAAAATCTTTAGGTAATTGCAATTTCTTTCACTAGAACCACATCAGTGCACTTAATAAATTTTACCATGGAGGAGCTAAGTCATCTTTTTAAAGTAGTTTTTTTCATATTGTGGATTTATTGTTAAATTTTTATTTTTTATGGAAGAAATAAAGGACATACATTTCAAGATCCCAGTACATTTCAAGGCACTTTCCAAATAATTAAGAGCTTTTGAAATGTAATTGCCCTTGTAATGTAGGAATATTACACACTCTATGCACAGCAAGGCCCCATAAAAAGCCAACAATAGCGAATAGATGCATTGTTTTAGTGACCTTGTTGAGGGACACTGGAAAGAACTCACTTGCTCTTCAGATTAGTGCCATGGAATTTCATCTGCCAGAGAAAGCAAACATAGTAGATGTGCAATTTCTAACAATAAATGGGTAGTGAAAAATTGGAAATGACTGGCAATTTTTGTTTGCTATATAATGTAATACAAGCGGCAGTGTCTTAGAAAACATTCTTATACCTTGTGGCTGCTGCTACATTAATAAACATCTCATTTTCTCTTTGCATGTAATGATATTATTTCTATCCTTCAATGGTTTAATATCTTGTAGTCCACTTTAAAGTCATTTTACAAAATTGACGGGACTGAGTCTTGCTCAACAGGAGTGTGGATAAGGGGATCAGGTGCAGAAGTCAGTAATTAAAAACAATTATCAAAAAACTGACAGCATCATGACAGAGCAGATTTCAATTGTGGTCTGTTAAATCTTTGCAGGCATCAGTAATTTAAAGACATGATCCATTCATAGATTGACCTTTTGAAGTTAATGGTTGTCTTACTTTGTGGGGTCACATGAATATCCCCAGTCTGTGAAATATGTATTATGACAAAAACAGAGCAACTTGAGAAGAGGGAAAGAGAGCGGAAAGGGGAGAAGGGAAGTTGATAGAACTAGATGGGGGAAGAGGGAGGCAGTCTGCAGGATTATCAAGAAGAGGGAATGAGAAAGGTTAGTACAGAGGAAGGAAAGAGATTAGGCAGAGATTGGGGGGAGGGGAGAGTGGCAAAGTGGGAAGAAGAGGAGGATGGGTTGGAGAGTGAAGAGAAAATGAATGGAAGTAAAGATAAGGCAGGGAATAACTGCAGTGAAAGTGGGAAAGACATGAAACTTTTTTGTCGACATGAAATCACACTTGCTGGATTCAGAATTCTAACTTTATCTGTTTATATTTTTTATACCTGTGGTATTATAGCCTTTTGTGTAATGGGAAATGTGACCCTGCATATGTGTGCGGTCTTGCATTTTGTGTATGGGAACGTTTGAATTTTCCATGGAGCAGAATAAGTGTTGCTGCCCAATCATCTAATCGATTCATTGGTATTGATACGGGGTTTTATTGTCACCTCTAAAAATTTCAAAGTGCCATCAGCTCTTGAGTTAAAAAAAATTCCTTACTTGAACTCTAAATGACTTACCCCTAACATTGTCATTGTGATCCCTACTTCTAGATTCCTTAGCTAGGGGAAGCCAGATCTGCAGTGTTGAGCCCTTGAAGAATTCTCTACTTCACTAGGAGTTTGAGGAGATTTGGTACATCACCAAAGACACTTGCAAATTTCTACAGATATACAGTGGAGAGCATTCTGACTGGTTGCAAGACCACCTGGTATGGATGCTCCAATGTGCAGGATCGAAAGAGGCTGCAGGGGGTTGTAGACTCAGCCATCTCCATCACGAGCACAACCCTCCCCACCATCAAGGACATCTTCAAGAGGCAGTGCCTCAAGAAGGCGGCATCCATCATTAGGGACCCTCAACATCCGAGACGTGCCCTCTTCTTAGTACTACCATTGGGGAGGAGGTACAGGAGCCTGAAGACTCACACTCAGTGTTTTAGGAACAGCTTCTTCCCCTCTGCCATCAGATTTCTGAAGAGTCCATGAACACTACCTCGCTATCCCTCTTTCACGCTATTTATTCATTTATTTTTGTGACATATAGTCATTTTTATGTCTTGCACTGTACTGCTGCCACAAAGCAACACATTTCACGACATGCGTCAGTGATAATAAACCTAATTCTGATTCTGAATTTTTTATATTTGGTTGGATGACATTTCTTTCCTCATAGTGCACCATCATCCGATTAGAAAACAAAATATACTTTATCATTACTCCTGCCCTTCACAAAACTATTCTTCACTGTCATTTCAGCAGCCCTTCTATCCTTTCTCCAATATTTTTTGTAATTAATGCATTTCCAAAGAAAATGAGAACAATCACACTATTGTTGGCAATGGCCCAAGGATTCTGCTCTTGTGTTGCCCATGACTATCACCATGCAGGTTGATCTTTACTTCCTGGAGACTCCAGGCTAATCCTGAAGAGTTGGCAATCCCATTTCAGATGTTAATACGAACCCAGGAGATGCTGTCCTTAAGCCTGGTGGTACATGTTCCCAAGCTTTTATATCTTCTGCCTGGGTGTCTACCACCCAAGTGGATCAAAATTCTCTATGGTGCAAAGTGAACAGATATTTTGCAAAGACAACACTAAGTATACCTGTTGACTTTCAGAATTTGTGATGTTGATGCCATGGGAGGATTTTGGTGTAATGTTAAGTTAATATACTCTATGGTTAAATACAACTTTTCAGGCATTCTATTTACAGAACAGCAGAAATTCCCATACAGCATCAATTCAGAGTGCTTTATATAATGAAAATTAATTTAGACATTCCAGCTATCATCCGTGCTTATTGTTGATGAGATAACGTCTCATAAAGATTGCATGCTTATGTTGTATGGTGAGATTCTTCACTTTTTAGGGAAGGCAGGAGCAGGGCTGCATCACATTTTCCCTGGACCAGGTAAAGCAAGACAATCAGCATCAGCAAAAATTGTCAGAGGTTGGACTCGGATTGAGCTAGAAATTGATTTGGACTGTAGGTAAAAGCTGACAAAGGAATGGAAAATTTATACTGCCTCGTATTTGTGAACTTTTCAAGGAATCTTTTGTATAAAACTTTTAAAAAGTCTGAAAACATAATCTATACTATAAACCAGTTTCTTGATTTTACTTTGCCATTATCTTCCCACATTGTGTATGTGTATGTTCTGCTAATTAGAAGTTTGGAGAAGCGCATGCAAAGTACAGAATGTAGTTCCTGTGACAAAGAGGTCACTCACAGCAATTATTTACCTGGATTATGTTAGAAAATAACTTGATTATTATCCTCTTGAGTTAGCTCAATGCTAGACACATGGGTTTGTTTACAGAAGTGGCCAGTGCCCCTGAATCCAAGAGGATAACTACAAAAAGCCTGATATTTGTAAGAAGATTATTTGGTCTTCTCTCTGTGTAGATTTCTGTTAATGATGTTGTTGTCTGTATTGTACATGCAATAAATTTGTGAATTGTACTCAGCAGTACATTTTGAGGGGAGGTGTAACATAATCTACCAGGCTGAATTGTAACATATATTGGGTTGAGATAACCAAGTGAGACACAAGTTATAAATTACACCACTTAGGGAAAAAAAACCTGGATTTGATTATTGACAGGACATTTAAAATTTGGCATTATGTGGAAACAATTATTTGGGAACTGTTTATTTTATGATCTGTATTAGGCTCTGAGTGCAAGGTGACAGAGACACTTCAATAAGAATAATGAGATCTATATTGAGCATTCTGATCTGATCTGGTAAACAAGCTATATTTTTGTAATAATTCAGAAGCAATTAAGATTATTCCTGGATCTTCAATTCATAAGTCCTGGGTTTGGGAACATTGAACTTCCTTCGCTTTCTTTCGTAGTTAAATCTTTTACTACTCTCAGAACAAAGTGAAGTGAAAGAAGAAAAAACAGACTGGAGTAAAAATATTCTGTGTATAAAACAGAGACATTAAATGCTGAAATTACCTGAACCTAGAATGTAATTGAAATAGTAATGTTTTCCTTCCCTTTGCTTCTGAATGGTCTGTGGCTTAATGTAAGTGAATGTTTGTGTGGTTGAAGCATTGCTAAAAATAAACATTCCTGCTTAAGCAAGGAGTAAATGGATATGGGCTTGGCACCAGGACAGAAGGAAAAATAAAATAAGTACAATAAGTGGGCAATTTGGTTAAGCTTTATAATCCTTGTATTCTGATAAACGTGATGTGTTTTCTTTTCAATGGTTAACAGCTCCTTGGATTAGTGTACATAACTCCTTAAAATCAACAACATATGGATACACACCTGTGTTTGTGTTTTCACGATTCTCTAGCTGGCTATTGCTATGTGCACTCTGGAAATTAATGGGGTTTTGCCAAGTCTGTGGATTTCCAACAGGTTTGAACCATATCTCTGTGTGGGTGTGCAACTGCATCTAGGTTCATTTGGTTATTTACACAAGGTCAAAACCAAATACATTTTAAGTGATTTTTATGACCAGTTTGTTAGCATTTATCAGCCACTTAGTATGAATGTACTTCCCAAATTAACCAATTCTTGATCAGTAAATTTAGAACAGAGAACAGTACGGCGTAAGATCCCCTTGGCCCATGATGTTGTGCCAACCTATATAAACCTGCTCCACGATCAATCTAACCCTTCCTTTCTACACAGCCCATAACCTCCATTTTTTCTTACATCCATGTGCCTATCTAAGAGTCTCTTAAATGTCCCATTGTATCAGCCCCTGGCAGTACCTCTGTGTAAAAAAATCTACCTCTGACATCTCCCCTAAACCTACCTGTGACATCTCCCCTAAATTTTCCTTTAATTTAACAATTAAAATTTAAAAATTAAATCTACTTTGATGTTTCTCACTGGGAATAATGAACATGCAGTTTTGATTTTTCTTACCCACTTCCCCTCCTGAACAGAGTAACTGATTCAAAATTGTCATCCTTGCATTTGAGTGATAAGAATTACTGGACTTGTTTCCTACAGTAAAAGCAAACATTAAGACAATGAAATTAAGAGAAAAGTTAAATATTGGGAAAAACTAAATAAAAGTGAAAATGAGAAATTTTCTAAAATTGGCAACATTCCTAAGAGGGATTGTAGCAGTTGTAGATTTATTGAAGTCTGGCAATATATAACATAGGAGACCAAATGGCTCATCATGTTCCTACCAACCAGGAAAAAAAAGCTATTTAGGTTAATCCTGATTCCCAGCTCTCAGCCTGTAACCCTTTAGGTGACCGCATTATAAATTGTTATCGAGGTACTTTTTAAATGTGATGCAAGATTCTGCCTCCAGCGTCACTTGCAGTGAATTCCAGACCCATCATACTTCTGGTGAAAAATGTTTTCATTATATCCTTGGTTACCTTAAATCTTAATTTAATCTCCTAATTATTGATCTTTCTGCCTTAGGAAATATCTGCTTTCTGTTTATCCTGTGGAGGACTCTCATAATTTTATCCACGTCAATTAAATCTCCCCTCAGTCTCCTTGGTTCCAACAGGGAAAAATTTCAACATGGCAGGATGGAGCCTCACAACTAAATCTCTTTTTAAATCTCTTTTCCACCTTCCCCATGTTAAAATCATTCTTTATGAAATATGATGACCAGAACAGCACACAGACTCTAACTGTATCCTGATCACTTTATTGAGCTCCAGGATGAACTCTGCTCTTATGTTCTATGCCTTGGCTGAGACATGCAAATCTCCTACTTGCCTTCTTAATCCCTTTCACACTACCTTCAGGAATTTATGTGGACATAAAATATAACAGGATTAGGCCATGTAACCCCTCTAGCCACTCTGCCATTCAATGGCTAATCTGATTTTGGCTTCAGCTCCACTTTTTTACCTTTTCCCCATAATCTGTTGAATCCCCTATAGATCAGATATCTTTCTCAGCTTTGAATACATTCAATAATTCAGCCCTCACAGCTCTCTCTCTCAGGTAGAAAAAGCCAAAGATTAAAAATCCTCAGAAAACAATTCATCTCCATCTTACTGGAGAGACAAGAGACTGTAGATGCTGGAAATCTGGAGCAACGCAAAAAGGAGCTGGAGGAACTCAGCAGGTCAGGCAGCATCTATGGAGGGAAATGGACAGTTGACATTTCAGGTCAAGACCCTTCATGACACCTGAATGATAGAAAAATAGAGAGCTATGTGGGAGGGAAGGGTTAGATAGATCTTAGAGCAGGATAAAATGTCAGCACAACATTGTGGGCTGAAGGGCCTGTACTGTGCTGTAGTGTTCTATGTTCTACGTTGATCTGGACCAGTTCCACTGAGTTCCTCCAGCTCCTTTTTGTGCATCTCCATCTTACCCCTTTTTCTGAAACTTTGCTTTCCAGTTATACATTCCCCTACAAGGTGAAACATCCTCTTAGCATCTAATGACTAAGATGCACTCCAGGATCCCTTGGATACTATCACTTATTATGTATTCCCTTGCTTTCCCTTTCCAAATGCAATACCTTACAATTCTACAGAATAAATTATATTTTCACTTCCACCGAACCAATCCATTGATATGTTTGTTTTATTCATTTACAGATGGAGGGTGTCACTGGAAGGCCAAACAACAAATTTCACGATATATGTCAGTGATAATAAACCTGACTCTGGTTCTGATTTCATTGTCCAATCCTTCTTACTCTCAAGAAGATAGTAAGCCACCTTCTTGAACTGTTAAGGTCCTCTGGTTGTGTTGCTTCCCACAGTTTTTGAAGCTAATTCTACAGCAGCCTACACCTTTCTTCCTTGCTGTTTATCACAATGCCATTTTTATTATCATCTGTGAGCTTCCTATTATGGCTTTTCGGACTCTTCAGCAGCGGTCCAGGTAAAGTGGAAACCTGAAAGCAATGTTGAAGCAGGACTCAACTCTTTGGTTATCACTTTATTGTTCCTATGGGCCTCATATGTCCAGCAGTTTTCTTTTTGCAAGTGACATCAAATGAGTGTTGTATACCATTTCATGTCACTCCACATGATCGATGGAACATCAAGAGCATGGAAGTGCTACCCTCTGCTCCATCTAAAACAAAAGGGTTCTTTGAGCTCAAAAGTTCAGGTAAGCCTGATTTTAGAACCATACCCATGACTTCCATCCCCATCTTCTTTATGGTTACTAAAATGTACTAACCTTTATTAACTTCTTTTCCTTAACTCATTTACAAAATATCGAAAGTGTTCAGGATATTATTTTTATTTATAATGATATTTTCAAAGTATTTTTATTTCAAAAATAAACTTTATTTATAATAAAATATATATACAAGAAGAAAAAAGTGGAAAAACTTTTTACATTCTTAATGTCATTTGGTGAATACATTCAGTAGTATTAACACTTTTTAAAAAAAAGACCATAGCACCATTCCCACTCGTGTGCCCCCCTGGGGTGATAAACCTTATCAATGTGTGAGGGGCTTCCCCACCTGACTCAGCCCCTCCATGACTGTGGTCCTTCCCCAGAGAGCCTTTACATTGGCTGCACGAAGCTTCAGTGCATCCCTCAGCAGGCACTGCTGTAGCCTGGAATGTGCCAGTCGGCAGCATTCCCTTAGACACATCTCACTGTGCTGGAAGACCAACAAATTTCAGGCAGACCAAAGCGCATCTTTCACCGAGTTGATGACCTTCCAGCAGCACTTGACATCTGTTTCTGTGTGTCCTTGGGAATAGCCCGTAAAGCAGAGAGTCCTCTAATACGAAGCTGCTTGGGGTGATCCAAGACAAGGACCCTTGCATCCTTCTCCACACCATCTCAGCAAATCCACAGTCTGCAAAGAGGTACGTGACCATGTCCTCCCTTAAGTTTCATGAGTTTTGCAGCTCCCAAAAAAGAGGCCACTTTTGGTAGTTTACTTCAGTCGGTGACATCTGAGCAACTCACATCACCTTTAGGGGGACCCAAGTGAAGCAAATACAAAATCCTTTCCTAACCAATGAGCACCATGTGGTTTGTTATGCAAAATTGAGACAAGCGATAAAGTCAGTTAATTTAGTATGTTTACTTGGTTTTGATCTGCTTTTCTAATTCTTATAATCCTATTTAAATAAATCTTTTATTCTGGTATTGATAGTCCAAAGTCCCCTTGTGGATTTTTTTTTCATATGACTGTTAAAAAAGATGGCTCAACTATTTTGGTGTTCCTTGAGTATGATGGACTATCCTCATTCTAAATGGAAGTCTGAAATAAGAGAAATTGCTGGGAATACTCAGTAGGCAGCATCTGTGGAATGAGAAACAGAGGCCGAAGCATCCTTGACACTTGCTAAGTGTTTCCAGCATTTTTAAATTTATTATCGTTCCAAATGAAAACTTGTCTTCTTTCTTGGAATGAAAGTCACTCAGAATCTATTTCTAATACTGCGCTCGTTTTTAGCTAACATACGAATCAGGATCAGAAGCAGACCCAACACCATATAATTTCAGATCATTAGAAAGGAGGAATGGCTGCAGAGTGGAGGCTATGCCTTACCTACCAGATTCCACACCTTGTATTAGGGTCACTGAAGGGAAGACCTTTGTTTCTTTTTTCTCCTCCTTCCATGGGTATAGAATTAGCACCAATACTGTAACCTTGACCAGAGATCAGCCACTTCAGCAGAAGAATCACATGTGAAATCTTGAATTCCAACATATTAATTAGCAGGATTTGGCGACTCAACCCTGTGAGCAAGCTCTACTATTTAATAACAGCATTACTGATTTGACTGTAATGCCAACTCTGCACTGCTGCCTATAGTACCCTTTCACCTCCTCACTTATCAAGTATATATCTACTTCTCCCTTAAAAATATTAAAAGATTTTGCTTACAGCACTCTTTGAGGAAGAGTTCCAAACATTCACAACCATCAAAAAATGATTTCACTTCATTTTTTTCTTACCCCTAGATCTAGGTACTCTAACAATAGGAAGCATCCTCTTCACATCTATTCTGTCAAGACCCTTCTGAATCCATCCACTTGATGTTTCCATGAAATCTCCTCTCACTCTTCGGAATTCCAGTGGATACAAACTTAGCCTGTCCAAGCTTTCCTCATAGGAGACCCTTTCTGTTCCTGTTCTTAATCCAGTAAACTTCTTCTAAATTGCTTCCAACACATAAGCATTGTTTCTTAAACAAGGAAATCAAAGCTGTATACAGTACTCCAGATGTGGTCATATCAGTGTCTTAAATAACAGAAGTATTACCTCCCTCCCCTAGCAATAAAAAAAATGTTCTGTTTGCCTTCCTGATTACTTGTTTTACCTGCATAGTAACTTCTTGCAAATCTCAACATTCAGAACCCTCTGCATTTCAGAACTCTGCGATCACTCAACATTTTATTTTTTGAAATAAGTATTTTATTCATAAAAATATATACAGGATATACAATGCAATCAGTGCATCTTTCTTTACATTCATTGTGTCATAAAGTCAATACATTTATCGTGCCATTAAGTTAATACATTCTATTTTCAAAGCACCAATGCCACTTTTGTGGCCTTTTTGCACAATACACCCATCAAGTGTTTGAGAGGCTTTGCACAGGACCCAGCCCCTCAGTGTCCAGTGCCAGCAGGTCCTTATGCTGCAGTCCTTACCCACAGGTCTTCGCTTTGGCTGTACTAAGGTTCAGTGCATCCCATAGCATGTACTCCTGCAGCTAGGAATGTGTCAGGTGGTAGCATTCACTTACAGACATCTTGTTGTACTGGAAGATCAACAAATTTCAGGCAGAACAAAGTGCATCATTCACTGAGTTGACGATCTTCCAGCATCATTTGATGTTTATCTCAGTATGTATCCCCAGGAACAGTTTGTAGATCTGTTACGCAGCTGCTTGGGAAGAACCTTGACAAGGACCCTTGCATCCTTTTCCAGACCACCTTTGCAAACGCACAGTCCACAAAGAGATGGATTATTGTCTTATCCTCACCACAGCTGTCTCAAGGGCAGCATACATTGTGAATGAGATGCTGACTGTGCAGGAAGGATCTGACAGGGAGTCACCCCCAAGTGAGGTCTTGGTGCTTGTTGGCAAGTTCTGGCAATGAGACAATCTGCCTAATGGTTTTGACAGTTTGTTTAGGAAATCATCTCACAGGATCCATCTTGTCTTTCTCTCAGAAAGCCTGCAGGACATTCCACACTGGCCACTGCCCGATGGACTTGTGGGCAAGGGCGATTTTCCCATAGAAACTATTCTACAAAGGACAGGTAATGTGGCAAGGTCCAACTGAATGGAACATTGCACAGCAAGGAGGCCAGACCCATCCTTCACAACCCTGGGGACAGGTAGAACCTCAGCATGTGACAAAGTGACACTTTGTGTTTGCGTACTTTGGTTCCATGCACAGCTTGATGCAGCCACACACAAAGGTGGCCATTGGGATTAAGGCAATATTAGGCATGTTTTCTTCCCTGTACTCTTGTACTCTGGAGACTTATGTATTGCAATCAGTTGGATACCCTCCATCTTGGATCTCCAGATGGGCAGGTAACTGCCACGGCACCAGAGTGGGGTATAGACCACACCTGTGCCAAGTACAGCAACCCTGAGAACACCTTACACCTGGAGACCAGGTTTTCACCTGCCATCAAGAGGGAGCAATATTCCCGATGTCCCAGTTTTTTCTTTGAGATAATATGCTTTTCTCTTTTTCCTGCTAAAATGGACAATTTCCTACTTTATCCACATTAAACGCCATTTGCCAGATCTTTGCCCGTCCTCCAGCGCACGAGACCACCCAAATGATTCAATAGTTACTGGGATGATGACATAATATTTTCGTGAGAAAGCCTGCCCAAGAGAAAAACATTGTCCTTACTTGGATCGGTTAGGTTCTTTCCGTGAGCTTTATGGTGGGCTCGCCAACCACGATGGGTCTTGGCCGGTGTTCTTCGGCTTGCATTGTGCTTGACCCGAGGCCATTCGGGTGTTTCCGTGGGTGACCCGTCGCCTGGTTGCAGCCGAGTGTCTAGTTCTCGGCTGTTTCCGTGCGGCCCAGCGGAGTGGAGCCGAGTCGCGTCTAGTCCCTGTTTCGGGAATCTCCGCGGGTCCTGACTTGACTGATTGAACGCTTGTAACATGGCGGCGGTGATGAAGGGAGAGGAGTCAAACATCTCTGGTTAGCAAGGCGAGAGCGCGCCAGAGAAACAAGAGCTCCCTTGCCTTTTTAATCTGTCTCAAGTAATGGACCCGTGGCTTTTTGTAAGACGCGTGCACGAAGGAGCCGAGGAGGATTTGCAACAGTCGGAGCAACCAAGGAAATAAGTGGAAGTTAATAGGACCGTTGGGAGGGAGGAAGAAAGTGTGTGAAAATGTCGGATTCCAAGGTGAAAGTTGCAGTGAGAGTCCGCCCCATGAACCGGCGAGGTGAGCAGAATTCAGATATATAAAAAAACATCTTAAATAGCGAGTGCAGTTTCCGAGTTTTTTTTTAAAGAAAAACTTTGCAATGCATTTTTAAGCATCGCTGTTAATAGTGGTGGGTGGGAAGAGAGCGAGAGATGGGTAGTGGGCAGTTTGGTAACATTTTGACTGATGTTCTGCAGAGATGGAACTCAACACCAAGTGCGTGGTGGAGATGGAAGAAAATCAGACTGTTCTTCACCCGCCGCCTTGTCCCAACACGTCTAAGGGAGACAACAGGTAACAGACACAGCTTTTAAGCGACAGCCACTATCCTCTTCCCAAAAATATGTATCGGCAGCACAAGGCAAACACTTTGTTTTCCTTCTACCGATTTATCTCATTATACCGCCATAACAACTGACTCCTGATGAAGGGTGTAAATTAGATGTGCATAACAAAATCTGTTAGTCCCATTAACAAAAAATGTACGAGGTAAGGGGGGGGGGGGTGGGGGACCGTCTACGATCGAGACGGCAATCGGCGCCAGAAATCACTGTGTCCGGGGATAAGATTAAAAAGTCCCCGGTCGGTTTCAAGGAAGCGCAATTGGATCTTCTAAAACAGCTGCTAACCCCCATCAATACCCATGCCACAGAGGACTTGGTCTCCCCCGTTCCCTTTATCTTATACAAGAAAAAAAGGAAAGATAATGTTGGCACATACCCAAAAAAAACCCCAACACAACACAGAAAAAAATGAAGGGGAGGGGGAGAGAAAGAGAGAGATGAAATGATGTTGAAGTAGGCGAGCGACAATTAACATTGTGGTGTTGGTAATTTGATATTGATGGAGTAATTGATTGCCCGGGATGAATGGTGTGTGATGGCCCCTGACTTCAGTTCACACTAACTCCCCTTTTTATGGCTTATATCTTTAAGTCGCCCACAGGGTGTGGTTCGATATGTTTAATTTTAAGGGACTCGTGTGTCGATTTTTGTTTCAAAAATATATTGGGGTGACGGAAGAGGTTGGGTTCCATGCTATGCTGCAGGATCCGATCTGTGTACGTTTCTGCATAGAAGCTCTTGTAAATGTGCCTAGTTTAAGCTCACCCCACCTGGTTTCAGTTTAACTCTAAACTACTGGTGTTAATGCTCTTTATTTTGAAAAAAAAGTTGTAAATATATCCCAGACCTGTTTAAGATGAATATTCTACTTGGTAAAAAAATGATTGCCGGCTGATAAAAGCCTTCAGACTCGGTTACCAGCTTTTCAATTGGCTTGTAGAGGACAGACGCGGAACTAGCCTCGACCAGTCGCAAATCCAACCACCCCTCGCACTAACCGAATGCCAGTCCCTGAATAGCAGGTGTGGTTTTCTTCCTCCAGCTGAATATCGGCTCACGCAGAGATTTCGTCGTATCCTGATTGTTTTTGAGGGAGCGGCTCTTTCTAGCTGGTCTGTCTAGGGCGTTATTTGGCTGTCTAAGTGAACAGTTAATTGGATAGATCTCAATTTAAGTTATTACATCGTCTTCAGTTGAAAGATTTCTCGCAGTGAAGACACGCAGAAGGCATTTAACTGTTGTAAATCTAAGCATCTGTATTCTGATATATTTACGATATACGAGATCCAGCATTGCGTGGACTAAATTAAGGGGTTGGATCAAGATCTTGTGTACCAACGCGGCTAGAAGTCTAGTGACGACGTCTAGTTCGTTTCCTTCACTTAACTATTTGTGACGCCAGCAACGTTTGCGTTATGAATTTATCATGAATACTAAATTACTACTTATCAACACCTTATTCCAGTTAGTTTTTTATTTGTTATTTCGTTGTACCTTTAATTACGGAGGTGATATCTCGTTGGAGTTGTACAACATAGTAATAGGTCCTTCGGCCCACCGCGTCTGTGCCGACCATCATGCGTATCTGTACTAATCCCTCTTGCCTGCATTAATTCCATAACCCTCTATGCCCTGCTCATTCCTGACGGGATGCCTCTTAAATGTTGTTACTGTTCCTGCCTTCACTATCTCCCCTGACAACTCATTCTAGATACCAACTACACATTGTGTGAAAAATTTACCCCTCGGATCTTCTTTAAACCTCCTCACTCTCATCTTAAACTTGTGCCCTCTAGTTTTAGACACCCCTACCAAGGGAAATAGACACTAACTATCTACCCTATTATAATCCAATTTCTTCTTATAACGCAAGCCCTCCTATCCGGCAACATCCTTGCGAATCTTTTGTGTACCCGCTCCAGCTTAATCAGGCGCTTCCTATTGGGTGGCAACTAGAACTGCACACAATACTCCAATGCAGCCTAACCAATTTAACATGACATCCCCACTCTTGTACTCAGTGCCTCAGCTGATGAAGGCAAGCATGGGCATATGCTTTCCTCACCACCCTGTCTATCTTCGTTCCAGTTTCCAGAGAACTGTGTACTTGTACCCTAAGGTCTTTCTGTTCCACAAAACTTTCAGGGCCCTGCCATTCACTGTAAGTCCTGCCTTGGTTTAGCTTCCCAAAGTACACTTTGCACTCAGCAGAGATAAATTCCATCTGCCATTTCCTTGTCCACTTAGTTGATCAATATCCAGTTGTAATCTTAGACAACCTTCTTCACTCTCCACATCATCATCAATTCTGGTGTCATCTGCAAACTTGCTGATCATGCCACTGGCATTCTCATCCAAATCATTAATATATATGAAAAACAACAGTGGATCCAGCATTGATCCTGGCAGCACACCACTGATCACAGGTCCCCAATCCGGAAAAACAGCCCCTCACCACCAGCCTCTGCCTCCTATTACAAAACTAATTTTGTATCCAGTTGGCTAGGTCACCCTGGATCCCAAGTGCTTTAAACTTCTGGATCAGCCTACAATGCAGGACTTTGTCAAAGGCCTTGCTAAAGTCCATGTAGACAGTGTCTACCACCTTGCCCTCTTCACTCCTCTGAGTTTTTGTTTGAAGAGGTGACTAAATCGGGTTTGGTGAGACATGATTTCCCATGCACCAAGCTATGCTGACAATCTCTAATCAGTCCTTGTCTTTCCAAAAGCAGATAAGTCTTATCCCTCTGAATCCTTTCCAATAACTTTCCCACCACGGCTATAAGGCTCGCTGGCCTGTAGATCCATGGCTTATCCCTACTGCCCTTCTTAAATAAAGGCATAACATTAGCTATCCTCCAGTCTTCCGGTACCTTGCCTAGAACATAGAACAGCATAGGAACAGGCCCTTTGGCTCACAGTGTTGTGCTGAACTAATTAAATTAACGACACCTTATCCCTTCTGTTTGCACATGGTCCATATTCCCCCCATTCTCTGTATATTCATGTGCCTATCTAAAAGCCTCTTAAATGCCGCTATCATCTGTCTCCACCATGCACTCCTGACAGTGCATTCCAGGCTCCCACCACTCTCTGTTGCCCTGCACATCTCCTTTGAACTTTTTCCTCTCTCACCTTAAATGTATGCCCTCCAGTACTGGGGACAATTCAACCCTGGGAAAATGATATCAGCTATTTATCCATGCTTCTCATAATTTTATGAACTTCTATTAGGTCTATCTTCAGCCTCCACTGCTCCAGAGAAACCAACCCTAGTTTGCTCAACTTGCTTGGACTAGAGTGCACATGCCCTCTAATCCAAGCAGCATCTGAGTAAATCTCTTCTGAACCCTCTTCAAAGCCTCCACATCCATCCTATAATGGGGCAACCAGAATCGAATGCAATACTCCATGTATGGCCTATCCAGAGTTTTATAAAGCTGTAACATAACTTCCTGACTCGGGTATTCAATATCTCGATTAATAAAGGCAAGCATGCCATATGCCTTGTTTACTGCCCTATCAACTTGTGTGGCCACCTTTGGGGAGCTATGGACTAGAACTTGGACCCCAAGTACATTAACACCGTTAAGGGTCCTGCCATTAACTGTGTACTTTCCCTTTACATTTGATCTCCCAAAGTGCAACATCTCATACTTGCCCAGACTAAACACTATCTGCCATTTCTTTGCCCATATTTGCAACTGATCTATATCCCACTGTATCCTTTGGCAACCTTCTATACTATCCACAATGCCACCAATCTTTGTGTAATCAACAAGCTTACCAATCCACATTTTCATCCAAATCATATGTATAGGTCCCAGTATGGATCCCTATGGAACACCACCAGTCATGGACCTCTAGCCAGAATAAGACCCATTGACCACTGATCTGTTGATCTGTTGTTGATCATTTTGCTTTTACTTGATCACTCACTATACCATTCAAGACAAAAATTATAAATAGATTCCCCCACATTGTTCATAATGTTTATTTTTGTGTAGATTAGTAGACTGATCTATATTTGAAAATTATTTCTTATGCTACTCTTTTTTTACATTTTAGTGAATCTTATAACTTTTTTAAGTGGTCATAACTCACTTTTATGAAGATCTACTTCACAATTGAAGGTACAGATCACTTCTCTGAGTAGATGACCATCCACAGTCTTTTAAATTACATGACCATCCCATGTGCCTGTTTCAGCATATTGTATTGATGATTCTTCAACATCTGTGCACATAATGAAATCGACATTGGGAAGCAGCCATTTGGCTCTTCTAGAATCTTAACTCTCAACATGGGAGCCATTTACTTTCTGATCTGATGCTTAATGAGTTACTTGATTGTTAAATCATTATTTTAAACAAAGCTCCCTAATGCTAATTCTTGTCTTATTTTTAAAATGATCAGTTTGTGCTTTCTTATTTGTTGTCTTTTTGCCCCCCCAAAAGCTGTTCAACAATAAAAACTGATTTTCTCTTAATACTTCTATAATTTTATTTTTGGTTGCAGTTGAATGTATCCTGATCAGAATAAATTGAAGAGTTTATATCACAGAAGTTTATATGTTCATATGGGTCACTCATTTTTTTATTTTTGTGTAGACTGCGTAGGTTGTCATAATTTATCCCATGATGTTTGGAAGTAACTTTGTTGCTTATTGCAATCTTTCTAAATAGATATATATTCTGAATTGGCAGTCAAAAAAATCACTAATGTCATAGTCATGCAGCACAGAAATAGGCCCTTTACTCCATGTCTATGGTAACAATGAAGTACCTATCTAAGATGTTCTTATAGTCCAGGAAGGTTTTACCATAGAAGTTTTGCTCTGATGTTAAAGTTTTATAATCTACTCTTACTATTGTTTTCTTATATTGGCTTATTACATTTGAGTAACTGTGTATTCCTTTAATCCAATTTATATTTGTTGTTTGATTTCTAAATTTGATCAGTTAAGTGTCCCCCCCCATTGCGCATTGTTTTATGTTCTTCTGCAAATCTTGTATTGGACATCTGTTTCCATGTGTGCCACCTGAAAATTCATTGTACTCATTGGTTTGGTTGAGAATCTAGTCATTTTTATTGACTAGAACTGGTAAAATCCAAGCACTGATGCTCGTGGTACGTAATCTTTATAATCAACTTTTTGTACGTTTACTTGTCTTTTGTTTTATTCAGGACTTGGATTAATTTAAGTCACTGAGATATTTCCTTGTATATTGGCTGTTGCTAATCACTCATTATACCATTCAAGACAAAAAATTATAAATAGATTCCTCCACATTGTTCATAATGTTTATTTTTGTGCAGATTAGTAGACTGATCTGTATTTGAAAATTATTTTTTATGCTACGTCTTGCATTCTTGTGAATCCTATAACTTTAGTGCTCATAACTTGCCTTTATGAAGATCTACTTCATAATTGAAGCTACAGATCACTTCTCTGGCACACATTTAAAAGCAAAAACCTGAAGATGCTGGAAGTCTGAAATAAAAACAGAAAATGCTAGAAGTATACAGAAGGTCAGGCAGCATCTGTGGAAAATTGAAACATTGATAACATTTTGAGTCACTGACCTTTTATCAGAATCCAAAGCCAAAACAGCAGGCTACTTGCCTGATCATACCTGTGGCATCTTTCTTTGGAAAAAGCTAAGTGATTAGTTCTGCCATCCTGTCCTTCCCTTGTTGCCCTATTATCCTATTCCCTTTTGAAAGTTACTCTGGAATCTGTCTCCATCACCTTCTCAGGCACAGCATTTCAGACCATACTGAGTGATTTCTTTAAAAAAAACTCATTTTCTTATTGAGATCTTATCTTTAAATCTGTTTTGGTGGAAGCAATTTTTCTAAAGTTATTCCACCAAAACTCTCTTGTGGAACTTTTATCAGCTCCCTACATGTAATACAACCACATTTATGCTCCATCTTGAAGTTTTCCAGCTGTGTTTGGAGAAGGTAAAATACCCTATCTATCAGACAGGGAAATGAATAACAGTGTGTGTCACAGATGAACTGACACATTTTAACATTGATTTTGTTTCTGAATGAACACAACACTCATTTTGGAAGCAGCCCTCAATCTATTGGAATTCTTGACCTTTTGCCTTTCCATATCCATTCAAATACTGCTGGGGAGTTGTAATTACTGTGATAGCATTAATTTTATTCAAATCAAATATCTGCTTCCATTTATGACTGTGATTTTTTTGAAACCAGTTTTAAACCTGTTTATTTTTCTGATAATTCTTTGAGCCCTAATCTTTATAAACTTAAGGCTGATGATATCTGCTCAACTCTGAATGTCATCATTTTAACACTTTTTATTTGTCCAAATTGCATTTGTAAAGTACATTTGTTGCTTCCAAGTATTTGTTGACACTTAGTTTGGAACTCTTTGAGGTGAACATTGTTCTGGATTCTGTTAAATGCCTTTGCATTTCTCGATGAAAGGTTAATTAGCAAATTTGTGTTCATCTTGCACTCACTTTTTTGTTTGAATTTCAGAATGCTTTCTAAAGCTTGTATATAATTCCTGCATATGTAACACAAGGATGAAAGTCTGTTAATTGATATCTTTATGAAGGAGAGTTTGAAGTTGAGTGCAACGGAATCTATTTTTTAAGTGACCATTGTCTGTGCTCAAGTAAATATAATACTCAAATGTAATCTGAGAAAGGTTGTGATCTTTGGTTCTAATCAGTAAAGTGTTGGTTATTCTGATTAGTTTTGTTTAATCCTGGCCATTATTGTAAATTAATAACTATTGCTACTTTGTGCTACAAACACTAAGCTAAACACACTAGTCAACTGCTCAGCTTCTTCCATCTGATACGCTAGCTGGTATTTTTAAGTTTAAGTATTAACTGAAAAGCCCCCACTTTACAATCCTGTTGGTTTTAGTATAAATGATTTGATCAAAATTGAGAGTGCTAATATTTTGGGCCTTTCAATGGAAGAAGGGGAGGTGAGCAGGTGATCAATTTGGTGCCTACTGATCAATTTTTGAACCACTGAAAAATGTTACTCAGCATTTTAAAGTGCTTAGGGAATCACTAGTCTTAATCAATTGATTTTAGTAATTTATGACCAAATCAATCATGAATCGTACTTTAAAGTGTTCTTCAGAAAAGTATCCTGTCAAAGGATGGACAAGCATTCTGAGTTTTGGCTTCAATTTTTTTTTAACGGGCTTGGACTATAAAGAATCAGGTGTAAACAGCTAGGAGCAAGTACATGTCTTAATGTTCATCATCAGAAAAAAACTGTTTAATCAACATTGGGAGGGACTTAAAAACTTTCAAATATAATAAACACATCTTATCTTTACAGCATATTGTAAGGAGTTAAGTCATTCCAGTAGCAGCATCCTTTCCATTGTTTCTGCTCTCAATTAATGATGTTTCCAGCTTTAGATTTGCTGTACTTTGAATGTTATTGCACAGAGATTAGAAAAAAACGTACTTAGATGTCAAGAAGGGAGAGCAGCAGCCTGATGTGCACTATTTTCACATGTGTTCTATTGGATTTTACTCTCCTTTTTGGAATTCATTTTTGGGCTTGCACTAAAATCAGGAAGATTAAAAGCTGACTGTTTCCTATGCTGTTGCACTCTCACTGTCAGTTGAGGCACTGTTAGGGCTTTGTAAATACTGTGATATTATTTGTTTGTTGAGGGTCATTGGCACTTTCCCATTGGTGTTTGTTTAATTTGTCATGGGGTTGGGGGAGGGGTCCATCTAACCAGCCTTCGCATTTATGTTGTTGAAACGAACTTTCTTATCCTGGTAGAAGAGTTGCAGATCACAAAAGTATTTTATCAATAGGATAAAGGAGCCAGTTTTAGCAGTATAAATCTGGATTGCCAGTGAAAGAATGCCAAGCTACCAGATTTTAAAAATGTCTGTGAAAGCAAAGTTCAGGCAAAATTCAAACACTTTTGATATGTAAACTTGTTCTTTCTGGTAAACAATGGGGTTATATAAGAATAGAGAAAATAGAACCAAGGGTTAGGGATACAGCTTTATTGCCTTACTTTAGGACCATAGCTGTCGCTTCATGTCTTCTCCGTTTCTTTGTTGCCCCATCCCCATAGTTACAGTTGGATATTATAATGGATGGGTAAAATAGCATTTGGTGCTAATTTCTGGGCCGAATGATTTGCAGAATGGGGTTTAAATTAATGGAGTATTGGCATTCTGTGGTATTTTAAAAATAGTTTCTTTACAGAAATATTATTTTTAGTGATGAAGCCTATTTCCAAATAAGGACTGTTCTTATTGATCTGGAAAAGCATTTTTGTTTTAGTTATTTTACAAGGTTAATTATCTCTATCGATTAATGTTTACAATTTTTGTTTTATAGGATATTTTCTATATTTGTGATTATATTTAATGTAATTACACCCTTTCTTTCCCACCCCTCCCAAATGTGAAGTAAGTTTAGAAAATTATGAATTTCACCCTCTCCAAGTACTACTTTCTCGGTGAATTGACAACCTTAGAATGGCTTAGAAATTACTGGTTGTCAACAAGCTCTCAAGTTGTATTGAGGGTTGAATTGAAGTTGATCAAAGTGAGAAATCTTGGGTGCTATTAAGCAAGCATTTCATGACCTTTTCCTTATCAATGATGCTCACAAACCTACTGCAATATTTTTGACCATGTCACTGTTTCCATAACCTCATTTCTTTATCTGGTCTCTGTGGCAACATGTAATTCTGAAACTTTGCAGTAGTTAATGCTCACGTAGGAACCTGCAAAAGAGAAATACTCGTTCATCTTTGCTTTTCTGGATTCACACTGTATGAAGGAAAAAATTTCATATTAGTTTTAATTTGATTATTCAGTTCTGGTGTTATGAGAGGGATAAACATTTAACTAATTTTAACATTCACCTTGTATTAACTTTGGAAGCTTGCCTTTGTTGACTTTTGGTCATTGACCTTTTTGTGCTCTTTCTTTATTGGAACAGATGTACTATTGCCTAATTTCCATGTACGTGGTCTTTGGAAGCAATGCTGGCAACACAGGAGGAATTTTCTTTATTTCAGGATTTGGAAAACGCTACCTTGTTCTGCCTTTTATGTTGTTATTTCTTGTTTTCTCTTTAGTCTGCCACTAACCATGATGCTGCCAGTACCCCTTCCCAAACCCCAATCTATACTAATCATTTCCTTGTCTGCCAAGGTCCACGTCACTTTTAGTAGAAAGCTAGCACTGAGTCCACTATTGCAACACTTGCAGTCCAGTTACTTCCAATCTGGGTTTCAGTCAGTTGATGGCATTACAAGTAAAGGTCAATGGTGATGTTGTGTAGTTTGTTGCCCTTTTGCACCACACTGTCTGATCTTGAGTTGCAAATAAGTCGGAGTAGTTTTTCCAGAGTTGAAAATTCTCCTTTCAAGGATAGCAGCAGATGGGACTGAGCAGAATTAAGAGAGTAACATTGGCTGATATCACAAAGAGGGTGGTGGATATATGGGACAAGTTGCTAGAGGAAGCTGTAGAGACGGATACAATTACAATTTTTAAGAGACATTTGGGTATGTACATAGATAGGAAAGGTTAAGAGGGATGTGCGGCAAATGGGAGTAGCTCAAGCAGACAACTGGGTCAGCATGGATGAGTTGGGCCAAAGGGCGTGGTTCTGTGCTGTGTAACTCTGATTCTATCTCAGTCGTAGCCTTCAAAGCAAAGACAGAACTACCATTTGCCATTCTTCTTTGTATCTAATGTTAATACTGTTACTTTCTCTGAATTCTTCAGTGTTTCTCTCAATTTTGGTCATGCTTATGGGTAAAAGTGTCCACCCACCTGGCGGAGAAAGAAAGAATAGATTTTGGGTTCTGCTTTTTTTTTAATATGGGTAATGTTTAGTGTTGTGGGGAAATCAGAGACAATACACATTTCCTGATTACCTGTCACCCGGATTTCTGGATATTTAATGAATCTCCGGATATAGGATTAGTGCAGGAAAGCAGTGTCGAGGTACAAGATCAGCCATGATGGGATTGAATGGTGGAGCAGGCTTCTATTCCTGCTTCTGTTTTGCATGTTTAATGAGATCATGTAAACTTGTCTCTCCATATGTGTTTGGTCTGCTCCAGCTTTCCATGCTGCTCTGTGTTCTTGCTTTTGATAGACAAAAATCTGTTTTGGTGGGGGTGGTGGCTGGTGGGGGGGGGGGGGGTGGTGTGTTTGGTGGGGGTCTGATCTCACAAGATAGTTCCAGTGTTTGGCATTAATGAACCCAACAGTTCATTTTCTCTCTTGGGATCACTGCATGGTGATTTTCGCAATCTGGAAACTCTTTTTGCAGTGAAAACGCTGCAAATTGCAAGACTGTATCAAATCCTGTTAGATTTTCTAATACAAGTTATTTACATAAACCAGTTGACTCAAGAATAAGGTGGTGAACTAAACTTCTTAGTTGGCTCCCAAATTCAGCACTGATATTTGGGGTCTTCCTCAATTTTTTAAGTAGCACATGATCATTTAGAGAAACTTTGGCATTGCTGGTAGGAAATTAAATTTCCCAAACATGAATTGCTGTAATAGCATGGAAAAGAGCCAGATGTTGAATACAAAATAACCAGGAAATGTGGCTGAGCACTTGGATACCCTCAGGGACCAACTAAATTATATTTAACGCTTCTGCTTTATTTAGGGAAATTTGCAGGTTGGCTCTGATAAGAGGCAGTTATGACACAATCCTTTCCACTAAATGTTGTAAAGCTTTGTAGATCATTTTGGACAGCTGCATTGATTTTCTTGGCATATTTAACAAATAACACATTTACCTCTTCTCACTTGGAGTATGGACCTGTGATAATTAGGAAATGATTCAATAGAGGTGTTTAAATTCTGAAGCAATGTCTGAGTTTTAGGTAAGGACTCTTGCTCATTGGGAGTTTGAGATAAGGGGAACATTGTTGTGATTAAGTGGAAGGAAATTGGGAAAGCGATCAGAAAGACCTGCACATTCTACAATCTCAGTCTTCTGTCTTGAAGACCGCCACTAATTGAAGCAGAGACTGTGTCAAGAGTGAAGAAGAGAGTAGATGAGGGATATTGAAGTATTGGGACAAAGAGGGAAAAGAGAAATACAACCATTTCTATGTGAAATGTTAAAATCATCACTGGCTGTAATTAATTTACAGTTTTTCTGCTTGTCTTTGAAGGTAGAATTGCAGTATGTCCTGTGAACAGAAAAGAAATCTTTCATTTCATGAGCACGCCGACAGGTTTCCAATAGCATTGCTTAACTTGGATTGGAGGCAATTATCCAGTGCATCTTTAGTGTGATGGGAAATATATGCACATGAAGCATGTGCCATCATGTATATTAATATTGAAATAGCAGATATGCTTACAATTAGAGAAAGCTGTAGATTACAGATTATATTTATTCCTGCATATAACAATGTTGATGTTTTTGTTTCTTCACTTGATAGTTAAGTTGCAGATCTCAACTTACTGATTCCTGCACTGCTACAGCCATTATATTAGAAATCACCCTCAGCATAAGCTTGTGTTTGGTTGTTTTTAAAGACATGTTTAAATTGTGCTTGTGTCATTGCTTCCTGATGTATGGGGTTTGAGCAATACTCAATCTGTTTATAAAAAGTCTAAACTGGGTTGAGACCGATATTCTAGGTTTCCCCTGGTAATAATTTTTATTGTACCTGTAGTAAGCATTCTCCAGCAATCTTGTGGTTTGACTTGCCCTTGGCATTTGGGAACTGACATCAGCTTACTGCTTCACAATGGTAATTAAACATTATTTGATTTTTTTTTTGTTTTTAAGTAACAATGTTATGATACCTATTTATATATTTTTGTAACTTGTAGTAATTTTTATGTCTTTATGTCTTGCACTGTACTGCTGCCACAAAACAACAAATTTCATGACATACGTCAGTGATAATAAACCTGGCTTAGTGGCTTTGAGTAGTTTTTCTAGAAAAATGACAGAACTATGCATAATGCGTAGTAATTTAAGATCGTTATAATTTGCCAACAATGCAGCTTCTCTCATTAAATGAAGCTTTTCACATATGCGGAAGGAATTTTCCACATTACTTGCCCAGTAGGTGAACAAAATGTGCAAATAGTTGGAAGTAATTTGCCCAGAGTGATTACAAAATGTGAAAAGACAGTTTATCCAATTACACCCATGTGTGATTTCCATTTGATTGATTCATAATGAATTCGTAGATTTTCTAACTGATTGAAATGGCACTCCTGCCTCTTAGGCAATGTTTTTTCCTGCAACCTGCTTTTAAAAAAAATGAAAACATTGAATTGAGATTCTGATCACTGTTTTACATGCAGCAGATGTTCATTGATGTCCTGATGATCTTGTTTCCCTCAGTCACTAGTGGTTTGCTGCAGATGCAAAATAGGAGGCATGTTAGAGTATTCTGTGTGATTTGTTCTTCATTCCCCAATCCCTCCTTCTCCATTTTGGAATTTTGTGATTGGTTTATTGTTGAAGTGCATCGTAATCATAAGACCATTCTCCTTCAAAATGAATTCACGGCTTTAATCCAATGACTGTTTGAATAATTGATCCATCACCTCTTAAATAATTAAACTCAAAACTAACTCATTATTTTAGCCACCATCTTTGACTAATGTAAACAGGAGCCAGTAGAATAAGACTGCAACTTGTAAAAAGGAATATTGCTAACAGTCACAGCTTCAATGAGATGAGTGCATGCTTTCCAAAACAAGACAAGTGGATGACGTGACTTTCTTTTCCACAGTTCTCTTTAGTTCTCTTGAACTCCTAGCAATTGTTTTAAATGTTGTTGTTTCCTCCCTCCCTGTTACTCAGATTGTTGTGCTTCTGATTGTGTAAAGAAAAATAATGGGAGAATGCCAGATAGGTCTGGGTCCACTGTAGGGATACATAATACATTTAGGCAAGTTATTTGTAGAGTTTGCTGGGGTAATACTAAATGATGTGACTACCTAATTAACCAAAATGCTGGTTCGTTCATCAGAAGGACTGGTGTTGCTTTACACTAGGTTTCCATGGTTCTACTTGACAGAAGACAGGGACTGAATGAGCAGTAGTGCACTTTGGCCAGTCTTAACATGAGGTCACCATTCACACTTAAAACTGTAGTTTATCTACCTGTCAGGTTTTGTGGGGTGCTCTTTAGTCTCTGCAATTATTGGAGAGTTGATTGCAGAGCTGTGGTGTCTGTTGTAAGGCAACCTGTAGTGGACCGAACCTGATACATTTCAATATAAGAACACTATCATTAGTTTTTTCCGTACAACTTCTAACTATCCCAAAGCACTTTGCGCATAGTGATGCGCATATGAAATGTAGTCATTGTTGCAATAAATGAAGCATCCAATTTGTACACAGCCCAGTCCCACAATCAACAAAGTGACAAAGATAAGATAATTTTATTTAGTAATGATGATCGAAGGATTGGCCTGGACACTGAAAGCTCCCCTTGAATTGTGCCGTAGAACATTTCATTTCTAACTGGGAGGACAGACTCGCGTTTACTGTCACAGCTGAAAGATGACACCTTTGACAGTACAGGACACTTTGGCACTGTTGTAGAGTGATGACCTAGAAAATGTGCTCAGCTTCTAGTTCTGGAACTTGAATCCTCAACCTTCTGAACATGAGCAGAGGGTGCTGCTGCAGGAAGCCAAGGTTAATGCCTCAGCTGCACCACTTTGCATTTTAGTGATAATGTTGATTTGTTATTGTGTAGCTACATTCTGGAGGACCACCTCACTTCACTGGTTGATGCAGTGACACAGCTAGTAGAGCTGCTACCCTGCAGCTCCAGCAATCCAGGTTCACTCCTGACCTCTGGTGCTGTGTGTGTGGAGTTTGCACATTCTCCCTATGACTGCAGGTTTGTTCTGGGTATTCCCATTTCCTCCATGTCCTAAAGACATGTCAGTAAGTTAATAGGCTGCTGTAAATTGCCCTTAGTGTGTAAGTGTATAGTGGAATCTGGGGGAGTTGACGGGAAGGTTGGAGAATAAAATGGATTTTGTGTAAGATTGGTGTAAATGGATGCTTAATGGTCAGTATGGTCTTGGTGTGCTGAAGCGCCTGTTTCCATGCTGTATGACTCAAAGACTGCAGCCATTAAATGAGATTTACATGATGGACTGTTACGTCGTTTGTTTGCAGGTTTTCCCTTTTACTTCTCTTTTCTTGTATGTCATCTAGTCTCTATCTCTTCAGTCTTGCAAAAACTGCCCTTATTTGATATGCTTCCTTAACTTTTCAAAAGATTTCAGATTTCAACTCTTTTTGACATCTTTTAACTATTGTTATCCATTAAATTTGACGTGCTTAATTTTACATTCCTACCATGAGTCCTGTACTTCATGCAAATCTGTACCTGAACCTACACTGAGGAACTGACTTTGGGGGAAAAATAAGCTAAGATTATGCTAGCTTTATCAGAGAGTTCACTCGTAGTCATAGATACAATTTGGACCTTTACTACCCATCTTACATGGAGTAACCTTGGTGGCTCACAGCTGCTTTAATCTCATTAGAATCTGATAATGATAGGAAATCTTCCAAAATATTTACAAGGAAATCATTGAGATGAAGGAAACACAATTCTTGACTTGTTTATAGACTGTGACAGCAAGTCACAGAAAAGTGTTTGGCTTCCAGGTGCAAAAACACAAAATTTCTCAACAACTACATTAAACAAGGCTTTCACTGAATATGAAGTAAGCCTGCAGTGTGGTTGACCATTAGGACTGAAGAGGCTGCACTTAAAAAAAAACAAGTAGATACAGACCTATTCAAAAATTAATCACTGCCGTCTCTCAAGAACTTTTCAAGCAACACACATAACACTGGAGGAACTCTGCAGGTCAGGCAGCATCTATGAAGGGAAATGCACAGTCAGTATTTCAGGTCAAAACCCTTCATCTAGACTCAAAATTACAAGAACTTTTGTTTGCCTCATGAAAGTGATGCAGAATCTTTGTAACCTTTACAAGTGGCAGATTTTGTTTGAGATCCTGTTTCCTTGGGAAAATATTGGGGGGGGGGGGTGTGGTTAAAAGGCATATTGAGTACAGATGCTGTCCACTTCTTTGATCCTTTGCCCAAAGTGTTTAAACAAAAGACTTGTGAACGAAGAGACAAGTCTGTGGAGGTGTTATGAGTGGGAGGTTCACATAAAAAGCAAACTACTGTTGATTTGTTTCTTGGACATAAGTTCTGCATTTTTTTAACATTGGCAATTTCCCTCCAGTTTTTGTCTGCCCTGATGTCACGTCTAGGAGCTATTAGTGGTTATTGATTTTCCTACAATTATAGTACCTTTTACTTTTGGCGAGACTTTTATTTAAGTGCTGTGCTTCAATGCCTAGTTGTTGGGTGAGCTTTGTGATCAAGGCAATACTACCTCACAATTGTGCTTGGGAACCAAATGAAACTTTGACCTTCATAAGCAGAACTTTTTTTCATTAAGTGACACTATGTCAAGTAGGACAGGTCTGGTACCCAAATGAAATGAGCAGACTTTGTAGCTTCTTCTGTGTGGCACACAACAAAAACATCTCTTCTAATGGTGATCAGTGACAATTTTCGTTTTAGTTGAATTTCTTTTGGCCATAATAGTCTCCATATGTACTGAACTAGATTGCATTACAGAAGGTGGCAGATTTGAAGGTACAATCCTAAATGAATATCTGGCCACAAGCCTACTAAAATGTTACTTTTGCAATGTTTATTTACAAATAATGATTTGGGGCTAAACTATAGGATGAAATATAATGCATTCCAGTGGATAAGAGGAGAGAAATCTTCATTTGTATCGTGTTTGTCCTGTTGACAATCATGAAGTATTAATGAAGTTTTTGACAAATTTGGTTATTTCCCAAGTGGTTTACATAAAACAACTTGCCTAATAAAAAGCAAATGAGAAGAATAATTTTTGTCAAGTTAGCTGAGGAAGTAATGGTCACCAGGATGATGTGCACATTTAAGTGGCAATCTCAAATAAAAACAGAGAATGCTGGAAATATTCACCTGTTCAGGCTGCATCTGTGGGAAGAGAAACATAGTTGATGTTTTAGGATGAAGACAAAGGGTTCTAATGAAGAGATGTACCACAACATCACTCCCAAACACTTCTTTCATTTGGCAAAACGTCTCAGACATTCCTCCGGTCTCCTCATTGCAATAATAGCTGCTATCTGAGCTTTGCATAAAGGTTAACCATTGACCCAGATATTTGAACATGATTTTGACCACCCCTCCTTGTACTTGCTTGTGGTTGACATTCCATTTGCACTACTGAAAAACAAAATCCAAGCATTTTTTTCTATTAAACGTATCTCCAAAAAGCAGGTTGTTCTGGAACTGAACAAAATTACCACATATGTTTAGTATTTTGTATAATGAATGTGAGTCATTTGAGCAATATTTTTGAGATCATTGGAATTGTTAATGCATCCTTGCATTAATATTGCTTATTTAGTCTAGATTGTCATTGTCGTGGCTTCATATTTAATGGTTGGAGTTTACATTTATGTAGTTCATTTTCTCAAGGTATTCTAAAATACTTCACGATTTAAGGATGTCCTTTTGAATTTCTGGAGTTGTAGCTAATATGTACAGCAAAACACCACAATTGTGAATGAATGATTGACCATTCTTTTTTAGTGGTCACCAGGTAGACTCCCCTAGCATTCAAGTAATTCTTAGGACAAACTAATATATGGTTTAATATCTTGTCCAAAATATATCTGGTAAAATAATACTCAGCACTGCACTGAAATGGTGACCTAGAATTTGTACCCACACCTCCATATTGTGCATTGAATAGATTATGTGACTCAAAGCAAAGATGCTGCTAAAAGTTATTAAAAGTTATCCACTGGGACATGAATGATATTTCATTTATAACAGTTTGATGTAGCATGTTGTTTGAATATTAAAAATTTCTTGTTAACTACAGCAGTATTGGAATTTCTTAATGATTAGAATGTAAAATGCATTGGGACCTGTGGTTATAAATCACCAATAGTTCACTAAATGTGGCCTATAATAAATGCTGTAAACTGGTTTCATTAAGTGTAGTTTGTGATCAGCTCAACATTGTTTCATTATGGTACATAGAATAACAAGCTTAATTTGAAACCACTTGCCTCCTTTGGGGTGGGATTGATTTTTTTTGCTGGGAAATGATTCTGGCTTTTAACCTTGTGAATGGAATCTTGCTCTTAATCTTAGTCCTGCTGAAAGAATTAACACCCATGTAGTCTATGTGCATTCCTTGTGTTTTCTGTTCTTTGCCCAGAATGGTGTATTCTGATATCCCTTGCTGTAATGGCACCCTTCCTGCAGGCCACATCAGAGGCAAGTTATAGGGTGATGATTCACTTATGCTGTTTACTAATTTGGGAGAGCCTGGAATTGATGTTGATCATCTTGCACATCTGCATGTCTGATCTTCTCCTAAATACATGCTGATATACAGAACAATATCTGAGCATTCACTGGTCTGGACGGTGGTGCTTAAACTGATGATAGATTGCAACATTCACAAAGATGCAGGTTCCCAGTGCTGCCAGAGCTACAGAAATAGCCTCCTTTATTGGCTTCTGCTTCTAAATGTGAAATTGTCTCAAGCCTCGTTGGCTTGTAAATTTGTAATGTGTAAGGTGTTTGACCTTGGTCCTTGTTTTTTTAAAGACAATGGTTACAGCCTATTAAAGGCAAGTAGAAAATTGTAAATCATTTTGATGAAAGGCTTTAGCTGCAGTATTACTTAATCTGTGACCCACCCTACTGAAAGTGCCGTCTGTCTTTTAATGGAGTGGGTGGAGACAAACAGTAACGATTATGGATTGAGTCTGCTCTGCCTTTTGACGGTGTAGTGTTCATTGAGGTCTGAGCAGCTGTTTCAGTTGGCAAGGTTTACTCTCTTTGATAATGTACATGCCAGGTTTACTCTCTTTTTAGGGGGAGAAAGGTGTCTTAAATTCAATTTGGAGGAGCGTAAGAACAGATTCTTTTCAAAATAAAAGCTCATGCAAATGAATTGTCAGATTTGCTTCAAAATGATCTAGGTGGCATTAGTGAATTCAGTAACTGAAATATGAGGCAAAGGTGGAATATACTTTCTAAATTATCTTTTTGGCTTTCACTTTTATCCAGCTGCTACCACCTTATGAAATATTACTGTTTATCCTTTGTTTTCAAGTAATCAATTATTGAGCATCTCTCAAGCATGGAGTTACAATCACTACGAATGTCGTGCATCAGTGGTATACAGAGATCTTGCCATCAATGCCACGCTTTGTACTAGCTGCACTACATAAAACAGCGACACATCACTCCACTGTAACATGATCTTGGGAGTCCATTGACAATTAAAAACTGGTTAAAATATGTTTTTAGATTTATGAACTTAGCTGAATTCTTCTGGGATTATGCATTGTCAGCAATAACAAGTATACATTTTGTCTGCCTCAGCAATGTGGTAGAATAATGCACCCTCCTTCGCCTGAAGGTTTTTAATTTGGATCTCAACACAGGCATGCCACTGGGTCTGGCAGGATGACGTGCTTTCAGCTGCCTGTTTGGTTAGTTTGTGTACAGTCTACAGATTGACAGGCTGCTTGTGGATGCGAGTCTGCAGGAGGACTTACTGCTTTTCTAAATTCAAATGAAATTTCACCGGTCCACTTGCTGTGAAGTAGATCCACAAAAAACCTTCAACCTTCTGGTATATTTCTGAATGGGTATTTTTGATGTGTGGGCATGGCTGATGAATTCTGAACTATTTTAGTTTGATTGCCAATCCCAAGTCCATGTTAAAGTCAATTTACTGCACAGACTATTGGATAGCATTCCCGATTTCTTTTTTGATGTTCCAGTTGTAAAGGGGACATTGTTGCGTCTCAGCTGTTTCACTAGAAGAGATTAATTTAGCAGGGACTGAACATTGAAGTTGGAATCTTTTTTGTTATCTTTGCTTAAGCAAAAAAAATAATTTATTGTCAGTACTCAGGATGCAATGGTCACTGTCAAGGACAACGTTTTTATACCCATCTTTACTCAGTGTTGAAAAGTTGACGGTGAGCTGCTGTAGTCGTTGTGATTAGGCCATTCGCACATTTTTATTAGATAAGGAAAACCAGAATTTTGGATCGGCAAAGACGAAGGCACAAAGGTTATGTTTCCATGATGTATGAGCTGGGGGGGAGAATCTCCAAGTGGGTGGTGGTATTATTATTATTTTCCCTGTGGGCCTTGTGTTCCTAGAGCACAGAGTATGCAGGATTGGGAGCTGTTAATGAAAAAGCCTCAAGATTCAAATTAGAAATGTCCAGACAGAGTACAATACTCCATCTGGAGATGATGGAAGTCCATACTTCATGTAGTGGTAGGGTTGCCACTCGGGTGTTCTGGATGGTGTTAAGCTTCTTAGACTTTTTGGAGATGCACTGTTTTGGCAGAGTATTCTGTCACACTCCTCCTGATGTACTTGATAGATAATGGAAAGTCTTTGAGGACTTGGGAGGTAATGTGAGTCACTTTGTCACAAGATACCCAACCTTTGACCTGCTGTTGTAGCCATTGTGTGTGTGTGTGTGTGTGTGTCTGGTATTGTTGTTTCTGGTCATTAGTGGTCCTTGGAAGATTGTTGAAAGTGGCATTGAAAGTCTTGGGGGGGGGGGTGGTGGGGAAGGTTGTTGCAGTTTTTGCTGGAAATGGCCATTCCCTGGCAATTGTGTGGTACAAATTCCACTGTCACTTATTGCCCATATCTGAACATTATCTTGTTTTTGTTGCATACGGACATGGGCTGTATCAGTTCATGGGGCGTTATGAATCAAATTCATGTGTAGTTATTAGTAGACATCTCAATTTCTGATCTTGTCTGTGATGAATGGAATACCATTGATGAAGCAACTCGAGGGGTTGAGACAGGACAGTGTGCTGTGAAAGTCTGGTACTGTAATGATTGACCTCCCAACAAATGCAACCATTTTTCTTTGTCTGAGGTACAATCAGTGGAAGTTTGTTGCTGGTTTCCTGTTTGACTTTAACTTGAATAAAGTTTCTCCATGTCAGTCCTTGTCAAATGTTACCTTGATATTTGGGGCAATTGTGCAGCTTCATCTCCATTGTTCATATTTGGATTTGTGGTTGTCTTGGCAGAATGTAAATCAGGCACTATTTCGCAGATTATAGATAGAAGTGTCACTTGTTAACACTGTGAATGTCTTCTAATAGTGTTGATGATTGAGTAGACTGATGGGAACTTAACTGGCTGGCTACAATTTGTCATGCTATTATGAACAGGACATACCTTATCAATTTGCCACACTGTCGGATACATCTCAGTGTTGTAGTTGAATTGGTATAGTATGTCCAGATCTGCAAGTAGTTCTGCAGCACACCTTTAGCACAATGTTTGCATGATATTAGATTCCATTGTTGTTGCTTTCTATGTTATACTCAGCTCCTCCTTGATATCATGGAGGAAATTGAATTTTATGAAGACTGCTTCATAAATGGTGATGAGATAGGCCCTCATTTGTTTGAAGATGATTGCAAATGCTTCAATCTTCTTGTCTGCATTGGTATTGTCTGTTGTTTAAAATGTTCATGAACCTGCCCGCTGCCATTAGCAGTTTGTCCACTGCTGTTCAAGGCGATGTGACAAGATGATATGTAGAGATTTGATAAGATCTGTCCAGTTGTGGTTCATTTGCTTCTAGCATGATGCTTCTGTTTAATTATGCATGTGATCCTATGTTTAGCTTAATCTGGTTTGGTGGGCGCTGGTCTCAGCATGGTTAACTCGTTAAGAGAGTCTCGGGCAACAGGATGTAGTTTCGATATAAGGGGCCGTTCAGTTAAGACTGATGTACATAGAAATTTCCCTCACAGAGGGTAATAAATCTCTGGAATTCTCTACCTGAAAGTTGTGGAGGCTAGGTCATTAGAAGTATTTAGAGTGGAGGTAGAACATAGAACAGTACAACACAGTATGGGCCCTTTGGCCCTCAATGTTTAGCCGACCTATGTAACCACCTACTCCTTAATCAATCTAACCCTTCTCTCCTACACAGCCCATAACCCTCCATTCTTCTTACATCCATGATGTAGATAGATTTTTGAAAGATCAGGGGATTAAGGGTGATGGAGATCTGCCACAGAAGTGCAGATGAGGTCTGGGATAGATATGAGCCATGATCATATTGAGTGGCAGGGCAGGCTTGAGGGGCCTGGTGGTCTTGCCCTGCTCGTATTGTCTTGTGTGCTTGTGAACCAGGGTTGGCACATTATTTATGTGTAATGGTCGATGAAGTGATAATGGCATTTATCGTTGGAATATAATTCTATTGTTGCAGATGGCCTTCAGTTCTTTCTGAATGCCCAGGTTTTAGTGCCAGAAACTATCTATTAACTGTGGGTCACAAGCACCACAGATTCTTTTCTTAGCATGAAGACAGACTTCATTTACACAAGGTGATTGTGATGATCACTCCTTACAGTACTTAGGTTGAAGTTTTCTCATGTTGTCCAGCATTTAAACCAGACCTCGTCTGGCAGCTTTGTTCTTCTGGAGTTGGTCTTGATGATAGATATTGAAGATCCCCACCTAGATTTCATTCTTGGCCATGATAACCTTGATGGCACTTCTGTTTGTTGTCAAACATGTAAGTACTGATTCATCAGATGAGGGAGGGTCATAGATGGTAATTGGCACGAGGTTTCTGTGTCAATAATGTTATCGGATCACCAAATCGTGAATCATTGTTAATGACTGGAGGACTCCAATGTCGAGAACATCCCCACCTGATTGCATTGTATATCTCCTTCAGCTTGGTGCATTTGTCTTGCTGATGGGACAGGACATAACCAGGAATGATGAGGAAGTCCGGGTTGTTAGCTGAAAACTGTGGGACAGCTCTCCCTGTTTCAATACCAGTACCCAGACGTTAGTGAAGAGTGATCAACTGCACTGGTTTTGCCTTTGGCTAACATGGGTATGATATCTCAGCCAATGTCATATAGACTGCGCAATTTTATGTTTTGCTGTAGCATTTTGGCATGACTGAATGGCTAACTGAATTGTTTTATCGGGCAATGTAGAATCAATCTTTTCACTATGTTTCTGGAGTCACATAGATAAAATCAGATAAACATGGTAGCTTTTTTACCTGAGGGAGATAAGTGAATCTTTAGGTCTTTGTGGTGATGGTTTTATGGTTGCCATTACTTGTAAATCCTAAATTGAAATTATTTAATTAACAGTTTAAATTCCCTAGTTGCCAGAAATGGGTTTGAGATTGTATCTGATCAACAGTCTATGCCTCTGTATTCCTTGGAATTTAACCACCATGTTACTATTCCTTTTAAATATTTTGTTTTGCTACCTCTTGAGAGTGTGTTAGGCACAGCATAAATGCAAGTTCTTTTAAGGTATTTCACACCTGATGTTAATTTTGAGTTGTAACTAGCCTTTTATAGGCAAATACCACCAAAGGGCATTTTGCATTCACTTTTGAACAGACAGGTGTGAGTTGATTTTAAATGATTCATCTCAATTTGCACCTCCAGGTGTAAAGCTCTCCCTTTAGCATTGCACAGATCTATTAGACTAGATGTTTTTATTGAAATCCTGAGCAGGGCTTTAACTTTTTATCTTCTGAAAAAAGGCAGCTATTCTGCTGTAGCACTGAACTGGCAAAGGCACTGTTCTGTCCACACATGTGCACGAGGCCCAACTGTCTTACCCATGACTTTGTATAACTCTATTGAATCTTAATTTCAGCTATTTTTACAAACATAATTCTAGTGAATTTGAATAATTGAACCTGGTGATAGTACATTGACAGATTATTGTTGAATGGTGGGATGCTTTGGTACCTGTTTTTAACTGCACATACTAACGAACCGAAAGTCATTCTGGCTTCTGCCCTCTTTCTTTCCAGTCCTGATGAAGGGTCTTAGCCCAAAATGCTGACTGTTTATTTCCCTCTGTGGATGCTGCCTGACCTGCTGAGTTCCTCCAGCACTTTTTGTGTATTGCTAACGAATTGTTGTAGTTTCTAGAGATACTAAGCACAAATGGTTGAGGTTAATTACTCGTGCTAACCTTGGTCAGAGTTTTGATATAGCTCTCTTTACAGCTCATTAATGAACAAGTGAACCAGAAAGTGCAAATCATTGTTATTAATAATGTCTCACTTTTTGACAGTTGCATAGTCTCTATCCTGATGGCAGTTTACTCCTTATTTTCTAATGGAACCCATAGGGGCTAGATTTGCAAAGTTATTGATTGTACTGTGTGGAATGTTGTGAAGAGATGAAAATTGCTGTGTAAATGCAAGCAGTTGTTCCGTTTTGTTTCCTTGCTTACATGCTAGTTTCTGGTATGCCTACTTCCTAGGTTGGAAGACACTTTATTTCACAGCAGATTGTGCATTTATCATTTATATTTGCACCAGAATATTGTCCTTTTTGTCTTTCAGTATTTAAGGGCAAATGTAAATTTGCCGAAGTTAGGCAGCAAGCAGGTCTATTACATTTAACTTCTCTTCAATAACTCAAATGTATGGTCCAACAGCTCCTTGTTTAAAAATAAAATTCTTTCTTTCAAACACTTTCGGGCCCTGACCTCATCTTGAAATGGTCCTATTGAGCAGATGTACACTAAATCATGAGAATAGTACAGAGTTAGAGTTAGAAAGTGCTTGTACTCAAGGACACTATAAAATTACTTTGTATGGAGAAGTTTAAGGTGTTACTTTCCTATCTGTCCTTGAATACCTTTAATGGATTAAGAATGGTTAATGCAGACTGAAAAGCATTAACCCATACCAACAATGAAGGCTCAGTCTTTTAATTTTGTGTACAATGAATTTGTGGTAGCACCTGGATCTTTGTTAGTACAAGTGCTTTGTGTTGATGGTATGACTTTGATCGTTTACACTATAAGTATAATTTTTCCATCAATGGCATACTTGATTCTGGAGGTTGTTGGCACTTATTTTGCAGAAAGTAGAAGCTGGACATTTGAGCAATTGTTCCTTGAAATTCTTGACGTGAATGCATCAAATAGCCTCGTTGAAATAAACTGCACTGTTTAATTGTTGTCAAAGAAATTATTCTTTTACTCATAGCAGATGTCTGGCTGGCATAATTGGTAAAAGTAGTCAATAACTGGATCTTTCTCTAGTTAGTGTGATATATTGAGTGGTGTGCCATAGGAATTGCTGCTGGTGACCCAAACTCATAGCCTTTGTATATGACTTGAGTGAAGGCACCAAAGGTATAGTGGTTCCATTTTCCAATGATTCACTGATGGGTTGGAAAGTGAGTTGTGAAGAAAACATAAGGAGGCTGCAAAGTGATAGATGTTGGGTAAGTGAGTGGACATTGGTTTGGCAAAAGAAGCAAAATGTGAAATTGTTATTTCGACATGAAAAAATTAAAAAAAGACATATAAATGTTAAGAGATTACAGAGCACTGAAATGCAGAGGGTTCTGGGTGTCCTTGTGCATGATTTGCCATAGATTAGTATGCAGATACAACAAGCAATTAGGAAAGCTAACAAAATGTTATGGATTATTGCTCAGAGAAATGAGTACAGAAGTAGTTATGCTTCAGTTATTTACAATATTCATTTCCTTATTGAAAGAAGGATGTTGATACATTGGAAACAGTTCAAAGAATGTTTATTAAATGAATACTTGACATGAGCAGGTTGTAAAGGTGAGAAAAGGTTGGACAGGCTAGGTTTATATCCACTGGAGTTCATTAGAGAGCAAGGGTACTTGATTGAAACACACAAAATCCTGAAGGGGCTTGTCAAATGTAAACATGAAGATGTTTTCTCTGGTGGGACAATCTAGAAATTGGGGTCACTGTTTAAAAAGAAGGGGTCACTCATTTAAGACGGTGTATTTTTAGTACAATAAGAATACTTGCACTACTTGACTGCCTGTAAAATATCTTTAACGTGGGATGGCGTCATGAGAAATTCTATGTAAATACAAGTCGTAATCTCTTTTATCCCACATGCAGATGCATTTTAATTTGGAGTTGATGGCAGTTTGTGACTTTTTAAACATTGATATAAATTGCCATAACTCAATGCATAGGCACAGCCACAAATAATGGTTTATTTCAAAAATCTATGGATATTAAAAGCATCCTCCAGATGGAAAATAAGATGAAACTGTGTTTCAGGTCATGGCTGTGGATCTCCTTTGAGGGAGGCCACTTGGGTCAGAACTTGTGACTTTCTTGCCAGAGGTCAGGAAATGTAAATGATATTTTCAAACACATGGGAACAGAGCTTCATTCTTTAACTTCCTGGCAATTTATTGATATATCCTCAAACACAGAAGTGGTTTTATTTTTCCAATGAGTTACTACATCAGAAAGCAAAGTGATGCTCTTGTATCCTTTCAGATTTTTTTCCACCTTTCAAAGCATTTGGATTCCCCTTTGGTTTTTGGATGACTTTACATATATCAGAATAGAAGATGACTATTGTTAGATTTAGTCCAGTTAAGAAAGGATTTCTCAGCAGTCCTGTTCCTATAAAGATTGAGTCATAGTGCTATAGAGCATAGAAACAGGTCCTTCAGCCCAACTGGTCCATGCCGACCAAGATGTTCCATCCAAGCTAGTCCCATTTGCCAGCATTTGGCTCATAACCTTTTAAACCTTTCCAAACCATGTACCTGTCCAACTGTCATTTAAATGTTGTTATTGTACCTGCCTCAACCACTTCCTCTGGTTTAAAAAAAGTTGCCCCTCAAGTTTCTCTTAAATCTTTTCCCTCTCCTTAAACCTATGCCCTCTAGTTCTTGATTCCCCAGCACTGGGAAAAAGACAGTACGTTCATCCTATCTATGCCCCTCATGATTTTGTACACCTCTGTGAGATCATCTCTCAGTCTCCTATGCTCCAAGGAATAATGTCCTAGCCAGTCCAACCTCTCCCTATAACTCAGTCACTCAAATCCTGTCAAGATGCTTGTAAATCTTTTCTGCACTTTTTCCAGCTTAGTGGCATCTTTCCTACAGCAAGTCAGCCAAAACTGAACACAATACTCCAAGTGTGGCCTCACCAACGTCCTGTACAACTGCACCATGACCTCCCAGCTTCTATATTTCAATGCCCTGACTTTCGAAGGCCACCATGTCAAAAGCCTTCTTCACCACTTGGTTGTAATCCTCTGCAAGTGTTATTGGTGACAACAAGGATAAACATCATGACAGTTTCCAGCCTATGGATGAACATAGGATGATTTTTGTGGTTTTGCTGCTGCTATGGTGGGGCCTATTGCCTTTCTCTAAGAAAAATCTTGATGAATAGATTAGCTTATTGTCATATGCACCAGGATGCGATGAAATTCCTTGTTTGTATGAAGCTCACAGAATAAACTGTATACATGGTAATAAACACAAAACAGCAGAATGATGCAAAGAATGTGGTGCAATCTGAAGTAGTGCATAAAAAAATGCTAAAGTGACAATAACAGAATAACTGAGAGAGGTCAAGTTAAGAGTATGAGAACATAGCAGCACCACTGGGAAGGGGCTGTGAAAGAGACAATTAGTTCAAAAGTCTGATAGTGGGAAAGAAACTATTCTTAAGTATGCCATAATGGTAAAGTCATAGTACTCTCCGTGCCAAAGTGGAGAAAACTTGTTGCTTTTTTTTAAGATTTAACTGCAGATTATGCATCATGCACTGAGTTGTTCCCAGGTTTGATTTTTCAAAAATTTTGCTGATTAACTACTTTCTACTTTTGTTTTTTAAGTGGAGTATTGCCCCAATTTAAGTTTGTGACAATATTTCAATTAAAAGTATTTTGCTCCTCTTTTGACCTTTTCATATTGAAGATGAAAGAGCCAACAACATAATTTCCTACTTTATCTGCCATTCTTTACCTTACTGAAGTTTGACTAATTGTGGAAATAAGTTGTGCTTTACTCCTTTACCTGAGGGTGCCAAGCTGCAGTTTATAGGTTAAATATCTTGATATTTTAGACCACCAACATGTTTACATTCTGAAAATAATTATGAAGGGCATATGCTGTTCCAAACAACTGATTAAATTGTGCATTTATCAAGTTGGTGATAATTGGATAAAAGTGTTCAGTATTAAAGTGACAGTGTGCTGATGAGAATTTTTGATGAGGTGTTAAACCTTAACTCGGGGTTCTGTTGTTGAAACGCTGAATTGTATTTGAATGATGAGCTAGCATTTACATGGTAAACAGTTATTTGTCATCAGCCAGATGTGAGGAACCCAGTAATTAACCAAGGTGTCACTTCATTCTGTTGGTGTTTGCAGCATTGTATCTTGAGCAGTTCTTGAACTTTGCAATGATCAAACTTCTAATCTGATGCAAATTCTAATAATTTTATTTCTCCCAAAATCTAGAAGTCAATTACTTCACCAACTTCCAACTTTACTGACCATCTGATCAACAGAATGTCATACTTATCCATTGCCTAATTTATCTCCCAAAAAGTAGTATACACATTCAGGTGTCATTTTGTATTTGAATGATGTTGCCACAATTTCTGCTGTTAGATGTAATGAGTAAATAGCTTATTACGTTCTCTGCAAAATGGTGGCATTCTAATCTTGAGCCTTTCTCCTTCTCTCACCTAGGCTGTGCTTTGCCACACTCTTCTATCATTCCATCATATCCTTTCTCCTTCTCTCCCACCATTTATATTCCAAACACGAGTCCATCAGCAACATCTCACTATGCTGAAAACAAGATTTATTAGACAGAATACTGCTAAAATTTCTGAGGACCTCCAAACTGTTATAGGCCATTCTTTTTAAACTACTTCTAATAGACAATTTTGTTTTTAAATTTTGTGTAACTTTGACGTATTCTTCAATCTTGGTTTTCAGAGTTTATGGTCCTGGTCTTTCATCATGTATTTCACTGGTGGCGAGCAGTTAGAATGTGAATGGCAAAGATTTCCCATACTCTCATGTATTCAGTCAAATATCATCGATAATCATTCTCTGATGAATGAGCTTGCCTTGGACAACTGAGATTCAACATACTTATGTTTTAAGCTGTTAATGAATCTTATTTAAGATTAGTTGACCCTTTGAGTAACCAACAATAGATTGGCGGTGTCATTAACTTAATCTCTTGAGGTAAACTGTTCTTTGTCTATGAGATTGATTTTCAGTTAAGGGAGCATGAAGATTGAAGCAGGACCTCTGCAGTAACGGTCTGGTATAGATAATAATGCGCTGCTTCTGGTGACTTAGTGCTTCGTTCACTGAGCCATGCAGAGTTGATGGTCCCAGCTTCAATTTCTCTAACTTGCTGACTTAAGCAATATTGGTCAGGGACAGCAGCTGGAAACAGACTATTGACTGCATTGCCTCTGGCCTAGCAGGAGAGGGAAAACAAAGAAAAATACATATCTGATTGATGTGCTTAATTGCATGCATGAAGAAGTGTAATTGTGATTCTCAAATCTGCCTGTACTTTTTGTGGGTGAGTGCATGATGGGGTGAATGTTATAAATTAGTGGATCACTACTGACCATGTACCACTGGTGGATCACTATAGACCATTGGTGCTATCAGGTGCATTAAGTTTCCCAGGTGGTTGTCCTACACTTTGAAAATTGAAGTTGGTGGGGATTTAAGAGAAACATTTGTTATAAAACATTTTCTTCATGATGGTATTGCATCCATATTACATTCTAGCTGAAACTCTTAATACTTGGCCACTGAAAAGAGGTAGGAAGACCAAGCAATGAAGACTGAAACTGTTTCTAAAGGAATCCCAATTTGAACAAAAGTGTAATGGCCATTGTCATTGCCATCCAAGAGGCCAAAATAGAGAGGCAAATGAAGTCTCTGAGAGCATAGGTGGAAGATGAAGGCGGGGTCAGGAGAGGAAAATTAGTGGAAATATTAGTGCATTTTATTTATGAAAAAAAGTTACAAATTACACAAAGCTTCTAATATATTTGATCCTCAGTAGAAGTAGAAACTGATACATGCTGCATTTGAATTTTGGATATAAAAGAAACTTAACAAACTTTGCTGGCTAGTGGATTTTGAGCCCACCATTCCTCAGCAGATTGTAACTTCAAAAGTTCATTTCTTTTGCTTCTGTGCTGCTGATTTCACTTGTGTGCAGCCAATGACAGCTAGAGGTAAAAGAAATCAAATGTGGCGTCCTTAAAGACCTTTTTTTTGTGTGAGTTGTTTGATAGTATTCCACAAGATTATCAGTAATTCATGTGATTTGGTTGGAAGATGGAGAACATTACCTGTTTAGTAGAAAGTGAAAAGTGGGCTCAGCTTTTCACCAGAAACATTAATAAAACAATTGAAGAAATAGTGAAGTTACACCCAAGGTTGGAGAATATAGATGGTGTTAGCAGGTAGGGCAAGTTTCCCAAATGGGATCAACAAATTACAATGGAAGATGTAATTGATTCGACAAATCAATGCAAATGGGCACTGTGGAAAATTGTAAGGTTGTCTGCTTTAAATTTGGGAAAGGGCAAATAAAAATGATTCCTTAAAGTGAGAGACTTGGAAAAGTGCAGAGATCAAAAGGTGAATGAAATGTTGGCCTTTAACCAGAGGTTTTTGAATATATAGTAGAGGAAGTTGTGCAGAATCTTGGTTAGACTTGTTCTGTTGCAAACTATTCCAAAATGCATAATAATTTATTTTAAAAGGTTTTTAGACATTGAATGATACTTGTTTTTGAAATCTTAAGAGTATGTGGGTTTAGGGAGAAAAGACTCTTATAAATTTCGATAGATGTTCGGTGGAGAGCCTTCAGACTGGTTGCATCACAGCCTAGTATGGAGGCTCCAATGCACAGGATCACAAGAGGTTCAGAGAGTTGTAGACTCTGCTAACTCCATTATGGGCACAACCCTCCCCACCATCAAGGGCATCTTCAAGAGGCAGTGCCTCAAGAAGGCAACATCTATCACTAAGGACCCTTGCCATCCTGGACATGTCCTCTTCTCATTACAACTGTCGGGAAAGAGGTACAGGAGCCCGAAAACTCGTACTCAATAATCCAGAAACAGCTTCTTGCCCTCTGCCATCAGATTTCTGAACTTTCCATGAACACTACTTTCCTACTTTCTGCACTATTTATTTAGTTTTGTAATTTATAGTAATTTTATATCTTTGCACTGTATTGCTGCCGCAAAACAACAGATGTCATGTCATTTAAGTCTGTGATAATAAATCTGATTCTTTGTTCGTACTGAAGCTGTTCTGGCTACTGCATTGATCCTCCACACTAGCTTTCATTGCATGAAGGGAACTACTTTAGGTCATGTCCAAAAAGCTGTTATGTTAAAAGTGATTCAGTGAGTGAAGGTCTAAATTGCTGATATGTGGCAAGTGAAATATGATATTGTGTATAAAATTTTGAAACATTTAGAAATTTGCATCCAAATTTCAAGTTAGATCCATGTTGTTGCTTAAGGCAAATTGAAATATGAAAATTGTTAGGATAGGTTAGAAGATGTTCTGACATCCACATTTTGGCAATATCATTGGGATTTACTTCATGAGAGCATGCCTAGATACAGTGAATTGAATCTCAGCCCACATTCAAAGGACCTGCATTCTTCTCATTGTGTCAAAAAGTCTTCAGTGGATTTGTGAATTTGTACATTTTTTGGATGTTGCAAATAGTTGAGATCAGAGGATCACCAGCGTTGTTTGTTTTGCTGAGCCCACACCCCCGTCACCCCCTCCCCCCACAGTGAACCTTATGCATTCTTCCAATAAAAAGTAATCATGCTGATGTCTCCATTAACCATGACACAGTTATCTTGTCATATCTTGGAGCTGCTTCAGTTCTTCAGGAGCTGTTGTTGGTTTGCATGTATGTGCATGAAGGTGCTTTGATCTTGCTCTTGGATTTAACCATCAATATACCAAAATTTGTGAAATTCTCACAGGGCTTGATGGGGTAGATGTTGAACGTATCATCCCCCAAATGAAGAGTTTTGGCCACACAAACCTATTTTTCCAGTTCACAGTTTCCTAGATTATTAATCAATATTCTAGAACCCCTGTTTGAATCCAAATGTTCTATGTTAGATCTTGCAATTTGTACCGGTCTTACTTACTTGGTCAATGACTGATCTGGCAAAAATTTCTTTTTCTGAATTCTCATGATTCACTTGGATTCAAAAGTCTGCAATGCATCATGCTTGCTTTCAAAACCAGTGCCTAGAAACAGTAACTTATTAGTTTCTAAATACTGTTGCGATGGCCTGTGGAAGTGTTTTCTCCTTGGTCTTGGGAAGAGGAGAGGGAGCTTCAGGAAGGATTAGGAATCAATTTGGGATGTACTCTTAATAATGGTTTTCTTTAAATTGCACTGCTGATTTCCAGGTTTTTTTTCTTTGTGGTAGCTAATGCTGCTTATACTGTTCGATACTTGCCTAGAATTCTGAAATCTACATCACTGACAATACTAATTTTTCCAGCAGTTTGGCCTTGCGCGCTCCCAATCCCAAAAAGTGAGTGGTTTGGTACCATGGAAAATTCTGGATAGATACCTCATTGAATTGATGAAACCCATAGATGATACTGACTGCACTGAGCACAGCTCGTGATTTACATTTTTTTTTAGAGTGAACTTGGGAATCAGGATTTTTTTTACCCCATCCACATGACAATTTGACATGATTTTGCCCTTGGGCAAATTTCATTTTCTTATTTGGATTTTATAACAGGCAGCCTGGCATTAGTATTTCTTTTTTTGGATCATAATCTCTTGTGTCCTATTGTTTATTTCCAGAACATACTGCCCTTGTTTGGTTTTGAATTCAATACTTAGGTAGTCAGGTTATAAATAGTGTTGAAGACATGTGGATTGTGCTTAGTGTTGCTGCTTATAACTGCTGATTGCTTTGCTTCTGATGAATATACAAACTATGATCAGTGATTTATCAATGGACTTAAGTTTCACTGTGAACATTTGCATTCTAAATGACTGAAAAATTAAATTAGTGCTGTTTGAAGTCTGAACAATAATTTTATTCTGTTGCTTCAAAATTTAAAACTGATAACTCTTTTAAACTTTTGACCTTCAAAAACTTGTTAATGGTTGGATGCATAAACCAGTTATATGTGTGTCATTGAGCGGGTAGTTAACCAGGTTGGGAAAACCTATAATGTAGAGGGGAAGTGGAGTAGGTTGGAGCAAGGCAATTTCAAGGGAATTCTGAGACTGGGAACTAACTCAGCAGTTGACCAATTCTGAATTAGAATGTCTGTTGACAACGCTGCCAGATAATGAACTGGATATCAATGGAACTAGTTTCTGGGCTCGTAGCAAATAAAAAAAATTAACCAGCCTGAAAGCAGTCTATTTAAGAGTGGTGGAACAGAACCTGCACCAACTTCTCCCAACGATAACAGAAAAATGCTATCAAGGAGGGTAATTACCTCTTTAGTGGGCTCGATTGATGATGGAATTATTCATTCCTGCTCTGGGCAAAATGTTATCACTTAAATGCAACCATTTTCAAATTATTGAGCTCTGTCAATTCCTGTCAATTCTTGCTGGAAATTGTTCCATGCATCACTGGCTTTCATGTGCTCTATTTTTATTGTTCTGTGAGCTTTAATCTGTTCATTTTTTTAATGTCCCAGTTGTATGTATCTGTATAAAAGAGGATTGCTTTGTATTACATTCAGTTGTGCCACAGAACCTTTGAAACTTGATGCAGTTTTGACTGCTTCACTGGATACCTGAAGACCTCTATAGGCTTGGTTTGACATTGAAAACCCAGACAGAGATGTAAATTGATGACCTGACTCAGCTGAAACAGTATATGGAAAGGCAAAAGTAGATACCGGTTTGGAAGATAGACCTGCAAAGCTGCATCTAGTGAGCAGTGGTTTTAAAGTCTATCTGTCCAATAAATTTTAGTTGTACAATTGGATGGATATTTTTAAAATCATGAGAATTCATGGTTGGAAGTTGATGAAGCCTTGATGGGTTTCTGCAGTGCGTCTTGTTCACACAATGCAGCTGTATGCCAGTAGTAGAGGATTTTTATTTCCCTCTGGATGTGTTATCAGTCACATGGGCTATTTTGTCCTGGACTGTAGTATTGCAGCTACAGTCATCCAGTGGATGGAAGAGTATTTCTTTACATGAATTGACAATAGTGACAGGATTTTAAAAAAGTCAGGAGATGAGTTCCTCTCCTCGGTGAACCTAGTTTATACCCTGCTCTTAGATTGTTGAATTTAAACTTTACTTAATGCTAACCACTGGGATTTTGATGGTGGTAATCAGCAATTTTAATATTTTGAATATGGAGGGGAGGTTTTTGGTCTGTTTCTTCTTGGCAGTGATCATTGTCTATGGTGGTAATGTTGCTTGTCACTAATCAGCTCAAGCCTGAATGTTGTATATGGGCAGACTGTTGGTATCTGAGGAGTTGCGTATGGAACCATCCAGTGATCATCCCACTTCTGACTATGTGATATAGGGAAACTTTTATAGTGAAAGTTATCATAATGCCTTTCATCAAGTAAACTATTGATATCCAGTGGGATCTTTTTTGAATGTGTCCAAGCAGATTATTGTTTAAATGATGCAGATGGAAGATTACTTCAATAAGTGAAGCCATTTTGTCTAAGTTTTATGTGGTGTTTTTTCTCTTTACCACACACTAGTCCTGTTCTTGTAAAAGAAAGGCTGGTATTTCAATTTGTCAAAAGGCAATGAATAGTTATACCTTAGAGATGTAACCAAAAGCAGGATGTGAGCTTTTCTAAACCATTGTATATTGATCAGAATCAGGTTCATTATCACTGACTTGTATGTCATGAAATTTGCTTTTGTGGCAGCAGTGCAGTGCAAAGACACAAAATTACTATAAGTTACAAAATAAATAAATAGTGCAAAGAAAAAGGAATAATGAGGTTGGGTTCATGGATCGTTCAGAAATCTGATGGCCGAGGGGAAGAAGCTATTCTTAAATCATTGAGTGTGGGTCTTCAGGCTCCTGTATCTGCTGACCTGATGGTAGTAATGAGAAGAGGGCATGTTCCAGATGGTGAGGGTCCTTAGTGATGGATGCCACCCTCTTGAGGCACCACCTCTTGAAGATGGCCTCAATGGTGGGGAGGGTTGTGCCTGTGATGGAGCTGGCTGAGTCTACAATCCTCTGCAACCTCTTGTGATCCTGTGCGTCGGAGCCTTCATACCAGGCTGTGATGCAACCAGTCAGAATGCTCTCCATCGTATATCTATTGAAATTTGCAAGAGCCTTTGGTGACATACCAAATCTCCTCAAACTCCAAACGAAGTAGCGCCACTGGCATGCCTTCTTCGTGATTGCATTGATGTGTTGAGACTAGAACAGATCCTCCAAGATGTTGACACCCAGGAACTTGAAGCTGCTCACCCTTTCCACCACTGACCCCACAATGAGGACTGGTGTGTGTTCTCCTGACTTTACAGTTTCAATACTGTAATTGTAGTTGTGTTGACAGTCTGATGCTTGCTGGAGTAAATGTTTCAAAAGCTATTTTAAATAGAGCAAAAAAAAACAAACTGCTGGAGGAACTCAGTGGGTCAGACAGCACTTGTGGAGGTAGAGAGATGGTCAACTTCACAGGATCTTGACCCATTACATCAACCATCCTTCTGCCTCCACAGATGCTACTTGATCCAGTGAGTTTTTCCAGCAGTTCATTCTTATTTGCTCCAGATTTCAGCATCTGTAATCCCTCGTGTCCATTAAATAACATGGAGTTTTATTAATCTTTTTGCATGACCTATAATTGACCCAAGCCTAGTGAGATTTAGTCTTTATCCCATTACAAGCTGTTTCAAATGGCATTTTAATTCAATGAACAACAAAAGCAAAAAACAATTGGTATTGTGCTAATGTGACTGAAGATTTCACATGAACCAAAGGTTTGAAAAGTATGACATGGAAAATGAATGATAATGTAGAATGTGTGAAGTGATTGCCTCACTTTAATGGGTATTGAGCATCAGCAACACTTAGACCAAGTGTCAAAGCAATGCAACTTGATTGTAAATAGTTGGACCCTTATCTGGCATATTTGCTACCAATAGTCAGTGCAGCAACCACCATAAAAGGCAAGAGCTTTTGCAAGAAGCTGTATTGTATTAATATTGGCTATTAATTGCCCTTCTCTAAAGTTATAAATTCTTAGCTACTTGGTGTCACATTCATTGTCCTTAACAACTAATTAAATGAATTAAATTTACTTCCAACTTACCTTTTAATCTTGCTTGAGAAAAAATGTGACATTCTATTTCTGTCGTTTAAAATTGAGCAGTGTTCTTATAGGAATGATTGGGCCCTGATATTATGATGTCCGGTAAGTGCTGGTTCTTTTGTAGAGCTGTGAAGAAACAATGAACACTCCTTCAGTATGACCATTTAATCCCCAGGACCTTTCTGCAACTTCACTTGTGATGAGAAATAATATAATAAAATCACCAGCTGTATAATAGCCAGCATTAGGAAAATAGATCTGAAGCTATTATTGTTTTAAAACAAAAATGCATTTTACAGTGCCTTTCAAAACCTTGGTCTGTCCCAAAGTGTTTTACAGGCTTTGAATACTTAAATTCTCATTTATAACTTTTCTAGGGAACATGGTGGTCAATTTGTGTGTAATTTGGCCCCATAAGCAGCAGTGGGATAAATGATTTGTATCTTTCTTTTGAAGTGATGTTGATTGAGAGAGATAATTTCCAGAACCAGGTAAATCTTCTTTTCATAAGTGTTTTTGGACCTTTTGCATTCATCTGAAAGTGCAGATGAGGTCTTGTTTCCGTAATTCTTCCAAAAGCCCATGCTTTTGACAGTACATCATCCTGACAGTGTGCCATTCCCTCAGTACTACACTTGAGCCTTGAGATAAAATACTTGACCTGGAGACACTAGGCAGATCACACAGCCTGGGTGGAGAAGGAAGAAGTGAGTTAATGTTGCAGGTGGATGACCTTGATCAGATCTGGCCACAAACTGGAAAAGCTGATTTTCTGAAATTGTTGAATGGAGTCTTGTATCCCAAGGGATTCAGCCTGCCAAGATAGAAGGTGAAGTGCTGTTACTTGAGCTTGTGTAGGAGGCAAAGACGAAAGATAAGTGTGGAACGGAGAATTGGTGATAAGAGACTGGAAGCTCAGAGTCGTTAATGCAGATTCAATGGAGGTATTCTGCAAATTGATCACGAGTCTGCATTTAGTTTCTCTAACATAGTGGAGACTACATGATCATTGAATATAGAATGGAAACTTGAGCACTGGCCTTGTGAATCAAAAGCTGATGATCGGGTATCAGCAATCGAGATAGTGGTTGCATTGTCATCATCTTTCAGACTTCTATAGATCTTGGAATGACCCCTGCAGATCGGAGGGTGGCAGGGTTGCAAAAATAACTCCAATATTTAAGAAGAAGGAGAAAAACAGGGAGCAAACCAATTGTTAACCTAACATCAATAGTAATGAAAAGTGCTGAAATCCATAATGAAAGATAGAGTAGCAGAGTAGCTGGAAACTAATTGAGCAGAGTCAGCATTGATTTGTGGAAAGGAAGTCACGTTTAAGTAATCTGTTGGAGTTTCTTGAGGGAATTCCAGTGGATGTGGTCTACTTAGATTTTGGAAGACCTTTGATAAGTTTCCAGGAAGCTAGTTGTCAAGGTTAGAGTACATAGAATTGGGCATAATATAATGGCATGGATTGAAAATTGGTTAACAGACCGAAAAAGTGGGAATAAACAAAACTTCCTCAGGTTGGCAGGCTATGACTAGCGAGGTGCTACAGGGATCAATGTGTGCGCCATAACTGGTCATGATCTACATCAACGATTTGGCTGAGAGAGCCAGATGTCATATTTCCAAGTTTGCTAATGACACGAGACTAGGTGGGATTGTGTGAGAGGAGGATGTAAGTAGGCTTCAAGAGGAAATGGACATGCTAAGTGAGAGGGTAAGAAAATGCCAGGTGGAGTAAAATGTGGAAAATTTTGAGATCATCCATTAACGTACACAAAACACAAATGTATGCAGGTGCAGCAAGTACTGAGGCTGGCAGATGGTTTGTTGGCTTTTATTGCAGAAACATTTGAGTAAAGGAGTGAAGAGGTTCTACTGCAATTCTACAGAGCCTTAGTGTGACTGCATCTGGTGTACTCTGGCCAGTTTTGGTCTCCTTACCTAAAGGCAGATATACTTGCCAAAGAGTTGAGTGCAGCAAAGATTCCCTATACTCGTTCAAAGGATGCTGGTTTAGCCACATGGAAGGATAGTGAATAGACTGCATCTACATTCTTGTGGTTTAGAAGAATGTGAAGAACTTTCATTGAAACTTAGAAAATGCACTTTAAATTCACTGTTGTATGAATTCGGGGAGATCGTTACCCCTGTCAGAGGAGTCCAGAAGCAAGTGTCATGGTCTCAAAATAAAGGGTAGGTCATTTAGGATTGAGATGAGGGTAAATTTCTTGAGTCAAAGGGTAGCAGATCTGTGAAATTCTCTACCCTGGAAGGTTGTGGAGGCTCAGTTAATGAGTTCTTCCAAGAATTCAATAGGTTTCTGGATATTAAAGAAAATGGTGCTGAGGTAGATCATCAGCCATGATCTTGATGAATGATGGAGCAGGCTCCAAGGGCCAGATGGCCTACTCCTGCTTCTGTTTATGTCGTAGACAACAGATGAGAAAAATTAGCATTTTATCAGTTGTGTTGTTCAAGAGAGAAATTTTTGTCAATAACCTCATTGGATTTTCTTAAAACCAAACCCCTGGCACTCTTCAACATTTAATAGACAAGTTTAACATATCGTTCATAGATACGTCATCAACAAAAAAATCCAGGCTGGCATGTAATTCCCAGCACTATTATATTGTCAGTCTGAATTATTTGTTGAAATTCTGGAGTGGGATTTGAACCTACAGCTTTCTGAATTTAAAATGAAAATGCTGTCAAATCAAGTGTGCACCCCTTCTTTCACTGAGAAAATAATTTCTGTATTTGAAAAATAAACGAAATAGCGACTTGAAGGATTTAGAAAAATGGTTTGCTTTTCATTTTGAGCTCTATGCTACAAAGACTGGCCTTGGCTTTGGGAAGAACTGCTTTAAAAAAAGTGTTCTTTATAAACTGGTTTGTGATTACAAAGTCAAAGTCGAGTTTATTGTCATATGCACAAGTACATATATGCACAGGTTCAATGAAAAACTTACTTGCAGCAGGATCACCGGCACATAACATCTGATAGGCAACATACACAAGAAAAACATCAATTTAAACAAAAATTTACAAAATTATACAAGAAAGAATAGTTGAAGGCATCTGAATATCTTGTACTTTGCACATTTTCACAGTCCTGATAGATGGAGTATAATTGTTTTCAGATTTGAATTATAAATACGTTATTACTAGACACACTTTCTGAATATAGCACATTTCTATCAAGGTTGCTAAAGTATATCTGCAGAGATTAAAGGTAAATTGAGTTATGCTTAAATGATCAGAGATTTGAAAGTTTTAGAGGTATGATCAAATTATCATCTTTTAAGCAAGAACATTGTAAACAGAGCTGGGTGTTTCAGCAGCCACAGTTATGGATGGAAAATTTTATTTTTGCATGTCCCAGAGGGAGCCTATAGGACTCGCCCACAAATACTAATTTCACAAAGGAAAAGCAAACTAGCTAGTTTGGTAATTTAGTCAGAAACTTTTGAAGAGGGAGATGCAAGAAACAATGATGATCCTGAAATGTGCTTTATAAGGTTCTAGAATTTTGGACATATAATTTGCATTGCCGAAAATGCCAAAGATCTTGTAACCACAATACAAGTTAGAAGATTAAATCGCAGATTGTATGGTTCTATTTTACAGAGAATCATCTAAGTGGCCACCATAGCAACTGGAGAATTTAAATTAAAATAAACTGAATCTGGAATAAAAAAAAGCCAGTATTAGTAATAATAATCATGAAACTATTGACTATCAGATAAGTTATATTAACATCTGTCCTTATCTGGTCTATTGGTGACTCCGGTTTGATCCCTGTGGTTGATTTTAAATGCTGTCGGAACTCCTAACAAGTGAATCAATTTGGGAACATTGGAGTGCCACAGGAATTGACATCCTCTCAAACAATTTCACTGCTTTGGCTTATTCCTAAATTCTGAGTCTTTGATTCCCATCACAGATGACAATCCTCTCCCAGGCAATTGAAGCTAAACCAGACTGTTGCCAACCCTGCTCACCATATTTGTTCTGGAGTTGAACTTTGAACCTTCAATCCATTGCTGAAACCACTTATTTCCTCCATAACATTACCCCTCCCTCAGCTCACCTGCTGTTGAAACCTTCATTCATGCTTAGCTTTCCCTTGTTCTAAATACGCTAATGTCCACTTCCTTAGTCGCACCGTCCAGTTTGCCCACAACTCCTGAAGAAGGATCCTGACCTAAAACGTTGAACGCCTGCTTTTCTTCACGGATGCTGTCTGGCCTGCTGAGTTCCTCCAGCATCATCGTGTTTTTCATCCTGCACACTCTGCTGCCCTACATTGGCTCTATTGCCTTACGTTGGTGAAACAATGCCACAATTTCAAAGTAATTATCTTTTATTTTAAATGCCTTCATAGTCTCACCCTTTTCTATCTCTGCAAACTCCTACAGGATTATAAGCCTTGAGATTTGCATTCCCCTATTCCCAGCTTCTTGAGCATCTAAAAATTTAATGGCTTCACCATTGCTTGTATCTTCAGCTGTCAGGACCCCAAGCTCTGATTCCTCCCTAAACTCCTCTACCTCTCTATATTTCTTCATTCTTTAGACCATAGATTTGGCCATTTGTCATGTTATCTGCTGAAGTGGAATGGTGTCAGCTTTTTGTATTGCCTTGGGCTGTTTTTGTGATGTTAAAGGTGGTGTATTAATAGAAACTGTTACTGAGAATTGTCTGATCTGTATTGCAACTTCACTTACTGAATTTGTTCTATACATCTCAATACCTTTTTGGCTAACAAAAATCTATCTTTGTTTTAAAAATTGCAAAAAAGTCCCTGGGATCCACAGCCTTTTGTAGCAGCAGGTTCAGTGTTCCCATTATCTTTCATGTGAGGAAAAACACTGCTTTATTCCTGAGCAGCCAACCTGTAATTCTGTCTTGTTCTGCATTCCTTTGTCAGAAAAGAGTTTTTCCTCAAATCCCTTTATCAATTAAAGAACCTTTTAATTAAAGCAGTCCGTTTTGGATAGCCAAGACCTTGCCCATGTGGAAACAATTCCACATGATTGCACTGTGGTGCAGCTTGTAGACCTGCTGCCTCACGGCTCCAGTGACCCTGGTTCAATCCTGACCACCAATGTTGTCTGTGTGAAGCATGCATGCTCTCTTTATGACGATGTGGATTACCCCCACGGTGCTTCAGTTTCGTCAAATTATCCCACAAATGTTTGGCTTGGTAGGTTAATTGGCCACTGTAAATTGCCCACGGTATGCAGATGAGTGGTAGAATTTAAGTTGACAATAATGTTGGGAGAATAAAACGGGTAAGGATAGGATTACAGTAAAATGGGTGCTTGATGATCGGCACGGACTTGATGGGCCAAAGACTGGTTTTTATGCTGTATCTCTCTTTTGAATCTGTCGAATTGGCCAAGCTAAATGGTCTGAAAGAAACCGCAGGAAAATTCACAGATAGAATTTCTTACTGATAAGAATTTGCACTTTGCTTTGTTGGAATATGCCCACTTAATGACTGATTGTTCATTAACATGAAACAAATGAGCATTTAACATTCACAAGCATGTTCAAAGGTTCTATGGCTGTGCCAGCCCTTCAATCTACCAGTACTGAAGACTGGGCAGATTGCTGCTTGTTCAGGACAACCTTCACTGTGGGCCTTTGGCTTGCACAAATTTCTAGAGTTTAGCAGTACAGCCAGTCTCAGGTTTGTGACTCAGCACCCATTAATGAATGGCTGGGATGGCATTTCATCTAATAGTGCTCTGAAGTACCGTGGACCCGTGTGTTTCAAATATCCGAAAGATGTGTTTTGGGGAGGGTTAGCATATCAGTGCTTTATCAGTCCAACTATGAAACTGGAGTTGATTTGGCCTCCAGTAGTTTGAATTCAAATCTCATCATCATGTTGAACAACACTCTAGTGGAGCCATAACTGCACTGCACACCTAAGTAGTTATTCTTGGCTTGCAGATGCTGCAAATAAGTTCATCTCTGATGTTTTGGGGAATGAACTGTGACCAGCATTAAGCTAAGCTGGAGTTTTATGAACATTACAAAAACATTACTGATTTCATCTTCCATTTAGAGCTTATAAAATTAATAATGGTCGATACTTCCAGGTACCATAGAGCAGTGAGACAAGGAGCACTGGTTCAGTGTTTTAAAGACCTGGCTTACACATCAGGGAGTGTTTCATTACGCAATAAAATCTGTAATAGCTTGAAGCATTGATGGTTTAGGAGAAAGTTCTGAACACATTCCAATATTCTTGTTTGGTTCCAAAAAAATGTACATTGGTGAGTTGTCTTTAGGTGCTAAGTACAATTCCTTTATTTTCTTTATTCCTCAGGCAATGCTGTAAAGTGATGAGTTGCTGAGTCTGTGATTCCACTTCTCGGATAGCAGGCTTGACTATGCAGTGGCATGCTGGACAATTCTCGGCTGTGGGGTGGACCCAGCTGAGTGGATTGTTCGTCTTCCATTTTGTGATCTAGAAATGGTGTTGGTGGCAAAGTGTAATGTAAGTCTCAGTGCTGCAGGGGAGAAAAGACTAAGGTTAAAAAGGTAAATTAATTGAATGATACAATTCCTTGATCAAAACTAATTCTGCAATATTTGTAGCAGTGTAATTTACGTAACTGCGATTCAGTTTATGGTGCAGGAAAATGGGAGATTTAGTGATGGGTTGTTAAATTCTGGCACACAAGTTTAGATAAAATTATTGCCATCAATAGATAGTAAGAAAAAGTTCTGTGAATGCAGTCTTTTGCTGATGCTTGTTTTGGCAGTCACTTGAAATTTTTTTTTGTCCCATGTCTACTCGAATTGCAGAAAATCACCCATGAGCTACAATTCGATTTTATTTATAAGCAGGGTTGTTTGGTTGTAGAAAACTTACTGCTGTGCTTTTGATGGTTATTGATATTATAATCAAGAATATCTTTTTTTTCTTCCCTATCCAACCCCTTTTCCTGAAGTAGCCATCCCGGAAATTTGCATTGCAATGATTTTTTTTTCACTGACAAGGTCATCCCTCAAAACCTATATTTCTCTGTTCTCCATAACTCCCTGTTCTTTCATTCCACATTGAGATGGGTGGGCAAACAAAACTTGCTTTTTTTTTTCATTTTTTTGACTTCACCCCTACTGCAGGGTTCTCTCAGCATCACCAACCTCTGTCCTCTTGCTTTGACTAACATTGCTTTCAATGTGCTTAAGAACATCTGCCTTCAATTCCCCATGCTCCGCAAATTTTCCTCCTTGTGTTCTTTCAGGCCCCTGGGTATTGGCACATCTTACCTGAAGTGATGATGCTTTTCCCTCTTCCCACTTACGTTATCTTGGAGTCCAAACTCTTTTCCATCTGATTCCCCCTCCTCACATTTTTTTTGCATCTCCATTAATCGTACAAAAGGTGTCCATTTAGTTCCCCCCATGCCCCTAGCCCACTGCCTTTTATAGATGGCACTGGTCACTTTTCCTGAGCATTAGTTACCATCCAAGCCATGACCTTTGCAGTTGATTTCTAATATGATTTCTCTTGTTGATAGTATCCATAATATTTTGTCATCTTATTTATATAATTGTAATCAGTACCCTAACCTTTATCTTCAAAATAATCCCCATTGTTTTCAATACAGCTAACAGTTCCATTCTCTTCTGTAGCCCTTCCTTTGCTCACTTTTGCTTTTTTCCGTCTCAGGTGCTGGCTCAGCTCTTGCAATAATTTCCTGCTGGCTTGGTTGCATCTATTTTGCTGCCTCCCAGTTTTTTGTCTTCATGGCACCATCCTCCTTCAACCTCCACCACCCCCCCCACCCACCCCCCCCCCCCCCCAAACTGTCATGTAACTTTATGACATGTAAAGATGAGTCAATTTCTGTTCGGTTGCTGCCAAGTAGCTTTCCACCTTGCCTCTACCTACCTCTTCCACCCCAACTCCGGTCTCTGGTTTGGAATAAGGTTGAACTTTATATGGACCTAATATTGGGTGGCTATAATAAAACAGTTTCGATATTGCCCCAGGACTTCATCTCGCTTTCTTCACAACACTCCATAGCCGTCCACTTGGATTGAACCTAATGGAGTGGAGCCTTTTATTTGATTTTGAGCTGAACCCTGAAATCTCCATGTCCCATATAACAGCAAACAGCTTTCCCAACTTTTGTGGTTTAGTATTTCTCTTTCCACTATCAATGGTCTCTCCCACTACTGCCTATTGAGCATTTTTCTTTTCCATTTTAAGCATCACGGGACGTTTGCAACTTCAGAGGTGATATATAATTGAATGTTACTGCTGTAATAATTTCATGCTCCTGAATAATTTACGAATTATTAGTCTAAGTGAAATAGGAGGAAGCTGTCTTGAGCATTTGGAAGTATACTTCTTCACCTTAGTCTCCATTCTGGTAATATCTTTATCATCTAAGGTTCATACAATAAAATGATTTACAGAAGGCTGAGGCAAATGATGGAGCAAGAGATGGGCCACATTCTCCTTCTGTTGAATTCTGGGCTATAACTTAAGTTATGTGCTTCTTCCTAGCAAGCGATTTGTGTATTTCTATAATCTTGCCACTGAAGATCATATGACTATCAATTGTTTACTGTAGCCCCGCTTCTGCACTGCAATAACTGCAATGGGATTTACACAAGGTCCTCGTTATCCTCTGATTTGCTAACTGCATACCCGCAAAGCCCCATTCTAACAAATATATCTATGATCGTGTTAAGGAACTGATCATTGTCTGTAGAAATATGGTTTCAAGTGGCTTCCTGCTGTGGACTTACAGAAACAGGTTTTTGCTAACATGTCTGTACACATGACTTCAAAACCCATCACCGTCAGTTTTCAATGGAAGTTTGTTAGCTAATGTCATTTTCTTTTAGGTATTATAACATTTTAATGTGTTTATTAATGTGTATCAGTGCTTTTAGACCATCATAGACTGTATTTATGTTTGTTTGGGGTTGTATTTGGTATAAATGAGAGGGCCTTGGTGGTATCCATATATTTTTAACCTGGAAGTCCAGGCTCTTATCCCCCATGGATACTGAGGACTTGGTTGTATTGGCAATGCATCTAATGGTCCGTAGTCACACTTGACATAATTTCACTAGCAATTAATTACAATCCTGAACTCATTTTGGGCCCTCTGGAAGAAGATTCTTTGTTTTCCTCTGCTGCAGCTTGGCCTTTGACAGCCAACTTCCTCCAGTGTTACTGTGCTGGTGAAGCTAATATCACATAACAGTAATGGTAAACGTGATGTAAATTCACCATGGCAGCCTTTGTTTTTTTTAAGGGCAATGCACTTTTCCGTTACTACTTGTATGCTATATAAATTGGTAGGTTTGCCTTGCAGAGTCCAAACTTAAGTGGTGTTGTATGTGGCTCGTGTCTAACCTGTAAGTTTTTTATGGAGTTTAATGTGGATGAAATCATTCTCTGGTTAGATGTGAATATTTTATGATCTTCATCATCTCCAATTACTGCAAGATTTTTTTCTGAGGCTGAAGGTTTTCAAACTTCATGCAAATTGCATGAAAACAGATTGGCCAGTTTGCAGGAACAAATGAGTGTCTATCTGGTGTGGCCCTTGCAGAATGAGGCTCGGTGATGAGTTATTAGCACAGGTTCCTCAAGGAAACTAATTGTCTGACAAAAATATTAAGGATTATATCATGGTGTGAATAGAGTGCAGCTTTATAAATGGCATATTCCAGTACTGTAACAGTAGCTCTGCAAGATTTATTAGGTAATGTAATTTTAAATGATTTTTGATTTTTCACAAAATTGTACCTCATTTACTTATTTGATCTTAAAGCCTAAAGTGGAGATCGTCTCTAACTGAACAGGCAAATTATTTTATGTTTTTCAAAAGAGCTGAATAAAGTTCCAGGTGTAAAGTCTGACAGCGTAAGTACAGCATTTGACATGTCCCCCTGGTGTTTATGGGTCACTGTACTCTACCATTTCATTGTACAAAAAGCTTTCAATTCCCATTGAGAATTGACCATGCAAATTTTCATGTAGTCAGTTAAAGGTAGCATGGACATCATCAAAGGTGAGGAGACAAATGAGAACAAATTGATTTGTTACATGCTTGGCCTAATCATGGTGATATGAAAATGAAATGAATAGAATGCTGGATTACATTTCTAAACAGCTGATTTGAATTCCCAGAAGCTGTTGCTGTTGAATGATTTGGTTAAAGTAGAACTGTACACTCCAGTCTGCCTGATGTAAATGGTCCGTCTAAACTTGAAGATGTTGTAGAGGAAAGCAAAAGAGTAGGAAACCAGTATCAAAAGGGCAGTATTTGAGGAGTGGAATCTATATGCAGGATAGATAGGATTCACTGCCTACACTCCAGAACTTAAAAAATTGCATTTACTTCAGTCATCATGTTACAGTACACTGTCTGTATATATACACAGTCTGTATCTGCATATGTGCATATTCAAGGGCCAAGCCCCAAACTATTGCTGATTTCTTCACTGAGGCATATAGAAGATTGGTTTTTCACTATATATCTGCAAGATCCTTGACCAACCAAAAATCAAGATTTATGGTAAGACCCTGGTCAATATGGATCCCTTCCCATATGCCAAGTGCTTGTGAGGGCAGACATTAGTAATGAAATCTACAACCATTTTCAATGCACCAACCTAGCCTTTGGTTTGCTTGTGGGGAAAAAGGTGTGTTGAAATATCAAGATCTGAAACCTGGCATCAAGCTCACTGTCCACTAAGTAGCATTTTGATAGCATGTTATTTACCTGTTTGAGGCAAAAACAGAATAGTAAATTAAGGGCAAGAAGGCATGTTATTGGAGTCTCAAGGTAATTTTGGAATAATGTATGAGGGTAGTTTTTCCACATTTAGGATGACTAAGAATTGGAAATTTAAGGCCAGGTAATTGGATTAATTTGAAGCAACTAGATGTAATAATGGGAATATGGGGGGAGGGGGTGGTGTTGGGGGTAGATTTTTGGAATAATATTATGTAATTTTGAAATTTAACTGATGGAATGGAAATAAGATCAATAGTAAATTTTAACTTTTACAATATTTAAATAATCTGCATAAACAATTCGAACACCAGAATGATGGTCTATTATTTTCAGCTTTTTTTCTGTATTTTTAGTGCATTAGGATGTTTGTATGCTGCCAATCACAGCAGCTGGGAATTCATCTAACTGTCTGACCTTAATTATTTTCCTTCGGTATATTTTCCCAGCCATTTTGTTGCTCGCTCCTTATCCTTCTAAGTAAATTATGTTTGAAATCCTGCGGAGTTAGTTCACAGGGTTTTATTGTGGGAAGTTTATTTAATCAACAGGTTGACCTCTGGTTCTCGGTGTTCTGGACTGAAGCTTGAAAACCTGTATACAAAGTTACATGATCTCTAATTGCTATCAGCTCAGTGCTCCTCCTCCCTCAGACACAGTTGGCTCTTCGTGTTCAGTAGTAATGCATTGGTATGTAGAAAAGAACCAAGTGTTGTGTCACAAGGGGAAGCCTGAATTTAACACTTAAGTGTTTTGCCTTAAGGGCAATAGTTCTTGCACTCTTTATATTCTAGGGCCCATCTGTAAGTGCCTAATAACTAGCAGTGACGCAGTAGTTGATTTAAGGTAAAACAGAGGAGTAAGTTGGCGGAATAGTGTCATGTGTACTACTTAAGATTCCTTTAATTTTTCTGGAATCATGGGTTGCAGTCTTTTAGGCTTGTTTTATTTGGAGGCTGTTAAGGATTTTTTTGTTAAAGTTGATCTCATGTAAATTTAGTTCCATCTGACCCATGCTTTGGCCAGAGCCAATGTATTGAATAACAAAATGGTTTCAAACTTTTATAAGGCCTTGCACAAGCCAGAATTCAGCTGGTTGAGGTACTTCTATTCAAAACTGATTGTGTTGCGTGGTTGAATACTAGCAAGTGATTCAAAATAGTTGATTAGATTAAAGTTCTAATCAGGGAGTTGATAACATTATTTCTGACCCGCAAGAAGGATTAACAGCCCTTGGAAATAAATCATTTGACTCAGCTTCCCAAATTGCCCATTCACTGCAACGTGTAAAGAGGATGAAGCTTTGCATTGCTGGAAATGTGCACTCTTGGCATGTGGGAAGTCATTTGAGGCTGAGCCATCTATAGTAAAAGTCTGATGGTTTCTCCTAGTGTGCAATGTGCACAGTGGCAATTTGTGTACACCAGACATTGGATACCAGAAGCTTTTTCTTAAAAAAAACTAATGAAATTTAAGTATTCCTTATTGGTGGAGGCTGAGAATGTCATTTTGGGCAAGCTTTGTAGCCAGTGAAGCAAATAATTATGACTGCAGGAACTTTGCTGCTTCAGAATGTAATGGTCAAGTTTTATTCAGCACATCACAGAACTATTTTAAGTAATGACTGCTGGATTGTGACTAGAGTACACTCTAATAGCATATAAGCCTTTGAACAGAGAAAAAGTCCCAGGGAGCTTCACAGCAGCACAAACCAAGAAAAGTCGGCAGCTGACAAATGATTGATATGAAGCCAATGAAGAAATTGGGGCAGAGACTTAATGTGTGGTCATAAAGGAAGGCTTTAAAGAGGAAGGAGAGAGGAACAGGGTTTTGGAGGGATGTCTAAATTTAGAGCTTGGATAATGAAGGCACATCCACAAATAGTAGGTAAAGAAAATGGAGAAGTGGGCAGCCAGAAAATCAGAGGAATGCAAAGGCCTGGAGGATGTAATACTAACAGGAAACATTGACACTGTGGAGAAATTTTAAAAGTCAATGGCAATTTTAGATTTGTGGTTTTGGTTATCAAGCAAAAGGTTGATAGATGAATAAATATTGGTTGCAGGTTGGAATGCGGTCAGAGTTTTGAATAAACTGAAACGTGCAAGATGGGAGTTCTTTCAAGCTGAGACTGGAGGTAAATCATGGGTGAGTGTTTTGATACCAGTTGGACTGAGGCAACAATTATTTGCATTAATGTGGCACTGAAATTTAGCAAAAGTGAAAAGCCGCCCAATAGGTATGTTTTAAAAAGCATCTTAAAAGATGAAAATGAGGCAGAGCAACTTAAATGCCTGTCTCTTCAACTATTTAGGCTCCGAGCAGAAAAATTCACTTGTTTAAGTGTATAAAACAAGGGAAAGTGGACATCTCCAAGAGCTTGCAAGGCCAGGGAAGGTTGGGAGGGGGCAAGGCCACGGAGGGGTTGAATATGGAGATAATTTTAAGGCCAAAGCATTACTGGATCAGGACCCAGTCATTAAGGACAAAGTGCATAGAGTCAATGAATGAATTGGATTGTGCAAATTATGAGCAACAGAATTTGGGATGTTCAGGTTTATGGAGGAAAAAGGATGAGAGTTGATGGCTTGTGGATGGAATTTGTGGCAGAAACCAAAGACAATAATTTTGGCCTTCCCAGTAAACAGTAGAAGGAAATTTCTGAGCATACAGTTGTTAAACAAACAGCAATACAAATCATATGGCATGGAGTGATTGAGCAAATGTTAGTTTGCATGTGGAATCTGATTTGGGATTTTGGATTATACTGTCCCTAAGCAAAATGCTATGAGAAGTTTGAGGGACCCAAGGGTAAATCCAGAGATAGTGGCACATGACCAGAAAGAGAAGTCGTTGTAGATTTCTCTCAAATAGGCTTCAAGTACAGTCATAGTGATTCATAATGCAAATATAAGATAGTGAGGGTCAAGTATAGACCCTTATGGGAACTTGAGGTATGATGTGAAGGTGGGAGTGATGTTTCCTCACTCTTTGGGTTTTTCAGTTACTTCAATAAGCAAGTATTTTGCTCATTGAATTATATTTGCTGCTGAAGAAAGGATACTAATTATTTTGAAGTACACGCAAATGTAATGATTTGATCTTTTTCATTAATATTGAATTATTGGGAATGCTATTCATGCAACAGGAGTATTCTTAATGACCATGTAAAATAGACATGTACTGTATACAGAAGCAATGGACACTAACTGAAAGCGATTTCAAGTATGAGTTATAGTTTGTAATAACTACTTGTAATTTCAGTGATTGTATTTGATAAATGCCAAGTTCCTTTGGATGAAAGAACTCCAGAAAAGGACATTTAAAAAAAATTGAAAAGTTATGAGTAAGAAATAACAAAAAAAGACTATGGATTGTGCAAGTGTAATTGAAGATCACTGTTGTTTGCTTGCAATAGTTTTAAATCATTTTACAAAATTGGTTGAAGTAATAATAATTAAAGTGATTGTTAACTTCATGCTATATTTGCTCACGAGCTTTATTTCTGGTCTTTAGAGCTGTTTACCATATCTCTTTGTTTTATTGTTTCTAAAAGAAACTTCAAGTCAGTCTATGTTAATTCTCCATGTTAAGTGGATGATTCTTGTTAGGTTATTCTGTATTTGTAGATTTGGCCTGTATTATGATCTGAATTTACTTCATTAATACCAGAGTAGTGTTTTTAATTTTTTGAATAAACCATGAAGTTCTTACAAAGTATTAAGTTTTTGAATGTCTATTTCATTCAATCATTCAATCTAAGGCAGGAGACCAAGATGTGCCTTGAATGGTTGTCAGTTGTTTATTTGCAAATTTTTTTTGCAATCCACCTTTCCACCACTGCCTCATCTAAATGGTGTTTGACTCCAGCATTCCTCTAGCTCATTCCAGTCATTGTGTACTGATAATTGCTGATGAGGACAGGTTTAAGAGAAAGTTCAAAGAATTTGTAAACCAGTACTAGCTGTATCCTGCTTGCCAGATAATATGGGATACAAGTTGTCTTCCAGCATTTCCCATGATTGAATAGTTGATAGCTATAGCTGCTGTAGGGGAAAAAATGCATCTAATAAAGTGAGCAGTCTGGTCAGAGCACTTACTCCTTGCAAAGAATAAACTTTTGAGATGGTGAATTATTAGGAATCTCCAATTACCTTTAGCAATGTCTACTGACTAGCTGTTTGTTTCTGCCATCAGAAATCGCTGGTTTTGGAGAACTAGATAAATTAAGAGCTCTGTCAAGACTTTGAAATGTGCATTTGCTAATGAAGTCTCATTACTTGCCTTTTTCTAACTAAGTATGCTTATTGTTTAGAACATGGGTAAAAGTTGCCTTTCTGTCAGCTCGCTTACAATAATAGACGCTCCCATTTTAATAAAAAGAATTTTGTATAATCTTAGTTAATATGTGTTCACATGTCCAAATCACACGTTGAACATGATAAATTAGTGTTAATTTGTTGGGACACTGGAATAAGTTCCCAAAAACAGGAATAGATCCATGTATTGTTAAATATCATTGGATTCTGGATAAATTGGATTTTCATGGCTTTAAATGGAGTTCACACAACACTGGTAGCTCTTGAACCGTCGGTCAACTGACAGAAATCTCCTCCACATGAGAAATCATGATACTCCTTATAGCAGCCCATCATTGTGTGCCAGAACGTTGTCCAGACCTTACATGTGGACACTGTCATTGTTGAAGAAGTTCTGAATGGATGCAAAATATTTGATGTAGTTTCTGGTATCACTTCAAAAATTAATGTGACATTTGTGGAAGAAGTATGTCAAATTTGGTGATGTGGTTGTGCTAATGACCATTACAAAATGAACAAGGTTGGGTATCAAAGAATGAACATACAAAAAAGGAGCAGAAAAAAGTCACTCAGTCTCTTCAATGTGCTCTGCCATTTAATGGCTGAACTGACTGTAACCTCAGTTCTGCCACTGGTCACCAGCGATAACCTCTCTCCCTTGCCTATCAAGTATCTGTTTTACCTGTTCCTTAAAAATCTTCAAAGATCTTTCCTCACATGGCATTGGAAGCAATGTCCTAAAGCCTCGGGTTCCTTTGAGAGAAAATATGTTGCCTCATCTCTGTCCTAAATGGGTGACCCCTTATTTTCAAAGAGTGACCCTGAGTTCTAGATTTTCCCCACAGTTAAATATTCTCTATGTCCACTCTGTCAAGACCCCTCAGGATCTTGTGTTTCAATCAAGTCCTTCAGCGGACATAAACCTCGCTCATTCAACTTTCCTCATAAGGTAACCTCCCCGTTCTAGACATTAGACTAGAAAACCACTTCTGTTCTGCTAGCAATCCAATCACATCCTTTCTTAAAGGGTTCCTGCAGATTGGAACGTAGAACATGGAATTCCTTTATTTAACTGCAAAATATTTTTGTACAATTTAAGCAGTGGCTTGTGCAAGTTTTTTGCACCTTAGTTATAGACATTGAAACATGTGATTCCATGGTTTAAAGCAATGCAGTGAACTTTTAATGGTGAGTTCTCTTGTTCGAGCAATTTTAGAATTCCTAAGAAAACTTCTGTTACAATTTTTGTCAGTGCATTGTGGAGCAAGTCTGTGTTGATACCTTTTTATTTGACTTCTTTCGTATTTTTTAAGGAGGTAATTAAATAGGAGTGAGAGAGGGAAAATAATCCTACTCTGTGATTGAGACTACTGGAACACTTCTACTTAATTTCCTAATTGTTTTCTAATTGGTGGCAATTATGGAAAGAATCAAAATAATGAACAATCCAAAAATACAGCTCCAAGATGAGTTAGCCTTTACCATTCTCTGTATCAGGAGTATTTTTGTTATTGACTTTCTTTCTACTCTCTGATTTGGTTTTTTTTTGAAGTTCTTGCTGCAGATTCTCTTTTCTCTACGTACTTGGGCCATAGCTGATATGCAGTAAGCTTCAGATAATGTTTGGTTGAGCTTAAGCAGCATTTTGAGTTCCAATGATGTAAGCAAAGGCAGCAAGAATGAGTAATCAATCCTGTTTAGTTTTACAGTAAAACCGATTTTGTTCAGAAATCTCTGGTTCTGCATCTGGCTCATGGGCTGCTGATTCTTGTGCTCTCTCCAGAGCCCCACACTCCCTTTGACCCACTGGGACCCAAGGGAAATGTTTTGTACTATTTTACCATGTAATCTTTTAAGAAAAGTGAATTAAAAGTGTGCTGAAGTATTGATTGTAATAACATTCAATAATCCAGAAAATCTGCCAGTTTGCCATTACCGAAGTCCCAAGTGTGCTAGATTAATAGAGTTTTTTTGTGGGGAAAATGCAAGTTGCTTCAAAATCACCATGTAGTTCAAAATAGATTTGATGTGAATGATACACATAGCTGTAGCTAGAAGCTTCATTTTGCACCTCCTTTGTTAGAATACTTTATGTAATTTCAATAAATTTCTTCTGGAGAAGCAGGATTGGTTCAGAATTTTAACTGGCATGGGCTTTCCCTCAGTGATAGAACTATCTGCACTTGAAGGGTTTTGTGTTCAAGACTCACTCCAGATAATTCAGCACAATCTGTGGGTGGACAATCCAGTCCTATACTGAGAGTGCTGCATTGTTAACGATGCCAGCCTTCAGATGACCACCTAAGCCAAACATAACTCAAATAGTGTCGTGTCATATGACATTGATATTTGTGTTTCATTTATAATGGGTCTGCTTTAAAAGTACTTTGTGGCTCTGAATCACTTTAGGCCCCTTTCTACATAATACCTGTCTACATTTCTAATTTCCCTTTTTACAAGAATATGAAAGAAACTAGAATACAGAGTTTTTGGCTTTTGTTCTTCATATACTATAGGACTATTCAAATTTAAAGAGAAGGAACTCTGCTTCAAGGATTCTATGGCTCGTTTAAATTTAGCTGGGTATCTCAATCAAGCAATATGTAAAGGATACACTGTACATTAATCCTGTTATTAGCAGGAACTCTCAATAAAATGTCCTTTTGCTAGATTTGATTGTATTTATAATGGCTGGATCAGTATTTCCTCGAGCATTGAGCTAAAAGGCATTTACAGTAATTATTCATAAACTGTGGAATTGTGCCCAAGTCCAACTTGGCTTCCAGTAAAACTAAACCAAGTAATGTTGGGCATTTAACTCGGATGCTTAAATGATGATAAGAGAGTAGGTGGAAAGAAGAATCTGAGTAGCGAGGCATCATCTCTGGTCCCTGATTCAGGCTATTTCAGTACTACTGTCTGGAGCTGACCAGACAACCTACCTACCTTCTGTCGCCAAAATACTCAACAGAGACTTGACTATTTCATTGGTGTTGTGCCATGTCTCTAGTTATTGAATCCCATTTAAGATTCCGCCCATCAAAAACTCTACTGTCCAGATCCTGTCCTACACTATATTCCCTTCACTGTATACCCTGACCTTTGTTATCCTAAAACAGTAAACCTCAACTCAATATTTTAAATTATTCCAGGGCCACCTGCCAACCTAATTCTATACCTTCTTCCAATTGTATCCAAATCCATTATCTCCCTCTGTCTTTGATCTCCCTGCATCCTTGTCCTTATCCTTTGACTCACAATTGATAGTCTTCCCTTCAGCTTTCTAGTCCCTTTGCCCTGGAATTTTCTTCACCAAATCTCTACACCTCCATTTCTTCTTTCCAGATTTGTATTAAAATCCCAAAAGCAGGCACGGTAGCATAGTGGTTAGCATAAATGCTTTACAGCTCCAGCGATCTGTGTTCAAATCCGGCCACTGTCTGTAAGGAGTTTGTACATTCTCCCCGTGTCTGTGTGGGTTTCCTCCGGGTGCTCCGGTTTCCTCCCACATTCCAAAGTCGTATGGGTTAGGAAGTTGTGGGCATGCTATGTTGGCGCTGGAAGCGTGGCGACACTTGTGGGCTGCCCCCCAAATCACTACTCAAAAAGATGTATTTCACTGTGTGTTTCGATGTACATGTGACTAATAAAGATATCTTAATCAATAAGTAAAATGCGGAGGCTGCAAATTTGAAATAAAAAGAGAAAATGTTGGAAACACTCAGGTCATGGAGCAGGTGATGAGTATTTCCAGCACTTTTTGCTTTTATTTATGTAAAGACCCTGTTTGAGTAAGGTTTTGGTTAGCCCACCCAGTATCACTTCATATGTCTCAGTGTCTGCATTTTTGTTTTTGCAAGGCAAGGGGATTTTATTTTGGTGAAAGTTACGATACAAATTCATGCAGCTATCTTGTCATGTCTAGCAACAGCCCAAACTACTTTCATGTATGACAAATTGCTTTGAAAAGCAACCAGTGGCACATTAGTGACTGCAGCAGATACCTAGAGCATAGTAAATTGCTTCATCTACTGACTTGAATGGCAAATTCTGGAGTGTTTTTCTGCGGAGGGTTAGGGTGAAGAATGTTGGTTGGTCCATTTGTCTGCTAACTCTCCATGCATTGTTACCAAACTCATTCCTTCCCCCTTCCCTCGCCAACCTCCATCTTATCATGCTCCCTATTGCAATATTGCAACCAGCTTTGCGATGAGAGAGTTTGACAGTCTTTGAGACAACAAAGCCAGCACTTCCCATTTGATCACTCTTTCTCAGTTTTAATGAAGGGTCCCAAACTTGAAATGCTAACTTTTCTTCTTTCCAGAGATCTTCCCTGACCTGCTGAGTTTTTAGAGCATTTTCTGTTTTTATTCCACTAGATCAGTTGTACATATGAGCTGAAGAGTTCTGTTCTGCTCCCAACTTCTAACACTTTTAATGCCTTTTGCCAGTTTCCATTTTCCTGACTCCAAACTCCCCATTTTTGCCCAATTCTTTTCCTCTATCTTTGAACAAGAGGTCTAATGAGGCTCCCTCCATCACTCACTCTCCTCAGCCTGCCTGAAATTGTTCTCTATTTGAGCAGTGTTTCCTTTTACTCCACTCACTTCTTCCAAACAAAGGGACAAGATGGGGCAGGACTGGTTGATTTGCCCAGAATTATCACCCACCTGTCTATATTTGTCTGGCCAGATGCTTTTGGCCTAAATTAAACAAGTAATAAAGGGGGAGTAAGTAGATGTTGCAAGAATTATCAGAACAGACCGAGCTTTACGAAAAGATAAAAATGGAAGTGGGTGCCTAATGTAAGTATTGGTCCCTCAGGGAATGTGAGGAATTGCATTTTGGGAGACCAAACCAGGGTAGGACTTATACAGTGAATGGTAGGGCCCTGGGGAGTGTTATGGAACAGAGGGACCTTGGAGTGCAAATGCATAGTTGACTGAAAGCAGCGTCATAGGTAGATAAGGTGATGAAGAAGACATTTGGCACATTGGCCTTCATCAGTCAGGGCGATGAGTGTAGGAGTTGGGAAGTTATGTTGTAGTTACATAAGATATTGGTGAGGCTACGCTTGGAGTGTCGTGTACAGTTTTGGCTGCCTGTTATAGGAAAGATATTATTAAACTAGAAAGAGTGCAGAAAAGATTTACTAGGATGTTGGCTGGACTTGGGGGCTTGACTTACAAAGAGAGGTTGCATAGGCTAGGACTTTATTCCCTGGAATGTAGGAGATTGAGGGTGACCTGATAGAGGTATATAAGATGATCTTATGAGGGGCATTGACAGGGTGACAAGCACATAGTCTTCTTCCCAGGGAGACCGTGATAAAAACAAGAGGGCATAGGTTCAAGATAGAGGCGAGAGATTTAAAAGGAACATCAGGGGCAGCTTCTTCATGCAAAGGGTGATGCATATTTGGAATGAGCTACCAGAAATAGTGGTTGAGGTGGGCACATTAGCAACATTTAAAAGCCATCTAGATAAGTACATGGATAGGAGAGGTTCAGCAGGTTATGGGCCAAAAGCCAGCAGATGGGACTAGCTTGTTGGGCAACACAGTTGGCATGGATGAGTTGGGCCAAAGGGCCTGTTTCCATGCTGTATGACTCTATGTATACCTGGAGAACTCTCTACTGTTTCAATACTGGAGAGAAGATTGCAATTCGACAATTCTAATCATCCTTTAACTTCAGCTTGATTATAAATGTAGAACAACACGGGAGAGAAATGTACTCTATTGATCATCTCTCATTGACTCCTCATTAATAAGGTTATCCAGTTAATCCCATTCCTCTACTCTTTACATAATATAAAGTTAATGTCTTTCCCATGCAAGTATTTTAATAATTATATTTGAAGCTGCTTTCACTGGCCTTGTAGGTAGCGCATTCAAGTTCAGAATAATTTACTCCATTAACAAAATTGCCTTCCTCTCATCTCTAGATCTTTTGACAATGTGGTTAAATCTATTTGCTGTGGTTACTGAACTTCTGCCAACAAAGATTGTTCCACCTTGCCTACTCTATCAAAACCATTCACCTTTTTTATTTTGAACCCCACTGTCAAATCTCTCCTCTGCCATCACTGCTCAGAATACCCCCCCCCCCCTTTTGTTATCCTTGTAGCAGAACTCTTGTACTCCTGCTCCAATGTACCAAATCTTCACTGAGCCCTGCCTAAGGCTTTGGAACTTCAGGCTTGTCAAAATGAATCTGATATGTGTCCAAGTGCTTCACTTTTTCCATACCTGACTTGACCATTGCTGTAAATATAACAACCTCAGCCGTGCTATCCTCATCCCACAATTATTTAGCAAAGCATCCCACATTGGATGAAGTTCTCAACAGTGTCAAGCAGCCTGGTTTAAGCAACCCAAACCTGAATGTTTCATCAGAATTTCATGTTACATCTGGTATTCAGGCTCCCTTTAGTAACATCCTAAGGTCTAGTGCTCAGAATTGGACAGTATTCAGACAGGGTCAAGCTAAAGATTTGTAAAAGTTTGGCATGACTGCTTTCCTTATGCCTCTGTTTATACTGCTGCTCATGTGATCTCAGCTTGTCATCTATAAAGATTTGTGTGTTTAAAAACAAAAAATGCAATTTACTTGCTTCCCCTTTAAAGTTGTCCCATCTAGAGCATTCTGGTTTTGGTTAGGATAATCACTGACCACTGTGTTTGTAAGGAAAATGTTGAACTGAACCAAAGGAGAAATTTTAAAAATGGCTGGAAACGTTTCTACAAGATTTTTTTGGCAGCGTCTTGAAGGTGGTGAGGAATTCCAGCAATAAAACAGAATGCTGGGAACAGTCAGCAGGTCAGATAGCATCGGTGGAAAGAGGAAGAGTTAAAGACGCTTTGTTCGAACTGGTCCTTTCAAAGGATCTTTGACCTGAAACATTAACTCTGTTTCTTTTTCCAAAGATGCTCCCTGACCTGCTGAGGGTTTCTGGCATTTTCTGTTTTTGAATTTGGATTTCCAGCATCTGGCATATTTTTTTCTTCTTGATCTTTATGAGTTCCAGAAAGGTGGCCAAAGGCAAGTCTGCCAAAGCATAGCAGGATCTACAAGAAGTTGAAGAATAGAAAGGTCACTGAAGGTATAAGCTTATGTGGCAGCTGTTCTATGGAGGAACGAACATAGGTAGAGAATTTTAAGTTTGCAGCATTTGGCGACTGAGGAACAATGATGGTCAGAGGATGACTGAAACTCAAGGCAGAGATTTGAATGAGGTGGTCATTATGCTAGGTGGAGAATGGAAAGCTATAGGGAAACAGTTGAATTGAGATGTGACAAAGAAGTCTGAGGTAGACCATGTAACAAATTCTGAAAGAAATGATTATAGGGCTGGAATTTATGCTTGGGCTCAATGGGATATTGAGGCTGAAGCATTTAACTTCAAACAGTGGCTTGGTGGTGAAAGAGTCAGCAGCAAGGTGTGTCTTTTGGAAGTGACATTAAACTGTGGCTTTCTCTGCAGCCTTTGGTGAACTCAACAAAAAAACACGTGGAACTGTTCTGGGGAAAAAACACAGGGAATTTTCCCAGATATCTTTAAAAAATCCTACAATCTACATTAGTGAAAAAAAACACAAATATCTGATGATTTTCACAATTACTCTTTGTACACAAATTGGCTTCTGTGCTTCCACACTATAGCAGGGAAAGGTGCTATGTAAATATAAGACTGATTTCATGGTGCAGATCAAATGTTAGCAATGGAAAAGTTGTCATCTGGCCAGAGTGAAGAGGAACAAGGGAGTGAGTAACCTTGGAAGAGCAGTAGTTGAGTAGAAGGATGTGAGGGGACTTCAGTAGAAGGATATCAAGGAAGATCTGAGAAAATGCCAAATGTGTAAAATTTATTTGTTTGAATTATTGCTTTGCAAGGGCTTGAGGGAAATACCACCCATTGACTTTCAAAGGAGCCACAGCCATGAAAAGTTGATTTATCTTGGGTTAGATGAGGAACTGAAGTCTTTCAGCTTTATATAGATCTTTCAGTTTTTCTGCTTCTGCTTATATTTTAGCCTTGTGTAGCTGGTGGCAATGGTGTTGACTTGCTAGACTAATAGTTTTGCTGCCAGATAGAGGGGTATTAATTCATTACTAAATTTAACATAATGTTTAATACTCGTCCTAGCCATCTCCAACATGATCCCACCACCAGTCACAGCTTCAGCTCTGCTCCTCTTTCTGCATTTTACGGGAACTGCTCACTTCATGACCTGGGGTCCACTCTTCCATCCCCACCCACCACTCCCCGTTCCACGGCACTTTTCTGTACTAATGGAGGCTGTGCCACATCTGTCCATTCACCTCTTCCCTTCCCACCATCCAAGGGCCCAAACGATCACTTGCACTCCTTCCTATCTGGTATACTGCATTCACTGTTCAGTGATGCAGGGTCCTGACCCAAAACGTCGACCATCCCTCTCCCTCCATGGATGCTGCCTGACCTGCTGAGTTCTTCCAGCAGTTTGTTTATTGCCCCTTTCTGTCTGTCTGTCTGCGCCACCTCCACTGCTACGGTGAAGCCCAATATAAACTAGAAGAACCCTTTCTTCTGTCTGGGCATTTTACAACCAATTGGAATAAACGTTAAACTCTTCAACTTCAGGTAAACTGCTCACTCATCGTTTTCCATTATCGTGCTTGTTCCTTTTCTCACCCCATTTTTGTTTCAGACACCTTCCCTAATGGTCAGTATTCATGCTCCTTATCATCTAATCTGTTCTAATTTATCTCCAAGTTCTGTCTTTTGTCTCGACTTCCCCCCACCCCCCTCAAACCCTCCCCGCTATGCTTTGGGAACTGTAAACTGTCCACTGTTCCCCCAGTTCTGAAGAAGGGTTGCTGACCGGAAGCATTGACTGGCTTCTCATTCCACAGGTGCTGCTTGATAGCATTGTATTTTTGCTTCAAATTCTAGCATCTACAGTTTTACTTGTTTAGTCTTGCAACAAGGTGTTATTTGTGGTGTCAATACCACAGATCTTGAGCTGGAAGGCTTTTTCAGTCTAACATCCTGAAATTTGTTTCTTAATATAAATCGCTTGTCATATTTTAATTTTAAAAAAACAAATTTAGACTTGTCTTCCAGGAATGGTTTTATTTGTAGAACTCTTTTGCACAGTCCTACAAATCTGGTGACTCACAATTTTGAGTGAGAAAATACTAGCTTTGAAGAGAATGGATTTAAGAAAGGTGGCCTTTGCTTAGTATCTCTTAGACAGGATCCATGCATGTTTTTATAACTGATTTTTTGCATTACCAATGTGAAAAAGCATCTTTGATACTTCAATTTTTGCCTATTCATACAGTAATAGTTTAACATTTTATAAACAATATATATACAGAATGGTGCATATTACCTGAGTGTGTACAGACCGTTGAGGATGAATTACATGAAATCTATTCATTGGGATCAGGAATACTTGAGATTGGGTGTGCAATAAGAGTGCTGGGATTATTCGGGCTGTCTAAGTGCAATTGCTGTTTACTGAGCTGTTGTTATGTTTGCAACTACCTGAAACTTCTTAATCACTAATTCATCAGTCTCTCTTGATATAATTATAGCCTGAAATTCCCTGATGTAGATCAGTTGCCATTTGCAAGTCTATTACTTCTGGCTGCAGATGTCTTTCTTTTAAAAAGATGTATCTTGCCTATTATTCATCTTTGTTGATTGCAAATAATATCAAATTCAGTAGTGAAACTAAACTTCAGTTCACTGCAAAGGCGTTTGTTTTGCACTTGTGGAGAAAGAGGTCTGAAGTGAAAATGCTTGTGTATCAGGTGGTCTTCAGTGATAAATATACTGGAAATTAACTTTGTTCTCTTTTCTTTTCCCCCAAAAAAATCCTTGTGGGTGATCTGGTGGATCTCTGCATTTCTCAACACTACTTATTCTACTCTGATGGACTGACCCTGCTGTAAAAGGAAAGTGCCTAAGGTATGTCAGTTAATTCTATTTGGTAGAATGCATTCCACATGCTAGTTTTTAAAAATAAAGTATTGCACACAAATTAGGCAGTATTTGTATGGCTAATTTTGAAATAAAAAATTTGGTTGCATATTTTACGGATATTTTGCAGATTTGGAATTAGTACTTCATTGGAGAAACCCCATAGCTGTCAAGAGACAGAACAATCATTATTTTAAAAAAATATTAAAGGTAAATCATTGCCTAAAGTATGTTTGGTAAATTTCTTTCCTTGTAATTTTGCATTCCTACTACATGAGATTCTGTCGATGACTCGTTATTGAAAATCTTTAAATGAGACATTATACTAAGGTGTCATCTGCTGCATTAAATTGACAGTTAAGAATAACACTGCCCAATTTAAGGAAGAGATGGAATTTAACCAAAATAGTGGTCAACTTGCTCCCTCTATCCCAATCATACCAAAATTGACTCATTTAGTCTGTTAGAGGCTGTAATATTCAATGACATATTTCTTAAGTAATACATGTGTAAAAGTTGAATTTGATATTTGTTTTAATTAGGTCTTTGCTTTTGACCATTGCTTCTGGTCCATGGATGAAAACAACAAAGCAAAATATGCAGGTGAGCCTGCCTCTCTGGAGAAAACAACCTGATACTCTTTGTGTATATGGGTTTGAACATGATGCCTAAGTAGTTTCTTGGCCAATTTTTGAAGGGGTTACCTATCTTATATTTGATATTTTGAAGCAGTCATGGGGAATGATATCACTGTGGGTGACAGTGGCACAGCTGGTAGAGCTGCTGCCTCACCGCTCCAGTGATTCGGGTGCAATCCTGATATCCAATACAATCTGTGTGGAGTCTGCATATTCTCCCTGTGACTGAATGTGTTTCCCCCACTTGCTCCATCTCCTTCCATATCCCAAGGACGTGCAAGTTAATTGGCTAGTATAAATTGCTCCTTGTGTGTAGATATCTGGTAGAATCTGGGGAAGTCAAGGGGAATTTACCTTTAGCATTGTCATGAACAACGATAGGAGCAAAGAGGACAGGAAGATATTTAATTGGGGAAGGGCAAATTATGAGGCTATAAGGCTAGAACTTGCGAGTGTAAATTGGGATGACATTTTTGAAGGGAAATGTACTATGGAGATGTGGTCGTTGTTCAGGGATCTCTTACAGGATGTTAGGGATAAATTTGTCCTGGTGAGGCAGAGAAGGAATGGCGGGGTGAAGGAACCATGGGTGACGAGAGGTGGAACAACTAGTTAGGAGGAAGAAGGCAGCGTACATAAGGTTTAGGAAGCAAGGATCAGATAGGTCTCTTGAGGAATATAGGGTAGCAAGGAAGGAACTTAAGAAGGGGCTAAGGAGAGCAAGAAGGGGACATGAAGAGGCCTTGGCGAGTAGGGTTAAGGAAAATCCCAAGGCATTTTTCACTTACGTGAAGAGCAGAAGGATGACGAGAGTAAAGGTAGGACCGATTAGAGACAAAGGTGGGAAGATGTGCCTGGAAGCTGTGGAAGTGGGTGAGGTTCTCAATGAATACTTCTCTTCAGTATTCACCAAGGAGAGGGGCCTAGATGAAACTGAGGACAGTGTTGGTGAGGTTAATGTTCTGGAACATGTAGATATCAAGAGGGAGGATGTGTTGGAGCTGTTAGAAAATATTAGGACAGATAAATCCCCGGGGCCTGACAGAATATTCCCCAGGCTGCTGCGCGAGGCGAGGGAGGAGCTTGCTGAACCGTTGGCTAGGATCTTTGAGTCCTCGTTGTCCACAGGAATGGTACTGGAGGATTAGAAGGTGGCGAATGTTGTCCCCTTATTCAAAAGAGGTAGTAGGGATAGTCCAGGGAATTACAGACCTGTGAGCCTTATGTCTGTGGTGGGCAAGCTGTTGGAAAGGATTCTTAGAGATAGGATCTGTGGGCATTTAGAGAATCATGGTCTGATCAGGGACAGCCAGCATGGCTTTGTGAAGGGAAGATCGTGTCTCACAAGCCTGATAGGGTTCTTTGAGGAGGTGACCAGGCAGATTGATGAGGGTAGTGCAGTAGATGTGGTCTGCATGGATTTTAGTAAGGCGTTTGACAAGGTTCCACATGGTAGGTTTCTTCAGAAGGTCAGAGGGTATGGGATCCAGGGATGCTTGGCCGTGTGGATTCAGAATTGGCTTGCCTGTAGAAAGCAGAGAGTTGTGGTGGAGGGAGTGCATTCAGATTGGAGGGCTGTGACTAGCAGTGTCCTACAAGGATCAGTTCTGGGACCTCTACTTTTTGTGATTTTTATTAATGACTTGGATGAGGGGGTGGAAGGGTGGGTTGGCAAGTTTGCAGACGACACAAAGGTTTGTGGTGTTGTGGATAGTGTGGAGGACTGTTGAAGATTGCAGTGGGACATTGATAGGATGCAGAGCTGGGCTGAGAAGTGGCAGATGGAGTTCAATCCGGAGAAGTGTGAGGTGGTACACTTTGGAAGGACAAACTCCAAGGTGGAGTACAAAGTTAATGGCAGGATTCTGGGTAGTGCAGAAGAGCAGAGGGATCTGGGGGTTCATAAACACAGATCCCTGAAAGTTGCCTCACAGGTGTATAGGGTAGTTAAGAAAGCTTATGGGATGTTTCATAAGTCATGGGATCGAGTTTAAGAGCCATGAGGTAATGATGCAGCTCTACAAAACTCTGGTTGGACCATGCTTAGAGTACTGTGTCCAGTTCTGGTTGCTTCATTATAGGAAGGATGTGGAGGTGTTGGAAAGGGTGCAGAGGAGATTTACCAGGATGCTGCCTGGTTTAGAGAGTATGTATTATGAGGAGAGACCTAGGGAGCTAGGGCTTTACTCTTTGGAGAGAAGGAGGATGAGAAGAGACATGATAGAGGTATACAAAATATTCAGAGAAATAGATAGAGTAGACCGCCAGCGCTTCTTTCCCAGGGCACCAATGCTCAATACAAGAAGGCATGGCTTTAAAGTAATGGGTGGGAAGTTCAAGGGAGATATCAGAGGGAGGTTTTTTTACCCAGAGAGTGGTTGGTGCATGGAATGCGCTGCTTGGGGCGGTGGTGGAGGCAGGTACATTGGCCAAATTCAAGAGATTGCTAGATAAGCATATGGAGGAACTTAAAATAGAGGGATATGTGGGAGGAAGGGGTTAGATAGTCTTAGGCGAGGTTTAAAGGTCGGCACGACATTGTGGGCTGAAGGGCCGGTATTGTGCTGTACTGTTCTATGATTCTATGGATGTGGGGAGAATAAAATGGGATTATCACAGGATTAGTGTGCTGATTTGTTGGGCTGGAGGGCCTGTTTCTGTGCTGTATAACACTCAAGATTGCTGCTTGGCTTTGTACATTAATTGTCTTTTTAAGTGGACTTTTTTTTAAAAAGTAAAGCTTTAAATGCCTGAGATCTGTTTCTCATTATTTACATGACAGTGGAACCAATGATTATTCAAGTGTGGGACTTATCCCAGCTCGACAAGGTGTTGTCCTCTTGCAACACCCACATCTGTATTTTCTAGAAGGATTCATCTGGATGATCGAAAGAAAGTAAACAATATGTTGGAAGTTCTTTAAAATATCAGGCAGCATTTGTGTAGTGAGAGTTAATGTTTTAGGTCAATAGCTTCTAATTAGATCTGTAAGAATGTTGGGCATGCCTGACAAACTTGTTAATTTCTTTGAAAAGGTAATGAAATTAGTGGACAGCTGAATGTTTTTAAAGCAAAAAGCTGTGGTTGCTGGAAATCTGAGTTTAGAGCAGAGAATTCTCAAAATATTCAGCAGGTCAGGCAGTATCTGTGAGGAGGGAAACACTTGATGTTTCAGGCTCATGATGTCACATTTCTGGAAGTCTTTTTAACTCATTGATAATTTATTTAATGCAGTGTCTTGAAGGGCACTCTTAATTGGGGAAACTGCAGTGGCAGTAGACACTGTTGAATTAATGAGCATGTACTCGAATTGGCAGGTTTCCACTTGCAGTGTTGCAGCCGCAGATATTCTCTGTACGTAAATGATGAGATAGAAAGCCAAGCCAAGTATCCACATTTGCTAATGACACAATGATAGTCAGCACTGTAAACAGTGAGGACAGCAACCACAGAGTTAGAAAGAAGTACCGATAGATTGAGTGAATGGGTAAAAATGGCAGAAGAATTTTATTGTAAAATAAGGCCCTTTAAATCCTTATAGTTATCAGCTCAAGTAGTAGAGGTCCAAAGAGACTTGCATGTCCATGAACATGGATCACGAAAACATCAGGATGTACAGACGCAAATCAAAAAGGTTACTGGAATTCTTGACTAATTCTCGAGGCTCAGAGGTTATTCCATAGCTGTAGGAAATCTTGATTAAACCAAACAAGGATTATTATGAATGGATTTGAGCATCGTACCCTGGGAAGGATGCAATGATGTTGAGATGCAGTGCAGATTTACCAGTGTGGAATTGTGACCTCAAGAATTATGAAGCAAGATAACAGAATCCAGGGTTGTATTCCCTGCAATTTAGATGGGAGTCATATGATTGGAGTTATCCAAATATCACTGGAATCTAAATGGATAGATAGAAATTATTTCTGCTTGGTGGGGATATAGAACTTGTGCTTGTAGAGCCAGGCCTTTCAGAGATGAAGTGGGGAAATAGATGCAGAAGATGGAACCCTCTTGCAAATAGCACTTGATGCTGAGTTAATTGGTAGTTTTAAATCTGAGATTAATAGATCTTTGTTCACTAGAATTAAGGGATATGAAGAATAGAGTTATTACAGATCTAACTTGATCTTAATGAATGTCGAGGAGGCTAAATGGTCTATTCCAGTTCCCATATTCATCAGCCTTAAATATGAATCTGTTTCTTTCTGCAGGTGCTGCTTGAGCTGCTGAGTTTTTTCTGTTACTAAAATTTTCAAGCATGTACAGAATCTAGCTTTGTTAATTAGATGACATTTGGTATCTGGAACTCTTGTTGTTATTTTTCTCCTCCCCTAGTTTGGGGGTGTTGAGGTTATTTGTAACAGCTTGTATTACTTGGGATCAACTAACTTGGCACACAAAGAATCTAATCCTCAAATGTCTAGTTCTGAAGGGTTGTCTTTTTTTTAACCTTCTCAACATGCAAGCTGTAGAAAGCCATCATTCTGTTGCAAACCAAAGAAAAATGAAGCTGAGGTATAGAAAGATAAGAAACCAGTGCCGTAGGGAAAAGAATAATACAGAATCAAGCAGACCAGTTGAGGATTATGCAAACATGAAAATGGCAGTCAGTCAGGCAAAGACCAATTTGATGGATTATGTCAGCTGCAGATTCATGTGGAAAGTTGAGGCCTGTCTTCATGCACTAATGCAATCTCCCTCAATGCAATCTCTTGGGAGAGCCAATTAACCAAGAAGAAGAACAAGGCCAGTAAGGAGAGAGAGAAAATCTTGGAAATTCTTTTCCAACCTCTTTGTAACTAGTCCAGGACCATTATGTGGGACAACTGTGCAGATAGTCATGTGTATCATGCACAGAATTTGCAGAGGTGATTAAGCAAAATAGGTAAAGGTAGTTTTGTTCCATGGGATTTGTCAGCACCAATCCCTTACAGTGCTATCTCAAGTGGTTGTACACATGTGATCTACAGGACATTGAAATGAGAACACAAGGCACGGTGAAATATTACATATGTTTACTGTCTTTGTAATCTTTTCAACCTACATTTGCTGCTACTGTGATGCAAACCTTAATAAAAAGGTGAGTGTTTGGAAATGACATTTCCAAAGCCATTATCTAAATTGTGTATAAAATAAATCAGTCCACTTGATGCAAAAAGATAAATTGGCTGTTAATGGGGAGAGGCTATTTATTTTAGATCAAGAGTTGTGTGGTGTTGATTCACATTTTCAATCACTTATCTTGTGTATTAAGGTAGACATGAATGGGCTTTTGAGTTGTGTGTATTTGAATGATTATGTAGAAATGAATGGGCTTTTGAGTTGTGTGTATTTGAATGATTATGTAAGTATAGAGGAATATTTTTTAAATGTGCAAAGAATGTATCTTCCATTTTTTTAAAAGCAAACCAAAAAGGTATAATGCAATTCTCACTTCCAGCCTCTGGGATGATGACTCAATCATGTGTGTCAGTCTCAGTTTGGTTGTGAAACCAAATCACACCAAAAATGGGCAGGAATGTGCAGTTGGACTGTGACCAGCCTTCCTATATTTAAAATCCTGATCCCAGTTGTAGTATAACCCTGCTTCTGGAATGTCAGTGGTTCAGATTTGCTGAATTTTCCTGGCATTTATTCTTGAAGCTGCTGGCACTTATCCTTGCACGTTCTCATTGGCATATGGCAGGCTTATACTTGGAAATGCCCGGAATTGCCATACTAATTGGTTGCTCCAAATGATAACCAAGTTCTGTTGGCAATTCTGAGTTGTGGTCTGCCACTAAGCACCATGTGGAGTATAATGGCGAAGCAGGAGCTTGTTGAGCTTCTAAGCATTTGCACTGCAGAAAGGAAGTTGCATTTCAAGCACATTCTGGCACATTCAGGCCCTTGAAGGGCCTGATGGGGCATGGCTTCGCTATCAGTTAAGTATTGCATGGGTATAGTTTGTTCTAAGCAAGTCATGTGATTATTTACAATACACAGTCCTGTTGCCATTCAACCCTTGTTGCTCAAAGCCAGGTTTGCTTCAGATAGCAAGATTATCTTTCTGGAAGCGTAGAAAGTAAACACTTGATATTAACGCATTCCATTCACAATTGTGGGAGGTGGGCCCCTCTCAGCAAAGTCAGAGGCCATTAGTCATCTGTCTTTGGTCCATTTTATTTTCACCAGTCAATAGCTGCTACAATTTAGATAATTGATGCCATCCTTAATTGGTCATTTTCTTACCCCATTATTTTCTTGGATTGTACCAGCATTTCACAACTTGCTATGATAATCATGCTGGCAGAAACTTGTCCTACTTAATGGATGACTGGGCATGACTAAATTTACAGTATTTGAAGTTCAGGTAACTTTTCAAATTGAGAATTTCAGTGCTCATTGTGTTGAGGAACTGAATATTTTTTTAAAAATCGCTTGTCTTCAAGTGTGAGAATTAAACATTTCCAAGTTAATATATTACAGCTGAAATATCTCCACTTGTCAGACATATGACATGTATGACTGATCTCACCAAATTGTTACAAAATAAATAGTTTTATACTGTGGGCCTCTGCTTGGAAATAATTATTTATAATTTTATTCCAGTTCCTACATAGGCAAAAAAATTGTTGCTTGTGGTATTGGTTCAGACTGAAGTGGTGTTAAACCACAATTTCAGAGATGGGATATGTGTGTTTCCTTTTAATTCCAAATAAATCACAAGTTAAGAGCAATGCAGAGAGAAGTGGTTTATCAAAATTATTTTTATAGCTACATATCTGAATTTGCTCCCTTCCAAAACAGGTTTTAACAGTGCACTGCTATATTCCAAAAATAGTTTTTAATTTGAAAAGCGATGGATTTGGAATCCATTGTTAAGAACAGTTATGATTTATTTTCATCTCCCTCTCCCATAAACTTCTCCAAAAATAGTTGGGAGAAAGGAACGTGCAATGTGCTGTCATGCAACTTTTTGCCTTGTGTGGCACCTATTCAAGAAATCTAAACACAGCAATCATTAAAGTTAGCTCGTCAACAAATACCCAAAGCATAATATTACATCTGATAGTTGTGAAAGGAAGTACTGGATTTAGATATGAATGTGCTGCGTTATCTTAAAATTATAATGGTTGAAGAAGACCTTTTTGCCTATTTCTTAGATTTTTAGAATATTGGCTCTGGTGTGTTCTCAGGTTTTCAATGCTTGAATTTTCACATTGAGCAACCCATCATAGTTGATCAAACATGAAAATCAAAAAAAAACTGCAGATAATGGAAATACGAAACAACGAGAAAATCTGGAAACAATTAGCAGCTCAGGCAGCAAAGAGCAATAGAATTGATGCGTCAGGGTGAAGACCCTTTATCAGAACTGGAAAAGAGAGTTAAAAATAGTTTTAAGTTGCAGAAAAGGTTTAGGGAGGGTTAGATAATATGAAGGGCATGTCTGTGACAAGGCTAGGCTAGGGTTGTTATGGGGATAAGTTGTGGAGGACCCCTAGTCTTTGGTAAATGGGGCATTTAGAGGGTGTTAGATGTTGCAAAATGCAGGGTTCTGGGACCTTCTCAGTGAGAGAGAGAGAGAGAAAATAGGCAATATTGCAAATAGATGACTTACAGCAAAAGTGACCAGATAATTGTTGATCACCTGTGTAAAGCAGTGCTTTACTGTATCTGACTTAAACTGCAAGCTCACATTTCTGAAAGCCCTGCTATCTTTTCTACTTGACATTTCTGTCAGATTTTACTAACCTTGCAGAGATTCTTTAAGCGTACACTATTTTGTGCTGTGTTAGGGCCATAATGGAGTGGAGTCTGCCCCAGTTGTGTAGTGTATGTATTTTACAACAACAGTTACATAGGGTGGCTTATTGCTCCATATTCCAGCATCTGCAGTCTCTTGTATCTCCAGAGTTGCATATCACTAATTTGTCACTTCTTTGTTGCAAAGCAAAATGTGCTCACTCCAGTCTGTGATTGAGAAATTACCTCTGATTACGCTAAGTGGCTGTTACTGCACAGAGCATACTAATGTTCACTTCTGATAGACATAGAGTCATACAACGTGGAAACGGGCAGTTTACCCCATAGAGTCCACACCAACTATCAAGCATCCATTTACACTAATCTATTTTGATTCTCCTCACATTTCCATCAACTCTTTATCCTCCCCCCCCCCCCCCCCCCAAATCTACCACTTAACTACACATTAGGGGCAATTTATAGTGGCCTTGGAATGTGGAAGGACTCTGGAGCACCAGGAGGAAGCCCATGCAGTTATGAAGAGAATGTGTAGGCTTCATGTATTGGGCAAGATTGAACACAGGTTGATGGAGATGCGAGACAGCAGCTCTATTAGCTGTGCCACTGTGCTGCCCCTTCTGTTCCCAGGTGTTCCATTTCCCATGAATGCATTGAGGTTGATCTGAATGCCTCATTTGTTTATGCAATCGATGCAAGCTATTTGTAAAGGCAATGTTCTGTTTTGATTTCTATGCCTAATACAACCTCCCAGCAAACAAGTATAGTATCAAGACCAAACAGTTAATTTTGCATGTCATGTGCAATTGCAGATTTTAGTCATTGAGTTTTGCTGGCTGCTGTTAATGTAGCTGATGTCTTTACATTAAGATTTATTGATTAATGTTCATTATTTCAAATGCTATCCGCTATTATTGGGTAGTGATAAATGCCTTGTACTTTTGCAGATTTTGTGTAAGCAGACTGCTTCTTAAGGTACCTCTATGGTACTTAGAAGGGCTCAGCTCTGTGATGTATTTGTTCCATAAGGTAGCCTAACCAAATAATGTACGAGAAAGAAGACTTTATGTTTGTAAGCTCAGGTTCATCGTTTGCTTAAGTGTTGTATCCATTGGCTTTTAGTTAGACTGTAAATTAAACATGTGGTTTTTTTTAAGTGTAAAGTCTTACCAGCTGTTGATAAAGCATTACTGTAACTTCCAACTTCCTTGGCGATGAGATGGTACAAGAACAAACACACTTTAAATCATTCCAGTAGTCCCAAAGTTTATTTTTTAAAAGGGTTCTCTATCTTGTGAGCTAACTAGTACATCGTCTACTTGTTGAATCCATTTTGCAGTTTCCAGTGTGATACTGAATTGATTTGTTAGAGATCAAAAGATGGAAAATCTGTAATAAAAACAGACAATTTTGTTGGTTAGTGAGCACCTGCAGGTAACAAAGAATGTTGTAAGTGGGTACTGTGTGGCAGAGCCCCTAAATAAACTTAGGAAGAAATTAGTCACGGTTCATTTGCAAATTTGATTTACTTTTATATTGTAGCACAGTTCCTTTATGATACTCTTACATTACCTTTTGCATTCAATTTTTTTTCCTTCAATTTTCCTTCTTCTCTTTTTCTACTTGCCCTTCTTGCTGGCAACTACTTGGCTGCATTTTCATGTGAGCCAGTTGATCTTCAATAGTTTGAGTGAACCATTGAAGATCAACTGGCTCTCATGAAAATGCAGCCAAGTAGTTGCCAGCAAGGAAGAGCAAGTAGAAAAAGAGTGGTTATTTATTGCAGGTGTAAGTTGATGATTGGCTATTTAACTATGGTTGCCTCGTAACTAACCCCATGCCTTGTATTACTGGGCATTTGTGTGAAATGCTTTCTGGCAAATGTCTTCCAACAGCATTCAGGGATTAAGATTTATGTTTTTATCCTCTCTTCTGGTCACGCAGTCACATCTATTCTTCCACTTCTGGGGGTCTTGACCATCGATAATTTCCAGTGCTGGATTTTAGAAATTGGTACTAGTCTAGGTGGTCATGCATCAACCATGGGCATAGACATTGAGTCCTGGACAGTAGTAAATCCAATTTTTTTTTCACCTTGTGAAATATGCCTGCATGTTTTCAGTGACTAGATTGCAATCATAATGAGAACCCTAGTCTCTGATGGGTTTCACACCTCCTCTTGTATGTAGTTGGTGGATCTCTTGTATGGGTGTTGAATTCTGTTTCAGTGATATACCACAAGGTGGATCTGGCCTGTCATCACAAGTGCAACAGCTCTTACAAATGATATTTCAGATGTTTCTTCTTGGGTTGTGTTTGATGCTGGTAGGATAGTGTTTCACTGTCCATCCCCAAATTGGGGCTCATTTCTAGTTATTTCCTCGATGACCCTTTAATTTTGGAGAGCAACTAATGAATATAGTGGTTAAAAAATGCAAAGAATTAGGGTAGATTTTACTTTTACCAAAATAACTGACTCTGAACCTCTAATGTTTATGATAATCATTGTAGAGAGAGGTTCCTATAAGAAATGCTCTGATTCCTTTGTTGTAAACTTTTTCTTCAATGTTAGGATGATGTCACAAAATATTTCTGCCTTGTGCCAGTTGTTTATGGAAAAGTTGACTTTCCATTGCAAGTACTATACTTATTTCCATTTGACTCATTTTAAGTATAACTGAACACTTAATTTTTTAAAAATTTAAATCCTCTTTGTTGCGATCCTTTAAGGAATTTGTTCTGTCCTGTGTTGCCCTTTGAGAATGCCAAATTTTGCTGACTTGGCTCTAGTTCAGGAATTATAGATGAAGCAATGCTTTCAGTACATTTTTTCCCCTGGATAATTTACTGAAGTGATGTGAAATGCTTGGAGGAAGAAGTTGAAATACGTGATGGCTCTTGTACAGAAGGAAGTATAGTTTAGAATGTGCTTTGAGGCTGGCTCTTTTCAACTTATTTTTTTGTTGGCGCTGCTTGGTTTCCACTTAAAAAGAAGAAACATGCTGTGATTGTTAATTAGGGATCTGCTGAGATGATGCGTTTCGTCCTGAGCGGAAAAGAAGATCATTTAGAAAATGTGACCATTCAGATGATAAAGGTTGACTTGTATTTGGTGAAATTAAATTATTCAGCAGTGGAAATGGGAGCAGCAGAGCATTAATTAGATGTTTATGCCATTCGAATAAAGCAGTGACTGGTCTGCAGGGGAATGTGATAGATTGGGGCAAGAGGGGGTGGGGTGGTAAGGAGAGAACAGAGTGCTAAACAACTTTGTTACTGGGAGATTTCCATGACAACAAAGAACTCTGGTATTTAGCAAAATCTCATCTTTATGTTTAGGATAATAAATTAATCTGTATGTTTAAAGTTGTTGGTCATTGCTAACTTGATTTTGTCTTTACTGCTGCTGTCATGCCATGAATTGTTCTGTGGAGAAATATGAGATGAGAAGTTTTAAGGGAATATATGAAATTATGTTAACAGTCAGTTCTCTTCACTCTGCCATTTATTTTTAAGAGTGTGACATATTGTATACAGAAATTCAGCAATATTTTCAAGGTTTTTCTTTTTTATAAAGATACATAGTTGCAAAAATATTGAGTTTTTTTCAAACATGTTTATGATTTGAAATGAGGAAAGATAGGGCAGGCTAGGCTTGTATCCACTGTAATTCAGAAGAGTGAAAGGGGATTTAATTAAAACATATAAAATCCTGAGAGGTCTTCCCGAATAGGTTGAATGTTGCTCCTTATGGGGAAAATTAAAACTCAGATTAACTGTTTAAGAGTGAGGGATTGCAAATTTAGGGTTTTCCTCTCAAGGTAATGTGTCTTTCAAACTCTTCCTCAAAGGGTGGTGGAAGCAGGACCTTTGAATACTTTTAAGGCACAGGTGGGCAGACTTGATGACCCAGGAGTGAAAGATTATAGGGGTGGGGATGTTGGTGGGAATGCAGAGTTGAGGTTACAGCCATGATCTTTTTAAATGGTGGAGCAGGCCTGAGGGGTCAAATGGCCATATTGGTATATTTATATGTAACTTAAAGTGACATTTGATTTGAAAACATGGGAGCTGAATTAATTTGGATACACTGACTTAATGCTTCTGTTGCTGCATTTGGTGCTGTACCACTCTCATCCGAGTGGTTAATATTGAAGCAAAAGTCAACGTTCACCTCTATCTACTTCAGTCCTGCATACACTGAAAGTAATGATTCCGATTTGGCTACATTTCTGCAGACATGATGCTCCAGTGACCATCCTTGCCTCACACCTTAAACCCAAAGTATTAGCAGACTATTTAACCGTCACTGTATTCTTGGCTGAGCCAATTTGTGTACAGACAAATTTTCCAGTAAAGGTCCCTGGATTGTGCACATGAAGCAAACTCTGTCCTTTGTCAAGATATCCTGACTTGTATCCTTGTCCTCATTTATGTTAGCTACTGTCACAATGCAGTTCTTGAGTCACCAGTTATTAATGTCATAAACTCCATGTGTCTGCATTGTAAGCAGAATACAGTGGAATACCAATAAATGTTCTTCCTGCTGGCTGAGTGATGGAGGGAAGGTCATTGAATAAATGTCATCGTGGTCAGCATAGACACTGTGGACTGAAGAGCCTGTTCCTGTGCGGTACTGTTCTATGTTCTATAACTTGACACTAAATTTTGAGGCTACCTTTAAGGACCTTGCTATATATATATATATTGTTCTGTTGGGGCAATTATGTTTGGAAGGAATCCTTGCATAGGGATGTCCAGGTACAGTATACTCTCAGCCATCTGGCATCCATGGGGAATGGGATGTGCCAGTAGCAGGAATATGCCAATTGCAGGAGAAATACTCAACAAAAACATTACTGTACATGACACACAAGTATGCTATGTATAAACGATTAAATAAATTGCCAAACTATGTCATCTCCTTACCCTTTTAAAATGTTGTTTTACACTGCAATTCTATATTTTAAAGCTAAACAGTATTGATGTAAAATACAACAAAAATAAATCAAATGAATGAATGACTGTACTCACCATCAAATGAAGTGCCAAATCTTTAAAGAGGATGTTGCTGTTAATCAGCCTACAATTGCACTGCCGTTGTGCTTAGGGTAAATAAACTAAAAATATCTTTTCACACTTATTTTGCATAATGCTTGAAATAAAATTCACTCTCTGAGCTTGTTTTCATTAAATACAAACTTATGTAGGCTATACATAGACTTTTACAGACAGCCCAGCGTGGGCTAGCTGCCACTTGAACACTTAATTCTAAATGTCCAAAGGCCAGTGCAATTAGTCCCCATGTTCTAGATACTCTAATAGCATTTCCTCAAGTTCAACACAGCTTTCCTCAAGTTGAAGACCAAAGAGGTTCAGGCTTACTCGTCTTCTTGAATAGTCCGTTAGCTTGCATGCCTTCCTTCTCTCGTGCATAAAATCTGAATGAAGAAGGTGTAACTGTGTTACAGTTTGAGTTTTAAAACATTTTCACATCCAAACAATTTTCCAAGAGACATTTTCCTCTGGCTTCCCTTCTGTTATCACTATCTTCATGAACAATAGGCTTATTACGATTCATAGCATTTTTTATGATTTCATCAGAATTTAATGTCACTTGTAACAGGAGCATCCCACTCGTCTAGTTCATCTTTCGGAAGTTTTTTCACTGGATTTTCAATTCCCAGGCTGTCCACTAATTCCTTGATTTCTTCACACTCAGTCGCCATCTTTACACACACACAATCTTTCAAAAAAATTCATCATTAAATAACCCTTCTTCAAATACGACAAGAGGCCATAGCTTTCACCAACATTTTTGCAGTGTTTCACTCTTAACTTGTTTCCATGTGCAAGCCATATTAAACAATTACATCTTTGATGGAATATTTTTGACTGGAAATCTTGCATTTTCCTTTTGTAGTTTGTGGACCATCTCATAAAGTTACAATGGTACAATATTTTTGCATATTGTATTTCGCTTTGATCCATAAGTTGAATTAAACTTCTCCCATTGACATGGAGAAAAATAGCAAAAAATATTTCCATTCACAAGTTCTCCTGCAGGAAGATGGGCAGAGTAGTTACCTAAGAAAAGCATGACTTTACTATCTTCAGGCAATCCTTTTTTAGCAATGTTCTTTATGCTTAGTACAAAAACATGATGACACCACCAAATAAATGTTTCTGCATCCATCCAGGCATTCAATATTTAATTTATGTTATTGAAAATGTGTAATGAAATAGTTTCATATGCGTAATTTTTTGCTGGTTGCTTGAGAATTCTGGATGCATAAATATTGGATAAATGAGAATTTATTCTAAGTTCCTGCCCATTTTGATGCACATCTATAGATTAAGTTAATGTGACTATTGGCGATGCTTAGAACTTATAAAATTTAGGTCAGAATGTATTCTTTCTGAAAGCTGTTGTAATATTGCATTTCTTGCTGCTTTTACTATGAAAATGTGGGTGATATTGTGTGACTAATTAATCCAATCTTTTTGAGATTGCAACACAATTAATTATTAGTAGACTCTCATATATTATTGGTTTTTGCGGGCAAACAGTTGTCTAGTAACTTCTGCTAATCAACATCACTAAACATTAAATGAGTTACACAATTTAAGAATAGATTACAAAACAATCCTCTCATATTGTCACTAAGGAACATTACTAGGAATCTGAGTATAATTAGCTAGTGAATTCATTATTGCTCTTAAATGAGAGTGATTCATCACATTTTGTGTAGTGTCATTGACTTTGATTGTTATCTAATGATTATAAAGGTTTGATACTGGCATTAACACTTGTGTTTTTGGCACTAATGACTATCCTTAAGGCGGAGGTTTTGCCTTGATGTGAAAACACTTTCATAGTGCATGCAGTGGCTTATTCTAAATTGAGCAATGTGTTGATTTGTTCCACTTCATCTTTTGCTTAGTGGTGTGGGATACATATCTTTGCAAGTTGCATGTTGGCTGTAACAGTACAAATTTTAGCATTTGAGTAAAAGTTTGTTATATAGTGCATTTTCATATGTTCAGATTACAGTTAATTAACTGACTTGTATAGTTAAAGCTTCCCACTTTACCTTACAATCTCTTGAATCCCACTTTGTCTGATTTGCCATACCGGTTTTAAGTACCCAGTAATGGATGCATTGAAATCTCACCCATCAAGATTTTGGGAAGAGGAGCCATAATCTTTGCCATCTGCCATAACCGCATTCTCAAGCCATCAGTTTCAATCACTTCCCTAGGAACTACCCAACTGAACCAGATCATTTGTAACTCAGATATCCTGTGATCCTCAGATGAAGTTTTGGCTCCATGTAGATAACTTGCATTCACTTCTACATCATTTCTTTTCAACCCACCTCCCCTCTCCTACTGAAACCTCTGATCACGTTTTTGTTAACTCAGTTTCTTTGATCTCTTAAGATCCTTTGTAAACTTGTCATCCAAAACTCTAATACCTGTCTCTACCTCCCATTTTACTCACCCATCACCTTGTGATTTGCAAGGTCTTGAATTAAAAAATCTTTTCCTTCTGTTCAGATCCCCCAAGCCTTCTTTCACCAAATCTGTAATTTTCTCCCAGCCTGCTGTGGTCTAATTTTGATTTCTGTTTGTGTTTTTTTCCACTTTTCACTGATGATCATATCATTTGTTGTCCAGAACGTAAAATCTGGAAATCCATCTCGAGACCACCTTTCTTTTCTATTAAGATGCTCCTCAAAATCTACCTCTTTAATGAGGTATTTAGGCACCTGTCAAATTTTATTTTATAATTGTCGAATGTTCAACTTTGTTAAAGGTGCTGGACATGTGCAAGTTGTTTCTTGATGTTGAACAGTCTTAATGTCTTTCTGATAAAGCAACTTTTAGCAGTGTTCTTGCAATTTGTTATTTTTATCGATAATTGAATTTAGAGATGTGAAGAATAAAATGAGGAGAAATAACAGAAGAAAAGTTGGAATAAAAATTTATGCTATGATGGAATTTGAAAGTCTCTCCATAGTAAGCAAAATCTAGACTGAAATAAAAACTCAAAAAACTCAAAAATGAAGGGATCTGTAATAATCATCAGTAACATTTGTGAGTGATGTTAAAATTTTGAAGTACTCTTCAGTTTGCAACAATTTTGAGAAGGAATTAGCATGTAGTTGTTCATGTTGTGGGCAGTTGCGGCTTGGACTCCATTGCCTAGAAAGAAGGCTGAGGAGTGTCCTTACAGAGGTCTATAAGATTCAGAGACTTCGATAGTGTAGACCTAGAAGTGTTTTCCACTTGTGTAGGAAATAAAAACACATGCTATTAATACAAGTCTTTGTCATGGAGAGGTAGAACTGAGTATTGTTACAATACGTCTGGAAGCTGATTCTGCTTTGAGATGCTCTTGCCAAGGGGCAGCATACTGATGAGACACAGGGAAGATGAGACTGTAGGGATATCAGAGGTAACAGTACAGCTATGTGAAATGAAGCCATGGCAAGTAACTTCAGCCTATGATTAGAACCAAAACATTGAAACCAGGAAACTACTATCTCACCCAGCTGGACAATGATGGATAGATTTTGGAAGTAGGATGCACGGTCAGCCTTGTTTGAGGCTGGAGATGAGGAGTCTTGAGGATAGATCAGCTTTGGCGCAATCATAAGCTGTCAGATATGGGTGGAAACCTGTTTGGAGAGATTCAGACAAAGTGCATTTTAATAAGTTGCACCTTAATTTGAATAATAGGCATTTGTGGCCAAATACCACACACCATGTGCCCTTCCTTTATCGATAATTTCCATAACTTCCTCAAATTTTTGTGGTATGTGACTTGCCTCAGTGAGGAGGTTTCTGAGTATACATCAGTTCAAGTTCTGGAAGATTACCCATTCCACACAGTTGACCACCTGATCTATTCCTATTCTGAAACAGAAATGGTGCAAATTCCACTGGTACATAGTTTACATATGAGAGCGTTTGCAAGATGGTAACCAGGGCCTTTATTTCTCTGTTTAGCCCTCTTGGCTTTTTCCATTTTTCCGCTCTTTGACTCTTCCCCTGCTTCAACTTATTCTGCTTACTTCTGCCTGTGTTATCCTTAAAGTGGAGTATTCCAATACACTCCTGGCTAGATTCCCTTGTCTTGTTCCTCAAAAACTTGATCTCATTCAAATATCTGTTTCATTCCTTGACTTGCACCAAGTTTCAACCATTAGCCCCATGCTTCATGACCCCCCCATGGCTCCCAGTTAAGTAACATGATTTTTAAAATATTCTCCAACCTATTTTCAGATCCCTCCATGACTTCAGTTCTATAAATAATACACATATGTACAAACAAGCCTCTCTGTGGTTGGTGGTGTGTACTCATCCACTATTCTTGCCAGTGTGTTTCCATTTTAATATTCTCTTAAACTTGTTTCATGAGCTGTTAAACTTCAAGCCTTAACCAGGATGAGTGCCATCCTAATGACATGTAATTTAGTTGGAAAAGGTCACTGATTACCCATACCTGATGTGACATCCTATACTTTCATTCCATTTTAAGCTGCTAGGCTTTGTGCCTGTCTGATTGGCAAAATTGTAAGTTTCCTTCCAATTGTAATTCAGGCAGATTTCAGATTTTTTACAGTGCTCTTCAGACACAACTATTACTTTGCCTAAATTGTCCAAAATAATTTTAGGTTTGTGACACTCACTGCTGTTCAGTGAATCATAAATGCCAAATCAATGATCAGATTTAACAAATGGCATCTTTGGAACAGATGTGTGTGGTAGTAACCTGAGTGAGACAGAAACCATTATCCACTGGCACATCTATCTTTACTTAAGTGAATAATTGTACTGAACCCATCTTTGAGTATCTTTCTTTGTACCAAAATAAAAGTTGAGCATAAGGTACCAGAAAATTTGATGCCTTTTTCTTTCATTTTTGGAAATTGGTAACATCAAGTGAAAGCAAAAAAAGAACTGGAGGAACTGCTTATATAAAGGATGGCAAAGAAACTGTTGACTAGGAGAAAGCAAAAAATCGCTTTCAGTTACATTAAGGTAATTCAATAGAATTACAATCCAAGTAGTTTCATGCTGCTTAGACATGTGAAAAACATTTGAGAGGCATGCACATTTCATTTAGTGATCTATAGACGGGGATTTGTTTTGACAAAATATTTTGTAGTTACTAGTTGCCGGTCAAGAAGAAGAAAAAATGGTAAATTTGCTGAGTTTAGGGAGGGTGATCAGTGGTGGTAGAACGGCAACATGATAAAATGGTAGTGCATGTATGTTAATGGTGAGATATTGACACTTATCAGTTAGAATTATTGATGACCTGACTTGTAAGTAATACAGGGTTTACTACCAGCATTGTATGTGTTTCTTTAGACAAAATAACACTTCAATTAGCTAAGGATTGACAGTAAACTGAAATAAACTGGTAAACGTTTGGAGACATGAGACTGCAGATGTTGGAATCTGGAGCAACAAACAAGATGCTGGAGGAGCAGGCAGCATCTGTGGAGGGAAATGTTGACTGTCCATTTTGTCCTTGTTTGTTACTGGTAAACCTTTGGGCTAATTACAATGTATTTTGAGTTTTTGTATGTTATCTTGACTTGTACTGCCCTTCTCTTCTCGCACCCCTCAGAGGACTTCGCTTTGAATTGGTATTGATGTTGCATAAATAAAATCTGGTACAAGGAGTTTAATTTATCTTTCCTCTGCTTTCTGTTCCCTCTGCTTCTCTCTACCTGCCTCAAGATGAACACTAGCTGGTGGTGCTGGAGGTGGATTCTTTCTTGCATCATTAAATGAATATTTTTATTAAATTTTATGAATTTCCACTGATCCATTTCATAGGTTTTAAATTGCATCTGCAACTGTTTATGCTTTTCATTTTTGAGCCTCCATGTGATAGACTTGTGCAGTTCTGGATAGGGTGGAAATGAGTTATGTAGGGCAGGTGATCTTAACTGTTAAAAGGTGATTATTGTGACAAGTGTAGATTCCAGTCAAAATTTATTTAGGTCTGCATTGAACTGATAAGAAAGTTAGCAGCTTTGATGTATCATCCATCCATAGGATGACGCTGAGCACAATAGAGAGTATGTGGATTCCCAAAGATAAGTGATCACATGTTTAGATTAATGTGATTGGGCTACAACTGTATTTTATAATGAAGAATGGTGAATAATCTGGTATTTCACGTTTTCTACTCGAACGTTGAATTTTCTGTATATGACCCCTCTCTGTCAGCACTTACAATTCCTGTGAGTGCGGTGATTTATTTCTTTTTTAAATTTCAAATTCACTGACAGATTTAATCAGTTTGACTTCCAGGCTGATTAATACATTTAGAAAAAAATTTTGTTAAATAGGTTAAACTTTGTTATTTTTTTTCTAACAGAGGTCTACAATTTTTCTAAGAAAAAATTGTTGTGGCATTCTCTAGCCACACCCCTCCTTCACCACTACTCCTCACCCCAGAGGAAAAAATTCAAGGAAGTTTCACTTGGTTGGATTTCTGTGATGCAGATTGCCTAATGAGGAATCATATACTCTTTGGTGTTTAGAAGAATGAGAAGTTATCTTTCTGAAACACAAGATTCCATGGGAAATAACATTGATTGCTAAATCAATACCAAGAGTGCTGTATTTTTTTTTGAGATTTGTTTTTGACAATTGTGGAAATTTGCTCTGCACAAATGGAATGCCATATTCACACCCAAAGAAGTAACTTTGAAATTCATTTTACTTATGGGGGACTTTGGTGTGTCCTGAGGATGTAAAATGTTGTATATAAATAAATTCATTTATTCTTATCAACACTGCTACCATGAACTCCCCATTAAATGTGGAAAATTGGTGTAACTGGAATATGGGTAAATTACAGCAAAAATTGTTGACATAAGTAAGTTAGTCTGTTGGACTTCGCACACATATATGAAATATTCAGCTGAAATGGTATTGATTGAAGTTGGTCAGCATTAACTACTTTAAGCATAAGACTGCTGAGTCAGGCAATTCATTATTTTACACAGGACAGAACCCATGTAACTTGATATGACAGAGTTAAAACACAGTCTTTCAAAGCTTGTAACTTGTGCTTAAATCCAACTCGAACTAATTGGACAATAGTTTCTGATTGGTGAGGAACTAAACCTTGGTTCTAAGCAGGTATATCTTTGCTGCTCAGAGCTTGCTGTTAATTGAAAGAAAAAATGTGTATGTTTGGAACAGGAATTTAGTAATAACTGATTTTAAGGAACTGGAGAAATATTTCTGCTGTGAAGTCGAGGTCTGCTTAGCTTGGAAGTGAAATATATTGGAGTTTTGCCACCTCTTATCATTTTCTGATGATGACAATTGAAATACTTTCTGTAATACATTGGAGGTTTATTCATATTTTTGGTAGCCAAAACAGTGCCATAATATGTGACTTTTATTGGTGACGGTTGACAGTTTTTCATGTTGATGGGGATGATGGCTTGTAGCTGATCCTGAACATGCCTCCACTTTCCTGTAAGCATGTTCTGACAACAATGACATTTGAGAAGGGATATAGTAGTTAGTTTTCCATTGACTAGCCTTGGGATACAAAAAGGCACCAGCTTTATTGCTGCCTTAAGTGACATTGGAAAATTAACTCTGAATCTTGCTCCAAAGTCAGTATAAGAATATTATAAGTGTAGGGGTGACATGCTTGGCTTAATTCCACAGCTAGCAGTTAATTTACTCACTGAGGTGTAAATGAGGAATTTGAGTCAAGTTTACATAGTTTGTAACCAACCTAGGTGGAACTGAGTACCAAAGCTAAGCAAACAAAGTGGCAGAATATAGTCTTGGGATTAAATTTTAAATTTAGCAGCAGCATGCAAAAGAGGAAAAAAAGCACTATTTGGACCTGCGCACTAGCCCTACTTCATTACATTTAAGTATACATTTACAGATGGTGATGCAAAGACGTGCTCTTTTAAAATGCCTTAAAATCACTGAAAGTCAAATCCTAAAGTGCTCTCACTGTGCATGCACCATTTTGAAGGCAGTTGACTTGGTATGTTTTGTGTATCAGTTGTGGTTGCAGGAATACGCTGATGTGAACCAAAAATGTGTTCTGGTATTTTCTTCGGAAAGTCTGCATATATTCAAGTGTGCCTATTACAATTACGTTTGTTTAACAGAATGGCCTGAGCACGGTTTTATAATGGCATCTGTTTCTAGCAAGTCTTGGAAATGATCATCAAAAAAACCGCAGATGAAATAAAACAGAAAATGCTGGAAGAACACAACAGGTCAGGCAGCTTTGGTGGAAGGCAAAATAGTTGATGTTTCAGGTTGAAGCCATTTCCTCGGAGTTGACTAAGTGTCTTCCAGCTCAAAAATTAGCTTCATTTCTCTTTCCACAGACTGACCTGACCTGCTGAGTGTTTCCAGCATTTTACTGTAATTTATGTGTAAATACAGTTCAGAGGTGGGATGGTATGTGTGAAACAAACCTTTTTCAGAGTTGAGGGAGTACATGCTGATTATTTAGTATTTGGCATTCCCATTTATTGTGACAACCTAGTAAAATTAGCAACATGACAAAATTAATATCTCTTGACCAGTTGTCCAACCATCTTAACAGGAATTCAACATCTGCACATTGCGATATAGCATTGTGATCTGGGAAAACACTGGAGCAACACTGTTGCCAATTCTGCAACATCCTTTACTCCTTCCCTCCTCTGCTCCCTCTCTGTTGAGCTTCTCTGGGCCATGGAGCTTCACCCAAGAACCAGTCAGGTCTGACAGGGATCTAATATTACAGATTCTTAGGAAACATGGTCCACATCTGTGTTTTCTGTTACATTTTAGTTATCCTAATGACCTGCCATTTCAGTACTAACCTATGCAAAACTATCAACCATTTTGTACTCTGGACCAGGCTCATTTTCAACCGAATTTGAGGCAAACTTGATCAGTTTTTGCAGAAGAGGGTGTTCATTCCTTGATTTGGGGCAAGAACAAAATCTTGCTGCCTGAAATAAAAAGAATAAAAGATGAGTTTGTACCAGTGGATACAATTTTAAAACCTCCAGAAACTATCTGAACACTTCAGTACAGTAATGTTAATTTGTTGCATGACCTTGGTTTCTGAGTAACACTGATATGCCATCCCTTAACCACAACATGCTGTTCAAATGGAACTGTTATGAATCTGGTGTCATTAATTATTATTATTATATGCTCTCCAGGGAGACATCAGTGTATAAAATGAATTGAAGTTTTATTGTATGGTTGTCGTTATTGAATGTTGTCATTCTGTAGCATGGTTGCTTAAATAGCTGTGATAAATATTATCCATTCTCCTGATGGCTTTACAATAAAACCGCCATCTTTCTAATAATAAGCCATTGATGCCAACAGCAACCAATAAATCATAAATAATTTAGGCGATAGAGTAGTAATGTCCTTGAACTGGCTGCCATACTCACCGCCAAGGGAAGGCAACAATTAATTATCCTAAGTGGCTTCTGATGAGTAGTACATCTGCAGATCCTGGTTTAGTGGAATTTTCTTTCGCTGTGATGTTCTTTATGAAAAGAGTCTGCAGATGTGCTTTAAGTACAGAACTTGAGTGAGATAGTTGAGATCCGATCTGATTGATCGAACAGTTTCGGAGGAAGAGGGGGAGATCATTCAAAGCATTGCTTTCCTGTCTTAACAACTTTTCTTGCACTCTTTCTGCTGTAGGTCAAGAGGTGGTTTTCAAGTGCCTTGGTGAAGGGATACTTGACAATGCATTTCAAGGATATAATGCTTGTATTTTTGCCTATGGACAGACAGGTAAGATGTACTACAGGTGACTGATTAATTTGCAAGAGAACAATTGGTTTGAAGTTAAGTTACATTATTCATTATTGCTGGAATTGAAGGACCATTGATAAGAAACTCGTGATCCACCTTAATGGTCCGTTATTAACTATGTGATTTTAAAAAGTACAAACTTCTCAATTTGTCAGCACAGCAGGAGATCTTAAATCTATTTTATCTGTGCCAGCTTTTAGCTAGAGCAATCCAGAATTCATCCCACTGCTCCAGTATTTGTTAATGCCAAAGTGTCTTTGTCTCTTTCAAATACGTATCCAAATTTATTTCTGTCCTGGGCATAGGATTAGAAAAGATGAGATAAGATTTCTTTCTTGGTCAAATGTACATCAAAACACACAGTGAAATGCATCTTTGCGTAGAATGTTCTGGGGGTAGCCTGCAAGTGTCGCCACTCTTCCAGCGCCAACATAGCATGCCCACGACTTCATAACCCATACGTCATTGGAATGTGGGAGGAAACCAGAGCACCCGGAGGAAACCAACGCAGTCATGTGGAGAACGTGCAAACTCCTTAAAGATAGCAGCCGGAATTGAACCTGGGTCACTGGTGCTGTAATAGTGTTACGCTAACCGCTACACTACCGTGCTGCCTCAGTATCAACCAAATATTACCAACCCGTAGCCAAATATTACATGCTCCAGAATCCTCTTACATGAATAGATTTCTTATGACATCACTTGGTGAATATTTTACCTTAATTGCAACTTAACATAAAATGAAGAAATAGTCTTATCCTGTTCATGCCATCAAGACAGTTTTTTGAAAATAACAGGTCTCTTTTAATATTTCTCTGGCCTTCTTCATTTCATTAGAAGCAGTTCCAGCATCACAGATGTAGGCTCAAAGAAAATGCAGTTGAGCCAATGTTCTGGAAACAGTATTGCACTTGCCTGAACTAATTAACTAATTTTAAAAAGGACACATAGCAGATGCTTCCCATATCTGTAATCATCCTGGTAAATCTATATCATATACTGCTGTTGTTTTAATGCTCTTGCTGCAATGGCCATCTGAAACGGCATGCAGCATTTTGTGCTCTAAACAATAATATGTTCATATTTGTCCATACATGTGAAATTTATGCACCTATTTTTAAACATTTTATTTGTGACATTCATAGAAATTGTAGTATTTTGTCAAAATTCAAGAGGATGAAAGGTCTTCGACCTGAAAGTTAAGTCTGTTTCTCTTTCCATAGATGGTGCCTGATCTACTGTGTGTTTCCAAGATTTTTATTAATGTGCACTTGAACTTGGAAAGAACTATTATTTGAACCTCAGGCTGTTTCTGGTGTTACTCTTCAGCATTGTGTTGAAGTGTTGGTTACTCTTCCATTCCTTGGGCTTCCTCCCAAACTCGGTTGCCTTATATTTATTTGCATTAAGCTCCACCTGCCAGCCAGTTGCTTATTCTGCTTTTGTCTTCCTGAGGTCTTACTATATTTCTTGCTTCTGTTTGCCAAACAGCCACCTTGTGTACTGTTGATAAATTGAAGATTATTTTGTTATTAAAGTCAGATATATATAATGAGAATAAAAGTAAGTCGAAAATTCTAATATGTAGCATGTCACCTGTTTTTTGGTTTAGTTCCTACAAGTTCAGAATGTGGTGGTTCACTTGGATATGATTAAAAGGAAAGAAATGGAGTACCAGTGGGTTGGTGGGTGGGAATGATGGGGCAGGTGAATGGAGAAAGAAGGTTAAAAGTAAATTTTGAGGTTTCAAGCAACAGTTTTTTTTTGGTGTAAATTTATAAATTCCCTCTATATAATGTTTCTTTTTTGGATCCATGTCTGAGAGGAAATGTGTACCTCAATTGCAATTGTGAAAAATTGCTATATAAATAAATACTTCTCAGCACCAAGCATAACTCTTCCCTTTTACAATATTTGTATTCAGGCTCAGGAAAGTCTTTCTCAATGATGGGCAGTGTTGATGTACCAGGCCTCATACCTCGTCTCTGTGGTGCATTGTTTGGAAGAGTCTCGAAAGAAGAAAATGAATCCCATACATTTAAAGTGGAAGTGTCATATATGGAGATCTATAATGAAAAGGTTCGCGATCTTCTTGATCCAAAAGGGTGAGTACAAACTGAGACATTGTCTTGCTTTTGTCATTCATTTTCATTGAGGAATTATGTAACCTACCTCACATTTAAGACTGAAAAGTTATTTACTATTGAAGTATCTATTGCACATTCATATTGCTGTCTGGTAGTTGAACTGGCCACTTGTTGTTTGGTTGGGTGTCCTGGTAGCGATAATTTACGCATGCTCCTGCATTTGATTCCAAAACCCATATGCTTCAGTGAATGTTCTGAAATGTTTACTTGGAGTCATAGAATCATACAGCATGGAAACGGGCCATTCAGCCCAACCTATCCATGCCGACCAGTAGATACCCATCTCCCAGCATTTTGTCCATAGCCTCCTATGCCTCGGTGATTCAAGTGCTCATCTAGACACTCCTTAAATGCTGTCAGCGACCCAGCTTCGACGCTCTCAACTTACCTGGCTTGTTATTCGCATTATTTTTTCTGTGATACACTTCTCATGTGATGGTGATATTTTGTTAATGTGTTGCCGGACTCTTCCATTATTTGGGGTATCATGTTTCCATCTGATCCTATTGTTCTCCTGCCCAACCCCCTCATGTCCACAGATTGTCAGGCTTCAGAAGATTGGGTTCATGCTCCCTTCTAAACCTCCAGGCTAATTTTATCACCTTACTCAAACACGAGTTCTTATCAGTTTCCACAGCCTTATTATTGAAATTATTGACCTATTTGGTGAAGCTCTCTAATTTTTCTTCTTGGGAAGTTGACCTTTCTTTTATCTTCACCAATCCACTCTAGCATTTTTGAGGTGAAACGACATGTTTTAAATCAATTTATGAAAGCTCCCTTCTCTGGGAATGAGAACTTTGACTTGGTCATCTCATTAGAATAATGGATTGAATTGCATTTTTAATAGTTGTTCATACACAAAGCATGCTCATGAAATGAATCAAGGATATTACTGTACTACCAATTATTCAACCAATCAGCTTGTTTTTGGGATGTGGGAAGTAACTGGAGCACCGGGGGAAATCCGAGTGGTCACAGGGAGAGTATACAAACCACAGAGACAGCACAGGTCAGGATTCAACCTAGACACTCAGTTGTGAGGCAGCAGCACTATCTACTGCACCATTGTGCTACTAACTTGCAGGTGAGACTCTTTCAGGTGAGATAATCAACCGGGGATGCAGCTATTCACTTGCATGGATTTAGCATCTCTTGAAAGTATTAGAAACAGTTATACAACACAGAACAGTCCCTTTGAACCGTCGTGCCCATGTTGATTGAGAGGATGGAGTTATTTGTTCTAGTCAAAATTCCTTCTCATAGGACTTAACAATGTACAAAAATCTTGCTGCATTTACCTCCAAGAAAGTGCCTCACCACCATCATCTGAGGGGCAATTGATGACAGGCAGTAAATGCCTGTCTTGTCAGAGGTGCCAATACTTCTCCCTTTAAAACAAAAATTGCCTCAAGATTTGTTGCAGCATGAATTAAAAATGGTCAAGAATGTTTAAGGAAGATACCAGGAGAATCTTACTTGGATAAAAAGTCAAGAATATTTTGAGGATTTTGCAGGTTAGCTATCGGGACTATACTTTTGTTTAGGAGTCGTTCATTGCCTGTAGAGCACTCGGGATTGCTTGTGGATTTTATGCATCGGTTATGGCTCAGTTGGTAGCATTCTAGTCTGAGTTAGTAAATTGTGAGTTCAAGTCCCACTCCGCAGACTTGACCATAACAATCTATGCTGATGCTTCAGTCGAGAACAAGGAAGTGCTGAGTAATACAGTCTATCAGAAGAGATGTTAAATCAACGTCTTGTCTGAGCTCTGAGATGGGTGTACAAGATTTGATGGCAATATTTCAAAAGAAGAACTGTGGAGTAATCCCAGGTGTCCTGTCAGATGTTTAGCCAATCAGGTCACCATGTTATTATCATGTAAATATAGGAGCTGTGAACTTTCCTACCTGAATTCAAGTGTCTCATTGGCTGTAATATGCTTTGGAATGTTGAAATGTTATGAAATGGGCTCGACAGTGACAAACTTTTCTTATTTCTGGTGTCCGATGAAGCAGTACATCCACGGTCTTTATTTCTTCCTGAAAGAAGAAAGTCTTGTCAGCTGTTTGTGCATTACAACTTCTGAAATTTCACACTGCCACAAACTAGATTATAACCACTAAAGTAGCTCCAGGATTGTGAGTGGCTTGGAGGTGACCCTGTCCTTTTAAGTGGTACGTTAATTGTTTTCAAACTCTTGCATAATTGTGAAAATGGCAAGGAAATTCCTAAGCCACAGGCCACGAGGCTTATCCATTTTTGTATTTGTGGTTAAGTCATCAGGAAATGTTTTAAAATTCACAAGGTGCGAACAATGTAGTTTTTATGAGCTGTTAAAGCTTGAAAAATGCAGTTTGTCCTTCAACATGCCCAGTTTTAATCTTCATGTAATGTTGCATTAGGTCAGATCAAAAGTAAAGAGAAAAATTGTTCTGAATGATGTATATAATGAATCTTTTAGTTCAGCATTGTGAAACCTTCTGCAGTTTCCAGTATATTGGAACCCCTTATCACTAACAGTGCAATTCAACTTAGCTGTGCTGCTTGATAAATTGTAACAATTGAAAGCCATGGACTGTCTTGGAAAAACGATGTCCTTCATTGACGCAAAAGAATGCGACTGATGTTTGTATTTTTATCTTTTTTTAAAGAAAGTCATCAGGAGAGCCAGCTATAGTCTGCAGAACTTCTTCCCTCACCATCCACTCTCACATTCTCCCACAATTTTTCTGTACCACTAAATCTGTTGATTGCCTTTGGAGGTTCACTTGATACTGCCTTGTCACGTGTTTGGCCTCCTGTTACAAGAAAGGCTTGAAAATGCATTCCAGATTCATTGGGAAGCGTGGAATTTGGTTTCTTTGTAATTTGTGTGTGCACTTGGCAGGCACACGATGTCGAAGTGTCCTGAGCTAGCTGAAGACTTTCCTCTGTGTTCAGTGATCTCATTCCATCATTGGCTTTCATGATATTCTGTGCTTGGTTGTTTAGCTAGAGTCCACATGTATTCAGTGATATTTGGTGGTTGCTCACCAGCCTCCAGAGAAAGTGGGTCCTCATCAGTAGCGGGCAACAATGAATCAAACTTGGGTGTGGCTCTGTTCTAATCAAATCTTATTTTAATTCATCCTTGTAAATCTTTTACGTTTAGGGTGCCAAGTTTCTTTATGTGGTGTATGCATGCTTTTAATCAGTTGTAGGATGTGGCAGCAGGAGCAGCAACAAATGTTTTCACAAAGCATCTTGTGCTTAAACTGATGTGAAGGGAATTTTAGTGCTCGCTTTAATTTTACTCAGCTCTTTCTCACGCAGTTTAGAAAACTTGCTCGAGTTTATTTGCGTTGAGGTACTTTTTCCAGCTGTGTTCAGCAATTTCTGAAGAATACATGAGAATTGAAGCCTTGAAACAAAATGTTTTTTTCCCCCTAGCGTGAGCTATTCCTTTTGCGTCCCTCTTGGTTCAAAAGGTTAGATTCATGATCTATTCAGCCAGTCTGCTGCTGTGCAGAGGTGGCCTCAACCAACTGCTTAATACTCAGCAGTGTTTGTAGAGTTGGCCCAGTTCCTGGAGCCATTATTGATGTGACCACCACCTAGATTGCCACCTCCATCTCTGCCATTAAGTGAAAACAGCCAGAATAGCTGGAAAAAAATAACCTTGTTGAAAATCCCAGTGAGCACGATAAGTTGGGAAAATTCCTTCTTCCTGTTGCCTCCCTCCTACATCCCAGCAATAACAAATTTACAGCTAAAAATTGTTTCCAAACAGTTCAGCCCACCTAGAAATACATAGCCATGCCATGGCATTTAATCGACTGGTGCATGTCTCAAAGCTGTGAAGTTGTAATATGAATGCAGTCTGAGCTGACTTGGTCCATGGAGATATGGACCCCCTAGTGTATACATGTGACTTGCAAATGTCACTTATGACTCTCAAAGGAAAAATTTGACTTTTCAGAATCTGAAATGCAAACAAGAAGAACAGAGCAGGATATCAGCCAAAGTGTGTTTTTATTAAATGATTGATGGAACAATAAAGTAGTTAAAATTGCTGTTATTTTTAAGCATTTGAAATTGCCAAGTAAAATCATGTTATTTTTATTTAAAGTGAATAGTGTTGCTGCTACACCAAGTCTAGTGTATAAAATATGGGTAGCCATAGCAGACTGCAAATGTTCCACACCTATTCACATCCTGACATCCCCTGGTATCAAAGAATGTTGTAATGACTCGTGCCAGATTCATTGCTGAGTCTGGTACTTGTTTTTAATGGAGGGAGGATTGCGTCATAGTTCTAAAATGTATGTAAGAATTTTAAGTGGCAAACCATCTTCTGTTGCAATCTTTAATGTGGTTATTTGCTAACATCTTGCCAGTGTGAACTGTGATTCCAAGCAAAATCAACTGCATAACACCTCATTTAAAAAATGTTGACTGAAGTAGAAAGTAGTTTAGCTAAACTTTGTACAGATCTTTTCATGGCATGCTTCTCTGACTGCTACCTCATCTAATTTTTGTAGTTTTGTTGGTTGAGATTGTGTGTGTGTGTGTGTGTGTGTGTGTATGTGTGTGTGTGTGTGTATGTGTGTGTGTAGGATTTCTACCTGAAGTTCAGCTGCAAAATATATAGGCTTCATTTGAAGTAAGCAAGTGATCATTAAAACATGAGGGGCAATGAAGGGAGGTGAGTGTAGACAAAAGTGGAGATTGGATTGAGCTGGGGGGAGAAGAGCTACCAAGCTCTGGGTTAATGATTGAAGGAATTAGGAAGCTTAGTATTCTTCCACAAAATGTTTCAATACTTTATAACCACCTAAACACAGTCCTACAATATTTTGCCCAAATATTCTGACAAATCTGTCACCCTCCCCTCATTTGAATCTCCCAAGATCTGTTCCCATTTCAGTTCCCCATCTCTGTGACTCTGTAACATGTGGAATAAAAAGTGCAGGTCTGGTCTCCCTACCAAAGGAAGGATATACTTGTAGCAGAGCACTCTATTTTCCAAATTGATTCTTGGGATTGAGGGCTTATACTATGAGGAAAGATTATACAGACTGTGCATAGACACTTTCTAATGTAGAAGAATGAGAGGAGATCTTAATGAAACAGAGAAAATTCTAATGGTGCTTGACAAGGTCAATGCAAGACTGATATTTCTACAAGCTTGGTCATCTAGAACAACGGAGCAGGCTCAAAATTAGGGACCCAGCCATTCATGATGGAGACGAGAAAAAAATTCTTAATTTCGCAGGCAATAATTCTTTGACAGTCTCTACACGAGGGTTGTGGAAGCTCAGTAGCTGAATATTTTGGCGTCAAAAGTTGAACAATTTTAAGGAAATTGAGGGATGTGGGGTGAGTGCAGGAAAATGGTGCTGAGGTCAGATATCAGTAATTATTGAGCAGGAGAGAGGGGTTGAATGTAATAATTTAGCAGAATGGTGAGATACAACAACTACTTGGTAATATCATCCAAAAGCAAAATCAGTATATTCAGTATTATATCACTTCACTTTACTCATCCAATATCCCAAATGTCAGACTGCTTTTCCAATCTACAGGATAAGCAGACATTTCCCCTTATCTGAACATTGGGAAGGTGGAAGCAACTATATTCAGTTCCACCACAAGCTCCATTAACTAGCCAGTGACTTCATCCCACTCCACCGGTAACTGTCTGAAACTGACTGTTCAAGTTGGAGTCATAGTTGACTCAAAGGTGAACTTCGGACCACATCTTTGACATTGCTAAGACTGCATGCTCCTACCTGTATAACACCATCTGACTTTGCCCCTGTCTCAGCTAGTGTGAAACCACATCTATGCCTTTGTTATCTCTAGGACTAGCCTGTATAACACCATCTGACTTTGCCCCTGTCTCAGCTAGTGTGAAACCACTTCTATGCCTTTGTTATCTCTAGGACTAATGATTCAAATATCCTCCAGGCCAGTTTCATTCTCCTTGAGCTTCAGGTCCAAAACCCAGCTCCCATGACCTGACTTGTACCAAGTTCCATTCACCTTTATCCCTGTGCTTGCTGACTCACTTTGGCTTCTGCTTAAGCAATCCATCAATATTAAAGAATTTTCTTACAAATTCCTCTATGTTCTTACCTCCTCCCCTCTCTGTAATCACTTCCAGCCTGAAACTGTCTGGGATATTTGAATGTACAACCTCATTGCCTTGGGCCAGTTATCCTTGATGACTGTGTGCTTTCTGCTGCAGTCTTTAACTTTGGAATTTCCTTCCTAAACGTGTCCTCCCCCTGCCCCGCGCCCCACCCAGCATACTCCCTGAATCCTATTGGTCAAGCTTTTGGTCATTGACTCTGCTGTTTCCCATGTGATTGACGTCAACTTTTGTTTGTTAACATTTTTGTGAAGCACCTAAAGATGTTTTGGCATGTTAAAGATGCTGCAGAAATTGACATTGCTTGTCTGCTACCATTTCTCTCCAAAATATGTGTGAAAGGGGCAGGGGATTCTCAGATAACTCCAAGGCTTGGTGAACTATTAGATGTGCCCTCAAATAGTTCAGCAAGCTGAGCAGTTTTATCAACTCTTTACAATTTTCGCCACGTGCTTCAAGAAGGAATGGCACCATCTGCTTCAGGGATATTAATGCAACTTGTGACAACTGGTACACACGTCATCTGAGTAAATATAACATACATGTAGCTGTTGACAGGGGCATTGGGAGAGACTTTGAATACCCATTGCACCTCACCAAAAGACAGGACTTTTGTCAGTGTAACACTTTATCAGGACTGTACTGAAGTGTCAAGTCCTCAAGTTCTTGGAATGAGGGTCTTGGAATAATCATTAGACAGCTGAAACAGACCCACAGCTGACTGCTGAGAGACTTGCAGGAACAGTGTTGCAAACAGAAATGGTCCTAATTTTCAATATGTCAGTGGATAACCATTTAAAATAAATTATGGAAGCACTTGACAGAAGAAGTACATAAAAATGGGTCCAAGGTTTCAGGGAGCACCTTGGGTGTAATGAACCACCATTTGCGATGAAGTGGTTATCCATTATGTAACTGAAATCAAAAGGCTTTGCTGACAAGGAAGTGCTTTTCAAGCAGAGAAAAATGCAAGATATTTTGAATTGGATGGAAACTTTCTAAAGACTGCATGATGCATCTGAGAAAAGTTTTGATGGAGCCAAAATGGCTACTTCTAGGCCTAAGGCAGGAGATGAACTCTGTACCACTTACAGATCAAGGTTATTCTTTGTGTATAGTTTGTTTCTGGAAATGATTTGCAAAGTGCATTGTAGATACTTGATTGATATCTTTTGAAGTATCTTGTGTTGCTGTGGAAGGAATTTGTAGATGAGGGAAGGAACGGATAAGGATGAGCAGAGTATGGGAGCAATTGGCAATAATAACTGCGATTTCAGTGCTCTATAGTCGTTGGAACATCTGATGAGATCCATTTACATGTGATGCAGATTTATTCATGCAAGGTGCTTCTTCATTAAGTCTTGTCAGCTTTGCATTTTGTTCTGTTAAACAAATTATACAGGCCGCTATCTAAACGTTAATAGAAACTTAGTCCCTGATTCTCACAAACATCCTGGAAGAATTAATGTGTTAGGATACACTAGATTCATGTCTCGTCCAATTCAAAAATACATCCATGATGCTGGAGGAACTTAGCAGGCCAGGCAGCATCTGTGGAGAAAAGCAGGCAGTCAATGCTTCAGGTCAGGACCCTTCTTCAGGACTGAAGATAGGGAAAAAGGGGAAGTCCAATATATTGGAGGGAAAAGCAGAGCAGTGATAGATGGACAAAAGAGGGGAGGTGGGGGGGGTGCGCAAGGTGGTGATAGGTAGATGCAGTTAAGAGATGGTGATAGGCAGGTGTGGGGGAGGTGGAGAGAGCAGTTCCACTGGGGGATGGGTCAAAGATAAGGAGAGAAAAAAGGGGGGGGGGTAGAAAAAAGAGAGGGAGGCTAGGAAAGGGAAGAAAAGAAGCATGGTTGGGGGGGGTAGGTGTGGGGAAGGGGTGTGGGGATTACTTAAAGTGGAAGAATTCAATGTTCATGCCCTTAGGCTGCAAGGTCCCCAGATGGAAAATGAAGTGCTGTTCCTCCAGTTTGCACTTGGAATTCTCCTGGTAGTGGAGGAGGCCGAGGACTGACATAGCTGTGATATTATGGGAGGGGGTGTTGAGGTGACTGGCAATGGAGAGATGCAGATCGCGGTTACGGACTGAGCACAGGTATTCTATGAAACGGTCACCTGGTCTGCGTTTGGTCTTGCCAATGTAGAGGAGGCCACACTTGGAGCACCGAATGCAGTAGATGATATTAAGGGAGGTGCAGGTGAATCTCTGTCTCACCTGAAAGTACTGTTTGGGTCCCTGGATGGAGGTGATCGAGGTGGTGTAGGGGCAGGTGTTGCACCTATGGCAGGTGCAGTGGAAAGTTCCTGGGGTGGGAGCGGGATGGGTGGGAGAGGGTGTTAAGGAGTGAACTAGGGAGTCGTGGAGAGAGTGGACCCTGCAAAAGCCAGAAAGGGGTGGGGAGGGGAAGATATGCCTGGTAGTGGGGTCCCATTGGAGATTGCAGAAGTGGTGGAGAATGATGTGTTGGATACGTAGGCTGGTGGGATGAAATGTGAGGACAAGGGGGACCCTATCCCTGTTGGGTCTGGGAAGGGTGGGGGTGAGAGCAGAGGTGCGGAAAATGGCAGAGATACGGGTGCGAGCCCGCTCGACCACAGCTGGGGGGAAGCCCCAATTGGAAAAGAAGTCGGACATCTCGATATCCTGGAGTGGAAAGCTTCATCATGGGGACAGAGGCAGAGAAATTGAGAAAAAGGGATCACGTCCTTGCAAGAGGCAGGGTGGGAGGAGCTGTGGGCGTCAGTGGGTTTATAGAAGATGTTGGTGGATAAGGAATCTCCTGAGATGGAGATGGAAAGATCAAGGAAGGCGAGAGAGGTGTCAGAGAGAGTCCAAGTGAATTAGACAGCAGGGTGAAAATTTGTGGCGAAATTTACGAAACCTGCACGGGTACAAGAGGTGGCACCAATGCAGTCATTGATTTAGCGGATGAAGAGTTAAGGAATGGGGCCGGAGTAAGCTTGGAACAGAGACTGTTCAACATAGCTAACGAAGAGGCAGGCACAGCTGGGGCCAATGCGAGTGCCCATAGCTATGCCCTTGATCTGTAGAAAGTGAGAGGAACCAAAAGTGAAGTTGTTTAGGTTGTGGACAAGTTTAGCCAGGTGGAGGAGAGTGTTCATGGAAGGAGACTGGTTCTGTCTCTGGTCAAGAAAGAAGCAGAGGGCAGTGAAGCCATCATGATGGGGAATGGAGGTATATAGGGACTGGACGTCCATAGTCAAGATGAGGTTGTGTGTGCCAGGGAACTTAAAGCTATGGAAGAGTTGGAGAGCATGTGATGTGTCATGGACGTAGATGGGAAGGGATTGGACCGGGGGGATAGGATAGTGACCAGGTATGAGGATACGAGCTCCGTGGGGCAAGAGCATGCGGAGGCAATAGGTCTGCCAGGAAGTCCTCCTTGTGGATTTTAGGCAGGAGTTAGAAGTGGGTGGTCCTAGGTTGCGGGATTATCATGTTGGTAGCTGTGGAGGGAATCTTTCATCTAGATTCCAGCATCTGCAGTCCTTTGTTTCTCACAAAAATACATCTGACACCATGTAAAGAATTACATATTTTTAAAAGCCATTTACATTAATCAAGGTGTAAATTATTGTCGCTACTTCAAGAACACTCACTGAGATTGAGCATAGCTGCATGCAAAGTGAGTCTTTCTCTCCCTGCCAAGCAGCATTCTTCAACTTAAGCCACGTTATTTTGGTTTTAAACTTTCAAGCTATCCAAGTTGTGTTTTTAAGGAGCTATAGAAGTGAGACATTTAGCATTATTTCCATTTAAAAGAAGTAAACTCATCTATATTTTAAAACTACCAGTAGTCTTGATATTTGAAAGTAGTTTGCAAAGTAATGTCAGGAGACAGAATATTTTAAAATCCATTCAGCCACTTTGTCTTCAGTAGGGCCTATGCTAGTTTTTGATGGTTAGTATATTTACAATATTTGTATAACTTGTACTACATGCTTAAATTCATTTTCATTTTAATCTATTAGTTACGAAGTTTGTAAATCTGATGGTTGGTATTTAATATTCATTACTAGTGAATATTATAACATTACAAGAAGTAAACTCAAAGCAGTGTCAAATTGTTCCAGTACTGACTATGACATTTGGTGAAGGCCATTCAGCCCACTAGGTCTATGCTGGCTCCCTAGAGGACAGTCCCATCAGTCCCATTGCCCCTCTCCTTATTTCCATGTTGCCCTGCAGCTTCTGCCTGCTCACATACCCATCAACTTCCTCTTTTTGAGTTCTTGTGTCACTTATCGACGCTGGGAAATTTAGACTAGCTTATTAACCAACCAGCACATCCTCAAGTTGTGTAGGAAACCAGAGCACCCAGGTGAACCCCATGCAGTCATGGGGAGAATGTGTAAAGTCCACACAGACAATCCATGATCAGGATCAAACCCTGGTCCCTAGAGCTGTAAGGCATTTATTAATCTTCAAGTGGATTGCTTCCAGATCTGGATTACTGAAGTAGTACAGCTTACAGATCAGGAGTAAAGGTACGTTTATGGCAAGTGCTATAGAAAAGTTAATTAAAATTAAGACTTAATCTTTCAAGAGCCTAAATTATAACAACTGCCTTCCTTCATTTGCCTAACTATATATTTTTTCATTTGTATTCCTGAAATATGAGCATTGTTGGCCAATTGAGAAGGTTGTGCTGAGCCTTTCACTTCATCCATAGAGTCATATAGCACCAAAACAGGCCCTTAGGCCCAGTTGGTCCATGCCGACCAAGATGCCCCATCCATGCTAACCTTATTTGCCAGCATTTGGCTTGTAACGTTCTAAATCTTTCCAATCCATGTGCCTGTCCAATTGTCTTTTAAAAGTTGTTATTGTGCTTGCTTCTTCTGTCAGCTCATTCCACAGAGATACCACTCCTTGTGTGTGTTTAAAAAAAAGTTGCCCCTTAAGTTCCTGTTAAATCTTTCCCCTCTCCTTAAACCTATGCCCTCTAGTTCTTGATTTCCCAACCCTGGGAAAAAGACTGAGTACATTCATTCTGTTTCTGCCCCTCATGATTTTATACACCTCTATAAGATCGCCTCTCAGTCTGCTGTGCTATAAGGAATAAAGTCCTAGCCTGTCCAACCTCTCCCTATAACTCAGTCCCACAAGTCCTGGCAGCATCCTTGTAAATCTTTTCTGCATTCTTTCCAGTTTAATATCATCTTTCCTATAGCAGGGCAACAAAACTGAACACAATACACCAAGTGTGGCCTCACCAGCATCCTGTACAACTGCACTATGACCTCCCAAATTTCATACTCAATGCCCTGACTTACGAAGGCCACTGTGCTAAAAGTCTTCTTCACCACCCTGTCTACCTGTGTTTCCAGTTTCAGTGTACCATGTACTTGTACTCCTCCTGTTCTACAGCACTCCCCAGAGCCCTGCCTTTCACTGTGAAAGTCCTACTTGGACTTGACTCCAAAAATGCAACATCTGCCACTTATCCATTCATTCAGTTAATAGCACTCCCATTAAGCTGGTGGGCCAGGGGATTGAGTATTTTGACACAGTGACAGTCAAAGAACAGTTGGTGCTAGTACTACACAACACAGTGGAGACAATCCCCATATGAAGGTTGGGCAGTGCAGTGTACTATGACCAGTACAGTCATAGGCAGATATGAGACACAGAATGATAATCATGAGGACAGGTTCAGTTGTTTCTTCTCTCAGTTCTGCATACTATTCAGGTAACTACATGTCCTTCAGAAGTCAACCAGCTTGGCCACTGATTGTGAAACTGATGGACATTGGAGTTTGCTCATTCTGTGTATACTTTTAATTCTTTGGGCTGCTCCAAGTGGTGTTCAAAGGGCTGATGAGAAAGCCTTTGCTTACATTGATGTTTTATTTAACTTTTTCAACAATGTCAAAATAAGCAGCACTCCATCCACTCCTTTTTGTTTACTTTGATTCACTCTGATTTGTGTGTTATGGCATCACTCTGTTACTAAATCATGCAGTCATGTCATTCAGTGATTTGAACTTGTGCTAATGTGCTTTAAGTGCCGGGGCCATTTTTTAGTCCTAGTCTGTCATTGGTCAACCCTGTTAGATCCCAGCAAAACACCCTGTGATTATATTTATATTGGTAAACTACTAAAGCCTCGGTCCTCATTGATTACAGTGATCCATTTTGACCCTGACTTAAAATATGCAGTTTCCAAAATGCAGACTGCTCCCATTGGTTGGCCATTGTATTCTGGTGCTTTTGGGATCCCTGGAATAAACATCAATGTCAACTTGCTTCAGAAGGTTAAATGCTAAATTATTTCAGTTGTCCCTAAGTATTGTCCTGTCCAAGATTTTCTGAGATGTGCTGATTTATTATAATGGCTTTCATGTTGTGTGTAGACTCATTTGTTGCATACTGTGTGTTGTTACAAATTGAATACTGTACTGAATTAAGCCATTAGGATGGAGCAGAAATGTCAAAACAGGTCTTCAGAAATTAGCTCACATCCAACCCTCTGATTTGGGGAGTGGGTCACAACTCCTGAATAATGTTAGCACTTGGTAATCTAATCTGGAATCTGAGATGAGGAAAATGTTCTTTGTTGTGTGAATCTGCATTCTTGATGCTGGGAAGTTTGGTTTTGGTTTTGTCTTCTCCTCTCTCACTTACAGAAGAAGAGCACTTTATTTTTGGCAAATTACTTGAGTTTAGCCTTGATAATCACTATGTGCAATGGGTAGGATGAAGGCATAACGCTGGTGAAAATTGCTGTTTTCAAACAACGGGATGGTATAACTGTTCATTTTGAAGCTATCAATAGGTGCTGAGGAAAGCTCATATGAAAGTCCAGAAACAAGATGCTGGATATCTGAAATAAAGAAGATTCTGTAGGTCAGGCAGCATCATTGGAGAGCAAAACAGAGTTGACGTTTCATCAAAAAGAAGTTCAATGTCCTGAAAGGTTAAACTCCATTTCTTTCTCCACAGATGCTGCCTGACCCAGCGAGTATTTCCATTGTTTTCCGTCTTCGTGTCTAATGAGGTTCTGTGTACAGGGTGTTTATATTGACTTTTTCTTTTCATCTGCTGTGGTAATTTCACAGATCTTTGAATGTATTTGCAAATAAGGAGAAATAGTTACCTATAATCAAATACTTGTTGCAGTGTAATGCAATCACTCCTTCACAAGAAAGAGAAATTTTGCTCTGCCCCACTGGCCCTTCTAGTTGAGCTGCAGCAGTTTTTAGTGTGTGGGTGATTTTTAAATATTTTGAGCACAAAGAAATGTTCCTGATGAAGCAATGCCAGTGTTAGTTCAGATGGTTATAAATCCTGCTATCACTTTGTATTAGTGTGGCCAAACCAGGTGGAATGAACTGAAATGAATCTCAGTGAGTAACCTTTGTTCAGCATACACCTGGATCCAAAACTTTCTGTTTAGAATAAATGTAAGGAAAAATATTTGTCCTTATGCAGCTGATTAACAATCCAGTGATTCACTTTGTTTTTTCACACCACATTTGCACTATATTTTCCTGATGTTCAAGCTTTGACCTTTGCTTCACAATCCCAATCCTATATTTAGCCTTGCAAAATCTTTCAAGTATAATTTTTTTCCTTGAAGTGCAGGCGATTCCTTTAGGATTGATATTTCAGTATTTAAATTATTAAAAATAATTTCTTTTCTTAGGAGTCGGCACACCCTGAAAGTTCGAGAGCATAAAGTGTTGGGCCCATATGTGGATGGCTTGTCACAGCTGGCTGTAACTTGCTTTGAGGTAAGTATTTGGATCAATCTTTACACTTCTAGCCTGAATATTAAAGAGTCTGTGGGGAAAGAATGACAGCACTTCCCAAAAAAAACAGCTTCCAGTGATGGTTCATGCTCCCTCTTTGGTTTATAAGTTTTCTATGAAAACATTTTATTTGATTTTTATTATAAAACTTGGTTCTGCACAACTAGCTAGATATTCTCTGTTGATTAACAACAAAATTCAAAATTATGTGGACTGCATCATTTCAGGCTTTTACAAAGAACATTTCTTAACCTTTTGATTGTATCACTTATGAAGTGTGTTCTATGATTGTTTCAGTTGTTTTGAAAAGATGAGTATCTGAGGTTCCTTAGATTTGTGCTTAGTAGAGTTGCAGCCTACTCTTGAACTTGTGATACAGCTAATTGTGAAACAAATTGTGCCAAGATATTGGACTTGGTTTAGAAATGCTTATATGTGCATGTAATTTGTTTCAAAGTGTGTTTCTACAGGCTTCTTGCTAGACATGGATTAATGCCTTATTGGAAAGCAAACTCATTGTTGTTTTCATTAAATTTTCTAAATCCATCGTTTGAACTTTTGACGTGTTTAAAAATTGTTAGTTCATTTAATGCTTGTTATTTGAGGAAAATATAAACTCATAACTACAGATTTTTTTTAACGATTAGCGAGACAAAAAGTCTAATATACAGCTGAGGAAATGAACAGGTGATGTGGTCTTGGACCTCTATATCATGCTGTGTAACCGACCTTGAGTGCATCAGCAAATGATATAATTAGTTTCTATCCTCCACCTTTTGTGGAAGTTCCAGTCCTTTGGTCCGTGTCCCCAAGTGCAACCTCTAGTGGTTGTGTAATACCTGTTTAGTGTTTTGTATGCTATTACTTAAACAGTAGTTACCATTTGAGATTTTAGGAGTCACATATGCCTTGTCTGAAGAACAAAATGGAAATCTTCTTTCCATTTTCTACTGTATTCAAGATTCTACTGTATTTTGTGCACTTGTATGTAGGTATCAGAAACACATTATTACAATGTGTTTTGACCTTGCCTATTGAATGAAGGAATGCTTTATGGAGGCGTTTTGAAAGTTATTGTGTGATTTAAAAAAAATTATTGTATGTACCATTCCCCCATGCATTTTCCTGTATACTGTATGAGGCTAGGTGTGGTCTCTGCTACCTCCCCTTCTCCAGGCTTGGAGTTGCAGAAAGCTCAACTCATCCCTCACTATCCCGTGCATTGCCACTGAATGGAATTCATCTATTGATCAGAAGGATATGTAATTCTGAAGTGTTTTCAGCAGCCCACTCAAATCCAACAGACGAGTCTTGTAGGAGCACTGCTATTTGTTTATTGACTTAAGGTTGACCATCAGATAATACAAAGGTCTTGGTTATTTTCTTTCATATTTCTGGTGATATAATTCTTTGCAAGCTGTTTATTTGTCTTCAACCTATATAAAAATGTTACTTGCAATCTTTCAGTCATCATTTTCAATTTCTTTTGGACATGCCCTAATATCCTTTTACCTAGCTTAATGTCAGATTCTTGTTTAATGCTCCGAAATATTTTGAGACTTTTTTTTGACATGAATGCAAAGTACTGATGCTGATGGAAATTCAGTCCCAGAAGATGAAACAGTTGGCTGATGTGATGAGGAAAACAAAAAGCCCATACAGTCAATTAGAAGACTTGGAGTGCAGATGTCCAATCAAACGTGTTTCCAAACATGAAGCAAGATGTAGTATCTTTCATTCTTTGCGATTTGATGTTAGAATTACCATCAGTTTGGTGACTTATGATTAGCACAAGTCTAATATCCACTTTCTCTTTGAAATGCAAGGAACAGTGGAGCAGGTTGGACTGATTGTGATTGGGGTTTAGAAGAACAGATTCAGAAGGGGCTTGAGGGGTTCAATACTGAGAAAATGCTCCCTCTGTGGGGAGATCTGGAACTCTGAGAGTGGGGCAGTTTCAGAATAAAGAGTCACCCATTCAAGTGGAGATGAGCAGGAAGTTCCTTTCGACACAAGTTGTAAATCTTTGGAGCACTCTGCCATAGAGTTATAGAGGCTGAGTCCTTGAATTTATCCAAGGCAGATATTGACAGCTTTTTAGACAATAGAAAAGTTGAGGGTTATGGTGAACAGGTTGGAAAGTGGAATAGCAGCAGAGCAGATCAGATCAGCCACAATTCTACTAAATGTCAGAACTGGCCCAAGAGACTAAGTGGCCTACTCCTGCTCCTAATTCTACAATACTTGCTCGATGCAGATACGAGACTTGTTTGTTTCAACTGCATTGTATTGATCTGAAGAAGGTTTTGGTTTGACATAGATTAGTGTAGCATAGTAATCCTGTACTTTTTTAAGTCTCCCCTTATCAAGGGGAGGAAAATGTTTTGTCAAAGTGTCAAAATAACTTTGCCTACAATGCGTCTATTCTGCAAATTTTAATGTACTGTTCTGTATAATCAGTGCATTTTATTTATGATATTTTGCAGGATATTGAATCCTTGATGTCAGAAGGAAACAAATCACGAACAGTTGCAGCCACCAACATGAATGAAGAAAGCAGTCGCTCCCATGCTGTATTCAACATTATTTTAACTCAGACCCTATATGACCTACAAAGTGGTGTAAGTTTGTGTCCATTTCCTTTTAGATGAGAAATCAGATAGATTAGTATGCCTGCTTGGATATTTATTACTTCCTGTTAGCATTTGTTGCAAGTTTACTGTAACCATTTGTACTTCCTTTTTAGACTGCTGGAGAGAAAGTGAGTAAGCTGAGCCTTGTGGATCTGGCTGGGAGTGAGAGAGTATCAAAGACTGGAGCTGCAGGGGAACGGTTGAAGGAGGGCAGTAATATTAACAAGTGAGAGACATAAATCAGCAGTGTCATTTGAATATAAATAAACAAGTGTAACTTTCTATTGAAAATTGTGTGACTTCAAACGAGTGTCCTCAAAACCATTCATTGTGTAAATTTTCAAACTAATGTCTGTTCGTTTGGACTTCTTTTCATCTGAATTGATAGCACATTTGCTGTCTCATAGAGCAGTGGATTTCAGCTCACTCGAGAATGTGACCATATAATCTTGGTTGACATTTGAATACAGACCTGATTGAGTGCTATTTTCAGTGCTGTTGCCTTTGGGGTCAAACATTATACCAAGCCATGTCTGTTTTTACAAGTGGATATAGCTAATCCCTTTGATACTTTGTGAAGAAAAGCAGGAAGTTCTCCTATTATTTTCCTGATTATTTCCCCCTCAGCCATTGTTACAAAACAGATTAGTCGGGCATTCATTCATTTCTGTTTTATGGGGCTTTTCCTTGCATAAACTGGCTGTCATGTTTTCCCAAAAGTTATTTGCACATGGATCTCCATCCTCCTAGGAAATTAAATAAGTACTGAGCTTTGCAACTATGGTTTGGTGTTTGGATTCAAGCTTAATTAGTGATTTCATTGAATAAAGAAAGAAAAAACATTTAATTACAGAAACACCAATGAAGGGTGGTAAATTCAAAATTGGCCACTAAGAATCAGAGGGGAATGAATAGTTGTTAAACAGTTCATTGCCTTATAATGCGCACAAGATTTTTAACTAATTTTTATAATTTCCCAAGTGAAAACTTCACATAACTTGTTAAATTTCTTATATGTTTAACATAATTACGTGCCTCATGGATATGAGTTTTGTTGTGCTTTCTTCTCAGATCCCTTACAACTCTAGGGTTGGTTATTTCTGCTTTAGCTGACCAAGTGGGAGGAAAGGGCAAAAACAAGTTTGTGCCTTACAGAGATTCTGTACTCACCTGGCTTCTCAAGGTATTGATGTGAATAGAGAGTATGCATTAAAGGAACTGTATATGGTGAAAAATACAATTGCATATTTGCACACCAATATCAAACGCCAACTAATATATATAAAGAAAACTACTTGGGAAGTGGACTTGCACGCAACTTGAGCAACAAACAATCTGCTGGCGGAACTCAATGTGTTGAGCAGCATCTCTGGGGGAGGGGGAGAAGGAGAAGGAATTGATTGTTGCTCCAGATTCCAACATGTGCAGTCTGTTGTGTTCTCATTGCATGCATCTTGGTCTTATTGGCTAACAATGATCTTGTTCTTTGCCCAGCCCTGGTGAGGTTAAACTATAGGCCTCCCAATATCCAGCAGGAGCTAGGAAAACAGATATGTAGGCAGATTGTGGAAAGGTGTAAAAACAGCAGTGTTATTATAGTGGGTGATTTTAACACCCAATATTGACTGGGACTCCTATAGTGCTAGGGGTTGAAATGGGGCCGAATTTGTTAGCTACATCCAGAAGGGTTTCTTGAAACAATGTGTAGTCAACGAGGGATGGACCCATATTCGATCTTATACAGGGGAAGGAGTCTGGCCAGTTGATCAAAATTTCACTGGGAGAGCATTTTGGGAACAGTGACCATAATTCTATAATTTTTAAGATGGTAATGGATGATAAAGATAAGATTGGTCCTCAGGTGACATTGCTAAATTCGATGCAGGCTCATTACAAGAGTGTTAGGCAGGAACTAGAGAAGTTAGATAGGGAGCGTCAATTTGAGGGTAAATCCACATCAGACGTGGGAGTCATTTAAATGCTAGTTGATTAGAGTTCAGGACCAGTATGTTCCTGTGAGGATGAAGGATAAAGATGGCAAGGTTTGGGAATCTTGGATGACAAGAGATATCGCAAGTTTAGTCAAGAAGAAAAATGAAGCATTTGTAATATCTAGAAAGCAGAAATCAGACAAGGCTCATGAGGAATACAAAAGAAGCAGGAAAGAATTTAAACAAGGCATTAGGAGGGCAAAGAGGAGCCATGAAATGTCCTTGGCAAGTAGGATTAAAGAGAAGCCTTCAGCATTGCCTACCTACATTAGGAGCAAGAGGGTAGCAAGGGAAAGGGTAAGTCCACTCAAGGAGAAAGGGTGTTTATGCATGGAGCCAGAGGAAGTGGGTAAGGTCCCTAATGAGTACTCTGTATTGATATTTACCAAGATGAAGGGCATGGATGATGGTGAGATCAGGGTGGGCCATTAGAGGAAATGGAAAGTGTTTTCTTGGTGTATTTTGGGGGTATCCTGAAGTTAATGTACATGGTACATTGGGTTAAAAGGAATTTGTGTCTACATACTGCATTAGATTCTTCCAGTTTTTGGCAAAACAATAATTATTTTTGCTTTGTATGCCTAAAAGTTGTTAAAATGTGTAAATTTAAAGAAGTATTTAATTTCAACTAGAGGGAATGGTGTAACAAATTATGAGTCCAGTGAATCATCATTAAACTGCACTTTTTGACTCTGGGCATTTGTTTGCTTTTCATAAATCGGCTTGGTTGCTTTGCCATCTCTGAGTCAGAGGGTGTTGGCTGAAGTTGGATTCCAAGACTTCAATATCTAATCCTGCCTTAGTTTCCACTGCAATACTGAAGCTCAGTCATTACCTCTTAAGCCTCATGTTAGGCCAGGAGGTGCTTGCACATTAAAAATTTCCTGGTAAAGTTTGGAAAATTGCTGAGAGTGCTGCTATGAATTAACATCAGAATTGTAATGCTGTACCTGGAGGATCTTGTGTAACGTGTCTGATTGAATAACAAGTTACATTTCAGATTGGCTCATCATTTGTCAACTAAATCGGATGTTGGAAGTGCAAGGCCTTTTTATTCATGAATTTAGCTCAGTGAAACAACAAAGATGTTGGGAAGTTACATCACACTCCCTTGACTTATCCCTTTTTGACAAATTTTAAGTAAACTTCGGACTGATTTACCTTCTTGCCAAAGACTTCACTCTCAAAATCGAAGGCACTGAGCACTTTAATTGCATAAAATAATTAAATGTGACAACTGTTAATTGGATTGTACCATGAACATTTAAGATTTGGTTGACTATGTTTCCAGTGGGTGCTTTTGTTTTTACACTTTGTTAAAGAAGCATATCCATTTTAAAGCTGCTTCCGTATCCAAATGTTTTCTTGTTAAATACCCTTTAGCCTATTTTTTAATATAACTTACATATACGTTCCCCTTATTTTATATATATGTGAAGGTTAAAAAGGAGCCCTATAGCCCTGAGCAAACTGACAGGGGAGCTCTACCTCATTTATTAGCATTGCTGAGTATGAGCATGCCAGATGGCCTGAAGGTTCGATTCGAGCAAAATTATTTCCATGGACTTTTTTGGAATCTGTATTAGTTTAGTGGCTGTTTTCTTTCAGCCAGTAATAAGAGGAAGATCATAGCAGCTTCCAGTTCAGATTACTAGCTGACATGAATTTATTTATTTTGTTTGTAAATGCATCAGCTTAAATAAGGAAAAGATTTTTAACCCATAGGATGTTAGGCAATGTAGAGACCTGGTCCCTATGATTCTATACATATTATGTGTATTGACCAATCTCCAGTGCATTTTTGGAGAAAGAACTGCAAACTTTGCTGGTGTCTTGGACAAAGTCTTTGATCAATCCAATCCTCCTGAAATAGGTTATTGGGTCATTAGCTTGCTGGTTGAAGACCTTGATGGGTATGGGCTGGCTGTGCAACTTCTCTACGTTGCAAAAGTGGTTGCAGTTCAGCACAAGTCCATAAAATGAGATAAAGTATTATATAAATAAGTTTTTTAAATGAGTAAATCATATGAAGAGGTAAAGGATCTGTGTTTTTAATTATAATTAGCACAAAAATGTGATGGTATAAAAGCAGATTTTTGGGTGTTCTGACATTAAAATGCTATATTAAAAATGATGTTCATGAATACAGTGAAACATATTTGAAAAGTGAACAAATTATTTTGGTAATATTTTGTGTTTCTATATTAATAGACTTACTGTATTCATCAGTAACAGACTTTAGATATATGCTGTTGCCACATCCCCAGAACTGATTATATTATTGATGGTAAATATTTATATTTGTGAATTAGGACAACTTGGGAGGAAACAGTAAAACTGCCATGATAGCAACAATAAGCCCAGCCGGCGACAATTATGAAGAGACTCTGTCTACGCTGAGATACGCAGACCGGGCAAAGCGCATAGTAAACCATGCTGTAGTGAATGAGGATCCTAATGCCAAGATCATTCGAGAACTCCGTGAGGAAGTGGAAAAACTTAAGGAACAATTAAGTCAGGCTGAGGTAAGAAGGTGAATGAATGACATTGGAGAGAAAAACAGAGTATATTTATGACATGATTTCTTACCTTAACATAAGCCAGAAGTTTGGTTCATTTAGAATACTAAGTCAGTTATTAAATGTTTATTGTTTAAGCTTTTATCTTTATTAAGTTTTCACTTCTTTCTTTGCTTTGAAATATTGAGCTGAATTGTACTGGATCCAGCCCACTCTCTGAATTGGTTGCGAGGGGGTGCCTGCCAGTGCATCGTAACCTTATCTGGATGTGGAGCAGCAACTGAGCTGACCCACTGTACCCAAGAGACCTCTCTCAAAACCAAGCAGTCCTGAAACAGAGACTAGACCTTGGGCAGCTGGTGGCCTTTGAACTGTTTTTAAATGGCTCTGATGTTCAGAGACAAGTAGTCTTGCATTTTTTTAAAATATTATTTTAAAGTAATACATGTAATTGAAAACTTTAAGAAGGGAAGAAGCAAGCTATTAACCGGAGTTTACCTTTTCACTTGGGATCAAATGAATAAGGTTGTTCTTCTTCGACCAACCACACAAAGTTCGTCTAAGTCCCCTCTGCTCAAGGCATTGATGCTTCATTGCTGAACTCTAGTGATTTCAGCAGCAGAGTGGGAGGTCAATGTGACAGCCTGTCTCTGACTTTCATGACTGCACAGCCACAAAAAGTTGGAGATGAACTAGGCAGAGAAGAGCAGCTGGCCAGTGATTTCCACTGGACCCTCTGGTAAGAGGTGAGAAAAATCCAGCTCAAACAAATTCTGTCTGTATGACAATTTTCCAGAATTCATCATTCATTCACTCATTTTATTTCTGATGAATGAACTGAAAACGAACACAGGTCTGTACTGGTTTGTTGTGTTATTACTTTCGAGAGTCAGCCTAGTTGGAGCAATTTGAACTGCCACCGTATATGAATTTTGCAGGGACTGTGTCCTGATCTAGTGCCTGATTTACTAATAACTTTTTTTAAAAGCTTGCATTTTATAACATTTCAAAGAGGATAGTCAAGCGTAGAACCTGTCTCATGTGAATGTCAGAATAATGTTATCAGGAGGGAATAACTAATGTTGGCCTCTGCCACCAGAACTTTGAAGGACAAAAAGTTACAAAACAATATCCTTCTCATATCTAAAGAGGATTGGTATCTGGGTCATCCAGTTTTGGAACCAAGTACCTGAACCATATTGGTTTGGACAAGTCCCAAGTTCACTTTCTGATTTCTACTAATTGAGCTAATCTGAAGCAGAATCAGGTTATGAATCATGAATTCAATCAGACTATGAAGAATGTTTGTGTGCAGAAGACAAAGTACATCTTCAACTAACTATGCCTTTCAATGAACATACATGAGATGTTTAAACCTAGAATCAGCTGAAGATTCACTTTATTGCCTCTGCCCTGATGAAGTTTCAGCTATAACTTGAAGATCATGGAATTCATTTCTCTGTATAAATTGTTGTTAACGCATATTAAGAATGACTTAATCTTTTTGTGTCTGTCATTTAGGCAATGAAAGCGCCAGAGCTTAAGGAGAAATTGGAAGAATCTGAAAAACTCATAAAAGACTTGACTGTCACTTGGGAGGAGAAACTGAGGAAAACAGAAGAAATTGCTCAGGTTTGTTTGTGGAGGAAAATGATATCATGGGTTAAATATATTTTGTATTAGGTAACAACCTTAAGTTCAAATGAGCCACTTGCGCCCATTGCCAATGTAGCTATTATTTGTGGTGATTATTTGTACTTAAACATATTTTCTTTTGATGGAATGACATTAAATTTCTCCAGTTTTTTTTTTGATATGATTGTAGTGTAGGTGATGATTATCCCACTGCCACCCCTCTGTGGTTTTACTCTAAAAAGGTGCATAAATATGACAAGAGGCTGGTCAATATTATAGGACTTCATCTGGTTTTGATTCAAGTTTTATGACTCAAATTCAACTTTTATGAATTCTACCATGCCTGAGTTCTCTAATGTCATTTTTTTAATTAGATTAACGACTCAGGTTTTAAAGATTCCATAACAGTAACACTGGGAAAACCAGAGCAGGAATTTGCTTTAAGAAATCAGTAACTTTACATACACCTATTTGTGCTGACATCTCAATCTGATCGTTATGGGTAGACTTGATTTTTTTTTGAAGAAAATGGTAACACAATATCTCTGGGTACTTCAGCGTTCTGTTCCAAAAATCAAAAACAATGTTTGAAATCTTTGCTGTGTAGAAGTTAATTTCATCAATAAATAGTCTGATGGAGATTTGCCATTAATTTTATCTGATCACAGACCTGTGAAGTACAGTTCCCAATGCAACATTTTCTGATGATGAAAACTTTGTGTATTAATGGTAAAAATTGAAAGGATTAGCTTTCTAATGTTTTCTTTCTGCTGCAAGTCACAGAGTTGGGGTCTCAGCACTTTTTTTTTAATCTTAATATTTAAGAGTTTTTGAGATTGGGCTTCTGTAATTAAATATTCAATGAAACCTGACTTCAGATTTCATTTTGATAAGTCAAAATTTGTTTGTGCTTTTTTTTTTGAAAGCAGACTTTGCTATTCAATTTCTATCAAGCTAATCTGAGGTGGATTAATTTAACTAGTTACCCAGGAATTTACGTTTGGCAACAACTGAATGTGGTTAGACTTCTTGACTAACTGCTGTGGTTGCACATAGTGAGCATTTACTTTGAACTAAAAATGAACCAATTTTACAGTCTCCTCCAGAAAGTAAAATTGACTTTGGCAAGTGTTTTCTATGCAGCCTGTCCTTTGTATTTTCCAGAGAAAGGCATCTTTTGTTGTGTATATAGCTGTGTTAATTAGAATCTGTGATCACATTTACAAGAGAGATTTAATAGCAGTCTTCATGTTGAAGTCACTTGAAATTATTACTGCCAAAGGGTCTAAAAGAGCTTGATGTTTGTGTCTTTAATTAATATGGGCCAGGCTAGATTCATCAAATTTGTCCATTGTTCTTTTCTGTAACCAAATCTATTCTCATATTTTTAAAGAATCTATGGACTCAAGTACGGGGGTTAACTTTGAAATACTAGCCTGATTGTATCTCTTCCCAAGCTAAAAATGAGTTGATCTGATTTGTAATTTTGATACAGGAAAGACAGAAACAGCTTGAGAGCATGGGTATTTCTCTGGAGTCTTCTGGCATTAAAGTTGGTGATGACAAATGCTTTCTGGTCAACCTGAATGCTGACCCTGCACTCAATGAGCTTCTTGTTTATTACTTGAAGGTGAGCATTCGTGTGAAGCACAAGCTGTTAACAATGCTTTATGTGTAACAAGTGTTTAAGCTGTAGGAGTATAGCATAAGTGGAGGTTTCAAACCAGATCCCAGTTAGGTGGAAGCCCATGCCACATGTGGTACTGTCTGCTTTCTCCATCGTGGACTCCATGGTGCACAATGGGCCAGCTCCATGGTGCACAATGGGCCAGCTCCATGCTTGACTATCCTGTCACACCCTTTGCACAAACCCTTTGCAGCTGTGAGGCTCCTAGCCATTTCAACAACAAAAAAAAAAGCCTTCAAGTTCTTTTTTCAATTAAACATTAAAAACAAATGTTCTTAAACTGCTGATAATTAACAATAAAAATACATAATCAAAATAAAGAAAATGAGCTTAGCTAATCTTAACCTTTTTAATGAAAATTGGCATCCTCTTATAAATGAATGGGGTCATAGAGTACTACAGCACAGAAACAAGGCCTTTGGCCACTTCCATGCCAATCTGATCTTCTGCCTAGTCCCAGCTACCTGCACCCGGACCATATCCCTCCAGACCCCTCCCATCCACGTACCTATCCAAACTTCTCTTAAATGTTACAATTGAACCTGCATCTACCACTTCCACTGGCAGCTCATTCCACACTCACTCCACCCTCTGAGTGAAGTAATTCCCTCAGATTCCCCTTAAATATTTCACCTTTCACCCTAAACCTATGTCCTCTAGTTCTAGTCTCACAACCTTAGGGGAAAAGGCCTGCATGCATTCACCCACCTAATTTTGTATACCTCTATAAGATTTTCCCTCATTCTCCTGTGCTCCAGGGAATAAAGTCCTAACCTATTCAACCTTTCCCTATAACTCAGGTCCTCAAGTCCCAGCAACATCCTTGTAAATTTTCTCTGTGCTCTTTCAAGCTTATTGATACCTTTCATGTAGGTAGGTGACTAGAACTGCACACAATACTCTAAATTCAGCCTCACCAATGTCTTGTACAACTTCAGCATGTCATCCCAATTCCTGTACTCAGTTCCCTGATTTATCAAGGCCAAAGTGCCAAAAGCCCTCTTTACGACCCGATCTACCCGTGACGCCACTTTCAAGGAACTATGGATCTGTTTTCCCAGGTCCCTTTGTTCTACCATACACCTCAGTGCCCTACCATTCACTGTGTTAGTCATACCCTGGTTTATCCTCCCAAAGTGCAACACCTCAACCTTGTCTGCATTAAATTTCATCTACCATTTTTCAGCCCATTTACCCAGCTGAAGATTACTCTGCAAGCTTTGATAGCCTTCCTTGCTGTTCACTACACCCCCGATCTTGGTGTCATCTGCAAATTTGCTGATCCAGTTTACCACATTATCATCTAAGTAATTAATATAGATGATAAACAACAATGAACCCAGCACTGATCCCTGCGGCACACCACTAGACATAGGCCTCCAGTCAGAGAGACGACCATCTACTACCACTCTCTGGCTTCTCCTGCTAAGCGAATGTTGAATCCAATTGGCTACTTCATCCTGAATGCCAAGCAACTTAACCTTCTGGACCAGCCTCCCATGCAAGACTTTTTCAAAGGCCTTGCTAAAGTCCATGTAGGCAATGTCCACAGCCTTTCCCTCATCGACCTTTTTGGTAACCACCTTGAAAAACTCTAAAATTGGTTAGACATGACTTAGCATGCACAAAGCCATGTTGACTATCCCGAAATAGGTCCTGTCTATCCAAATACTTATATATCCTGTCCCTTAAAATACCTTCCAGTAATTTACCCATGACTGACATCAGGCTCACCGGCATACAACTTCCCGGCTCATTCTTGGAGCCTTTCTTGAACAATGGAACAACATTAGCTATCCTTCATGCTGGGTGAGGGTAATGCCGGATAAACCAGCTCTAGCTGGTGCGAAGCCAAAACACTCGTCACAAGATATATCCACGTGTGTACATCAGCTCTGTATGTTAGCTCCCTCAACGCCTCAGTCTCTTTGCCCCTGCCTCTTCTTTCCTTTTGTTATGCTTTTTCAAAGCTGTCTCTTGTCACAATTGTATACTTCTTTTCCTGGCATGGCAGCAGATTTTTGTAAAAAGCAATCCCATGAAGCATCTTGAAATACTTTACGATGTTAAGGATGCCATGTGAGTGTTGGTAAAGGATTGTATGAATAGAATTACATGGAAATGGGCTGTTAACCTACTTCTGTCCTCATCCTTCAGAGAGTGGAATATAGTGCAGTTACCTTGTATACATACAGATTTACGACTCTATTAACATTTCTTCAAAGCTTTCACATTATGGACGTGCTGTTCTCCTTCATCACTCTGATAATGTTCTAAATAGGGAGATTATTTCTGAATTGTTTATTGGCTGTTTTAACAACTGCTTTTGGATTTCCCTACAAGTTGAAACATCTTTGCAAAATGCAACTTGCATTAAAGCTTTAGATTGGGCACATTAGAAACACAAGAGTAGCATTCTAGTTACACAAGGACGTCGGAAATAGAAGCAGAGGAGGGCATTCGGTACCACTTTCCTGCACTCATGCCATATTCCTTGATTCACTTCCTATCTAAAAATTTATTGATCTCAGTTGTGAGTAGACTCATTGACTGACCCTTCACAGTGCTGTTGAGTGCAGAATGTCAAGGATTCACTACCTTCTGGGTGAAGACACTTCATCTGAAATTTGTTCTGAATGGCTGACCTTTTACTTTGAGTCTGTAACCCCCAGTCCTGGAAGCCTGAGCCAGTGGAGACGTGAACAATGTATCTATCCTGTCAAGCCCCTTAAGAAGTTTATATATTTCCATGAGATCAGCTCCCATTCTTCTGAGCTCCAGAGAGTAAAAGCAGTGTCTACTTAATTGGTCCTCGTACAACAACCCCACCATCTCCAGAATCCCTTGTCTCCTCTCTGCACTTCCTCAAACGTTGTACATTGTTCCTTGGGTAGGAAGACCAGATCAAGGCACAGTGTTCCAGGTGCAGTCTCATCAGGGCTCTCTGTAATTGGAGCAAGATGCCTCTGATCTTGTACTCAAATCTTCTTGCAATAAAACCAATGTAGCATTTGCCTAATTGGTTGCATGTTAACTTTCAGCCATGTGTGTACAAGCATATCCACGTCTCCTAAACACCAAAACTTATCAATCTCTCACCAATTTAAAAAAAAATATTTTTACTTTCTTCTTTCTACCAAAAAGGAAGATTTCACATTTTTCCATTTTATATGCCATCTGCCATGTCCTTTCCCATTTACTTGGTCCATCCATATCCCCTGAGGCTTCTCTGCATCCTCCTAACAGCCCACGTTGACAATTTGTTTTGTATTATCAGCAAATGTTGAGAGGCTCATATTTGATCTCCACATGTGAATCATCGATCTGGATTATGAACTGGTGTGACCCAGCACCAGTCTCTGTGGCATTCCATTGGTCACATCCTCCCAACCCAAGAATGACTCATTTCATATACCTCTTCTCTTTTTTCAGTTAATTGGTCCTCATTTCAAGCCAGTATATTATGGTCAATATCATATGCTACAAGTTTGTTTAACAATCTTTTGTGTGTTGCCTTTTCAAAGACCTTTTGAAAGTCCAAATACATCATGCCATTTGGTTCACCCTTGTCTATTGTGCAGTTTTCATCCTCAAAACAAAAATATCAACGAATTTGTCAAATATTATTTGACTTCCATATATCCATGTTAACTCTGCCCAATCCTATTATTGTTTTTCAAATGCCCTATTAGCATATACCTAATAATAGATTCTGACTTTCTCTGTAATACTGATATCAGGATAACAGGTCTATAGTTTCCTATATTCACTCTCCTTCCTTTCTAATTAGTTGTGTTAAATTTTGCACTTTCCAATCTGTGAGAAACATTCTTAATCTGTAGGATTTTGGTAGATGATACCGATTGAATCCAGTATCTCTCTGCTGCCTCCTTCAGAATCCTATAATGGAGGTTATCAGATCCTTGGAATTGATCACTTTTCAATCCCATTAACTGCTTGAATACCAGTGATTTTTTTTTACTAATTGTGATTCCTGTGAGCTCATTTACTCCAGACCTATTGTCCTCCACTATTTCTGGGAGGTTCACTGTGTTCTTTTTCATACACATCAGCATTACACCAGAGTTGCTGCAGATAAATCTCAGGGCATTCAGCTATGTGGATTGCTATACAACCAGAGCACTGTTATCTTCCTTCTGCCATTGTCTTATTTCCTGATATAATTTCTACTGTCTCCACATGTAAGGCACCTACATTAACTTCAGCTAACCTTGCACCTCTTACAATGCAATTAGCACTCTTAACACTTAGGCAGTTGCACAGTAATGTTTCTATCGTTGATCTACCTTCCCAAATAGTTTATAGCTCCTCCTCCGGTTCAAATGCCCAATTTATAGAACAGTACAGCACAGGAGTAGGCCCATCGGCCCATGATATTTGTCCAAACTAATTAAACTCTTAATTAAATGCCTAACTAAACTAATTCCTTCTGCCTGTACAATGTCCATATCCCTCTATTCCCTGCACATTCATGTGCCTAACTAAGAGCCTCTTAAACTTCTCTATCATATTTGCCCCCATCACCACCCCTGGCAGCGCATTCCAGGCACTCACCACTCTTTGTGTGTAAAAAAAACAAAAACTTGCCCCACATCTCCTTTGAACTTGCCCCCTCTCACCTTAAATGCATGCCCTCTGGTATTAGACATTTCAGCCCTGGGAAAAAGATACTGGCTGTCTATACCTCTCATAATCTTATAAACCTCCACCAGGTCTCCCTCTCAGCCTTCGCTGCCTCAGAGAAAACAACCCAAGTTTGTCCAACCTCTCTGTATAGCATGTGCCTTCTAGTCCAGGCAGCATCCTGGTAAACCTCTTCTGCACCCTCTCCAAAGTCTCCACATCCTATAATGGGGCGACCAGAATTGAAGGCAATACTCCAGGTCTAACTGGAATTTTATCAAGTTGCAACATAACTTCCTGACTCTTGAACTCAGTGCCTCAATTAATAAAAGCAAGCATGCCATACGTCGTCTTTACCATCCTATCGACCTGTATGGCCACTTGTAGAGAGCTATGGACTTGGACCTGAAGATCCATCTGTACATCAATACTGTTAAGGGCCGTGCCACTAACAGTGTAATGTCCCTTTACACTTGATCTCCCAAAGTGCAAGACCTCACATTTGACCAGAATAAACTCCATCTGCCATTTCTGTGCCCATATCTGCAATTGATCTATGTCCTGCTGTATCCTTTGGCAATCTTCTATGTTCTCCAGAACACCACCAATCTTTGTATCATCTGCAAGCTTACTAACCCACCCATCTCCATTTGTGCAGCCCATTCATATGAACAAGGTTTGAGAGACTGGTGGGATGGATTTGCTGGCTGCTACGGGGCTGCAGGCATCTTCAGCTGGGTGGGAACTCAGTTCACGGCAATATCATTTCATCTTGCAGGGAAATCTGAGTTAAGCTCCTTGGTTTAACTACACTTCGCCCTTGGTTGGCCTATGTTTTTATTTAAATATATTGCCAGGTGGCCACATTTCCGACTTGTCAACTGTTCAGGTTGCGTACGTTTCCCTGTCGTAATCTGGGGAGGACCTGTAAATACTCCTCCGTCAGCTTTTCCCTGTCTTCCACAATATTGACAACCAAATATTTTGGGTTAAAGTTAGTGGCATCATCTTCCTAATTAGATGAAACTGTTAGGACTGTTCATCATAGCACAACCCTTTCCTCTATTGATAATTGTCATTTAATATTTAATTTAATTTTTTTAAAATTTTAATTTTACTTACAGTGTGGTAACAGGCCCTTCCAGCCCAACAAGTCCGCGCTGCCCATTTTAAACCCAAATTAACCTACCCGTACACCTTTGCAATGTGGGAGGACACCGGAGCACCCGGAGGAAACCTACGCAGACATGGGAGAATGTACAAACTCCTTACAGACAGCGACGGGAATCGAACCCTGATCGCTGGCGCTGAAATAGCGTTGCGCTAACCGCTACGCTACCATCTTCTTTATCATCCACCATTGATTCAGTATATCTGTGTACACTAACTTCAAGTGAATGATGAATTGACACGGAAGTCCTACTGTGGGTCTTTGACTTCAGTATCCATTAAGATAAATGTAATTTTGTATGAGAATTGCATATTTGGTCTCTGGCTTGATGAATTTGTTTTCAATTGGGTGTGTGTAGACAGTCACAAAGCACATAATGTTCCCTAGATATACCGTAAGAAAGTTGTAGTGCAAACCTAAGCTTGTAACTATCCCCACTCCACCCACAATTCTATGCCAAGTGTAAGGAATATAAAAACTAGGAAAAAAAACGAAACAGTCACTGTGCTTGTGTGCAATTAACTCTCCCACACGATTAAATGAGATTTGAGTTGTAGCCTCCCACATTGTTGCATGGTTGACTTGGTTGGTTGTGTATTTGTGGTGTGATTACAAGTGATTTTAATGACTTTTCTCAACTTCCAAGTCAGAGCAGTTAATGCAGGATAGTTTTCCCTGCCAGTCATCACCTTCCTTCTGCAGGAAGCATGGGTCAGAATTTTTTCCATAGTGTTTATGTTGCAAAATCACCATGTCCTGGTTTCTGCAATTTTATGAGAACAAATTATGCCTGCTTGAAAGTACTCAGCCAGTGCAAAAAGTAGTCTGTTTAAATATACCAATTTGGTTCAGTAACTTTTTTTCTTTTTGCTATATTTGTTATTGCTACTACTTCGGCTTTAAGTTATGCTTTGACTCTATATTCAGTTAGGTAAAGGTTATGATTAAATATTTGCCAAGCCAGTGTGCATGGAAACACTGATTCATGTCGGCTGGCTGAAGTGTACTGTGCTGTACATGGTATGAATGTTTGTAGCCAAGTGCTGACCTTTTTACACTTCTGTTATTCCCATCAGAATCACACCAGAGTTGGTGCAGATGAATCTCAGGACATTCAGCTTTGTGGAATTGGTATTCAGCCTGAGCACTGTGTCATTGACTTCACTGCAGATGGGGATGTCATTCTCAGCCCAAATGAAAATGCCAGGTAATCAGTCAAAATTGAAACTATCAGTCCAAGCCTGCCTCCTGAACAGTAACTGAGCTTGCTGTTTCAGCAATGCAGTTGTCATTAAATCCCAGCGCAGTGAAACCACGTGGAATCTGAGAAAGGGAGATATTGTGCCATGTAAAAAAAAAGGGAGATTGTTCAAAACAAACAGTGTGTCACTGGCACCAAATTGGAGACTGCATTATACTTTGGATTGTAGGCCATTTAGAGGATCACACAATCAGTAACCTATCTTTTTTCAGGTGCCGATTGGCTTGGTTGAATTCCCAACCTCCTGTGTTCCATGTGATTGCCAGTATTGTTTATCTGTTGAGGTTTGGATTCTCAAATGCAGTTTTCTTATAAATTTGGTTTGTACATCTGACCTTTGACTAAAAGTTCTGATTTACTTATCATAGTATCTATCATGGCGTTATACTGTACTTCCTTCAACTGTTTGCTTTCTTCACAGCCTAATAAAAATGGATTCCCTGAAAATAATTGTCATTTTTATTCCCATTCATTGGTCAAAATTTGAAAATCCAATTTTAACACTGAGCTAGCTTTTCACTGATAGGCACTACAGTTTAAAAAAAATTGGAGTTCCTCATTAAATTGATTACTTTTAGCTTAAGTTTTTAGCACCGATTGGTTTTTTTTGTAATAAATTATGAATAAAGTATGCATTTTTATGAACAGAGAGGAGTACAAAGCTATGACTGCTCCACTGGTACTTGTAAGGTCTTGGGACGTAGAACAGTACATCACAGGAACAGGCCTTTCAGCCTACAATGTCAGTGCCAACCATTATGCCAAATTAAACTAATCCTATCTGCCTGCACATGGTCTATATCCCTTTATCCCTGGCCTGCTCATGTGCCTGTCTAAATGCCTATTAAATGTTGCTATTGTATCTGCATCCACTTCAAGTTTGAGGCTGGTATGTGAGAATTACTTTGTACTACATAGTCATATGTGCATAGCATACTTGGGTATGCCTGATATTATTACATGGTGCCGCCTCATAAAATGCTCAAGTTTTATTCCATGACTTGCATTTCTACTCGTACCACATAGATAACATCTGGATCTTGCCATGTTGTCCAGATTTTGGGTATTTCTACAAAAGAAATGTTTGGAAGTTTAGTATTGGGTGTAATCTATCTTTGTATTTTTCTCCCTCTAAGAAGGTAATTTTTATACAAATAATCAATATCATGCATTTTATTAACAAAAATGCTGTTGTGAAACACTTGACTGGTTAAGTACATTGGAGGTAAAGGAAGAGTAACTTTTGTACAACTTCTGTGTATAGTGCCTATGCTATTGAATTAGTGGCAGTTGAAAACAAAGTTTAGTCTGCTACATTTTGCATTTTTTGTGATGATAATGGAGAAGTGGTGGAAGAAATATCCCCAAAGAAGATGCTTAAAATGTAGATAAGCAATGTGACATATAGGTTCCTTTTAGGATTTTAGGAGAGATGTATCAAGGTAGGGACATCGACAGGAGGGAGTTCCATGTATGAATTGCTCATAAGCACTTTTTAATGTCAAACTGGAGTGTAATGGTTCTCTGAAATGTGGTGTGTCTTGACCAAACTCATTTCTGTGTGTCTAGAATATGTTCTAAACAGCTTAGTACTGATTGGCTTTCTATTTTGCTTCAAATATCCTCAGTTGTTGTGCAAATCTCAAAGCAGTGCCTGACTTTGAATTTACAGGTGAAATGTCACAACAGTGACCTGAATGGTTTATTTACATCATTCTACTTAGCAGGTCTAGATTAAGATACTGAGACTGAATCCTGAATTTCTGATAATTTAACATTTATTTTTCAGAACTTGCTTGAATGGTGCTGTGTTACAAGCTCCAAACTCTCTCTGGCATGGGGATAGAATCCTATGGGGAAATAACCACTTCTTTAGGTATGTTGTATTCTAATTGAGATAATGCATTTATGAAATGTTCATTTGATCCACTGCTGCTCACAAACATTTTGAGAAAATATGCATTATTGCTTCTTATTATCATCTCCACTGTTACCTTTTCTCTCATCTCCCTTCTTTTGTCTATCTCCCTTCTTCGTGCCTATCTCATTTCCATTGTCCCTCTACTTTTGTATCAGCCTTTCCTTGCCTGTTTCTGCTGTCTGCTCCCTTCCCCATTTTTCTGTTGAAGTGATGGATTTTTTTGAAGATTTTTATTCATTTTATAAATCAAGTAGCAATGGTTTGTGACAGTGTCATGGACTTGCATCCTACAATACTTTTAATGGAATATTTCAGAAACAAAATGGAAATTGTGCTTCCTCAGGAGATACAAAAGATTCTGTCTCTAAAATAATTAAGAGGCAAGAAAGATTTCTGTTGACACAGATATGAGAGGAACTTGTGGGGCTTCCTGACCCTGATCATTTTACCTGAAAACCCACTTCACCTTTGCAATAGTTGTTGAAAAAGAATTTGTGCACAATGAACAGAACAGTATCAAACAATCTGCTGGAGGAACTTAGCAAATCGAGCAGCATCTGTGAGAGGAAAGGAATTTCGATGTTTCAGGTTGAAACCCTGCATCAGGACGGTTATAACTGCAGGATGGAAGCTGTCCTTGAGCCTGGTAGGCTCTTCACTCTCAGATCATTAGGAGGAGAGTTATGTCCATTTTGACTGTCTTGACAATGTCCATTAACTATTTATACACTGATAATAAATAACTCCACTCACACAATCTCTATGGTTTGAATGAGATCGCTGATTCCTAATGAGTCCTGATGCAGGGTTTTGACCTGAAACATCATCAATTCCTTTCCTCCCACAGATGCTGCTCGACCTGCTGAGTTCCTCCAGCAGATTGTTTGTTGCTCCAGTTTTCAGCATCTGCAGTCTCTTGTGTTTCCTCTCAAACAGAACAGTATGTTTGTTTTAGAACACAGGATAAATGAAAGGCTACATAGTTAAAGCGTATTGCAACACGCTGTGTGCCACCTTTTCAAATTCTCCCTCATCTCCCCATCTGCACACTTCATTGAAGTGGTCAGGCTGGTATGATTTGAATAGATTTTACTTCTCAGATCTCTGACCAGGCTGGTAGAAGTCTCATCCCTTTTAGTTGCAATGATTGATGAAGGTTGTGAAAAATAAGTACAAGCAGCCGTGCAGCAAGAGGGCCAGTGGGTGACTGTACCATCTAGTGTTCAGGACCTGCTGTCTGAGGCAGTTGGTTGTGGGGCACATTTGAGGGTATGGCCAGTGAGCCAGTGGTGTGAGTATAAATGCTAATGCAGCACAACACTTTCTAAGTTATTGGTGCCATTGGCATTCGCTGGTGTTACCCAAATTGCACAGATGCCATTTGTGGTTTCTAGACCCCTTCCAACTCAAATGATCAACTCCTGCTCAGCGAAAGTCTTGTTGGCCAGAAAGAAATTAAAATCTGCAAAACAGCTAACTGGATGATCCAAGGACAGTGGAAGCAGATAAACCAAATGTCTTTGTTCTTGCCATGTGGTTGAAGCAATGGAGGCTGCCATCTTGTGAGATTGTTCTTGCAGCCACCATTTTCTGAATTGTTTTGTGAACTGGTTCTTGCTCAGGGATGGCTTAATCAGAACAATTGAAAGTGGACACAGTGAGGTCCCAACCAGTAATCTGCTAAACCAGAGATCATTTCCAAATAAGAAGCTGTTCATTTGGTTGGGTAGAAATGGCAGGCTTATGGAAAGAACAGCCTGTGACCTGAAGTAACCTGAGCCTAGTTTGGCTCACCTGGCTAAACTGGTCTGATTCAGGGAGAACAAAGAAAGTTACATGAGCCACAGGTCTGGTGGAAGAGCAATAAAGTAACATTGCTTGTAGCCTTGGGCCAGATCCAATGAGAAGCTAGCCAGATAAGTCTGAGCCAACAAAATCAAAACACAACAGTTCAGTCTGACAAGAAAGAGGATAAGAATAGAAGATTTCAGGAGTAGAAGCAGCAAAAACTCTGACCAACCACCACAAGTGGATGACCCCATGTCGGAGATTACGTCGGGATCAAGATGGCCAGCATAAACTCCTATTCCTGGGTATTACCTTTTCTATTCTTTGACTGTTTAGGGAGAGTCAGGAAAACCTAGTGCATGTGTGCACAGATATTTAGTCTTGTATGAATTGCATGCTTGTTGTTAACTGAACCAATAAAGTTATTTGTCAGTTAATAAGATTCTCTCTGTGCCTAACCAATCGTTATTGTTGAGGGTAGTTATAGGCAACAGTCTGCTCCCTGGTGATAGTGCAGAGCGTCCATTGTCATTGTTCTGCTCTTGAACAGCAAACTGTTCCCCAGGTGTCAACAACCAGACCTCTGATTGCAGTAACTCGTATATCACTGAGGCACCAAAAACTTTGGTACCTCAGTGCAGGATGACACCTTCTCCATCAACCGCAGGAGGGTTGGGACCACCTGGCACTGAGGATTTGACTTGTCTCTGAGTTGTGTAGGTCCAGTGTGAAATAAATTCAGACATTTCAACACCTTTCATATTGGGCAAGAGCTCACATTATAAAACTGATCATAATTTAACAATCTTATTCAAACCATAGAGTTATCTGTTGTGTGAGTGGAGGTATTTATAGTCAGTGCATAAATGGTTAATGAACATTGTCAAGATGGTCGAAATGGACATAGCTCTCCTCCTAATGATCTGAGAGTGGAAGAGCCTATGAGGCTCAAGGATAGCTTCTATCCCGCTGATAAAATACTGTTGAACAGACCTGTTGTATGACAAAGATGAACTCTTGACTCACAATCTACCTCGTTATGGCCCTTGCACCTTATTGTCTACCTGCGTAACTAAGTGTTTCTCTGTAACTAAGTGTAACACTGTATTCTGCATTCTTTTATTGCTTTTCCTTTTGTACTACCTCTATGTACTTTGAAATTATCTGTATGAATGGCATGGAAATCTTGGTACATGTGACAATAATAAACAATTACCATTGAGTGCAACTTAATGGGACACAAGTTCAGGATGTTCAAGTGAAAGCAAAGCTGGATTCTGCTTGTTGGCCAAATAGTGGAAGTGTCACTATATAAATATAAATATGCTGTAGGAATGAAATCATTTTTTTACATAAATAGAATTAACCTACCTATGAGGAAGAGGAGAGACAAGTTAAAAGAATATGAGATTGAGACGTATCGAGAAGGTGCTACAGAACAGGATGTGGAGACAGCAAGTGAAGCTTCATCAGAACCAGACTATAATTACGAGTTTGCACAGATGGAAGTCATGATGAAAGCCCTCAGCTCTAACGGTGAGTGGCAGATTTTGTGGCTAAATTCTCAGACACCAGAATTGTTAAATTAAAAGGATCACAACTTCCTATTCCCCTTAATCCTTTTCAGGTTTGCAGTACTCTTTGTTGGTGGGTGGTCCTCATGCTAAGGCCCTATCTACAAAATGGGTTGATTTCAATGTTGATAATAATTCCTTCCAAACATCATGTCCTAGTGGTTATCCTCAATTCAATGATAAGTGATTGAATCCACTAATTTGAGCAGCTGCACCATCACATGATCTGCCACCCACCACTTGGTGGGGTCTGGTTCTTGTGTGTACTTACTATGTTTGGAACTTGGACAACGTTTTTAGACAAGGCGGACCCAAGAAATACATTTGGGGTCAGTGAACTGCTTGGGTGTGATTTGTACTTTGCCTTGATTTAATGTCTGTTGAGCAGGGTGACATCTCTAGCACAGAATTCCCCTCTCTATATCACTGGAATGTCAACCTGGACTTTCTGCTGAACTCTGGAATGGAACTTGAACTGATGACCTCTTGACTCAAGAGACCAGAGCATGATTACTGAAACATGGATGTGGCAACCTGAATTAAATATGTTTAAATAAATGGTTATGTTTCTTGAATTTCAAGAAGAGTTGCTGTGATATTGCAAACTGGTCAATAGGTCTGGGTCCTATATATTTTAAAACATGTTACATTGAAGTGCTCTTGTATTGTATCTGTGTATTGAAATGCATGACCCAAAAGCAACTTGATTTGTTGTAAACTGTCATTAACTGCCTCCTGTTATGCTTTTGCAGATCCTGTGCAGAATGTTGTGCAGATTCTTGAGAAGCAGTACCTAGAGGAGAAACAAAATGCACTTGAGGAGCAGCGGTTAATGTACGAGCGTGAGCTGGAACTCCTTCGTCAACAGTTGTCACCAGACAGGCTGCACCGCCATAGCATCGAGAGATTATCGTACACCCCTCAAACTGCACAGCAAAATGTGAAGCTTTGGTCTGAGGAGAGGTATGAGTGTCCAAACAAAATGTGGCAATTTGTCTTGCTGAACTATGTACAGTAGATTACTTCAATATCCATCACTCCCTGCCCTCCCCCAGCCCCCACACACATACTTGTTAAACCCACCTGGGTCAATTTCAGGGCCTTTGTGGTAACAAATGAAACTGAAAGTGCAAGAAATTCCAAAAGTACTAAGTAATGCTGTGAAGGTACTTGTCGTGTACATATATTTAAAGCCATGGAATATTTAAAGCCATGTCACCTGCCCTCCTTGATTTCTGGAAGAGTGCAGACCTGGTTAATTTCTATATTTAAACATTTAATTATTTATCTTGGCCTGCCCATTCCATTTTATGTTTTCTCTCCTGACAGTTGTATGATTTCCATGCAAGGAAGACTGTTCATAAAGACAAATTGCTGAAAATACCCAGCTGGTCAGTCAGCATATGTGGAGAGGGAAGTGAAGTTGAGTTTCACTCTTGATCTGAAGAAAGACCTGAAATGTTAAGTCTTTTCTCCCTCTCTCCACAGCTGCTGCCCAGCTACTGAGTTTTGCAAATGTTTATTAATTTATTTAAAATTTCAACTTCTGACACCCCAGTCCTTCTTCCTTCAACAAGACAGGAGAGTGATGGAACGTTCTCCACTTACTGGACAAATCCAGCTCCAACAACACTCAAGAAGTCCCCAAAATACATGACCATTACTCATCTAGGTACCTTAGACAGCATCTCTTGGACCCACAACTTGTACCAGTCTGAAGGACAAAGGCTTCAGACATACTGTATGGACGCTATCACCATTTGGTTTCCCCTCCAAGTCACAGACTCAGACTGGTCCTTTTGATGGGTCTAAATCCTGGAACTCCTTACCCAATGACACTATGGGAGTACCTTCCCTATAAGGTATGCAGGGGCTTAAGGCAGTGCTCATCACCTTCTCCTCGAGGACAATTAGGAGTAGTTTAACACTGGCCTTGCCAGCAATACCCAGATCCTGAAAAATGAACAACTTAAAATAAATTGCATAAAGTGATCCATCGCAAAATAAAGTCACCAGCTGGAGGCATTTTTCATTTGCCAGAGTCGCTAAACTTAGTGGGAAAGGAGAGGAATATTGATTCATTTTTTCCTGTTATAGGGATCAACTGTTCCGTCACAGTCTGGCGAAGTTGAGAGAGCAGATAGTGAGAGCCAACGCTCTGGTGAGAGAAGCAAACTTCCTGGCAGAAGAGATGAATAAGCAGACGGATTACCAAGTCACATTGCAAATCCCAGCAGCAAATCTCAGTGCAAACAGGAAGGTAGGCAAATTCTATGATATTGCTTGAAAACTGATTATTTTAAGACAGCCAGCATTTGTTTTTCTTCGTCAGTTATAATGGGCTATTAGTTTGTTAAGGTCACCTCTTTTGAAAGTTAACAATCAATACCCGTTGGAGGGTCAGGTTTTGTTTGGGATTGTTGCAAAATCCCAACTATGTGGTCAACTCTTCCTGCCCCACATGTGGCTTCATTTGCCACTCAGTTATAAAACAATTGCTGCAATAAAGTTTGAGCAAATTCACTACAATTGTCTTGTGGGAACTGAAGATGGACGATTATGGGAGTTTTGCCATGATCACCCTTTAACCAAGGAAAAATAAAAACAAAAGCACTAGAAATGACATTTATTATAACAGCTTGTGTTCTGCATGCTGTACTTCGTGGAAAACTCATCAGAGGATGCTTTTGTAATTTTGCTCTTTGGTCACAAATTATAGAAACAGTAGCATTCTCCTGCGTTTCGTAAAAATTTTGTGTCTTTTAATGGATCCTGCACTTTAAACTAGAGCAAATCTGGTTATAATATATTGTGTTTATAAAATTTCTAGACTCAATGTTGATCCTTCACGTGGAAGCTTAGGAATGCGGTACATGAGACTCTCACTTAACCACTTGAACTTGGATCATTTTTTGATTGATCTATTCTAAGTTACTTTGGACACTTGGGATAACCTATGCAATGTTCCAATAATATTTCATTGGGTCATGAAGAGGTGGGAAGCAGGCAGAAGGTGGAAAGCAGGAATGTCTTTGCCATTTTGTTATGGTATTCTTCAACTTCTGTTTATTCTGTTAAACCACCAATCAAACAATCTTTTTACTATTTTTATCTCATCCTTTTCACACCTTCATTGTTGTTTTCTCTCTCTCTCTCTCTCTCTCTCTCTCTCTCTCTCTCTCTCTCTCTCTCTCTCTCTCTCTCTCTCTCTCTCTCTCTCTCTCTCTCTCTCTCTCTCTCTCTCTCTCTCTCTCTCTATATATATATATATATATATATATATATAAAATTTCTGTATTCATATATAACTTTAATATTCTTCCTATCACGGTTGTTTTTAGAAGTGCTATCAAAATGATAATTCTGTGGCTTAACCAAAGCCTTGAATAAAATCACATTTTTGTGTTCAATTTCTTTGCACGTTAAAGATTGACATCTCCATTTCTAGCTTTGTGGTTTTTTACATAAATGGAAATGCTCAAATTTAAAGGATAATTGTGGTTGTTGGGTGAATTGATTTGCAAATCAGTCAGTTCCCCAGCAGCCCTTCACTTTCCCAAAATCCTGATTGCCAAACCATTGATCAACTGAATTCACAGCAGCTTGGCTACAACTTTAAATTATTGCTGATCGTGGATTTATAATATGCTGCTGTTGGCTAGTACAGTTCCCCATGTTGTGAGTCATAGAGCAATACAGCACGGATACAGGCCCTTCAGCCCAACTAGTCCATGCCAACCACGGTGCCCACTCAGCAAGTCCCAATTTCCTGCAGCTAGCAAGTGGCTACATTTTAGAAGTAATTCAATGCATGTGAATGCTCAGTATAAAACAAAATACATTATATAGTTGAAGGTGTTTTATTTTGCATGTGACATCCTTCCATAATGTATGCACCCTGGACAGTTCAGTATGGGCAACCCCCATTTTATAGAGAGTTGCATTACTAGAAGACAGCTTGTGTCGTGATTTTTCGTAATGCAAAGCCATGTCATCTGCACATTTGCCAAGAATGCAGATTGAAAAAAGAAATAAATTTTGTGTTTATTTATTTACTTTCTTTTCCCCCCACACAAATTCCCTGAGAGCGAATTTTATTCCATATCTTAAACTTTTTGGCAGTGATTTGTGAATCCTGTAAGGCCAAATTTCTATAACCTGAACAGCTGTAACATGGGTGTTCCCTGTATTTAATTCACAGAAGGTATTATGTTGCTGTTTTTTCAAGGGAATGCTTGATCTAAATCTACAGATGGTTACTTCAAGAGAGGCCACTTCAGTTATCTGTAACTTACACCCTGCAGTGTTCAATCATAATCTTACAGTACAAAAATGGGCCTTTTGGTCCACTGAGTCTATGCCAACCATTTACACTAATAGAACATAGAACAGTACAGCACAGTACAGGCCCTTTGGCCCATGATGTTGTGCCGACCTTTTAAGCTACTCTAAGATCAATCTAACCATTCCCTCCCACATACCCCTCCATTTTTCTATCATCCATGTGACTAAGAGTCTCTTAAATGTCACTAATGTACCTGCCTCTACCAGCACCCCCGGCAGCACGTTCGACGCACCCACCACTCTCTGTATTTAAAAAAAAACTTACCCCTGATATACCCCCTGTACTTTCCTACAATCACCTTAAAATTATGCCCCCTCATGTTCGCCATTTCTGCCTTGGGAAAAAGTCTCTGGCTGTCCACTCAATCTATGCCTCTTATCATCTTGTACACCTCTATCAAGTCACCTCTGATCCTCCTTCTCTCCAAAGAGAAAAGCCCTAGCTCGCTCAACCTATCCTCATCAGACATGCTCTCCAATCCAAGTAGTATCCTGGTAAATCTCCTCTGCACGCTATCTAAAGCTTCCACATCCTTCCTATAGCGAGGCGATCAGAACTGAACACAATATTCTAAGTGTGGTTGAACCAGGGTTTTATGGAGCTGCAACATTACCTCGTGGCTCTTGAAATCAATACTCTGACCAATGAAGGCCAACATGCCATACGCCCCCTTAATGACCCTATCAACTTACAAGGCAACTTTGAGGGATCTATGGACTTGGACCCCAAGCTCCTTCTGTTCCTCCACACTGCTAAGAATCATGCCATTAACCCTGTATTCTGCCTTCAAATTCGACCTTCCAAAGTGAATCACTTCACACTTTTCCGGGTTGAACTCCATCTGCCACTCCTCAGCCCAGCTTTACAGTGTCCCACTGTAACCCTCAACAACCTTCTACACTATCCACAAAACCACCAACCTTCGTGTCATCTGCAAACTTGCTTACCCACCCTTCCACATCCTCATCCAAGTCGATTATAAAAATCACAGAGCAGGAGTCCCAAACATGATCCCTGCCAAACACCACTGGTCACCGACCTCCAGGAAGAATACGCTCCATCTACCACCATGCTCTGCCTTCTATGGGCAAGCCAATTCCAAATCCACACAGCCAAGTTTCCTGGATCCCATGTTTCCCAACCTTCTGAATGAGCCTATCATGGGGAACCTTATCAAACGCCTTCCTAAAGTCCATATACACCACATCAACTGCTCTACGCTCATCAATGTGTTTTGTAATATCCTCAAAGAATTCAATCAGGCTCGTGAGGCATGACCTGCCCCTCACAAAGCCATGCTGACTATCCCTAATCAGACTATGCTTCTCCAAATGCTCATAAATCCTGTCCCTAGGAATCTTTTCCAATAATTTGCCCAGCACTGAAGTAAGACTCGCTGGTCTATAATTCCCAGGGTTATCCCTACTCCCTTTCTTGAACAGAGGAATAACACTTGCCACCCTCCAATCATCTCGTACTATTCCTGTGGCCAGTGAGGACGCAAAGATCATCGCCAAGGGCTCAGAAATCTCTTCCCTCACTTCCTATAGTACCCTGGGATAATTCCCATCTGACCCTGGGGATTTATCTATCTTAATGTTTTAACTTTAAGTTCGAACACATCCTCCTTCTGAACCAACATGTTCTAGCTTATCAGCTTGTTTTACGCTATCCTCACAAATGTCAAGGTCTCTCTCACTGGTGAATACTGAAGCAAAGTTTTCATTAAGGACCTCCCTACCTCCTCCGACTCCAGCCACGTGTTTCCTCCTCTATCCTTAATCAGTCCTACCTTCACTCTAGTCATCCTCCTGTTCTTCACATACGAGTGGAACGCCTTCGGGTTTTCCTTAATCCTACTCGCCAAGGCCTTCTCATGTCCCCTCCTTGCTCTCCTAAGTCCATTCTTAAGCTCCTTCCTGGCCACCTTGTAACTCTCTAGAGCCCTGTCTGATCCTTGCTTCCTAAACCTTAAGTAAGCTTCTTTCTTCCTCTTCACTAGCTATTCCACAACTCTTGTCAACCATGGTTCCTTCACTGTACCATCCTTTTCCTGCCTCAATGTGACAAACCTATCCAGATCGCCAGACAACCTCCACATTTCCATTATGCATTTCCCTGAGTACATCTGCTCCCAATTTACTGTCCCAAGTTCCCTGCCTAATAGCATCATAATTCTCCCTCCCCCAATTAAATACTTTCCCATACCGTCTGCTCCTATCCCTCCCCAAGGCGAGGGTAAAGGTCAGGGAGTTGTGGTCACTGTCTCCAAGATGCTCACCACCGAGAGATCTGACACCTGACTAGGTTTATTGCCTAGTACCAGATCCAGAATGGCTTCCCTTCTAGTGGGCCTGTCTACATATTGTGTCAGGAATCCTCGGACTCGCCTAACAAATTCTGCCCCATCCAAACCTTTTGCACTCAGGAGGTGCTAATCAATATTAGGGAAGTTGAAATCACCCATGACAACAAACCTGTTATTTTTGCACCTTTTGAAAATCTGTCTCCCGATCTGCTCCTCAGCATCTCTGCTGCTATTGGGGGTGCCTTTAGAATACTCCCAATAGAGTGATTGCTCCCTTCCTGCTTCTGACCTCCACCCACACTGACTCAGTAGACAATGCCTCCAGGACGTCTTCCCTTTCTGCAGCTTTGATACTGTCCTTGATTAGCAATGCCACTCCCCCACCTCTTTTACCTCTGTCCCAGTCCCTTTTGAAACATCTGTCACTGGAGTTGTGAGCAGCAGCTCGACCAGCTGTGCTGCTCTGCCACTCAGTGTTCCCTCCTTCAGTCGTTTCTGTTTTCCCTCCATGTTTTGGCTCTAGTTCATAATTTAAGTTTGGATTTTCCAACTAGTCTGTATTCTCTCAGTACAAATGCTGATGAATCTGCTCTTTCCAAAAGTGTTTCTTTTGTTTCAGAAGCTGCGTTCAATGCATATTATATTTTATCTTTGGTTTTAATGTAGATGAGCAAAGCGGTGTATCAGTTCTTCAAGACAACTTGCATTGATATTCAGTTTGTTCCATGCTTTAAATTTGTTGTTCATTCAAAATAGAGAGGAGCAATTGTAAGCGAATCCGCCATTCAAGTTCGACGCAAGGGTAAAGGTACCCAAGTGTGGGCAATTGAGAAGCTGGAGAACAAACTGATTGATATGAGAGATCTCTATCAAGATTGGAAGGAGAAAGACATGGTTGAATATGTGAGTGCAAGGAGTACATAAGTACATAACTGTTTGAGAGGGAGACTTTGTAATGTACATCATTGCTTAATATAGTATGTTGACATTTACCAATTAGAGTTGCCATATAAGAGTGGATATGTTGGGCATAATGGTGCACAAACATGCTACAGTATACCGTGCTGGAGTATGAATTTGTGTTTACAAATTCCATGCACTGATGAATTTCCACTCTTGGCCAAGCTGCTTGAATAAGGGACTGTGCTGCTTTGCTTGCTGATTAACTTCCATGCTGGGTGACTTCTGTTAACAACTGCAGGCTTATCCACATCTGATTCTAATTTGTTTGGTGTTCAAATATGAAGACTTTGACTGGGCATCACTATCAATCAGAAATTTTCTGAATCAGATTTTTATGGGTTTTAGCCTGTCCCAGAAAGGGAAACAGATTATCGAGGTTGACATCCCAGGCAGGGCTGAGAACATGCTGCACTGCCACAAGCACTGTTTTTCTGATTGCAGATTTAACCAAGACACTGTTGCCCTCTCAGATACATCTAAAGGTTGCCATGGCCTTTGTTTTTGAGGAACATGGCAAGTTTGTTCTACTTTTGTGTGCTTACAGGTTGTAAATTTGGCTTATGGTTTTTTTTCCCCCATATGTTACACCTCTAGAGTATTTATTGGTTGTTGAGCCCTTTGGAATATCCTGAAAGGCCCTTTATTTAAGTTATTGAGGCCAACTCAAGAACCTGTTCTAGTACAGTGAACAAGCACAGCCCAGGCACTAAAATGGGACACTTCCCATTCAAAGTAGCCAGGTTACTCACTGGATAAATTCATTGAGGGTGAAGGGATGGATTGGGATTTACTTCCAGGAAAAAGGTACAGAATGAAAACTGCCGCTATTAACTGTCATTCAAATCTACAGTATTGTCTAAAGTTCCAGTTTCACTCTTCCCTCTCCAAAATGGAGGGAACTTGCTTTCTTACTATAACCTATTCTATGTTTTTTTTCCTTAAATCCTACTTCAGTACAATAAAATTCTCAGTAAACATGGAGACCCATTCTACGAGGCCCAAGAAAACCATAACCTGATTGGTGTAGCCAATGTCTTCTTGGAATGTCTTTACCATGATGCAAAACTTGAATATGCTGTTCCCATCATCAGCCAGCAGGGGGAGGTGAGTGTTACCATAAATTGGTATAAACCTGAGCATTTCTTAAACCCTGCATCAATTTATTAAAGTTATGCCTTTCTGTACTTTAGCTAAAAGATAAACAGAACTGGATGTCGCTGTTTAGTTTCTGTACCAGCTTGATTGCAAAATATAAAACTCGGGGGAAGTATCAACATGATTTGCTCAGTGATTGGGGAGAAAGTCTGAGGGAAATGCGTAACATGGTAAAGTTTGCCCTATTGAATCAAGGTTGCTGGCCGGCTCCACGTTGAAGTAATGCGGGTTAATGGTGCGATTCCAGAACGTCAGGATGGCGGAGATGATTCCTCAGAGAACTCAAGTGAGAGTGGGAGCTGTGAAGTAATGGACAATAATGGTGAGATTGTGCACATGGCAAAGAAATTGACCTGCAGGGTAAGTGAGAATAAACCTCATTATCATTGCAAATCCCGGGAATACTGGTTGACCCGTGAGGAAAGTTAGTTTTGTTACATGCATTAGATGATTTTTTTAACATCAAACAAAGTTGGAGGGGGGAGGAGAGGGGAAAAAAAACATTCAGACTCACTATTTCACACATCTTGAAAATTTGGTTGAAAAGAACATTCAGTTGTATATAATTTTCCTAAATCTGATGATTTTTTTTGATGGTAGAGGTTTCTACTTTCTAAATTTCAGACTGATATGATGCTTGGTCTTTAAGTCCACCACCCCTCCTCTACGACCACTGCTAGTACATGGTTAGATTTGGTTAAAATTAGAATGACCTGAATTGAATGTGAGATGAGAGATTAGGCTGGCCGTTCCCCAGCTGCAGAAGATGAGCAGTGTACATATTAACAGTCTTAAATTTCCAGCTTGAATGAGTGTCCAATTCTCCTTTGCCAAATATATGACATGAGGAGAATTAGAAAATAATCATTGTGAAGGAGAACGAAATAAAGGGGGTTTTAATGGTGACACAAGAGACTGCAGATGCTGGAATATGGAGCAACGAACAATCTGCTGGAGGAACTCAGTGGGTTGAGCAGCATCTGTACGGGGGAAGGAATTGTTGATGTTTTGAGACGAAACCTTGCATCAGGACCCAAAGCATCGACAATTCCTTTCCTCCCACAGATGCTGCTCGACCTGCTGAGTTCCTCCAGCAGATTGTTTGTTGCACCAGAGAGGGTTTTAAATGCTTGTTCAAATCGTGGAACTCAGCTGCCCTAACCCTAACCCAATCTCCAGTAACAAGGTCAATGAACACGAGGGATAATTTTCCCACTGCCCGCTAACTAACAACCTAACCGTAAAGGTGTGGGCCATGTCAAAGTCGCAGTTGTTTGTGACTCTGAATCTCCAGTAAGAGAGCAACAAGCACAATGGGGATCATTATTCCTCGACACCTAACCCTAATGCATGTTAATTTGCAGAGTGTGTAGTTTTCTTTCTTGCAGTGTTTTCATTCTCGTTGCATTGTCTCTTCCATTATTGTCACTTCTGCATTTCTTTTTGTACTACTTCAGTTTGCACTACTATGTACCATCCTGTTGTTTTGAGCTCATCACTGTTGTATGTGTTATTAGCATGTATGCTGTTTACTCTGTGAGCTTTACACGAGCCAGGAAATTTCATTGCACCCTGGTGTATATGAAAAACTAATCTGAATCCTCTTCAAAGGGATATTTGAAAGCACTTTACAGAGCAACTAGGCTATGTGTATTTCCTAACCAAGGGTAAGAAAGAAAAATGGGGGAAAAGCCCAGCTGAAACTTTAGTCAAAGAGAGGAGTTTCAAGGCAGTAAGCTGAAAACAAGGTGGAGATGCTGAGGGGGAAAGCAGTGGGTAGAATATAATGATTGTCTAGTCTGTGCAGGAAATGGGGAATAAAATGAGGAAGAAAACAACAACTGCAGATGTTGTAAAGCTGAAATAAAAGCAGAAAAAGCTGGTACTGCTCAACAGGTCAGGCAGCATCTGTGAGAGAAACGGGGTCAAGAATTCAGATCAATGACACTTCACCAGAACAGGTTAGTGACTCTTCATCAGAACTATAAAAGGTGTCTGGTGTTGTAGTGATAGGTGATGTTCAGAGGGGCATGGAGTGGTAATAGTGGAGGTATAGGAAGTCAGTGGAAGCATGGTAAGGTTTAAGGGTCAGATCTGTGGGTGAAGGAACAAATCTGGAGTTCTGTAAGAGAGAAAATGAGGAAGTTGAGGCATAGTGGAGAGGTTGAGCCTCCAGGTAATCTAAGCCCTGCTATTAGCTTCATTATAGAGGTGGATAATATTCCAAAGGTGACAGAAAATCGTTCTGATAAGAGATTGGAAATGTGGAAGGATAAGTTGAGGTAGAAGTAATAGAGGTGCCCAGGTGTTGGACATGGTCACAGTTTACAATATTAACTTGTGAGATTTAGGCTCTCATTTCTGCTGCGAATATATTGATATCAGTGATATTTTAGAATAAAACTGCAGTACAGAGTATATAGTTATACCATCCATTTTACAAAACAGCCTTGCACCTTATTTGTTAAGCAGCTGCACTAATGACTCTCTAATGTCAGCTGTTTTGTTTTCAAGCCTGCTCAATAACATATTGGCAATTATCACAGGGCCAATGCATGTTCAGCTTTCTGAACAGTTGTATATAATTGACAGAACTGTAGACCAGTGATTTGGAGGATGAGAAGAAGACGGTGCCAAAAACCAAGTTGCAGCCAGTATTAAAATTTAAGATTCACCTCTGAAATAAAATTAGTGCTGAAAGTGCACGATAATGTTTCTGCTACCTCTGAGGCCCAACACGAAGCTTGATACCAGAGTTCTAAACAGTCCATGAAAAATTCACAGCAACTCAGAAGTGAAATTCCAAATTTGGGAATAAAAACTTTGTATGCAGTGCCACCAGTAATTTTATTTTAATAAAGTTTGGGTTGGTGAGAAGTTCTCAAATTGCCACATTATCTCAACAGGTAAAAATAAAAGAAGCAACAGGACTGCCTATCAATCTGTCAAACTTTGTATTCTGCCAATATGTCTTCTGGGAGCACTCTGAACAAACAGTTGCACCCCCAATGGTCAATCCAGATATGCCTTCAATCAAAAACAAGGCCATTCAGTACACGGTGAAATTTGACCACAGTAAGGTGAGCAGGACATCATAAGGTCATGGATTTGTACAGCACAGAAACAGGCCCTTGGCCCACCACAGCCATTCCAACCTTTTGCCCATCTACACAAATCCCATTTGCCTGCATTAAGTCTGTATCCTTCTATGCCTTGCCCATTTAAGTGGATGTTTGTATGTGGTAATTGTATCTGATTCCATCACTTTGTCTGGCAGTGTCAGAGATATCAACCACTCTCTGTATATATAAAAGAAAATACCCCACAGGTCCCCTTCAAAACTCCTCTTACCTTAAAGCTATGCCCTCCCACTTTTGATACTCCTATCATGTGAACATATATTTTGACTTTCTATCTTATCTATGTCTCTCGTAATCTTATATACTTCTGTCAGGTCATCCCTCAATCTCCTTTGCTCCAGGGAAAACAAACCCAGCCTATCCAATCTCTCCCCATTGAACCTCCTCTACTCTCCAGCACAATCACCTCCTGTAGCCACATCCATCTGGTGTGGTGACCAGAACTGCATGTCGGATATGTATTTTGTTCTGCAATGGACGAAGCCAAAAGGCATTGTAATCACTGTTTTGTCACATGGATTATTAAAAGAATAACCTGGAAGACTGGATTGAAAACTGTAGTCTATTTCATTGCCTTGTTCTTAGTCATGAAGTAAGTGCTGTGTTTACATGCACCATTCCAGGATTTTGTGGTGCATGTTACGGAGGAATTTCTGGAGTTTATCTCTGAAGGAGCACTCGCTATTGAAGTCTGGGGCCATCGGTGTGCAGGTAATGGCAGGACTATGTGGGAAGTCGATGCACTGCAAGCAAAAACACGCACACTACGTGACAGGTACAGAGCAGCTTCCTGTGCATGATGCCCTAGATAATGGTCTTGGTTTTAATTTCTTTATTCTAAAATCTTAAGTTGTTCAATTATTCATTTATGTTTTATTATAGAAGGTGATATTGTCTTCCAATTTCGTATGTATACAAAATGCAGTTTCAAGCTGTACTCTTGGTGCTGGTTGATTCACTTAATATCTGAAATACTTGTTTTCTCTGTACTAAGTAAATGATGAGTTTTCAGTGCAGTAAATGGGGGAAACAATGCAAGTTTTGCATGGCTGTTTATTATGTCTCCTCACTGCACCAACCTATCATCCAATTAATGAATTCCTTGCGTAGTTTGCCTGTGGTTTCTTTCATTGTTTGTCATCATCCACGTTACAACTATGCTAAACTAGTTTCAAACATAGAAATTCAAGACCTTTCCAGTGCTGCCATTGTTTTTTTTTCTGTCAGAAGCAATCCTGTTGAGTTTCACTAATTTAGAGATATGAACAGTTTGGTTGAAAACAGTAGACTGTCAGTGCATCTCATTTTTAATATTTTGCTAATGTTCACAGCTTTGGGTAAAGACACATGAGGGGATATGGCATCCCACTGTTATTCAAGCCAGAGATGTTGATATAGGCTATGTGCAAAAGCTATGTTTTATCAGATTCTGTTGGTCAAGTAGCAATGCTTGGAACTCTTATCATATGTGGTTGGCTTTCTGTTGAAATAGGTGGAGTGAAGTCACACGTAGAATTGAGATGTGGATCTCAGTGCAGGAACTGAATGAAATGGGAGAATACACAGCAGTGGAGCTGACTCAGGCCAAGGATGTCAACACTGGGGGTGTCTTCCAGATTAGACAGGTACTTAGACTTTATAAGATATTGCTAATTGAGGAAAGGATTTATGTACTTCGTATGAGATCACATTGTAAGCTCCAATAAGTGAAAAGGTTAAATGCAAATGGCTTAAAACATTGACAGAAATTTGAGCAATTTATCCTTTATTTCCTAAGTATGATAATGATCTATGGATCTATAATAATTATCTATGATAATTGGTGCCATTTTTGTTTATTGCATCTTGTGAAGTAGTAATCCTGCAATGTATTACCACGTTAAAGACAGTATATAAATGTGAGTTGTTTGTGACATTCAATTATTTGAGAACTATTTTCATGCCTTTGTTTAGAGTTCTGTGGAGCTTTGCTTATGGTAGTCGGAATTCATCTTGTACTTTCATTACATGTCATATTCAGTTAAATTGAATTCCACTTTTTGTCTGTGCATTTTTGGTCAGGGCCAATCTCGTAGAATTGAGGTCATCGTTAAACCTGTCCAGCACTCAGGGACGTTGCCACTTATGGTGGAGGCTATATTGTCTGTTTCCATAGGATGCATTTCTGCCAGATCCACTAAACTGCAGAGACCCTTGGATAGTTATCAGGTAAGGGACTTGCTTAAAGTTAAGGGATCTTACACAGCTGGCTTACTGAGACCATGTTATGAACCTGAATTTTGATAATTTTTGTCGACAAATTGAAATATCTGGTGGTAAAACCTGAATAGCAAAAGAAATATGAATAATGCTCTGGGGGGGGAGAAAAACAAAAATAAGTTCATGTGTTATATTGCTTGCAGAGGGGATTAAAAGTCATTTTTCAAAAAAAAAAGGTGATTCTTGATGTGCAACAACATCCACAAGGATTCCTTTCATGGAGTTTGTGTTTATTGGCATGACTTGTAGTGCTATGTCTGTGCTAATCGATGCTGAAACTACTTTGTAAAATATGTGAAAGTTGTGGTGTAATATCCCTGTTTCCTGGAAGATACTTCAATTGCCAAACCTCTAAAGCATCCTCAAACAGTGCACCTCAGTCTCCAGAACTAGTCCAATTTTAATGAAATCTGCAGAAGTGCCAGCTGACCCAAAATAAAACAACGCTGGAACTTCAGCTGCATGCAAAATCACTGAGATAGTGAGAGAAGATGATTCACTCTCCTTTCTAATGGTTTTTCTCCCTCTTGGTATAAGGTTATATGTGATTCAGGATATATTGTTTTAGTGAGTCAATTAGATTGGATACTTGAATGTCATTGTTAATGGTTTGCTTTCAGATTTCCACCAAATGATTTTTTTTTTAAAATGAAGAGTTGATTGTTTAAAATTATCCTTGTATATTAATTTTTTGGAAGGGTGCTCACTTTGCATTGAAAGTAGCTTATGTTTCTTTAATTAGATGGCAATATTTTTGTGGGCTTTTTTTCTAAATCCTTTTGAAGTCAGAAAAATTTTCATGGTTAATTGCACTGAGTTCCATTGGTTTTGATGAATTCATTCATTGTCAAAGTTTAGTTGAAAACTGTTTTCTAAATTTCAGGAATTTCCTTAAGGGAACTATTAGTGCATGTAATGGGTTAGAGGAAATCCTGGTCATGATTCCCAGGGTTATCTTATTTAAACTAGACCATAAAACTGACTTTCACAGTTTTATTTTACAGCTCAGGAATAACTAATGCTCTTTGCATTATAACAAAATGTAATGTGAATTAATACCCTGTGAAAAGAGTTTCCATTAATTTGTTTACAATCCATCCAAATCTTGTCTCAGGTTACTACCGTTCAATTAATTTTTTGCTGTGTCAAGTGTGAATTTTTTCCTTTGAGTTTATTCCTTTCGATGTTTGCATAATTTTGATTAATCCAAAATAATCTGTACTTATTACAAATCATGTAAAACTTAAGTGATAAAGTAGTGTTTTGAAATGTTTCCATGAAGGTGTCTTTACTAAGTTTATTTTCTCCTGCCAGAAAGAGGAGGAGGAGGATATGGATAGTTACCAGGTATTGTTGCTACTATAAGCTATATGGCATGAAGCACAACATTGGCCAGCATCAGCAACTGACTCGCAACTTATGCAATGGAGATGGAAAAATTAGGTTTTAACATGTATTGTGTGCACTTTCTAAACATTCATGTTTTAATACCCAGCTATAATTGTCTAAGATGCAATAAATGTTGCATAGCACTGGAAATTAATGTTTCTTCTAATCATGCTTGACTTAACATTATGATAATTGTTTGAAGCTATTTAAAATGAGATTGTTATTTGTTACTAGAATCAGAACCTTTAAGTGGCACGGTTGATACGTGCGAGACAAAAGTTAATCCTTGCGTAGGGTGACTAATGGCAAACAATATTGATTTGTAGAAAGCTGAAGTAAATGCATGGGAATGAAGTTGGTGTGGGTCCATGCAGAATCATGTGTTATTAGGTTCAAATTCCATTTTCCACCTTCATGGTGATCACAGATACAAGAAATTTATGCTGTGTTTTCTTGCAGCCAGTGCGTCTATGACAGTTCGCCAACTTGTCACTTCAGTAATTTAGAATGCTGCTTCAAGTTTTGACAACATTTTGTTGTTTTCTTCCCAGACTGTTTTACAACCCAGTCAGGTATTGAAGTCCCATTTCATTGTCCTGTATGACATCTTTTGGAAATTGGCATGGTAGAAGTCATCTATCCATCAGATCATTAAGCAAAGCATCTTATAATTCAACATTTATAATATTTCAGTAATTAAGGAAATGGACAAGTGACTTCTTTTTCCCCACGTCCTTCTAGTTCAGTACAGTCTGAGGTTATGTGGAAGTTATGCCTGTGTGAAAAACAAAACAAACATTAATCTGCAACTCAGTTTGAAGAATTGATCAGGATTTTAACTAAACTTGTTAATTCATGTATGCAAAAAGTGGTTTGATTTTAGAAAGCATATATATATAATATTTCGCTGTTCCGTTGAATGCTAATAATATATAGGAAAAATGTTGAATCCTCCTTTCCAAATTCTGATCATGGCAAATTTTTTTTTGATCAAGAAATTAATTGACTTATTTCAGCTCCCATGTTATTTGTTGAAAGTCAGAGTTGCTGGAATCCAAAGAACAATCATTGCTACAGACCAACAATTGCTGAGAACTTTTAGTCATTTTATTTCTACAGATCAATCATAGCAATGACCATGGCGGCTGTAAGGATCGTCAGGGATCAGTGATGCATTAATGCCTCGCCTGCCTATACTCGGTTTTATAATATAAAAAGACATTAAATCCTACAATCCTATTTTTTTCATGACTCTGGTATCACATTTTTGGAAGAATTTTTCTCTAGACCTAAATGAAACTGATCCTTGAAAGCAACTTGGTCATTGTGAAGTTGTTCTTTGTTGTAATCATTTGATTGAGGCCAATGAGCACCAACCATCCCAAAATAAAAAGGGGTGGTGTTAACAATTCTTATTAATGTTAACAATTCCCACAAACAAACCACCCCAGTCCATAAAACAGTGAGCACCTGACACTAGGGACAATGGATAATGATCTTTAAAGGACCTCTGGCAGATTATCTTCCCTCTTGTTAGACTACAAACGTGGAGCAAATTAAAATGCCTCTGCTATTATCTTGTTGAGAGAGTTCATTCTACATGGACAAGCAATGGCTACGAGGCCTTGAACAAAGTCTCAATTCTATACACGAACAGACATTTCATCCCATTGGAGACATAATCATTGCCACAACTGTGCAATGTCATACTTGGTCGCATAAGTAAAGTGTAATGTATATGGTAGTGGTTAAATTCAGAAGGGAGCCAATTATTTAAACTAATTCTCACATAAAGTGAAATTGTCCTGAAGTAACAATGCCCATATTGGGACATACAGGAGGAAGACTTTATCCAAATTATTTTGCAAATGTTTTAACATTGCCAGCCCAATTCTTAATGATACTGGGGCCGGTATCTAACAGCACTAGAGTCATAGAATTATACACCATGGAAACAGGCCCTTTAGCCCAACTGGTTCGTGCCGACCAAGATGCCCCATCCAAGCTAGTCCCATTTGTTAGCGTTTGGCCCATAACCTTCTAAACCTTTCCAATCCATGTACTTGTCCAACTATCCTTCAAAAGTTGTTGTTATTGCCTGCTTCAACCACTTCCTCTGGCAGCTCATTTGACATAGATACTACCCTTCGTGTTTAAAACAAAATTGCCCCTCAGGTTCCTATTAAATCTTACCCCCTCACCTTAAACCTATGCCCTCTAGTTCTTGATTCCCCAACCCTAGGAAAAAGACTGACTGCATTCACCCAATCTATGCCCCTCATGATTTTATGCACCTCTATAAGATCACCTCTCAATCTGCTATGCTCTAAGGAATAAAGTCCTAGCCTGTCCAACCCCTCCCTGTACCTCTGTCCCTCAAGTCCTGGCAACATGCTTGTAAATCTTTTCTGCACTCTTTCTAGCTTAATAGCATCTTTTCCATGGCAGGGTGACCAAAACTGAACACAGTACTCTAAGTACAGCCTCACCAGCATCCTGTACAACTGCACCATGACCTCCCAACGTTTATACTCAATGCCCTAACTTATGAAGGCCAGCGTGCCAAAAGCCGCCTTCACCACCCTTTATTCCTGTGACTCCACTTTCAGTGAACCATGTACTAGTACTCCAAGGTCCCTCTGTTCTGTAACATTCCCCAGGGCCCTGCCATTCACTGTGAAAATCCTACCTGGATTTGACTTTCCAAAATGCAACACCTCACACTTATCCAAATTAAACTCCATTTGTCATTCCTCGGCCCACTTTCTCAGCTGATCAAGATCCCCCTGTAATTTTTGATAACCTTCTTCCTTGTCAACTATACCACCTATTTTAGGGTCATCTGCAAACTTACTAACTATGCCTGTACATTCTTATCCAAATTGTTGATATAAATGACAAACAACAAAGGGCCCAACAAGGACCCCCGAGGCACACCACTGGTCACGGGCCCCCAGCCCGAGAAACAACCTTCCACCATCACCCTCTGCTTTCTATCATCAAGCCAATTGTGTATCCAATTAGCCAGCTGTCCCTAGATTCCATGCAATCTAACATTACAGAGCAGTCTACCACGTGGAACCTTATCCAAGGGCTTACTGAAGTCCATATAAACCATATCTATCGCCCTGCCCTCATCAGCTTGGTCACGTCATCAAAAACTCAACCAAGTTCATAAGACATGATCCCCAATGCACAAAGCCATGCTGACTATCCCTGTCTTTCCAGATGTACGTATCTCTTATCCCTCAGAATCCTCTCTAGTGACTTCACTACCACAGATGTTAGACTTGTTGGTCTATAGTTCCCAGGTTTTCCTTTGCCATCCTTCTTAAATAAAGGCAAACGTTTGCTACCTGCCAGTCTAATGGCATCTCATCTGTGGCTAAAGATGATGCAAACATCTCAGCCAGGGTTCCTGCAATTTCTTTTCTACCCTTTCACATTGTTCTTGGATATACATGGACAGGCCCTGGAGATTTGATTGCCTTCAAAACCTTTTAAGACACCCAGCATCTCCTCTACTGTAATACGGACTATCCCCAAGACCTCCCCATTTACTTTTCCTGGTTCTGAAGCACTAACAAGAGTTTATCAACAAGCAAACTTCATTCAGAGTTTACTGTGAAGACAGGTTTGCATTAATGATACATTGACATAATTCCTTATCCCTTATTTGCCACCTTGGACATAACATTGAAGTAAATCTGTACACAGTAACTTAAAGTTAGATTTACTTAAGAAAATTATAAAAATTGTAAATTAGGAGAAATGAAGATTGAAAACAAGAAGGGGTTTCTTCTATGGAAATGGGGCTATTTTCCTCCAACATCTTATAAATAAGTCTTGGTAAATACAGTTCTCAGCTATAAATCTAAGAATTAGATTTATTAGATTTAGATCTATTAAATCTAAGAATGTGATTCCAGTAGTTTGACCAGTATTTGAGTTATGAGAAGCTACAAACAAAAAGAGAATTTGGCTTAATAATTTTAGCCATTAAATCTCTGATATTCTTCCAAATTAAAAGGAAATGTTCTGAAAGGTAGATTAAGTTGTACAGGAGTGGTTGCAGCTTGATTTAAGTTTAGCCTGGAATAATGGCTACCTTCCATTTTCTGTTTGTTTGAGGTAACGCTAAAAAGATTTTTCTTTTTTCTTTAAGAAAAATGCAGGTAGAAAAAGATTTGCTCCATCTCCATTTTACCTATATGTATTGAAGCAGGGTTCGAAATACTACATTAGGGGTAAAAAAGCTATTGGAATGAAAAAATGAACTTTTTAAACTGTACCAAAGTATGAAAATTAATCCAATTGGTGATGCATACTCACTTAATTGACAAAAGAGTGCCCCCTCTCCTAATAATGGCCCAGCACAAGTATGTTTCCATATTGAATTTTGAAGTATTTGTAAAGGAAGGTTTCATATTATTGTTTTTGAAAAAAACAAAATTATTTAGTACCTTACCATTTACAGGATGCAAATGTAAATTTTATTTTTGTTGATCATGTTTATAAAACAAAAATGATCTCTTTGATTTCCTTGAGAATATTGCATGAATCTAATTGCACTTGAAAATAGCAAATCAAGTTACTACAAATGGTGATCATTGAGTATTTCGATTCCTGCATTTACTAACATTTTGAAGGGCTTCCTCTATGCTACTTGCAACAATAATGAGCATTAAACTGCTGATACTATAAGTTCCATGCCAAAGCATGAATGCATGAAACCACTGCATGGGGTATTTGAAAGCAAATGAACGTTCATGTAAAGAGCCGTATCCATTTCTTAACCATTACAAAATCAAACCTCAGTTGAACTTCTGTTATCAAATATATTGGTGAACTAAAGGCTCAACAGCAAATATCTTCAACACTACAGTGCCACTGTACAGTTCTACAATTGTTACAAATTTGTTTATTTTCCAAGTTACTTTCATAAAGTTATATTTGATCATATATAGTACATTGTTCCACTGATACCTTTGTTGTCAAATGTATGAAACTATTTGGAACTGAAGCATACAGACCTGCAAGTTAGCTTCAGTACCCAACTGCAGTGAATTTGCAGATTTCACAGAGAAGATTGTAATTGGTCTTGGGGCTACTGATTTGGGGAGATAACAAAAATTGGTCATGATTCCCAGGGTTGATGCTTATCAACTGACCTCGACTGGGATGTGCATATGTGACTGCCTATGTTGTGGATAAGGTTGGGTTTCTCAGTTATCTCCATAGTCACATAACAAGCAGGTATTCACCAATTTTGTAATGAATTCATGCCTTCTGAACTTGGGTGCAGAACTCTGAATAAGGTAGTGTTTCATGATTGATATGAGGGAATCTGTTTTATTGAATCTATTATAATAATGAAATTACAGGCATGAATGAAAAGTGACACTGGATGTAAATTGGGAATGTTTTAGGTGGAAAGTTCATCCAGCATTCTGGGAAAGCAAAGCAAAGCTTCCTTTAACTTGTAAAACTGTTCAGTGGCACCACACTTGATGTATTTTATAATGTTCTCTTCGGAAATATGAACACTCATAGCGGTTTATATCTTAATCCTTGTAATTGTTCAGGAGGAAGATTTGAATGAAGTGCGAGAGAGATGGTCTGATGCATTGATGAAGCGTCGAGAATATTTAGATGAACAAATTCAGAAAATAATCAACAAGCAAGGTATGTGGACTTCAATCAATAATGGTACGAACAGACAAACATCAGATAAAGGAGCAAGAGTAAACCAGGCCCTGCTTTGATTAATAGCTGATGTGCTCCCTCAACTCCACTTGCCTTCTCAATCTTAATTCCTTTCCAATCAAAAAGAAACGTCCATCCCAACCTGAATATCCTGGACACTGATACATCCAAAGCCCTCTGCAATAAATAATTTCAGAGAATTCTCTGTATAGAATCTTTTCAGTCCTAAACAGCTATCCACTTATCCAAAGATGATCTGCTTAGATTTAGGGTCTTCAGCCAGCAAAAGTGCCTTCTCCATATGAAATTTGTCAAGCCTTTTCAAAATTTTGTATACCTCAATGAAATCTCATTCTTCGAAACGCCAAAATGACAACCACCTATTGGGAATCAATCTTATGATTCAGTGCTTCCCTGCCTTTTAAGGCATATATATTCTTCCTTTGATAAGGAAACCAGAATAACAGTTGTGAGCTCATCAATCTCCTGTACAATTGCAGAACAACCTTGTAACTCTTTACTTAAACCTCTTTGCAATTGAGACCAACGTAACATTTCTTTGCCTCCTGTATTTGCATGTTATCTTCATAGTGTATAAGAAAACACATTTACTGTACCTCTAAATACCAGCATTTATTCGTTGCTTATCACTCAAAAAAGATAGTTCGTGTTTCTGCTCTTTCTGGCAAAATAAAGTAACCTTGTACATCTCAACTGCACTTTTATCTGCTGTCACCTTGTCCACATATTACTCCTGTTAGTACATCTTTACAGATGCTCAACATCCACCTTGCTGTATATTCCCACCCAGCCTGATGTGGCCAGCACATATGGATAAAATGCACATGATCCCTAACTCATTAATATACATTGTACATCGCTGAGGTCCCTTGCCAGTCTGAAATTGGTCCAATTATTGCTATTGTTATTTTTTTCTTAGAGATTCTCTTTCTGTGTTAATTATTTGCATCTCTTCAAAAGACGTCAATGCAACAAATGTCACATACCTTTTTGCAAAACTATGCTTACATTGTAAAATCAGGTTCTGATTTTCTAAATACTTCATTGAGGTTTCCTTAGTGGATTTTGGCATTTTCCTGGCAACTGGTGTCAAACTAACTAGTCCTTTGTCCTTAATTTCTTTCATAGTGGTATTGCATTTACTTCCTTCCATCCTGCTACGATCCTTTCAGAACTGAGCAATTTTAGAAGATTGCCATTAATGCCTTGACTATTTCTGCAGCCATCCCTTCTAAAATTGAAGAACATAAAATATCACATCCATGTGATGATAAATCAGCTTTTAGTCCCACTAACTTCCCTATTTTGTTACTACTTTAAGTCTTTCATGCTGATCAGAACATTGTTTCCCCCATTAGTTCTGGTATCCTTCTGTAGAGGCAGAAATTTAAAAAAAAATTGAAGCTACTTTCCTATTTTCTATTATAATTTTCCTATTTCTGCATCTAGGGGATCCTTGTTTACTTGCTGCCTTTTCTATTTCTTAGTTTTTACAATCAGTTTAGGATATTCAATTTTTTTGCCTTTTTTTTCATTTTTCATTTGTGATTTCCAAAACATTTCCAATCCTCTAATTTACTCTTCAGCAACTTTATAAGCCTGCTGTTAACCTAATATCATCCTTATTTTAGGATTCATTCTTGGATGATTGAATACTTTGTTTAGAATTTTTATTTCTCAATATCCATTCATCAAGTATTATGAAATAGTTTAATTGTTGGCCATCCAGCATTGGACCTTTTTTCATCTTTATAAAACCAACTCGGCCAATTCAACACTCTTTTAAATGATTCTAATTGGCTTTATGCAAGTCCATTTTAGACGAAAGTAACTCAATTTCCAGTACACAACACCGATTTTGTTAAAGATGTAACAGATGTTGTCTACCACAGCATTAGCACTTCAAAGGTTTGGGTATGCTGAATTTTGTGGAACTATTCTATTTTTGAAAAAAAAATTACTGACTTTGACTTGTGCTCCTCCATGCAGAAAAAACAGAAGATGATGTAGAGAGAGAAGCGAGGCTGGTGGAGCAGTGGGTGGGGCTCACTGAGGAGAGGAATGCTGTGCTTGTTCCTGCCCCAGGCAGTGGAATTCCAGGAGCCCCAGCAGACTGGTCAGTACAACTCCTGCTTCAAATCATTGACTTGTTTTGAAGCTACTTGTAAGTCTTTATAGAGAGAATACCTTTCTTTTTATGAATGGTCCATCATAATCAACTGTGTTCACATATTTGCTTGAAAACCTACAATAAGCTGCTTCCAAATGAAGTTATCCTAACACGATGTTGTAGTCTCAAACATCATTACAATTGTCAGTCTCTGTATACCAAAATCTAGATTACATAAATATTTTAAATTATTCTGAACATGACAGGTTCCAGTGTTTTTCCCCCAACTAATTTCTTGCAAAATCTAGATTTTAAACATCATTAAATGCTGTCAAATGTTTTCAGAGATTTTGCTCCCCTTGCCTCAACAAATTTTACCTTTGCATTCAAATCTCTTCATTCCATATAGTATTTGTTCCAAGTGAGCAATATGACAGTTCATTATGACCTGCTCCTCAAGTGTTCTTAAACACTGCTGATTAACAAGTACATCTCCAGAAGATGCAACATGCAACACATAATTGACTACATACTTTAACTATAATTTCTGGAGAACTTTGCTGATTCTGAGTCTCTTCTGTTGGTCTTGGCAAGACTTAAAATTTATCATCATGGTGCACTAATTGAAAGTACAAGCGCATGTTCTCACATTCCCATAATGATATACCCCATTCTCCTGACCTCTTACTTGCCAATAGTGTCAGAATGAACATATGTTTGGAATTCTCCATCTGCTGGAAGTGAAACAAGAGAATGTTTCTAGTGGACTTCAGGTATGGATTAATTAGAACATCACTCATTTCCTGATCTTTACCAGTGAATTGAAGAACAATTTTCTGATGCAGCTTGTGAGTAGGTTATCAGCTTTGGGATACTGGATGATTTGGAAATTTCTGAGACAATAGAGTAGTGATCAAGAAGTTTTCAAAATTTTACATTTTTCATTTCAAGATAAACCACTAAAACCTGTCAAGATCAGAACAGTTTAAAATGTTTGTATTCTAAATGTTGGTATTCAAGCTAACCATTGTAATGGAGATGTTTGAGACCATATCATGTTAAGATAACTTAATTTGAAAGTGGCTTATTGTAGCTTCTCAAGCAAATATATGAACACAGTTGATCGTGATTGACCATTCATTTTGGGGAGAATAAACTTTCCCCTTTCGCTGCATATGTAGAAGTTAAATCTTGACCTGTACTTTTCTTTTTACTCTGAGTAAGTGTATTTTTCAGGATATCGCCTCCAGGAATGGAAGCTCATATCCCAGTACTCTTCCTTGATTTAAATGGTGAGTAATTACTATTATTTTTGTCAAAGGTTCAGTATAAAAAAAGCAATTTCAATATTTAAAAAAAAAAGCAATTCCAGATGGATTTAACTTAGTTGGGAAGTACCAGTTTTATTTAGTTGCAAACGGATCTGTAGAGGCTAAATTAGAATACATGATTGACAGGTAAATCTGTAATTGAACAATTGGCAGCATTTGGAAAGAAAATGGATGTGCATATATCATGGCACATTCTAACCTGGGCGAATGGTAAGGCAACCAAAAATACAATGCCTTGGATGGATGGCAAAAAAGATATAGAGTGACATGAAGCCTGTCATGTCTGTCAGGTTGCTAAAGTGGGAATCAAGCCAAATGTAAATTAAAGATCAGAAAGGAAGTTAAGTAAATAAAAATGTGGAGTCGAATGATAATATGAAAATAGACTGCCAGAAAATATAAAAGAAAATCAGAAAAGGATTCTGTAGGCCTATAAATAATAAAAACAGGTACTACGATTATAAACTAAAAAGATCTTTGCATGGAGGCGTAACTGAGTACTTTGTATCTGTCTTTCCCAAGGAAGTCTTGCCAAAGTCACAGTAAAATAGGGATATAGTTGAGAACAGGATAGGCTAAAATTTGATAAAGGGGAGCTACTAGAAAGTTGGATATACTTGGGTATGTGAGTCAGGCTATCATTGAGGGAATTAAGGATCCAAATTGTGAAGAATCTTCCATCCCACTTTACGACTGAAGGATTTCAAACATTGGGCCCTTCTTCAAAGAAAAGTTGTGAAGATAAACCCAAGCAATGAAGGGTTTAATTGGATCTCAATGTCCAGGAAATTGCCAGAAACAAAATGAGTAATTATTTGGACAGGTATGCATTGCATTGCGAATTGAAGAAAAATCAGCATGAATTTGTTAAAGATAAATTGCACATGTCAAATGTAATTATTTTTTCTGAGCTATCAGGGTTGATGATGTGTATATGATCTTTCAAAATGCATTTGATGAAGTGCCACATAATACAATTGACCATGGAACTGTAGTTGATTTGAATAAAAGGGGCATTGACAGCATGAATATGAAGCAGAGAGCCATGGTGATGCTTTATTTAAATCTTGACTTATAAAAAGGGAGCTGGGCAGATACTTTAGGGAGACACACGAGAGGCTCATGTGGATTGAACCATGGAATTGGACTGACTGAATTGCTATTGTAGAGAGCTGGAGCAGGATGGATGGATCAATGAGTGCCTGCCTCCCTTGCTGGGACAATAATGATTTTTATTCTGAGACCCAGCTGAGGAAAGTGCTGAGCAAAACCAGGCAAATTCTCCATGAACGGTGAAGTAGATCTTCTCCCGCCACCTGCTCCAGATTGCTTTGAATAATGCAGGTGGAAGTTGAAGACCAATATCATTCTCGCTGTGGCAACAAATTTAGTGAAAATGAGGTGCTGATGTATATAATTTATCCTCTACGAGATTTCAATGAAAAGTTATGTCCTCATATTTTTGTTCATAAATGTCGGCAGCAATACTTGGTCATTGTTCTTAATAATAGGTTGTTTCTCCTTTTATCTAAGGTCAATTTCATCCAAAATTAAGCTTAGATCTTTTAGGTATTTGGAGCCTTAATGTGACAGGATGTCCCAACACACTTCATGATTGTTCTCAGTAAAAGAAGTGTGATAGCATGTAACGGAAGGAAATATCAGGACAACCTGACCAAAAGCTTGGTTAAGGAGCTAAATTTTAAGGAGCAACTGAAAAGAAGGTGGAATGCTTGGAGAGGATATTCCAGAGTTTAGAGTTAGGACAGTTGAAAACACAACCGCCAGGGTTGGAGCAGTTAAGATCAGGGATTCCAGAAATGGAGCAACATGGAGAGTCTCATTGTCTTGTTAAGGGCTTGAAGAACTTCAGCAAGTGCAGGAGTGATCGCTGAATGAGGCAGAAGTTGAGATCCAGGCAGCGGGACATGTAGAGATACAAAATATTGGACTGTTTTGTAAAAGCTGGTTGTTAATCTCGATGGCCAGGCAGAAGTAGATTATGGTTGCTTTGGAGGTTTCTTTGGTCTTTCATTCGTTCCTATTTGTTTTTTTGAAGCTGATGACCTCCGTGCAAATGAACAGCTGACAGGTCCCCATGCACCAGGAGTGAATTCCATCTTACCAAAGGAACATGGCAGCCAATTCTTTTATTTGCCTATTATCAAGCACAGTGAAGATGAGGTACAGAACCCCGTCAATTTACATTTCTAGCTCATCTAGAATTCTGGTGCTTATGTACCCCTGTATCTTCCATATCTAACATTTAATACAATTCATTAACTTTATTTAAGCATCATTGATTTATCCATAGAAATTGTGAAAAGTATCAAAGCCAATACTGTTCAGCCATTTAATATCATATTTATATATTTAATTCATTATAAATTTATTATATTAAATATTTTGTATCTATTAAAATATATTTATACGTGTGTTATAACTGTTTCAGCCATAATTTTAATGCTTCATGTGGTATTCTATTTCCTGATCTGCCTAGTACTGGAACTGGATAAGTACTCAAAAGGAAAATAAAATGCAGGTGTGAGCAGTGGGGTGGGATAGTTCTTGCATATAACCAGTATGTAGTCAAAGAGCAGAAGGCTGCAGCCTTTCTGTGAAAATGAGAACTGACCTCTTTTGCTAATTGAAATCACCCTGGAAATTTTCTGCAGATCAAAACAATGCAATTTGCTTTGAATCTTACACCGGATGTGTAAATCATATTAGTATAAAAGCAGTACCGTTAGTCAAGTTCCTTATTTATAAGCCACATTGAGTGCTCTATAATTTAGTAATGTGGCTTCCTGTGTATTAGGGAAATCAAATGCAGATTGGGTGATCGTTTTGTGGATCACCTGGGCTGAGTCCACAGGAGTGACCCTGAGCTTCCTGTTGCCGGCCACTTCAACTCCCCTTCCCACTCCATTCTTTCTTCTCTTGTCTCTGGCCTCCTAAATTGTTACAATGAAGCCCAACATGCTTTGGAGGGACAACATCTCATCTTTTGTCTGGGCACATTGCAGCCTGCAGGACTGATATTGAATTCTCCAACCTTAGATAATTTACGCTTTTTTTCTGTTCGTATCAGGACTGCCCATTTTTTGCTTACTTTTTCTTTAATTTGTATGTTCTGGACAGCTGGACATTAGACAGACAAAGGTGCTTAACTGCCCCTCAATGGTTATATTATTTCACCGATTACAGAAATTCCTGTTCCACCCATTGCCCTCCCCTGCCTTCTCTCCTCCCTAGACTAACTAGTTTTCCTGCCTTCTCAGTTCTGCTGAAGGGTTTTTGACCTGAAGCATTAGCTGTTTCTATTTGCATAAATGCTCCCTGACCGGAGTTTTTACAGCATTTTCTGTTTTTATTTCAGATTTCCAGCAACTGTATTTTTTATTGATTTTCATTTACAGTGATGTAGTAACATGGTTAGAACCAGTTTCTTAAGTGTTTAACCATTTATGAACATAACATAAAGCTTTTTGTTTTAACTAAAATGACTGAAGAAATGGTTTAATCCAGTGCCAGTGTTCAGTAAGTAGTTCTTGCGAATGTAACAATGTAGCATGTAGTTACCTAAATATAGTGCAACAAGCAATGTGCTGGGGGTACTCAGCAGGAACTCATGCTGGGTTTCCTGCATGGAAACTGATGCAGGGTTTCGACCCTAAACATCAACAATTCCTCTCCTCCCACATATGTTGCTCGACTCAGAGTTCTTCCAGCAGATTGTTTGTTGCTGCGGATTCCAGCATCTGCCCTCTCTTGTGTCTCTACCTGAATATAGTGTCAGATGGATTGGTGCAGCTGTTGACATCTGGAATCACTTTCTGGGGGAACAATTTTTCCTAATTGAGATGGAACAAGATGTCGAGAATATCTCTGTGGTCACACTCTTGTCTCTGAGTCAGAGTATAGATTTAAATCCCCTTTCAGGAACTTGACTAAATCCAGTCTTGCTCCAATGTAGACCTGTGAGTGTGGTGTGGTTTCAGTCTGACTCCGGTGTAGACCTGTGAGTATGGTGTGGTTTCAGAGCAACCTGTTCTGCCATGTAGTACCTCTCAGACCATGTGCAATTGAGACAAAATTACCACCACATTGTACCATTGACAACATTCGGCACTTTCGTTGGCGTGTAATGCCAGAAGGGTGTTAGAGAAAAGCAGGTTCCTTTCGGTTTACCCCACCATAGGCTGCCTTGTGAGAAAATTTGTGCAGCATCACACACTGCTTATAAGTGCTTTTATTAAGGTTAAATTATTTTAAAACCCTGGATTCAATCTCTCCCTTTCTGAATTGCAGTTACTTTGCCTTCCAGCTTTGAGTAAATTTGAATACTAATTCCAGCCTGCTATCCACCCAGCTCCACACCTACGAGTTCTTGCTCATTTCCTTTCTTTCCATGTATCCAGTCCTTTTCCTCTCTCCCATTTCATTATGTTACTCTATCAGCCTGCAGCTGGCATTTTTCTGCCCCATCTCCACAGTTTACTCTGATGCTCCTTTTGTCTTCCCAGTTCTATCTGATGCTCTTCACTCCCTAATGTTACCCCCCTCCTCTCGATTCACACTGGTTTGCACCCATCTACAATTCACATTGGAACTCAATATTCTTTCTTGTTCAAGGAGTCTGTCTTTTTCACTTCTTAGCCCTGAGGTACCTGCCCTAGTTGCTGCTCCAAGCTTTGATTTTTTTCCATGTACTGTGGGAGAAAGTTTGTGATGTTATACGAATTATTATTTTTAGGAAGTTCTAACTGCATCCACGTAATGCTCCAGAGAAAGAGAATAGCATCGGATAGGAGTCACTAAGTGGTGAGGAACAGATTTGGGCTATTGATAATGCAGTGGCTATATTTCATTTACTTTTAATAAGGTCATCTCTAATTTTCCTAATCTTCAGTGAGTAAAGACCCAACCTGCTCAAGCTCTTCAACATTTCAAATAAGACAACATTTTCACACCAGGAATCAACCCAGTGAACTTTCTCCAAAGTATCTCCCTCTTTTTAAAAAAAAGACCCAAGCTCTGAGCAGTACTGCAGATGTGAACTCACCAACTGTTGCAACAACACTTTGCTATTTTTATGTGCTGCAATGTTCTGGCTGCCTGAAGCATATCCACTGACTATGTTAGGCTAGAATATCTAGTTAACTCGTCTATTCACTTTTCGTGTATGAAAAAAGGTACTGTAATACAAGTTGCATATCTAAATGTGCTGTGATATTCAGCAACACAGAACTTCAGAACTCAGTACCATTCCTAATTTTGACTTCCATCCAGATCTAAATGTCCTGCTGCTTTCTGCACCTGTTCACTCTATTACCGTACTTGAGCCCCAACTAATGCAGAGCAGTTTGTGAATTAAGTCTTACTGTCAGATGCCTGCAGGTCAATGCCAAACTGCTGGCATTAACCCCCATATGAAGAAGCCCTGAAGTTGCAGACAAATTTTGCGTGATGAATCTGTTGCTGGACTGTGCATGGTGTCCAGCAGTGGAACAAAAACTTGCTGCGACTTCCCAGGAGAACCTACTCACAATGACCATGCATCAGGTTAGACCAGTTGCAGCATCCCACATTCATCTCAGATGTGAGAAGTGAGGTCTTAAGGCAAATTGCATTTTAAAAAAAAGTTTACAGTATATTTTTAGTTGTTCCTTAAGATGATTTTTATTGTAATTGTTCAATTTTCAAACTTATTAATTTCATAAAGTTTTTGAGTACTTCTGAATGTCGGGGATAATTCATAAAACAATGGAAATGCTTGACAACATTAGCAGACAGCAAGGCTAGGGGTGGAGTTTTGCTCTCTGTCACTGCCGTTCTCAGCAGATGTGCTGCCCCAACCTTGTGACCTGATTATGTTGCACGAGACTCTGGCACCACATGGGGCCTCAGCAATGGATCCCAGGTTGCTCTTTAGCCAGTAAGTTAGGCCTTTGAAAGCTGAACCAGGTAAATTCAGGGAGAAAGGGGATTCAAGTGACAGTTGCTGGTTAAAGAACAGACTTGGTAAAAATCCAGGCCATGCATCTGGCATTCTTGCGTCTTACATAATATCTTTTTCCATGCCCAATCATACCAGTTCTTCCTATAACTTGTTTAGGAACCTATTGAATTATTTTACTATTTCCTTCCTCTCCCCTCTCAGCCTTTATTTTTTTTTGCTTCTCCATTTAACTACTTTTGTATCATTAGCCCTGGATCTAGCATCTGCTTCTATTTTCAAGGACCCTTATAATAGAATGAGGCCTTGCTTAACCTAGAGCTAATCTCCAGTGAATACCTCAATCTTCAGAAGGGATTGCCATTATATAATTTGATATTTTCACTAATCATTTACTTCATAGGTTAATTTCTGTCTTTGCCTTCTCAACTGCTTATTTCTCTATTCAATCAAAGGCTTTCAGGTTTTGCTGCATCACATTCATTACTTTGTGGAAATCTGTCTCATGACAACTCTGCTTCCTGTTTATTTTCTCTTTCTCATCACACATCTCTGCTATGTATTTTTCTGTTTCATAATTCAAATAATTACACAGCATGGCAAAATCATTGCTCTACTTACTCGTATTTTCATGTTCCTTCCTGATTTAGGATTTCATTCAGACCTTCAAGCTATGTGTTGCTGCAACTGTTGGCGAGACCACATCTGGATTCACAAGAGACTGCAGATGCTGGACTCTGGAGCAAAAAACAAACTGCTTTAGGAACTCAGCAGATGAGGCAGCATCTGTGGAGGGAAATGGACAGTGGACATTTCGGGTCCAGATGAAGTGTCTTGATCTGAAATGTTGACTGTCCATTTCCTTCCACAGATGCTGCCCGACCCACTGAGTTCCTCCAGCAGTTCGTTTATTTGCTCCTCATTTGGAGTATTGCTTATAGCTTGTGTGTGTTTTTTTTTTTGAAGGATTTACTTGCACTAGAGGCACTTCAGAGAAAGTTCTTTAGTAATCTCATTTAGCCATCTACTTCCTTGTAGTGTTCCCTCCCACATGCCCATTAACCCAACCATAATTCCTATCTATACTCAAGGTAATTTACAGAAACCACTTAACCTGTCAACCCACACATCTTTTAGGTGTGGAAGGAAACCGGAGCACCTGGGGAAAACCATGCAGTGACAGGGAGAATGTCCAAAATCCACATACAAAAGCTGCCGAGGTTAGGGTTAAACCCAGGTCGCTAGAGATGTGAAGCAGCAGTTTTAACTGCTGAGCCATTGTGCCACCTTCATTCATCGGTAATTGGTTTATTATTGTCACATGTAACGAGATACAATGAAAAGCTTTTGCTTGCATGCCATCCAGACAGATTATTCCATACGTAAGAACATCTCAGTAGTAGAAAAGGAAAAAAAAACAGAATGCAGGATATCATGTTACAGTTACAGAAAAAGTGCAGTGCGGGTAGACAACTAAAGTGCAAGGGCCATGACAAGGTAGACTGAGAGATCAACAGTTCATCTTTATCATATAAGAGGTCTGTTTAAGAGTCTTATAACAGCAGAGTAGAAGCTGTCCTTGAGTCTGTGGTACGTATTCTCAAGCTATTGTTTCTTCTGCCTGATGGAAAGGGGGAGAAGACAGAATGACCAGGGTGGGAGAGGTCCTTGATTATGCTGGCTGTTTTCCTGAGGCAGTGGAAGTGTGGACAGAATCAATGGAGGGGAGTTTTTTTTTGTAATTCATCCAATGAAACTTCCTTCCTAAACCAGTTTAACACTAAAATGTTCAAAGGTGCTTGATAAGACTGCTACCAGAAAAAAATTGGCGCAGCTGCCAAAAATGGAGTGATGAAAATTTGGAATGTGCAAGAATTGGAGGAATCTGGTTGTAGGATCAGAGAAGGTGATTGGAATGAAGCCTTGGAGGGATTTTAAAACTCATCTTTTAGAACCAACCAAGAGTTAATCTCCAGTAAATATCTCAATTTTCAGAAGGTATTACTCTTCCATAATCTGATATTTTCAATAATTATTTACTTCATAGTTCATTCCTGTCTCCGCCTCCTCAAACTGCTTATTAACCACAATAATATAGATAAGCATATTGTCAAGAGAGGAAAAGTAGTTCCATTGCATGAATTGATTAGTATCTTCATTGAGCATGTTAGTTTATGAGCACCTTACTTCAAGGAAAATGATATTGCAGTACTACACTAATTCTTGTTTAATGAGCTGAGTCCAGCAGGCTAGAGCTGGCTGCCCTCTGACATTTATTCCACAGAGAAACAGGAGAACTCGTTTAAAAAAGCCACACATACCAGTGGGTCATTTGATGGGTACTTGCTCTACAGATTATGTGCTTGAAATTGCTGCACAGTGCCAAGGTGGAAAATGCTCTATTTCACAGCACAAGCATCCCTTGCCCTGGTAGATACCTATTCCATTTTTATCAAAAGAGAAGGAACTGGTTTGAAAGAAATTTCTTGATGGAGTATAGAGGAGGGGTATCAGTAATTAAGTATTTGAGTAGTGGGCACATAGATGAGAGAATTTTAGGCTCCATACACCAAACCTTTTCTACAATCTCTATAAATGTCACTACCTGGTGAGAGTGCCAGACTGAAGAATCACCCTTCAAGCTGTAGAGACAGACATTTATAATTTAAGAACCATTTGCTGAATGCAAAACACAGATGAAGCCATTGGTATTGAGTATCAGATTATCCTGCTGTTCAATACCTTGCTGGTTCAATTATCAAAAAGAGTCTGAAATATTTACTGTGCTACTGTGTAGCAAAGAGTGACATTATTGACAAAACTCCATCTGACAGTACATTTAAAATGAAAAGTAAAGTAAAAGTGAGTGGGGGAAGAAAACTTTTGGTGTAAGGAATTTTAAAATTAAAAAAGTGATCTCATTTTATACCCCATGACATGTTCAGTATCTAATGGTTTATGAAGTATTTTTTCCCCATTTCCACAAACTGCTATAAAGTGTTAGGATGGTATCAGTGATAAGGTCTGTGAGCATGCACTGTTGAAGCTGAATGTCTAGTTTAATTCTGAAAGCTGATCAGAAAGTGATGGAACTAAAAAAAAAATCAATAGCAGTATAGTGTTGCTATGTGCTTGGCTGATGCAAATTATTTTTGACATCCTTGTCAGTGTGTCCAGGACTTTCATTGGAGCTCACAGAGTGGATCTCAGTGCTTACATAATTGGCAGCTGATGTATGTCACATCAACAACTTCCCAAGGGGAAGAGGAAAGGGAAAATAAATGAATACATTTTACTGAGCTCATTTTCTCTGAGTAAAGAATCCAAGAGCACAGTAAAACTTTTTTTTTCCTTACTTCACAATAATTATTGCAATAAAATGCATGTCCTATATGTGATGATATTTAACTGCAAAAGTACTGGTAGCTTTAATGTAGAAACTTAAGAATATGTTATAAACTAGGAAATTTTCTCTTCTGGCCTCTAGGTCTCCGCTGTTGCTTCCTGGGACTCGTCGGTCCATGATTCAATATATTTGAACAAAGTTACCAGCCAGAATGAACGCATCTATTTGATTGTAAAGGTTACAGTGCAGCTCAGCCATCCAGCTGCTGTGGAGTTGGTGTTACGTAAACGTATAGCCGTCAATGTTTACAATAAGCAGGTATGAAGTTATTGATGTAAATGAACAAAAAAATCTGATATTTTCCAGGGAAGCAAAGGAAAACTGCAACATCACCTCCAATAATTCCCCTTCCTCCCAATGAACTTTAGCAGGGAATCTAGCTCGTACCCCACCACTTTGACCCGCAGGGAGGAAAAAGCATCCATGTGAAATATTAAGCTTTCCTTTATTAATGACGTACATATTTATGAGAGACACAGTTATGACGATTTGCCTTGTTAAATAGCAGCAAACAATAATGTGCTGTGGAAAGTCATGGATCAACATCTGTCTATCTTGTTTGAACAAACAGTTGCCACATTTTAGATTGCATCCATACTAAAACTGGTTTGATTTGAAAAGGGTGCTGCAGGTCTGCTGTTAGTGCATTCAGAATCCAAAACCAGTGCGTGTTTGGTAGTAGAGTGGAAAGAAATAGTAGATTTATTCTAGCCTGGTTCATTCTTCACAAGTTTGCTGCCAGTCCTATGCCTTAGCTATTTTGTACTGAACCTCAGGTGTATTTTTGTAAATATTTGAACTTGGGATTTGTGCATTCCTGGTTAGTCCATATTTATTACCATCCTTTGCATAGTGAGGGTAGGATAGTGGCAGATCTTTTCCTTGCACACTGCTCTCTTGTTGCACAGATGTTAGGTAGGAAATTCAGGGGGTGCTGAGGGAAGGGGTAGAAGTCCAAATCACTTATTGGTGATGCTCTCATGATAATGTTCCTTTTGTCTTCCTCTCAATTAGAATTTTCAGGGAAGGAAGGTCCTGTTGAAATAGTTTTAAGATGCTGCAATGCAGGTTTAGTTAAAATTGGTACACAATGTGAACTAATGGTGGATATTATATCCAGTGGCATGGCCAGTAAAATCACTGTATCTGGATGACATGTACAGGTGAACATTGCATCGTACTTCTGGTTTGTGATTGTAGTTGATGGGACTTTAAGGTATCAGTAATCACAGATTATTTAGCCTACTCTGCTTTTCTTGTTGCTCTGGTGTCTTGGCTGACCCATTTTTCATTTTTAAACCCAGTCTTTTAATTTTTCTAAGGTAATTTTAACTGAAGTTTAGAGTTCAAAATGATGGTTGACAGTTTCAAAAAAAAAGCCATTGGTGTGCAGCTGATCCACTAAAAAAAGCCAACATTTAAAGAGAAGAGAGTTGATAAAAGTATCCCTTTGTATGATTTTTATATTGCCTGTTAGGTTGCTGTTAGCGGGAAAAATTAATTTAATTATATTCTTAATTCAAAAATACTCTTCTAATGACTTTTACAGAGTTTTACACAGAGTCTGAAGCGAAGAATGTCCTACAAATACATTCTTCATTCATGTGGAGTTACCTACGAAATAGTTTCCAACATACCCAAGGTAAATCAATGTCTGACAATCAGAGAATGAAGAAAACTGGTTAGTTCAATAGGATAATCATAATTAATAAGCTGTAGAGGAAGAAGTACTGGGTTTGTGAAAATTAAGACATATGATGGGTTAAAATGTTAAGCTTTTGCTTGCTGAAATTTTGAATCCCAAATTAAAAGGGTGCACTTCATCCTCTACTTCGTTTGAAAGAAGTTTAGGTAGACTTAGCCATAGTTAGCTACGGCATGTAAATCCTTAAGAAAAAAAATGTGTTATTTAGCAAGGTTGGCCTTAAATTCACCCCATCAGCGAGAAAGGACAGATCTCTTTGTTAAATGGGAGAAGTATTAGATGAGTCGCAAGCCTATGGGTTCTTTTTGAGTTGTTCAGACATTTACTGTAATCAAAATTCTTCAGGAGGATTTGTACTACACTGAAATTCTATGGGTCAGCACCTGAAAGTCCCTGTAACATAGAAATTTGGGGCAGGAATGAGTAGGCCATTCAGCCCTTTCGATTTGCTCGATCATTCATAATGATCATAGCTGATCAGCCCCTTCAGTACCATGATCCTGCTTTCTCTCAATATCCCTGATCACCTTTGCATTCAGAAATATATCCACCTCCTCCTTGTATACATTTGATGACTTGGTCTCTACAGTCCTCTATGGCAGAGAATTCCACAAGTTCATCATCCTCTGGGTGAAGAAATGTCTCTGATCGCCATTCAAAATGGCAGACCATGTATTGTGACATGATGAACTCTGGTTCTAGACTCCCCCACCATTGGGAACATCCTCCCTGAATCTAGTCTGTCAAGTCCAGTCAGGGTTTTAGAGGTATTCACGAGATCCCATTTTATCCTTTTAAATTCCAATGGATTAAGTTCCAATGGACCTAATCTTTCTTCATGCATCATTCCTGCCATGCCAAGAATCAGTCTGGTATACCTTCGTTTTACTCCCTTCATGGCAAGAATGTCTTTCCAAAGATAAAGAAACCAGAACTGCACACAACACTCCGGGAACTCCAGCAAGATATCCTTGCTCCTGTACTCAAATCCTTCTGCAGTGAGGACCACCATATCATTTGCCTTCCAAATTGCCTGCTGCACCTGAACGCTGGCTTTCAGAGACTGGTATACAAGGACACCCAGTCAGCACATAAATAACAATATCACATTTAGCCTGAGTGAAAGGGAAGAAAAGGCCAAATTTCCTACTGGTGGTCTGGTTGAAGAGTGACTAAGTGTCAACATCTGACTGAACCTGGATCAGTCTTCCCTGTGGCATCACCTGCTGCTGACACTGTTGTCCATAAACACTGGTGGCTAAGATAAGGTCCTGGAAGGTACATAACACTTGATGCAGAATCTCAATATGGAAGAGGAGCATCTGGAAGAAAAATATTTTTTAAACAGTGGTGTGATCATTGCAAAATAAAAATCATTTGAGTGCCTATTAATATTGGAAACCCCAGATTTGATTTTAATACTGAGAATCTTCAGCTCTTCTGGCTGCCCTCTTGTGGCAAAAAAGAGGAAAGTAGATGTGAATTCAACCATAATTAATGCTCTAAAATTTTAAAAAGTGAAATGGTTTCAGTACATGTGTCTTCCTGCTGTTTCTCCTGTTATTAGTAATTTCCCATGTGAGAGTTGATCACACCACGATTTAGCCAGGACTTGATTCGTCAAGCATTCGGGGAGAGTTAGTATTTTTACTTGTTTTTTCAGTTACACTTGATACTTAACCTACAACTTTTCTATTCGTAGAAGTAATTAAACTTCATTTTTTCACTTCTGGAAATACAATAGTGAAATGTTAAAACGTTAGACAACTTGACTGCTATTTGGATTTTTCACAAGGCTGATGAATTGCCCTTATTCCCTGCAGGCCTCAGAAGAGACGGAAGATCGAGAGACTCTGGCACTAATGGCAGCTAAGAGTGAAAATAATGGTTCAGGTGATGGTGAAACCTACATTGAGAAGTATACAAGAGGAGTGTTAGAGGTGGAAAACATCCTGAGCTTGGAACGACTCCGGCAGGTCAGAGTCTGTACTTAAAGTGCTAACAAGTGTCTGCTCTGAGCGTCTGAAGAAAACTGCCCAGGCACTCCCCAAATGTTTGTGGTTTTAAGAATGTGTACACCATTCAGATTTCATCTATTCTGTCACAAAGGGATAACTACAGTGGCATGCAAAAGTTTGGGCGCCCCAGTCAAAATTTCTGTTACTGTGAATAGTTAAGTGAGCAGAAGATGACCTGATCTCCAAAAGTCGTAAAGTTAAAGATGAAACATTCTTTTCAACATTTTAAGCAAGATTAGTGTATTATTTTTGTTTTGTACAATTTTAGAGTGAAAAAAAAGGAAAGGAGCACCATGCAAAAGTTTGGGCACCCCAAGAGATTTGAGCTCTCAGATAACTTTTACCTTGGCCTTAGACCTTCATTAGCTTGTTAGGGCTATGGCTTGTTCACAGTCATCATTAGGAAAGGCCAGGTGATGCAAATTTCAAAGCTTTATAAATACCCTGACTCCTCAAACCTTGTCCCAACAATCAGCAGCCATGGGCTCCTCTAAGCAGCTGCCTAGTACTCTGAACATTAAAATAAATGATGCCCACAAAGCAGGAGAAGGCTATAAGAAGATAGCAAAGCGTTTTCAGGTAGCCGTTTCCTCAGTTCGTAATGTAATTAAGAAATGGCGGTTAACAGGAACGGTGGAGGTCAAGTTGAGGTCTGGAAGACCGAGAAAACTTTCCAAGAGAACTGCTCGTAGGATTGCTAGAAAGGCAAATCAAAACCCCCGTTTGACTGCAAAAGACCTTCAGGAAGATTTAGCAGACTCTGGAGTTCTACTGTGCACTGTTCTACTGTGCAACAACACCTACACAAATATGACCTTCATGTAAGAGTCATCAGAAGAAAACCTTTCCTGCGTCCTCATCACAAAATTCAGCATCAGAAGTTTGCAAAGGAACATCTAAACAAGCCTGATGCATTTTGGAAACAACAACTGTGGACTGATGAAGTTAAAATAGAACTTCTTGGCCACAATGAGCAAAGGTATGTTTGGAGAAAAAAGGGTGCAGAATTTCATGAAAAGAACACCTCTCCAACTGTTAAGCACGGGGGTGGATCGATCATGCTTTGGGCTTGTGTTGCAGCCAGTGGCATGGGGAACATTTCACTGGTAGAGGGAAGAATGAATTCAATTAAATACCAGCAAATTCTGGAAGAAAACATCACACTGTTTGTAAAAAAAAAGCTGAAGATGAGAAGAGGATGGCTTCTACAACAGGATAACGATCCTAAACACACCTCAAAATCCACAATGCACTACCTCAAAAAGTGCAAGCTGAAGGTTTTGCCATGGCCGTCACAGTCCCCCGACCTAAACATCATTGAAAATCTGTGGATAAACCTCAAAAGAGCAGTGCATGCAAGACGGCTCAAGAATCTCTCAGAACTAGAAGCCTTTTGCAAGGAAGAATGGGCGAAAATCCCCCAAACAAGAATTGAAAGACTCTTAGCTGGCTACAGAAAGCGTTTACAAGCTGTGATACTTGCCAAAGGGGGTGTTACTAAGTACTTGACCATGCAGGGTGCCCAAACTTTTGCTTCGGGCCCTTTTCCTTTTTTTGTTATTTTGAAATTGTAAAAGATGGAAATAAAAAAGTAATCTTAAAATATTAAAGAAATGTGTCATCTTTAACTTTATGCCTTTTGGAAATCAGGTCATCTTTTACTTGCTTAGCTATTCACAGAGGCAGAAATTTTGACCAGGGGTGCCCAAACTTCTGCATGCCACTGTATAAGTTAGCTAAAATGTCACAACATCTATTGAGTAGTTCATCTAGTAACATGTCTATGAAAAATGATAGAGTCATCATCAAAAGGATGGTATGATTTGTTACACAAGAGAGACTGCAGATGCTGGATATCTGGAGCAAAGAACACAAAAAGCTGGAGGAACTCAGCAGGTCAGGAAGCATCTATGGAGGGACATAAACAGTTGACATTTCAGGCTGAGACCCTTCATCAGTCCTGATTTGTTACTGTGGCTCTTGAGTGATATCTGTGGTCCCTGTTGCTATATTAGCTTGCAAAATATGAGGTACGACTTTGTTGAGGCATCAATAGTGATTTTTTTTGTTACCTGGAGACTGAAGGTAATGAATGCAGAGGGAAATTGTGAATGGGGGATGGGGAAGCAGTGAAAACACACTCTTGCATCTAGTCTCTCATAATTGTGAAAAGTGGCTTTAAACAGTCACAGTCCCAATAATTTAGCACCCCAGAATTCTGTGTAGCTAGCCCTATATTGCACAGTTCAAGCACATGTTTTGACAGCATTCTTGAATGTAACAAGATTCTGCATTTCTCAAAATTTGGACCATCAGAAGAATTGTCCAAAAAAAAATCATACACTCGAAGCTGATTTTTTTTTTGTGTGTTGTTTCCAGGAGTTTCAGCTATTTGTAGGCAACTGCTTTATCATTTATTAATGTTTACATTTAAAACAGTCTATTCATGAATGGCTCCTTCATTATGCACATGTTAACTTGTTTTTTTTTATCCTTGTATTAGGCAGTTACAGTGAAAGAAGCACTTTCATCAAAAGGGAAGTACATGAAGAGGAGTGTCAGCACACCCAACGTTCAACATGTATGTACCACCACAAGTAAAGTGGGTCAACAGCAGACAGATTTAATGCCATGTGCTCGAGAATGGGCACCGGGATGACTTTTGGTATGGTTAGTAAAGCAGTGTGTTAGAATCCAACTATGCTTAAAGAGTAATTACCTTGGGCACTAACAATTTATAATCTAGTTAAAGTAGCTTTAAGATGTTACTTTTCATAAGACTCCATAACAAAAGAACCATATGGATCTGGAATTTTCTTCAAGTTTGGCCTCAGTCCAGTCTACTTGAACTAAGTGTTATATGCAACATCTTAAAAGTCTGGAGTATTGTAGGGAAGAGGTCAAGGGAGGGAAGGTGTTAAAAGTATTTGTCTTCAAGAGGATAACCAAGGACAAGGTATAGTACCAAGTTTATTTTTGCAATAAATTGCACCAGAGGATTGTTTTAAAAGTTTGCCTGCATTTTATGAGTTTTGTCTTGAGTAGTAACAGTGGGCATTCATCTGTGGTCCAGAGTGCTTTGATAATGTATATATTATGTGTATTTTTGTGTGTGTGTGTGTGTGTGTGTACACACGTGTTAACTGTTGCCTTGATGAGAATCTAATTGATCAGAAAGCCTTCATATCTGACGCAAGTTGTAACCAGATTTTGCACAATAGCTCATTTTGATAGTCTTAAAAAGCACTATGTGGATCACTAGCTTGTTTTTTCTGGTGTAAGGGGTAGTTATGCCAACATGACAGCTGACTATTTTAAATTTCTTTTTGGTGAGATCTTGAATAATAGAAAGCCCATTTGATCTTTGTGAGCAGTGGTAGGAGGCTGCATGGGTGATCTGTGAATTTGGCAACATAATTGATGTGAATCATTGTAAAACTGTTCAGTCACTTGGCCAATACATCCTTGTCCACGGGAGACTTGGTGTGTGGGGTTATTAAGGTCACATTTCTGCAAGGAAGTAACACTTTTGACCACAGATGCATGCTGTGCACCCCAAAGATGCATCACGTGTTCCAGAAAGGAACTTGTCCTAATGTAGCTGTGAATAAAGCACTGGTAGCAACACAGGCATGAAAGGGTGTAGCTTCAATGAAATAAAACAGGAAATGCTGCAAAATACGGGGGTGGCCAGTCAGTCGAGAAACAAGTCAATTGCCTTTATCGGAACTAAGAAAAGAAACCGGTACTGAGCGCTGATGTCATCAGCCTGAGTCACCAATTGATCTTCTCTCTACAGATGCTGCCCAAGCTGCTCAGCATTTTCTGTTTTTATTTCAAACTTCTAGCATCTGAATTATTTTGCTTGCAAGGCTTCTGATAATACTGAGTTCCTGTAAACCTATTTGTCAGCAACAATGATCAAAAGTGAAGAGAAGTGAACACAGCAGTAAATATGGAAATGCTAAGACGGGTTGCAATCCTTTTACTTGGCCCCACACCCTCCCCAGATCCCCAACCCCTGTGTTATTTATGCAGTAGCAATTTTCATAGCTTCACTGATTGGAAACAGTCACCAGGCCTCTGGCAGTGAATCCCGAGGCTCTGTCCCTTGGCTGCCTGATGTTCTTTTCTATGACACGAGAGACTGCAGATGCTGGAAATCTGGAGCAACGCACACAAAATGCTGGAGAAACTCAGCGGGTCACGAGGCATCTATGGAGGGAAATGAACAGTCGAAGTTTTGGCCAAGACCCTTCATTAGGACTGGAAAGGAAGAGGGCAGAAGCCAGAGTAAAAGGGTGATAGGTGAGTCCAGGTGAGAGGGGAGAGGTAGGTATGTGGGAAAGGGGTGGTAAAAGGGAATAATGTGAGAAGCTGGGAGGTGATAGGTGGAAGAGGCCAAGGGCTGAAGAAGGAATTTGACAGTTGACCATGGAATAAAGGAAAGGAGGTGGGCAGGTCGTGAGGGTGGGGGAGGGGAAAGAGAAGGAGTGAAGGGGGCCACAGGAATGAGGGAAAACAAAGGCTGGGGGAGTGAGGAAAATAGGGGAGTGGTGACTGGAAGTTAGAGAAATCGATGTTGATGCCATCAGGTTGGAGACTACAAAGACGGAATATAAGGTGTTGCTCCACCAACCTGCATCTGGCAGTGTGGGCCTTTTCTATAAATTGTTCTTCACAATTTGCCTGCATTTTATTTGATTTTTGTCTTAAATAATGTCATTGGGTATTCACCTGTAATCCAGAGTGCATTTTCAAACCAGATCAGCAATCCCACTCGTGCATCTGTCCCTTCAGCTCTGCACATCTGACCTGTGTCGCTGGACACAGTCAGATATGCCATCATCTGACATTAAAGCTTGTTCTTGCAGTGCAAAGGAATGGAAGTCAGGAACACACTGACCCACACACAGCGGCAAGCTGCCCGTTTTTGGGAAGTTCCCACAAGCATACTTCGCTCCATACTTTCACTACAACTGACAGTGAAGTACAAATTGCAACAAATCTTCTTAAGTGTTATATTAAAAATAAAATATTTTAGTATTTATCCTCCAAATGGTGTAAGAATGAAGCAAAGTATCTTCATGTAGGCAAGCTGGTGTTTCATAGTAGAGATTGGAAACGTGTATAGTCTTCAAATAAAGTGGAATGAGAGGGGATGGGATAGTGCGGTAAGAAAGCAAGGGGTAATAGAATTACCTTGCACAGATGGAGTTTGTTTCTTATTTCAAAATTGTATATTTTCTCCTTTTATAGATATTTTCATGCAAGGCATGGTTTGTTTGCAAATTACCTAGCTGCTGCATGCTGGTAAATGTGGCTGTTTTGCATGAATATTTTCAAGTGATATATATTTAAGTGCCCAGAATGGTTTTGCGATCAAGTAAGCCTTTTTGTAAGATTTGTGGAATGAGATCTTAAAAAGTCAGGCTGCAAGTTGTCTATTGTTTCATCCTGTTTGTTGAGCTGTAATAAGAAGTAACCATCAAGCTTTTATAAAGTGAAATATCCATGCTGGAAAGTGAAATATAGATCATAATGGTTGCATCTTAATCATTGGAAGCTTGAGAAAAATAAATTAAATCCCATAGGCAATGGATGCCTCAGTTTGGGCAGCCAATTTGATTTTTTTGAGATTCTAATTCATGTTTCTGTATTAGAAATGGGCTTGATAAGTTAGTCTGCCTTTTTGCTTGGGTCCGGAAAAGAAAAGAAATTGAGGCTTATTCAGTGGAACAACTGTGTATCAGAAGGGTAAAACTTGTAAAATAGAAAACATTTGTAAAATAGGAGCAAAAGTCATGTGAAATATGCAATAAATGAAAACAAAAGTTGGAAATACTCAGCAAGTAGGTAGCATCTATGGAAGGAGAAAGTCAATTGTTTCTATTTTCGTAGATGCTGTGTGTTTTCAGCATTTTTTATTTTTTATTTCAGATTCCCAGCATCTGCATTTGTTTTTGATACTCAATGCAATATTACATGTATTTTCATAACTGCATGTGCAATTATGATTAAAACCACTAAAGCTGAGAGCTTTAGAATTGATTGCTTTAATTCCATCCTGCTGAAGATTGCACATACTTTGGATGGGAGACATTTTAGCATAGTGTAAACATTGAGATTTCTTTATTTATACCTTTGTATTACACTTGGTAATGAAAAGTTTAAGACCTTCAAGTGTGTGATTACGTCTATATGTATATTGTTATCCACTACCCTCTCTAAACACAAGCATTCAAGGTGGATAATAAAATCATGACCCACATTGTGACTGCTCTTAACCACTAATGTAAAATTAAGAGCACACTATTTTTCAACTAATTTTTATCCATAAACTGAGAAATATACATTTTTGTTCACATTTATATTGTATCTATTCAAACCAAAAGTAGGTAACACTTTGGTGTAGAGACAAGTTATAAACAGGTATGGAGCTTTTGTGTCCTTTCTAGATCAATGTGGGCAGAGGGTAGGGGTAAACTAATTGATTTTAGTGAAGCAAGCTGAAGTGTTTTGTTAAATGTTTACAATTGCCTAATACAGCAGAGACTAGCTAACATAGCTTGGAAGCCAAAGCAAAATGTTGGATGCCCATGGTCAATCAGTTGAAATCTGTTGCTCCTATCTGTTCCTTAGAAAAAGAAACTTGCTGAATCGAGGGAGGCAAGCAGTCACTTAGCTGAAGTACATTGGAAGCTGCCAGAAATGGATAGTCAGTCCTTTCCTCCTGCCCATTCCTATCCTGCCAGATGTCAGTCCGAATCATTACCACTGGTTCTGCATCATTCCATGATTGCACCCAACCAATTAGTGAGTGCACCTAAGTTCGGTGGAAATCCATGCAGTAGGATTGATATAGAAGATTGGATAAGGGATATGCAGCAGATGCTGGATGTTCATGAGGTGCCTGCTACACTTCAGTTTGCGACTGTGGTACACCACCTTGAGGGAAGAGCAAAAATGCTTGTCCTTGAGTTGCCATTGAAGGACCAATGCCCTGCTGGTGCTTTTGAAAAACTTAGAGCAGAATATGGAAACTCTCAACCCTCGTTGGACTCCACAATTGGTTTCTTTCAAAACTTTGAGCAGTCAAATGAACTCAAAGCCACCTATTCTATGTCGGCAGTATTAAGATCTTTCAAAGCTAAAGCTAATAAACGGAGCTCCTCTGCACATAAGGATTTCAAAATTAAGCCACAGCCTACAAGTACTCCACTTGAGAAAAATATTCATCAGAGGCCTCCAGTTGTTCATAAAAAGTCAGAAATATTCAAGGAGCAACAAACTAAACAGAAACAACTACCGTGTGAAAATAAGGTGTTCTCCAGACAATCCAGAAAGCCACCTGAAGTGTATCACCCAGCTCCTCCTGAGCAGGTTAGTGAAAAAAGCTTAGGAGACGCTTCTGAATTTGCTGGAGCACAGTCAAGATTTGAGCAAGACCCTGCACTGCTAGAGCTTACCACATTAGTGAAGCAACTTGCGCTGCACCAAATGGATCAAATGGAGAGACTTCAGAGAATGGAGAAGCTGCACTGTAGGGCAATTCCAGGAGCCAACCCAACACCAGATGATACAATGAGGTCTAACAAATGTGATATAAAGCTCAAAGCAAACTTGGATAGCAAAAATACAAGGTCACTGAACTGTGAAAGGTCCTGTACATGTTACCTCTGTGGACAGAAAGGCCATAAAGTTAAAGGTTCAAAGTCACAGAAACAACCTTATAGAGCAAGCAAGCCAGCAGCATTGTTTTCTAGCTTTAAACACTCTGACAAATAAAGCACATGAATAAAATAAAAATATAAATTGCAACATTTTAAAAGAAGAGCAGTATCCTATGGAAATATGAAAATACAAAATGTTAACCAGCTTTGTTGCTTTCAATATTGGTGGGTCCCAGCTGTAAACTGATTGAAACTGTTGAGATAGTGTACAAATATGAAATGCCTCTGGATGTTGAATAATACAGTTGAAATGAAACTTCCAGGTCCCTGCTTTAAGCTACTGAACAAATGGATTCATTATTACCCTGGATAACCAAGTTGTCTCTTATCGCTTTGTCCTGATCAATTTGTGCTTCAGTTACATTGTTGCCTTGGTTTATCTCAGTGAACTAAAAGTATTTGATGACAAAAGTGCCTGCTTAAAGAAAGCTGATGCTTTAAAATACCAGTAAAAAGTTTTAAATATTTTATGACAGTGAGTCATAACAATAGAATCAAATGGAGATCAATAGTAAACATCAACATTAAAAAAAGAGGAATTAACAGCCAAACCACAAATGGAAAGCCCAAGATAATGAGTAATTTAATCAAGAACTGGAGTTAATCTATAGATCCTACTGTAGCTTCAGTACTGGTCAAGTGTGGATAACTTTATGATTCAATTGGCTTTCTATTTACAATTGTTCTGCCATATATTCAGAATTAACAAGTGCTAAATTCATTGACATCTGAAATTTAGTAGGTTAAGGATAGAATGGTGGAGTTGCCTGATATTTTTCAACCTAGTGCAATTCTGTATGGCTTCACTCTTGTAGAACTGAACTGTGTGGGAGCAAAGATTGTTCAATAAGCTTAGCGTTGTCCGTCATTGATCTGAAGTCCCATCCATTAAGGTTCTACGACGGTAAAGAAGTTTTGCATGATTGCTGTGATGTGCACAAAGGACTTGCGTATAACTGGAAGCTGAGTAACAGTTGGCTGACGTTCAGAAATTTGTTCAGAAACTTGATCTTATACAGAAACTTGATCTTATACAGAAACTTGTGCTGTTTATCAGCTGTGCAAAACGATTTGCATCTGCTCAAGACAGAAATACACTGTGTGCATCCCAGTTAAAGCAAACAACTTGAGATCAAATTATGGCTGTAATTAAGAGACTTGTGATCATATTAGGAAAAATAGAAAACCGAATTCCGTGTGAGTTTTCCATTCAATCACAATAGCTCATTGGAATCTCAATTTTGTTCAATATTGAGTACCCATTCTGGTTTGATAATGAACTATCATGAGGCTGTATAAAAAGTGAATAGGTGCATATTGCACGAGTTAATGCCTTTTCAACTTGGCAGGATGCAACTGTTTGGTGAGATGGTAGAAATGCAAAGTGAATGGAGCTTTGTAATTTTTTTTATTGATTTAGACTACACTGTGAATCAAAATTATATTTTAAAATCTGTAGCTCCCCGCTGAATACTTTTATGGAGGTTTTCTGTGGCTGATATAATTTTAGTGTTTTCTTTTGAATGAGTAAACTCTAAGAAATTTCTCAGCTCTTGATGATGCTCTATTTTTATAGCTGACAGACTTCTATATACACAGCTGGCTAATTTATTATTACTATATCACTAAAGAAGATAAATGCATATGTAATCACAGTTTCAAAGTGAGAATATTATCCATCATTCCCACAGTATCCTGTTGATAACACAACAATGGTGATTAACCATAAATGTGCTAAGAAGAATAGAACTGAAAATAACCAACTAAACCTTGCATCCAAGAGCTCCTCCCAAGAAGAAAAGCTGAAGTCATTTTTTTTTTGAGACTGATGATATGAATGTAATGTCCACACATTTTACCATTCTCAGGAGAGACTGTCCACTTACAATGAGTTTCTAATGAAATCTCCCTATTCCTTTAGTAACAACTTCACTTAACAACAGAATGTCTCAAAGTTACCCATCACTTGATAGGAAAATGCATCCTCTCATCTCCAGCCTAATTCCCCCTCCCACATACAATGACTTCAGTGATCCAGTTGCAGCTGAAAATTTTCACAACAGTGAAGAAAAAGAAAATCGAGGTCAATTGGAAGTAAATGGAGACTGGCTTTGCAGACCTTCTGCGAACCTTGGTCTGGAGGTGTTATTTTGAAAGGTATGAAATATAGTACTGGACATCAGCATGCATGCATGTATATCACATTAGGTAGATGTGATCAGCAACCAAGAGATGGCAGGAGGCCAGCAGAAGATTTGAATTTTTATGATGGATAGAGTTTAATGCTTTCTAATTTTGTAGACTAGTGTGGCTTGCATAGTGACCTGATGACTGATGTCATTTGGAGTGGACATATTTCTATTTTAATTACTGCTTTGAATACTGACATGGCATCATTTAACAAGTGAAGGCAATGTAAAAGTGATCATTTTAGAAAATGTATAAATAGATGCAAAGCAATAATGGAAATGGATATTCTGGTCCAAAGGATAGTTCCCCTGTTGACTGCCATTGCATAAGGTGCATGTCTCCATTTTCTATTTCACAATCCCTTTCCCTTCAGAGTTGTTTCTCTGAAGAGAAACAGCTAGTATTCCACCCATAGTGTATTAATTTCCCTGATAAATTATAAACTTTCAGCTCTGGTATTTGAGAGTGTTTAATTAGAATTTTGTGTGACTGAAGATTGAAGATACATATGGTGAGGTGATATCTACAGTATTAGAAAATGTAAATTGTACATAGTTTTTTTGAATTCCTTACTGGAAGATAACCTCTGTGCTCAGTTGAAGGCTTTCTTGCATAAACTGCATTGTTTCTACTGTGCTTATATTCATCTTGCGTCCACGCCTGCTAAGTTTATTAAAGAATTTAGTTTTAACCTGCTTGCCATAATGAGTGACCGTGTTGAAAGTGTGATGAAAAATAATGTCTAAAATTCGCAGCCATGCTTTAAGAGTGCTGTTTGAGCTTCACAATCTGGAATCAAAGCAGTTATTTGAAAATCTCTGATTCACCTGTTGTGTTTTATCTCTGGTTTCTCCAGGTATCCAATAGTCGAACAGATATCTCTGGATATGAAGAGGATGAATCCAAGGTGTGTAACCAATAAGCTGTTAAACTTTATAGAAGAATAATAAGTACATATAGAACTTATTATGGGGGGAAATCACAAATAATAGAAGCCTTGAAGTGGCCGATGTCACAGGTGGATGGAGGTGCTTTCTCCACAGAATCATCCTTTAAAATATCTTGTAAGCACAGTGGATGTTAATCTTCTTTTCCATTCTCATTGAATTGAATATCAGGTACTGTTGATCTGCAATTTCCCAACCCATGCTCCTTACAGATATTAGTCCTCACCAGAGATTATTCCCTGAGATCATTGGTCGGGTATAACCATTGAACAAGGGGATAGTATATCCAGGGCTTGCCTGGCTGACAAATCAAAAATCAATACTGTAGCCACTTAATTTATCAGTTGATAAAATTCCAGGACTGTAATAACTAGTACCAGCAATAGAATTTCCTGTTCCTTGAACCTTTTCTACTCATTTCGATGAGGATTTTATGTTAGAAAGGACTTGCTGACATAATGCATTCATTATCTGGAATAGCCTCTTTGATAAGGGCAATGAAGATAAAAAATACTGAAGGCCTTTAAGATGCAGTGATGATTGAAGCATTATAAGCTATTATGGTAGCCCCTCTTAGTGAGCTGTGTGGATCACACATGCTGATAATACAAAATTAACACCAAGGGCCATATGTAGTGTGTACATCCATACATGTTATGGTGCTGGCCATGTTTGAATCTTTTAATTTAATTTGTTCAGAACCTCCTGAGCTCTATTCATAGTTGTTTGTGGTTGTCACTGCAATAAACTCAAATGTAGCTCAAAATAAAATTAACATGATGCCATTCCTACAGTGTCCTTCCCTAAATCTTCACCCCCAACCCATGACCTTTCAATAATTTATTCCAGTGCAGACTAGTGGCTAAATTAACTGGATTTGTATTTTGATTATAATTTCTTACTTTCTTGTCCAATATTATTCTTAATTTAGTTGATTAAATACGAAGTTTGTCCCAATAATGTGTAAACTATCTAATCTGAGTCAGATTGTCAGCTAGGTAGCATTCATTGTTAAAAGTGCTTCAAAAAGTCTCAACAAACTGCCTGCCATCTTGACAAAGCTGTGGTGTATTGAGTTCTATATCCCAAAGGAGCATTAATTTCTTTTCTCACTCCAGGCTAAGCTTTAACCTATGTTTTTTTGTGATGGCCCAAAATGACACTTTGTATGATTAGTATATTTGAAAAATCACCTGTTTTTCTTGTCCTCCAAACAAGCAGATCAGCACATGATATTAATTTGCGAGCTATTCTGACACACAAACTTAATGTAATTAATGAATTAATGTTGTAAACACTGTATTTCCTCCAAATGATTCTAGGGTCGTTCAGAAAGTCATCAAGATATTTCTGACTGCTCATTGAATTCGCAGGACTGTTCCTGGTATAGTACCTTGCTTAAAGATTCACCACGTAGGATGAAAGACACTGGAGGTAATTATAGATGTCAACAAAAAATCGAACTCATAGTTTCATTAAAGGACAAACAGGTGGTCTTGTTGATGTACAAAAATTGAATGATAACTGACTTCAGCTTCAAATCACACATTGCCATCACTCATTTCCACCTTGGTGATGTTGCTGCAACTCTGACCCATCTCGCTTCATTTGCTGCCGCAATCCCCATTCTTGTCTTTTGTTTAACCTTGACCTGTTTATTCCAAACCACTCCTCCTGGCCTCACTCCATCAAATTGTCCATTACTTTGAGCTCATCCAAAAGTTGAATACCCATGCTGTATTCACATCGTGCCATTGGTTGATGACTCCAGTGCTTTCTGCCCTCATGGTTTCCATTTAAGCTGTGTCTCAACATCTGTTTGCAAATTACTCCACAGCCTCAAACCTGAACCAGCCCCACAAAACATCTACACTCGAGAGAGGGAAAGTAGATAGCTTTCTTCCCCCTCTCCATTGTTTGTTTCTTACCCATCTTTCCCTACCACCCCCCCCCCCCCCCCAAAAACCTTGGCGATGTCACCATCTTAACTCAGCAACCATTGCACGTGAGAGGTAATGTTCGTGGTATTTGAAGGGAAGCTTATCTCTCATATCACAAATGGGCTCTTTAAACTTTAAAGGAAATCACTTTTTACTGAACTGGATATTAATGTTTGTTGCATTTGGTATTGCTGCATTTGGTATTTAATCAGTATTGCATCTGTGTCATTCTGATCAAGAATTATTATTCTATATTATTCTGTAAAAGTTATTTCCTTTCATTTATTTCACTTTTAGGTACTGCAACGGAGAGTCACCATTCACTGGGTAGTCCACTAAAAGCATTTTCTGCTCAGCCACCAAAATTTCTGAAATCACTTCTGCCTGTACGAGAAGAACGAAAAGACAAACAACCTTTAGAAACTAAACCTCTTCTCGCACACGAGGTAAATCATACTATTTAAACTAAATAATGAAAGCCAAGGCAACCATGCAGAGTCTTTATACTTTTAGCTTCCTTTTAATGTGGTGAGACTTGAATATTACACACTTAAATGAAGAGCTATACTATGTTAGAAGGTAATGTCTTAGAAGGGTTTAAACATTGAATAGATGAACCCATGAAAATCATTTTGGTACTGACAATTTCTTTATAACTTTCCTACAATGAACAATTTATTTTAGGTCAAGAACTAATATAATTTATTTCCATGAATACTTAAGCAAGGGAATTGGTAAAGACACATTTATTTTGGACAGATTTTTGTCCTCTGCCATGTGATGTTCTCTGTATATTTTATTTGCTGGTAACTATAAAAATTAAGGCTTAACAACCTGAATTTCAAAAGATAGATGGGAGAGTTTTCACTTAATAATAATCTTGGGGCAGCATGGTTGCACAGCAGTTAGTGCCGCAGCCTCCTGGCTCTCATGGCCCAGATTTGATCCTGATCTTGGGTGCCATTTGCGTGACTTTGCATATTCTTCCCCTGATCATGTGGGTTTCTGCTGGGTGCTCTGCTCGCACATCATAAAGACTTGCTAGTAGCATAAATAGCTACTGTAAATTGCCCCTAGTAGTAGGTGGGTGGGGGAGGGGGGATGAAAGGGAGTGATGTAAGAAGCTGAGAGGTGATAGAAGAGGCAAAGGGCTGAAGAAGAAGGAATCTGGTAGGAGAGGACAGTAGACCATGGATCAAAGGGAAGGAGGTGGGGAATAGATGTTCAGGTGAGAGGTGGAATCACTCCCTTTCATTCCCCCTCCCCCACCCACTTACCTTCCCCCTCTCACCTGGACTCGCCTATCACCTGCCAGCTTGTGCTCCTCCCCCTTCCCCTTTTTATTCCGGCTTCTGCCCTCTTCCTTTCCGGTCTCGACCCGAAACATCGACTGTTTATTTCCCTCCATAGATGCTGTCTGACCTGCTAAGTTCATCCAGCATTTTGTGTGTGTTGCTCCAGATTCCAGCATCTGCAGAGTTCCTCCTGCATTTTGTGTGTTCAATAAAAGATTCATGTTGTGGCTGCTCAATAGCATACACTTATTTGGGTTCAGTGCAAAATTCCTTTTATATGAGTAGGGCTCAAGTAACTGAATTGAATAACCTGCATGAGAGCTAAGCAGGGAAGGTTTAAAACTCATTTTAACCTAAAGCTGTGCATGCACCAGTTCTATATAAAAGAAAAGCTCCAAGAGCATGTAAAAATAATTATCATTTTTCAATAGCATGGAGAATGAGCTTCCCTGTGGTGCACAAAGTACCTATGCCAATTTTGCATGAATAATGACAAATTGCAACACTGTTTTATGTACAGCAGGTTTCAGTTTAAAAACAATGAAGATGTACAAGTTATTTTCGTACATGAAGTGCAATCCACCATTGCTTGTGTAGAATATTGATGTTTGTTGATAAACTAACTGCATGTTTGTGGTCTGATTAATGAACTGTCATTTGTGGTGTGACAATGTGCCATTGTATGTCTCGACCATTGCAGAGCATGTCTCCCCCTCAGGATAAAAACATGCTGTTACATAGCAGTGGCAGTGTTGTGCCCGCAGGAAGCAGTGCCAACAGCATGTCAGTAGAAAACAATAACGAAAATGAGGACACGTTTGTAAGTTTTGGTTTTTTTTAATGTCATAATACTTGGTGGTGGGATTAAGGTCCTTTCACAAGGATTATGGTTGAAGCATTTACGAATGCAGCCATGCCTTTCTTTCTGCTCTACAGATGAGTTCAGGATTGTTATTTGCTTACTTCCAAATGTTGGCAAAATAGGTAATTAACATTCTTGAATTATGGACTAACTGAGACACAAGCATAACGTGTCTTGTACTATTTGAAAATCATGCTTTATTCTTCTGTGGTTTAGATCTAGAATCCGATCTCATTTTCCATTTGAATGTGATTTAAAGCTAAATACATTTGTTTGAATAACTTTGTTACTTAATTTAGATGCCGTGACATAAAAACAGAACATGAAATATTATGTCTACATTTGTCAAACTAATTAGAGTGAAACTAAATAATGGAAAATTGCCATTTAAAAGTTTTAATACAAAATCATTTTCTTAACAAAAAAAAAAGAAGTAAATATGCAGTACCTTAATGAACAATGGTTTTGCAACCATATTACATTTTAACTTCACTTAAAGCTTCACTGGACATTCTTCTCCCTTCAGCAGCTCACAAATGTATGCCTTTATTTTTGACTGAGAAAGTAAAACAGCTTTGTTCATTTTTTTTGTTTCAGGTTCTTTTGAACTGTTCTAATTATAAAAGGATGTATTTTTCTCCATCCCAATACTTTAATTATTTAAAATTTTCAGAAACAATTGTTCTATTCAGACCAAGTTTAATTTGTGTTCAAGAACAGATTATCATTTCTACATCCTCCTTGGTTTCAGTCGAATTAATAATTGACTTATTTTGCCTGCTGTATCATTCATTAGGTAAAATTGTGTCTTGTACAAATTTGTAAACGTCACTAATTATGGGTGAGAAAGACAATTTGATGGCCTTAATGTCTTCTGCAAAATCCAGTTCTGTTTCTAATAATTATACATCTATCACCAACAACATTATGTCTATTTCAGAAAGTGATCATTCTGTATGAAGATGCATTTCCTGATGTCTCTTAAATTTGCCTTTAGTTGATTTGAACCTTTTTCTTCTGTCCTATCTCTACAAATCAATTGATGGTTCCAATTGGACCTACATTTTCCTTTCCCTCAAGTATATTACTAAAAATATTAAATATGACAGCTAAATTTTCCAGAATTGAAAGATATTTATCCATTACTTCCTTGTAGCTTAGTCTTCAGATACTGAGGAGTATTCTGTCTGCACTACGTCCAGCATGTAAATTTGTTAAAGCAACAGGAACTCGTTACAGTATTCAAGCTACAGTCCAATCAAAGTGCAATAAAATTTGTGCACACCCTCTTCTAACTTGTGGTCTCTTGTTTGGCCCAATTGGGTCAACGTTATGCTGGATTTTTAATTTATGTTCTGCATTCTTTGTTAATATTTTGTACCATATTTACTGCACAAGTAATCAGTAATGATAAGTAACAGTACAGGTCATCTTGCTATTTAAATTGGCAACCACTTTCTTTGAATCGTAATGGCATAACTATTTTGATAAGTTTTAATCTGTTATGGTCATATTAAACCCCAAACACATTGGAATATTATGAATTCTCATTTAGACGTATAGCTTCAAGAAGTTTTAGCATGCATGTCCCAAGAACCTACTCTTGGATGATTGTGAAATTTGCAGTGAATATTTGATGTGAATTTTATAAATATGATTTATTTCATCTGTTTATAGGAACTAGTTGTTGGCACCAATGAAAATTGATTAGTTGCCTCCCCACTAGTGTTTTTTCCTGGAGGTATACTGTGCTAATACTTTCGTTCTTACTCAGTACATTTTCTCTTCCCAGAATAGTCTTTTGAATAATGGAACTCTTTCTGGATTTTAAAACTATTTGTTAATCTACAAATGCTAAATTGAAAATTGACTTTAATTACAAAAATATAATCAAATGACTAAAAATCTCCCAGCATGATTTGTTGATTTTAAAGTGCTACAGCTGAGACAAAGTCAAACTATTTCCTGGTTCAGACGTAAAGACCTAGGTGGAAGCTAAAGGCTTAAATCTTTCAATAACCCTATCGTAGACTTTAAGGACGAGCATTTGGGGCATGCAGTTTTTGCACTGAAGATCACAGAATCTGAGTTTTGGTTGACTAACAGTTACAGTGCACAAATCAAAATAGTTTTAGAACATAGATAGTACAGCACAGGAAAAGGCCCTTTGGCCCACAATGTCTGTGCTGATAAAGATGCTAAATTAATCCACTCTGCCTGCATATGGTCTATATCCTTCCATTCCCTGCCTGTTCATATGCATGTCTAAATGCCTCTTAAATGTTATATCAAATCTGCCTCCTCAATTTCCCCTAGCATGTTCCAACCACCTACCACTCTCTGTGTTTAAAAAAGAGCTGCCTTATAAATCTCCATCAATCTTTCCCCCTTTCCCCCTCTCACCTTAAAGCTATACTCTCTGAACATAGAACAGTACAGCACCGGACAGGCCATTCGGCCAACGATGTTGTGCCAATCTTGATGCCAATTTATACTAAAATGTCTTCCTCCTGTGTATCATCCATATCCCTCCATTCCCTTCATATTCATGTCTGTCTAAAAGCCTCTTAAACTCCACCGAACTGTCTGCTTCAACTACTGCCCTTGGTAATGCATTCCAGGCACCTACCACACTCTGCATAAAAAAACTTGCCCCTCACGTCACCTTTAAACTCACCCCCCCCCCCCCACCTTAAAAGTGTGCCCTCTGGTGTTTGACATATCTACTCTCTGGTATTTGTTATTTCTTCCCTGGGGGAAAAAGGTCTTGACTATTACCCCATCTATGCCTCTCATAATTTTATAAGCTTCTATCAGGTCGCCCTTCAGCCTCCAAAGCTCCAGAGAAAATAATCCAAATTTGTCTGACCTCCCCTTTATAGCTAATGCTCTCCAATTCAGGCAACATCCTTCTACACCCTCTCCAAAGCTTCCACATACTTCCTGTAGTGTGGTGACCAGAACTGCAACAATACTTGAAATGTGGCCTGACTAAAGTATTATCCAGCTGCAACATGATGAGCTGACTTTTATGCTCAGCACCCCAACCAATGCCATATGCTGCCTTTATCACCTTATCCATTTATGTTGCCAATTTCTGGGTGCTATGAACTTGCACTCCAAGATTCCTCTGTACATTAATGTTCCTAAGGGTCCTGTCATTTACTGTATACTTTCCTCTTACATTTGACCTCCCAAAAGTGCAACATCTCACACTTGTCCAGATTAAACTCCATCTGCCATTTCTCTGCCCATATTTCCAACTGATCCATATTCTGCTGTATCCTTTGACAACCTTCCTCACTACCCACAACTCTGCCAATTTTTGTGTCATCTGCAAACTTGCTAATCAACCCACCTACATTTTTGTCCAAGTCATTTGTATATATCACAAACAACATGCCCAAGCAGTGATCCTTGCAGAACACCACTGGCCACAGATCTCCCGTCAGAATAACACCCCTCTACCACTCTGTCTTCTGTGGCTAAGTCGATTTTGAATCCAGTCTACCAAGTTACTGTGGATGCCGCAGGCCTTAATCACATGAATGGAATACTTTCACTGATCAGTTTGATGATGAAATTATCAAAACATTCTCAATGCATCTATTTATAATTTCACCAAGTAGCTAACAGTGGAAACCTTCCCTCGTGATTTTAGTATAGTTGAAAATAAACTCTTGAAAACAGTTTGATCAAGACTGAGGACTTTGCAGAGAGAGACTATTTTTTTCTAGTCTGCATAGGCATATTTAGGTCATGTCAAAATGTACACGCTTTATCTCTTCCTCACAAACACTTCTGCTCATGAATCTACTGCCTTGCCAATACTGATAACTTTCTTTTCAAAAGAAAAACCTGTGGCCATGGTTTGAATTTTTGGAGTTTTCTAATCATCCCTAATTGATGTCCAGAATTCATGTGAAAACTTTTTTTTAAATCTAGCTGCTCTTACTTTGGGACATTGTGTGGATAGGTTTTCAATTTTTATACTATGTAAAGAATAAATATTTACATGTGGAGAGTTATTAATAATAGGAAAGTTAATTATTTTAGGCTTTTTCTCAGCTTGCTTAGCTCTGTAATTCTAGCAACATTCAGAGTATGATTTGCATTTTACATCATTAAATAAAGTCTCATCTATGGATTTAATCTAATCACATCACTACACGATTCTGAAATTGTATTGGGAGTAATTCATCAAGATTTAAAATGGATATGACACGGCACTTGTTAAATAAGATCTGTTTGAGAAAATATGGAGAAATTTGATGAAATTGATATGCCACGCTTTTTGATAGAATTTGGTTATTATTTTAAGATTATCTATTCAATTATTTAATAGGGAAGTCTCCAGAGCAATTTTTTGTTTTCTGCTCATCTTTCACATTTGGACTGCTAAAGCATTGATATGCAATGGCCAAAAGCCACAACTTCCACCCTTTTCCTCAACATCTAGTCCCAAGTATGTGATTTTGACAAAATTTTGAAAACATTGCATGGGGTGCTTTTTAGATCTTCATTTTACAATGTCCTTTTATTTTGAGTACATTGCATGGAAGAGCACAACTATCATTGTCTCTTTTATTATTGTTCCTTTATTTTTCTTCACTTTTTAAAATAAAAGAACTTGGAGGAAGTGGAGAGGGATCTTCAGGTATCTTTCTGTAATGTTCCATCAATCAATTTGGGTAGATACCAGCACAACAGAAATAAAATGACAAAGTTCTTTTTATTCCTGATCAATATTTCTCTGAAAGTATGTGTCATTAGGAGAAGCTCAACAAATAACTTGTCTTATTTCTCATTTCCAAGACTTTGCCTTCTATATTTCCCTCAACAATGATCTCCACTGTTTTTTGTAGTGCTCTGGATGTCCTAAAGACATGTTAAGTCACCTACAAACAAAGCTCTTTCTTTTCCCCATCCCATCTCATCCTTGCCTTGGTGAAAAATGTCATTACTAAATTCCCACAACAGTTGCTGAGATCTTGCCATTCACAGCTGCAGGTATCCTTCAATTGACTTTGGAGAAAATAGTGCCAACCATCATGTGATATTAAACTTGATGAATTATTTACCTTTCACACTTTAAGGTGGAGAAGCATATGTCAGAAAAACACTTGAGATCCATTCTAGTCATTGGCAACCTTCCACTGCATGCTACTAAATCCTTATGAGTGAGGTTTCATGATATTAGGAAGCTCCAAGGCATCTTGTGATCACAATACTGAACTCAAGGACACACAAAATATAAATAAAAGATCATTCTCAGTCTTTACTATGTTCTAAGATTGAGCTGTATTAAATACCAAATATTATCTAGTTTTTTTAAATTGCATAATTTGCACTTTGACCTTGTGCATCCATTTTTCAACTCAAAATTAAATTTGTGTATTGTAAGTTGACCACTCAGGTCTATACATTTGACATTGCAAAGCAGAACTTCAGCAATCAGGATACTTCAACAAACTTTAAATTAATGAAAGTAGATGAATTATCTACTGAAATATAAACAAGATTATAATTTGGTTATAGCTTTTAATTGGAGAAATTCTGTAATTCAAATAATCCAGCCAGAGATCATGTGTCCCTTCTGATCTCCTATGCTTCCTTACCTAAATATGACACTAACTTTCTGACTTTGTGATGAAGTGCAGAAATATGATCATTTTACAAATGTTCTTGCTATAGGATTCTGAAGAGGAGGATTATGAAGTGGAGAACCTCAGCAAGAAAACAGGTGTTTCTCAACACTGTCATGGTTTCCAGCCATACATTCCTGAAGATTTTGCGGACTTTGATGTATATAATGCAAGCCTTGAAAACAGGGATTTGTTTTCTTCTAAGCCAGAATTCCTGAGTTCTCGCTGCCTTGAAAATGAAGTTTCTCGTAGTCCAACTACCAGCAGTATGACTAGTGGTTACTTCTCCCATAGTGCTTCTAATGCAACACTCTCTGATGTGGCATTCACTGGTACGGAGAACACAGACCAGATGAATAATCAGTCACGAGACTCTGAGCTACAGAATACTATTTCGCAGACGAGTAAATCTGATTTAAAATTTTCTTCTGAGAAGGAAAATGGAAATCAGGAACAAAGTAGAGATTTTAATGATATGCAAGAGAGCACATTCCTCCCAAAAAATAGTGCCTTATTGAAAGAAACCTCAGTATTGCAGCAGTTTATTGAGTCTAAATCTATACTTGTTTATAGAACCCTCCCAGATATGTATGCACCAGATTCATCATCCTGCACATATGCATTAAATCCACATGAAAGCATATTAGAAGACAGACGAGCTGACGATTTCAATTCAATAGTGAATGTAGAAATTTTCAGCAGCCAGGACTTTACAGATTTTCAGGGTGCAGAGGAGGCGAGGAACGACCTTGAGCTACCAGATGAGCCCATGGTTTACAGTACAGGTTCCTCTGATGACTCGAATAGACTTTCTGTTGATAGTCTAGAATTAGATGAAAAGTGGCAAAATCCTGCAGTAAAATGTGCAAATGATATTTCTGAGCTTCCTGAAGATTCATGCAGCAATGCCCATAACCAATCACAGACAACTGTTCTCGATAATAGGTTAGCAAACACCGTGGAGAACCCACTATTTTGTGGAGAAGCTGACCATGAAGAAGCCTCTGATCACTCCACCAGCCCAGATAACTCTGGTATGAGGAACCTTTCAGATTTATCAGATATTGAAGATAGTAATGCTGCAGAGCAGTGTGAGCCTCTACCAAGCTGGATCATACTGGGAGGACGTACATCTGTTGGAAGCAACAAGAATGGAACCATTCGATATGTTGGTGCAGTGGATTTCTCCACCGGTGTCTGGGTTGGAGTTGAGCTTGATACTCCAGCTGGTGAGTAATAACATACTGTCACTGTAATTGGTTGATTTCACAAACTGTGATACATGATCATATTGCTCAATTGTGATTGGATTGAATTACAGAACCAACAAGGGTCTGAATGGCCCACTATTCCTGTGATGTCAACTGATGCAAGACTGCCATTTTGCCAGTTCCTCTGTCCTGTCCTCCTTGCTGTGTTAATTATATTTCCAAGTTTTATGATATCTGAAAAATTTGAAATTGTACAGAAATCCAGATCCATCATGGTAAAACAAAAATTAAATGGTCGCAACACCAACCCTTGGGGGCAACTTCCTTCCAGTTTGCAAAGAAAACATTCACTGCTCCTTTCTACTTTCTAACTCTTAAGCAAATATACATCTCAAAAACACTGACCATTTAAATCATTTTTTTGGACAATCCAATCGATCCTTACAGTTAGGTATTGAACAATTAGGAATTGTAACTTAATACATTACAAGGATGTACAATCATTTGTTCATTTTCTTAAAGTTTGAGTCTGAAACTAGTGTCCTAACTTAAAATCTCATACAGTGGCATGAAAACAGAGTTGCCAGTGTGAACTGGGAAAATAGATTTAAGGATAAGACTGTGGATCAGCAGTGGCTGACATTTAAGGAAATATTTTATACTATTTGTTTTCTGCAAGAAGGATGCACTGTCCATGACTGACTAAGGAAGTTAAAGATGGAATTAAATTTACAGAAAAGGCAAACAATGTTGGAAGATTGGAGGTAGGCCAGAGGATTGGGAAATTTTAAGAAGCCAATAAAGGATGATTTAAAAATATTTTTAAAAAAGATACAATATGAAAGTAAACTGGCAAATAAATAAAAACACACATTAACAGCTGCCACCAGTATACAAAAGCAAAGAGATTGGGTACATTAGATAATCTGTCTTTTGATTCCTCTAGTCGAAGTACATGACCTCACTTTCCCACATTCAACTCCATTTGCCAAGTTTCATCCACTCATTCAATTTCTCTATAATCTGTTGCAGATTCATAAAACCATTTTAGCAAAGTGCCCTTCCATCTATTTTCATGCCATCAGCAAATATGAATACCTTACATTCTACAGATTCCTCCAGGTCATTAATATAAACAGTAAATAATTGAGGGTCAAGAACTGATCACTGGTTACATCTTTCCACCCTGAAAAACACACCATCTACTGATTCCCCTTTATGTACTCGTTACAGCCTCAAAGAACTCTAGCAGATTTGTCAAACAGGATTCACCTTTCTTGAAGCCATGATGACTTGGTTTGATTAGATTACATTTTCCTAAGCAATTAGCTATTTCTTCTTCTATTATTGACTCAACGTCTATTGTTGGCAAGGTGCTAAAACTAACTGGCTTGTAGTTTCCTGTCTTTTGCCTTACCCCACACCCCATTGAACATCCACACATATCCTCTTGGAAATCTTTTGAAAAACTTAATCCATTTCACTATCTTGCAGCCACTTCCTTTAAGGCCCTTGGTTGCAAACCATTGGACTCCGACAACTTGTCTGCTTTTAATGTCATGAGTTTTTCTAATACCTCATCACTTGTGATTGTGATTTTTTTTACAAGATCTTCCATCCTATTTGAAAATAGCCCATCTGTTATTATTGGGATATTTTTAAATTACCTCCATTGTGAAAGCTGATGCAAAAGCATTGGTTTAGTATATCTGCCTTTTCCTGATATTAATTCAACATCTTCATTCTCTGGAGGTCCTACTCTTGCTTTACACTCTTTTCCTTTTTAAATATCCATAAAACTTTTACTGTTTGTTTTGACTTTACATACAAGTTTGACCTCAAAATCAATTTTCTCCGTATGAGTTTTTCAGTCTTTAGCTGCTATTCCTGAAAAATTCCCAGTCCTCTCCTCCACTACCAGCCCTTGCTACTTTGCCTTACTTTTTGATTTAACATTATCTTGACCCCTTTTGTTAACCAAGCATGGCTTCTTCTTCTCATGGAATTGCTCTTTCAAGTTGGGAGAAGTTTCTGCTGAGCATTATGAACTGTTTAAATATCTACCACAGCTCATCTACTGATCCATCTCTTCGCTTATTTATCTAGTCAAATTGGCAGTTAGTAACAGGTGGAATGTCAGAGGGATCCGTGCTGAGAGTTCAGTTATTTATAATCTACAATTGTAACTTCGAAGAGGGGACTGAGTGTACGGTACCCAAACTTGCAGATGGTGCAGTGATGGGATGGGTTAGCAAGGTCTGAGAAGGACACAAAGAGCTTGCAAAGAGTTGTAGGTGGGATAAGTGAGTGGGCAAAAAGTTGGCACATAGAATATAATCTGGAAAAATGTGAGGCCTCTTCACTTTGAAAGGAAGAATGAAAAAATAATTTAATATTTAAAAAGAATGAGATTTCAGAATGTAATAAAGGGATTTGGGGAACCTTGCACATGGAACACCAAATATTAGCATGTAGGTACAATATTAAGACAGCAAATGAGATATTGGCCTTTATTTTAAGAGGCATGAAGTATAAAAGTAGGGACATTTGGATACAGCTTGGCAAGGCACTGGTGAGACTGCACCTGGAATTCAGCATAGTTTTGCTCTCAATATTTAAGTAAGGATATATTTGTATGGGAGGCTGTGCAGTATATTAAAGAATATTAAAGAATATTAAAGAAAGTTTGCAAAGGTTGGGCTTTTGGGATTATAGAAGAATGAAAGGTCATTTTATCGAAACATGTATCAAGAATTATGGGCATTCTTTCAGAATAAGGGTTTCCATCCAAGCCAGAGGAGGAATTTCTTCTCTAAGGGTCATGAATCTTCTGAATTCTCTACCCAAGAGGGTTGTGGAGGTGGATTAATATACAAGGTGGAAATTGACATTTGAACTATGAGGGAGTCGAGAGATATTGGGAGAGAGCACTGAAATGGTGCCGAGGCTAATTGGATATTGAATGTTGGAGCCCACTCAAGCTGCTGATTGGCTTGCTCCTGTTTCTTATGTTCTTATTTGTAATTACTTTTGAGGAAATGAACTAGTCTTTTATATATGGCTTCTATGGCCATCTGTACAGCCTTTGTAGTTTTTTTTTGAAGCAATCCATTCCTCAAGGTAGATATTGTCAAGTCCAAATCACATAGTTCCTCATGGCTTTAAGTTTGATATGTCATATTTTGCCCTCTATCTTTCAGAAGAGGGCATAGTTTCAGTGCTGTTTTTTTGCATTTATAACTCATGTAGGGAAACATCAAGGCACCATTCAAGGAAAGGAATACTTTCGCTGCAATCCAAATTGTGGTGTTTTTGTTCGTCCAAACCGGCTTATTCAGGTCTCCAATACAGTGAAGCGGCACAGCACCCTACCTGAAGGGCAGGCATCCACAGGTCATGAGAAGCGGAAAAGTGTCAATCTCCAGAGGTCACAGGTGACCCCATCCACCAAACCTGAAGGAACAGCACTTCACAAATCAGGAGTTACTGTATCCTCCAAGAAGCAGAACAGGAAATCCTGGACTAACTGAACTGCAACATTTGCACTTATTACATGTTACTGTATAGGCCTCTTAATGGAGCATTTTATACTGTGTACAGCTTTTTGTTTATATTACTCTGTGATATAGGGGATAGAATAAAACTTTAATATTTTGCCTTTTGTAAAAAGATAAAGTATATTTGCTGGTAACACATCAAAAGTACACTAAAATATGGCTAGCCTATGTAAAATACCCTTAACCAGCTATGAGAACATCACCTCCTGCATTACAAAGTAATTTGAGATTTTAATCAGTAAATAGGTATTTTATTAAACTGATTTGGATGCAAGTCGCAAAGATCTCTAAATTGGTCCTTAATTACCAAAGATCTTGATTAGAGTCAGGAACATCTTAATTTTAATTTTGACCTTCATAAAATTGAGTTCTAGGCTGTAGGCACCTTTTTGATTTTATTAATGTGCCGTGTTTTTGTTACTCTGTATTATGCTTCCTTATTACTATTGTCTAATAAGCACATTTAAACAAAACTGATTATTCTATGCGGTTGTTGTCTTCCAAAGTTTACCACTGCTGATTAAGCTTCACATGGGTCTCGGTTCCACTACTAGCTTGGACCTGTGGCTTGAGGCTTTGCATGTTACAAGTCGAAACACCTGTAGTCTGATTTGCCTTTTGGCAGTTTAGTGCTTAAACAGTATTACTGCAAGAATGTAGGGAGCAGACAGAAAATCTGTTGTAATGGATTATGAGAGTATGTGTGCATGCATTTGCTGAAGAATGCAAAGTAAAGGTACATTTTGCAACAATGTTGTGTATATAATGAAAGATCTCATTGGATGATTTGGTTAAAATAATTTATACACAGGATTATATATAGTTGAAAGGTTTACTGCATCCATGCAGTGAAGGTATGATCTGATGGACTAAAGACTGTTTCAAAAGCCATCCAGTGTACATAGAGTTGTGCAAAATTGTAGGTACTTAAGAGTCAGCCTGTTTGGAAAAATGTGATGATGAAAGGCCAATTGTTAATTTTAATAATGAAAAACTTGAGACTTGCTCAAGAGCTGCTGAATTAGTTTTTTGTATATATTTTCCCTTTGTAGTGTTTTTGTATGACTATGTACAGAGTTGTAATATATATTATTTCAGCAAAACTGTATTTAATTGGTACAGCATTTCAGTGTTTTAGAATACATTCTACAGCCTGGAACCATGTAACCGTCATGTGTATTTTCTTTGCATATTTGAGTTTTGACATGTAAATATTTTACCAAGTTTTTGTCTTTATGGAATCTCTTCCAATCCAGTATGATGATACTATGCAGGTAGTAACGTCAGGCTTGGAATTAAATATTAAAGCAGTTGGGGGAATCTATTTAGAGGCCAGTAATGCTGAGCATCTTGTGTAGCTGTTAATTAGTTTGTGAATTAAAATACCATTGGATACCAAAGGCTCCTAAACTTTTTGATGTACCCTATTTCAAAGAGATTTTTGAGCCTCTTTGCTAACTAGTTGTGAACATTAAATAAAAACTATTTATTATTGCCTCATTTTTTAAACTTTGTGCTTAAGGACCCTCCCCATCATTAGTTTGAAGGCCTAGACTATATAATATAGCTCCAATAGAGGGCCAATTTTATTTGCATTGGAGGATAAGCACACTGTGCAGAAGTGAGACACTGCTTTTTAAATATGGTACATTTTTGTGCAAACTTGAGTGTCAAAATGGCAAGATTCAATAACTTGTGAAATTAAAATTGTACATGCTTAGTAAATTACATCCCTAAGTAAATATCAAAACCAAATTCTTGTGTGGACTATCACGTTATGAGACCATTTTCCTGCCATAAACTATTATTGTACACGTAAACTCCAAAGTAAACCTATACAGAGAAGCTTAATGGGATATGAAAATAACACAGACTGCAGTGTTCTCCAAGCCTGGATAGCAATTACTGTAAATTAACTAACCTATTTATTAATTATAATTGTAACCTTAGAGAGCTTTAGTGTAACAGTATTATATGGTATAATTTCTCCATACATGGAAACATAATACCAGAATATTAGTAATGTCATGTTAAACATGTTCATAATTGTGCTTTTTGCTCAAAATCTAACTTCCCATTGTATTTGTGACTTGTTGAAAGATTTTGTTATCCAAACCAATCTTTCTAATGGAAGCTGCTTACGTAAATGTGTTTGATTCTAATTCCATAATGCCATTGGAGTGTTGTCGTTCATTCGTATGGCAATTCAGCTTCTTAACCCATGGTTTGGAGAAATGCCTTTTCTCTAACTGGCCAATCTCTACTTTCCAAATTACCATATGTTTTGCTATGTATCCTGATCTAGTTTTTTCTTGTCTCGTAATCCCTCTTCATTCAATGATTACATTTAGCTTTTTTTAATATAAAATATCAACAAGTAGTAGAACAAGTTTTGAGCAGTGCAATCCCATTATCAGCCAGATAGTGCATTTCATGTCATGTAGTTACACACCTATAATCTTTTTTAAAAAAAATGCCAGTCACTGATCTGCAACTTAAAATGACTAGCTGTAACAGTTGTAACAGTAGCAGTAACAGACTTCAACTGCTAACATCCAACCACGGCCATTGGGATGTGCGCCATTAAGTGCAGCAGCTAAACACATTGCACAACTTCCAGACGGATATCTGGCAATTCTCCTAGAGAAATAAAGGACTGCAGATGCTCAAATCTGGATGAAAAAAAACAAAATGCTGGAGGAACTCAACAGGCAAGGCAGCATCCGTGGAGAAAAACAGACTGTCAATGTTTTGGGTCAGGGCCCTTCTTCAGCATCTTGCTGGTAATTCTACATCAAGCTTGAATTAATGATTTTGTTTTATGTAAATATAGTGTTACATAGTCATCTAATCAAAGACTAGACTGAACCCAGGAAAATAATTGGGGCAGTGCATTTAAGACAGTTGAGCTGAAACTGCATTTTGCTTTCAAGACGCTATTTCCAAAGAACATTGTTAAAAGCACATCCATTGTCCAAGTTTTAGGCATATCAGAAGGATGACTCCTAATTTTTTTGCAGCTTGAAAAATTAACTGAGCAAGTAATAGCACAATAAAGTGGGAATTCACTGGTGAAAGAAAACTGAATGATAAACTTGTGTGAACTAGACCATGGAGACCAGCAAGAAATATATTGGTATTTCGATGGACTACATTGCTTTTTGAGATATATTCAGTAGTATGCAAAGAGTAGCAGATTTCACTAGGATTTTTAATGGATGAATGCATAAGGATAATATTGGACATTAATACAAAATAAGATCTTAAAGTACTGGGAAAATCAACTTTAAAATAAATTTAAAAATACTGAATTACCATTAGAGAGAAACAATATTATTTGGTAAATACATCACAATAATTTTCTTACAACACCAGTTAAAGAGTACTTTTGTTGTAGAACCAGTGTTGACCTTTATACAGCAGTTGCAGATTATGCATTGGTGTTTGCAACCAAACTCAAACTGTTGCTTCAATGAGTTACTTTAGTGTAGCCACCTTCCAGATTTCTTGTAAGCCAAGATGTCAAAAATGTGCCGAGGCAACGTTGCTCCTACAGAAATCCTCTTAACTAAAGGAAGTGTTTACTCGTCTGACTGTATTCGTGAGTACAGTATTCTAAGATCTACTCAACTATTATAGAAATATTTACCTAACTTTATTTCCTTAAGATACAAGACAAATCTTATGTTATTTACATGTTCAAAATTGGAAGTTGGATAGAATATTTTCAACATTTCTGGGAATGAATCTGCAGGAAGGGCTAGGATTTCCTAAAAGATTGCAGAAGAGCTTGTTTTTTCTAAAAAAAAATATAATTTACTTAACTCACTCAAATCCCTGCTTAAACAAGGTCGACTGGGTAATCTGTGAATACAGATGATATCTCCGCTGAAATATATTTGAGTGTATCAGTTATGTGAGAAACAAACAAGTGTAATTGAACACTTTAGATGTAGAATTAAGACTAGGTATAGTTATCTTGATCTCAAAGGATGATTTCTGTGTGAGTCTTCCAGCTAATGTGTGTTTTCTATGCAGTTTTAATTGGCTATTTCCTTATTTTAAAGTGTGCCATAAGAAAATGGGTTTTCATCTTTGCAATGCAATTTCAAACAGTAGATGTTAAAATTGATAGCATTGTTTCTTCAGAGCCAACATGTTGCCCAACACATACCACTGAATATCAAACTGGTTACCTTAGTGGCCTATATTTTCCCGAGCTGGACCTGCTCTCAGCACTCGCTACTCACTTTCCCTGGTGTTAGCTTTGCCAGATCAAGAATGCCAATTTCACTGGTCCAGAAGGTCTCAGCCATGAGGTGAGACAATGAGTTACAGCCATGCATTGAAGTGTAATTGGGAAATAAGCCCTGTCCATAACACTACTTTGGAAGCCTTAGACATCAAGGCCCTGGCCAAGCTTTAGTTTCTGCCAAAACTGTCAATTTCAATCAAAACTTCAAATGATTTTGTATATCAATAATTCAAACAATAAACATGATTAAAAATGTAGTTTATTCTACATTCTTTGGAACCTTTTAAAAAAAAGTTGATAGTTAGTACACCTGTTCTTCTGAGTAAATTGACAAAGGAGTCCAAGTCAGGTTCAGATACTTTCAAATAAATGGACTTGTGGATCCTGTCCCAAATCTAAACCTGTGTAGGACCCTGGAGTGGATTCCCCCTGTACAAATAGCTAGTAATAGAGGCAGACAGGAAGTTAGAGCTTGGCCAGTAATTTTTGGATTTTGGCATTCAAGTCAAAGATTACTGGTACAAAGGAATGCGAATTGTCAGCAAGTTCCTTGCATTCTTTTCCCAATGAGAGTCTTGGATCTGAAGCATTAGTTTGCAAGATAGCTACGCCGTTTTCAAATTTATTCTGAGATTGTGATTATGGAGTGGGTTTTTTTTTGTAGGTCCATGTGCTCTCCATTCACTTTTTCTGTCAAAAAAAAACTATTCAGTTCAAGCAGCAAAAACAATGATGGTCCTTTTTATATCTCAATGCCTGCTAAACCATTAACCAATACAACAAACCAGAACATACATTTGTAGCCCGATTTCCCCTTAAATCTGTTCCATTATCTGCACATCAGGAAAATAGTGTCCTTATTGGTTGTGGGGTATAGATTCACCAGCATGACACCTGTGATCAGAAGAGGCTGCACCTCCAAGAATATAGAAAATTAAGTACTGAACTAATTGAAGAGTGAAGATGATTAACCAGTTTAGATGGTTAATGAGAAACTATCCACAGGTGAGAGAATTGCAGAACTTGTTACAGGTCCATGCTTCTCTCACTGACGAGTCTATATTCATCCAACTGCACAATGACTCTACCCTGATGACAAGTTCTAGCAATTTCCTCACAGCATATGTTAAATAACTGGCTTACAAATCCTCTTGGATGGTGTGACACTGGCAATTTTCCAATCCAAAAGGACAATCTTCTGCATCTCTTCCAGTTTCTTTGTACTTTGGAATGCATAGATGGAAGTTCTTAGGTATGTAATTTGTATTGTTTTTAAAAAATAATAAGATTGTTTAGTAAATTACTTAATTGACTTTTAATTTGCTTCAGATGCCTTATCGGTCAAGAAGACTGATGCAATTTTTTTTTAAGCAAGCCTAAAGAATTTCATTTTATTTCTTTAAGTTTCATTTTAATTCATAAGTAGACACTGCACTTCAAATGGCCCAACATATGATGGATACAAAATGTTCCAGATGGATTTTTGAGAATGATCAGGAATGCATTGCTTGTCTAAACAGATATTGGGTTTTATGGCATCTTCACTTAAATCTGGGTTAAAAAGTTATTAGCTTTGATAATTCTTTTCAAATTAAGCATGTGGGACAAATATAGAGACGAGACCACAGATGCTGGAAATCTGGAGCAATGCACACAAAATGTGGGGTCACTAATGAAAGATAGCTTGGATCTATAATAAGTTCTGCATTTCCCCTGTTAACCATCTTGTTAACTGATTCCGACAAAAGGTCTTCAACATGAAACATTAACTCTGCTTCTCTTTCTACAGATGCTGCCTGATTTGCTGAGTGTTTCCAACATTTTCTGTTTTAGTTTTACTTTTTCAAATGCTAGCTTTTTATGTACTCTTAATCTGCCCTAACTGGAATCAAAATCCCACCTAGCCTTTAGTAAACTGCTATCGGGATCAGTTCCTAAATTTAAAACACCTGCTCTCAACAAATATATTCAGGAGAATTGGCACACAAGTGCCCATCTTTCAAAACTCCAATAATCCACTATCCAACCATTGATATTCCCAACAGTTCAGCATCTGGATCACCAGGTAATGCTTCCCACACTCCTCTGAAACTCACTAGTTCCCGCCCGCCCCCAAGACTCACTGAGTCCTTGATTCCTGCACTCCCCCAAGACTCACCCAGTCCCCAGTTCCCACATTGCCCTGAAATTTGCCAGGTTCACTGGAGAATTTGTTATAATACAAACAACCAGTGCATTACAGCCATTCAGGTAATGGAAATTCACCCTTACAGAATTCATAAATCACTACTCACAAATGTTAGATACAGAATAAAATTTGCTTTTATGGAATTTATGAAAGGAAATTTTTTTTACTTTAATAACTTTTGTTTCCAACTCATTTCTTAATGTAGATGATGCAGCTTCAAATTAGGAAAATCATGATATAGATCATTTTCTAGAAACAACCCACTCCCTGTAGTGTGATCCGTACTATGTAACATTTTAAAAAAAATCTATTTAAGGTGGCCAAAGGGCCTGTACCTATGCTGTACTGTTCTATGTTTAAAAGTGTTTTTTTTGGGGGGGGGGGGGTATTAATATTTACTAACATCCAACAGTCTAGAAAATCTGCCAGTCCAGCACCAACAAAGCCCTGAGCATTCCAGGTTATTGGAGTTTTGCCTTGGTAGATCAGCAAAGGAATGAAAGTTCAGTTTAACTGCTTTCTTTCTATGGAACAGCTTTCAGAACCTCATGAGATATTTTTAATCAGCTGATTGCAGAAGTGTTTGATATTTCATAGAAAAGCTCTGAATGTAGTGATGTATTCGATACAGCCTGGAACCTCAACCATTGGCTACTTGCGAGAAAGTTCCATGTTAATAACTTCTGGTTCTATTGACCATTGAATTGCAGTTCCCTCTGAAGGTGATAGAAACATCTCAACATAGAAATGACCAGATGAAAAGTAAAATCCAAATTATTCTTCAAACAAAATGTCTCTAAATCTGTGTGATAGATGCTTAAAAGCATATTCCCTTTGTGTTATAATTCTGATTATCATTTCAGCACAATGTAGAAACAGTTGTAAAAGTTCCAATTTTGTTGCAAGGCTTGTTGCAAAATCATGAGAGAGGGTTCAAAGCTTCTGCTAAAAAGTCCCTGGCATTCTGGATTTGAGACTTCAGTTTCTGTGACTGGCGTTGAAAGCAACTATCTGTTCTTTTAACTTGAGGTTTGGCAAAGCTGAATGGATGAAGGGGAATTGTCAAATAATGTTGTGCCCCATAGCTGCTATCTATTAATTTGAACAAAGATAAATTGTGCTCAAACACTATTTGGAGGGACTGAGTTATTTAAAACAAAATGCTCCTATGCCAACCTGGAAAAAAAATTGATTTGCAAACCTGGAGACAGGAAAATGAGAGTCAAGAAAGATTTGTGATTAAGTTGTCGCATATTCAACTTGGCATTCTTCAACCCTGTGATGCAGTTCAACTTAGCACTCTTCCTCAATACAGTTCTTCTAATTATCCCCTCTTCCATCCATCAATATAATTTCTGAATCTTACAAATAAATGCTGATGATTCTGTTTGGAACAGATGGCATTTACCATTTATATGGAAGTAGACTGGACTTTCAGAACATGTGCTGTCATAGTAGAATACCAGTTCTATTAGATACCACAAAGAGATCTGCAGCATAGCCCAGTCTTGCTAAGGTTCCCTAGGATTTACACTGAGATAATTGACTAATGATTAAAAATCCCAAGACCCCATTAATTTGGGATATCACGTTGCAGTTGTACAAACCATTGGTTAAGCTGCACTTGGAGTATTGTTCCATGAACACTACCCTGTTAATAATTTTTGCAATTTGTAATAATTTTATCTTTGCACTGTACTGCTGTCACAAAACAAATTTCACGTCATACAAGTTGGTAATAATCTGATTGAGCTCTCATTGCCACACAACAGGAAGAATGTGGTAGCAATAAAGAGGCTGCAGAAGAGATTCACTAGAATTGTCTGAAATGGAAAGCTGTAGCTAAAAGGTTGATGGAGATATTACATTTTTTTCACTGAAGTTTTAATAGTATCTTTCAAGAGCCTGTGGTTAGTCATGTATATGTTGTGGCCTGCCCATTGAAGCCTATGATGTAAGTAAAATTTCAATGCTGGGCCTATTTATCCTGCAAGAAGATGCTGATGTTGGTTCATGAGTGGGTTTGGAGGATTTTGCAGCGATTAGTGCTCTGACATTGACAGTGTCACCTTGAGTGAAAAGTGACAGGCAAGATTAAGCCAGGGGTAGCTCATTTTGCCCCACTGCACCAAGCTTTGTGTGCACAAATGTTTCGTATTTTCAGACCTTAAAGGCCTGGCTGTAATTGATCGGCTTTGTCCCCCAGATCCTCAAATCTCTAAACAGTAGAATAAGCTAGTGTAATTATTCCTTATAATTTAGATACTTTTGTAATCCATTCTGTACACCTTTTGAAGTCAATAGATCCCACAACATGGTATTCAGAACAAACGTACAGTATTTGTAGGCATGGTTTATCCATGACATTTTTACCTTTAGGATGACTTCTGCATCCTTTAAACTATACTCCTCCAACTTATGATTAGCATTCTATTAGCCTTTAGATCAGGTACAGAAAATAAGATTATATCTGGGTCTAATTCTGATGACTTCACCTTTGAAATCCATTTGCCATATTTGCATATTTATGTAATCAATTACCATTTCATTTATAATTTTATGATTCTATTTTAAGTCACACAATTGTGTTAAAGCCCCAACTCAGACCCTTGTCACTTTCTGGGGTTAATAAGTGTACCTGCCCATGATCACTACTCTTTCTTCACCAACTTAGCCAATTAACTAACCAGGCTGATAATTTGTCTTCAGATCTGCCATTGCCTCATATGGGAACTTATCAAATACCTTCAAAAAGTCCAGGAAGGTTCATTTGAGGCTGACCTATGCTTTAAAAATATAAGATGAACACAGTGATCCAATTTTTTAAAAAAAATTACATTCTCAGTTTGAATTCTCAGACATTTCAACCTCAAATTATAGACTGCTAATTTTCCATAATAGACTTACTATTTTGTAGAGAACTTGCAACATAATGTTTTCTGTACATTACAAAAGTAAACTTTCTTCTGTGCCACTGCAATCTGACCTTGAATTGACAACAGAATAAAAATTGCTCATTTTCATTCCTACCCTTGTTTTGCTTTTCCTAGATATCTGGTCTTGCCAAATACTGGAATGCATATCCAACTGTGTTAAATTAAAAGAAACTGTGGAATCATACAGGTCAGTTATCATTTAAAAACAGAAATATTTCTCGTGTCTTTCATAACCTCAGGATGTCCCTACCAAATTACAACAAAAGAAAGAAGAACATTCTAGGAGAAGTCGATTAATTCTCCCACGAATAGAGTAGGGTAGTGTATTTAAAATATGGTACAGGGCATGGTCATAAGGATTCTGCTAATTCCTTAAGTACTTGCTGGGAACAAAAGTTCACCAAGATGAATTTAAGTTAAAGGTAAATGATTAGTCTGCAATGCTTGCTGCTGGCAACAACATCTTGGACCCTTTTGAGTCATTCCATGACACATTCAATTCGGAACAGGCTTCAAGCTTCATCCTTGTAGGTCAAGTCTCCAGCTTGGGAACATGAAGCAGGAAAATAGGCATCCCATACTGTAACATGGAGGTAGTCAATTTCTATTTAAATACACTGTCCTGTTCAATACTGTTAGTCACTCCTCTACAGTGGTTGGAGTTTGTTTCCAATAGCTTCCATTTTTGGCACGAGATTGTTGAGGTGCCAACTTTCAATCTAGAAATTTATAATATGCAAATAATATTTAAGATGAAACAGAACTAGGTCTTTCGGCCCACCGAGTCTACACCATTAACCAAGCACCCATTTACACTCATCCCATTCTATTCTCCCTACATTCCCACCCATCCACCTGCACAGCTGGGGCAACTCACAACAGCCAATGAACCTACCCGCAGTTCTTTGGGACCGTGGGGGTGGAGGAACCCACGGCAGTCACGGAGCGGAGCAGACAGACAAGACAGACAGCCGGCAGCCGGGGTTAGCACTAAACCCGGCTCCGTGAGGCAGCAGCTGCGTCACTGTGCCAACCCTTCCGTCAGAAGTGTGTACTCCGCTACTCAAAACGTCCCCGATGAGCATTCTCTATCTTAACCCTCGCTTTAACCAAGGTTGGAAGGTTCACCAACTGCTCCGTCCGACGGTCCCGCTCGCCGGCCGATAACCCGCTCTCTCCGCCCTGACAACCATCAAAACACAGACGCAGTCCACTCTCCCCCTCCCCCCCCCTTCTGACGCAGACCGATTGTCGGGTTGAGCCAATGAGCGGGTCCGGTGGCGCGATGACGTAGCCCGCCGTGCACTCTCGCGCGTGAGGAGGGAGCGAGCGCAACAGCGCGGGGCGGGGGTGGGGAGGAAAGAGAGACGACGGAAAAAAAATGCCCCGCAGGGAAAAGGCGCTTGCGTGTGACGACATGTGAGGTGCGTGTTGCGGGAAGAAGTCGGAAGACGAAGGCAGCGTGACGTAGTACGTGAACACCCCCCCCCCGTCACTCCCACTTCCCCCCCCCTCCCGTTTCATGACACGGCTGCTAGGAGATAGCGAGCGGCGCGGGCGCAGAGCGGCGGGCAGCCGGGAAGAGGCAGACATGGCGGCGGCGACGGGAGGAGGAGGAGGTGGTGGTGGCAAAATCAGAAATAAGAGGCAGCACATCATCAGCAAACCCTACGTCAAGAACCAGGTGAGGAGTCCGGAGGCTGGATTTGAGGCGGCGGCGGTGGCAGCAAGAGGAGGGGGGGAGTGCGTCGGGGCTGTGCTTACCTTTGGTGGTGTGCGGCGGCGAGCCCGCGGCCTAGCGCTGGTGTCGGCCGCCTTACGGGCGGATCGGTATCAGCCGGGGCCAGAGGTGGGAAGGGAGGGGGGGTGGTCGTGGTCCCGGTCCCGGTCCCGGTCCGCCTCCTGCCCTGGGTTTTATTTCATTGTGTTTGCTCCATCAGAAATGCTGTTGCTGCGTTCCCCGTCGGCTCGCTTCCGGTGGCTCCGGCTGCACGTTGATCGCTGTCAGGAGAAACGAGTCTCCCTCTCTTGCCTCCCCCTTCCTTCCCTTCGCCTCCCCCTTCCTTCCCTTCGCCTCCCCCCTCCTTCCCTTCGCCTCCCCCCGCCCTCGTTCTTCTACGATCACATCTTGTTCCGCTTTGCGGTCTCCCGGCCTTGTTCACATCCTCTCGGTGCAGGCCCTCGCTTGCTCCCACTTTATCCCGTCCTGTCAGCATGCTCTCATGGGGGTTTTTGGCGCGGAGCTGATCGATTAGTGTTTAAACGCCACATCTTTTACAACGTTCCGATTTGCCCACTATTTTTATTGGAAGTTTGTTTTTTGCGGCGTCGCGTTTTTTTCCTGCATTCCCGTGTTAAATTTTTAATTCTTGTTTCTTCTGTTCTGGGAGCCCAGCAGCGTCGGGAGTGCTAGATTTATAGCCAGAGGAATTATTCGGAAATATACATTTGCACAGTACATGCATTAGTTTAGTTTTTTCTAAACTTTTTCAATGCTAATTCTGAACTTCATAAAAGAAAGTTTATCAAATAATGTATTAATTATAACAGTCAGCATATTTTTAAAAACAAAATGCTCTTTATTGAATTTTAGATCTCCTGTCCGCTTTTTAAAGGAAATCTCCTTGAAATATTATTGTATTTCTGGTATATGTCTAATTTCAAACGTCTCTCGACATTGGTTTTCATAAAAATGTTTTTACTTGTGAATGGAGCAGTGAATTATGATCTTGGATTGCTTATAAAAGTGAAATTGGTACCAATAATAAACAGACTGGGTTACGTGAATTTCTTCTCAGTCCATCTGTACTCGGGGGTCCAGGCATGATATGTTGATGTCCAAATGGAATTTCACTTGTCAAGCTTAAAAGCATCATGTTCATTTATCAATGTAACCAAAATGCATATAGTGAAGCTGTGTTGAGTCACCTTTGCTACATGTACTACATAAGTAATACATTACAGGCCTCCCATGTATTTGTTGTGTCATCCATTTCCCTTTTCTTCCTTTGTTTCTTACTGATCTCTTTTGATTCCTGGCAGACCAGCACATTGATTTTTTGTAGTAGTATACAGATTCTGCTGCAGCTCTTAAAGCTATATTTGCAAAATATATTTTCATCTAAAGAGGAATGTACTTGCCATAGAGGGAAGGCAGCAAAGGTTGACCAGATTGGTTGCTAGGCTGGTGTGTCTGTCACATGAGAAGAGACTAAGTAGGCTATGCCTCTACTCTCTAAAGATTATAAGAATGAGGTATGACCTCATTGACACATACAAACATTTGAGAACTCAACAACGTAGAGGATATCTTCTTGGCTGAGGAATCTAGTACCAGAGGTCATGGCTTTAGATTAAAGGCTAGGACATTTTGGACTGAGATGAAACATTTCTTTGGAATTTGCTACCAGAGGGAGTGGTGGAGGCTCAATCATAGACCTCTGTTTGTTAAAGGAATGGAAGGATCTGGGAATAGTGCAGGAAAATGTTCAGTAAGATCGGCCATGATCTTGTTGATTGGTGGAGTAGATTTGAAGGGTAAATGACCCATTACTGCCCCTGTTTCTTATGTACAGTGTTCATTAGATAGTAAACCACTCTGGGGTGCCTTGCAGGAGCTTCAGTAGATGAAACTTGACACTACCTCAAGAATGTTGTACCAAAGAGTTTTGGGAGAGGAACACTGAGTGGTTTGTGAAAGGAATTCCCAAGCTTAGGGCTTAGATGACTGAAGAAAAACATGATGATGCTGGAGGAACTCAGCAGGCCAGGCATGATAATAAAGTTCATTTGCTCCCAGACGGGTGAGGGAAATCAGAAATACACTAGCCCTGGTTCCATTCTTATACGTTTGTCAACAGCGTATCTCTAACTTTGTCTTTTCATTCTGAAACAACATAATCAAATAATCCACTGAGTATATATGGCGACCTGCTTTATCTTTATGCTGCACATCGGTGACATTAGGCACAAGTCATCTTCCACTTGTTTGCCAACAAAAACCAACTCAGCCATTTGTGCCCTCTATTTCCAGATTGCTAGTTGTGGATGAGCCACAGTGTCTTCCAACTAAATATTAGTTGATAAGATTGAAATAATTGCTTTGGGCCTTCAGTTCAAACTTAAACCTGAGATGTTAATTCCATTTGCACTTGCTGGCTAAGCAGGGCTGATTGCTACTTCGGCATTCTCTATTACTGTGAGCTGAATTTCTTTTTCCCCATCTTCTCCATCACCAATACTCAACCAGACTTGTCTGTATTATCCATCCTGCTACCTATTTTTCCCATCCTATTTCCCTGTCCTAAATTAGTTCCTGACCAACATCCATATGTCCCTTTTTAAGTTGTTTTCCTCATCTCTGTAAATGTTTCCCTTTTTTGTTAGTAATAACATTTCCCTGAACAGTCATCATGTGGTTAGGATAATCTGTGTCATACTGTTGTCAGCTGTGTCCTCAGTTATTCAGCTTCTATCCTTTGCAAGTCCTTTTCTCAAAATCTCCAATAACTACTGCTTGAAAGTCATTCTCTCAGATCAAGCTTTTGGCTTGTTCTTCTAATATCTTCTTTGACTTGGGTTCATTTGTGCCTTCTGTCTCTTTGAAGTATCCTAGAAAGAATTCTTTTCTGTGTTGAAAATTCTCTGTGTAATTTGTTGATTTTTTTTTCTGCATTACACTGGTGGGAAACTGAGGGTTGTACTCCAAGAAAGAAAGATAAGGTTCATCTTGAAGTATCACTTCATAACTTTTAGTCTTCTTGGGATGCAACATAGGACTCTTGCAATGTGTCTATTCCATATGTTAATTTCTTGTCACAATTTAGTTTATTATTCAGAATTTTCTACATTATTTATAGTTTATTGTCATAAGTTTATCTCAGTTTATTCCTGTCAAGGTGGAAAAATGTAATTTTCTCAGGATTCTACCAAAGTTGAATGTGGCCCATCAAGGGCAGATTTTATATCCAGATACTACAAAACAGGAAAAGTAGAAGTTCTTTAAGTTTAGGGAAATGATGAATGAAAGGAAGAGTCCAAGGATGCAGGAGCAAGGAAATATATGCAAGACAACTTATTTGGAGTTTGAGAGAAACAAGTGAAGATTTGCAGCTATATTACTGAAGTTATTGTTGGGACTTTGGAGCAGTGGGGTGTGACTGTACCAGCTTTCCATTCAGAAATTTATCAAATCTGATGACTTTAATATGTTTTATTCATTACAAAGATGGTGTGGAGTAGTTGATTCTAACTAGATCAGCCTATCAAATGTATCCAAGAGTAGTACTGTTTGAGTGCACCTTTTAATATTATTGTGATGGTTGTTTTGGAAACATCAATTATTAATAAGATCATTGATAGAAATTGATGTTGCTCTTTCAACCTGCACTATCACACATGTCCATTTACTGACTTAAAAATTGTCCCAGGACATATTGCAGGAGGGAAGAAAAACAAGCAACCAAATGTTTTTTTTTAGATTAATGATGTTTTGAAAAAAGGAATATGTAAGAGAAAACATTCTAGGGGTCCCAACTGTGAGAGTGCAAGAAAGACATTAAAGTTTAACTCTGCTCCACCATACAACTTCACAAATAGAAAATTACAAATGGGCATGTCATTTTCAAGAAATTTTGACTGATTTTTTTTGAATGAGATTCTGAAATGTATTTCAGTTTTCTATCATTTTAATCTTTGGAGCTAGGGAACATGTGGTGAGACCTTTTAAGGTTATTTCTATAATTGGGTAATATAGGTAATTTTTAAAGGAACTGAGCAATCTAATGTACGAGCAGTAGTATCTTTTATGTATTTTACCTCTTTCATCTAACTTGATCATTCTTTTAAAAGGAATGGTTGTTGAGGAGCATTTTTTTTTCTAGTCCAGTCTTTTTACTGAATTATCCTGAATATTGTCTGTTATGAATAAGGCTAGAAGCACTGAAACTTATTTTTTGTCCTGATGTTTCAAATTGTTGCATATCTATCAAAGGAACTTGTGTAAACCAACGTTTTGTTAATTGGGGACAGCATCTCCAGTATAGTTCACCTGCCTTTAAAACTTGCTTCTTCACTTTGTCTTTTAACATTACATGTTCTTCATTCAAAGGATAACAAAGTATTTCTCCTTCTTTATAAATGAGCACTTTGTGAAGTTATATGTACAAATCAATGCCTTGACATTCCAATCCAAAGCATTAGTTATGAAGGTGTGCTGGACATTTGTTATACATGTTCATCATTTTAAAAAGTCTGATGCTTTGTCTTGTGAGCTTGTCGTTGATTAATTGTCAAGACCATTAGCGATATGATATAGCCAGACATTTGCCCCTCACTATTGCCATGGCAGCTGGATTGAGATTTTTCTTGGCAGGGTGGAGGATAATTTTGTTGGTTTATTCAAAGCAGTCAAATTGCATAGGCCATATTTGTTTGGAACAATTTACCTTTTATAGGTACATAACTGTGTCCTCCTTCCCTTATGTTGGATGCAGCCATTTCTCATGAAAACAATACACTAAACTCCCATAGCCTTAAAGGTACATGGGGAGTTTTGAAAAATCATTAGTTATGCCCAGCAAGGGGTTTGTGTCTTATTCTGGGTGTCACCATTAGACAGAATTGTAATGCTTTAACAAAATGTAGAAGAGATTTAATGGAATTCTTTATTTTGTGTGTGGTGGGGTGGGGAGGTGTTGGAATCTGGAAATCACTGACATGGCCAGAATTTATTGTCTGTTCCTAATGAGAAGGTGGTGGTGAGTTACCACCTTGAGCACTGCAGTCCTCTGTGGTACTCCCAGTGCTGTGGTGTAGAGAGTACTTGTATTTGGGGAGGCTATAGAAGCTGAATTTTTCTCCTTGGAGCAGAGGTTTAAGGGGGAATTTAATGTAAAACATGAAAACTCTGATCATGTAATTAAGGGAAACTTTTTTTCTGGTGGTATTATGATCATTTATGGAGTACATAGATTTAAGGTAATTAGTGAGCCAATCAGAAAAAAGTTTCTTTATGCAAATTTGGAATGCAGTGTCGAAAACGTTAGTGGATGCAGATTTAACATCTTGAGCGAAAACACAAGGGGGTACTTTCCTGAAGAGAATAGGAAAAGATAATTGGACCAATTGATTCAGCCAAGGCTTTGGTGCAGCACAGAGAGCTGAATGACTTCCATAGGCATAGAATTTTATGATTTCCTATTTTATAACGTTATTCTTCCTTGTAATACGTGGTATAATTTCAGTGGGAATAACATTTGAGACTTCCGTTTTGAGTTGAGAATGTTAAATTCTGACATTGTAATTTATTAAATATCTTAACATGGAAGGATAGCAACTTCACTGGCAGCTTGTCAGTTTCATCTCATTTTGTTCTGATGTTTGTTCAGCTAACATTGCTTCTGTGCTCCATGTCACATCATCATTAATTGTTTAGTCTTTCAGCTCATGTCTAGTTTGATATTTATGAAAGCCAGTTAAGGGGAACAGAGGATCTTTTCGATTCATTGTAATTTATTTTTGAAATGTAATAGATATTTTCTTAATTTGAAAACAAATTTATCCACAGGGACTCATTGGCAGAGTTACAGACACTGTGAAGAATATAGTACCTGGATGGCTGCAGAGATATTTTGGGCAAGCTTCCAAGGTAGAACCAGCTGAAGCAAAAAGATCAATAGACAATCATGAAAATGATTCAGCCCTTGTAAATGAGACCCCACCATTTGATAATAGAAGACATAATTCAACATCTGCAACCAATAATACAGCAGGTGCGTATATAATCAAATGCTTGGATAAGTTTGTGGGGAGATAGATATATGTAGAAAATGGATATTAGCAATATAATTTTCAACGGAAAATATTCTTTAGGGGAAGAAAGTAGTCATTTTTAAAAGTTTTTTTTAAAAAGTCTCCTACAGAAGTGACTCATTTTACTGCCTGCAAGTTTGGGCCTCTTGTGATCATGAAAATTGAATCTGATTAACATTAACAGCAAAGAATGCTTTTCAGGGTTTATAGCTTGCACACTGTGTTTGTGTTGGATCCTTTTAAACATAGTTTTTGGTTAACTGCAATTATATGCTTATTCTGGTGCTTGTCAGAAAAGGATTTTTCCACATTACTAGTTACGTGGCCATGGAACTTTTATTTGAGGTGTCTCAAATTTATTCTTAATTGTTGACCATTGTCTGGTTGTGCTTTCCACAACTTGCTACTGTTGTATCCAATAACACTTCTGTTCTCTGGCTCATAGTTGAAAATTTATCTTGTATTTGTAAATCCCCATACACTGAATTATTTAGTCAGTGAAAACAGAATTTCTATGTATTCAGAGCCATATCTGCTTTGTTTATAAGTCTTGTATCAAAGTACCCTGTCTCCTCCTCCGCAAATAACAGCTCCACTTTTTCAAGGTGGTCTTTGTATTGTAAGCACAGAGCATATGAATGAGAAGCAGGAGTATGCCACTTGTGTGCTCTGTCATTTAATAAGATCTTGGTTAATGAGATTGTAACCTCAACTCTGCATTCCCATCTACCCATGGCAACTTATCACTCCTTGCTCATCAAGAATGTAGCTTTCTCAACATAAAAAAAAGTATTTAGAGCCTGCTTTAACTGCCCTTTGAGAAAGAGAGTCCCAAAGGCACATAACCCTCTTGGGGGGAAAAAATAATCACCTCATCTCTGTCTGAAAAGGTCAGCCATGTATTTTAAAACATGCTTATTGTGAAGCCCACAAGTGTTAAGTATTCCAGCAATGTTCATAAAGTTATTTATAAATTTAAGGCTTAACATCTTGTACAAAAAAATGCAATAATGTTTTAGTCTTTCACCGTCTTGAGATTCTGTTTTTAATGTAGTATGCACACAATCCATTTCATTCAACTTTACCCTCATTTCCCATATCCTTTCAAGTTCTTGTGCCGGTTTGATATAACAACTGGCTGTTGCGTCTATAGAGTGATGCCAGATAGCTATAGTCTGCAAATCAATTTGATTTGGACTTGGTGCTAGCACATTATAGTGCAGAGGTACAGAACACACCAGATATTCAGATGCTGGAGCATCTGTCCTCTTGCTATGTTGCTGGACTGGCTGTTGAGTACAGGAATCTTTTTAATGGCCTGTGCTGAGGGCCAGATACACTTTGTACCTGGCCCCTGGCTAGCATGTCTATCACAACCTCACTCTTTCAAATGAGGCAACTGATATTCTTTAAAAGGTGTGAATTGAAAAGGTTATTTTTAACTTTAATGTGAATGTTTTTAATTAACCTATGTGCATTAGTAATGTTCTGAATAACTTGCTTTTCACTTTTTTTCCTGAGAGACATAGGGAAGTAGTGAAAGGGCTTTTGGCATCAGGAGCAGTTAGGCAGGGACTTGCTTTGCACTGCCTATGGCCCAGTTGCTGCTTGCAGGCCTCTCCACCTTACAGAATGTGCACAGCGGCAAAATTCATTGGGAGCCACAGGGTGATCATGTTATGTGGCCAGATCCAGTGAGATCTGACCCATTGCCTTTTCTGATCTGGAATTCACTGCTGCTGTGATCACATCTCAATCACTCCCACTTTAATCATGTAAAATGTTATCTGTCTTTTATTTTTTTTGCATTTCACTGTCCTGTTTCTAGTGCCTTACAGCTTCTTTCATTTTTCAAAATAAATTAATTCCAATTGTCTGAACACCACTTCCGAAGTATATAAATCATTGATATGCATTGTGAACAGAAAGTTTTAAAATGGAAGCTGTAGAATGCTGCTATCTAATTCCAACATCACTAAGAAGCCGTTCTTAACTCCGTTTCTTACTGTCTAACCAGTTAGATCACTTCAACTAAAATTCATTCATCCATCCATCATATCAATTACAGACACTGAAATAGGCAAGATATGGTCCTAATGCTGGCAAATGAGATTAGTGTAGGCATGGACGTGGTGGGCCGAAGGTCCCATTTCTATGCTCTGCCACTCTGACTCTAAGTTCATCACCCATGATTTATTTTTCCTCAAATTATCTTTTTACATATAATCTAATTCATCTCATTCTTAGTCAGCTTGGAATTTGATTTTTCCTCACTGTCCCCTGTCTTGTGAACATTGAAGTAATGAGCTCATTCAAGTACAGAATATCTGTCCCTTTTCTGTTAATTCAGTTTCCTTTAAGGGGAACTGGGAAAGAAGAATTGAGGCCAGCATAGATCAGTCATGATACTGAATGGTGAGGCAGGCTTGAGGAGTCAAGTGGCTGGCTCATGCTCCTATTTTCTTGTGTTCATAGTTAAGCTTTTCTTTTGACCAATTTAATGCTACATTTTACCTTACTTTTTATTATTATTTTCAGATTCTCACCATGTTTCCATTTAATTCCCTTCCTAAAAACTTAGTGAATTGGATTTTTATAGATTTCATATTTATAGATTAATCTGTTCAGTTGGTTTCTTCCCGACCTTTATTTATCTTAGCTTGAAACTTAAGTAACCTCCCATGATATATATTTCTTCTGCAGTTTCGTAATTTTTTTCATAGTCTTGATATTATCATGATTTTCTGTGTCCATACTTTCTAGAACACTTCTTCCCTCTTTGGCCAAAACTGCTATTCCACAAAGAATATTATATCTTAAAATGTTTATTTTCCACTCATGTGAACTTTGATCTCTGGTTCTCTTGGATCTATAATAATTCATGATATGAAAGGGGGTGGGGAAAGAATGAGCAAGGTTACATTGCAATTGTGTATGTGATTTATGTGCTAACTTCCTGAATAAATTATCTGTTTTTCATTTCTTATTCTTTACAGTAAGCACACCAAGCAAAACTGCTTTAAATTTCTCAGACATGCTACTACTGCGACCAGCTCTTAATCGAACACACTTTAATTGTGCTGCAGTAGATACACCAGCACATGATTGTCAGCCATCCACATCCTCTTCATTTCCTATTGGCAATTCAGGATTTTCACTGGTTAAGGAAATCAAAGATTCTGGTTCTATGCATGAAGATGATAACATCTCCACAACAAGTGGTTTCTCTTCCAGAGCCTCTGATAAAGGTAAAGGATTCTTCAAAAATATTGCTACTGAAAAAAATAACTGTCATACAGTTGGAAGCATTTCAATTTTGATAAAACTGTACTCAAACCAAAGAATTCTAGAAAATTCTGCAAATATTCTGTAGTGTAACCCCATATTCTGCATTCTGTTATTGATTTTCCCTTGTACTACTTTGATATACCGATGTGATGAAATGATCTGTATAGATGGCATTGCAAAACAAAGTTTTTTCACTGTACCTTAGTACATGTGATAAATCAATTACCAAAATATTCAGCAGGTCACACAGCATCTTTTGGTTAAAGTTAGAGTTAAGGGACAATGACTTTGCATCGGAAGGCGATCTTTGTGAAAGATTAATTCTATGATTAAATCATGTATTTCATTTTCACACTGTAAAACAGATGCACTTGCTTTGTTTTCTTTACCCCAGTGATATCAGTAGTATGTTGCTGCCAGATCTGGCTGAATTGCAAAGATTGGATTCTGGAAACTGATGTCCCTATATTCCTCTTGGCTTGTGCACAAAAGTATATACTAACTAATGTTTTTAAGAATGTTTAATTATGTTTTTCTTTTAATAACAAACTACAGAATGCTGAAACTTCAAATAGCTCAAGGAGCATGTTAGGTCTGTATAATGTCTGAATTGACCAAGTATTCAGGTCTTCGTTCAGCAACATGTCTGCAATGCTGTTCACCAGAAACACTTGTAGTCTAGTCAAATTGACTTAATGCCCAGGCCTGGCTGGATGAGCATTGGGTTTTGGCTCTGAGATCATGGCTAGATTCCTCTTCCACACCACCTCCCAAAAACCCAATCCTATTCACAATCTTGTTTGTTTCAGGTTAACCTGTTCATTTATGATGCTTTTATAGTTTCATTTTCCTTTTGAGTGGAGATAGTATCAATTATAACATTACCCCTTCTGTACTCGAGCAGGCTAGAATTGACTTGGGGACTTTCCTCATCTGAATAGTTCATTGCCACACATTTGCTCAGCTAAATTGGTGTTTGTGAGAAATAATACCTTTTTGATATCTGAAGTGTTATGCATTTGTAGAGTCAAGAATGATTAAAAATATTATAGCTAAGGTTTTGGTTCACTAATAATGTTGAACTCTTTTTCAAACTGTGCTCAACTTTATCGAAGGTATATTTATAGATAAAGCTTTTTGTTGCTTCAATAATGCAGATGCGATAACTTCAAGGAATGCTTCTTTGCCACCTTTGTGGTCTCCAGAGGGGGATCGCTTTCAATCAGTTCCTCAGCAACCTGCTACAAGCTTGAAAAAACCATCTTTTAATCTCACAGCCTTTGGCAGTTCATCTCCCGTAAGTGTAGTAATATGAGATAGAATTTACTTTGTCTAATCATTACACGCACACAATAAGTGAAACTGTAAAACTGAAATTCAAAATGGCCATGCCTTTTGCAGTCTTTTATTAGTACATCATTGCTAAATTCAAGCCAACTTGGGGATTCCCCTTTCTACCCTGGCAAGACTACATATGGTGGGGCTGCAGCAGCAGGAAGAACTTCTCAAATGCGAGGTACACCTTATCAGGTAAAGATAATCGGATGTTTTTGTTCTGTTCATTTAATTTTGCACTCTTTTAAAGTATGCTTCACATTGGCAAGAATTTTTTAAGTTTTGAGAGCCCAACAAAAGTATAATCTGAAAGATTTCATTATTATGCTTTATGATACTTTGTATTAAGCCACAGGTTCATGTAGATGTAATCAGTGCAAGAACTGTAAACCCTTAGTTCCTCGAATATTTTTTTGGAATGCCACCGATATGGAGCCAAATTAGGGATGCACTGGTCCTTTTGTATCTTGGTTGAGCCGTGTGCTTTTGTCGCTTTCGTAACAAGTAACGTCAACTTTTTAAGCATGAATCCTCAATTTGGCCTTTTGCAGCAGCATAAGGATTAACAAATGAAATTCTGTATCCAGGAAGCCCAAATAGTGGGTGCATAGAGTTCAATTATTTTATTGACTTTTAGGCAGAGTGACTGGGATAGTACAACTTGCAGTGTTCTAAATGTAGTTATGGACATTAAAAACGTAAGCATGAATCCATAAGAATTTTGTTTGCCTAAATTTGTTTTAAATCTGCTTTCCTTGTTGAGCAAATCAGATAAAAGGCAAATGTTATTATTTTGTAACCATGCTGAGTAAATTGCTGCATAGCTTTTTCATTTTCTCCCAAGTTGTATGGCATTGAGTAGTGATATGCCACACACCATGTGCCAAGTCGATCAGTAATGTAGCAGTTTGATAGGATTCAATTTCTTGCCTCCAGTGATCAGTGCACCTGCTCACTGCCAGTCAACTCACTAACATTGTGGCTGAGATCCTTGTTTTCAGCACAACTTGTACAGAGCAGTTTGATACTGAGGCATTTTCAGCAGTCATTTGGCAGCTGGAAGGATAAGTACACAAACTCTCATTATTAACAAAACTTTTTGTTTTACAAGTGTTCTGTATGATACAAGACTCTGAAGCAGATTGACATTATGGACATCTTCTTCAGGCTGGGAACTCTCATTTTCTCATATATTCAAAACCAGGATCATTAAGATTTTTAGACAGGGTATTTAGGGTTATTGCAGGAAACTGAAGCTAAGGTAAAAGGCCATGATCTTTTTGAACAGTGGTGAAGGCATTGGGGTCTGGATTCTGTACTTCAAATCCAATTTTCTGCCTAATCCTTGCAAATTAGGTGGAAAATTGGATTTGACATTTAGGATGGTGAAACACGCTTAATCAGATGCATGGCCTACTTTGGTTCTGTTTGTCCTTACTCTTAACTATAGCAATAGAACAAACCAAGCTTTTTGTGATTATGGTAGGCACTGAGAGGCATAGATACTTCATGCATTTGATTTCCATTGACTTAACATGTTGAAGGTTAAAATGAGAGTCATCGCATTATCAGTTCTTTGACTCTCTGCTCATCTTTCTCTACATAAAGAACAGTACCCTGATGCATTATTGAAATAAATTCTAATCTTATTGACCACTAGGTTCCAATAAGGAGGCAGATGAAAGCAAAACCAGCAAGTTCAACATCTTATGGAGTGACAAGTGCCACTGCCAGACGCATTCTCCAGTCTTTAGAAAAGATGTCAAGCCCCATAGCAGTAAGTCTTCGTAGTTTGTTGCACTGGTTTCTTTTAAAAGCTTGTTTGTTGTTGACATCAGAAAAACCTTTCACTACAGGTGGATCTTTTAGGAGAAGTTTCAGATTAGTTTATGGCAAACTATATAGTAAAATTGCATCTTTCTATTGTGAACTTTTTTCTGTATTGGATGTAATTTTGCAAGTAAGGTCTCTGGTGAGGCATTTCTATAACAAAACCTGTTTCTTTTGTGGTAGAATTCATTTCACCAGTGTTTCCGGGTATTAATAAAATACCATTGTTCTTGCTAGTTTTGTGTTTGCTTTTAAAATACTTGGCTCAAAATATGCCTTATTTTAAGAATAATTAATGCATGCTGACCTGTTAAATTCCAAGGTATTAGAAGTTAGCATAGTACTAGTAACTTTGTTTATCACATTGAAGGTATTGAAAGTTAATGTAGTGGATTGACTCTGGTAAATTGATTTCTTTTGGGCATCTGACTTTATTTCACATCCTGTTTCAATCATGATGTGACTAAGGAGCATATTAGTCAACCTTGATGTCTGTTGAAAGAGAAGGTATGGATCTCATTTTGAGGAGTGTCTGTTGTTCCAAAAGAAATGAGCACCACACACTGAAGAAGATTGTTACAAACTAAATCTCTTTAATGGAGCTTTTGTTTGCATGGTGACGCTTTGCAATTTGATAGTGTTTTGAAGCATGTGTACAACATTCATTCACTGTCACTTAGGGCAGAATAGAAGCTCCAATATTGCTGTAGTTGGAGTTCCCATCATTGCAACAGTAACACTTGTGTAATACAGGAAGTCCCCGACTTACGAACGCCCCTACTTACGAACCGACCTTCGTGGTCGGTTCGTAAGCGGGCCCGGCCCCCGATCCTACCATGGCAGCGGTACACCTTCTTTGGCCCAACCCCGGGCCAAGTGCGTATGTGCGGCTGGGGTCATGTGCGGCCGTGATCCCCAGCCCAAGTGCGCATGCGTGGGCACTGTTCCAAGTTGCATACAAAATTGGGTTACGAACAGTCTCAAAAACGGAACTCGTTCGTAACCCGGGGACTTCCTCTACTATAAAGTGCTTGAAGTGAGCATAGTCAGGTTAAGTATACTGCCAAGGAAGACATTAGATAGGAGATCCAAAAGTTGGTTGAAGAGATTTTAAGGAAGGATAGGGGATGGGAGAGAAGTACCAAGCTTAAAGCCTATAAGGTTCAAGGTTCAGCTCTCATTGAATGAGTAAAGGAAGAACGTAACTCGTGTCCAAATTAGAAGAATGCGGTGCAGTTGCAGAGCTGTTGGAGTTTACAGAGGAATGGAATCAATGGGGTGGGAGGCCATTTTGAGAATGAGGGTGAAAATCTTTAGTGAATTAGGAAACAAAACAGTGAGCACTGATGGGTGCATGTTAGGAAACAGGAACAAAATTTTGGAAGTTGCTCAAGATTAGCGAATGCAGAGGGTAGGCTGGTCTGGAGAATATTGTGGATAAAGAAATAGAGAATCAAGATGAGGATTTGGGGTCAGAAGCTCAGATCCAAGTAAAAAATGATGCTTGAGACAGTAAGTGGCAGAAGGAAGACATTGGGTGGTTGAGAACTGACTTTATGGCAAGTGGGTGGGAGGAGGCAATAGTTCCAATTAGAGAACACTTCTGATCTGGGGCTAGGTATTGAGCAACCAATCCTGACTGTATAGAGGTTACATAGATTGATGGTATTGCAGAGGGGGAAATGAAACATTGTTGCTCTCTTGCTTTTTCAAGAAGGAAAGCAAATCATGGGTTCATCTATTTCTTAATGAACAGCACATCATTTTTTAAAGACATTGTTCTGATGATAAATTGGGCTTCGTGTCATGAGAGCCCTAACTTGTACCCAGAAACTTTATTGGTGTTTTGCTCCTTCAGTCCATTATAATTTCCCATACACCTGTTTGACATTGCAGATATTTATCTTTGCTCCAGCTTGTTCTAATAGGTTATAACATTTTTTTTTAAGACTTCTTATAATGACAATTATATCAATCTTAAAAGTTTTCCAACTTCAGTCACTTTACTCTTGAAGCTAAAGGGTAGCAGACTCACTGATGAAAAGGAAGCAAGGATGTTCTGACCTGTCTTGTTTCTCATTTATTTTAAGCTACCATCCAGACATACCGGCAGTGACATTGGAAATCTTACAATAGGAAAGGAGCAATTATGCATTAACAGCCCAATTTCATAACCTATATCTAAATTACTTTTTCATTTTGAACTGAACCTGGTCTATCATGATTTAAAATAAAATTGCAAGTTAATCACTTTTAATGGCACTGTTAAGCAACAGTCGTTTACCCCCATTGTAGATTCATTTTGGTAACAAATAGTTCCCATGTTTAGAACTTGACAGTTTTGATGGTGATAGTTGTGTGGAGGTGGGATATGTACCATCAAAAATCAGATTTCTTTTCATTGGGACAAGTTAAAGAAATTAGCTGTTTAATTAAGTTCAGGATACCCAGGTTCCTTGATCCTAAACATGGTTAAAGAAATCATCTTAGTAAGGATGCCTGCAGATTCCATGGAGGAAGGGTGAGGAGAGGATTTTTTTTTCTACATCACTGATGTGATTATTATGCTTAAACCAAAATTAACACATTGGCTCCCCTTTGAATCAGAAATGGCCACTAACTGCAGTTGATTGACAGCACTGATCAGAACTCACCTCTGAAACTTAATGATTTAGATGAAAGGTAATTCATGCAGATGCCCTTTGATATTCATTCTAATAGGAACAATTTAAAAAGAAGTACATGAATATGAAAATGCCATTTGGGCTATCAGGTAGCTTTTTCTGCAAACCGGGTACATTTCACTCTTAGAGCCTACTTAATGTTTGGGAATGTTCACCTCTTTAAAATATGTAGAGTAAAATTGCAGATAAGAGGCCAATATTGGCTTGGTGGAAGAACTGTGAATCAGAACATTCTGTGTTCCCCATTTTGCAGTTTGAGCACCAAATCCAAATTGACGTACCTTTTGAAGTGGAGTATCCTATTCCTTGGACATAATTTGGATTTCAGAATCTGTAGTAAAGGATGTATTTAAATGTATGCAGAATTAAAGAAACAAGCATACTGTTGAGAACATAACATTTTGCAGTGAAGGTACATGAGATGGCATTCTGTGATATCAAACGATGGCACCTTGAGACCGGACTGGTCATTGATATAAAGAAACATGAAAGGAAAGAAAGGAAGCAAAAATAAAGATATTTAAGTATAAAACTTTATAACATCCAATGTACTGTGTTTTCAGGATGCTAAAAGAATTCCATCTTCAGTGGAATCTCCAGTGTCTACAGTAAGTGAAAATAGCTGTCATTGATGATTCTTTCAGACTTAAAAGGCTTTGTTCTGAGACGTTTTGATTTCTGATTTTTGTTAACCATCTATTTTATGAAAGATGCTAATCATTAATATATGTTTTGTCCTATGCAAATTCATCCTTCCCACAGTTCTTATAAGATGGAATATATTAATAATGGGCATTGATCAGTTCATTGTAAAATGTTCTGAGGATGAGAATAGCACTTCATTAATTTAATAAAAATGAATATACTGTAGATTTTACAGACATTGAAAAAAAATTTAATAGAACTTCAATTCTCAGTACAATAGAAACAAAGAAAATTCACAATCACAGTATTTGTTTATGCATTTAACATCTGGTATAAAGCATAAATTTGGGCACCAACCCACCAAATATAAAACTGTTGTCCTTTGTTTTAGAAAAATGGCATATTCCCACATACACAAATCTTTCAAAGCTTACATAATACCTTGCTTAAAGTTGAGGTAGAATATTTCAAAATTAGGCGTAATTCTATGAATACTTTGCATTAAAATATTTTATTAACTGTCTTTTTCGTATTCTGCAAGTTGTGTTCTTTCTTCCCTCTTGATTGTACTTATTAATATTTTAATGATCCTCACAAATCTTTGCTGATACTTGCAATTTGAATTTTGTTTCAGCCTTTGGAGAGAAGTACTATAGATGTTACTGGATGGCAGTCCAAGATGAGAAAGGTATAGTGAAACCTTTATCACAGTTGGCAAATCTAAAAATTTAACTCCAGGGGCATTCTTTTCACATAAAAACTTGTGCTCTCGTATCTTTTAATTATAGCATGTGTGAAATATTACCTGGCAATAAGTTGCATGTTTAACCTTATGGATTCATAGAGTTATACAGTATAGAAACGGGCCATTCGGCCCATCTTGTCTATCCAGACCAAAATGCATATCTAGGCTAATCCCATTTGGCTGCTTTAGGTCGATATCCCTCTAATCCTTTCCTATCCATGTACCTGTCCAAATATTTTTTAGACATTTGTAATTGTACCTGTCTTTACCACCACCCCCAGCAGCTCATTCCATATACCCACCACCTGTGTGAAAAATCTTACCCCTCAGATCCTCTTTAAATCTTTCCCCTCTCACCTTAAACCTATGCCCTCTATCTATCTACCCAATCTATACCCCTTATAATTTTATAAACTTCTATAAGGTCACCCCTCAGCATCCTTTGCTCGAGGGAAAACAGTCCCAGCCTATCTAATCTCTCCTTAATAGCTCAAGCCTTCCTATAGTGTGGCAACCAGAACTGCACATAATAATCCAAGTGTGGTCCAACCAACGTTTTGTACAACTGTAACATGAAGTCTCAACTCTTATACTCAGTGTCCCAGCTGATGAAGGCAAACATGCCATATGCCTTATTCACTGCCCTGTTTACTTTTACTGCTGTCAGGGAGCCATTTACTTGTACTCCTAGGTCTTTCCATTCAACAACAATCCTGGGGTGCCTGGCAGTCCCAGTGTATGTCCTGGCCTGTTTTAACTCCCCAAACTGCATCACATCGCACTTGTCTAAGTTAAATTCCATCTGCTATTTGCCCACTTTCCCAGTTGATCAATATCTTGTTGTAACCTAAGACAACCTCCTTCACTGTTCACTTTACCACAAGTTTTGGTGTCATTTGCAGACTTGCTAATCATGCCACCTGTATGCTCATCCAAATATATATGATAAACAACAGGGCACCCAGCACACTACTAGTCATAGTCCTTCAATCTGAAAAGCAAAGCTCCACTATCACCCTCTGCCTCCTATCAATATGCACACTTTGTATCCAATTAGCTAGCTGTCCCAGGATTCCATGTGTTCTCACCTTCTGGACCAGCCTATCATCGGGACCTTGTCAAAGGCCTTGCTAAAGTCCATGTAGACAATGTCCCCTGCCCTGCCCTCGTCAATCCATTCGGTCACCTCTTCAAAAACAAAACTCAATCAAACTTGTGAGACATAATTTCCTATTCCTAAAGCTATGCTGACTATCCCTAATGACTTCTTGCCCTGCCAAATGGAAGAACTGACTAGGGACTAGGATGAGAGATTGTGTGAGTGTGTGTGTGTGTGTGTGTGTATATATATATTTAAACATTATTGCCAAGCAGACGTTGATGATATAAATTTATTAAAGGAACACAAGCAATAAAAATAAAATGTGTAATCTCCTATTATGTAGTTATGTATAATTGTTGAGTAATCTAGCTTGCACATAAGCAAAAGAAAATTTCATGTTGATTGTGGCAACTTCTCCCCCTTTTTTATATTTAACTATGGTGGTATTGCAAACATCTGATCCAGCAGCATTTTTTGATATTGTGCCCAGAGATAGCTACTTGAAAAGCTCTACAGTGTTCATAAAAGTTGAATACTGCAGCTGTGATCAGGAATAGAACAGTGGCATCAGAGGCCAAATTAGCTTAAATTGCAAAAGCACAATACTGCCAGAGCAACTGTTGATACTACATTCAGCTGTTACTGGACAAAAGTAGTTCAACTGTCCATGTACAGTACTGAGCTGTGTGTACAGTAAACCATTTCCTGCTTGATTTGGCAAAAGGAAGGAGAAGGTTTTGGGGGAAAAAGGACTGCCTCTGTACTGCAGATTTTCTTTGTAAACTTGTAACTGCTTGTTTTGATTTTACTTTGTTGAAATTATTTGGTCCTTTCAAATATTTCTACAGCAAAAGCATTTAATTCATGATTACTAATTTGTTGCACAAGTAATGTTATAATAACTTAATCAATTTGCAGTTGCAAACATAGCTAAATTCCTACTTTTATTTTCAGGTAGAAATCCAGTCTCCTCCTGTGCAGAAACTTCAGACACCTACAGTTGCTTCTGGAGCTGCAAATAGATCCATGTTTTACAAGCCATCTCTGACCCCTGGATGGCAGAGTAATAGACATATTAACAGGACTGAAATCCGAAACAATGTAAGAAATAAATCTTTTGAAATATCCATGTGTTTTTTGTTTAACAGCTTAATTAGTTATGATTAAATGCTCATTATTTTTCATAGTTCTAATCTATGCCAGCCATTGAGTTTAAATTAATTTATAGTAATTGGAAGTGGACACTTTGGGATTGAACATTTTTATTGCTTAAAGTCAGTGTTGCTCACTTATCCTGTAAATTTTTTTCTCTTAATACTATCTGAATAAAATAACTTTGATAGCAGAGGTGATAATTCCCCTTTGATAATGGAGGTGATTTGTAAAAATCTGGGCTTTGAACGAACAATTTCTCTGTACTTTGGTTTCGCTGTGTGATTGCTGATGCAGTTAATGAAATGTTCTGTCTCTAAAGTTGATCCAGTGGTACAATTAAAATATGTTCCACTTTACTGCTGTTACTGCTTTGTTGGACTCTGAAAATAGTCTGAATGGGAAAATTCTGAAGTATTGCAAAATGTAGAAAATAGTTTTAAATGGTCTTTAGTGCATTTTTTAGAGTGCTTTTTAAATAGTAATTCAGTAATACTTCACTGGGGTTGTTTCCCTTGATCATTTCCATTCAAGGCTTAAGCATTTTGCAGGTCAATGGAGAAAGAAGTCATTACTATGCTGTCATTTACATTAAATGCTCGTGTATCTCTTTGTCATTCAGAAACATACGAAAAAACTTGGGCAAGATAAAAATACTATTAAGAAGTTTGAAAAGTTATATTAGAAAAAACATTGGGGCCAAGTATTTAATTCTAATCCATCTGTGATTTCAGAGACCAAAGGAAAAGTCACCTATCCCCCCTGAAGTAAGCCTTCAAACAACAAAAAGGTATGGTGCCTGCAATTCTCACATCATTTTTATGTCAGATAGGAATTTTGAAATATTTTATCATTCACTAGACAGCTATTCCGAGGCATTCTCCCTTTTTATTTGTGTTGTAGTGATACCAGCTGCTCATATCAAGCAACTGTTTCTCATGCAACCAATGGCCTTGTGTCTGGAGGAGCTGGAGGAAAAATGAAGAGAGAAAAGGGGCATTACTCATCAAGAGTTGCACTGGAGGTTAGAATAAATTGTCTCCATGTTACTGGATTCTGGCTATTGCTTTATTGTGTCTTGTGTATCAGCACTAAATCTCTGCTCAAGTAGTTTTGTTGAGTAACTGTTAAATGATTGAGCTTTCCCTTTCTTCCATTTGTGCAGTGTTCCTAACTTGTGTTCTTAAGAGCATTGTTGGTTTGGTCCTCTTTTCTAAATGATCAATTTCTTTAGCTTTCCAAATGATACAGAATGTGTCGTTCTGCACTTGAGCTTTCCCAGTGCCTAGTTTATTGATTGACATTTGCAGGACTCACAGTGCTATTAAACAGTGAATGGAATTACATTGCAAGGCTAAATTTATGGATTTGTTCTAGAATTAAATAAAATAATCTGTATTTGGAAAATTACAGAAAAACTTTGATTGTAACAAAAAATGCATTTATTGACTGTATTGGTGAAATTTGTATGTGTGACCACTCAATTGTAATAATGAAAAGCCCGACTTTCATGGACCTCAAAGCAAAAAAAAAAATTATTTTTTTTGACTGTTTGAAACTGCACAGAGTAAGGATTGCCATAGAGCTAGAGATTTTATTTCGGTTTTCTAGCAACTGTTCTATATCTCAGACCCAGAACCTTTTTTCTCCTTTTCATTCACCTCTTGCATCTCCTCCAGACAGATCCACTGTGATTAGAAAACCTTCACCACACCCAGTCAACACCACCACTCTGTCTCCTATGGCCTCCATCCCATTACTGACACTTCCTTTATAATCATCACTCCTTCCCCTTTTCTGCTACTTAAATTATGTTTGACTTCTATCTTTGCTAATACTAATGAAGGACAATCGATCTGAAACGTTATCTCTGTGTCTCTTTCTACTGACCTGGTTGAGTGTTTCGGGCATTTTCTGTTTTTGTTTCAGATTTCTATCTAGCATGTGCGTGCACTTTTCGTTAGCTTTATAATTGTACATTATTTTGCATTTTCTGGTAGCCAAAGTTCTATCAAGACCCTGGTGATGCTTAGTGAAATGATTCATGCGGGACATTTTCTTTCCTGTCCATTCTGATATATAAACTTATTAGTTCTATCTTTACATAGAATTTTAGCATCAGACATCAGGTAGGTAGTTGATGAGACTGCAGTTCGGGATAAAATCAGTATAAGAGTTCTTGGGAGTTCACCTCACTGCTCATTCTGAGTTTTGATATTAATTTTCACTTATGGCGTTGAAAATTGAAAAAGACAGGATCAAAGATTAATAACGTAACATTAATTTGGTGTAATAATAATTCATGTAATTAATCTAAACTCTAATAGACTAAACTCTGCTGCTTAATAAGTCATGCCCATATATCCTTTAAGTTTTTGTACTTTTTTTTAAGCTTTTAGTTGCCAGAAAAGAATTGTCACTTTTAGTTCCATATCCTTCCCATTTTTTATTCTGACTTGTTAAATATTTCCTAAACAACTAAATTATTCTTCATTTAGCAACTTGTACTATGGAGAAGGTTGACTGTTTTCAAATGGTTCTTGCCTCTTATTGGTGCAGAAGGAAGGGTGAGATGAAAATCAGTCATTAGCTCTGCGTGTTCACGAAGAGTAAAACAAACTCAATTTAGCAGTCCAGGATTTTGACCTAGAGCTGCAGTGAGATCAACAGCTAGACAAAACAATAGCAGTAGCTGAATCCATCTGGTGGAATTTGAACTTTTTCAGCAATATTGCAGGACGTAGGGGCCAAATATGAAAATATGGAAATATGAAAATATAAAGTTCTTCAAGTTAAGACGTTACTATTTAGTGATTTTGTGGTTTTGAACTTTGGAGTTAAATTGAAAACTTTAACTTTCTATTTCTTGTTTCATGTTGCATACATGACTTATTATGTGACATTTTAAGATGCGTTTTCACTTGCTATTTACAGGAGCAATGCAGTTTGTTTGGAGATTGCCGTATGACAGTGTATTAAAATTATAACTGCAATATTGTGCCCTCTGCAGGTCCAGGCCCCAGCTCCAGAACTTCCCGAAGTATCTTTACCAATTAAAACCACAGCGTTGCCAACCTTCAACTTTGGCTCCCCTTCTGCTGCACCATTACCTGTAACACCAGCAGTAACTAAATCTCCTCCTAATAAGGTAGAGTGGTTTTGCATGTTGCTTTTTACATCGCAAGCTTTTTCACAAAATACCCACTGCAGAGGATGCTGATCATATGCAATTACTGGTAGTATATCTCATGATTACTTCAGCACCTTTTTTGTGTAATTCCTTTGACATTTTCTCATCTCAACAATGTTATAAGTAAATCGGTTGTACATTTAAACTTTGAAGTACCTTATTTCTCTTGCCATCAGAATCAAAGAACATCAAATTTGTAACTCTTTGAAGAAGAGATTTCATCTTGTGTAATGACATTGATTTAATTAGTAATATAACAGTAAGGAACTCTCTAGAGAAAAGTGTTCATATAGACTATAATTTGCAGTTTGAGAGGAACACCAGTTCATTTGGAAATTAGTTTTGAACTTATAAAGCTAATTATGTAAATATAAAGTGAATTAGTATGGTAGAAGTGGAATTAGACTGAGATATGCAAACAATGGAAAGCATTTAATTAAATATTCTCTATGAATCTATATTTCATTAAGAAATTAAAAACTCCTTATAAAAATAGTCCTTGAACAGCTCACCAAAGATCATATTAGATTAAAAGGAGCTTAAAATATTGCCCGGAAGAATAATAGACCTGAATCAATTCAGCCCTTCATCAACCTTACGTTATTCATTTTTTAAAATCAAAATATTGATGAAGGGAGAAGAAGGATTTCTAACCCAAATGTGTTTGAGTGGTGTGGGCAGAATGAGGGACAGAATTTGAGGCCTTGTGTGACCTACTCCCATTTTATATTTCTTATGTTCTTAATTTCTACTCAGCAAAGCAGTTGACTTTGAGGTTTATTTTTCATATGTAAGTAAGACAGTTGAAAAGGCAAACATTTATATTTGTCTACAAACTTCTAGGACAGCTGTTTAACAAATCAAGCTTGCAAGAGAGAATATGCCTTCTGAATATTTGATACTATGCATTCTGATGTGGTAATTATGATGGGTTTTTACCTTCTGTGGAGAAAAATTACTGAACATCTGGAATGGATCAATTGTCTCATACAAACATTTAAGATAGTAGTGGAAAAGATCAGTCCTGAAACCAATGTATGTGTATCTGAATATTATTTTTCTTGTATAGGCAGTTGTATCCAGTCCAAACAGTGTTGCTTTTACCTTTTCTACACCGAATATAAAAGCAACAGAAGCAAATCTGCAACCTGTTTCAGTATCTGTAAGTAATTTTGTTGAGCTAACATCTTTGTAAAGTACCATGATTTGGGGTACATTAATTCAAAACAAAATTTCCATTCAAGTTATTTCTGCAATTTAGAGTAATTAATACTATTGTAAAATGGCAACAGTATCTCCTAATGTCTGCACTTGTAATTATCCCATTCTCTTTCCACGCCTCTTGCCCACCATCAAAGACTGGATTTACCTTTAGCGAGCCGATTGACAAGTCTGTTCCATTCGTTGTATCTGCTAGACCCTCCATTAATACAGGTATATACAATTTCACAACATCTAAATTGGTCAAATGTTAGCCTAAAACTTGACAATGTCAATAATTAAAATCTTTTATGCAATCCTTTAGCAAAATGCACATCATCGCCTTCTCTTTCTACACCACCAACCAAGGGAAAAGATGAACAATGTGAGGGGCCATTAAAACCTGCTAAAGCTCTGAAGCAAGGCAGTGTTCTGGACATCTTAAAAGGTCCTGGTAAGTACTCTTATTTTTGAAAAGATAATTTAAAAACAGCTGTTTCTCTCCTGAGCAGTATTCCTATTTTAGGTTTTGCTTGATCAATATCCAAGGGTAACTAAAGTATGACTCTCTAACTAATTATTAGGTCTCTTAACATATAACAGCTCAATTATGGTGATTCAAAACAAAAACAGAAAATGCTGGATGCACTCAGCAAATCAAATGATCTCACTGGGGAGAGAAAAAGTTGACAGGTAGAGTTAAGAACCCTGCATTAGAACTGGAAAAGTGAGAAAACAGGTGTGTTATAATTTGCAGTGGGGGTAGAGGAAACAGTGGAATGCAGACCAAAATTGTCAAGGCAACAATTACTTTAAAAACCAGCTGTTGGAGACAAAATAAAATTGAAACAAAGGTACAATCACACCTGGGTATTAAAAAAAACAAGTTACCTGAAACTGTTAAATTCAGGTGGAATCTGAGGTACTGTTCATCAAACTTGCATTAGGCATCATTGGAACAATATAAAGAGGCTAAAGACCAAGAGGTTTGAATAGGATGGAGAATTCAAATAGAAGGCAACTGGGTAATCCTTGTGGACTGAATGGAGTATTCTGCTAAGTGGTTACCCAACTGCATTTGCTTTCCATTGTGTGGAGGAGACTACACCAAGGGCACCGAATGCAAAACACTAAAAAGAAATGCAAGTCAACTGCAGCTTCAACTGGCAAGACAGTTTAGGTCCCTGGATGGTGGGAAGGCAAGAGGTAATAGGGCAGATGTTGCATCACACGCTGTTGCGTGGGAAAGTGCATTGAGAAGGGGAATGATGGTGGAGATGGAAGAGTGGACAGGGAGTCACAGATGGAACTCTGCCTTCGGAATATTGAAAGGGGAGGGACAGGAAGATGTCTGCTGCTGCGGTTCCATTAAACGTTGTGGAAATTATGGAGGATGATCTGTTGAATGTGAAGGCTGCTGGGTTGGAAGGTGAGGATGCACAGAATCTTTTTTTTGTTCTGTTCCAGCTCAACCTACTGAGTTCTCCCAGTGTTTTCTGTTTGTTTTGTATTTCCAGCATCTGCAGCTTTTAAATTCCAACTGTGGTACTTACTAGATAATTATGCTTTTGGCAGTAACATCCAAATGCGGCACCAAGCTGACGTGGTGTCTTTCATTTACATAATGTACGTGTATGAAAATGAAAAGGATCAAGCTGATTGCACAAGTGGCAATATTGCATATTAAATTATCATCTTTCAACAGTACTCCCGTATTGCTTCTGTTAATTTTTATACTTGTGTTTAATTGTGTGTGTGTGTGCGTGCGCGCGCGTGCACGCACATGAAGCTACATTGTTTTGGGGGCTTTTGGAAAATTTTAGCTTAATTTGGAAAATTGAATTGTGTTTGGGCAAGTTGATAGGGGTATTGAGATAAAAGTGTTGAAGTGCTGTTTATCCTGTCTAGGTAATGTTGGCAAAATAATGAACAAACTTGTTTCTTTTTTTTAAATCTGTTCCAAGAGTTTACTTCACCTCCGCCTTCCACTCAAAGTGCTGTCAATTCCTTGACCAGTACACCATTTACTGTGAAATCTTTACCATCAACTACTGGAAAAAATAATGAGAACTCCAGCACATTTGGATTTGGAGATAAGTTCAAACCAGTTGAAGGTTCGTGGCAATGTGGTTCCTGCTTTTTACAAAACAAAAGTACAGATAGCAAATGTGTAGCTTGTCAGACTGCTAAATCAGCACCTCCCATACAGACTACTATTGAGTCAGCCAACAGTAGCAAAGCTGCTTCTATAGAGACTCCATTGAGTTTTGGAGAAAAATTCAAACCTTCAGTGGGTACCTGGAACTGTGATAGCTGTTTAGTTCAAAATAATTCAGAAGCTGTCAAATGTGTGGCTTGTGAAACACCAAAACCTGGAGCTGGAATTAAACCTGCACTGACTTTGCCTATGGTAACTGAAAGAACAAGAACAGAATCCGACACTTCCAGCAGTACCTCTACGGGACTGGCGGATCAGTTTAAGAAACCCGAAGGAGTGTGGGACTGTGCCATTTGCCTTGTTCAAAACAAGGCTGAGGACAACAAGTGTGTGGCTTGTCAGAGTGCTAAGCCAGGTATGTGATGAATTTTTTTAATATTATTTACAGTATGTCCAAGGCTGTCAAGGCCTCATTTGTTGCTCCTTCAGAAAGTAGTAATGGACCTTATCCTTGGATTGCTCTTAATCTTTGATGCAAGGAATAACAGGGTTTATCCCAATGATCAAGGAATGTTGGTATCCATTCAAATTAGGCTGTTGTGTGATATGCATGCATCCATTGTGTACCTGGCTTGAGCTTGCAATTAAGGATATATGAAATAAGACAAGGAGCCCCTTGAGCCTGGTCTGGTATTCATTATGATCAAGACTGAATTGCATCAACTCCATTTCCCTATCTCCCTCAATTTTTTACTCAAAGCTTTCAGTCTCAAGACTTTGTATATTACTAAACCCTATATCTTTATACGCTAAAGATGAACTCTTGATCTCTCAATCTACCTCGTTGTGGCTTTTGCAATTGTCTACCTGCACTGCACTTTCAATGTAACTGTAACACTATTCTGCATTGTTTTTTCCCTTTTGTATTACCTCAATGTACTTGTGTATGGAATGATCTGTCTGAATGGCATGCAAACAAAAGCTTTTCATTGTGTCTCCATACGTGGCAATAATAAACCAATTACCAATTACAATCCATACATTGTGCATTGGAGTAGAAATATCCAAGATTCTGATTCTGACTGAGTGAAGAGTTTTGTTTTCCTTAATCTCTGTCCTAAATTCCCTTACTCTGAGATTGTAACCCAGATTCTCCATTTGAGTAAAACAACCTCTACTGTCCTCCAGTATTTTTCACACTTTGTAGACCTCTCAATCCAGTGATCATCCTGGTGAACAATCTTGATGTATCCAGTCAGCAAGGATAATTTTTGCCTTTCTAATGGGGATGGAAACTACCGTACGTATGGTTAAGGTTTATGAATCCATGAAAATAATTGCAGTAGTACTTTCTCCCTTGCATCAGCATAATTCTATTTCAAGGCTAGCACATTGTTTGCCTTCCTAATTGCTCTATGCATGCATGTGAATGTGCAAAATGTTTGCAAAAAAAAAACCCACATTCCTTTGAAGAGTGTCTCATCTTTTTTGAGAAAAAGATTGTTTTTTCCATTTTTCCTTTGCAAATTTTACACATCCCCCAAATTGTACATTATGCCTACCACCTTGCAAGAACATTTACCAAGATCAACTAGCATAGATTACATCCTAGTTGTAATTGTGGATTGTAAATAGCTATGCCCAAAGCACTGATCCCCATATAGTTATACCCTATCATCTTGAAAATGACATGTTCTGCTTCCTATCAGTTCAGCAACTCAGCATGTTATGCATAATTGGAAAAATAAAAAATGCTAGTACTGAAAATCTGAAACAAAAACAGAAAATGCTGGAAATACAAGGCAAGACAACATGTGCGGAGAGAGAAACAGTTGATATTTCTGATCAGTGACCTTTCATGATAATTAGAAGTTGGGAAATGGGCAAGTTTTTATGTTTCAGATGAAGATGGGAAGGGAATGTCCATCATAAAGTGCTGTTGGATCCGGTTATTTTCGAATCTGCAGGTTCTTTCAGGAGTCCAGGAATGAGTTGAAAACAATTTGGTGCTTCACAAAGTTTTATTGGAAAAGTTTAAAAGAAAGGAACAGTCACAGAGCACATGGCACTAGCTTTACTACTAGGAGATGAGCCGAGACAAAAGGAACAAAAGATGAGCTGGGGCCAGGGTGGGGGAGTGAAAAAGAGAGTGATTAACAAATTAACAACACCTTTTGTACCTGAGATAAGAGCTACTCCTTAGCTAACGATAGTCCAATCAGGAAACCTATTAGATACCTGTGGCCGAACCAACCAAGGAGAAAACACATTCACCTGATGGACGAACCAGTAAGCTAGGAAGCGGCCATTCCTTGTGCAGCCACTTGAGGTGTATTAAACACTATATTTTTTAGAAAAAACTAAGTAAAACAGTCGAATCCAACAGTGCAGACCAAGAAAAACTGAATGACACCAATGCTATTGGTGCTGGCTGAAAATGGAAATACCTAACAGGCATTTCCAGCATTCTCTTTCATTCTCTTGCCATTTGGTGTGCTGCATATTTCCAGAATTTCCGATTGTTACCCTCAAGCCCATGAGCCGATCTTTGTGTGCAATTTCTTACCCCTCTAAAACGTATTCTGAAAATTCAATTATACGGCAGCCACTGATTCAACAGATTCAAGCTGCTACCTGTGTCACAAAAAATTCAGATAGGTGTGTCAAACACTGGTTTGCTTTTCACAAAAGCTTTAGACTTGCTTTAAATTGTGGTGACTCTGCTTAATCGTGTTATTTCTCCCTCTTTCCCTGCCCCCACAGTTACTGGTTACAAGGTCCTTAACTACATATCCTTGCTGGCATTATTCAGACCACTTGTTCCCTGGAAGTACATCTCTCCTTTACATTTATATTCAACAATCTCTACAAGAACCCAGTGCCCCTTGATTTCCCATCAACTAGTTGTCTTCCTCTGTGGAGGCAAGCAAAAAATCATATAATATCTCTGCTGTTTTCTAGTTCTCCAATATTTCATTCTTTGCTTTCACTGATCACTTCTTATATAGGTAAAAGCTCGTTCTACTTTTATTTACTGTTGATTTATTTCAATGTAGTGCCTTGTGTGAAAATGCTAGTGGTCATCTTAATTTTCAGCTTCAGTTTATCAGGTACAATATTTCCCAAATAGTAATTGTGAACAAACATGTAAAACCATAGAACAATACAGCACAATACAGGCCCTTCGGCCCACAATGTTGTGCTGACCTTTAAACCACGCCTAAGACTATCTAACCCCTTCTTCCCACATATTCCCCTATTTTAAATTCCTCCATTTGCTTATCTAACAATCTCTTGAACTTGACCAACGTATCAGCCTCCACCACTACCCCAGACAGCGCATTTCAATGCACTTGCCACTCTCTGGGTAAAAAACCTCCCTCTGATATCTCCCTTGAACCTCTTGTATTGAGCATTGGTGCCCTGGGACAGAGGTGCTGGCTGTCTACTCTATCTATTCCTCTTAATATTTTGTATACCTCTATCATGTCTCCCCCATCCTCCTCCTCTCCAAAGAGTAAAGCCCTAGCTCCCTTAGTCTCTCCTCATAATCCATACTCTCCAAACCAGGTAGCATCCTGGTAAATCTCCTCTGCACCCTTTCCAATGCTTCCACATCCTTCCTATAATGAGGCAACCAGAACTGGACAAAGTACTCCCAAGTGTGGTCTAACCAGAGTTTTGTAAAGCTGCATCATTACTTTGTGACTCTTAAACTCGATCCCACAACTTATGAAAGTTAACATCCCATAAGCTTTCTTAACTACCCTATCCACCTGTGAGGCAACTTTCAGTGATCTGTGGATATGAACCCTCAGATCCCTCTGCTCCTCCACACTACCCAGAATCCTGCCATTAACCTTGTACTCTGTCCTTCCAAAGTGTACCACCTCACACTTCTCTGGATTGACCTCCATCTGCCACTTGTCAGCCCAGCTCTGCATCCTATCAATATCCCTCTGCAATCTTCGACAGTCCTCCACACTATCCACAACACCACCGACCTTTGTCGTCTGCAAACTTGCTAACTCACCCTTCTACCCCCTCATCCAAGTCATTAATAAATATCACAAAAAGTAGAGGTCCCAGAACTGACCCTTGTGGGACACTGCTAGTCACAGCCCTCCAATCTGAATGCACTCCCTCCACCACAACTCTCTGCTTTCTACAGGCAAGCCAATTCTGAATCCACACGGCCAAGCCTCCCTGGATCCCATGCCCTCTGACCTTCTGAAGAAGCCTACCATGTGGAACCTTACTAAAATCCATGTAGACCACATCTACTGCACTACCCTCATCAATCTGCCTGGTCACCTCCTCAAAGAACCCTATCAGGCTTGTGAATCATGATCTTCCCTTCACAAAGCCATGCTGGCTGTCCCTAATCAGTCCATGATTCTCTAAATGCCTATAGATCCTATCTCTAAACGCCTATAGATCCTATCTCTAAGAATCCTTTCCAACAGCTTGCCCACCACAGACGTAAGGCTCACAGGTCTGTAATTCCCTGGACTATCCCTACTACCTCTTTTGAATAAGGGGACAACATTTGCCACCCTCCAATCCTCCGGTACCATTCCTGTGGGCAATGAGGACTCAAAGATCCTAGCCAACGGTTCAGCAATCTCCTCCCTCGCCTCGCGGAGCAGCCTGGGGAATATTCTGTCAGGCCCCAGGGACTCGTCTGTCCTAATATTTTCTAATAGCTCTAGCACATCCTCTCTCTTGATATCTACATGCTCCAGAACATTAACCTTATCAACACTGTTTTCAGCTTCATCTAGGCCCCTCTCCTTGGTGAATGCTGAAGAGAAGTATTCATTGAGAACCTCACCCACTTCCACAGCTTCCAGGCACATCTTCCCACCTTTGTCTCTAATCGGTCCTACCTTTACTCTCGTCATCCTTCTGCTCTTCACATAAGTGATAAATGCCTTGGGATTTTCCTTAACCCTACTCACCAAGGCTTTTCATGTTCCCTTTTTGCTCTCCTCAGCCCCTTCTTAAGTTCCTTCCTTGCTACCCTATATTCCTCATGAGCCCTATCTGATCCTTGCTGCCTACACCTTATGTATGCTGCCTCCTTCTTCCTAACTAGTGTTCCACCTTTCTTGTCACTCATAGTTCCTTCACCCTGCCAATCTTTCTCTGCCTCACTGGGACAAATTTATCCCTAACATCCTGCAAGAGATCCCTGAACAATGACCATATCTCCATAGTACAATTCCCTTCAAAAATGTCATCCCAATTTACTCTCGCCAGTTCTAGCCTTATAGCTTCATAATTTGCCCTTCCCCAATTAAATATCTTCCTGTCCTGTCTGCTCCTATCCTTTTCCATGATAATGCTAAAAGTTAGGGAGCGGTGGTCACTATCCCCCAAATGCTCACCAACCGAGAGATCTGTCAGCTGACCTGGTTCATTACCTAATACTGGATCTAATATGGTATTCCTTCTAGTCGGCCTGTCAATGTACTGTGACAGGAATCCGTTCTGGACACACTTAATAAACTCTGCCTCGTCTAAACCTTTGGTACTAAGCAGGTGCCAATCATGATGATAACCCTGTTATTCTTGCACCTTTCCAAAATCTGCCTCCCAATCTGCACCTCAGTATCCCTGCTGCTACCTGGGGGCCTATAGAATACTCCCAGTAGAGTAACTGCTCCTTTCTTGTTCCTAACTTCCACCCATATTGACTCCAGAGAGGATCCCTCTACATTATCCACCCTTTCTGCAGCTGTAATAGTATCCCTGACCAGTAACGCCACCCCTCCTCTTTTTTTTCTACCCCCCCCGCCCCCCATCCCTTTTAAAACACTGAAATCCAGGAATATTCAATATCCATTCCTGCCCTGGTGACAGCCAAGTCTCTGCAAGAGCCACAGTATCATAGTCCCATGTACTTATCCAGGCTCTCAGTTCATCACCCTTATTCCTGATACTACTTGCATTTAAGTAAATGCACTTTAGCCTTTCCACCTTTATACCCTATACTCTGCTTCTCCTTCCTAAAAGCCTCTCTACATGTTAGATCTGACTTTTTCCCATCCACTTCTTCCTCTGACCAACTCCTCTGGTTCCCATCCCCCTCGCAGACTAGTTTAAACCCTCCCGAACCACCCTAGCGAACCTGCATGCAAGGATATTGGTCCCCCTTGGGTTTGGGTGTAACTCGTCCTCTCTGTACAGGTCCCACCTTCCCCAGAAGAGATCCTAATGATCCAAAAATCTAAAACCTTCCTTCCTGCACCAACGCATTCATCTGCCATCTCCTCCTATTCTTACCTTCACTATCATGTGGCACTGGCAGTTTATTTAAAAAAAACTCTTGGGTTACGTCACTGACAATGCCATGGCTACAATGGGGTATCTAGCTAGACTGTTTTGGGGCAGTGTCAGTCACATTTCTGTGTCTGGAATTACATGGAAGCAAGGCATTTGTAGATGACAGGTTTTCTTCCCTGAAAGATATTGGTGTACTATTTGACATAATTATGATGATCTGATATTTACATGGTTATTTTTACTGACATTGATTTTAAATTTCTGTATTTCTTTTAAATGTTATTTCAGAATCACTAATTGCCAATTGTGTATAGTCTGCAAATGGTAAATTATGCTTCTGTCTTCCTGTCTCCCCCAATTTTATTCTGCAGGATAGTCTTATTTTTCAACAAAGATAACAGTGAATTCTTTCTTCTTATCTTATGAATTTTGCTTTTAGGTGTTTCATCCAGTGTTCCTGCTTCAGCGCCAGCAGGAGGAATTCTAGGATTTGGTGACAAATTTAAGAAGCCAGCAGGGTTCTGGGATTGTGAAGTTTGCTTTGTTCAAAACTCATCAAATGTAAATAAGTGTGTAGCTTGTCAAACAGAGAAACCAGGCAGCAAGACTGAACCTAAAGGTATTAACAATATTACTGATTGTCGTATTGAACGGAGGATGCTGTCTAATTTGGATGTATACAGAAGATGTTGTGTAAGATTTGGCATTTAGGATTGCTATTGTATTATTAAACATACAGTTCATTTCCTGAATTAAAATGTAGGGACATCATGACATCCTAAAGTAATTTACAAGCAAAGAAGTAGTTTTAAAACATAATTACTGTTGCTGTTGAAGGAAGTCCAACAGCTGATTTTTAAATTGCAAATCCACATGGATACCAACAGAATAATGTCCAGATAATCAGATTTAATATATAATGGTTGAGGGTTAAATATTGGTCAGGACACCAAGGATGATTTCTCTGCTTTTTGAAAATCTCTTCAAATATTTTATATCCATGGAAGAGATCAGGGTTACCCAGTTAGATCAATGAGGCATTTGTCTAATTTTTGTGCTCAGACTCATGTAAGACTTGATGACACAACTTGCTGACTTAGAGGCAACTGTGTGGCCCAAAGCACACCTCTTGAATAGGTCTGGTTTGGTTATTTCTAACTTATTAATGGCTGAAGTAGATTCATGCAAATTAATATTGTAATTCAATTTGTTATGCAATAGAGATTGTTGGCTGTACAGCTGAGCTGTTAAAATCTGATTTGACAGTTAACAAAATAAGCAAGTTCCAAAAGAAAATCAGTACTTAAGGTTAAAGTGCTCTGGTCTCTTTCCTTGATATATGCTAGCTCTGATTGATTTTGTTCGATTTGTTGAGGTATTTGCTCTGATTTTTTTTAAATTGTTGTAACTGTTTGTTTCACTGCCTGGACTTTGCAATCTGTGCTGACGGGAAGGCACTTACTGCTGATGTTGAAGAAGGTGCCGATTTTTAAAACAAAAAATCTGCCAATCACTGCATTTTGGCTTTGACCTTTCAGAAGTCAGAACTAAAATATTTAATAGCTCTGCCATTTTCCTGAATCCCATGATGAATTTAAGTGGATAATTTAATAGCTTGCATATCATTTTCTTTCTTGTGCAGGGCCTGACTCTTTGGTACCTGCAGTTACTTCGACATTCATATTTGGCATCCAGTCCTCAACGACAGACTCTTCGCAAAGTAGCAATGATGCTACAGGATTTAAGTTTGGAAATCAGGGTGGTTTTAAATTTGGTGCATCTGATTCTAGTTCATCAACTAGTGCCTTTGGAGGACTTAAGTTTGAGGCCACTGGAGGCTTCAAATTTGGAGTTAATTCAACAGAGAAAGCCCCAGATGGAAACAAAGAGAATAATTCTAAAACTGCTTCTGGGTATAACTTTACCTTTGGTACCAACCCAACCTCAGCTTCAGCTTCAACTGCTACTAAGTTTGGTGTCTCGGATACAAGTCAGCAAAATAAGAAAAGTGATGTGCTATTTGGGGGTTTTAAATTTGATGCCAGCGGAACAATTGCTAAATCTGAAGACAAGACTACACCGAGTGGTTTTAAGTTTGGGACTGAGGAAAAGAAAGAAATCTCAGCAGTGCAGTTTGAGCTTGATAAAACAGAAGAGAGAAAAGATGGGGGAATCGAGAGTCGGGCAATATTTGGCAAGACAGTTGAAAAGGAACCTGTAGCTGCTTCAACTTTTATGTTTGGGAAACCAGATGAGAAACAGGACTCGTTAAGCTCTGCACCATTTACATTTGGTAAGAAGGATGTTGAGACACAACCACAGTCTGAACCTTCTTTTAAAAATCTTGAGCAAACCAAAGAATCAGCATTGTCGTCTGATATTTCAAAACCGGAAGCCAAATCTGGATTTACTTTCAATGTGGTTAAGTCAGCTGAGAAGCCAGAGGTGACAGAGCCTGTGCAACAAAGATCTGTGTTTGGAGCTACAATAAATACTTCAGGTAAGAAATGATAAATTCAGCATTGAAATGGTAAAACTTGTGGTAGTATCGGGAATTTCAGAATACTCCAAAGCAACCTGCAGTCAAAGAGGCACTTTGAACGTTATAACTTGATAGTTATACTACTGAACTGGTAAACCTGAAGTCTGAACTAGTGATCCTGGTTGAAATTGCACCATTGCAGATTGGAATTTAAATTCAGGTAGTTAAGTAAATTAGAATAAAAACTGGTATTAATAGCAATGATCATGAAACTATCAGACAATCATTGTTAACCCATGTGAATCACTAATACCCTTTTGCTTCTCATAACAAGTCTGGTTGGTATGACTCTAGACCCACATCTAAATGGTTAGCAGCACTCTGAATCAAACCATTGGGCGAATAAACGTTTGATCTTGCCAGCAGTGCTCAAATCTCTTAAATGATTTTTTTAATAAATCACTGTTCTAACATGGGAAACTTGTATCGAGCCAAGTCCCACCTTTTGAAATGAGGACCACCTAATCTGTTATCTGGAACAATAATAGCTTAAAAGAAAAATATTGGCCAGGTCATTCTTGAATAGTTCCTGTGCTACTCTTGGAATTGGTGCCATGTAACTAGGAAATGGGACTTATGATAGACATCTCATCAGAAAGAAGAATTCTCCAACCATGCAACATTTTTGTACTGTAGTGTCACACTACTGAGTATTCAGAGCTCTAGAATGGGTCTTGAAACCACTGCCAACTGACTTCAGTAAGAGTGAGTACGATGTCCTTGGTTGGCCTTTTTCCTCCATATTCATTTAAAAATACTGATGATCAAAAACGTATGGCTTGTTAAAACGTTATATATTCTGCCTCCATTGATTCTGATAGCCATTGTTTTTCAAGGAGTGTGATACTGGAGGATCACTGGATTCAAGGAGGATACTGGCTAAATTCCAAGGTTAACAGTTAGAGTTCTGGACCATTGATCCAGCAATAGGAGTCTGATCTAGTAGCAGGAGAATTTAAATTTAAGCAATGAAATAAATCTGGAATTAAAAAGAAGGCTGGTAAATCTCTTCTGTAGATTCCATGCTAAAGTAGAGCTCCAGCCTGTCTGACATTCTATCAAAAAACTGGAAGTCTGAAATAAAAGTGAAAAGTGCTGGAAAAGCCTCAGCAGATTAGGCAGCATATGTGTAAAGAGAAATGGAATTATTATGAATGCAATCAAAATAAATTAGATTTAAATTGCATAGAGGGGTGGGGATGAATAGATTTTACTGTTCAGTCTCCAGACTGTCTAGCTGTCTTGTTTTCGCATTTGGCATGATCTTGATAAGACCTAGGATCTGATCTTTAACAGCTTTTTCTTCACCTCTTGCAACTTTATTTCTATATCCCTATGTTTTGTTGCTCTTTTAAAACTTTATATTTGGTACATATGTCCTCTGATCCTCCCTTCCAAAATCTGTTATTTCACATTCTCCTTGTGGTTCATCAATATCTACCAAATAATCTATTAATTTGCCTTTGGCCTTTCTGTATCTAATTGGAAACCTCTTCACAGTTGTGCATATTCCCTGTCTTCAATGGTCATAATGCAACCCAAGCTGACAAGGACATGATCTGTACTTGTACTAGATTTGATGTGGACATGACAGGTTATGAACGCCTGACTTGTGTACAGCCTGCACGTGAGCGTTTGGGAGACCGGCGGAATGGATTGCCGGCTGCTGCAGAGCCGCAGGCATCTTCTGCCACCTGGGAACCCAGTTGTTGGCTTCATTTCCAACTTGCAAACTGTCCACGTTACAAATACTTCACAGGAACAGAACTTTGCCATAACCTTGAGAGGACCTGTACTCTCCATTTCAACTTGCATAAACCTGTGGCAATAATTCAGTTCTATAGGCTGTTTTAATGTAGCTTGTTTTTGGGAGATAGAACGTAGCTGCTAGTCTTTAATCTAGCACAGATTTTGGTGTAAATTAGCCTAGCTATTTAGGATCTTCAGCTGCTAAAATTAGTTTATTGATTAACAACTAAACTGGCAGATGTAGGTTGCCTTCATACTCAGTGATTTAGCATAGTTTATTAGAACAATTGATTTTCAATAAACTAAAAATGAAGACCACCAGTATTTTTAAAAACAACTTTGGCTAATATCCTCAAACAACATTAACAAGCTGAAATCAGTTTTCGCTCAGTTTAAACCTGTTAGCAAAATGCAAATATCAATCTATATGTAATTATATTATTTGAGAAATTTATATTTAATAATATTTCTGTTCTTTGTAGCCTCCACTGTCTAACAAACTACGAGATTTTGGAGTTTAGGCTCACAGAATCACTGCATGGACAAGATGATGATCGGCTGATCTTGTGCCATCGGCCCATTGTTGTTCAATCCCTATATCCTCTGATTCCCTTAGTGTCTTAAAGTCCATTAATCTTAGCTATGAATAGCATCAAGAGTCGACATCCATAGCCATCTAAGGTAGAATTCTGAAGACTTATAACTCTTGCTTAAGTTGTTGACCAAGCTATCGGACTCTCCAAGTAGGCCCTGTGTGGTTTAAGTGAACCTGCCACCACAGGATGGTCTGAATCATGCTGACAGCCAACTGTGCGTGTCTGCATTCCAGACTTCCTTCCTTGCGCATTGTAGCACATAAGTACAGAGCACGCTGAGATCGGATGTAGGTGCACCTGACCTCCCAATCTGCTCCCGGAGGCTCAATACACATCATGTTCTCCCTTAAGCTGGCAGGTTTAGCACATCCTGTTTATTTAAATGCCCACCTTCATTAAATAGGTAAATATTTTTTTTTCACTTTAATTACATGCTCTGAGTGTGGTCTTAAATTAGTGTTTTTTTAACTTAAATATCAGCCATCGGGGTGACACGTGGACCCAGCCTTTTGTTTCTGCCACATGCAGCCAGATCACTTCTCAAGGCCTGTCCTGACTTGAGGAACATCAATAGTGCAAGGCCTGCAGGGTTTTGGAAGCCATATGACTGCAGGAGTGCCCCTGCAGAATCTTGCAAAAGGCATTTATGGAGGTGCAATACATTTTCACAGTTATGGTGCCATAAATCAAACCCCTTCCTCCAAACTAATCAAACACAATATAATTAAGATGGTAACTAAAATAACAGAATATTTTACATTATTTTAAAATCCTATATTTTGAAATCGTTCTGTAAAGGAATTGCAATTCACATTGGGTCAGATAATGTGTTGAGCAACAATTATGCTAAATATGTCATTTTAAAAAATTTTAGAGACCCAAAGGGCATCTTAAATAACAGCCAGTTAGTGAACAGCTTAAATTCACATCAGTTCTTGTGATTCCATGGGAGATGAATAAACAGCACAGCCAGTGGAGATGTGCTGCATCACCAACTTTGGATTTTTGTTAAACTCTGTATGCATGGAAATAACAAAGTTGCAAAGCAATGAACATGAGTGCTAGTTGTTGTGTTATTACCACCTGAAACTTAGCCTCTTTTTTTTCCCTTTGTTTGAAATGTGCAATTCAATCAGGTTTAGGTGAGAGTGCATTAAAGATGTTTGATTTGAAATTAATTCAGTAAGCCTGAAAATTACTAGAGAAGCATTGCATTTTCCCCTCTCTCACTCTTCAACAACATGATCAATTTCTTTCTTCTCTCCTTTTTTGTTCATTATATTTTTGAAATCTGGTTATTCCTATTGTTCTTCATGCTGGTTTTCCTTAACTTGCCTTTTGTGTAAGGCATTTTCTAAATTGGTTCAGAATGTACTGCCCACTTGTGGCTTTTGGAATGGTTTGGCTTGGCCCACCATTAGCCTCACTGTGTGGCCAGCCAGTCATATTCACCACTCTACACTCATTTGTCTGCAATGGACACTTGATTCCAAAGCTAGTTGCTATTCAGCAAGGTCCTGCATTGATCAGAGCCTTCCTGCCAAAAATCCAAGCCCTGTGCCCAGAAATGTTTTGATGTTGGCAAAGCCTCTCCTCAGCCTTACCAGTTGTTGAGACTGTCATGTCTTTGAATATATTAAGTGTTTACAGGCATTGAACCAAATTTAAAATATTGAATTTTAAAAAATAAAAATTAATGTATTTAAACCCTTAAACTTTAGAGAGTGTTTAAATGCAAATACATTTAAGTTGATTAATACATTTAAATTACCATAATTCAAGGACATAAAACATGACCACCTCCCTTGGAGTTGTTCCTCTCCATTGATATTTATAGAATTGCTGAACCAGATTTAACCTGTTGGAGAACTTTGTGCCCAGATTTCCCAGGGAAACTTTTCAGGAAATTGGGACTTTCATACTTGCATTTGGACTCTATGGCCTCTGTAAAAATGAATTATGAACTGTTAATATAGGATTATGTATTGGGTTCCTCATTGGTCTGTAACATAAAGTATTTGTTTTGTTGATAGTAATACTTTCGTTGGGTGAAATTGTGATTTTTAGTTTCTTCACCCAGTTGTTGACATTAATTCTTAATAGTAGGTAATCTTTTCACTAATTTCATTTGAACATTCTTGTTTACCAGGGGTTAACATTAAAGGTTGGTTACTTTAATTGATCTATACTTGCACCTTTATTGCTATAGAAAGATCTTGTACCATGTCATGCAACGTGGAAATGGATCAGAATTGCAGCCAGGCCAATAGAGCTGAGGCAGCAGCTCTATTAACTGCACTTCTGTGCTGCCCAAATGTACTTGTTTAAATTGAGCGTGCTTAGGTGCATGTACAGTAATAAAATGTGCTTTGTATATTTTTTTTTAGTGAGCAGCTTTGTTGTTAATCCTCATAATAATTATGTGCTGCATTGTTACATCCCAATAGTATGAACAACTTGGTAACAATTGTGCAAAAGTAGTTGAGATGGTTTTATGAGTTGAACTTTACTTCTTTCTTCCTTCATGCTGTAGAACAAGGTGTTACAAAGCCACCTTTCAGCATATTTGGCAATAGTTCTTCCACGTCTGCTGGAACAAATGTGGGGGATGCCACGTCTTCAACCATATTTGGTAGTTCTGCACCCACAACAAGCACACCATTTTTGTTTGGACCGGCTGGTGCCCCAGTGGGTAGCAACCTTGGAAGCAGTTCTGAATCAACCGTTCCTACAACCAAGCCATTTTTATTTGGCTCACAGGAGATTACATCAGCAGCCAGTACATCAAGTACAGGGGCCCCAACTGTACCGTTCCCATTTGGTTCAGCACCCAGCAATAACACTGCAACATCATCTGTCTTTACATTTGGAGCTTCAACTACAACTTCTAATTCCACAGGTAAATCTTTCCAAACTCCTTCTCATAAGATATAAGATATTTATTTATTAGTCACACATACATCGAAATACACAATGAAATCATCTTTTTGCATTACTGAGAATGTGCTGGGGCAGCCCGCAAGTGTCATCACACCTCCAGTGCCAACATAGCATGCCCACAGACTCTAATCTGTACGTATTTGGAATGTGGGAGGAAACCCACACAGACACATGGGGAGAATGTACAAACTCCTTACAAACAGTGGCGGAATTGAACCTGGGTCGCTGGAGCTGTAATAGCGTTACGCGAACTGTTACACTACCGTGCTACCACTCTCGAGGCTTGTAAGCTATAGAAATGTAATAGGCAAATTGAAGTTTATTTCTGTACCATATAAAGGTCCTTAGAGTTATAGAATTGCCTGAATAAACAATTCCCAGTTCTGAAGCTTTCCACATACCAAAAAGAGTAACTTTGTGATCAGAGATCCTATTGTTATAACCATCAAACTAGGCCATCATTTAAAAAGGAATGTTAAAAGTATTTAGCTGATATGTTTGTCTTTTCTTTTTCACCAGTCCCCCATTCAATTTGGGAAGGAACTTGGGCAAATCTGATTTGTGGTTCACGATTCATTTTCTTTCTGAGAATGAATAAGACTAACTACTAGATTATGTAATGTTGTGCTCTTGTAAGATTTATTTTGTGCCGGAAGCTCTACTGGTATAGTAGATAATTTCATGCAGTTTTATGACTGACAGGATGTATCTCAGCTGGCAGTAATTTCTATTAACAAAGTTTCCATTAGTTTGGAAAAAAAAGTCTTGTATTTATATATAGAGTGCAGAAAGTTAAAAATCCTTTGGCTAACATTTAGTCATAAAATATGTTTGAAGATAAATTTTAGGATGGTGCATGAGAATAACTGGAAGGAGTTAATTAGCTGTAGGTTCAGTTGCTAAAATAACTTCTAGCCATGGAACTTGCTGTCTGATCTGGTTTACAGGTGGCTCCTCAAACCCCATCTTTGCCTTTGGATTAAGTTCTACAACTGCAGCAAATGCCTCTGCTTTTGGTAGTACACAAAACCCGGTTCCTGTGTTTGGACAAAGCAGCAGTCAGCCATCTGCTGCCTTTGGTTTGCCTAGTGCACCTACTTTTGCATTTTCAACTGGTTGCCAGCAGCCTGCCTTTGGTTCGCAGTCTACCAATAGTCAACCATCTCTATTTGGAGGACAGTTACCCAAGCAGCAACCTACATTTGGCTCAACTTCATCTACCTCGAGTAAGTAACTTCTAATTCAGTAACTGCTCTAAATTTGACCATACCCAAGTAATAACTCTTGAGACTATTTTTTTTTAAGTAATGCAGTGGCATTCAGGTTACTTGCATGTTTAACATATGCCATTCTATAGCAATGAGTTTTATTTGTATGTATTAAAACAAGAAGATTTGTAGTATATTGAAGTTGTTTGTAATAGGGTACTTGCAGTAAAAGTACGCCAACACAAAATCACGGGGATCCTTGCTGTTCTTAAAATAGGACTGAAGTAGAAAATTTACCATTATAGTAAATAGCCTGTTGACAGACAATTGTTTGTATGTTAATTGCCTTATTTAATGGTAAATAATGAGAGACTCCAAGTGGGATTAAATAATTAGAAGTAAACACTTATTTCAAATTTGTCAGTAAATTTAGAAGCATAACATGTTCCTTCTGTCCAACACCTGATGGGCCAACATAGCTGCATCCAGACTACAGGATGGTTCTATCTGGCCTGTCTCAATTAGCAGTGAGCCCATGTTCATAGCTCCCATATCTACACTTCCCTGGAACAGTATATTGGTTCCTACGAAATATGTACTTAAGTGGAAAACGGAGAATTACTTTTATGTACCAATATATTTTTTCAGGAAACCCTACACATTGATCATAAGCCAAGCTGAAATGTCATAACAAAAACAAACTGCTGGAAACACTTAGCAAGTTGGGCAACATCTGTGGAAAGAGAAATAGAGTTAAGGTTTCAGGTCATAGCCCCTTTATCAGAACTGGGAAAAAAGCTAGTTACAATTTGCAGAGAGGGTGGGGGAGGGACAAATAGGACAAAGGAAATTTCTCGAAAATGGTGAGCCAGCATAGCTTGAATGATATGTTGTTTATAAGTCTATCAAATCACTCCCTCAATCCTCCTTCAATGAAAACAAACCCAGCCTATCTAATCTTTCCCCATAATTCAAATCCTGTAATCCAGGCAACATCCTGGTGAATCTCCTCTGCAATCTCTCCAGCACAACCAGAACTACACATGATACTCCAAGTGAGGTCTAAGGAGTGTTTTGTAAACTTGCAGCATGACATTTTGACTTTTATGTTCTGTGCTTTGACCTATGAAGGCAAGCATGCCATACGTTTTCTTCACATACTTTCCCTTAAGTTTCATTTTGTGTGATCTTTTAAATGCTACTTGGATAAATTTAAAAACATTTGAAACATAGAAAATAGGAGCAGGAGTGGGCTATTCAGCCCTTTTGAGCCAGCTCCACCATTCAACATGATCCTGACTGGTCATCCACTTCAGTACCCTGTTCCTACCCTTCATCTCTTTAGCATTAAGAGATGCATGCACCTCATTCTTAAACGTATTTAATGATGGCCTCCATTGCCTTCTGTGGTAGAGAAATCCACAAGTTCATCACTCTCTGGGTGAACAATTTTCTCCTGATCTTGGGTCTAAATGGCATACACCTATCCTGAGGCTGTGATCTTTGGTTCTGGTCTTTCCAGCCATTGGGCTCCTCCCAGTATCTAGTCTCTGTTCTTGTTCAAATTTGATAGATTTCCATCAGATTCCCCTTTCATTCTTCTACACTCAGGTGACTATAGGCCTAACTAACTCATTCCCTCGATAGCAAGAACATCCATCCTTGGATAAAGAGACCAAAACTCCTGGTCCTGTACTGCTGTAGAAAGATATCCTTGCTCCTGTACTCGAATCTTTTTGCGGTGAGGTTAACACTCCGGTGTGCAAAGACAGATAGGTCTAGCTGCAACTTCCCATTATCCAGTCTTTCACCACTTAGATGATGTCTTTCTGCTTCTAGAACCAAAGTGGATAACCTCACATTTATCCACGTTAAACTGCTGCCACCATGCGTTTACTTACTTGCCCAACCTGTCAAATCACATTGGAGCCTCACATCCTCCTGACAGTTCATAGTTTTCGCTAGCTCTGTGTCAACTGTAAACTTGGAGATGTTATACTTCTCTCCACCAAAACATAGGTAAATACAGGCAGTCCCCAGGTTACCTAAGGGTTCCATTCCTGAGAGCTGTCCATAAGTCAATTTTCTCCATGTCAGAAACGTCTATTTTCTGTGGCTACCCCTATTGTATCACTGTACATACACTTGCTATAATTTCATTTCATTGAATATTCACCCTAACACTACCTATAATTAAACTAATGGAGCCCCTGTATTTCAACTAGCTGGAGCCCAAACTGCAGCATCCCATTAGGTACTGCCTGCCAACCAGAAAAAGACCCATTTATTCCTGTTCTACTTCCTGTCTGTCAACTAATTCTCAATTCATCTCACTAATAAAAGTGCATTTTAAATAAAATAAATGCTAATATAAAGGGTGTGCGTGATTAGATGATTAACTGTCAAAGAAATGCATTTTAAGGAAAATTGAGTGTTTCTGGATTGCAAGGTCAAGGTTAAAGTGCAACAACTAATGGCAAGGCAAAGCTATGGTCATTGGAAGACAATTGTTAAGTTAGAGTTTTACACAAGGATGGGGTCAGCAAGGTCAGAATGTACAGGGTGGGGTGCAGAATAGGATGTGGGTAGTGTTGATTTGAACACGGTGGAGGCCCAAGAATGCAGCAATGAGGATGGTCATAGTTAATAGAGGGTGATAGTTTATATGTGGGAAGTGATTTGGAGTTGGAAATGAAATCAGAGAAGGGGACATGGTGTATTGGGGTGAGTTTGAATCACTGCAGAGTGTAACGGATGAAGAATATTGAGTGGATATTTTGGGAGAGCAAAGGACAAGAGGGTCTTTAAAGCATGTGCAATCAAAGGTGGTACAAGGTGGGATGATCTCAAATGATGACCAAAGAGGCAAGAGCCCAAGGTGTGATTTGATCTTGACGACAACAAAACGCTGTCATGATAGTAGAACTATTTGTGGTCAGCATTTGGTTGCTGTTCAATATACTACACACATTTCACCTCTAATCTGCGCATTGTGGTGTTTGTAAACTGGCAAACCTGATCAACTGGACTGGTTTTTTATCTAAATCCAGGATAATGCACAAAAAATGTTCAGTTCTTATTTTGGTCAAAATATTCTAGCTAAATGGATTGCAGTTTTAAAGATTGTGCACTAAATTGTTAGAACAGATAGATTGTTGCCTTGTGCTGATTAAACCATGTGTTGCTAGTAATCCAGAAAGTACTTGACATTTCTAAAAAGTATTACTTGGTTAAATAATGTATCCATAAAATAATGTTCAATCTACAGATAACAGCTTCCAGTTTGGAAACAGTGGGCCAAGCTTTAACTTCAGTGCCACCAATTCAACAAATGAGGTATTTCAATTTGGATTGGCTTCAACAGGAGCAACACAGCCACCTGCCCCTGCTGGTGGCTTTCAGTTTAATCCTACTACTGGATTTTCTCTTGGGTAAGAGCCTGTGAATGTTTTCTGAACGCTTCTCTCAAATATTGTTCTTGCTTGACAACATTTGCTGGGTGATGTGAAACAAGGTATTGTCATAGAGTAAGAAACCTGGAATTATATAAGCACATTTTGCTTAAAAACTCAGCAAAAGAATATTGCATTCATCCAGGCTTAATGGAAAGTTCTGTTTTGCACTTCAAACCTGTTGTTGGATATCTGTAAATAAGGCAATATTTGGCTCTGGTATTTCGTTTCCTTTTGACTTGCAACATTCTTTATGGTCAGACATATCATATCAATTGCCTTCATGTAGTTTGAAGCAGTGAACTTGCACACTGTTGGCAGGTGAGTAAGTGGTTTGACTACCCAGTTGGTGAATTGTACTTACCCTGGTGTATCAATCGCCATGAAACAAAATAACTGTCTTTGACAAGGCAACATAGGATTATGCAGTTGGTCAGAAATTATTGAGAGATAAGATTGAAATTCTTGGGACTTCTTTAAATGATTCATAATGCCAAAGCACCAGATCTAAATTTGCTTTTTCTTTTCACATTTTGAAACAAAGCTGGATGTCCTAATTTTTTTTAAATGTTTGGATTACTTTAAGACAAAGGGTTATAATTTTTTTAGTTTTTTGGAAAATCAGCAGCAAGCATCTGCAAATGCGAAGTAGCAGCACCTATGTGACATTGATTTCCAAAACATAAGTACAGATTTTTTTTCTACAAAAGTAATTCATATGTAACTCAGTCAGTAACTGGTTTGTTTTTCTTTTCTCTTGGACAGGGTTGGTGCCACCAATCCTTTTTCTGCAACATCTGGTGGCCGTTCAGCCGTTGCTGGTCGTAAGATAAAGACTGCTGTTAGACGCAAGAAGTAATTGTTACAGCTGTTTAAAAAGCAGAGCTAATTATTGAAAGTGTATTTTCCATAAAGAGCTGGTGCCCTGCATTAATAATTGAGTTGTACCTCCTCTGGGCTTTATCAGATCTACCTAGGACCATTTGAACATGCATATAATTGGTCGCTGCTTTTAGTTGCCTGGTGATGGGTGGACTGTAGATTTTTTTTTGTGAGAACCCAGCAGTGTCATTAGTTCAGGACTTGGCATGGTCTGGCTACAAACAACTTGCAAAGTGAATGGCTTTGTACATTGATACCTCTTCATCCGCACCACTAGATATTGTTCATAACTCACCTAATTCTACTGAAAGGTTGTACAGACTGAAGAGCATCGGTGAAAATAGGGCTGATAATTGCAAAGGTTTCATCGCAGTACGTGTGAAGTATGTGAATGTGTAGATGTTAAATGGATGGCCTATTGTGCACTGATGTTTTCTGACTGCAGAATGATTGCTGAATCATACTTGGAGGACTTCAAATGAATTGTCTTCATTTCATAGAACATGTGCTTTTTTTAATTCTGTTTTGCTTTTTTGACTTTTCATTTTATTACAAACTATTATGTACATATCCTATGATTTTTCAGTCAATCTACTATTGGACGAAAACCAATCTGTGAACTTGAATTATTTTTTTGTTATAGCAGTATGTTTTTTGTTCAGTATTGTCTATTAGAAGATTTTATTATGTAAATCTCATTATTCAAAGTTGCCTGAATCCATTTAACATCTTTTCTGATATACAAAATTGGGAACCCTTTAAAGTTTGCGTATTGGCTTTTGTGATCCACTTTTGTTTGGACCAAAACAGTGTTGTACAAAGTATTAACTATATATTTTTATATTCATTTAAATGGACTATGGTGACTTTGGATAATAAGGAGAACAATTTAATATTAAAGCCATGTTTATTACTGTATGATTAACAAAACCATGGGATAAATGCCATCAATAAAAATGAAGAAATAGTAAAATCATTGAATTTTCAGTGGAATCTTTTCTTCTGTATCATTTAATTCTTTCTTGCCTTTTACTATACCACAAACTTTAAATTTGTTAGTCTCTTTCAGAAGAACACTATCAAAATGCATTGAATTTATACCATGGAAGTGGATCATTTGCCCATCTGATCTATGTTGGATCTTATGCTCCTGATCCTTTCCTCCTCCTGCTTTACCAAACCTTGTTGCCATTCCCTTCTATTCCTTTGTGCCCTCATTTATGTATCCAGTGTCATCTACTCCTTATTATAGCAAGTTAAACTGCTCTTTGAGTAAAGTAGTTCCCCAGAATTTTTTTTCTAGGTTTAGTAGTTTTGGACTTTATGTATAGCCTATAAAGCTTTCATAAATGTAAGGAATTTCATCAGTTGTAATAGCCTTCTCTTTTGGTGGGGGGAAAAGTCTCAGTACCTTTATTACTAGTTCTAACTTGTTCTGGCATTGTCCCTGTAAATATTTTTGTACTTTAGCTTGCAAGTTGTCTTAAAGGGTTTTTGAAAACTTAACATTTGATGTGTTTGTTTTGGAGGTGTGATCACTACTATATTGAAAATAGCAACACAATAAGTAAGCAGATAATCCAAATAGTGTTGGCTGAGGGGTAAACTTGGCCACAGATGGTGTAATTCAATCTTGCAGTTCCAATGCTCTTGCCTTTAGTTCTTTGTGGCAAGGGCATTGCAGAATCAGATTTCTTGTTCTATAAAGATTCTCTATGCTGTCCTAAGAGGTTACTGAATAGCCACTTAAGTGAGCCAGATTATCATTCTGGTTTTTGCCTTTGGATACTGTACCACTAAGGTCCCAAACTTCCTTTTAAGAACTATATAGATGCACAATCTTCCCATGGATCTTATACATGTTGAAATGACATGTTCTGCTATAGAACAAAGCACCAGCCCTTACAAAATCTCTGGGCACAAAATTTCAACAGGATTAATCATGGTGCTGAGCTGTCTCATTTAATAAAGTTACCTGCCAGTGCCTCTACATAGTCTTTATTATTTGATCGATGTACTTATTTCTGAACAGGAAAAATGCTGACAGGTCTCAATAGAATGATTCAATCAACATTGGGAACTGTCTTAAAGGAACCAGTGTGTCTAATGCTTACATTGCCCATTCTTTGGAGAGATGATGAAAGATGAACTGTTTAGATTGTATTCCGCAATGATTTGATTGTTTTAGTAGCAGGCTTTCGTGTTCCTGTATTCATACAGCTGTCACTGCTGGATCATCAGCTTAAAGAATGGAAGACATACCTTGAAATAAAGTGGAGGCAATTCCTCACTTTGCTATGGGTGTGAATTGGTTATAAGTATGTTTTATGGAAAAATACAGTTTTCACTAAGGGATTTCATTAAGTGCTTAAAAATGCTGACATTTACATATATAGTTTGCCTAAATTGACTTTAGTTGACGTGGAGAAATTGATTCCATTTTATTCTTTGAATCTCTCCAGATTTTTTGCATCAAAAATTTGAAAGCAAATAAGTACAATAATTTTGCCAGTTTTGTTGCATCTGTTGAAAAATCATATACGATTTGAATCTTGGTAATGCTCATCACTGTAGGTGGTGGAGGTACATGAGTAATTACTCTCTTTTAAAATAGCTCTTGCCAATATGATTTGGTGTGCATCTTAACCTATTTCATCTACCAAAGTCGCAGAAATAATTTTCCTGCAGATATTAATCACAATGCACCCTCTCTGACACTGAGAGAAATAGACCCCAAGTCTGATTTATTCCCCTATAAGTTGGTATCGAGTTTGTTTGCACCATTTTAACAGGCAATGTATTCTAAATCATTGCATTAAAAAGAAATGCTCAGTGTGGGAGGAATTCATTCAGCCAGTTAAATGCAGGCTTACTGAGATTTTTGTTATAACGACATTTTCTCGCATTTGTCTGCACCCTTGCAAGTTACAGTACTCAAGTACTTTTTAAAATGCTCATAGTTGATTCCATCATCCCTTTTAAGGCAGTGAGTTCCAGACCCACCCTTGTTGTCTGTCACCACTGATTCCTTTGCCACACGGCTCTCATCCTGGTCAACTCCAGAGCTAGAATTCCCAACAGCAGCTGCCTTAAACAATTCCATGAAAAATGACTGGGCAGGTAAAGACTGAGATCGTGTGTGTTAAACTTTTCATGCTAAAAACCAACTTGTATTTGGGAGTTTAAAATAAATTCTTCAGCTTATTGCCGTGTGATGGTAAATTAAAGCATGCATTTACTAATTCTTTGCTTACTGTTAGTTGTAAAATGTTGACATCAATATTGATAGAGTAATGAAGGGAATAAAAGGATAAGTCACTTAGCCTTGAGTTATTCAGGAATGTTTGGTATGTAAAATGAAGTTGTAATTTACATGTCATAGGTCTGAAAAATGGCTCAATTCAAATCAATCTCAGTCTAGATGGAACTGCTGAAGGTAGTAAGTGTGTAAATACTAGCACCTCCAGCCAGTGTTCTAATCTTTATTGGATCACAAATTTTATACATCTGTTCAAAAAGGAGGAAAAATTCAATCCTGGTTTCCATATATCTAATAGATCTAATGACAATACTGGCTAAAATGTTTGAGATAGTAATCCAGAACACATCAGTGTTTGAAAGAATGAGTTAACAGGTTACAGATTGGATTCATTGAAGTAACATGTTGATGAAGGCACTGCAGCTGTTGTGTAATTTGTAAAAGTACAATGGGTAGCAGATTTCATGAGATTAAACAACATTGGGAGTGTCAACATAAAATTGTTTAAGATTCAGAAAGCATACTAATAGTGAATGGTGATTTTTCAGATTTGATGTTTGCGTTGGTATTCCCCAGGGGTATACCTGGCACTTGAGAAAGGAACTGTTATTTAAACTTGAGAAATGTTAAATTTAACAAGGATGGTGTACAGGATGCATACAAGGAATATCAGTTATGAATATAAATGTTTGTACAAGAAAATTCAGTATAAAAGTTGAAGCAGAGATATTTGGTATTATTGTAATATTCTGAGCACATTCTGGTGATCATGGAAATCTGAAAAGTAAAATACTCAGCATGTTAGACAGTACCTTGAAATTTAGAAACTTACTTTCAAGGTTTGAATGAACATATATTTGGACTAAAAAGCTTTATTGATGGCAGCAGATGTTAAATGGCTAGATAATATGCTCAGTGTTTGAGGAGACCAGGCCTCATCTGCAGGTAAGTTTAGAGTTTGGGGCAAAATCAAATGCCATCTGATTGAGGCATTCAAATTTAGATCCATTTCAATAGCATCAACACTGCAGTCTGGCCTCATTAGGAGGTTTCCAATTCAAACCAGCCTCTGCATTTTCTATTGGGCAGGAACCTTGTATCATGTTATTATAGTTATGTACATTAGATCATATTCCTCTTGACCACTGACTGAACTATGCATCAATTTGTTGAAGTAAACACATCAGACAAAGATCAAAAAGTGAAACTAAAATTAAATTTAATTAAATATTAAATCTGAGGTTATTGATGTTAGATGTATACATTCTCCATGCATGCAGGCAACAATCAATGCACGTTTAGTATAATCAATATTCAAATCCAGACTGTATATAGAAATCTTTTAATTTCCTGACCCCATTAACACTGCAACTTTTAGCTATTCTTCATGGTGCTGGGTGTTCCTGTTCATGTTTATTAGTGGACTCAAGATGGGGCCAATACAAAGCATCAAGTCCTTTGACCAGCAGCAGCCTAAGAAAGTGCATATGTGGACTGCCCAAGTTGTAATTCTCTAATGTTTGTTTATATAATATTAAAACAACAACCATGGTCCAAATTTGTAAAGATTGGAATTTTTTTTACATTCCAGCTAGTTTGTTCCTTGTGACCCTTAGCACAATGCTGTGACAACAGGTGGAAGATGAAAGTTTAATTGGAAAAATGTACCCAGAAGTGGTTAAAAAAGCAATATTAAACAAAGTTATCCATTTTGAATTTTACAAGTTAGAATGTTACTGCTTTAAAACAATATTCATTCATTAAAAGCCATGGAATTGAATCTACAAAACCAAACCTATTTTGCTCCGATTAAATTTATGTAGAATTAATCTTCAGGAAATGTTCATGTCCCAGTGTAAAATTCAAAACTTATGTTTAATAACTAGGTATGTGACCCAAGGTCTAATTAAATGGTTAAATTTTTGCATCTGAATCCTGCATACTTAGTAATACTGCCAGGCTATGGTTTAGCTATTAATTTTGAATGCATTCACAAAGACTAAAGAGGATCTGCCAGTCACCAAACACTGAATCAGGCCTCAGTCAAGGATTTTTTCCAATGTCCTTATCAATCCCCTACTCTTCATACTTCTGCCAAATGAATAAAATCCACTTTTCTTCCTATCCTCTCATACTATTCAATGTCCAGTCTGCAATTACACAAACCAAACATTAATACAATTGTGATAGTACATTTATAAATCCTCTCACATGCACCCCCCCACCCCCTCACATTTACCCTCATGCTGAGGAAAGTCAGTGACCTCAAATGTGGATCAAGAATCCATATTTAATTGCTAAAATTGGTTTTCATCATTTTGTCAGAAGTGTGATTAACACACATGGTATTATTGGATAATGTTTTGCTCTGGTTAAAGAATGCAGCATAGACATGATGTGCCAAATATGTGGTTGCACTGTAAACTTTGCTGTTCTACATCCCAAGAGGCAAGCTCAGAATCTGTGTTCTAACTCTTTCAAACCATACCTCCAAGCCTAGTTTCCCAGAGAAATACAAGGCTATTAACAGTACCCAATCACTTAAGGAACTATTTCTCAATATACTTACTGTCCAAAGGAAGTTATGTAAATTATTAAACACAAGGCAGTTTCACAGCATCAAAACCAACCAACTGACTCAGTGTGATTTCAAGGATAACAATTCAGGCTGCCACTGGCAATTTAGTCACAAATCTATTTTTCTCCATATTATGTTCCATTGAAATTGCAAACCAAAACAGATTTTCAAATTAGAATTTGTTTTTCCATATGTAATGTTTAAACTTTTGACCATGCTGTTTTCATTTACTTTAACCAAAACTTGGTATACCAAATGAACGAATAAAAGGTTTAAAAGATCAAAGGCCAAGTATAACACCAGATTCATATCTTGCTGATTAATAGAACAATTTTAAAAAGTGTCAGATGTAACTGTTTCCATAAATGGCTTTGAAACTACAGTATCAGCAAAGATTATTAAATTCAGTCCTCCATTATTTCAGCACACCAATGCTGTTTTACAATTGGCCAGCTACATTGTTAAAACAGATGTCAAAGACATTTCTTGTTGACATGTCTCATCACTGCCATCCAGGGCAACTTCAGTCTCGTGCTTACAGTACAGAAGTAGGTCACTGAACCCATCACACCTGTGGCAGCAGTTCAAAAAAAATCTCTCTTTACCAGCTGCATAACTAGCAAGTTATTGATCTGGTGGATTTTTTTTAATCTGCTCGGTTAAACGAAGCAGAGTTTGCTATCCTTTCTAAAGAGGGCAGTCTCCTTTTCTTCAGTGGCTTCCTTAATGCTACATGATAGACTAAGGTTCTCAAGCAGACCAATGAATTTTTCTTTTAATCTGTCTAGCTGTCAAAATTCTGGTTTGATTCAACTGTTTAGGTTACCACAATATAGCATTTTCAGGATCAGTATTGAGTACTGGTTGGTAATTAATAGGAAAAATTAATTAACCCTGTAATTCAAACATGTACATCACCCCGATAAACAATTTTTTTGTGCTTTTGAAATTGCCTGCAGTGATAAGATGGTTGAATCTACCCCAAAGGGCTCTAAATAAAAGATCTCTGTTAAAGGATTGGGGGGGTGGCGAGGGGCCAGTGGTGGTGGTTTCCAGATAAAATGACAACCCTTTGACTTTAAAAAGAAAGTCAACCCCAAATTAAACTGGTGGCCACACCGTGCAATTTTAGCCATGCAGCAAATCCACTAACAAAATTTATGAAAGTATGCTGAATCAGTTATTCTGTGTTTACTTTAAGTGTCATTTTGAAAACAATTTGGATAGCATCTAGAATTAATTGAACACAAGTTATTTGGCACTTGCTGAATACCAGTAATATTGACCTACCTTAAGGCATGAATATCCAGATCCTGCACCAAACAAAAAATTGTTACTAGGTCACAAGTTATAACAAAAAAGATTTTTGAACTTCTCTAAAGAAATATGGTGATAAGAACAGGTGCAATACTGCGCATGCCAGAATGATCAGCATTATAGGATTTGATTTTATACCCGTTATTGCAACTCCAGCTCAAAGGTTCCTCCAATTTGCACAACTTTTTTGGCCCTGCATTTCACCACTTACTCTTTTAAAGAATATCTGCAATTTGGTAAAACATACCATTCCATGCTAACTCAGAATTGTGCTACACCACCAGGTTTAACACTTGATTTTAGAATTTAAAATTAATATTCCTCTCACCAAACTGAGAAACTTGAAACATCAATATTGATTCCTCAATATTGACATTGTGTCAATGGAAATAACTGCAATAACTTCTCAACATTATGGAAAAAATTAAAATATTTAAAAAATGATAAAAATCCAGGAAGATGAAGTGAAATAACAAGGTTCACATTTGTAATATTTTTGTAGGACTATATGCCTTCACTAACATACAGGCACAATATTTGCAAACAATTCCCACCTTGGTCACCCTTTCAAGCTCAGACAGGGTAGAGTTAATGGGGGTAATATTAGGCCTCTGAGTGATCACTGTTCAGTGGAGTGACCTCACCTGGTACAGAATTCAGCTTCATTTTACACAAACCTGGGCTGGCATTGGCAGAAACAGGAAAACATTTAGCAGGATGTGGCAAATGGCTGCATACAAGGAAAGTGCTCCTTTAAAACAAAACACCATCTTTTATATATTTCAATCTTTGCAAATATTTTTGATTAAAACAATATTTCTGGCTGGCACATCCATAATAAAGGGAGAAAAAAGTCAAGTCTGGAGTAGTACAACAAATGTGTTACACTGAGCCAGTATGGCATGATGCACAGTATACCTTAAAACTACAACAGCAATTGTGCATGCATGCTATAAAGAAAACAAAGCACTCAAGTACACACACAATACCCAATTAGAACATTTTCTTGAATCAGTCATACATGTCATTGAATATTTTTTTGCCTAAAACATTTCATAATCCAGAAGTCAAAATAATACTGAGCATTTGTATTTATCATTGTGGAATAGGTATCGGCTTTAGAGGCAAAATATACTTTCCATTTGCAGAAAGTCAAATACAGTGTCAAAGTTCAAATTTTCTTTTCCCCACATATTTTCTCCAGAATATTTAGCTAATGCTTTAAGATGCAAAATAATTTCACATCCAAACTGTCCAATTACTTCAGGTGGGGGCTAATAACTATCATCAGAACACTGGTGCATGTTTTGGTTTCATCAGTTGATTACCTGTAGTGTTTTACTTCAGATGAACCAAAGGCACAACTAAAGCAGATTTTCTCTCTCTCACATCCAGACACACAAGTAGACATGCAATGAGCAAGGGACTAAAATGAAACAGAAACTGGCAAAAAATGAAATGATTCTGTGTAACTTTATCAATTTTAAGTTGATATTAATGGTACTATCTTTTTTCAATAATTTTGAGACAAATTTCAAAGTTGTGCAAATTTCTGATGTGGAGCGCCAGAGTCAATCATGATCCATAAAGGACCGCAGTGTCAACCATCAAAACAGATTAATTCCCAAGTCATTTCTGGAATGTCGTGACAGTGGCAGGTACGTGTTCATTCTCAATTCAGCCTTTCATAAGATCATGGAGTGCAGTCAGCAACAGGTGTTTTCTTCTCCCCATTTTCTGAATAATGCAGAACCACAGCAAAGTAGTTTGAAAAAAATTACAAGACTTCTGCATTGTCCTCATCTCACTCCATTTCGCTTGACTACAATAGTCCCAGCTACAATATCATAGGCAGTGCGATTATGTTGAAAGAACAGCAATGTAACAAAGGCTGGGAAAAAGAAGGCAATTGAAAAATTCTTGATCAATGCTCTTATTGCAGACCTGTTGTGAACAACAATAAAAAGGACAATTTAATTTTGGATCACCTTTTAAAAATGGGTTTACCCATTCCAGCACAACTTCACCTTTTCTAAAAAAAAGTAAATACTATATTTCTACCGCATCTGTATTGCCTGAAGATTAATGCTTCAGCTCATTAGTTACGTAGAATTTGCAGTGCAGAAACAGTCACTGGACTATCCAGGCCAATGTTATTACACTTCACTTAATCATACCCCGTCTTCCTCTTGGATGACTATAGTTTCTGCATATTTCTGCTTGTATCTATGGTAAAGTTTACAACATCAAGTAAAGCCTAGAACATGATTTTGTAAAGTTCATGACTTTTAATGACTATCCTGACTAAATCCAACTAAGTTTTGCACACATTCTAAGGCTTTAATAAAAGGGCAATCTTTTCCCTTTTGGGCAACATGTCAGGAACACTTAGCTGAGGGCATACAACAAAATTTTATTTGCTATTTGCATACCAATCATTGCTTATGCCAACTAATGTATAGCATTAAGAAAAGCCCCTTTCTCCAGGCCCATGTAACTCAAACAAGAGAAAGCAACCACTGCATTAATTGAACTGCAGAGCTTGCAATGTCAACGCAGGCTCATCTGCCTTTGATATTTAATTGTAATATCAAAATTTAGACTATTGAAAATCACAAGTGTATTCTGAACAATACAGGGAGATACTGTAAAGGGAAATTAACATTCTTTGCTGGTTAAAACGTCAGACCAATTTCATCAATCAGGTATTGAGAGAAGTAAAAACAAAATTCATTAGCTCAACAACTTCAACATCCCAAAGATGTCTGGGTTGATAAGTAAATTAACCACTGTAACTTGCCCCTAGTGTATACAACAAGCTGTTAAAATAGATGAAAAACCTTGGTGCAAGTTCTCTGTTGGATATACCTGAAGTTACATGGGCCTTAACAGCAGTGAACAAGGACATTTGACACAATACATCTTCGTTCCATCTTACTTTTGGCACCTAAAAACATGTGGCCCCATTCCTTAATCCCATGTTCTACTTAAATAATGCTCAGAACCCAATTAAGCTCACTGCTTTCCACCAATTACAAATGCATGAACATCTCATGACATGACACCTTGAGCAAGGTGACAGACAACATGGGGCAGTGTGGTACTTTGCAACTGAGTGCAAATGAGGGAGCAGAGTTGACTATTCTCCAGTTGAACTGCTGCAATTACTTACGATGAGATGCTGACGTTTTGTGCCGGGACAACCAACACCCGATTAGGAGCAACTAGCACTGAGCTGTCACAGGAAACGACTCGTAACCCCAGCAGAAACTTGCCAGGTGTAGCCCCGCCAACTCCCCACAGGCAGACAATCTAATGGAGAAGGCAACAAAATTGGAGTTACCTAGAACAATTTAAATAATTTTCCAAGTAGCTGCTGCTGACAATTTCATTACCTGAACAAATCACTGGGCACACACAAACGGAGCCTTTCACATTTCACTAGAAAGCACTTCTAGTGACCTTGAAATGTAAGCTGGGGAGTCTTCAGTTTAAAAAAAAGGTGGCAGATAAATTGCACGAAGGAAGGCTCCAAAAAAATATTTAGTTTACATGTCCTCATGAGAAGGCAGATGGAGGTCACCTGAAAGATGGCACTTCTGACAATCAAGCTTAACTCAACTTCTTCCCTGGTTTATGTGGTCAGTTTTCAAGAGTCAAAGGTGTGGTATGTGCAGTCTCCATCAGTTAAGCTGCTTCTCAAAGCATTAATCAGCTTCTGTTCCTCTGTGGCATTCTTGCATTTCGGTTGGAATTTGAACAAACAACCCTGGGTTCTTCACATCCACTGCTGACATTGAGCTGTCTCTCACCTCCGTGCTATCTGATTTGTTATCGTACCCGCCTCCATTTCAGCAATGGACTCAGAAATTTCTTCCAGTTAAATATTAGGAAACACGTCAATCGCAACCAAGAGCATTCTTCCCTGGCCACTGACTTTACTCCCTAATCACTGTCCGAGGCCAAACCCAATGGGTCACAGCCTTAGCATGCTGTCTGGCCCCCAAGGTGACCTTCTGAATTCATTAGCCTCTCCAGAGTCATGACTGCCTTTTGTCTCCACATCATACATATCCATTCACAACCTCAGCCCTCTACTGTTGCAGCACACATCCATGCATTTATTACTTTGTGAATCCCAGCTGTTAGTAGTCATGCCTTCAACTCCAAGTTCTGCAGCTCCCTCTCCAAAGGCAAAGACTACTTTTACAACCAAGCTTATAGTCACCCGTTCTAAAATCTCTGGGCAGTCATGTTTGACCGATAATGGTCATGCGAAGCATTTTGGACATTAAAAGGCATGTTGTGGTAACTCCAAGACTTACCTAGTGCTGCTGTATACTGGGAAATTAGTATTTAAATGCAGGGTTCCATACTGAGTTTGGATTAGGAACTTCCATATACAACCAGTCCAACCCAACTCTCTAATACCTCCAATCCATGGTAATACCAACTCCTTACTCCAAGGAACCACTTACCTCATAGAAACAAACCAACAGTCTGTACATCAGTGCAACAGCCATCATTTTCTGAAGGTCTTCTAGAGAGGTGTCTTCATCAATTTCTTCAATTATATAATTAAGCGCAAACTTAGAAAGATCTCTGCACATCACAACATAAACACAATGGTGAGTCAACAACCACTGAAATAACTCAGCAGCGCATTGCCACATTCAAGACAAGTGCTTCCAACTAATGAAAAATCTAACATTAATCCATCTACAAAAGAAATCAGCAACATTTCAATCTTCTCAAAGCATTTTCTATTAATAGGACATAATTCAAACAACCGAAAATTAAAAACAGTGTGCAAGTGTTAATTCCTCTACAATTGTCACGATAACATGGTGAGGTGCTTTTATGGATGTTAGTTTATAGTTTTGGTTTAATCTTCGGGAATACAGGAATTTACAAATTTTGCTTTGTAATATTTTAACAAGTTTAAAATCATTACTTCATGGTGTTAATAACCGAACAGTCCTTATCCACAGCCCATATCAGCATTTATTTTCCAAGTTAGTTTAAACAAAGTTTCTGTGGTGCCCAATGGCACCTTTTAATGTCAAATTGTTTCATGTGAACTAACAGATAATTTTGATCTGAAAACAGCTCAGTTTTATTTATAACATTAAGTTTAAATGATTGGATAATTCAATTTTCCCAAGAGAATGCCTTCAAGTATTAGTAAACTACAGATCTGCTACAGTTCCACATTGGTCATCACATACAACAGCATTGCATGTTACATGCTATAGCAGAGCAATATCTCTAGAGCTCACGTTCCAGCATCCTATGGAATCTTATAGATCACTACATATATGAGCACTATGGCAGCCTATAGATTATCACACACTACAAAACTTAGTCGAATTCCTATTGATCACCCCAGGATTAATCTATGGAAATTCACATAATGGTATCACAAAGCATTATTCCTTAGAGTAACAAGGGACAATGTTTATAACGCTATTGGCCTTTAAGGACATTGTCCCTTAGACTAACAAGAGACAACATCTGCAACAACAAATGGAACCCTATAGAGTTAATAGAAACTGCAGAACCTGTGCAGAGTTCTAAAGAATCTGATGAGGCTTTTTAAGATTTATTTGCTCCCCTCCCCCCACAAATAATTAGATAGATTATTGCAAATAGATTATTGCAGCATCTGCCAAGTGACATTAAATTGCAGAGAATGTTTCTTTTCCTCTGGTGACTACATTAAAGAAAACAAAAGAAAGGAGAGAGTGCAAAAGAAAGCTGTTACAAAATTACATGACTTCAGTGATAATGTAGCTCATTTGTTTCACTTAAATCAGAATGCAGTTCAGCATGACTGTCCAATTCAGCAATTAATTTACAAATGACACATCTCCAATTACTCCCTGCGCTTTCAGTTTCTTACATCTGTTGCTCCACCTAATTAGGCTGGCAAAGCATGGAACAATTATAAGCAATGCACAGGATTAGTAATGAACACATTCACTTACAACAATTGCTTTCTGCATGAAATCACAACCTCGGCATGAGATCAGATCTCCAGTGACAAAGCATAACCAAGGTTTGAGGCAACCCCAGGTCATATTATAGTCCGTCAATTTCATGTCATTTGGCTTAACTTAGTTGACATTTATTGGCAGCAACTCACTTGCTAGAGATTCTTCCCACTGGATTTTAACCAGCTGCTTGTATACAAAACCTGCACAGCAATACAGTGCTTTGACTGAAATGAGAGTTCCAAACTTACTTGATCCCACAAATGTGCATTACTGTCAGCACCACAATAGCTTTCAGCAGGAACAGGATTAGAAAATCCACCATTTCTGCAAGGAATCGATGCATCAGTGAGGGGATGGTATATTCACGTCCTGTGAGGGAAAGAAAAGCTTCACTTTTGTGACCGTTTTGATTGGGAGAAAACACGTCCTCAAGAGGTTAGTTAAAAATATGCAAGAGGGATGGGGACACCCCCCCCCCATCACTCCACCCCCTCCTCTTGTGACACTGCATATACTATCGACTTTATACAAAGGTGATAGTGGTGGGTGGGGAAAGAGCTGACGATCAAATAATCTGAACTGTCATTCATGTTTGGCTGGCAGTACGGAGTTGTGCTTAACGTGGACTTTTCTCTTTCAAGCACATGCTCAGGTGTTCCCTGTGGGGAATAAGTTCATATGGGCAACTCCAATTTAATGTAACTGCTCGAGGTCAATTATTGATTACTGGCACCCAGCCAAATGAAGCTTGCACAAAATGAATACATTCTCACACTTATTTTGGACCAGATACTTCTTCAGTTAGAATGAAGTATGAGTCTATGAAACATGACAATTGATGAGGTGTAGGAGATGTTACGAACCAGCAACAAAAGAAACACTCTGAATCATGTGATAAATATTTAAAAATTACACTACTTATGATAATAAGAAAAATAAAAGTAAAAATGTTAGTATGTTATAAGTAAAACTGTTAAACCTTGAACATTAACCACAAAAACTAAACTCTGTGTGTGTGTGTGTGTGTGTGGCAAAGTCCCAAACTCCAAGTCCAGGAATGGTTCTTAAAGTTCAGTTCAGCAAGCCATAAGGTGAAACATGAGCAAAGGGTTCAACAACAACCAATGTTGACTGAAGATAAGACGTAGACATAGAGAGAAAATAGAGAGTAATTACGAAATCCAAATGTTCCACGATGGAACCCAAACAACACCTCAGTGTTTACTCGGTAGTGACTTCCTCACCCCAAAAAGCATCCGAATCGTGGCCATCCACACAAATACCTGTTTGCAACAAAGTGAACTCTACCGGATTACTCCCAATTTCCATACGTGGATTGTAGTAACAGACACAGTTATTGTTTCTCATCCATCGATAGAGAAAACTAGCAGGCTGGTGTCTCTCTCTTTTCTCTCTCTCCTCTCTGACTGACTTCTACTGACTTCTTCAACATCATTACGTCCTCTCTCTTCTGTTGACGTAAGCACGCCACACACACACCACTATGCTCTAACTTAAAGGAACATTCACCTAGTCCGTAACACCTCCCACCTAAAAAGAAATTTTTTCCAAGAAAAAAATTTAACCACGCATACAGTTAGTAATGTTAATCATTATCATTCCACACAATTACAGAGTATCAGACTAGTAAAGATACATGTTTCCCATTTAACATTGGGAAAGACAACCAGCGATCACGTTATCTTTGCCTTTAATGTGAGTTATCATGAGATCAAACTCTTGCAAAATTAAATTCCAGTTTAACAGCCTTCTGTTTTTGTTTTTCACTCGGCTCAGAAACACCAATGGGTTCTGATCTGTATACACAGTCAATGGTTTCTGAGTGCTGCAAACATATACACTGAAATGTTGCAAGGCTAAAAGAAGTGACAGTAATTCTCTCTCTATGGTGGAATAATTCTTTTGATGCTCATTAAATTTCTTTGAAAAGCTACAAGATGGTTAATATCATTAAGGTCACCCTTCTGCAACAACACAGCTCCTGCAGCTTCATCACTGGCATCTACTGCTAATGAAAATGGCTTTTCAATGTCAGGTGATTTGAGTACAGGATGGTAGCATGAAATGGCTTTCAGCTTTTCAAATGCTTCTTGACAAGAATCTGTCCAAACAAACTTCACTCCCTTCTTCAGAAGATTCGTTAGGGGTAGAGCAATATCAGCAAAATCTGCAATAGTATCCAACCATTCCCAAAAATCTTTTAACAGTTCTCGTACCCGTGGGAACAGGGAACTCAGATATTGCTTGAACTTTTGCCTGAACAGGAGCTAACTTGCCTCGACCTACAACATAACCAAGATACGTCAGTGGCGTGGCCAAATTCACTTTTAGCCAAGTTAACTGTAAGGTTAGCTTTGGAAAGTCTTTCAAACAACCTTTCTAACGCAGAGATATGATCCTCCCATGTATCATTCCCTGTCACTAAATTGTCAATGTAGGCATCTGTATGTTTTAACCCATGAATCACCAAATTAATCATTCTTTGAAATGTTGCTGGAGCATTTTTCATTCCAAATGGCAAAACATTATATTCATACAATCCAGAAGGGGTCACAAAGGCAGAAATTTCCCTTCCTCTATCTGTTAATGGAACACACCAGTACCCTTTTAATAGGTCAATCTTTAAGAAATTTGGCCTTTCCCACTCTGTCTATGCAATCATCCACCCTAGGAATAGGGTAAGCATCTGACTTTGTTACAGCATTCACTTTCCTGTAATCTGTGCAAAATCTAACAGTTCCATCAGGTTTAGGCACAATAACACAGGGCGAACTCCAGTTTGAAGTAGAACGTCTAATAATATCATTTTCTAACATATATTCAATCTCCTGGTCAACAAGTTTACTTTTTTTCCCCCACATTCATTTGATATGGGTGTTGTTTGATTGGTTTTGCATCCCCAACGTCAACATCATGAGTAATTATCGATGTTCTGTTTGGAACATCTGGGAACAGATTTTTAAATTTTAAATTCTCTCATCTGTTGTTTCTGTGAAATTTGTAAATGGTCCAACTTCGTTTCAAGGTTCTCCAGGATATTTTGTTTTTTTAGTTTTGATGGAACAATATTTGGTCTAAATTGGTCTTCCTCAATATCAATGTCAGACATTCTCGAAACAACCTTCATATCGTCTACCATGGCCACAACTGAACTTCTCTCATAATAAGGCTTAAGCATGTTTACATGACAGAGTTGTGTTTTCTTGCATCTATCTGGGTCTTAATTATATATGTCACATCAGTTACTCAGGAGTCAATAACATATGGTCCAGAAAAACGAGATTGCAATGGATTGATCTGGCTAGGGAAAAATACTAACACCTTCTGCCCCACTGCAAATGTCCTTGGCCGAGCACATCTATCAAAACATGTCTTCATTCTTATCTGGCTGGTTTTCAAATTCTCTCTCGCCAGCTGGTAGACTATCTCCAAATGAGTTTTAAATTTTTGGACATAGTCCAACAGACTCAAATGCACTTCCTCATTAACCCACTGTCCTCTTAACAATTCCAAAGGTCCTCTCACCCGATGTCCAAATACAAGCTCAAACGGACTAAATCCTAATGACTCCTGTATTGATTCTCTCACGGCAAACAAAAGTAAATGAACACCATCGTCACAATCTTTTGTGTTTTCAAAGCAATAAGTCTTCAGCATATTTTTGAGAGTAGAATGAAATCTCTCCAGAACTGCCTGAGATTCTGGGTGATATGCAGATGATACAATCTGCTTTGCTCCCAGCTCAGACTAGTTGTTGAAACAAATTAGATATAAAATTACTGCCTTGATCAGATTGGATTTCTTTTGGCAAACCAACCAAAGTAAAAAATTTTAAAGAGCCTTTGACACAGTCTTGGCCTTAATATTTCTAAGTGGTATTGCCTCTGGAAATCGAGAAGTTGCACACATGATGGTTAACAAATACTGATTTCCAGCCTTAGACTTTGGTAATGGGCCAACACAGCCCATTTACTTCGAAAAGGGTTCACCAAAAGCAGGAATAGGTTTCAATGGAGCCACGGGGGTCTTTGATTTGGTTTACCTACCATCTGACATGTGTGACAGGTTCGACAAAACATCAACACATCCTTTCTCAAACCAGGCCAATAGAATTGTTTCAAGATCTCCCCTACAGTTTTATTTACACCAAAATGACCACGCAAAGGCATACTATGGGTCAGGTTTAAAATCTCATTCCTATGAACTTTAAGAACCACAACCTGATGAATAACTTCTCATTCCTCATTAACAGGGATGTGAGGAGGTCTCCATTTCCTCATTAACACTCCAGTTTTGACATAATATCCAATTGGCACTTTCTCAATCTCATCACATGAGAATGCTTTTTCTCTCAATTCTGTAAGCTCAGGGTCTTTCGTCTGTTCCACCATAAATTCTTTCCTCAACAAAGACAAATCTTTAAATTCAGGCTAAATACAAGGATTTTGATCCTCCAGTGAAGACAGAAAAGCCTCAGACAAGGCATCATAATTTTCTTCCTGTTTAGGGCTGTCATCAGACAGCACAGGACTGTCGGCCTTGGCTAATTCTTTAGCTCTAGCTCGAGTCACCGCACAGGATGGGTAAACATCTGGATCATTCTCAGACTCATCAATCCTTGGTTTGGTCGTTAACTGTACCACAGGGACAAATTCTCCATCCGCAAGGTCATTCCCCAATAACAAAGAAACTCCTTCCACTGGTAAATTAAGTCGTACCCCTATCTCGACAGGTCCTTCTACAAACTTTGACTTTAAAATCACCTGTAACACCTTGCACTAGATTTACCTCACCAGTGTCAGTTTCTTCACCAAAATTTAAAACACTGTCCAGCAAGAGAGACTGACAAGCCCCAGTATCTCTAAGGATTTTCACTGGCACCTGGGGTGACCCGTCATTCAGTGAAACAAAACCCTCTGATACATAAGAATGGAATTCCTTCCTCACCTCCTCCAACTTTTCAGCCTTTACCTCTGGCAAGGACTGATCCTTAACAACATGCCCTAAACCTTTTTGATTTTTAATTACCTGAAAACAAGCATTGGGCACGGCTTCCTTCCTTTTCTTCAAGGCGACACAATTAGCTATCACATGGCCAGGTTTCTTACAGTAATAACAAGTACGCTCAGCAGGTTTCTCCAGCACTGGCTTCTTTTCATCCTTCCCTTTTTGATTACCTCCCAATTTAATCTCCAGTTTACCTGGATTGTCCTTATAACCTTTTTGAAAGGTTTTAGGTTGTCCCCATTTGGATTTATGGGTTAAAGCATAATCATCTGCCAACCTAGCAGTTTCTTGTAAAGTTTCCACCTCCTTTTCATTTAAATATGTTATTTCAGCTGGGACACATCTTTTAAAGTCTTCCACTAACATCAATTCTTTCAATTTATCAAAATCCCCATCTACATTTTTAGCCATGCACCATCGTTCAAAACATATTCTCTTTCCATTGGCAAATTCCATGTGCGTCTGATCTGCAGATTTCTTCAAGTCTCTAAATTTTTGTCTATAAGCTTCAGGTTCCAATTCGTAGGCCTTCAACACAGCTTGTTTTACCTTGGTATAATCAGCTGCATCCTCAAAACCATCAGAAATCAGAACTCTTTCGTTTCATTTCTGACTCCATCCTTTTTTGTTCCAACTCCACCTTCTTCATTGCTAGATCAGCCTCTAACTGCATTCTCTTCGTTTCCATCTCAGCATTTATCTTCCTTTGCTCTGCCTCTAGTTTCCTGTGTCCCAACTCGAACTTCATTCGCATTTGTTCTAACTCTATCTTTGCTAACTGCACCTGGCCATCAGGAATCTCTGACTCACTCCCAGGAAACCGTTCTAACTCTTCCTCCTCCAAATCCTCCAACTCCACTGGTTGAGAAGTCACATCAGAAATCACTGGTTTAATCTCAGGAAACTCGACTACCTCACTCAACTCAAACACTTCCTTCTCCAAATAATAGTCAACTATCATTCTATGAATAACTGCTTTTTTCATAGACCGCTTTACTGCTTTAAGGTTTAGCCTTGTAGCAATTTTTACCAAATCATCCTTTTTCGCCACCTCCAATCCCTTTAGGGTTGGTGACTCCAAAAATGCCTTAATATCCATTGCTGCTGGTTTCCACACACACAAGCCAATTAAAAAGAATTTATCAGACCAACCACAATCAGTCATCCACTAAGACCCCAATTTGTTCAACCTCAGACCACTCTCATCAATCTTCGGATTGGATCCCAGATGAATCTCATCAATCTGGGGAACGATCCCGGATGAATCTCGTCAATCTGGGGAACGATCCTGGACGAGGCCCCAATTTTGTTACGAACCAGCAACATAAGAAACACTCCGAGTCATGTGATAAGTGTTAAAAACTACTTTATTAATAACTACTTATGAGAATAAGAAAAATAAAAGTAAAAGTTAGAATGTTAGAAGTAAAAATGTTAAACCTTGAACATTAACCCCAAAACTAAACTCGTCGTGTGTGGCAAAGTCCCAAACTCCAAGTCCAGGAATGGTTCTTAAAGTTCAGTTCAGCAAGCCATAAGGCGAAACATGAGCAAAGGCTCTTCAACAACCACCGTTGTCTGAAGAAAAAACGTAGATGTATACAGAACATAGAGTAATTATGAAATCCAAATGTTCCATAATGGAACCCAAACAACACCTCAGTGTCTACTCGGTAGTGACTTCCTCACCCCGAAAAGCATCCGAATCGTGGGCGTCCACACAAATACCTGTTTCCCTCTACAGGTCAGCAACAAAGTGAACTCCACCGGATTACTCCCAATTTCCATACGTGGATTGTAGTAACAGACAGTTATTGTTTCTCATCCATCGATAGAGAAACTAGCAGGCTGGTGTCTCTCTCTTCTCTCTCTCCTCTGACTGACTTCTTCAACAATGTCATTACGTCCTTTCTCTTCTGTTGACGTAAGCACGCCACACACACACACACCACTGCGCTCTCTCTTAAAGGAACATTCACCTAGTTCATAACAGAGACCACAAAACTGATTCTACGTAAACATGTTGACCTATGAAGAAACATTAATGCTCTCATAAAAGTGGTTAAAAGGAGGGTCTCACTTAAATACTGACAGTCTCCAAATTGTTTCAAGACTAGGTACAAAACTAGGACCACAGGAAATAATGGAATATTAAACACGCCTCTGCTACCAGAGGATTCTTCTTTCCTTGAAGAAGTGATGCTTGGAATAATTTGTTACAGCTGGACAAAGCAGCAGGGGAATTAAAGGGTTGGACCAAGTGCTGAAAGAGGAGAGGAAGCTGAGTAACTCTTTCTTTTACCACACTGGACATAATGGGCTGAATGACCGCCTTCTGTTTCATATATTTTCTATTAAAAAGACAATCAGAGTCATACAGCATGGAAACAGACTCTTCAGCCTATCGAATCCACACCAACCATCAAGCCCCAACTTGCACTAATCCTATTTTATTCTTTCCACATCCCCATCAACTCCCCTGGAAATTGGAGCACCCATGGTCTCAGAGAAAGCATGCAGACTATACATACATCACCAGAGGTCAGGATTAAACCCTGGTCAATGAAGCTGTGAGGCATCAGCTCTACATGGTCTCCCCCTTCCTCACTGTTTTTGAACTTTAAAATAGAATGATAAGGCAACCCAACCTCTAACTGTGGTAAAGCAGCAGATGGAATTTAATTTCTGTTGTTCAGATAAATCCACAGATTTTCAGCTCTTGTCCAAGTTAAAAAGATCAGCAGACCAGCTGTGAAATGACTGTTTCTTTCAGTTGTCCCAAATGATTTTTTTTTTGTAAAAAAGTGGTTACTTTTGCTTTGGCAGGCTCCCCAATCTCTTCAGTTCTGATTTACTGTGAATTTAATGATTGAGCTGTCAGCTGCAACAGTGATACAGACTTTTTGCATCTGGTACTTCAAAACATGCTTACGTGCCTGGATTTAGCATAATGGCAAAAATGTTAGTGTTCACCATTACTGTGAAATCTACTGCAGCTTTGATATTTCTGCACATGTTGCTTGGAGTTATCCAAAGTTGGTCAGTACTTGGGCACAAAGTTCCTTGAACTCATGCAAATTTAAGCTATATGCAAATTTACCATGTGACAAAACCTGCTCAAAATCTTGTGTTTTGTTGCACAAAGTCCAAGTGAGATTTTATGGTGTACTACCATTCCTGGCAAACCATCAGAGGATGCAAAACAGTTTGATGTATTATAATTCCCTGACATTTTTATTTCAAAGATTTTTAAATTGATTATAAACTTTGGAAAAAAATGTAGAAGCTTAAGCTCAAGTTGCATAGAATTTAAAAATTAAAATTAAAGCAGTTTTGACTTCTGAAACACTGTTGAATTATTTAATGTGATAGGTTGATCAGACAGCCTGACAACATCATGGTTGTTGGACACCAAGGGTCCCACTGAACTGACGCCTAACAGCAGCAGGGGTTGGGAAAGGGGTGGTTCTTGCCACAGGGAGCCTTTAAAGTCAGCATTGAGTGCTGTTTCTTCTCTGCTGTACATAGATTCTGTACATTTATACAGATGGACCACAGCACAACTAGCCCTAAAAAAATCAGGCAGCAGCTCCGAGGAGGATTTTCCACTTTACTGTGCAAAGAATTTTATAATTGCTTCAAACATCTAACACCACAATTGCGTAGGAATGGGAACTGCCAATAATTTTAAAGGGTGCAAGAACAGGCACTAGGTGTTCTCATTGAGAAATCTTTAAGAGTCTGGAAGTCAGGTTAAGATGATTATTTTTAAAAAAAAGGTTCCCTGGTTTTAATAAGTGCCATAAGGTTTGTTTAAAAAAAAGTACATCTTTTTATATTTCCAGTTAGCCCTTAGCTGGACTATTGTGTCCAATTCTGTCAACTTCATTTTGGGACAGAAGTCAATGCTCAGGAAAAGATGCAAAGATATACCAGAATACCAGGAAGAGGAGACTTCTCTTTTAGTATAGAGATTAAAGGAGCTGGGAGCATTCTTCTAGATTTAATGCACATCAAACAGCTTGGCTAAAGATGCAGGCACACTAACGTAATACACTAGAACTGTGATGCTATCTAATCCCATAGCTTTTGCTTCAACCATTTCTTGTATTCTTGCTAATCAAACTGGCTTAATACTGGCTCTGTCATGACCAAGAGCTCATAATAAATCATCTACTTGGCACTTCTAGCTGACAATGGTTGCAAATGCTTCAACCTCGACTTTGGCACTCAAGTTCTGGGCTCCAAACTCAATGGGAGTGTAAATATTCCTGAAGTCTCGTCCTGTTAGCTGTTTAGTTGTCCAGAACCATTCATGGCTTGACATGATCCGCTGGCCAGTTATAGCACTTTGCTTTTGCTAATTATCATCTTCTTATCCCTTAAAAGTCAAAGCTGACTTTCTTCCACTCCAAGTGGAAGTTGAGTCTTATGTGGTACCCAAAGACTTTGGAAGGTGCTTTCGTTAAGAAGACAGGACCTTTGTTTTATGGACATTTATCATATGGACCTATCCTCTCATACACTTCAGTGAAAGACTCGATGTTTTGGAACTCAGCCTCTGACTTTTCTAAGCATTGTCTGTGTATTGTAAATTGAAGACAGATGTTGGGGTGATCTTGATTCTGGAGTGAATACAACAAAACTGTTTAGCTGATATGAAGCCATTTTGCAACTCAGTCAGGCTGGCAGCTCTCTTTGAGGTGCTCCTGGCCCTCTCCTAACACGCTCTGCTACTCTCAGAACCAGATTCATCTCATGGTTGGTTAATTCTAATAGAGCGAGGAATAATAACTGGCCACAAGATTAAATATTATGGTGAAATTCTGCTTTTACCAATGCTTCACAGAATTTCACAATCACCCAGTTCTCAGCTGCCAGCTCTGCCCTGAATCTATTCTATGTAACACAAAAGTAATGCCACACAACACAATGGAAGGTGCGTTCAATAAGCAGACAGGACTATGCCTCCACAAGTTCTGCAAGTGGTCATGGCCAGATGAACCTGCCACAAGCTGTTCAGTGAGGAATTGCTTAAGCTAGTTTTTTCACCACATGCCACAAGACTAGGATTGGCAGTTGTGTCCTTCAAGATTGAGCCAGTTTCCCACCCAGTGTATGTTCCACATTCCTGTTGCTCTCAGCAGTCCATCCGCAAGATGTCCAGCATGGAGCAGTAGTGATTCATCAGCTGATGTAAGTGGTGGTCACATTTCTTTGCCCAAGTTTGACTTGATACCATAAGATTTCATGGCATCTGGAATAAATGCTGAGGGCTCAGAGGGACACTATTACCAGTGCCTGGTGAAAGAGAGTAGAATGTTAGTTGAAAGGTATAATTCTATGTCAGGCTCTTGCTTCATCGAACAATTTAGATTTGGATGTTCATGAGGAGGGTCCTGCAAGATCCAGTTCATTTTGTTCTTGTTATAGTTAATAGAACTGAGTGGCTTGCTGTGCCATTTCAGAGTTAACCACATTGCTGTGTGCCTGAAGTCACAAACTGTTCAGACTTGGTACAATCCACCCTATCCTTTTCCTTGGTTGACCAGCTGGATTTTTAGACCAGTTGCATAGTTTCACAGTCACTGGTTACCAAGGCAACATTTTAGTTTTTAAAAATAGTTATTTCATTAATGTTAAATTCATTGGATTCTGTGGTGGCAATTTTGGCTCAAGTTATCTCAGGATCATTAGTCAGGTTACTTAACCATCAATAGCCTGGATGCTAGGAATAACTTGCCTACTCTGCTTCAAACAGTGCCGTGGAATCTCTTTCAGCTAGATTGGTTTATTGTCACATCTCAAAGATGCACCGTCAACAGTATAAACTTCCCCGAAACTTGAATTTTTGTGATTAAATCTCTGGAATGGATCTCAGAGCAACAACTGAAAAAAAAAATAGAAAATTTCTACAGAGCAGGAGAACATTCAGTCTTCATTTCTGTGCAAGTGGATGAGAATACACTGTCACCATACATCAGAAGTGCACAGCACAACTAGTTTACACAAGCTTGAGTGGATTACTTTGCTCTAATCCATTGACAATTATTCAGTTGTATACATAAATTCATTACTTTCAATTCTGTATTTGATTTCCTGGATGTAACTGCAGCATTCCCAAAGATTTTTTTTAAAACACAGAATTCTGCATTATATTCACAGAACGTTTTATTCAAATTCAATATAATGTTGTTTGTGTGAAACACAGCATTTGCCCACAAGACACTTCCCACCAGTGGCTTCCTCGAAAAGGCAGCAGTGATGGGAAAAGCAAGAGTGGGTCACGGCAGCAGCAGAAAGAGTGTCTTGACAGACGGCTGTGTCCCAAAAGGACTACATGTAGTTATTTTACACTGTTTAAACAGGACACCGGATTAGACAGGGTGGGATGTCATAGGGTGCACGGAGCAAGGGGAAAACTGGAAATAGACTCATTGTTATTCTTAAAACACAGGTTTTGATGGCATCTCAGGACTTTGTTTGCTTCCCTTAGTGATCAGAAATCTATCCATCTGTTTTGAATGAACACAGCGACTGAGGGTTGAGAACCCATGAGTGAAGAAATTTTGCATCTCAGTCCTAACCAGTCTACCCTTTGTTCTGAAACTGTATCCCCTAGTACTAGATTCCTCAGTCAGGAGAAGCATCTTCCCTGCAACAAGTCTGTCAAATTCCTATGAAATTTGTATGCTTAGATGCGATTTCCTCTCAACCACCAAGCAGTTGCTGTAAAGTGGAAACTGTGGTAATACGATGTGTATTAAATGACTCTTTAGCGTGATTTAGTGTGAATGTCCATTGCGTACATAATTTTAACCCCCTCAGAAATCCCAGACTGTGCATTTAAGATGATCACACATTATCACCACTGCTGTTTTTTGATCAGTGATAACTAGGTGCACACGTTAGAGTTTACAGCCACACTTTCTAATTTAGATGTTCCTGCAGTTTGAACTGGTATTAAGATGACTAGATAACTTGCACAGTGCATGTATAAATTTGTGTCAATTTAAGTTTATGTTAACTTACATTCGTCTTTATCTTGCAATGCACTGTCCTGCCGCCGCAAAAGGCTGATTTTCATGACATTTATACCCTATGGATGCTTATGACAGCAATGAAGAACTAGATATTTCCAGCTGGAGCAGAGTACTGTACATTGAATGGCCCACGTCCTGCAACCGTTCCTTACCTCCCGGGTGAACGTTCCCCGCCTGTTGTGGTGCATCGGCGGCTGGCAGCCTGACGCCGTTGGCCGAAGCTGTTGTAACCTCCTGCTGTAGTGGAGGCTGTTCGCCCGGAGCCTGCGCCACTGCAGGAGCCCCGAAGTAGGGCGCGTAGAGCGAGAAGGGGCCGTAGGTGTTGTTGGCCCCGGGTACGGCTGCGGCCTCGGCTCCTTCACCCTGCCTGGCTGCAGTCGCGCCGCCGGCGACGGCGGGGAAAGGGTAGTAAGGAGGCAGCGGGGCCACCATCATCATCCAGCTCTGCCATTGCACGTAGCCGTAATACTGCCACAACCACTCCTGCACTCGCCTGCAATATTCCCCAGCGCCGGCGGCTGCGCGGCTGCTGCCACCCAGGCCCTGCGCAGGGAAGCAAGAGCCACCCCCGAGCCTCCCTCCACCGCGCCGGTTCGCCATGACTGAGATACCGAGGCTGGAACTCCGCCCTGATCCCTTGGCACCGGGGCCACGGGACCCCCGGGGGGGTGCAGTTAAATGAAGTCTCCAATAGCTGACTCATAACGACAAACTTACATTCATCAGCAGAGTTATATTTAAATATAATAATTAGAACGCTGCTTGGATACGACAGAGGCTTCAGAGTTGAACAAGGATAGAATGGCATTGGCAGGGAGGAGATCCTCATCCTCCCCCAGCAGGCTGGGATGGATGAGTCCGTCTGTGGGTGACGTGTACTCGGTCTGAGCGTCAGGGCGCATGCGCCGGCCCGGAGCCGGGGCGTTTCTGCTGAGTGGGGGGGTTGACAGCGTGCGATGGAGGGGAACTTCGTGCGTGCTGGGAATCTGCTTTTGGTTTTCTCCCTCACGGCTGGAACATTTATTCTGGAAGGTGAAAAACGTAGCCGGGTGTGCATTAAATGCCCGAACCTTTCCGTGGCTTTTAAGGAGACGTTGAGAAAGAGGTAATCCCATTTGCAAAGTTGTGCAGGTTGCACGTTCGTTGTTGGAAAATGAAGGTAAGTGCAAAATGTTGTAGTAAAAACAAGGTCAGAGATTTTTCATTGCTCGTGGTAAACGTTTGAAATTGCTGAATGAGATGCAAATGTAGAAACTTGCCTGTTTCCGTCGGAATATATAAAAAGTGTAGGCGTTGGAAACCTGAAATGAAATCATTCGCCGAATAACAAGTCGGGCAGCATTCGTGGAAAAGGAAATTGAATTAACGTATCAGGAAGATGACATTGCATCACAACTGGTTGAAGTTTGAAAATGAGCACGTTTTAAGTTGCAGAGGAGAAGGGGTGACGATAACAATGGAAGTGTAAATGATAAGAGGTTCTTAGATAGGCAGGTGAATATGCAGAGAATGGAGGGATATAGACCAGGATTAGAAAGGATTAGTTTTATTAGTCGTCATTAGCCTAATTAGTTCAGCACGGCATCGTGGACCGAAAGGCCTATACCTATGCTGTAATGTTCTTTATTTTGTGATAAGGTGGAGACTGAATTACATGTGGTGGTGTTACTGGCTGAGAGAGAGAGAGAGTGGTGAAGGTGTCTCAGTTGTAGCTGATGTGTCTGCAAGAGGTGTAAATAGAAGGGAGATGAAAGAGAATGGGGGGGGGGGGGGAGGAGCAGACTGGGACTGCGAGGTATTAAACTGGAGTTGTTGGATATCTGAAATAGAGAATGTTGGAAATGCCCAGAAAGTCAGGCCATGTCTGCAGAGGAAAAGGGAGTTAACGTTACACATTGACGCTGTGTGCCTTGAGATGCCTGGTGTTGGGACGCCACGTTTCCAAAGCATAAAGGAGTGAGGGATCACTTCCTGGTAGACTGTATTTAGTGCTAGGTTTGATCTTTTCTTCAAGTAGCCAAAGGAAGTGCTGGCTCATAGAAGGCAATGGCAAATGTCATCACCGATGTCTGCCTCTGCAAAGAGGTGACTCCAGAAATGTGGAAAAATGATAATTTTCAGCATCTTGTTATGGACTTTTATTGTCAGGGGGAAGTGATCTACAGTGGGGACAGCATTCATGGAGAGTGAAAAATGGAGCTAGCATTACACGTTGATGACCTATTTCAGAACAAGTGAGTTTTGATACAAACTGGAGAGGTGGGTTATCTTAAGTTGTTGAATTCAAAGTTGAGTCCTGAGGACTGTAATGTGCTTGTCTGGAAGATGAGGTGCTCTTTCTCGAGCTTGGTTGGAAATATTGAAGCAGGCCTTTATTGTCAGGGTGTAGTAGGAGTGAGGTGTATCATTGGTAGGCAACTTTCGTTTTGCCAATGAATTGCATAAGGCTCACTCTCTCGTATTCTTTGAGCTCCAAATCAGCCTCCAAATATGCACACCTAGTGTTGTTTGTGTACTGCAGCTTGATCAATAAACAATCTGCTGCAAGAACTCTGCAGGTTGAGCAGCATCTGGGGGAGAAAAGGAACTGTCAACATTTCAACCTGAAACATTGACGGTTCCTTTCCCTCCCACAGATGCTCCTCAACCTGCTGAGTTCTTCTAGCAGACTGTTGCTCCAGGTTCCAGCATCTGCAGTCTCTTGTCTGTACTGCAGCTTGATGACTGACTGAGGATGGAGTGACCTTAGTTCTGAAGTGGTGAAAGGGGTTGAATAGTTCCATTTCATTCCATAGGTTAGTTGCACTCTTGAGGTGAGAGGTAATATTGCACCAAGAAAGATTGAGGAAAGAATTAGAACAATGGTCCAGCCTTGCTTGACCCCACTCTTCACCGAAATTGATCCATTGGTTAGAATCATGGCTTGTATGTATGTCATCACATTATACAGACAAATTTCTGATGGCAGCAAATTTTCTTGTCAAGGGGAAGTGATTGCATTTATAGAGCGTGAAAAATGCAGTTAGCATTACAAGTTGATATCATTTGTCAGAACAAATGGGTTCTGATACAAACTGGAAAGGCTGGTTATCTTAAGTTGTTGAATTTGAGAAGAATTATCCACAGTCATTCTGAATTGTGTTGAAAGCTTATGTATGGGACAAAGAGGCAAAGTGCAGTGGTTGAATCTGCTCTCTGCATTATCCTGGTCAAGATCATGTCCATTGTACCGCTTGATGGGTGGAATCCGCACTGTGATTTGGAGAGCAGCTTTTCAGCCACTGGGGAGAAGCAGTGACAGATAGATATCTCCTTTCCTGAAGGTGGTCATAACCACATGCATCCCAGAGGATCCCCCAGCATGTCATCTTCCCAATAAGATAGATGGGTTAACAGAACCGATGGCAAACGTATGAGTAAGATCTAATAGTTATTACAGAAACATAGTTTCTGGGTGACCAAGACTGGGTGCTCATTTTTCCAGGTTATACGATGGTACAAAAGAAGAGATGAAAAGGGAAAGAAAGTGGGTAACATTGTTAATCAAGGAAGGTATCAAAGCAGTGCTGAGTTGTGGTATAGAGGCAGTGGGTAGTAATATAGAATCAGTTTGGGTTGAATAGCAGGGGAAAGAAGACAGATTTGAGAGTAGTCGATAGGCCCCCTCAATGTGACCTCTAGATAAGGTGGAGCATAAATGGGGAAATATCTCAGGCACGTTTGAAGGGAACTGCAATTGTCATGCTAGTTTTTAATCTACTTGTTGATTGGATGATCCAAACTGGCAAGAGTATCTGAAACAGGAATTTGTGGAGTGTGTCAGGGATTGCTTCTTAGAATGGAATGTTATGGAACCTACGGGGAACAGGCTATTTTAGATTTGGTCACAAGTAATGAGAAAGGATTAATAAGAGATCTTGTCATTAAGGATCCTATAGGAGGGAGTGACCACAATATGATAGAATTCCAGAAACAATTTGAGTGTGAACACCACAGAACCATAACCATACCACAGAACCCCACAGTTACCTTGACTACACCTCTTCCCACCCTGTCACTTGTAAGGATGCCAGTGTCCCAGTTCCTTCGCTGCATCTGTTCCCGTGATGAGGCTTTCCACTCCAGGACATCAGAGGTGTCCTCTTTTTCTCAGTAAACGGGGTTTCCCTACCACCACCATCAATGCAGTCCTCACCTACATCTCCTCCATTTCCCATATGTCTGCCCTCAGCCCATTCCCTCCCCCCAACCCCCAGATGTGACGGGGACAGGGTTCCCCTTGTCCTCACCTGCCACCCCACAAGCCTCCACATCCAACATATCCAATGTATCATTCTGCAGGATCGCACCATCAGGCACATCTTCTCGCCCACCCCACTTTCTACAGGGATTGCTCTCTCCATGACTCCTTGTCCATTCGTCCCTCCCTGCCAATCACCTTCCTGGCACTTATCCCTGCAACCATGCAAAGTGTTACACCTGTCCCTACACCTCCTCCCTCACCACCATTCAGGGCCCTGAAAGGTCCTTCTAGGTGAGGCAGCGCTTCACCTGTGAATCTGAGGGTGTCATTTATTGCATCCAGTGCTCCCGGTGCAGCTTCCTATACATCGGTGAGACCCGACGCAGATTAGGTGACCGCTTCATCAAGCACCTTCGCTCTGTCTGCTGCAACAGCCAGGATCTCCCGGTGACCGGCCACTTCATTTCCACTTCCCATTCCCATACTGACGTGTCTATCCACGGCCTCCTATGCTGCCACGTTGAGGCCAGACGCAGGTTGGAGAATCCACACCTCGTATTCTGCCTTGGTAGTCTCCAGCCTGGCGGCCTCATCATCAATCTCTCTAACTTCCGGTAACCCCCCCCCCCTTTGTTTTCCCTCATTCCTGTGGCCCCCTCACCCCCTTCTCTTTTTCCTCCCCCACCTTCACAATCTGCCCATCACCTCCGTCTCATTCCCCACCTCCTTCCCTTTATTCCATGGTCTACCCTCCACTCCTACCAGATTCCTCCTCCTCCAGCCCTTTGCCTCTTCCATTTATCACCTCTCAGCTTCTTGCATCACTCCCTTTCATTCCCTCTCACCTGGACTCGCCTATCAACTGCCAGCTCCTCCCCCCTCCCCTACCTTTTTATTCTAGTTTCTGCCCTCTTTGTTTCTAGTCCCGATGAAGGGTCTTGACCTGAAACTTCAACTGTTTACTTCCTTCCATAGATGCTGCCTGACCTACTGAGTTCCTCCAGCATTTTATGTGTTACCGCTGTCCACTTAACCACTTAAATAAGGACAATTATAATGGTATGAAGGTGGACTGGGTAAACAAACTAAGAAGACAGGTCAGTAGATGACCAGTAGCAGATATTCAAGCAGCTGATCTATAGCACGAATTTATCCTAATTAGAAGAAGCTTTTTGAATCCACCAGTGAAAGACCAAGACAATTATAAGAAGGGAGAAAATTGATTTTGAGAGAACTGCTTATAGTATCAAAACAAACGGTAAGAGTTTCTGAGGATATGTACTGTAAAGGGAAGAAGGCAACTGAGGTTGGTGTGGCACCAGTGAGGCTGGTTAATTAATATCAGGAAACAAAGAAGTGACTAATATATTAAATCAGTCTAAAACAGCAAATATCCCTAAGTTATCAGATGGACTAATTTCAAATAACATGAAGGAACTTGTAAAATTCTCAATCACAAGGGATAAAGTATTAGAGAAACTCTCGGGGCTAAAAGCAGATAAATTGTTGGGAGCCGGAGGCCTGCACCCAGGGGTTTTCAGTGAGGTGGCTACAGAGATAGTGACCAATTTGGTGTGAAATTTTTCAAAACTCATTAACTTCCAGAAGGATATTAGAAGAATGGAAAACAGTCAACATGATTCCCTTATTTAAAAAGGGACAAAGATAAAAGGTGGGGAACTATTGGCCAGTTGTTTAAGATCTATGGTTGACAAGATGCTAGAATCATTTATCAAAGAGGAAATAACTCTTCTTTAAGGACAGCCTAATATAATCAAACCTAGTCAACATGGTTTTATGAAAGGTAATCATGTTTGATAAATTTGCTCAAATTCTTTGAGAATGTGACAGGAGGGTTGATGGAGCATTTGGATTTCCAAAAGGCATTTGACGAGGTGCCATAGTAGAGGTTGGTACATTACTTAAGAGCCTGAGATAGTGGAAAAAATATGTTAGCATGGATTGAAAAATAGCTATTACATAAAAATCAAATAGTTGGACTGAACAGGTCCTTTTTAGGCTGGCGGGATGTAACCAGTGGGGTCGGATCTTGACCATCAGTTATTTACTATTTGCGTTAATGACCTGAAAGAGAGAATGAAATGCAAGGTATTCAAGTTTGCTGATGATGTGAAAATAAGTGGAAGAGCATGTTGTTATGAGGACATTGTAATTCTGCAAAGGGACAGAGGTAGATCTAAATGCAGCGAGACTGCAAACAAGTGAAATACAGAGGAATCTAGGTGTCCTAGTGCATGAATCACAAAAAGTTAGCAGGGCACATCCAATGAGTTGTTAAGAAGGCAAACAGCATGTTGACCTTTATTGCGAAGGGGTTGGAGTTTAAGAATAGGGAGGTTTTGTCACAGTTGTAAAGTGAGGCCACACCTGGAACACTGCAGAATTTTGATCCCCATACATAAAAAAGGATATATTGAATTGGAGTGTCACCAAGGATGACAGTGCTGTCCTATGAAGAGAGGCTGGACAGTTTGAGTCTGTATTCCTTGGAGTTTAGAAGAATGAAGGGTGACCTTAGTCAAATTAAGGGGGCTTGACAGGGTAGATGTTGAGATGGATCCACTAGTGGGAGAGTCACAAACAAGGGGATACAGCTTCAAAATAAGGGATGGTCAATTAAAATTGAGGTGCGGAGAAATTTTACCTCTGAGGATGGTGAATCTCTGGAATTCTCTGCCCCTGAGGCTGGTGGAGGACAGATATATTTAAGGTGGAGATAGATAAATAGTTTGAAAGATTAAGGAATTGAGGGTTATGGGGAACTGGCACAGAAGAGGAGTTGAGGCCAGCATAGATCAGCCACGAATGGCAGGGCAGGCTTGAGGGGCCTGTGGCCTACTTCTGTTCCTATTTTCTTGTGTTCTTTGGCAGATTTTAGCAGGGATATTAGTTGCTTCCATAATCTTGTTATTTTTCAGTTGGCATATGGCCTTTCAACTTTTTGTGGGTCTTGGCTTGTGGCATGACTGAACTGTATTGTGAAATGGAGTCAAAGGCATGCACATCTATGGGTATGGTGGAGTTCTCAGTATATTTAGGGGTAATTAACTGCTGGATCTCTTGGTTGTTCTTATCAAACCAGTCTGGGTGTTTTCTAGCTTTTCTCATAGACCAGGAATCTGCAGGTGCCAAGACTTCAGGGCATTGTGGTCACTCTGTAGGTCCTGTTGATCAGGTGTCATAAGAGTTGTATAGCACGGCAACCTGTCCATGCCAACCAGGTTGCCAACCTGAGCTCATCCCATTTGTTTGTGTTTGGCCCATATCACTCTAAACCTTTCCTATCCATGTACCTGTCCAAATGCCTTTTAAATGTTGTAATTTTACATACCTTAATCACTTCCTCCCTCATTCCATGTACTCACCGTCTGTGCGGGGGGGGGGGGGGGGAGTGCCCCTCACAGTTCCCTTCAAATGTTTCCCCTCGCCTTGTATCTATGCCCTCCAGTTTTAGACTCCCCTACCTTGGGAATAAGACTGCCACCATTATCCCTATCTATGTCCCTCATGATTTTATGTACCTCTATTAGATCGCTGATCCAGCCTCTCCTTGTAATTCCAGCCCTCCAGTCCTGGTAACATACACATGAATCTTACTGCACCCTTTCCAGCTTAATGATATCTCTCCTAGAACTCAGCGACCAGAACTACACACACTATCCCAAATGTGGTTTCACCAATGTCTTGTACCGTTGTAACATGACGTCCCATTAGACTGATTGAGAAGAGCTTTCTTTGTGGCAACTTTGAGGCATTCAGCACTGAAACTCTTGTAGCAACATTATAGTTTGTTGTCTTTGGGCTGATGGAGATAACAGACCAGACTAAACAGTGGTCATTCCACAAGTCAGAAGCACCTGCCATGGCATGGGTGATGTAAAATTCTTGCAGTCTCATTGAAATGTAGGTGGTTTCTTTTGCATTTATGTCATGAGTTCAGTATGAACTTCTCCTGGTGGGAAAATTGAAACAAAACACACAGAATAAGGCAACCCAGAACTCTTTTTAAAAAGTTTATTAAAACTGACCGAATGCTACAGAAGTTAATATGAATGCAAGCACTACGAATAATATGACATAAGATGTCAAATGAAATTACTGAAGGTAAAATTACTGAATTACTCTAGATTGTATACCCTATACAGTATTAACCATTAAATGTAATCTTAGGCATACACATTGACATACATCTCTCCATCCATCCTGTACGCCCCAAGAGGTCAATGTAATTTTGAAATAAAAGCAAAAAAAATGCTATAAACAGTCGGTCAGGCCACATCTTTGGGAAGAGAAACAGAGTTAATGTTTCAGATCGAAAATCCTTCATCAGAACTAGGGAGGAGAAAAAAGTTTAAGCTGAAGGGAGGGTGGGAGAAGGGTTCATCTCTGATAAAACCAGGGTGACCATTTGTATAAGCTGTAAACAAGGTTGTCTGGTCAATGAGTGAATGGGAGCAGTTAGAGAGTGAGAACGTAGACAAAAGAATGTGAGAGTTGTGAAATGCAGAGCAGGAAGGCATACCCGGCAAGTCAGGCTGGGAGTGTCCTCAACTTCCAGGGAAAGAAAAATAGGGGAAGAAAACAAACGAGCTGAGCCAATATCACAGATGGGTGAGTCGTACAGACAGAGAAATCAAGTTACCTGAAGTTGTAGAATTCACTATTGAGTCCAGAAGGCTGCAATGCACCCAGACAGAAGATGAGCTGCTGTTCCTCCAGCTTGCATTGGGCCTCACTGTGACAGTACAAGAGGCCACAAACTAACAGGTTGGATTGGGATGGGGAATTAGTGGCAGGCAACGGGAAACTCAGGGTTCCTCTATGGACAAAACTCAGGTGTTCCTCAAAGCGGCTACCCATCTTGTGTTTGGTCCTCTAGTGTAGAGGAGACCATATCGTGAACACAGAATGCGGTACACTCGATTGAAGGAAGTGCAAGTGAATCACTGCTCCACCTGCAAAGACTGTTCGAATAGTGGAAAAGGAAGAGGTGAAAGGACAAGTGTTGCATCACTGCAGCTGCAAGGGAAAGCACTGTAAGAAGGAAGAGTAGATCAGGAAGCCATGTAGGGAATGATCCCTGTGAAATGCTGAAAGGGGAGGAGAGGGGAAGATGTATCTGGTGGTCAGATCTCCAGATCCAGAGGAAAAGCTATTGTTTGTTTAAACAGTCTTCAGGATTTCCTTTCCAACTGACGGCTTGTTTAAAAAAAAAGTCCTCCACAGCACCTTTGGATGCAAATTTCAGACAATCTTCAATCAATTTTGGTTCACCCTATGTTATGCATTCTCACTCAAGTCAGGTTACCCATAGACAAGAGGTGTCAATAGCTGGATCATCATGCTGCCGTGAGGTTTTGTGGTTACTTCGAGAAGGATATTGGATATGAAAAGGGTGTAGAACATAGAACAGTATAACACAGAAACAGGCGTTTTGGCCCAAGATGGCTATGCCAACCATGATGCCTCCACCACCACCACCCCTGGCAGTACATTCCACGCACCTACCACTCTGTGTAAAAACCAAACTTGCTACACATGTCCTTTGAATTCTTAAACTCTTCCCCCCCCCCCCCCCCCCCCATCTTAAAGCTATGTCTTCTAGTATTTGACATATCTACCCTGGAAAAGAGACTATCTACCCTATCTGCACCTCTGATAACTTTATAAACTTCTATCAGGTGTCCCCTCAGCCTCTGATGCCCCAGAGAAAACAATCCAAGTCTGACCAATCTCTCCTTGTAAATCATACACTTCAATCCAGGCATATCTCGGTGAACCACCTCTGCACCCTCACCAAAGTCTCCACATCCTTCCTATAATGGAGCAACCAGAAGTGAATGCACTACTCCTGATGCTGCCTAACCAAAGCTTTATACAGCTGTAACATGACTTCCTGACGTGTACTCATTGCCCCTACTGACTAAGGCAAGCATGCCATATGCTTTCTTTACCACCCCATCTACTTGCGTCACCACTTTTAGGGAGCTATGAACTTGTATTCCAAGATCCCTCTGTACATCAGTGCTCTCAATGGTCCTGCCATTTACTGCATATGTTCTCTTGCATTTGACCTCCCAAAGGGCAACATATCACACTTGTCCAGATTAAACTCCATCTGCCATTTCTCTGCCCATATCTGCAACTGATCTATATCCTGCTGCATCCTTTGACAACCACCTCCACTATCCACAACTCCACCAATTTTTGTGTTGTCTGCAAACATATTTATCAGCCCATTTACATTTTCTCCCAAGTCGTTAGAACAGAGGTCCCAGTGCTGATCCCTGCGGGACACCTATGGTCACCACTACTACCCTCTGTCTTCAATGGCCAAGCCAAATCTGAATCCAATGTACCAAGTCACTGTGGATCATATGCATCTTAATCTTCTGGCTCAACCTACTATGAGGGACCTTGTCCAATGCTTTACCAAAGACCATGTAGACAACATCTCCTGCCATACCCCAATCATCTTCATCACCTTCTCAAAAAAAACTCATTTGTAAGACCTGCCTCTCTCAAAGCTTTGCTGGTTGTCCCTAATAAGGCCATGCTCTACGAAATGTGAGAAAAGCATATTCCAAAGAGTCTTCTCCAATAGCTTCCCTACCACTAATGTGAGGCTCATCTGCCTATAATTTCCTACATTATTCCTATTGTCCTTAAATAAAGCTATGTTGGCTATCTCCAGTCCTCTGGGACCTGGCCTGTGGCTAGAGGGTACAAAGATCTCTGACAGCCCAGCAATCTTTTGTCTTGCATCTCTCAATAACCTAGGACAGATCCCATTGGGCCCTGGGGATGTATCCACGTTAATGAGATAATGATAGGCAGGTGCGGGGGAGAACAGATCCACCAGGGAATGGGTCAAAGGTAAGGAGGGAAAAAGGGGGTAGAAATAGAGAGAGGCTAGGAAAGGGAAGAAGAGACATGGGTGGAGATTACTTAGTGGGAGAATTCAATGTTCATGCCGTTAGGCTGCAAGGTTCCAAGACAGAAAAAGAGGCGCTGTTCCTCCAGTTTGTGCTTGGAATTCTCCTGGCAGTGGAGGAGGTCAAGGACTGACATATCTGTGATGGAGGGGAAATTGAAGTGACTGGCAACAGGGAGATGCCGATCATGGTTACGGACGGAGCGCAGGTGTTCTGCGAAACAGTTACCAAGTCTGCGTTTGGTCTCGTCAATGTAGAGGCTACCCTTGGAGCATCGAATGCAGTAGATGATATTAAGGGAGGTGCAGGTAAATGAAAGGACTATTTGGGTCCCTGGATGTAGGAGGTGTAGGGGCAGGTGTTGCACCTATAGTGGGGGCAGTGGAAAGTTCCCAGGGTGGCAGCAGGATGGGCTGGGGGGGGGGTGGGGGGGAGAGGGAGGGGAGGGGCTGGAGGAGTGAACCAGAGTCGCAGAGGGAGTGGTCTCTGCAAAAGGCAGTAAGGGGTGAGGAGGGGAAGATAGGCTTGGTAGTGGGGTCCCATTGGAGATGGCGGAAGTGGTGGAAAATGATGTGTTGGATATGTAGGCTAGTAGGATGAAACGTGAGGACAAGGGGGACCCTATCCCTGTGGGGTCCAAGAGGGATGGGGGTTCCAGAGATCTCTTACCCCCCCACCCCCACCCCCCCCAGAGCTACCAACATGATAGTCCCGCAACCGAGAACTGCCTGCTTCTATCTCCTCCCCAAAATCCACAAGATGGACTGTCCCTTTCTCCTGCATGCTCTTGTCCCACAGAGCTTGTATCCTCGTAGCTCGACGTTATCCTCTCTCCCCCGGTCCAATCCCTTCCCACTTACGTCCGTGACACATCACACGCTCTCCAACTCTTCCATAGCTTTAAGTTCTCCAGCACGCACAACCTCATCTTCATCATGGACGTCCAGTCCCTATATATCTCCATTCCCCATCATGACGGCCTCACCGCCCTCCACAGGGACCGCTCTCTCCTCAACACTCTAGTTCACTCTGTCCCCCACCCACCCCATTACTTTCCACTGCCCCTGCCATAGGTGCAACACCTGCCCCTACACCACCTCCAGCCAGGGACCCAAACGATCCTTTCAGGTGAGACAGAATTACCTGCACCTCCCTTAATATCTTCTACTGCCTATCACTATCTCTTCCCTGCATCTACCTACCACCACCTTGTGACCACCCTGCCTCTCCTCTTGTCCACCTATCAATGCTCTGTTTTTATTGGGCTTCCCCCTTTCCTATCTTCAGTCCTGAAGAAGGATCCTGACCCAAAACGTTGACCGCCTGCTTTTCTCCACGGATGCTGCCTGGCCTGCTGAGTTCCTCCAGCATCATCATGTTTTTCATCTTCCCTTTTATTTGCTGCTAAGCTTCTCGAGTGAAGCCACCATGTTCCAAGCTTTCCATTGAGAGGATGCCTCTATTAGAGTTAGCTTTCCCTTCTTCATTGCGAATTTTAGTTACGAGATGTCACCATGTACAACTTTGGCCTGGTATATGTTGCCATTTCTGCTTTTGGAAACAAGTACTTTTGCCATATTTTGAATTCTCAAGAGAAAATGTGGTCTATTTTGGCTCACATTTTACCATTAGCTGTGGCAGAGATGAGGTCTATTGATCTTTATGTCCAAATCTCCAACTGCTTGAGTCTTATTTCCCAGTCTCCATTTCCTCCAGCTTCCATTCCCCACATCCCTCTAAGCCCAAACTTTCCAGCCTTCATCCCTCTTCCAGAACTCCCATTTTCCCACATCCACATGGGCCTCCATTTTCCAGTCTTTGTTCCTCCTCCCTAATCCATTCCATAGTTACCTCACTCACCAGTCTCCACCTCTTTCGTAAATTCCCCCCACCCCTCCCAAATCTCCACATTGGCCTGTCTCCATCCTTCTTTGTGGGCTTGCAGCTTTCGCCACTTCCTGTTCAAGCTGTCTGGTTGCAGCTCCCTGGAGTGAACAGTGGTGACACTCAAGCTTAGTGAAAGAATCTGGGAAATTAATTTCTTTAAAGTTATTCCAGTTTAACTTTGGCCTGATTTTGGAGTCTAAACAATAGTTGGGAATTATAGACTGTATCTCATGAAAATTGTACAGAAAATATGATTTATCCCTTACATCTAATGAGCAAAATACATATCATTTAATTTGAATCTACAGACATAATTATGTTATAATTGTGTGAATATAAATTGAAAATGCTATGTGGAGGCATGCGAAAGAGAAATTGAGATTATATACCTTGAATTGTTTGCCTGCGAGACTTGGCCATGTCTATACTAGTTCTGGGTGTGGGATGGCAACTGGCCAAAGGCCCACATGCAACCTTGCACTGTGTGTGTGTGTGTGTGTGAGAATTGTGGGGAGTGACGGTGGGGGAGGAAATGGATAGGTGCCTTGGGCCTCAGCTCATCTTAAGGAAGAAGTGGGAATCGGGAACAAAGAATTGGGACCAGGAATGTGGTGTTGAGCTGAATGTCGCCTAGGCATTGGGGGAATTGTTGGGTCAAGAGAGCAGGATCCCCACATCACAGGATAATGGGGTCAGTCTTCTGGGTACCTCTGGACAGTGGATGGGGAGAGAAGATGATGGGCTGAACAATTGAAGGCAAGCCAGGAATTTAACCATCAGGAAGTCATCCACCATAGCAGATGAAGGATCCATTTGTCAGAGGAGTGCCCAATAGTGGTGTCTCCCAAGCTCACCTAGTTCAAGTTCCTCTGCAATAATCCAAAAAGTATTATAAGGGGCAATCACACCAGGGATGCTTGGTGACTGTTGCTTGCTGCCTCATCTCTGCCAGTAGCTTGGAAATACTGGCAGGGAGTATAACCAAGAACAAATTACTCCATGATATGTGCTATTCCTCACATCCCCTGGAACTACCTGGTGAGTCGGTCAAACTGGTGTTTCAATAAAAATGGCCTGGGAAGGTGATTAGAAGTCTGTTTTCCCTCTAACCATAGAACCATACAGCACAATACACCATGTTGTGCCGCCCTTCAAACCACACCTAAGACTATCTAACCCATTCCTCCCACATATCCCTCTATCTTAAATTCCTCCATATGCTCATCTAACAATCTCTTGAACTTGTCCAATGTATCAGCCTCCACCACCACCCCAGGCAGCGCATTCCATGCACCAACCACTCTCTGGGTGAAAAACCTCTCTCTGACATCTCCCTTGAACTTCCCACTCATTACCTTAAAGCCATGTCCTCTTGTTTTGAGTATTGGTGCCCTGGGAAAGAGGTGCTGGCTGTCCACTCTATCTATTCCTCTTAATATCTTGTATACCTCTATCATGTCTCCCCTCATCCTCCTCCTCTCCAATGAGAACAGCCCTAGCTCCTTTTAGTCTCTCCTCATAATCCATACTCTCTAATCCAGGCAGCATCCTGGTAAATCTCCTCTGCACCCTTTCCAACACCTCCACATCCTTCCTATAATGAGGCGACCAGAACTGGACACAGTATTCTAAGTGTGGCCTAACCAGAGTTTTATAAAGCTGCATCATCACTTCGCGGCTCTTAAACTTGATCCCCTGACTTATGAAAGCTAACATCCCATAAGCTTTCTTAACTACCCTATACACCTGTGAGGCAACTTTCAGTGATCTGTGGATATGAACCCCCAGATCCCTCTGCTCCTCCACACTGCCCAGAATCCTGCCATTTACCTTGTATTCTGCCTTGGAGTTAGTCCTTCCAAAGTGTACTACCTCACACTTCTGTGGATTGAACTCCATCTGCCACTTGTCAGCCCAGCTCTGCATCCTATCAATATCCCTTTGTAAGCTTCGACAGCCCTCCACACTATCCACAATACCCCCAATCTTTGTGTCATCTGCAAACTTGCTAACCCAGCCTTCCACCCCCTCATCTAAGTCGTTAATAAATATCACAAAAAGTAGAGGTCCCAGAACCGATCCCTGTGGGACACCACTAGTCACAGCCCTCCAATCCAAATGCACTCCCTCCACCACAACCCTCTGCTTTCTACAGGCAAGCCAATTCTGAATCCACACGGCCAAGCCTGCCTGGATCCCTTGGCCTCTGACCTTCTGAAGAAGCCTACCATGCGGAACCTCGTCAAACGTCTTACTAAAATCCATGTAGACCACATCCACTACGCTACCCTCATCAATCTTCCTGGTCACTTCCTCAAAGAACCCTATCAGGCTTGTGAGGCAAGATCTTCCCTTCACAAAGCCATGCTGGCTGTCCCTAATCAGTCCATGATTCTCTAAATGCTCATAGATCCTATCTCTTAGAATCCTTTCTAACAGCTTACCCACCACAGACATAAGGCTCACCGGCCTGTAATTCCCTGGACTATCCCTACTACCTTTCTTGAATAAGGGGACATCATTCGCCACCCTCCAATCCTCCGGTACCATCCCCGTGGACAACGAGGACTCAAAGATCCTAACCAACGGTTCAGCAATCTCCTCCCTCGCCTCACGAAGCAGCCTGGGGAATATTCTGTCAGGCCCTGGGGACTTATCTGTCCTAATATTTTCTAACAACTCCAACACATCCTCTGTCTTAATATCTACATACTCTAGAACATTACCCTCACCAAAACTGTCCTCAGCATCAGCAAGACCCCTCTCCTTGGTGAATACTGAAGAGAAGTATTCATTGAGAACCTCACCCACTTCCACAGCTTCCAGGCACATCCTCCCACCTTTGTCTTTAATCGGACCTACCTTTACCCTAGCCATCCTTCTGCTCTTTATTTACGAGAAAAGAGCCTTGGGATTCTCCTTAACCCTACTCGCCAAAGCCTTTTCATGTCCCCTCCTTGCTTTCCTCAGCCCTTTCTTAAATTCCTTCCTTGCTACTCTATATTCTTAACGAGTCCTGTCCGATCCTTGCTGCTTACACCTTATGTATGCTGCCTTCTTCCTAACTAGTTGTTCCACCTCTCTCGTCACCCATGGTTCCTTCACCCTACCATTCCTTCTCTGCCTCACCGGGACAAATTTATCCCTAACATCCTGCAACAGATCCCTGAACATCGACCATGTCTCCATAGTACATATCCCTTCAAAATGTCATCCCAATTTACACTCCCAAGTTCTCGCCTTATAGCCTCATAATTCGCCTTTCCCCAGTTAAATATCTTCCCATCCTCTTTGCTCCTATCCCTGTCCATGACAATTCTAAAGGTTATGGAGCAATGGTCACTGTCCCCCAAAATGCTCACCCACCGATAGATCTGTCACCTGACCCAGTTCATTACCTAAAAATAGATCTAATATGGCATTCCCTCTAGTCGGCCTGTCAATGTACTGTGACAGGAATCCGTCCTGGACACACTTAAACTGCGCCCCGTCTAAACCCTTGGCACTAAGTAGGTGCCAATCAATATTTGGAAAGTTGAAGTCTCCCATTATAATAACCGTTATTTTCGCATCTTTCCAAAAACTGCCTCCCAATCTGCTCCTCAGTATCCCTACTGCTACCGGGGGGGCCTATAGAATACTCCCAGGAGGGTAACTGCCCCTTTCTTGTTCCTAACTTCCACCCATATTGAGTCTAGAGAGGATCCTTCTACATTATCTACCCTTTCTGCAGCTGTAATAGTGTCCCTGACCAGTATCGCCACCCCTCCTCCTCTTCTTCCCCCCCCATCCCTTTTAAAACACTGAAAACCAGGAATATTCAATATCCATTCCTGCCCTGATGTCAGCCATGTCTCTGTAATAGCCACAATATCATAGTCCCATGTACTTATCCAAGCTCTGTTCATCTCTCTTATTCCTGATGCTTCTTGCATTTAAGTAAATGCACTTTAGCCCATCCACCTTACTACTTTTATAGCCTGTACTCTGCTTCTCCTTCCTCAAAGCCCCTCTACCTGTCAGATCTGACTTTTCCCCATCCCCTTCTTCCCCTGACCTACTCCTCTGGTTCCCATCCCCCTCGCAATCTCCTCCTAAACCCTCCTGAACCACCCCAGCAAACCTGGCCGCAAGGATATTGCCCCCCCCCCCCCCCCCCCTCAGGTTCAGGTGTAACCTCTCCTCTCTGTACAGGTCCCACCTTCCCCAGAAGAGATCCCAATGATCCAAAAATCTAAAACCCTCCCTCCTGCACCAACTTCTCAGCCATGCATTTATTTGCCATCTCCTCCTGTTCCTCCTCTGTTGTTCTGAGCTTGCCTGTTAAAGGGCTCCAAATTAGGTGTCCAGTCTGGATTGACATGGAGAAGCCTGAAAATAGTGGTTACCACTGAGAAAATCAGACTTGCTCCATTGAAATTCCAGCAAATGTTCTTAATATAAAGCCTTTATAAATACATTACCACCTCAGGCTGTGTCAGTGCTTTCCCAGACACTGCTTCAAATAATGCTGGTTGAGGGAATGGTATGGGCTGGAACATCAGGGTCAACTTTATCCTTTAAATAATATCAAGGGGAGCAGTTAGTGGGGTTGCACATGGTAGAACTCAAGTGGAAATGCTGACAATAGCTTCTGTTTTTGCCTTCCATGTCCCAACTCCCATCCCAGCTGGGACTATTGCTAGCTAAACCAGCTCTGCAAGCAGCTTGGAAACAGAGGCAGAGGCTAGAATTAAGGACAAGTTACCCCCTCCCCCCCACCAAACACCCTGTTTCTAATATTTCCTGGAACTGCCAGGTGAGTTGGTCAAACTAAGGAGGCCTCTGATGCTGCAAATACAGAACTGGGAAGGGTCGGGTGAGTGGCTAGAGGGGAGGTCTCCTTTCCCTCCGGTTTGTCCTGATAACTTTTCTGTTGAATGGCTTCAGATCAACTGAATCCCTTTGTATGTGACAGCCTTCAAAGTTCTTTTAAGCTCCCTTCCCTCCCTTCTGCCTGAATGCTTCCAAAACCCATGGCAATTCATCAAATGCAGAATGCCCAAGGCTTGCTCTGGTTGAAAATGATCAGAGTATAGCCTAAAGTTAGGGCTCACTTAGTCAATGCTGATGTAAGTTAAATGACAAAAGCTAAATGGATTTTAGCAGCCTGTGTGCTAGGTTTTAATGCAGGATGATGGCAAGGAGGGAGATGTGAATATATGGACGTTAGGGTGGAAGGGAAAAGAAAATAATTCCCTTTGGTGAGAAAATAAATTCTATTGATTTCTTCAGTCAAGAGGCTGGGACTACCTCCGAGCGTTCTCTACCTCCTTGCTTTGGAACAAAGGCTGAGGGCAGATTTCAGGGTGTAAAATTATGGGAGCCTGGACACTGGAGGTGAGTTACTTGCCATGGGGTTCCTAGCCTCTGACCTGCTCTTGTAGCCACATTGTGTATGTGGATGCTCTAGTTCTGCCCAAGGATAACCCCCCCAGGATATTGATAGGGGGATTCAGTGATGGTAATGCCATTGGATGTCAGGGGGTGACAGCTGGATTTTCTCTTGTTGGATGTGATAGTTGCCTGGCACTTGTGTTGCGTGAATGTTACTTGCCACCTATCATCCCAGGCCTGGATATTGTCCAGGTCTTGCTGCATTTGGATGTGGACCGCTTCATTATCTGAGGAGTCAAGAATGGTGCTGAACGTCCCTACTTCTGACCTTGCACTTGAAGGAAGTTCATTGATAAAGTAGCTAAAGATGGTTGGGCCTGAGGTACTGCAGAGATGTCCTGTGGCTGAGATGATTGACCTCCAACCACCACAACTATCTTCCTTTTTGCTAGGTATGATTCCAACCAGTGACGGTTTTGTCACTGAATCCCATTGATTCCAATTTAGCCAGCCCTCCTTGATGCCATACTCAATCAAATGCTACCTTGATGTCAAGGGCAGTTACTTTCACTTCATCTCTGTTGTTCAGCTGTGTTGTCCATGTGTGGACCAAGGCTGTATTGAGCTCAGGAGCTGAGTGACTTTGACAGAACCCAAACTGAGCTTCTGTGAGCAGGTTGTGGCAAACAAGTGCCATTTGATAGCACTATTGATAATCCCTTCCATCACTTTGATCAAGAGTAGACTAATGGGGTGGTAATTGGGTGGGTTGGATTTGTCCTGCTTCTTGGGGTGGGACATACCTGGGCAGTTTTCCACATTATCTGGTAAATGTAGCTGTACTGAAACAACTTGGCCAAGGACACCGCAAGTTCTAGAGCATAAGTCTTCAGTTCTATTGCCGGAATGTTTTTTTCAATGTCTTTAGCCATTTCTTGATATTACGTGGGGTGAATCATTGGTTGATGACTGGCATCTATCATGCTGGGGACCACTAGAGGAGGCCGGGGTGGATCATCCACTTGGCATCTCAGGTTGAAGATTCTTGCAAACGTTTCAACTGTCTCTTTTGCAATGATGTGCTGGGCTCCCCCATCATTGGGGATATTTGTGGACCCTTTACTTCAGTGAGTTGTTTCATTGTCCACCACCAGTCATGACTGGATGTGACAGTACTGCACAGTTTAGATCTGATACATTGGTCGTGTGTTGCTTAACTCTTGTCTATTGAGTATGGTTTGTTGTTTGGCATGCGGGTCTCGAAGCTTCACCAGGTTGATCCCTCATCCTAAGGTATGCCTGATGCTGCTCGTGGGATGCCCTCCTGCATTCTTCATTGAACCAGGGGTGATACCCTGGGTTTGATGTTGACGGTAGAGTGGGGGATATGCCGGGGAATCAGGCTGTAGGATGTGGTTAAGTACAATTCTGCTACTGATGGCTAGCAGCATCTCAAGGATAACCCAGTCCCGAGTTGCTAGATCTGTTTGCAGTCTTAGCATGGTAGTGCCACACAACACAATGAAGTGTATTTTCACTGTGAAGATGGGATTTCATCTCCACAAGGCTGTGCAGTGGTCACTCCTACCAATGCTGCCATGGGCAGATGCATCTGCAGTAGGTAAATGGGTGAGGACAAGATCAAGTAGGTTTTTCCCATGTTGCTTCCCTTACCTCCTGCTACAGACCCAATCTAGTAGCAATGTCTTTTAGCACTCGGCCAGCTCAGTCACTAGTGGTGCTACTTTTGGTGATGGACATTGAAGTCCCCCACCCAGAGTACGTTGTGTGTCTTTGCCACTCTCAGTGCTTCCTTCAAATGGTATTCTACATGGAGCAGTATTGATTCATGAGCCGAAGGCGGGGAAGGGTGTGGTAGTGGTAATCAGCAGAAGGTTTCCTTGCCCAAGTTTATCCTGATGCCATGAGATTTCAAGGAATGTGGAGTCAATGTTGATGACTCCCAGGGTAGTTCCTTCCCAACTGTATATACTATGCCACCACCTCTGGATCTGCCCTGCTGGAGGGATAGGACATACCAAGGATGGAGGTGTCTGGGACATTGATTGTAAGGTACAATCCCTTACATGTTTACTTGCTTGACCAGTATGTGAAATAGCTTTCCCAATTTTGATACAAGCCCCCAGATGTTGGTAAGGAGTTCTTTACAGGGCAGTTTTTGCTGCTGTTGTTTCCAGTGCCTTGGTTGATTCTGGGTAATGTGTCCAGTTTTGTTTCTTTGTGGCTTTCTGGTGGTTTTACTGCAACTGAATGGCTTTCTAGGCTACTTCAGAGGGCAGTAAAGAGTCAACCACAGTGTTGTGCCTCTGGAGTCATGTGTAGGCCACGTCAGATAAGGATGACAGATTTCCTCCCCTGCAAGGCAGCAGTGAACCAGATGGGTCTTTACAACAATTGACTGTTTTTTGTGGTCATCATTAGACTATTTCCAGAATTTGGATTTTCACCATCTGCTGTGGCGGGATTCAAACCCAGGTCCCCAGGACTTTGACCAAGGTATCTAGATTATTGATCCAGTGATAATACCAATGCACCATCACCTCCCCCTGAAAGTTCCTATTGCCTGAAAGTGTGGGTGAAGCAGAAACCCTCTACGTTTAAACCGTATTTGTATAAGTGCACTAACCTACAGAGCTATGGAAAGGGAGCTCAGAGGTGGAACTTGCACAGATAGTTCTTTTTAACTGACAACCAACAAGGTGTGTCAACTAGCCTTCCGAGCTATAAATTTTCATGATTCTGTGCTGGAATTCCAGGATCTGCACACTCTCGATGCACGAGTTCAGACAGCAAAGCATTGATTAGTTGTACATCCAGAGGGCAGCTCAATCCTTGCTGATGTCCAAGCTTGCACCATCCCTCTGGCAATCACTGGACAGCAGTCAGAAGCTGGTCTCTGATTAACCTCTGTCCTAGCACACTAATATCTTGTTCAATTACATGGTACCCATTATTACCCCAGGATTGAATCTGAGACAAAACAGTTAATACATGTAACCAATAATATTAAAATGGCTTGGTCATTGCCAAGGTACAGGTTGTGGGACCTGCTGATGATAATGTTGACTATATTGTAAGCATAACTGTACTTCAAAAGTACTTCATTGACTGTAAAATGCTTTGGGTAGTTCTGAGGTTCCTGTGTTTTGGAACTTGGATACTTGTTAATTGCTATTTTTCTTGACTTGTCTGTCACTAAAATATTGTGTGCAATTCTGGTCACTCCATTACAGAAAGGGGACATGAGGTTTACCTGGATTAGAGTGTATGAGCTATAAGGAGAGACTGGACAAACTTGGGTTGTTTTCTCTGGATCAATGGAGGCTGAGGGGAGACCTGTTGGAAATTTATAAAATTGACTGTCTACCCTATTTATGCCTCTCAATCTTTTCCCCAGGATAGAAACGTCAAATACTAGATGCCGTGCATTTAAGATGAGAGGGAGAAAGTTAAAAGGCAATGTTCAGGAAATGAGAGTGGTAGGTGCCTGGAATGTGCTGCCAGGGGTAGTGTTGGAAGCAGATATAATAATGGCATTTGAGGCTTTTAGATAGACATGAATATGCAGGAAATAGTCATAGTCTTGCAGCATGAAAAAAGGCCCTTCGGCCCAATTAGTCCACATCGACTGTGTTGCCCAGTGAGCTAGTTCCATCTGCCTCTGTTTGGCCCATAGCCCTCTAAACCTCTCCTATCCATGTACTTTTAACCGTTGCTAATGTGCCTATCTCAACCACTATTTCTGGCAGCTCATTCCAAATACATACCACCCTTTGCAGGAAGAAGCTGCCCATGATGTCCCTTTGCCTCTGATCTTAAACCTATGCCCGCTGGTTTTTAGCACCCCTTCCCTGGGAAAAAGACAGGGTGGAAGCACAGAGCCTATGTCCCTCAGATCTTAGAGGTATATCAGGTCACCCCTCAATCTCCTACATTCCAGGGAATAAAGTCCTCGCCTATGGAACCTCTCCTTATAACTCAGGCAACATCCTGGTAAATCTTTGCTGCACTCTTTCTAGCTTAATAACATCTTTCCTATAACAGGGTGACCAAATCTGTACACCATATTCCAAGTGCAGCCTCACCAACATCTTACATAACTGCATCATAATTTTCCAACTCCTTTACTCAATGCCCTGACTGCTGAAGGCCAATGTGCCAAACACCTTCACCACCCTATCTACCTGTGATGACACTTTCAATGAACTATGCAATTCTAGGTCCCTTTGTTCCATAACACTCCCCAGGGCCCTACCATTCACTGTACAAGTTACAAGTTCTACCCTGGTTTGATCTCCTAAAATGCAATACTTCACATTTATCTGGATTGAAAGCCATTTGCCAATCCTCAACCCACATACCTAGCTGATCAAGATCCCCCTGCAATTTCTCATAACCTTCTACACTATCTACACCACCACCTATTTTAGTATCATTTGCATTGTACATTTATATCCAAATTGTTTATATAAATTACAAACAACAAAGGTCCCAGCACTGGCCCATGTGGCACACCACTAGAGACAAGCTTCCAGTCTGAGAAACAACCCTTGACTTTCACTCTTTGCTTCCTACCACTGAGTCAATTATGAATCCAATTCACTAGATCCCATGCAATCTAACCTTCCAGACTAGCCCACCAAGAGGGACCTTGTCTAAGGCCTTGCTAAAGTCCACATAGACAACATCCACTGCCCTAGCCTCATCTACCCTCTTGGTTACCTCCTCAAAGAACTCCAAGATTTGTCAGACACTACTTCCCATACACAAAGCTGTACTATCCCAAATCAGATCTCATCTCTCCAAATGTTGGTAGACCCTGCCCCTCAAAATCCCCTCCAGCAGTTTACCCATCACCGATGTCAGACTCACTGGCCTGTTGTTTCCTGGCTTGTTTTTGCTATCCTTTTTAAACAATGATACCACATTAGCCTCTCTCCAGTCCTCCAGAACCTCACCTGTGGCCAGATGAAGCAAATAGCTCTGCAAGGGCCTCAGCAATTTCTCTTCTAGCTTCCCACAAGGTCTGAGAATGCAGCAGGTCAGGCCCTGGGGATTTATCTGCCCTAATGCACTTAAGGCCTCCAGTACCTCCTCCCTGCTAATTTGTATGTAGTCCAAGACAATACCACTCATTTCCCCAACTTACATCATTTTCTCCACAGTAAAAACTGAAGAGAAATATTCATTAAAAATCTCACCCATTTATTTTGGTTCCACATATAGATGGCCATGCTGATCTTTAAGGGGGCCTCTTCTAGCCCTAGCCACCTTTACTCTTAATATACTTATAGAATTTCTTGATTTTTGTTTCACCCTGCCTGCGAGATCCTCTCGTATCCTCTTTGCCCTCCTAACTTCTCCCTTAAGTGCATTTCTACACTTCTTGTAGTCATCAGGAGATACACTAGTTCTCAATTGCTTATAGAGTGTGCCTCCCTTTTTTGTTTTAACCAGATCCTCAATATCTCTTGTCGACCAGGGTTCCCTAAACTTGCCACCCTAACAGGAACATGCAGGCCCTGAGTTTTAAAGGCCTCCCACGTGGCAAACATTCCTTTCCGTACAAGCAATCTCGCCCAATAAACCAGTGTAAGATCTCACCTAATGGCTCCAAAATTTGCTCTGCCCCAGTTCAGGACCCTAACCTGTGAACCAGCCATATCCTTCTCCATAACTATTTTAAAACTAATAGAACTATGGTCACTGGACCCAAAGTGCTCACCAACAGACACTTTGGCTACTTGCCCTACTTCATTCTCCAGGCTGGGATTCCTCTTCAGTAGGCCCCTCCTATGTAATGATCAAGGAAATTTTCTTGGACACATTTCACAAATTCCACTGTCCAAGTTTTTCACACGATGGTTGGCCCAGTCAATATTATGCAAGTTAAAATCCCATTAATGCCACCCTATTATGTTTACAACTAGCTGCAATCTCTCTACATATCTGCTCCAATTCCCACTGATTATTGGGGGGCCTATAATACAGTCCCATCAGAGTGACCATCCCCTTTCTAAGTTCTACCCATATGGCCTCACTGGATGATCCCCCAAGAATATCCTCTCTAAGGACCATTGTTAGGTCTTCTTTCATCAAGAAGGCAACTGCTCCCTCTCTGTTAACTGTACTCTGTAGCACCTGTATCCTGGAACACTGAGCTTCCAGTCCTGCCCTTCCCTCAGCCATGTTTCTGTTATGGCGATGATATCCCAAGTCCCCAGAGGCAGTCCACAGCCTGAGTTCATCTGCCTTACCTGTCAAACCTCTTGCATTGAAGTAAATGCAGTTTAAACCAATGGTTGGTCTTTTTACTGTGCTCCTGGCTATCCCAATGACTAAATTTGCTGTCATCGGCTACAGTATTATCCCCTGATTTCTCATCAGCCATTCTACTGCTCAGGGCCCCACTGGCACATAGCACAGAGTAATCCAGAGATTACTACCCTTGAGGTCCTGCTTTTTAGGTTCTCTCCTAACTCCATACGTTCACTGCGCAGGACCTCATCCCCCTTTCTTCCTATGTCATTGGTGCCAAAGTGCACCATGACCTCTAGCTGATCACCCTCCCCCTTGAGAATGTTCTAGAGCCACACAGACATCCTTGACCCTAGCACCCAGGAGGCAACACGCCATTCTGGTGTCTCTTTTGTGGCCACAGAGTCTCCTGTCTGTCCCCTTCATTATCGAGTCTCCTATCGCTGCCAGTGCCATCAACCCGGCTGCTGCTACGCCCAGAAAGGTTGTTCCTCCCTTCCCCCGCCCCCCCCCCTCCCCAAACCAGTATTCCAAAGGGTATACGTTGCTGAGGGGAACAGCCACAGGGGGACCCTGCACTGTCTGCCACTTACCTCTCCTAGTGGTCACTCAGCAATCTGCAGCTTGCTGCTCAGGTGTGACCAGCTCACTAAAGCTCTTGTCTTTGATGCTCTCAGCATCCTGGACAATCCCAGGTACATCCAACTCCAGCTCCAGTTCCTTAATGTGGTCAGCCAGGAGCTGCACAGCTGGGCGCACTTCCTCCAGGTGAAGTCATCAGGAACACTGGTAGCCTCCCTGGTCTCTTATTATCCTGCAGGAGGGGCATGCCACTGCCCTAATGCCATCCCAGCTACTCTCATAGAGTAATTCTAAGGAAGACCTTACCTGGACTTGCCTCCTCACACCGAAGTCTCCTGAACGAAAGCCTCAGCACTTATACTCAACCACGGCGCTTACAGGAATGGAGGGATATGGACCATGTGCAGAGCAGACATCATGGGCCAAAGGGCCTGTTTCTGTGCTGTACTGTTCTATGAAATATTTGCCTCAGTTGAACTTACTTTGATTTAAAATAATATTTCCACTGTTTCTACAGCGACAGTGGCTGGTGATCCAGTGGCTCTGTCTGTGAGAGCATGTAACTAACCAGCAATGTACTTGTCCACTGAGAAGCTACTGGAACAGCTCTGCAGAGAGACTAAACTGCAGCTGTACTATTCATGAAATGCAAGTAAACTTCATCCAGTTCTGCTGAAATGTTAACACTCTCTCCACCACTACTGTCTGACTGAGTGTTTTACACCATATGCTTTTATTTAAAATGCATATTCTCAATAGAAAATTTTGTGCAGCCTTAAATCTATTGCCTTTTTAAAACAAAAAAGGCTGGAGAAATATACAAAATGAAGAAATATTGTTTGGAGCAGTGAATGTTTAGGATCTGGAATACACTGCCAGGAATAGTAGATGCAGATTCAGTTGTAGTACTCTGAAGGGAGCTGGGTAAATATGTAAAAGGGAAGAATATGCGGGGCATGGGGAGAGGCCAGGGGAATGAAGCTAGATGAATTGCTTCTGGCATAATGTATGACTTGATGGGCTGAATGGTCTCTATCACTGCTGTAGTCATTTGGTGATTCTGAAACTATTTTAATGTTATGACGTAGAATTTAAGTAATCAGTAATGTGTTAGAGAATGTTAAAGCACCACATCAATCACTTCACATTTTGCAACACTTCCACTTTTATTTTCAGGACATCCCCCTTGTGTGACAAGTCTTTAAACCATCTAGTGATATTGTAAATTACAGTAACTAATCCCTCAATGTGATTAACAGTAACAACCGCAATACTACATCGCAACAGACTGTATCCATTTTCTACACTAAGATAATGTCAAGGACAAACTTTGGAACTCTGAACAGTAAAAGTTTACATTAATCTTGCTGCTGTGATGTGTGAGCACATTGTGGTCCTGCTTAATGTAGATTTAAGCAAGTCATTACATTGTAATATCACTACCAGGACCCAATTGCTGCATATATAAAACATTGAACAATACAAATCTCCACAAGTGTGAAACTCTGAACTATACTCTAGAGTTATTTAAAGGGTTAGGCTATTTCAAAATAAAGCTTGGAGCATGGGAAGAGAAAGATTTAACAGCTACTATTACACTTGCTTCTGCTTACATCACTTTATACTGACACCTTACGTAAAGGCAGATGTTAGCTTCATTATGTAAATGAAGAATCCTTCTCCCTGATAAGAATTGAGGTTTGATATTGTTGGGCAAAAATCTAATGTTAATAGATGAATCAAAACTGAGAAAACCAAACATATTGTGTAAAACAAAAAGGTTGATTTAAAAACCATAATCTGATGTTCAGTTACTCTCCAAAATAACATGTAGTTCGACCAAGAAAATAAAGCAGACTGTCATGTAGTGATGGCACAATTTTACTTAAGTACAAAGGGAGATGTATGGAACTTTACCTGAAACTATTCCTGCAGGAGTTCCTGCTGACTTTGGACTAAACTTCAATTGAGACATTTTGTTTAAAAAAAAAGGACAAGTCTGGCTTTTTTCCCTGTTTAAAAAGAACAGCAGAAAATGAGATGCACAATTATATAACTCACCATAACAAAGGGTTGCAATGACTAATTCTCAAATGAACTGAAATACTGTTATTTAAACTGATGAAAGAACTAGGTGAAATGTTGTCAAACTAAGCACAATAAGTACAAAGGTGGCAATTACACTCATATGTACATGTGTTGTAACTCTTGTGTTACTAAAGACATACAGAGTCAGTAAGACTGCCAATCATTGCACCCCTACTTGTAAAGCAGTTACTGCAAGGTGTCTGACTACTGTAGTATTGTATGCTATGGTTGCACAAAGTGTAAAATTGCATTATGGTGATTTGTAACTCTAGAATACCACATGTGAATTGTGGAACAGCTCATAGAATGAACAGTTAGCCAACATTTTCTGCTGCTTCAGTACACAGCTTTGTCCCATCCCATGTGGTCTTAAACTGTTCAGGAACCGGATATTCTTTCTGTAAAGGAAACACAACTTGTGTAAGTGGATAGAAGTTTATACCTGAAACAGAGGACTAACATTTAAAATTATAGATTACTTATTCTTAACTCTAGAGCATAGGCATAAAATTGTACCGCATTGGAGGAGGTTATTCTGTAGTGGTAATCCAATGAGTTCCAGTCCCCATAGATTTGCAAATACCTGACAAGTAAATATCTGGTTTTTCAGCCTCTTTCTGGGTTTAATATTGTGTACTTTTATCTATTCATTTTTTCGGACATTGCTGCCACGGCCAAATTTATTGCCCTTCTCTGTTTACCCTTGAGAAGGTAATTGCCAGCCATCTTCCTGAATCACAGCATGCCATTCCCCACTAATTTTCCCTGAAACACATTTTCCCACATTCCTATTAACTCCCTACATATACTACCACTCACTACACTAGTGGCAATTAATGATGATAATATGAATTACAATACGTATTAACCCACACATTTTTTGGATGTGGGAGGAAACCGGAGCACCCAAGGGAAACCCACGTGGTCACAGGGAGAATGTGTAAATTCCACAGAGATGGCACCACCATTGAACCCGGGTCACTGGAGCTGAGAGATGGCAGCTGCACCACTGTGCCACCCTAATGTTAATTTATCTCTTGTGTTGCTTCATTCACTCTTAGCCCCAGATCCAGTCTGGAGCCACTCTTGGTGACAGACTCTGATGTTCCCCCATCCAGAGTACATATTGTGCCCTTGTTACTTTCAATGCTGCTGCCAAGTGTTGTTCAACATGGAGATATAATGGGTTTAATATAATTAGTGGGTGATAATCAGGAGGAGCTGTCCCTGCCCATGCTTGCATGATATCCATTGCAGACCAACATTGAGGACTTAAAGGTCTTTTCCCTCCCACTTGTACTTCACTGGTGAATCCAGCGGATAGGATATAGCCAGGTGTTGTGCAAGAAGAGTCTGGAGTGTTGCTAAGGTATGATTCTGAGAGTCTGACAGCATCAGGCTCTTCTATGAGTTGGACTATACGGGCTCTCCAAGTTTAGACACTAGTTGTGATGAAGGAGGGCTTTGCAAGGTCAAGTGGGTTGGGAGCAACTTTACTGAAGCTGAATTCAATGCCTTGGTCGATGCCAAGTGGTCCATGTACTTTTATCATTTCTTTTGTTTCAGCAGTTACAGGAAAGATGTCAATAACCTTGAAAGAGTGCAGAGAAAATTTACAAGGATGTTGCTGGGACTCGAGGACCTGAGTTATAGGGAAAGGTTGAATAGGTTAGGACTTTATTCCCTGGAGCACAAGAGAATAAGGGGAGATCTTATAGAAGTATACAAAATTATGAGGGTGAACGCATGCAGGCCTTTTCCCCTAAGGTTGAGAGACTAGAACTAAAGGACATAGGTTTAGGGTGAAAGGTGAAATATATAAAGGGAATCTGAGGGAATTACTTCACTCAGAGGGTGGTGTGAGTGTGGAACAAGCTTGCCAGTGGAAGTGGTAGATGCAGGTCCACTTGTAACATTTAAGAGAGGTTTGGATAGGTATATGGATGGGAGGGCTTTGGAGAGAGATGGTCTGGGTGCAGGTAGATGGGACTAGGCAGAAGATCAGGTCAGCATGGACTAGATGGGCCAAAGGGCCTGTTTCTATGCTGTAGTACTCTGATGTTTGGTCATTTCTCATGAGCAGAGAAATGGAAGATGGAATTCAATACTAAAAAAAATGTGATGCATTCTGAAAGGCTTTTACATACACAATGCAGGGCCCTGGGGAGTATTGAAGAACTGGGGGGCATTGGTGTACAAATCCCAGAATCTCTGAAGGTGATGGATAAGGTGGTTAAGGCAGCATAAGGGATACCTGCCTTCATCAGCCAGGGCACGGAATGTAAGAGCAGGGAGGTTATGGTACAATTTTATAAAACATTGGTTAAGCCACACTGTTGGAAGGATGTGAATGCTCTGGAGAAGGTGCAGAGGAGACTAACAGGATGTTGTCAGGGATGGAAAGTTTCAGTTTAGAGGAGAGAATGGACAGGCTGGGTTTGATTCCCTTGGAGCAGCAAAGGCCGTGGGCGTTGGGGGAGGGAGCCTTATTGGGGTATTCAAAATGATGAGGGGCATAGATAGGATATATAGTGGGAGACTTTCTCCCTTAACAGAGGTGGGTATAATTAGCAGTAAGGGGTAGAAGATTTAGCAGGAACATGACGAAGAATGTTTTTTCCACCCAGAAAGTGGCTGAAGTTTGGAATGCACTTCCTGAGTGGAGGGTAGAGACGGGTGCTCTCACAGGGTTTAAGAATTTAGATGAGCACTTGAAGCATCAGAGTGCTGGTAATTGGGATACGGTTAGATGGGTACTTGATGGATGGACAGTGGGCTCAGGGACCTTTTTCCAATGTTGTATCTTAACAGGTAACTTACTGCTCAGATATGGGACTGATTCACGAATGAAAATGTAATGCTGTGAAATAACCTTTTTAATCTCTACAGACCAACAAATTCCAGATACAACTAATCCCCACAATGCGTACTTCCTGGTTCAAAGTCAGATGTGCCAACAGTTTTTGCCTCATTTACTTCTGAAAGTTCCATTTAATTCCATTGGTATAGGATCATCACCAAATACACTCAAAAATGGAAAGAGGTCTGAGGCACCAAACTTTTGTTACATTTGCAAGCTAATATTGGGCACTTGTTATGATGCCAGACTGCTCCAAGCATCCCCCCAAGTCTCCCCCAAGTCCTTTTTTGTAATTTTTGCAGCTGAAATTTTTTAGTACCATCTATTACAAAACCATCCTCCTTAGTAAAGAATGGATGTGATTTTAATAAACATAACCAATGTTAATTTCTACATTCCTAATCCTTATCCAAACTAAAAGACAATTTGGTGGAAAGAAACAGACTTGCTCAATAATCAATCCTTATTGTCTCCTCTGAAAGAGAGAAGAAACTGTATGTACCAATCATAGAAGCACACTGTTACATTTGGCAAGCTTGACTGGCTGAACACCTGACCCTTCCTGTTTTAGTTTTGAAGTTCATTATTCTAGAGTTACAGCAGGATGTCAACTACTGAATTCTAGAGCAAAACTGTTAACATGAGAAGCTTTCATTGAAAATCATTTTAAAGCTGTTTTCATTTCATCCCAAGTAACTAAATTCTTAGCCAAAAAGGAAAAGTACTGAAGAACTTGATGTATATTTCTTTGGAAAAACACTGGCAAATTAACAAAGCCTGTAAGCTTGAATCCTGGCCAAGGGTTGGTGGTTACATCAAGCTAAATGGTTTAATGCTATTTTGTCAGTTGGTCTTTAAACAAAAAAAAACAGTTGAGTTTTAAAGTTGTGGGGGTAACTAGGGCTGCTTGCACAGAGCTTTATCCTCTGGAAATGTGCACAGCTTTCACCTGAAGGTCTGTGTGGATTTTTAATCCATTCATTGCTAAATGGCAGTAAGTCTGTTGGGGTAAAACAAAGCTCTGGGCCTCAGACCATATCTTAATCTCCAAAACTCAAGGGAAAATAAGGCTAGGCTGTCCAATAACTTGATCTTCTAGGTCCTAGGATCCTTCAAGTGAACATTGGAGGCCAACACCATTTTGCAGAGGTACACTCCCACAGGAGTCTGACCATGAGTCTGCCCAGCTGAGGCTTCCATCCACTCCCTTGAGATAAAAATCCTTTTTCATTGCTGGCTGCTTCAAGTTTCAAAAGCACAAAACTGCACTTTGGGCTTTTCCTGTGCAGGGGTTTGCCTATCAGGAATTAGACAAGGGTGATTCTGCACTATGGGGGTGGGGGAGGAGGAGGAGGAGGTGTATGTGTTTACTTTTTCTCCCCACAAATTCTGAAAGAGCCAATTTTTTCTCATGTCTCAATTTTTGGGTAGTGTTTGTGGATTCTGAAAGGGTGAATTTCAGTTACCTGATCAGCTGTAACGCAGGGGTGGCCTGGATATGGTTCTAACTAAACTCTACACTAGGAAATAGAGAAGAAAAAAATAGACTCCTGATAGTCCAATCTGTAACAGTTCATAATCACATGAAAGCCTGAAACTTGTGAACACTTATCTGACATTACAAATGTGTAAAACTTACATAATCTTCGCCTTGAGGAATTAGGATGTTCATTTCAGAAGACTTGGCACTGATAATCTCGCATCCTAATGACTCTTCACTGAGGTATATGTGGCAGCCTTCTGTTTTATTGATAGATATAGTTGGTACTTTGCCCATCACCTGCAAATTCAATGCACAACTGTATTGATAGTCTAGCTAAATAGCAGTAACATTTAAAGATGATATGCTTGTTAGAAAGTTCATTATTATTTTCAAAAGGAGCAAACAATCCACACTATAGGGATTACAGCCAGTAAACTTTAGGTAAGAAGGGACTGCAGAATTATGAAAAATTTACATGTGGAAATTGGAAACCTCCCTTCAGAACAATATCCCTTTCTGCAGACAGAAACTCATCCCATTTGAGACTCCCCTTACCCACTATTGCTGCTACCAAATGGATTCAGTTATGTAAAGTATCTGCCTGTTTTGTAGCCCGAGTGATCATCTTGACTTTTCACAAATGGACAATCAGATTGCAATCAGGATGCCACAGAATATACTCAAGCTCATATTAGACATTCCATTTCATCAATGGGAATACATAATTGTATCACCCCTTCAGAGCCTGTTGAGTGCTAACTCATGGAGAGCTGTGTGCCAAAGACTTGACAGCACAAGGTCAGGGCTTCTTTAATTTAGAACATTACAAAATTAATATTTGATTTTTATTCATAAATAGAACTGTTGTACATTAATAAACAAAAACAAAGTGTCTTAAATGCTCAGGTCAGACAACAGCTGTAGAGAGAGTGAAATAGAATTAATTTTTCAGTTCAGCAGTACTCAATGAAAGATCATTGACTTGAAATATCAACTCAGTTCCTGTCTCCATAAATGCTGCCTGACCTGTTGTGTATTTCCAGTGTTTTAATTTCAGATTTCCAGCATCTACAGTTTTTTTGCTTTTCATTTACAGTAATACATTAACTTTGAAGTGTATGCTACATCAAATCTCTCATGTCAATCTTGGAATATATATACATACACTATTGGCACCTATAAACAATGATAGTTTCCAAGTTTAAGGGTGGTACTATCAGGTTGTCATGGATTGTATCTTCAAGCCTCAAGACAATCTTTGTAAAAATTTAAATTTAATAAATGCAACTTTTTATCTCAGATGTGACCCAAGGAAGTTGATATTAAGTAATGCTCAAAGGGACCCTGGTACGTATATTGTATCTATATACTCTTGTTTACAATCCCTAATCTATATATCCTGAAGTTATGTATGTGGTGAATAATAGTTTACTTTCTTTCATCAAGTTTCTCCCCCTACTGGCAAAAGCAAAATGCAGGCAGAATGCATGTTGCACATTGCGAAAACTTCTGTGTGTGATATCAATTCACAGCCTTGCATCACTATTAACATTTCTGCAGCCGAAGAGTTTGAACCTATTTATCAGCAATCATTTTCAAAACAGTATATAATATTTGATACAATATATCAAAATATAATATTTTCAAAATATTATAAACTTAATAGTTTTCAAAGAAAAATATTGATCGGCGAATGGCTCTGAGAAACAGGTCAGTCTTGTAATCTTCATTTACAAAAATAGTGGTTAGAACTGAATGCAAGTAAACGACAGTGGAATCTGATGTGCGTTGTGCACATAGGGGATTCTTTGCTAGCTACATTATCAGATAAACCAAATAGAAAAAAACCTGGTGTATTATGTTCATTTAATATCCAATAACTTTAGAATGCAATGCAAAACTCTAATTGGGATAATATCTATGCAAATGTTCTTCATGCATTTTCTACTAAATTTCTATAATCCAGCTAATTTAACACTAAGTACTTACTTGTGTTAAGGCAAATTATTCCTTACCTGAATTTCCACATTCCGTGAATTGATGATTTCAACTATTCCCACCACGTTTTCAAACACAAGGCCAAGCTTTTTACAGGAATCTGAAATGGAAAGAATTACTTAAAGGGGCAGCTTCTGTGATGCAAAAAGACAGCAGTGATGTGCAGATTCTGTTGAGACAAGTTTATTGTCATGTGCACAAGTACAGTGACGTACTGGTACAGTGAAAAACTTAGTGGTCTCACAAGCATGTAGGTTCAGACAACACAGAACATAAATTATATGAGACAGTAAAGAAGAGTGTGCAAAGCAAGGCATTAGTGCAAAAAGAACAAAGTCCATGGTAGTGCAAGAGGCGGTCCACAGTGTTCCATTGTTAAGGCTGGGTTGTGCAGGTCCTTTCAGGAACCTGATGGTTGTAGGAAAGTAGCTGTTCCTAAACCTGGTGGCATGGGACTTCAGGCTTTTGTACCTCCTACCTGATGATAGCAGTGTCAAGCGGGAGGTACAGAATCCTATCAGCTCTTTAACTATTTACTAACTACTTACCAATTGTAATGGAATTGATTTTGCCTTGAATTTTCAGCACGGAGTTATTACACTTGTAGACGTAGGCAACATGTTTCAGTTCTGCCTCAGAAATGACTAGGCTTTTTTCATTCTCTTGATATTCCTAAAATAAAAATAAGAAAGCATTTACTGGGAAGTTTAAATATCATCCTCCCTGCCCCTCATCCACCAACCTCAAGTATCTGGGGACTAAAGTGAATGTAACTTTGAATTCTGCCTTTCAGGCCCACAACCAGTAGCATGGCAGATGAACACAACCTAATGGGTGCCAGGAGATAGGAGCCTGGCTCAAAACTGGACACCAGACATTCTCTCGTTATCTTCCACTGTAAGTTTATCATTTCCCTCGAAAGAATATCGGGCTGTATACTTTGAGAAGTTGGGGTTGGTGGGTTTTGAAAGAGCAGTGTGAAGGATTGGTCACAAGGACAACATTGTCAGGGAAGAGTCAAAAGTTTTAACTTTTTAAAAAGTAATCCTTTCCATTTAGTGACAACGACTGCAGGATTTCTAAGTAAAGCAGATGCAGGTCCTACTCTGATTCTGGCAAGAGCTCCTAAAAGAGGTGCTTCCAACACCTCACAGAGGTAAGCAGCTAATCTTAATGCCAAGAAAGGTACCTTTACAAATAAGGCAGGTCCCAATTCTGAGTGTAGATCTGCTGCAGAGCCCATGTGCTCCTACCTTGGTCCTTCCAGCCCTTTTCTCCACCTGGAAAATGAGCCTAAGCAATGACCAATTTCGATCTCTCTTCCATGTTCCAAGAAATTAGCCCACCTACTATTTCTTTCATCAATGCTCTTAAAATTAAGGTTGTCACTTCTGCTCAGAGTCTGACTGCTTCTTTCCTAGTGTTTCAACACTGGTTACCTTTACACCCCTAGTCTTTTCTTGCAATCTACAGCCTTTGGAAGCAATTGAGACAGAAAAGGTACTTAAGATCATTGGAAATGCCTGTAATCAGTGAAGTACACTGAGAGCAAAGCATTTTGATCTGGTTGCTGGATATAATGAATTGTTGTTCTCTTCGATGAATTTTATGCAGAAGTATAACAGCAGCATTTTTCAGGAACTCTGACATGGAAATTTAAAACTCACTCATGTTTTTACATTGCATTATGATTCATGCTGTAGCCTACATCCCAAAGTAAGAAATAATAACAGATAATGCTTGACATAATCAGATGCTGTACGGGGAGCAGAATATTTCCAGCATTTTCTGTTTTTCTCAAATACGAAAACTCTTTTTTACCTTGGTGCAAACCATGGAGGTCTTTGCCTATTAGAAGGCAGTAGATGTGCACCAAAGGAAGAATTTTCACCAGGTGAAGAATCATTTTGAGTACATCAATTCTCTTAGTACAGAGGTAGCTGTTTTCCCTCTCCTAGAAACAGATTTGATCTCTAATTAACAAAGCAAATCAAATGTTCTTTTTAAAATTGGGAGGAGGGAATACTTGTACTTGAAATGCCTCAGTGACATTGCCTCTTAGTATAGTAGTCCTCATTCACCAGTCATTCCTAGTGTTGTTATTAACAGAATCATAACAAATCAAATTAATATAGCACTGAAACAGGCCCTTCGGCCCAACAAAACTATGCTGAACATCAAGCACCCATCTGAGCTAATGGTATTTTATTCCCCCACATTCCGATTGTAGGGATTATCCACACCAATCCCCCTAGATCCTACCATTTAGCTACACACTAGGATCTACTTACAGTGGTCAGTTACCCTACTGATCTGCACATCTTTGGGATGCTGGAGGAAACCAGAGCACCCAGGGGAAACCCACGTGGCCACAGAAAGAAAGCAAACTCCACACTGACACCACAGGAGGTCAGGATCGAACCTGGGTCACTGAAGGCAACTGCACCACTGTGATGCCCTAATATTGTATTAGTATCCATATATTTACATGCTCAAGGTACTGATGATGTTTTGCTACAGTCTAAGTGTTTAATCCCAGCAGAAATATAGTAAAAAGGAAAAGTATAATTGTTATTGCACATCTCATAAACCAAAGTTCAACTAGGAGGCAGTCCAAAGCATTAGAGTCCATAGGACACAAGGACAAGTTGGCTTGGTATTAGGAGGCAGGGGTTAATGGTTGTTACTGTGATTGGAAGCCTGTGGCCAGTGCTGTACCATAGGGATCAATTCTGGAACATTTATTGTTCATTATATACATTAATGATTCTGATACAAATGTATGAGGTTCAATTAGTGAATCTGCAGATGACAAGAAAAATTGGTGGTATCGTTGATAATGAGGAGGGTAGTTGTGGGCTGGAGGATGATGTTGGTAAGAGTGATGGCAGATGGAATTTAATCCTGATAAGTGTGAGATGTACTTTGGGACTAATAAAGGGTAGGACCCTAGGGAGTATTGAAAGGGACCTTGATGCACAAGTCCAAGGATCTCTGGAAGTTGCACAACAAGTAGATAAGGTGGTGAAGGCGGCATACAGGATACGTGCCATCATTAGCCAAGTCATAGAACATAAAAGTAGAGTCATACGGCACAAATAGCCTCTTCAGCTCAACCGGTCCATCTAAGTTGGTCCCTTTTGCCCATATCCCTCTAACAACTTTTAAAAGGCACTTCGACAGGTACATGGATAGGAAAGGTTTAATGTAATAGGAAAGGTTTAATGTACCTGCCTCAACCACTTCCTCTGACAGCTCATTCATACTGTGGGGAAAAAGTTGCCCCTTGGGTTCCTATTAATTCTCTCCCTTCTCACCTTAAATCTACGCCCTCTAGTCCTTGATTCCCCAACCCTGGGAAAAAGACTGCATTCACCCTATACCCCTCATAATTTTTTTGACCTCTGTCAGATCACCCCTCAACTGACTCCACAAACTGTTGAAGCACACCACTTCTAAAATACCCATATATTTTAAAGCAAACATCAAACTCTTGAAATGCATGAACAAAATGTTTCAGATGATATAATGATTTAGAGATGGTCCTTTAACAGCAGATGTCACCATTGTACAATGCTTTGAAAACATTCTGTTGATCAAAGGACATTAATTTTTTTAGTAAAATTAAGTTCCCAAAATAAGAAAAGTTATACAAGAGTAAAAGGCTTGTGTTTTAAAATGTTACTTTTTTGTGAAAATTGTGTGCAGAAGCTTGTCAGTGAAAAGTCTTGTGTGGTTTAAGTAGTCCTAGTACAATGCTCAAAAACAGTTCATTAAATCCAGCATTTATTTTTATGCCCCACCTACCTTGCTGATTATTTTAACATCTAACAAATTTATAACTAATTAATTTCAATACACAATGGTCAAAGGAAGAAATTCAAAATTATCTGATAAATGATCAGCCACTGGTCCACAGTTGGTCACTCTGCATGTAATAAAAGCTATCTACTCAACGAAAGATACTCTGCTCCATTCTCAGTATAGACTCGACATTCATTACACAAATCTACTTAAAAAATGCCTTTGTTAATAGTGAAACCCTCATCGTTTGTGTTAGTATTTTTTGTTGCTGATATCAACAAAAAGTCAAATATCACACACTCATTAACCTCCTGGGACTTCACAAAGAATTGTGTGGTCTTAATTTGAGAATGCTGATTTTTTTTTCAGAAACTTGCATCTGAGTAATATTTAGTGTCTCATCCCCACTCAGCTTTTACTGCCTTAGCTGGCTTCCAAAAAAATAATAAAAGGCATTGAATGTGTCAAGAAACCATATTAAGTCCAGTACTCAAGAAGACTTAAGTGAAGCAGGTATTGTCCAATGAATGAGATGCCATACTGAAATCCCATCTGCCCTCTCAGGTGCATGTAAAAAAAAAAGGTCCAAGATCATCGAAAGTTATCCTTTTGAGCTTTATCCCTCAAAAAACATTGCCAAAAATGGATCAGTTGGTCAATATCCAACTGCAACTTAGCTGCTGTGCTTCCTGCATTACAACATTAGTTACACTTCAAATATTACTTGTTGGCTTTGATTTATTCTGGGATCTGGAAAGGTTATGTATAACGCACGCTCATTCTTCCCTGTTCCACCCTATTTGATGGAAGACCCCAGTCTATGGTTCAGAAGTTTAAAAACTAGTATTAAAGGGCAACCTTTGCGGTGGTGGAAGGTCCACAGCAGTTCTGTGCATTGCTTCTGGTTCCAATATTCCAGTGTGTGAAGTTCAAGGCACTATGCATGGTAGAATATAAATACACACAAAGAACCCTCTGTGATTTCCCAGCACTGTGGAGAGTAGAGATCCATAAAAGAAATGTGAAGAGCAGATTGGAGGTGAAGGGAGATGATGAGGAGAAAACTAATGGGTAGGAGAGGGGAAGTTGACTGACAGAGGGAGAGGCATGGAGGGTAGGGCACTATAAGACATTGCATCTGTTCCTTGTTACATTGGAAACCTGATCTTCTATTTGGTTATATTTACCACTCTCCACTTCTTTCCTTCTAACTCCAGTACAGGTGTTCTTGGCTGTTGCAGAGGAGACATGGGAGATGTAGGACTAGCCAAGCAAGTCTTTGATGGTGAATTGACAGGCCCACTCTGCGAACGAAGATTCGGATTCTTGTGAGTCTTCTGGTCATCAGCAACATGGCGAAGACCTACAGAATAAATATTCATATTTTAATGGCATTCGAACCATTGTGTCTACGGCAACTCTCATGAAAATCCCATCAGTCCTATTGCCCCACTTACTTCCCTGTATCCCATTCTCCCTCACCAGAGCATCAGCTCCCGTCAATTCTCCTAACACCCACTTACACAAAGGGCAATTTATAGCAGCCAATTAATCTACCAAACGGCACATCTTTGGGATGTGGGAGGAAACCGGAGCACTTAGGCAAAGCTCATACGGTCACACAGACAGCACCGGAGATCAAGACAAACCTGGAAGGCTGGATCTGTGAGCTAGCAGTACTACCTGCTGCATCACTGTGCTGGCCTTGATGAATAAATTGATTGAATTTGCCATACAAGCCTGGGTAAAACATTAAGTACTGGAGCAACAATCTACTGGAGGAACTTAGTGGGTCAACCAGCATCAGTCCTGTGTCAACAATTCCTCCCCCTCTTTCCACCGTGCCCCCACCCCCCCCCCCCCCCCCCCCCCCATAGATGTTGCTTAACCCACTGAGTTCCTCCCGCAGGTTGCTTGTTGCTCTAGATTCCAGCATCTGCAGTCTCTTGTATCTCCATTCTTTTGTTCATTAAATTAAGGAGCATATGATGAAAACCATGCAGCCAAGTACCATGCATGCTCCAAAAGGAACATAAGGGAGCATTGAGTAAAGGTTCTCAATAGCTACAGAACCTGAATTTTATAAGGATACAATATTGATTTGCCCATTGGCCTGTACTGGTTCTTTGAAAGAGCCATCAAATTTGTCCTGCTTCTCTGCTATGGCCTTAAGATCCTCCAATATTTTCATGATCAGTACTGAAGTCTATTTGACAATTACTACCAAATCTGCTTCTTCTTCCTTTTCAAGCTAGGTATTCCAAATCATAGCAACTTACTATGTTAACAAAAATACCCATCACTTCCACTCTTTTTCTGCCTGTTACCTTGAATATGTGATTACAAATTTACCTGCCAGTGAAAGAAGTTACTAATTTTTCTAAACCTCCAACACTATTACAACTTTAAATATCTCTATTACATCTCCATTTACTGTCTCTGCCCTAAAGAGAATAATCTGTTCCCCTATTCTAACCACATAACTTCTCATTACTGCCTTTTGGCCAGTATCAGAATTTTGATGAATATAATATCACATTAGGATGTGATCGTGACATAGCAGTTGTTACCGTAATATTAATCCAGAGGCCTGGATCAATAATCCATGTACATGACTAGAAATCCACTGGATCTTAGTCAACTAATAATCTGCAGTTTCTTAATAATTATAACAATGAAATCTACCAGCTTTTTGTGAAAACCCATCTCATTCACTAATATCCTTCAAGTCTGACATCCTCATTCAGGCTGTGTACATGTGAATCTAGATCCAACCCATATGGTTAACTCCAAAATGGCCCAGCAAGCCACAATTAGAGATGACAATAAATGCTGGCATGCTAGCAGTGCCAATCCTGAAACTGAGTAAGAAAAAAATAGAGTACGCTGTCTGTGAACAAGATAAACCACTTTGGTAAATGACTTCAAATTGATAAACAAATCTGAAACAGATGTCACAAAGTGATACTACAAGGAACTAGACCATCACCACCCAGTGGCATCCATCTTCCAGCACTTGGCTTGAAGCCTTCATTGCCTAGGCAATTCAAGTACTTATCCAGACACTTCTTAAATGCTGTCAGCAACTCTGCTTCCACCACTCTCCCAACTAGTGTATTCCAGGTACTTGCCACTCTCTGGGTGAAAGAGATCCCCTCTATTTATCTTGCCTCTTACCCCAAATCCTTGTCCTCATGTTTTATTCACCTCTGATATGGGAAAAAGTTTCCTGCACTCTATCTATATCCCTCAAATGTATATACCTCTTAACCTCCTCTACTTATCTCTCCTCTTAACTGAAACACTTCCTTGTAAATCTCCACTGCTATCACATCTTTCCTATAGTGTGGCAATCAGAACTGCACACAATACTCCAAGGTCTGACTGAGGTTTTAAGGTTGGAGCATAACCTCCCTGCTCTTGTATTCATTGCCCTGACTAAAGAACACCAGTATCTCATATGCTGCCTTAACCACGTTATCTACCAGTGTTGCCACCTTCAGGGATCTTTACCCCAATGCCAGTACTCCTAATCTCCCAGACCTGTGTTACCCATCTTCCCATTCCACCACCCCCCCCACCCCCCTTCGCCAATGTTGGACTGACTTTCGCCCTCCACTGATACTGGCCAATTTACCCCTTCCCCTGCTGTCCAGATTCTCCATTCCAATGACAAAGGCTGTGATACATTACTTGCTTAATGCTGGCTGATTCCCCCTCCCCTAATGCAGCTTGCAGAACCCTTTCCACCAGTGTCGCCAATTTTTTTCCCTCCCCTTCCCTTGGCCAGACTTCTTTTCAATTTCCATGGCCCACCTGCCCCAAACCACCCCCCTCTATCCCCAAACTGACTACTGGCTTGCCCTCGTCTCTAACCACTCTCCTGAACCCAGGCTTGGGGGAAGGGCACCCTGTAGGACATTTTTGGGTATTAGTTGCAAGTGAGTTTTGATGTGGTGGAAATTAGAGTACACTGGAATTTCTAGGTAATCTTTACACAAGTATTTCAACAACCTAACAATATCCACCATAAACATTGGCCTCTAGAGGGCAAACCTGTGTAGTAATCTTAACTGCTGGGGTGATTCTACTAGCTGTCCACAAATAGTTAATAGGCTTGCTGTTTTCTGCATTGCACACAGAATGTACTAGAAGGAAACTGTTACTCATGCTCTGCCAGCATTTATCCTACGTGCACAGAAATTGTCCTGTTCAGTTTTACACATGTGCTTTCAAATCCAACTCTCAAATTATCAGTTTCACCCAATATATCTGAAAGTGAACAACTGCACAGCTCTCTGGAAAAAAAATTCTTTTTTCTAAAGTTCCCAAAAGTCCTACAATGTACTAAAGGTGAAACACAACACAGAGCAGCCATTGTATTTTGTATACCAGGGACAACTGGACTTTGCAATGGCCCAAATTTTACTTTTTTAATACAACACTTACAACTCTCTGCCATACACACAAGAAAATAGCAGGAGTAAGACCTGGCTCCTGAAGCCTGTGCTGCCATTTAACATGATCATAATTGATCTACCTTGGGCTTTAAACTTGTAAGAGGCCAACATGCCATTTGCCCTCTTAACTTCTGGTTGCACCTACCTGCCAACATTTTGAGAGTCATACACAAGAACACTCTAATTCCTCTGTGCTTCACTTACTTGCAGTCTTTTTCCATTTAGATAATCATCCATCCTTTGATCCCTCTTACGAAAGTACATGACCTCACACTGCCCCACATTACAGTGGGGCTGCATCAGTCTCCTTCAGTTTTAGTTACTAAATGATTTAATGAAGTACTAATTTCAATGATGAAAAGCACTCTTGCCTCAGATTCAGAAGATTAAATTTACAGAAGTTGTATTAGAATATAGAATAATATTGTACTCAGCAAATTAAGCCTGTGTTACGCTTAGCTTTGATGCCATGTGATGGGAGTGCTACATTATAAGTGGTATGTTAACCTACAGATGAGTGAGTAAACCAAGGCTCCATCTGCAAGGTGTTAGAGACCAATTTGGCTAACATTCATGTCTCTGAGCCAACATGACTGTATTGCTTTGTACAAAATGGGGATGCATTTACCCAAGCACAATGTGTCTAACTATTTTACTGTGCATTTTGTATGAACTTACTGAATGCTGTATGTGACCTTCCCAATATGCATTGCATGCAACTTTCTCAATGTACATTGTTTGTTGCCTTACCAATGTTTATTGTGTGACCTTTCCTAGGGAAACAAAATGCTCTCCACTGAGTGTAGTCTGCCCCTGCTGTGATTTTTGGTACAGATCAATTCCCCATTCTTTGGGTGAAGAAGTTTCCTCTCATCTCAGTCCTGAGTGGTCAAGTCCTTATCTTGAGCTAGTGACCTTGGTTTGAGTAACCCTGCATGGAGACCATCATACCTATATTTTCTCTGTCGAGCTCTGTAAGCGTATTGTGAATTTCTAATATTTCTGAATTCAAGAGTTTATTCCTTGTCTTTTCCTGATAGAAAAATTCCCCATGCCAGGAGTCAGTATGACAAATCTTTGTTGTATTCCCTCTTGCAAGTACATACTTATGTACAGAAACCAGATTGGTACACAGTGTGCCAAGTGTTGCCCCCCCCCCTTATAACTGCAGAAGTCTTTACTCTTGTACTCAAATCCTCTCAGTAAAGGCCAAGATTCTGTTTGCCTTCCTGGTTTCTCAACCTGCAATTTAGCTTCCAGTAATTCATAGACAGGAATATCCAGGTCACTCTGAAAATCTAACACCTTGTTAGTTACTCACCACTTAGGGAAAAAAGTAGAAAAGCAGAGTACTCCAACAATGGTCATAGGTTGCACGTTATTGCTGTAATTTCTGTAATGAGCATCACACCAATTGATGATATCATCACCTGTGCAAACAACACTAGGGAAGCATCAGCTGTTGAGGTGAATGTGCCTGGTCTGATTTCCCAATGGGCAGGAGTTCCATTGGAAAAGTCAGTATCACATGAAAAGATGCATAAAAAGACTTCTAGGTGTAACCTGCCCATAAAAACAAATTAGTCCAATTTATAGGCGCACATGTTCACCTCTGACCCAATTTTCTATATTGATTTGGTTAACTAGAATTTAAGATTAACTTTTGATCTGATATAAATTGTTGTTTGCAAGAGAGCTCTTAATGAATTTTCACTCCTGAACAGCCCTACTACTTTTGACTATAAGTCCCAGACTCCACAACCTAAGGCAATAATTTCTCTCTAACCATCCTGTGAGATTCTCTTTATGTCTCAAGGCTAGAATCTGATCCCAAGGAATCCCACCCAAGTTTGTGGAATCTCTTTTTGTAATTTAACCCTTGGGGTCCAGGAATTGTCCTGCTAAATCTATATTTTTCCTGTGATGGTGTCAGAATTACTCATCGTATTCCAGGTATGGTGTAACTAGGACTTCATACGCCTGTAGCATAACTTCGACTTCCACATGCATCCTGCTCTCTGAATACAAAGTCTAGCATTCACCTTTTGAATTATGTTCTGTACTTGCCCATGACATTTAAACTATCAGCGTACATGAACCTCTATGCCTCTTCAGAGTTCCATTACTTCTCAGGTTCAAGTTAAGTGATTTCAATTTTCCTTGGTTTTACCCATCCACTTAACCTCTTTTTGTTTTTTAATACTTTTTAATTGCTTATTGTTGTATATATCCTTCCAAATGAGTGGTTTGGGTAACCTTTTCATTGAGTGTTCTGTAACTTTCCAACAGATGATTCAAATTGCTTTAAAATATAACACATTTGCAAAGACTTAATGTTATTTTAATGCTTTTAGGATCATACTGTGCACTATATTTATCCAAATGGATTGGATCAAGGAGTACTCCATATGTAATTAATTTCTTAAAAAGGAAGATGGCTTCTTCAGAAAATTTTTATGGTTAACTTTTTGGTCACTGGGATCTCATTACAGCTAAAAATTATCACCAAATTCATCAACTGCAAGCTCACCCTACACGTAATTAGAGTGCATCCTGAAATTCCCTCAAGCTTGGTTGGTTTGGGTAAATGCAAAGTTTGCTGCTTTCCAGTCCTGGGTATGAAGGTCACGGCAGAAAAAAAAATCTCCATTTTTTTTATTCAGCAATCCAAACTTAAAACCAGTCCTGATGAAGGGTCTCAACCCAAAACGTTTGTTTCTCTGCATAAATGCTACCCGACCTGTTGAGTTCCTCCAGCATTTTGTGTGTGTTGTTAAAATTTATTATTCTTCCTGCTTTCCTTCCTAAACCACTCCCTGTGCCGGTATGGTAATCAGGTGTAAAGTGATTATGCAATCCATTTACTTGCCACTCACAGACGAAACTACATCTCTATCGCTGTGGACTTAACATGCTGTAAAAACAAAACATCCAGCTTGGCACCCACTATGTGGGCCTGCTCACCTTTAATGACACAGTGTTTTTATATTCCAAGGACATCTGAATGTTTCTAACTTTCAGATGTCTAACAGCTTTACCAATTCTGGCAAGCCAGACTTATCTGGCTATCCCATTATTTTTTTCCAGCCCTTCTGTGGACAGGGCTTGTTCTGACCACCTTCAGTTGATTGCATTACATTGCTGGGGGCCTTCATGTAATCGTTCCTAATAATTTAACCCTCTAAACCAGGAACACCCAAATTATAAGGAAATACAGTCAAAGGTGATTTTTTGTTTGATCCACTGAATGGCCTCCAATATGTTACTACATATTAAGGCATCAGGAACCATTGACCAGTCCCTTCCCCCTTTATCTTCCACCATTAAACATTAAATAAGAGAAGGCCAAACTGGCCCTTGAGCCTATTCTTTCATTCAGTAACACCATGGCTAATTTCCATGCCCATTTCCAGAACCCTTGGCTCTCCTTTAGACTAAAGATATGCCTTAACTGTATTCAACAATTCACCCACTACAGCTCACTGGGATACAGAGCAACAAAGACGCAATACCTCAGAGAAGAACTTTCTCATCATCCATCTTAAATAGGTGACCACTTATTTCTCTCCCCACAGCGGGAAACATCCTCTCAGCACACACCTCATGAAACCCCTCAGAAATTGAATGATTATCTCTATTTCTTCTAAACTCCAGTGAGTATAGGCCTAATCTTATCTCATAAGGCAACCTCTTCACCCCAGGCACAAACCTAGTGGTGATCTCTGAATTCCCTTTAAAGCAATTAAATCTCACTTGAAATAAAACCAGGACTACATAGTATCTGGGTGTGGCCTCACCTACATTCCATAGTTTTAGCAAGAATGCAGGGAAAGAGTTGGAGGGAAGGAGAGATATGGTCAGAGGGTTAGGAAGCTGATGAGGTGGAAGATGCAGGACTGTGGCTGCTTAGACTCTCCAGCAGTGGGCCAAATAGACCTACTTCAGTCTTCAAAGACTCAATGTGCAAGGTAAAAGTTTGGGCTGTCTGATATCATTGCAACTGTCCATCAGCCTCCATGCACTACAGCTTCACTACATGGAAATGCCAGCAACAATTTTGGCCCACAGCCTTCTGCTCGGTCCTGAATACAGCCTTCCAAATGCAAACATCTGGGCATCTCTTCTCTAAACACCTGTATCACTCAACACAGCTGCCCCTTGAGATCCATAATGGTGGTCACAAGTATTCAAAGGTTCACACAGGTTTTTGAATAGGTCAAACCAGCTCGACAGACCTGTAAGTTTTAAACATGCTTAAGGTCCAGGAAACTTCTTTAATTGGGTGGCTTAAAGACTGTATTGGTAAGCCTGCAAAACTACCAATTGTAACAATGTGGTAGAATAATTCAGCCACATGCCTTTTACATTTGAATTGGTTGCACTTCAAATATTTGTCAGAAGAATATGCAGCAACTAACTTAATAACACAAGGATGACAACTTTCAGAACTCCCATCAATATACTGAGTACCTTTCCACCCCACCCTCCAATTCAGTGCCAAATTTTGTATTTTCCTGCACTATGGACAACAGAATGACAGAGGGGATAGCGAGATGGAGGGTAGAAGACAGGTAGGAACTACACAATTTCGGAACATTAATACGAATGGAGAGAGGAGAAATGGGTTAAAAATCCTATATCTGAATGCACGGAGTGTCAGGAATAAGGTAGGCGAGCTTGAAGCTCAGATACGAATGGGTAAGTATGATGTTGTTGGGATAACGGAGACATGGCTGCAGGGAGATCAGACCTGGGAAATGAATTTTCAAGGGTATACATGCTATCGTAAGGACAGGAAGGTGGGCAGAGGGGGTGGGGTGGCCCTGTTGGTGCGGAATGAGTTTCAGTCTCTTGCAAGGGGGGGACGTTGAATCAGGAGAAGTAGAGTCAGTGTGGATAGAACTGAGGAACTGTAAGGGCAAAAAGACCCTAATGGGTGTTATCTACAGGCCTCCGAACGGTGGCATGGATATTGGGTGCAAGCTGAATAGTGAGTTAATGTTGGCATGTGGCAAGGTTAATGTCACAGTAGTTATGGGGGATTTCAATATGCAAATGGACTGGGAAAATCAGGCTGGTACTGGACCCCAGGAAAGGGAGTTTATAGAGTGCCTCCAGGATGCATTCTTGGAGCAGCTGGTACAAGAGCCGACCAGGGAGAGGGCTATTCTGGATTTAGTGCTGTGTAATGAGCAGGATTTGATAAGAGAACTCGAAGTAAAGGAGCCATTGGGAGGTAGTGACCATAACATGATAAGTTTTTATCTGCAATTGGAGAGGGAAAAGGGCAAATCAGAAGGGTCAATTTTGCAGTTGAACAAAGGAGACTATGGAGCCATGAGGGAGGAGCTGGCTAAAGTTGACTGGGCGGGCATCCTAGCAGAATTGTCAGTGGAACAGCAATGGCAGGTATTCTTGGGAATAATGCACAAGGTGCAGAATAGGTTTATTCCCCAGAGAAGGAAAGACTCAAAGAGGGGGAAGGGGCCACCATGGCTGACAAAGGAAGTCTGAGATAGCATTGTGTTAAAAAGGAAGAAGTATGGCAGAGCCAAGCTGAGTGGGAAGATAGAAGATTGGGAAATTTTTAAGGTGCAGCAGAATTTAACTAAAAAGGTAACTCGGGAAGAAAAAATGAGGTACAAAGGCAAGCTAGCCAGGAATATTAAGGAGAATAGCAAAAGCTTTTTTAGGTATGTGAAGGGAAAGAAGTTAGTTAGGAACAATGTTGGGCCCTTGAAGACCGAATCGGGTGAAATTATTACGGGAAACAGGGAGATGGCAGTCGAATTTAATAAGTACTTTGGATCTGTCTTCACGAGGGAAGACGTAAGAAATCTCCCAGAAGTGAGGATGGACAAAAGGCAGAGGGTGACAGAGGAACTGAAGTGGATTGACATTGGGAAAGAAATGGTGATGGGTAGACTAATGGGGCTGAAGACTGACAAATCCCCAGGTCCAGATGGTCTGCATCCCAGGATACTAAAGGAGGTGGCTCTAGAAATTGTGGATGCATTGGTGATCATTTTCCGATGTTCCTTAGATTCAGGGTCAGTTCCTGAGGATTGGAGAATAGCTAATGTTATCCCACTTTTTAAGAAAGGAGGGAGGGAGAAAACGGGGAACTATCGTCCAGTTAGCCTAACATCTGTGGTGGGGAAGATGCTAGATTCCATTATTAAGGATGAAATAGCGGCATATTTGGATAGCAATGATAGGATTGGGTCGAGTCAACATGGATTTACCAAGGGCAAATCATGCTTGACTAATCTACTGGAGTTTTTTGAGGACGTAACCAAGAAAATAGACGAGGGAGATTCAGTGGATGTTGTATACCTCGACTTTCAGAAGGCATTTGATAAAGTGCCGCACAGGAGATTGGTGGGTAAAATTAGGGCTCATGGAATTGGGGAGTGGGTATTAACATGGATAGAAAACTGGTTGGCGGATAGGAAACAAAGGGTAGGGGTGAATGGATGTTTCTCAGAATGGCAGGCCGTGACTAGTGGGGTGCCACAGGGCTCGGTGCTGGGACCACAGCTGTTTACGATCTATGTTGATGATTTAGATGAAGGCATTGTCAATAACATTAGCAAGTTTGCTGATGATACAAAGTTGGGTGCCAGTGCGACATGTGTAGAGGAAGTTAGGAGAATTCAGGGTGATTTGGATAGGTTGGGTAAGTGGGCAGATACTTGGCAGATGAAGTTTAATGTGGATAAGTGTGAGGTTATCCACTTTGGGAGCAGGAACAGGAAGGCGGATTATTATCTGAATGGTGTGGAGTTAGGTAAGGGGGAAATACAAAGGGATCTAGGAGTCCTTGTTCATCAGTCACTGAAAGTGAAT